>NC_136063.1:1874786012-1876014349 GCF_964261635.1 Lissotriton helveticus
TGACTGGAAAGTTACCTGCTTGTTCAGATCCTTCTCATCAAACCACACTCAGCAGGTTCAGCTGGGCTCCCACTTTCAAAGGAAAGGATTTCTGCTTGTGGATTTCCGGAGGAGCTGCCTTTCTCATCTATGTTCTTTAATATCCATCTGGCTCCTATATATTTTTTTTTACACTTTGACACTGTACAGTTTGATACAGAGCATAACATGATGCATGATATTGGAGAAAGGATACTTAACCCCTTCAGTGCTAATGACAAGGGTAACTCGTCATGGAGTTTCCATTGATTTCAATGGAAAGTCAATGGGAAGAGGTGGGTGTACCTTAGCATCCAAGTGGTTAAAAAGTCAGAACATAATAGATATTGAGAGACATTACAATGCATGTAGGGACGTGTTGAGGATTTAATTTTGTAGTAATTAAAGGAGCTGAATATTTGTAATACTGGCACACGAAAGACGAACAGTGGTCTCATGTTAGGATATATACGTTTTCATAGCTTCTTTGTGAGAAAATCCTTGCATTTGTTATTGTAGGCCAGTATTTTTTGTAATCATAAGGTGACTTCTGTGATTTACTTCATGAATGAATATGTTGAACCTTCAACAGTTTGGGACTGGCTTCCTAATGTATCAGCCGCTGGTATGTACATGTATGGCTCCAACACAAGGAGATGATGGACGGAGTGCTGAAACATTTCAAACACTCACCCTCAGTCACAGATCTGGGTTGAATCCATCTTCGTTTTTCAGCTCACTTTGCCACCCTAGTTCAGACATAGCTATATGCAAATCAGTCTTGACCCTGTGCCTCATGGGAACAGTCCAGCCCGAACTGCCAAGCCATGTCTTCCCTGGACTGGAACCAAGCATCTTGGGGCCGGTTTTAGGGTAACACCCCTCCTCAGCCAGGCTAACTTGAGTCCAATGGAAAAGTGAGCAAGAGACCCAGGTGTTAGCATACCCTGCCAACTTATGGAGAACAAAGCAAACACAACGAGATGATGGACGGAGTGCGAAAACATTTTAAACACTCACCCCCTTTCACAGTTCTGTGTTGAATCCATCTTTGTTCTTTAGTTCAGATTGCCATCCCTGTTCAGACATAGCTATATGCAAATCAGTCTTGACCCTGTGCCTCATGGCAACAGTCCAGTAGGAACTGCCATGCCATGTCTTCTGCAGACCGGAAACCAGCATCCTGGGAACAGTTTCAGGGTAACACCCCTCATCAGCCAGGCTAGCTTGAATCCATTTGCAAAGTTAGCAAGGGACGCATGTCTGGGCTTCCCCTGCCAACTTAGAGCGAACAAAGCAAACACAAAGAGATGATACGCGGAGTGCTAAAACATTTACCCCGTCACAGATCTGGGTTGAATCAATCTTCATTCTTTAGCTCACTTGGCCACCCCAGTTCAGACATATCTATATGCAAATCAGTGTTGACCCCGTGCCTCATGGGACCAGTCCAGCCCAAACTGCAAAACCATGTCTTCCCTCGACCAGAAACAATCATCCTGGAATCGGTTTCAGGGTAACACCCCTCATCTGTCAGACTAGTTTGAATCCAGGGGCAAAGTGAGCGAGGGACCCACATCCTGGCATACCCTGCCAACTTAGGGCAAACAAAGCAACACAAGAGATGATGGACGGAGTGCTGAAACATTTCAAACACTCACCCAGAGTCAGAGATCTGGGTTGAATCTATCTTCGTTCTTTAGCTCACTTTGCTACCCCAGTTCAGACATAGCTATATGCAAATCAGCCTTGACCATGTGCCTCATGGGATCAGTCCAGCCAAACAGTCAATCCATGTCTTCCCGGGGCAGAAACAAGCATCGTGTGACCGGTTTTGGGTTAACTCCCCTCATCAGCCAGGTTAACTTGAATCCAGTGGCAAAGTGGGCAAGGGAACCATGTCTAAGCATACCCTGCCAACTTAGGGTGAACAAAGAAAACACAAGGAAATGATGGATGGAGTGCTGAAATATTTCAAACATTCATCCCCAATCACACATCTGGGTTAAATCCATCTTCGTTCTTTAGCTCACTTTGCCACCCCAGTTCAGACATAGCTTTATGCAAATCTGTCTTGACCCTGTGCCTCAAGGGAACAGTCCAGCTGAACTGCCAAGCCATGTTTTCCCTGGACAGGAACAAGCATCCTAGGGCCGGTTTCAGGGTAACACACCTCATCAGCCAGGTTAGCTTGAATCCAGTTGCAAAGTGAGCAAACCTGGATGATGAGGGGTGAAACCCTGAAACTTGTCCTAGAATGCTTGTTTTCAGTCCAGGGATGACCTGGCCAGGCAGTTCGGGCTGGACTGTTCCCTTTGGGCGCAGGGTCAACACTGATTTGCATATGGCTGGGTTCAAACTGGATTGGCATAGTGTGCCAAAAAACAATGGATTTAGGCCCAGATCTTTGTACTGGGTTGAATGTGTGATATTGTTCTGAATTATGTCCATCAATTGTTCTTTTTGCATATGTCACCCCAAGTGGGACGGGTATGCCCAGACTTGGGTCCCATGCTCTCCATGCCACTGGAGTCAAGCTATCATGGCTGATGAGGGGTGAAACCCTGAAACCGGTTCTATGATGCTTGTTTCTACTCCAGGTGTCAGGATTACCAATGCACTCTTACCTGAATATCCGGGGACCTTACCTGTTAGGTGCTTGGTAGCGTTTCGCAGAGACGCTATGGGCCAAACTCCCAGGAACCCTATCCTACAACCAGTGCTTTATATTACTACACTAAGGGCTGGTGATAGTACTCAGGGAGGAGGGCTGGATTCAGACTCTAATGAAGTTCCTGTCGTCGACCTGCGAGGCAACAAGAAGCACCCTTAAAAAACAGTTTTATGAATTGCTTTTAACTTCTTATTCTTACCCTAAATATTATGCTCTTCAGATTAGTAATGCCATAATGTTCCTACCTGTGAACTACAGGGTTGGGCTTCGCGTCCTGGGTGTCATTGTGAGATGAGTCAGGAAGTAAGATGTTGTCTCTTGTGGGTGTGATCAGTGTAGTGAAGTTGTAGTTTCCTTTTCTGAGATGAAACTATACAAGCTTGATTAGTGTTTATATTCCTCTTGGTTTAAAGTCCTTTTAAAAATATACAGTAGACCTGAATTACCACTTCTCTTACATTCACTTACTTCACTTGTGTCCATATGTCAACCTTCTCATGGAATGCTAAGGAAGAAACTAAAAATACGATACACACACACAATAACTTCTTTTAGGAAGTTGAGCCTTCTTTGAATTCAAAATATTATTCTATAAATTCCTTGAGTCTAAAATGCCTTTTCTTCAAGCAGAAAAGTGTTTCCAAAAATTGTTCTTTTGATTCTATTGCAGAGCACTACTTAATAACTTTCTTACGATGGGCGCCTTTAAAATAAAATAATTCACTTCACTTTTCTTCTTTCTCTCTTTCAGGTATTGTACTTCCCTCGTCGAGATCAAAACTGAAGATTCTGGAGGCCTTGGAGGAATTAGGTAAGCGCATACCAAAAGAGTTGCTGCCACCATGAAAGCTGGAAGGCTAAGCGTATTCTAGAACTTGGGTGTGGCATCATATACCCATGCCACACCCAAGGAAGTCCGTTAAACCAAGCACATCTCCACGCTCTCACGCTGTGTTCCTGGAATCAACACAGCGGGTGAGGGCAAACGCGAACATTTTCAAAGATGCTCGTTCTTCACTTTAACAGTCCGTTTTCAGGAAATAACATTTAAAGTATACTGAGTTATTGCACAAATAAAAACTCTTGTCAGATTCATGATTCCTAACAGCGCATAACAACAAGCATTGGAAATTTCTATCATTCAGGCAATAAGCATTGCCTAAATAAGAATTGGTAATTTCAACAATTTACAAGAGTACAGTTCACTACCCAAATTTTTCCTTGCACAATCACATAGTAATACATAATATCACTTAATAATATAAAACACACTTGGAGTGCAGGATGCATGGGACATGGGTGGGATTTATTTGGGAAAAATTTTGAATCATGAGGGACAAGAAACCTCATGGGGAAAAGAGAACCTTGTATTATACTGACACTTTGTCCGTGTTATTTTTGATAAAGGTAGGATCATGACACCAGGGAGGACCTGGCCTGTCAGTTCAGGCTGGACTGTTCCCATTGGGCACAGTTTCAAGTCTGATTTGCATATGACTGGGTTCAAACTGGAATGGCGAGCAAAAAGCAGTGGAGTCAGATCTCTGTACTGGGGTGAATGTGTCATATTGTTCTGCATTCTGTCCATCAATTGTTCATTTTGCATTTGTCACCCCGAGTGGGACGGTTATGCCCAGATGTGGGTCCCCTGCTCTCCATGCCACTGGAGTCATGCTATCATGGCTGATGAGGGTAAAACCCTGAAACCGGTCCTAGGATGCTTGTTTCCAGTCCAGGGAGGACCTGGCCTGTCAGTTCGGGCAGGGTCAAGACGGATTTGGATATGGCTGGGTTTGAACTGGAAGGGCATGGTGAGCCAAAACACGACGGATTTAGGCCCAGATCTCTATACTGGTGTGAATGTGTGATATTGTTCTGCATTCTGTCCATCAATTGTTTTTTTTATATTTATGACTCCTCATTTTTCCTGATTGACCTTCTTACCTGTGGGTCCTTGGGCTACCCCTTGATTTTTACTTTTTCACTTCCTGTTTATGGCACCAGTTCTCCAGTTTTGGTTTATATCCCAGGACGCTCTCAAATGTATTCCCATGTTTTTTCAGATGTGATGATATTCATGTGGGGCTTATTATTAGGTGCATAAAAAGAAGTGGTGCATAGGTACACATACATCTGTGATAAAAATATTGCAAATGTATATATTCTGATATAAGATATGGGCCAATGGTTCCTTGTTCTTCCATGGCATGAAGCACGTACCCACTGTGATGTATCTTCATCGGATAAGATTGGCTTGGTATTTTTGGTCGCCTGTCGGAAATTTCTGTGCATAGACAATGTTGTCACAGGGTGGAGGGTTCCTGGGTAAGATACCCAGGGCTGCTGTATTCAAGGTTACAGCGTTGCAAAAGCATGTTGCATATTGCTGTTGATGAAGTCGGATAACTTTAACCTCAGTTGTATGTCTGTCCATGCATTTCTGCAGTCCAGGCTGTGCCTGTTCATTGCACAGGTGTGAGAGCTATCAAACACTTTCTGACCCAGAGGTCAAGCATGTCTCAATAGCCGTCAGATACAAATGATAATTGCATCACCCACAGAGGACTGAGAACAGCATGTCACCCACATTAACTAAAGATATTTGGGTCCCCATGGAGGTCAGGAAGGTTAGAGAGACAGAACACCTAACATATCATTTTTAGAGTGTGTAGATTGCATTCCAATTATGATTTTCAGATTTGCTCAGCATCTTTTTAGCAGCAGTTGCTTTGGATTCTTTACAAAATATGCTGGGGCATATGGTTGGTGCCAATAACAATATCTTCATCCATCAGACTTAGTCATAGCTTGTCATCTGTTCGGATGGGGAGACTGCATTGCAGCTGTTTCTATACTGTATCTGATCTGTGTGTGTGTGAAGCCTTCCCTTGTGTTTTTGTATCTGCTCTGTGCACATAAAGAAAATGTAATTTTACTTGTTCTCTGTATAAGCCACTCTTGCACTCTTTTTATCCAGAATGCACCTGTTCTGAACGTACAGAGGCTTGTCCTGCTGTTGCCTATATTGTTTATGAATGGCAATTGCTCCTTTGAAGCTGTGCAGTAGTTAGTCTGTCCGTCTGATTGAAGATTGAAATTACAGTTGCCAGTTTGGACAAACATTGGCCGGGATCTACTTCTGTATGTGTTTAGCTTTCAATGCTATTACTGCACATGTTCTGCCTATAATAAGCATTAGTAAAACAGATAAAGTTGCTGTTCGTGCTACACCAGATGTTCGTTTGTGGAAGATTGCCTAGCTACTGTTGTTCTTCATCCGTGAATCTCACACTTGTGCTGTGATGGGTTTGTCCTATGTGTGTTAATGCAGCTTGCGTGGCTGATGCTATTATATTGTTATTTTTTGTGTGGGTGCCACCACCCATGCTATGCGATTAGACAGGCACTTTTCCTGCTAATTAGCATGCTCTATAGAAGGGAGAGTATGTGTGATCTATTATTATCTCAAATTGACCGATTCTGTTAGCAGGAAAAGCTTGCATTGCTGCCACAAATACTTTGTCTTCTCACTCTTTCAGGATGGTTTTGGCTTCTGCTGCAAGGGAGGTACTTCATCTTTACGTAAAACGTGCACTGATTACGTTATACCTGTTGACCAGCCTGTCTGCATTTACACACAAGCATGCTTGTGGATATGTGTCTATGTCCCATGCAATGCCTATTGTCTATGGTACACATGTGAGCTGTGTTTGTAAAAGAGGTTTCAATGCAGCCTTCTGCTCAGGGTGATAGACAATGATTCAGCCTTTTAAATTCCTGAGGCCTCATTTATGAAAAGTGACGCATTGCTGCGTGAAAACAGCGATGCGTCACTTTTCACTGCGCCCTCCTTGCGACACCAATGATGTGTCATATTTACAGTATGACGCATCATTGCACAAGGAGTTACAGATACGTCAGTATTTTTGACGTATCTGTATGGCGCAAAAGTGACGCATTGCTAGAGTGTGTCACAAAAGTGACGCAACTCCAGCAATGTATCCTTTCACATGGGGCAAGCCCCACGTGAAAGGGCCTGCGTCAGTCTTACGCCTGCCATGAGGCAGGCCTAAGATTTTGACGCATCTGAGTCCTAGAAGTGGCGCAGTGAAATCTCATAGATTTGACTGCGTCACTTCTACGACCCTTTCTTGCCTCAAAACGCCCCCCTTGCATACATTATACCTGGTGCAGGTATAATGTGGCGCAGGGGTTTACAAAGTGACGCATCTACCTAGATGCGTCACTTTGTAAATATGGCGCAACAAGGCGCATTTTTTACGCCACTGGTGCGTCACAAAAAGTGACGCACCGGCTGCGTAAAACTGATGCACAGCCTCATAAATGAGGCCCCTGTTGTTTTGAGAGTTGGGAAGGCAAAGTGCTCCTGTGATCTTTATGTGAACTCAGTTTCGCTGATGTCCTACATGCATGTTGAAAAATGTCTCTCTCGAAAGGATCGGCCCAAACTTTTTGCCTCCCTCCACCTCCTGTTCTGACATTTTTGTTGGCTTTAGGACTCTGGGCACTTTACCACTGTTGACAAGATCTAAAGTGCATGTGTTCTCGCTTCTAAACATGGTATGATTGATTTACTCATGTTGAGCATATTGGATTTACTTGTAAGTCCCTTGTAAAATGGAATACGTATACACAGGGCCAGTACTACTAGTGTGCTGCAGCACTGATTGCGCCAACCACAAAAGTAGCCTTTAAAACCTGTCTCAGGCCTGCCATTGCAGTGCTTGTGTGTTAAGTTAACTGCCACTTCGACTTGGCATTTAAAACTACTTGACGAGCCTAAACCCCCCTTTTATCACATATGAGTCACGCCAAGGTAGGCACTAGGTAGCCATAAGGTAAGACTGCTGTGTCAGTAAAAGGTAGGACATGTACTTTTATGTTTTGTATGTCCTGGTAGTAACAAACAGTCTATTTCATTTTTCACTACTGTGTGGTCTACCCCCTCTAATAGGCCAACATTGGGAATTCCTCAATACACTTTTAAGCTGTAATTCCTGATGATAGAGGAGGTGCTTTTTCATGTCTCATATGCTTGAAATAGTAATGACAAATCCTCCTTACTGGTGAAGTTGGATTTTACATTACTCTTTTAGAAATGATGTTTTAATAAATTGGACATATCTCTGTGCTTATAACTCCGTGCTTGCAGCCTGTCTCCACAACATGTCTGGGCTCGGTGACAGCTACAATTTGTGCATTCCCTTCAGACAACCACAGGCACAGGATGGTGAGGCTCATAGGCATTCTGAGCACTCATCTGCATTCTGATGGGTGTACCTGGGCAGGGAAGAATTGGAAAGTCTGACAGTTACACTTCAATTGGTAGTGGTGTCTGGCTACACCCAAAGCATTGATTTATCCTCCAGGGTTTGCCTGGCAGACAGAACTTGGGTTGAAAGGTACACTTTTTCACATCAGAGAGTTATGTTTTAGTCACCCCTGCATCAAAAGCACTTTTGGGTATAAGCACTGAGACTCTCACCCCCTAAAATGAGACGCTTCTGGATCATGAACTGAACCTTTGTCAGAAGGACTGCTGTGCTGTATAAAGGACTCAACTGGACTTCTTTTTTGCATGATGCCCCACTGCTCCCTGCCTGTGCGAAGGAGAGTTGGACTCTGCCTTCCCTCCAAGTGATCTACAAGGGATCGCTGGCTTGCCTCCTGTTTTGTGAAGTCTCAGGAATGCAAAAGACTACCCACAATTCTGCTCGACTCTTCGCCAGTGCAGTTTTAGATTCCTTTTGGAGTGTTTTGTGTTTCTGACTGCTCCTGTTTCACAGCATACCAGATCAAATTGTGTCCATTTGAAACTGTTCTGTATTCATTTATCCTCTTTTTCTTTCTTTCTTTCTTTCTTTTCTTTCTTTCTTTCTTTCTTTCTTTCTTTCTTTCTTTCTTTCTTTCTTTCTTTCTTTCTTTCTTTCTTTCTCTTCTCTCTCTTCTCTCTCTCTTTCTTTATCCATCTTTCTTTCCTTCTTCCTCTAAGGAAAGAATCATTGCCAGACTGATTGATATTTTCTTAGGTCTGTATTAGCCAAGACCTACTGATTTTACTGAAAGTATGTGCATGGCATAGTTACTTATAAGGGTTTTAGACAGACTTCATCCATTAGTCTGGTTGATGTCATTATGTTTTTTCTTCCACCCACTCCTGCATGCATGAAGGGCCAATGTATCAGCCCAAGTCAGCCATTGGCTGACTTCACTATAAGTTACGGATTGCTGCGCTTTCACAGGAATACATTCATACACAAAGTAGTTCCCTTAAGTACTAGTGAGCACAATGGTAATGAGTAGTATTTTAGAGACCCAAAAACATTTTTGCCTGTAGCAAATGATTTTGCTTTTTGATTGATAAGGGCTTAGCATATTCCCAAACAATAACGTTTTGCAAATGCCATGACAAAAAAAGAATTGCCAGAACACTGGAGACCAAAGCACACATATTGTCTTCCCCAATGCTTGTTCTATTATGTGGATACCGTTGTGTATAGGTCTTGAAATAAATATTGGGTCATTGAATTTTGCTATCTGAGAAGAAGAGAAAATGATCTCTTGGTGATTTTGGAAATAAATACACCTTTGGATCACAAAGTTACAAGATAAGTCATATTATGCAGTTCACACAAGGTTTGTTTGTTCTACCCCGCTTTTCGAATTAACTGCGAACAATTACTATCAGTCTCCTGGTCTGTTCATACAGAACTAGCTAGACATGTTAAATGGTGTGCTACTCTGGGGATCCAATCTCACAACAATTTAGTACTCTGTTATTAAGCAACATATTATCATATTTAAAACCGCTAGCCAGGAGACTCGTGACAAGAGACTGGGTCTACCTGAACGTTACAGTGAGGACCGGTTGCTCATATGGACAATACAGCAGGGACCATCAAGCCGCGGTAGCCTTCTTGTCAGTGATGCAACACTGTCATATGTAAGTGTCAGGCCCCCAAAGATGGGGACTCATTATAAAAAATGTGTCACACAGTCTGTTCGTCATATACATCTACACCAAAAAGAAACCCAGGAATGGATGAACTGCAGAGGTGAGGGTGACATGTTCAGCCTGATGTGTTGGGCGACTGTGCAATACAAATGGGCCTAATAATCCTGCATACCACTCTTGGAGGATGCAGGAGCACAGTCTTCATTGCTGTGTAGTTTCCAAGGCACCTTTTCAGAGGGCTGTCTGTCCAATAATGTCTTTGTGCTCCATTCTACCTCAACTGTAGGCTAGCCTACAAGAAGCACATTTACAGTGAAAAGCCTCCTTCTTTCCCATCCAACTAGACTGTGCAAATAACAGACCCAGAGAGCTTTTAAAGTTAGTCAAACGACAGATTGCTTCAGCCCCTCATGAAATAACATCCTCCAAAGAAAGATGTGATGAAATTGCTAACTTCTTTATGGAAAAAATCGCTACAATTGATCAATCTTTCCTTCAAGTCACCTCCCCTTCTCTGCCCTTAACCACCCGCATGAACCTCCCCCCTCTTCATCAGCCCGACCACCTGAACCGTCCCAAAATCAATTTACACCGATTGATACAGTCGACTGCCCTTCCAATACACAATTGAAAAACAGCGCTGATTGGTCAAATTTCATACCCATGACAGAACCGCAAATCTTCAATATAATCGAGAAATGAAAGCCGACTCCACACACCAAAGATCCTCTTCCTGCTAAAATGGTACATACCCTAAACCACATTATCGCTCCATGCTGGACAAAAATTATTAACACCTCCCTCGCCACTGTATGTTTACGGGACTCCCTCAAAATTGGTCACATCACACCTATTCTCAAAAACCCCAAGGCCGACCCTAATGATCTCAACAATCTCCGTCCTATCTCTAACCTCCTGTCGACAGACACATAAATGAAAACAATCTACTTGACACTTTCCAATTCGGTTTCAGGAAAGGCTGCAGCACAGAAACCGCCATGCTCAACATTACAGGCGACATTCTTCGAGCTTTAGAGAACGGAGATTCCTACCTTCTCATCCTACTGGCCCTCTCAGCGGCTTTTGCTACGGTCAACCACGCATCTCTACAGGAATCGCTGAAGTCACGCTCAGGTTTCAATGGCACAGTTTTAAAATGGTTCTTTTCTTAGCTCCAACATTGTACAAAACAAATCAAAATCAATTCTTGCCTCTTAAAACCCACACCTGTCTCTCTTGGTTTCCCCTAGGGTTCAATACTTTCTCCTTCCCTTTTTAACCTCTAAATGGAACCCCTTACGATCACCGGAAACAAGCAGTAATCAAATATCACCTCTATGCTTATGACACGCAACTCACAGACATTCTACGGCTTAACACTTCTTTGAACAAGATTCAATCCTGGTTTTACTCCAACCATCTAAAATTAAACCCTAACAAAACAGAAGTCATTCTATTCTCCCCAGAAGTAACCACCTTCCAATCCAAGACTGGATCAGACACCTAACGGCTCTAAACTGTTCGCTCACCCTATCCAACTTGGCAAAGTCCTTAGGCTTCACTCTGGATAAAAATTTGTCATTGAAGGATCATATCAATAACTCAGCCAAAGGAGCACTTTTCTCACTTAAACACCTCAAAAAAATTAAACCTTTCATTCCATCAAATGTTTTCAAAGAGGTTGTGCAATCGCTAGTCCTCTCCAAACTTGACTCCAGAAATGCTATCCTCACTGTGACCCCAAAAACTCACCTCACCCCCCTCAAATCAGTTCTTAACATGGTGGCTCGACTTCTTGCTGACCTCAAGAGATATGATCGCATCACGCTTGCCCTCAAGTCCTAAAACTGGCTTCCCATCGAAGGAAGGTGCATGTACAAGGCTGTCTGCATCACCCACAAAGCACTTCATACTCATTCCCCCGACTACTTAGACAATAAACTCCCTAACGCTCGAATTTCCAGACCTTTGAGAAGCTTCTCTGCTCTTCTTCTCGTGCCACCAAAACTAAAAAAGGAAAATTACCCAAACTCGCTCTTATTCGGGTAACACTCCCAGCATCTGCAACCCCTCCTTCCCTGGCTTAAAAAAATACCTAAAATGCCATCTCCTCAACAAATACTGGAGTTTGTGAATCAAATTGAATCTGGTTTTACTAGGTTCACATGTTCATTCCTTTCCTCCGTTGATCTGATTGATCTGTTCATCTTCTATGTTCACCTTATTTGTTTATGATGTTCCACGCCTCCCTTCCCTCCTATTTGTTTTAATGGTCCTCATTTTGATTATTCTCATCCTTAATGACTTAAAATGTGTTTACATGTTTACTTTATTGCTTGCTCATCTGTAATATTCTTTACCCTGTTTTATATGTTACGCAACTCTTGTGCCATTGATGATTACTTCATGCTTCAGTTGGTAAAGCGCTCTGCTAACTCTGGGTTCAGCTAGCGCTATATAAAACCTTCAAATAAATAAATAAATATTAAATTGTGGAATAGTGATGGGCGTGCAGAAGGGAGTCAGCAGGCCTGGAGTAAGATGACTGGCAGAATCACCTACGCAAAGAAAAAATGCATGTGTGTATTTCCATATGAATAATTCCGCGTGGCACATTTCACATGCATTTTATGGTGTGCTCCTTTGGCTATAATTTATGTGGGCATCTAATTGGGGTCTTGTCATTATTCACAATTTGACCATCCATATAGTGTGTTCTGTAGAAATGCTTACTAAAGAGCAATGTGTCTTCCCTGTCACCGGCTTGCCGCTGTGATATAATTGCTGAAATGTGGAAGATCTGTTTTCGTGAACTAAGAAACTTGGCATACACATGCTAGAAGTATCCTTTGGCATCTCAGAAAGCATGCGCAATGATGAATGACCAGTTGGATTGATTGTAAAATGGATGCGTACTCTGGTGGGTTACTACAGCGAAACTGATGCATAGATTATCAAACACAATTCAGGAATTTTCCACAGAGATGCGCTGCTGCGTGTGATTGTGTATTCGGCACAGGACTCTGTATATACACCTAAATCTGATGATGCCTGTTGTAATGCCACTAGTCCTTTGATGACAGCCATGGCCCAGGTACTTTGACATGTTGGGGGATGGTATAGGAGAGTGCAGTCAGTGATGTACAAACCACTTCACATTCTTCAACCATGTCCATGAGCATGTTCACAGCATCTTTTTGTCCGCCATGTCTAAACAATGATTTCTTCTGCATAATCTCTGTCTCAAGGGCCTCCTTTTTCCAATGATGATGGCATAGCCTGTCCCTGACGTTTTATTAAGCGTGGGCATAGGAGGTTCTCTTGAGGCATCCACTGTTTAGAGCCTGCTCACTTGAATGTATGTTCAGCCGTGGTGAGGATGTGCCTCAGGAGGTTCTGTATCACATTACATAATTACCCCCATTTTATCTGAGATTGTGGGATTAGTATTATGAGACAGCATTTGTATTCCTGATTTACTTAAACAACGCAGCATGATAGTCATAGTATGATATTTGATTAGTGTGTGAATGATGTAATAGTTGTTGCAATTTTCTGTTCTTGCTTTTCAGACAGAAGTGTGACATTTTCATTCAAAAGGGTCATTTACCATGGGGATGTAATATCACATAATATCAGTGATGTGAACCAGTATTGTGTTCCAGCCCTGTGTTTCAAAATATGGTTGTTGTGATGAAGACACATCATACAGTGTGTGTACTGTGTTTGCAAGAAAAAATATTACACTTACCTGTGGTGGCCAGCCCCTCTGCTCCGTCTTTTTCTTCCTGCTCCGGTCCTGCAGCAGGATACAGGTAGCAGCAGGAAGCACCCGGATCCCAGGCTCACAATAGCCAATCACAATGCTTTGCAGCATTGGTATTGTTCTGAGCGCCGTGGATCAGCGCTCAGCCAAGTAATTCGGACATCAGTATGTTCACCATTAGCCTGCCCATGCCACACAAAAAGCTGCAGCAGCAGAAGGAAACATAAAATGATAATACCATGAGGTATTATCATTTTATGTGTCCTGCTGCAGGCAGTGGGGAAACGCTCTTCTGCCTTAGCGGAAGAGCCATCACTGAGAAACAGCCTATAATGCACCAGAAAAATTATTATCAAGCAGCTGTTCACTAAATGTGCTCTTGTGTTATGATCCCCATCCCCCCAAACTACTCTTAATTATTAGAGCAAGATTAATCGCATAATTATCAGTAAATCTGTGTCAAAGAGTAACACTGAATAACCAAAATTAGTCGTAATTCAACACAGACCTAGTTGGTGATTGCTTGGTTCCACTGTGTAGCCCCTGTGAGAAGTATGACATACCTCAAGTTTGGATGAGTGTGAATTCAGTGTGTGGGATTTTAGTATTATTGAAATAGGTGTATGTATATTACTCTGTGAGTGAGTGCTTCTTCCAGCTGACTTACTCATATACGTTCATGATGACTCGTCGCATCCCTTGGAACTCACACATTTGCTTTTTGGCAGTAATTTTTCACTCACTTGAGAATACAGTTATGTTCATGCAAGAAGGAATGCAAATAGACATCTCTCTAAACAGCTGTGAATTAAAAAAACATGTATGATTGGGATAGGTTAAAAGCATGCACCATGTGTAATATTTCAAGCTGAATTTTTGATTGTTGTGAACAAGTAGCTAGCTTGTATTTTCTCAACTTAGGTTTATTTTACAGTGGATAAACATATGGCATTTACTTCACGTACATTTCTCTTTATTTGATGTTGCTGCTTTCAAAGGAATCCATAGTTTTTTTTTTTACAACAAACTAGATATGCGTTTAAAGTCTTTCACAGATGTGGTATACCAAACATCAATAAAAAATTATAGGACAAACATGTGTTAGACCTTTCAGACTTTCAGAAGGCTTCCCACAAACCTGTGCCTTCACCCCTCCCATTTTTCTTAATTTGTTTTAGATGGCAATCTGCTAATCAGTGCTAAAGTATTTGTGCTTACTCCCTAACACATGGTAACAATGGCTTACACCTGATTGACAAATTCAATTTACTTCTAGTTCCCTAGTAAAGTGGTATACCATCTAACCAGGCCTGGAAAATTAAACATTACTAGTTGACCTGCAGAACATATTGTGTCACCCACTTACGTGACCCCTTAAAACTTATCCCAGGTCTGCCATTGCAGCCTACATGCAGTTTTAAACTGGCATTTGACGTGGCAAAATAACCCCCTTCTCAAGCCGAACTCCCATTTTATTACATTCAAGTCATCCCCAAAGCAGGTCCTAAACAACCTACAAGGCAGGGTGGATAGTGTTTAAAACATGGGACATGTACGATGAAGGTTTATATGTCCTGGTAGTAAAAAACCCACAATTTCATTTTTCACAAATGTGAGGCCTATTTCTCTCATTTCATAAGTGCTAACTTTTGATTCAGAGTAGGTAGAAAATACATTTTTGTTGTCTGAGTTATTGTAATGTAAAATTCTCTTTAATGGCAATGTTGGATTCAATAAAACAGCAGCTCTGAGCACATTTAAGCTTGAGTCCAAAGAAATTCATCAGATGGTCGTCAGTGTGTCTATCTTTTCTTTAATCAGTCAGCACTTCTTGCACCAGCCAACACGTGTTTGTCTTTGAGTACAGTCACCCGCAACTTCTTCAGGGCTCCATATTAGGTAAAGCTCTCCAGTCTGTGTAAATTACTGTATATAGGCCACATAGAGTGCTGATGTGAGCTGTCAAGGCAATATAACGCCTCTTGAGTGCGAGCCGGTGGTGTCCTAACTTCAGCCCAGCATGCAGTTAAGTGCTTTTTTCATTGAACTATAGGAGTGGCAGCACATGATATTTAACTAAAGGAGGCTGGTATTTGAAACATACAGTTATTTAAGGCATATTAGTCAGTAAAATGTACAAATTAAGTGGACTAGAAAGAATTCAGCAAATATTTGACCATTAAACAGTACAATACACATCATCTTCATTTATTTGCATTACTGCCAGTTCATATGCCAATGTTTCAGCCCAACCACAAGTCAATGTCCATCACCAGGAAAACAAAATGGATTTCCTAGGAGACACGCTGTCACTGTGCACAAAACGCAACTATTAGAAGACCAAAAAGGGTAGCGCTATAAATCCAGTGACTTTTTTGGCTTTCTTACATATACGTTCACAGTTAACATTTAGGGGCAGATTTACGAGTCCCTTGCGCCGCGGGTGCATCATGTTAAGTGACACACCGGCATCGCAACCTTTTGTATAATATGTATAAAAGCACAGTAAAGCCACCCCTCTTTACATGTGCTTGTAAATATCACCTCTTTTTACGCAACACTTTGCGTGTTAGGGGTGTGGCATCGGTATTGCTGTGGGTGTTGCCATGCAGCATCCATGTCTACTGGTGCATTTCCAGATTTATGTGCAATCGTAAATCGGGAAATGCGTCAGAATGCCATGCCACCCTAGGGGTGGCCTAGCAAGTTCCAACGCAGAGAAATATTTTAATTTCTACCGCTTTGTTTCCTCTTTCAAATGTGTGCTGCAATGTACAGCATGCATTGGACGAGGAAATCACCTCATTTATTGTTTTTGTGCAGGAAGGTGTCCCTTTGTGCACAAAAACAATTTCCCAATGACACAGGCATCCTTGCACCATGGTGCAATGGTGCCTGTGCTGGCGAATGGCAGCAGTGTGTGCGCCAGCACAGGGGAAAACACAGAGATGCAACATATTGTTGTAAATAGTTGCATCCCTGTGCTTTTAAACTAACTCAGCAGGGCATAGCAAAATGGCATGTGGCACAGCTCTGCGTTAGTTTCTTTTAAAGCTGCCCATACGTTTGCCTGAAAAGAGCCTAAGCCAACCCACACAGCATCATGGACAAAGGATACTCACTAATGATAACAGCATAAACAATAGATGGAGCTGATCTTCCAAAACAGGCGGTTAACATTTTAATTCCTAAGTTCGGGGTTGTACTGTTATTTCTAGCTACCGAAATATAGGTGGAAAGTCATTAAGACATCAAAATAATTGTTGAGACAGCTTGATGGATGGTTCACACGTTTGTTAGTAACTTTGAAACGTAATTATTAAAGTCGGATCTGAATTCAGAAACTACTGCCTATTATGGCTTTATAGTGCAGTGCAAAATGCCATTATTTATTTAGATTATATGATGAAATGATAATAGTTAGGTCCCAGTTGTATCCGTAATTGAGCTTACAGAGGTCATTATCGCAATTATAAAACCTTATTCGAACTGTTGTTTTTCTTTAATTAAACTGAACCACCATTTTTGTTTTAATTGCAAATTACGCATTGCAATCAAATAGACTCAGAAGCAATCCCCCCAGGTTTTCAGGCCACAGGCTTTTTCTTCATTATCTGCAGCATCGTAAGTGATTTTCTAAAACGCATTTTAATAAACCTAATTTTTTTAAGTTGGTATACAGGTGTTTCATAATCATTTTGCAAACGTTATTCGATTATCTTGTATTCTATGCACAGTATTTTTTGTCTTTATTCAGTGGGTTGTTTAACTCCTGTTTTTAGCGTATCTTACCATGGGCATGGTTTCTTTTTCAATTCATCATGTGCCCCATCATAGCAAGCTTGTAGGTCCTTCACATTGTATTCCCATTGTTTCGTAGTTTATGCTTGCTAGATGCCTCAGCAAGTTAAAGACTCGTCTCTATCTGTCAAACCATGAGTTTTGATCAGTACAACCAAGTAAACCTTCCACCATTATGAGGCTTGTTATTTCAGTATACTCCGTAATTTTCAGTGCTTTGAAATAACAATATTGTGGTGCGAAACACCTTTTGGAAGTCTCTGACGTTTGTTTACAAATCAGCTCAAATGTAAATTTATGCGAGATTCTGTGTTGTGTAAAGTATTCTAAACAAATGAAGAACTATATTAAGACATCAGCAAATTGTACGTATATAGTTGAAATGGTGGTTTTCATTAAGGCACTACTGTTCTGTAAAGACTCCCGTCTCTAGTGGTGTTCAATTGTTAAGAGATCCTGTTAGCTGTACTTCAAACGGTTATTTGTTCTATAACTTAAACAAGGATTGGAAATGCCAATAGGTCTGCCTTCTGTGTGATGAACACTGCAATGTTTAAACACACTTTGCAGCACTAAATATGTAGTTGATAGAGCTTGTTAAACGGGTGTAAAGGGCACAACACCTCTATGCTTTGCTACAGACCTACTTCTAAGTGCAATGGCCCTGACAATAAAGCAATGGAAGATGACGTGTTTGACCCTGCCCCAGTCCCACTAATCTTAGGAGTCACAAGCCCCCTTCTACTGAAATCCACTGGTTACAGGTACAAGTTTACCGTGAAAAGATGCTTGTCTCCCTTCTTTAGTGTGCATTATATTGCATTGACATTCATGAACTCGGTGCTATGAAACCATCTGCTCAGGAGGACTGTTACCTGCTACAAGACGCTACATGGTATTTACGCAGTTCTGTACACCCAAAGCTTGAGTCCTCCCAAGTGTGTGCAACAATTGTTCAATGAAACAATGTACAGTTTAATAGCAAGTGATTTTACTTTTTTTTTTTTTTTTTTTTTTAATGGAAGAAGAATGAACTGGGCTTAAATCGAGTGAGTCTTGTTCCTGACACTAAGGTCCTTTACAAGATTTGCAGCTGGATTCATGAAAGACCCGTTTTGCGAGTCTATAATAGCGATTCATAAGGAATCGCTATTACAGTCTCGCAAAACGGGATTCATGTAGGAATTGCAATATTTATTGCGATTCCCACTGATTCCTTATTTGCGATTAGCTAGCAATTAGCTAATCGCAAATAAGATTGCGATTTCAAGGGTGCCAGGGTGTCCAAAGGACACCCTGTAGCCCCCCTGAAATGTAAATTTACACAGGTATTGCGCACACACATGTCCAAAGGACATGTGTGTGTGTAACATGCAATTGAGAAAAATGCACTAAAGTGCTTTTTTCTATTTTTTCGCTATTTACCACGAAGTCAGACTTCGTGGTAAATAGCGACCAAAAATTGCGAATTCGCAATGTAAAAATGGTTAATGAATTGCATTTAAGGAATCTCAAATAGAGATTCCTTAAATGCATTTCCTCGCAAATGTGCGAATTCTTTATTAACGAATTTTGCATTTGGGATGATGAATCCCAAATGCAAAAATTGCACTCGCAAAGGGCCAGATTCTCAGAATCTGGCCCTTTGCGAGCGCAATTGAGCTTGATGAATCTAGCTGATTGTCCATTACAGTTTGTCCCCCTGCTTGGGTTCTTTCAGTGTCTTTATATGCGCTATGTCTTTTCTGCTCTTTTTACATGCAGCACCTGAAAACTCCACTGCAATGCATTTCCGTCTCAGGGAGACTTGAAGAATTACAAGACCTTCACCTGAGCTTCCATTGTCTTTTAAGCAAGTCAGGTGTGGTCGGAGCTTCTTTGATTGCTGAGTGTTCTGCGGATTGGAAAATTAGTCAGTTGGGGTGGGGAGTTGTTGCTGCTCGAGGTGTCTGACTTCCTGGTTTGGAGTGACGTTGGCATACTTCAGTTAAAGTAATGGTTACCTACAGGTTGCTCTTCCATTGCTTTCGAGGTCATTCTTTTATCACTAGGCAGAGTTACCTCCTTACAGACTGGGTTAAGGATAGATGCTCCTTTCCCTCAACATAGAGGATTGGGGGGGAAGCTGGCAGGAGAGAGGTCTGCCCCCCTGGGCAGATTGGGTGGGTGGTGCAGTCCGGAGGACTGCCATTTTGTGCTTAGCTTGGGCTGTATCTGTGTAGCCCAAAGAAAGCCAAACGTGTATATAGTTTGCATTTTTTGGTCAAAATAGTGCTTACCTCGCAATGGAGGTTGAGTGGCCAAGAAGGGATCAGCCTCCTGGAGGAAGTGGGTGCTTTGCCCTGGTGCTGAATGAGGCCGCAGGAATGACATGCCCGGCACACCGGGCATCTGCGAGTGTGGCCACTGCTATGGCGGCATGATCCCCATAGCGGAAAGTGAAGGCGGAATGCAAGGACCGTGAGGTTCGGGTAAGTGTGAGGGGCCGCTCGTGTCCCAGGAGAGCAGACCCTCGGGGCATGCAGCAATTAGGAGGCGGAGTGTGCTCTGCGACTCTGGCTGTTGGTGAGACAGCAGGGGCGGGTTTGGGGCCTTGCCCGCAATGGATGAGGCCGCGACTCACGGAAATGACAGATCTTATGGTTGCGCAGTCAGGGGCCGTGTTAAAACAAAAAGATGCACAGGGAACATCGCGGGCTGCAGCCACAGAGCGGAGCCAGGTGAGGCTTGAGCAGGTGGAGGGGCCATTCCTGGCAAGCGGCCTTGAGTGAGGAGCTTGCCGGGTTGGAATTCAGCAGGCAGGAGGGGATGAGAGAGGGAGGGGGAGAGGTGCCTCAACAGCGCAGTGTGTGCCACTTAGGGAAGCGGGCCACCCTTATGAGGAGGACATAGAAGCAGAGGCGAGGGGGAATGGGAAGCGGAGCTTGGACTAGGGTAGGGGCAGGGGTATAATAAAGAAGTGGGTGGGGGGAACAGTCATTTGAAGTGGGGGAAGAGGATGTTGTCCCAGGGAGGCAAGATACAGCAGGGACCCACAGGCTTGGGAGGGGCTGGACAGATTACAGTCCTAGGGGGTAAAGGGTGAGGGGGAGCGAACTAGTGGCTCAACTGGATGCATATGGGGATCATCGCAATGGGAGAAAAAAGTCACAGCGCAAAAAAAGGGGGCAGGGAATGGGGGTCAGAGAAGCAGGTAGGTGAGAAGGCAGCTGTAGTGCAAGGTCTAGAGTCTGCTTTCATAGCAGCAATACTGGAATAGAGTGGGGAGAAGGTGGGTGGCACAGCCAACTCAGCAGAGCTGGGAGCAGCCCGGGGCACTGAGGGGAAGAGAGGGCTGGGTCCCGAACGGTACACCCAATACCAGAAGGGAAGCCCATCACAGCCGGCACAAGTAGGCCCAGAACGACCTCGCTGGCCCCAATGTTCGGCAGGTCTAGAATAACTGCTGGGGCAAAATTGAAAGACGGTTGGTGTGAGTAGAGTCTACTCCCCCAGCTAACCAGAAGGGACCTAAGGGTGGAGTGGCCACCAGCGACCCTGTGGGAGAGGTGCATACGGGCCACAAATTGTCGCAGGCCTTTTTTCAGGGCACAAAGATTTTGGATTTTGATGAAGAGAGCCTTGAAGAAGGCATGCTAAGGGAGGATGTTGAAAGGGATGGGGTGCCAGGCTAATGTTTTGCATAGTGTGTTACAGGGGCCGGCAGAGATGACAGCAAGGGAGTTGTGTTCTACGGTGAGGCCAGAAAGAGCAACAGAAGAGTTGGGGCCACTGGCAAGGGGGACTGCCGCATTACGGGCACCCTCCTTGGAGCCAGGTAGAGCAAAAGGCATGAGCGAGAAACCTAATGCTGGCCACCAAAGAGCGAATTTGGAAGGGGAAATACCTGGATATGCTCAAGTATTTGCATCAGGAGGTCAGGTCTAAAGAGTAATCCAAGGAGGAGGAATATGAATTGGTCAAGAGGCCTAAAATGCTTAATTCCTGATATATGCAAGAGTCTATTGTAAAAAATATCCAGAGCACTGAGTAGCGCTATTTAAGTATATGGACGTCATCAGGAAAGTGCAAATTATGGGAGGGGATACAAGCGGGCCCAATATGATAAAGAGTTCAGGGCACGCTTGGCATGGGACCCCGATGCTAAATGGGGTAAGTTAGATATTGACTTGTGGCAGCACATGATGGGTGCGGCAAAAGGGGGGAAGACAAACTTTCCAGCCAGTGGTCTGCCAATAGTTTATCAGCACTTTCAAGCACAACTCACCCAGGCAAGGGTGGGAAAAATGGGGAAGAGCCAGCTGGTAGCAGGTGGAGCTTGCTGGGACTTCAATAAAGGGTTATGTGCACGTGATTGCTGTAAGTTCCACCACAAATGTTCAAAATGGGGGGGTGACAGGTTCTGGCCAATTGCTTTGGGCAGGGGTACCATGAGGGAGGGGGTCCTTGCCTCCCACCAGGTGGGAGCGCGGGGAAACCACCAGCAGCAGTTTTTGGGCACTCGAGGAGGCAAAGGGGCACATGGGGCTGGGCCTAAGGGTTCATACTCCAGTTAAGGTGGACAGATTGGAGTTCTGGCTACAGCTCTATGAGTGTGAAGGAGGTGACAGTTTCGAGGGAGGAGTTTCGGCATAGGTTTTGGTTGGGTTACACAGGACCGCGAACTAGGAGGTGGGCAGATAAGTTGTACTCCGCTATGGAACACAGACAGGCTGTTCAGAACAAACTTGACAAGGAGGTGCAGGAGGGTAGGATGGCGGGCCCTTTCGAGGATTGGCCCATGGAGAATTTTATTATACCTCCAATTGGTATAATTTCCAAGAAGAAGGAAAGCCAATTTAGATTGATTCAGCATTTGTCTTGGCCAGAGGGAGGGTTGGTCAATGATTTAATTGATGAAGATGCAGCCACAGTGTCATAGTCATTAGTTGACACTGGTAGTGAAAGCAGGCGCAGGGGCACCAATGGCAAAATGTGATATTAAATCAGCGTTTCGGCTGCTTCAAGTCCACTAAGATGATTTTCAGCTCTTGGGTATCCACTTCGACAGAAAGTTGTACGTGGACAAAGAATTGTCGATGGGTTGCTCCATTTCAGGCGCATTGTTTGAATGTTTTAGCACATTTCGGCAGTGGCTGTTTTCCTTGCGCATGGGTCACCAGTTGGTGGCACACTACATGGATGATTTTTTGGGGGGTCCTTTCAGTTGCAGTACCTGCCAGGTAGCACTGGGAAGTTTCCAAGTCCTTATGGGGGATATTGAGAGGCTGTGGCGGCGGAAAAGACAATGGGCCCCAGTACGGAGCTGTCATTTTTGGGAATTGAAATAGATTCAGTAAAAATGGAGGTCACATTTGCCACAGGATAAGAATGTCAAGACGCAACCATTGCTGCAAGACTCGATGCCTCGAGAGAAAGTCAAGAGCAAAGAAGTACAGGTTCTGTTGAGACTCCTTAACTTCGCTTGCAAAGTAGTCAGGGCAGGTAGGGCATTTTGCAGGAAGTTGAGAGGCACTTTGGCAGAAAAACACTTACTTACTATCATGTCTGGTTCTCAGGATCCATCAAATAAGACTTGCGGATGTGGAGGGTGCAATCATTCAATGGGGTACTGCTGGCAAGAGATGGGGACTTGGAATTCTGACATGCAAATATTTTCTGATGTGGTGGGTAGCCTGTGCTTTTGGATATTCTGGTAGGGGAGGTGGTGTGCCGAACCATTGTCAGAGCATTGGCACCATGGCAGGAAGAGCATTGTGTTTTTGGAGTTCTTTCCCCTTTTGGTCGCGGTGTCGCTTTGAGAGGAAGAGTTGGCGCACAAGAGAATGCTGTTTCGAATGGACAACATGGCAGTAGTAGAAACTGTTAACCTGCAATCTGTCAGGGATGAGCAGGTGCTGGAATTGTTGAGAGTCTTCGTGTTAGGTTGCTTGCGCTACAATATTTCTTTCAAAGCGTTGCATGTACCGGGTGTGGACATAGACTTTGCAGATGCTTTGTTTCGTTTGCATTGGGGGAGATTCTGTGGGCTAGCCATGTATGCCGACAAGATCCCGATGGCCACGCCTCAACATCTGTGGTACGTAGGCAACATAGGATGTTACAATTGGTGGTAGGGTCGTTGGCAGAATCCAGAAGAGTCACATATTGTTTGGCCTGGAGAGAATTTTTGTTTCGGGGGCATGGCGGCAGGAGGAAGGGTGGCTGTGGGCCGAAGACATAGTCCATTATATCTTGGACCTCATTGATAGAGGGCTATCACGAGTCGCATTTGCTGGTAAATTAGCTGGAAATGCATTCATTGGGGAAGTTGCTGTGGGGCTATGCCCCATCGCAGGAGAACTAGGTCAGAGAATCTTGGAGGGTTGGGTGCGGGAGCAGGGCTCGGTGGCCAGGGTCAGGTAGCCAATCTTGTGGCAAATATTGCTTCTGTTGTTAGCAATGTTGCCAGAGGTTTGCAGAGACATTGAAGATGCATGCTTTTTTGCCACCTTGATGGTGTGGATGTTTTTTGGGGTAGTTCAGGTGTGAGAGTTGCTGAGGAAAAAAGGGACGGGGGAGTCTTTTGGGAGGAAGTAGTCATACATGACAGTTGGATGCAAATATGGTTGAATTGTTCCAAGACGGGCCCGCGAGGCTAGGATAGATGGATAGTGTTGCAGGCATTGGTGATCCCTGATACCTGCCCCCCTGTGGTGGGCATGCTATTGGTTGAGTTTTGCTGAACCATTGAGGGGAGCGCTGTTCAAAAAAGGGGGCAGAATGACAGCATATCAGCTGTTAAGAGTGATGTGGAAAGCTCTGCAACGATTGGGAGTGGACGGGCCGAAATATGAGACCCACTCTTTCTGACTCAGTGCCGTGTCCGATCCAGTGACAGAGGTTCGGCCCAGGAGGAAATTATGCGGCTGGGCCGATGGTCATCGCAGTGCTACAGGCATTATGTAATGGGAGAGGATTCGCACGTGTTAAGCAGTAATATGTGAGACTTCCCTCGTTTTGTTTTTTGCAGATTCCGTGTCCAGCCTGGAGAAAAAAGAGATGGCTATTTGGGACCAAGTGCATGCCCGGCAGAGCTATTTTGGTCAAAATATAGGTTTTAATGAGTGTTTGTTCAAAGTCACTTGAAAAGAAAAAGGGGATATGTGTTGGAAGGAGCTGGTACTGTTTTTGAATGGCATGCTGGTGGGCGGTTGGTTCCCAGATGTTTTGGTGTTACATCTGGGAGAGAATGATCTGTGCAAAGAAAAAGGGGTTGTGCTGATGCGGAGCATGGAAAAAGGGTTTTTGTTTTGTGGACAGAGTTTGTGCCTCAGAGGGCTTTGAGAGGGGCAGTGAAGCCAGGGTCTGTAAATAGGGCAAGATGGAAAGTGAATAGTGAAATAGCCTGTTTTTTTAGGAGTCTCGGTTTGTTTTGACACAGTAGAGTTTTTTAGGGGAGATGGAGTTCATTTATATTTACATGACGGATGTATGATGGTACGATGCGGGCTATTACCACGCGTACCGTTACAACGCGTGTTTTACAACTCAAGTCGTTACCACAACTTGCGCTGTAGGGTGCGGACTTAGGAATAGGTTAATTTACTATTCCAACACCAGTGCCCGTGGATAGTAGGGAAGGTGTTGGAATAGTAAATTAACTATTCCTTGTCCTTGAGTGCCCTCCAGCGCAAGTCGTGGTTACGACTTGCGTTGTAAGAGATGCGTCGTAATGGTAGCACGGGGTAACATCCACGTCGTAAAGGATGTTCCCCTTACATGACTCCCAACAAGGAATCCCTCATGAAACTGCACCTCTGTTTCTATCCGCCCAATGACAAATTTGAATATTACTTGAGGTGGATGTGAGTCCACCCCAAGCAATAATGTGACTCTTCTTATTAAGTGCAGTAAAGGTTTCAATAATTTGAACCTGAGCTCAACCCCCAGGTACCAGTGGGAGCAAGTCCAGACTCTCAGGTCTCCTTAGAGGGTTCAACAGCAGAATCTGCATGGGATGCTAGCTTGTGGGGGGAAGGGGAGATGTAAGGCCCCTCCCTAACCAATAAGGGAAAAGTTCCCAGGAAAACATTGCCCACCTTTGCAGCAGTACCTGTTAGCCTTACAGTAAACAATCCTGCAGTGTGCCTCGCTACCTAAATCCAACCTAAATCCAACCTGGCAAAATCCTTATCCCTCTGTGAAGAGCCTGAATGCCCACTCCACATAAAAGGCAGGTATATGAACAACGCCTCCTCTGTGGTCACTTAAACCAGTTCTGTGGCAGCTACTCTCCCAGGGGGATTGGTGCCAGTCTGAATAAGGGTAACAAAGAAGGGCCTGCCCAAGTGACAGCTAACCATTGCCTGTGACAGGGTCTGCTTCTTTAACGCTAATCAAGATCCTGGGCACTGGAGCAGAAACACAGCCTCAGTCCCAAGGCCTTTGCCCTGCTTTGACACCAGTTTTTACACCTCATCAAGGGGCCTATTCAGCTGTTAGGTAACAGTTGGGGCTCATGCAAATGGGCCTCAAGAGGATTTAGGCAGATAAGAGGTAAGTTTTTTAAAGTACCTTTTTTTAATTGTTATTACAAGTTCAATGTTACCATTAGATTGGATGCAAAATAACTATTAAAGAATGCTTGAAATATGTTTCTACCTGTTACCTAACCAAAAAGTGGCATTTAGTCTATGAAATGGAAGTCAAAGATCCTCAGGGGGAAGTGCTTTTCTATGGAACAGCAAGCCTTGCTACAGTAAAAATTGCTTTTGGGGCATTCTTCAGTATACAACATTACATTATGTAACATTACATTTCTACATGTCCGAATTTTAAATACTGTGTGCCCTGTATTAGGCTTCATAAGTCCTACATAGTTGTGATTTATTAATATATCAAAGAAAGGATTATGCCTATTAAAAGGGTTGATTTTGACAAGTCAAATTTGCAGTTTAAAACTGCAACAACCAGGCTACAGTGGTAGGCCTGCAGTCATGTTTGCATAGTCACCGAAGTGGGTGGCACAATGGGTGCCACAGTCCACTAGTGACATTTAACGTACAGGCCCTGGGTACACTTTGTACCTTATAATAGGAAATACAGGCATGTTAAATATGCCAATCAGGAGTGTAACCAATTTTTACATGTTTTAGAGGTCAGGGCACATACACTTGGGCCTGGTCAGCACAGTCCCAGTGCACAGATTCGAAAAACAGCAGCATCGGCCCACAAAAATGGGTGTGATTATGCAAAAAGAGGAATTGTCATACACACTCCAATAATATAGACTCCCTGCCCCCAAAAGAACCATATTTCAAGTTAATTTTAGATAGTTTTGACATTTAGAAATTCTAGCACGCTTGAAGAAGTATTACTGCTTTGCCTGAAAATTATCACACAAGGTGTATTAGCTGTTATATAGAACGAGGCTTAATAATTGGAGCAAACACCTGTACGTCACAGAATACATCTATGTGCTGAATAAGAATGGTTTTATTTTGTATTTTTACCCAGGATAACTATAATGTGGAATCATGATTTTCAAAAGTATATTTGACATCACTTGCACTTGTTTCCTCATACTTCATAAAATGGGTATATGTTAGAACTTCAGAAGAATACTCAATATGTACAAGTTGATGTTTGCGAATGCCTCAAATGTATCAGTGTTTTGTTGGCGAAAATCTAAACTGGGCTGCTCCTTTTCCGATTCATCTAGCACCCCCCTAGGAATACCTACGTTTCCAAATCCAGACTAATGTTCTGTGAACGCATTGTAGCCTTGTTGCTTAGCCAAACAAACTTCTGTTCATCCGAACCTTTAATGGTGTCTCAGCTGGTGGCAATTGTTTTTTAGTTTTGGACCCACAGTTATGGAGCCTGGTACCAAACATTTAATTGGCTAGTTAGTACATATATTAATTTGTGACAAAGGTAGTATTACGAATTCTCAAAAAGCGACACCGAGAGCAGTGGTGAAGGGAGGTTTATACTATTTGGATAGGTGAGTTGCATTGAACCTCTAAACGTTGATTTGTATTTCTGATCTCGTCATCTCTTCATTTCCCTCTACCACTCTTTAACTTGTTGATTCATGTATGACTCCTTTAAGTCTCTGCCCTTCCTTCTGACTTTGACATGTGCAGTGTGTCTTCGAATTGGCATTGTAAGCTATGATTTTTTTGTTTTCACCATGGAACCATGTAGTGGAATAGTCACAAAAACTCTCCATCCACCGTGACTGTGCTGATAAGTATACTTAAAAAGCCATCAATGAAGTATTTCCACCACATGAAGAGTTTCTAGGCCTTTATGTCCTAATCTTCCTTAATGGTAAACTGGATTCATTCTGTTACTCTATTGATACTCCCTTTAGTCATGGCATTCATACTTTGATCTTAATATAATTCCTCTCACTTTTGTAGAATTTTAAATTCAGCGTTTATGTCAGGAACTGACCTGATACTCCATAACTATGTAATTTGGCATACTTAATTGACTCTCCTTATTTACAACTTCTAAAAAGAACAAAATGATACATTTCTTGTCCAGCCATTGGTTTTGCCTCACATAGGTTTATAGATCCAAGAGTGGCTTGCGTCCTGCCATCTTCTTTTAAAGGCCCTTAGTGGAGACACACACCTCTTTAAGGGCCTCATTTATGAGAAATTACGCATCGCTGCGTGAAAGCAGCGATGCGTCACTTCTCAGTGCGCACTCCTTACGACATTCCTGATGCGTCATATTTAATGTATAACGCATCATGTTGCAAGGAGTTACAGATACGTCAGTATTTCTGACGCATCTGTAAGCGCAAAAGTGACGCATTGCTGGAGTGTGTCACAAAAGTGACGCAACTCCAGCAATGCGACTTTTCACATGGGGGAAGCCCCATGTGAAAGGGCCTGCATCAGTCTTACGCCTGCTGTGAGGCGGGCGCAAGATTTTGACGCAACGGCGTCCTAAAAGTGACGCGGTGAAATCTCATAGATTTCACTGCGTCACTTCTACGACCCTTACTTGCGTCAATACGCCCCCCTTGCATACATTATCCCTGGCGCAGGTTTAATGTGGTGCAGGGGTTTACAAAGTGACGCATCTACCTAGATGCGTCACTTTGTAAATATGGCGCAACAAGGCGCATTTTTTACGTCACTGGTGCGTCACAAAAAGTGACGCACCGGTGGCGTAAAAGTGACGCACAGCCTCATAAATGATGCCCTTAGTATTTAGTTTATTACTTATACATTTATTCAGTGGCAAACAAACTCTTGTCTATATGGGCAGCTAGCCCAATTTCGTGACCAGGACGTCATACTGTGAGTGAAAAATATGAAACTGCAAATATGACTTCAAACTATTTGAACAACGTTATTTTTAAAGTTAAATGGTAATGTTGCTTTAAACAAATGTATTTTTAAATTTGATAGTTTCTGTTAAAAAATCCCTAGTGTAATGTATTTTAAAATTTTTAATTTTTTTTAAATTTGATAGTTTCTGTTAAAAAATCCCAGTGCAAAAACACCCCACCGTAACACGCAATTATGAGTTAATACTGACACAATGTGGAATAATGGTGTGGACTACTTTCCAAGCAAAATTACACATATAATTCACAATTCTGTGGAGCATATCACTCCTGATTATTACCTGCTATAAAATAGAGATTAAATTGGAGCACAGACTGTTGAGGGTTGTGAGGTAGGGATCAGGAATCTGCAGGGTACTTGTCAGACCATTGGTGGATAGTAGGGGGCACTCGTGGCAAAGGTCCCACAGTTGGGAGAGAGTCTCTGCACTCGTGGCGAAGGTCCCACAGTTGGGGTAGAGTCTCTGTACTCGTGGCAAAAGTCCCACAGTTGGGAGAGAGTCTTTGCACTTGTGGCGAAGGTCCCACAGTTGGGGTAGAGTCTCTGCACTCGTGGCAAAGGTCCCACAGTTGGGGGAGAGTCTCTGCACTCGTGGCGAAGGTCCCGCAGTTAAGAGAGAGTCTCTGCACTCGCGGCGAAGATCCCGCAGTTGGGAGAGAGTCTTCCAACTCGTGGTGGACACTCCGCAATGTGAAGGCTCATTGCAGAGATTCTGTGGTGCATGTAGAGCTTCCATCACATCTGCTGGAGCTGTTTGTGGATCTACTTTTAGCAGGTGAAATATCTTGGGGATAAAATGTGGACTCCAGTTTTCACAGCTTACTTGCAGTTAGTTCTTGATTTGGTCGGTACCACCAAGTTATCCATGCAAGTAGTTTACACGGCTCCATTGCCAGGGAATGCCAGTGGTGCACAGGTATTCCTGCACCAGTTCGATAATTGATGATTCAGGGAGTCTCTAATACGCTTCCTCTGCAGCAATGTGTCACAGAAGAACTGTGAGTGTATACTAATAAAAATATTAAAAAATAATAAAATATTGACTACTTATGTCCAAATGCCGACTTACGTTGCTACAAGTGACATTCTTTAAATTATGTATATACCTAAAACTCAGCAAATAAATATGCATTTCTGTGATGTTCAACTTTTATACGGCACCTTTTAGCAAGAGTGGGTTGAAGAACAAATACGAAAGTTTAAATATCTCTTAAACCAAATTATGTAGCACTTAACTGTGAATGAGAACCCATTAACGCAGCTCATTAACACGATAAAATGATTTTGACAAATTTCCTTTCCTATTAGGCTTATTTAACATTCATGATATCAGTATGAGATGGAATGTTCAATGAGCATCTTAATTTAACTGAGAAGTTAGCATAATGAGTCTTTATTAACCCCTGTAGTCATGGACTTCTTCCAACGCGCGTGGGAAACAACACTAAATATATATTTCTAAGAAAACATAGAACATTTATTTCATGATTACCATAAAAATAGAGGACTACATGCTATGCTGTTTAGTCTAGCTTTCTTCATCTCGACCTGAAAATATTGCTATAAAGATTTTTGGGTTTTCTTCAATTTATTATGTATTTAGTTAGCTCAGATAACCCAAAGAAAGGTTGGTTTCCAGGTGCAGACCGTGCAGGTAAGAGCAGCAGTGCTGGGTTGGGGCTGGGGGGCGTGATTCAACAGACGACCACAAGGGAAAATTAAATAAATAATACATTTTCCCTCATCGTTTTTCGAATTCCCCACCTGACCTTACCGCTCTTACCTGAACAGGCCGCTGCTGTTAGTTTTCCAAGGGATGATAGAGTAAGTGGTGAACAAACTGCGACCAGCCCCTAATTAAAAAGACAACCCCTGTTGAAAAAAATATAATAAAGGAGCCTCCCTTTTGAAACTGGTCTCTTCCATCCTTAACTGCTTCTGCCTAAGAGATTTTCTCCCAAAAAAGAGCTCTGTAAGAAGCTTGACAATTTCTTTGTGGACAAAATTGATAAAATTAATGTGTGTAAAGTGACTTGTGGGCATGCATCTTCGCCTGGCCACATTGCTACACTCAGATACAAGTGCATCCTTCATTCACAGAGAGATGCATTGAAATTTGTGAGTGCCAATCTCCAACTCCTCTATCACAGTCTTGTCTACATTGCTGTCTCTGTACTGGATTGTAATTTAACATTCACAGAAGTTACTTCGTTTGGGGAAGTAAATCTAACTGTTGATATGTATGGGGCATGTAATGAGTATTTGGGTTTCTGATTAGTAGTCTGATATCAATAGTTCCTTGACACCATCTCTACGTGGCCTCTGAAAGCAGATGCCAAAGAGAGTAGTGGGCACATGGGAGCACCCAATCCCTATCCCCTCTTCATTTGCATGCAAGCCCTGTCCATGTACCTGTAGGTTGTGAAACTGTGGCTGCACATTAGTATGGAACAAACATCCCTTTGTCATTGTGAAGTCACAGCTTCACACATCTTGGCTATGGGCTCACATTTGGTGCGCTACATTTATCTAATACACTGACCATGCTCAGTTATTTTTAGTCTAATTTCCATCATTTTCATAATTTGTTTTAATCCAAAATCAAATATGTCCAAATCAGTTGATGACATCCTTAAAATATCTAAAGCCAACAATTGCCACGCTTTGTGTGACTTTAATTGTGTAGATGTGTGGTTTAAGTATGAGGAGGATCCTATGTATTTCATCTTTAATAACACTTGAGTAGACCTGCAGCCTCTCCCACAGATGTAAGAATAGCTGTAAATCAGAAAAGGAGAAAGTATGGGTAGACCTCAACATTGGAGACCTCTTCACCCCACTTAGCTGCTGTCCCTCGGATTGTAATATCCTTTATCTGCCCTGACCTAGCAAGAAACATTGTGGGTAATTTTTAAGAAGCCTTTAAGCTCATTATTCCAAACGGAAATAATTTTGCACATGGTGATCTGTTGGGCTTTTTGTTCTTTCTATCCCTTCTCTAAATTGATACATTTGGGTTGAAGAATGCCCCTGCCACCTTCCAGAGGTTGGTCAACTGTGTCCTAGCTGGGCTGGAGGACTTCAATGCCACCTGCCTAGATGACATTTTGTCTCTTCAGCGCTAGCCAGGGTGACCATTTCCAGGTCCTCTGAGCAGCTCTTCAGGCTTTGCAGAGAGTGGGCCCAGCTATGAAGGCCAGTGGGTGCCTTGATAGGGTAGGGATCTGCTGTGTACTTGGGCCACCATGTCGGTGGGGGCACTGGATTCTACAGGAGATTCATCAAGAGATATGGCACCATTGCTGCACTATAACAGAGCTAACTTCTAAGCAGCAACCCAGAAGGTGAACTGGACAGAGGTGTGCCAGAAAGCATTTGACAACTTGAAGTAGGGCACTTCCGTAAGGGACTCAAGACCTGGCTCTTCAACTGACGCCTGCAGCAGAGTGCCTGGATAGCCCCTGGGATGATTATACACGCAAAAAAATACAACTTGATTGATTAATTAAAGTAACCATATTGTCAGCACATATGGCTCTGGGTGTAAAATGGCCTGAGAGCTTCTTCCCATGACAACCACCTTTCTTTTGTTCAGGATAGGATTGGGAATCCTTCCCCTTTGGATGAGTCTAGGTTTATCCTTCAGCCCGCCCCCTCTTTCTTCTGGTGGGGACCCTGTCCACGTTTATAGTGATTCCCCCTAGGTGCTCTCTTTGACACTGTGGTGCTATTCTAAAGGTCAGTTTCCTTCGCAAGGTCCCTTGGTGCAGGTGCTTAGTATCTATAGAGTGTTGAAGCCACTCTATAAGCAATTATTGAGCATGTGCTCTCATAGAATCAGGTTATACTTCCTATCAACATCAGTCATTTTGCTTCCCCTCACCTAGCCATTCAGTGTCCCAATGGAATAGTCAACAAATCCACTTGAGACTGGCTAAATAATATGTGACTGTCCCTCAACCTCAAACGATACTTCTCTGGGGTGAGTCCAAACTTCATGGTAAGACAGCTTTCATTGCGGTGACAACAACAATTTGGTAGTGGTGTTCCCTGAAAGGGAATAACCGCACCTTCACATACGTGTTGGATGGAATAGTAATTTGGGACACACAGTTATTAGAGATATTATAAATCTAGTCGGAGTGCTAAGGAGACCACCGTCACTCACTACCAAGGGTGATTAAACGCAGATCCGAGAGATCTGCAAGAACAAAATTGGAGAAAGGGGTCGATTAAGCACTATCCTATGAGCAGTGACAAAAGTGACCTATTAGTCATAACAATTTTATATCCAAAGCAATCATAACATTGCACATTTCATCAACCATGTTCTCCTTGAGACAGGATGATCAAGCCAAAGTCCTTTTGTATATATTATTCCATTTATTCATAAACATCAGAAGAAACAGCCAACACGTGTTTCGTCGGCACACAGTCCGTACCAAGACTTTCTCAAGGCTCGATGGATGAATGGAACACTGTAAGTAGAAGATTGATGATAGGCACGAAAAAATAAATCGTCCCAGACCCGAACAATAATAGTGTACCGAAGCACAAATCTCAATTGCCATTAGAGGAAAATGTAAAAAGAGTAGCGAAAAGGTAACCGTGGAAAAACTCTCAGTTGTTAACTGGGCCGGATTGTGTGTTCACAATGTATCTCTACTAAGGGTGACGGTGTGGATCAGAGAATTTCCAGAGTGTGTCTATCAAAACTCAAGAGTCCTGGTTATTTGCCAGTCCAGTGTGCTAAAGGACAAGAAGTCGCTATAAGAGCTTGAAGTCGTCGTGTAGCAAATTGAAACGCCACATCCGTAATCCAGAATTCCGGTAGTCTGTCCGCTTGATAACGCGACTGGGTCACTGGGGCACAGGAAATCTGGTCATCTGCCTCTAGGTTCATTAGGGTATTCCTCTCCATCACTGGCATATGCTTCTATAGACAGCCTACTAATCTTCCTCTGGTATATGCAGTGCTACCCCAAAGGCTGTAAGCCACTTATTAATATCATCCCCACCACATAACTAGCCGCAGTCCTTTAGGAATGTGGAACCTTCTGCCTCCTCTAGGCATCTCATTGTCACTTCCACCATTTTAGGTGGACTCTGCGAGCCTCTTAGCCTTCAAGTCAAGTTCTTTCTGGCTCACTTCATCAGCTAGCAAGGCCTTTTTCTCCTTAAAGGTTAATCTTTTTATCTCTGGGGTCTTTTGTGCTGTGACCTCCTCTCTTGCTGCTTAAAGTTTCTTCTTGGCCACTTGCAGATTGAGTCCCCTTCAGCTCTCCTGCCCTCCAGTTCCTCAGGAGACAGGTTTTAGGAAAACACACTGCTCCTGGCAAGGGACATGGGGCCTGTGGACACATTTTGCCTCCCCTTGCTGCAGCTCTGGGCCTTGGCCAAACCATCTCCTTCATATTCTTCCACATTCACCTCCTCATCCTCAGGACCATCACCTTTCTCCTATATTGTTGCAGTTTGCATCATGAAGCGCTCCTCAAAGGCTCCAACAGCTATTTGAAAGTCCACTTTTGCGGCACTCTTTCCCAATGTTAGCACTCTCACTTGTAGAGCTTCTTCAATTCTGCCACATTGAGGCTATCAATGATGCTGAGCTCCAACTTTATCTTAGCAAAATCACAGGTGAAAGAGATATATTGGAGGCACAGAATGTATGAAAAATCTGAAAAAATTGCTAATTTTAAATAAAGAAAAATTTAAAAAAATGAATTCTGATGTCAGAATATTTCAATGGAATTTTGGTTTTACACAAATCACTGCATGGCACTGCACAAACACAAGTAGTGGATCCCACCACTGAACACCAATGTATGAAATTGGGGTATTAGTGAAGAGGGGTAGACACCCCATTCAAATGCTAAACACAACTTGTGGTTGATCTCACCTGGGCCGGGCCACATTAAAGGTACAGCGCACCTGATATATTAAAGCGTGCAGCGATAAGAAGGATGAGCGGTGTCTTGCCTTGACTTCTGGCAACAGTAACTTGATTCGTGCCAAAAGCCAAGAGCATAAACAAAGTGAAATAAGAGCACTCAGGGACTGGGACTCTCAGATATGGGAAAATCTATGTGAAGCTGCTGCCTAAAAGGTTAGCAGGTTGTTTTGGAAGTTAGTGACCCCTGGTAATAACCAATCTGCCAATTGCCTGGTCAACTGTAGCTGTCCTGAGATATGGCATACTTATTTTCTGGATCTCTACAAACAGGGTCTGAATAAAGATAGGCCATCTAACTTTAGCATGAATGAACTAGTCTCATCGGGACTTCAGAATTGGAAGTTAGTTTGGCAGCTTCTGCAATCAAACCCATAGCAAGGGGCAAGGCACCAGGGCCTATTGGCATCCATGGTGACCTTTTCTTAACAGACATTGATGACTGAGCTGTATGTTTTAATAGACTGTTTAATTGCATTGTTCAAGGGGCCAGCACCCCCTGCACTTGGAAGGCAGTCACAATTGTCCCCATCCATAAGAAGGGAGTGAAGAATTCTACTCTTAACTGTAGGACAATCAGCCTTATTGATGTTGCTCAAAATGTTTTTACAAGAAAAATCCCACGGACCGTGGAAAATTGGATTGGGTCGCATTAAGCCCTTTCTCCCCCACAGGCAGGCTTAAGAAAAGGGGTTAGCACAATTATCAGGTTTTTAGATTTTCATTGATATATTGGAAGACAGTTTCCTCCAAACAGTAAATCTTTACTTGGTCTTTGTTGACTTAAAGTCTGTATTTGACCTTGTCCCACGTGGAAAGCTCTGGGGGGTGCTTGAAAACAATGGGGTACCTCTTGATCTCTTGGAGGTGTTGGTTTGTCTACACAAGGACATAATATGCATAAGTTAGATGGGAAAGAGGAGGGGAATTTACAGATTGGATACCTATACAAAAGGGAGTTTGCCAGGGATGTGTCCTTGCCCCGACCCTATTCTCTTTCTATTTACATTATGTGACATCTTATCTTGAAAACAAGTTGAATGATGCACCCCAACTAGCTGGTTGCAAGAGTCCTCTCTTATTATTCACGGATGATACCCTTCTGATATCAAAAACCTCGAGTGGCCTACAATGTTTAGTGGACACGTTTGCTGCTTTTTGTGACGAGCGAGGGCTGGTGATCAAGCACTCGAAGACAAAGTTTATGGCCTTCAGCCCTCATAAGTCTTTTAGAAGCTCCATATTTCAGGAAGGCAGACCATTAGAAATGGTCAGCGAGTTTACTTACTTTGGGATTAACCTCACTAAATCAATGTTGTGGGTGTCTCAGGTTGGGAGAAAAAGTCTGAATATCACCCAGGCTGCAGGAGACATTCTTAAATTGTAGCGGGCCTCTGAAGCAAAACAGAAATCCCACACTTTGAAAGTTTATAGAGCAAAGGCCGAGGGTAGTGCATTGTATGGGGTAGAAGTATGGGGCAATGTTGATCTGGCCCCGCTGGGGGTGGCCAAGAACACCTTTATAAGAGCCCTCACACATCTCCTGAAAAATACCCCACTGATTCCACTCAGATCTGATCTGGGACTTTAGTTGATCTGTTATATAGCTCAGCTCAGACCACTCCTGTTTTGGTGCAGGCTTAGATATTCAGTAGCGCTTGAGGATTACTACTATGTGTTTCAGGATGTAGCTACCTAGGACAGGGCTGGTAACATCAAATGGTTTTTCTTTATTAAAAAGATGCTACACAAGATTGGCCTAGGTGAATGTTGGTTCCCCTGTCCTACCCTAAAGCACCTTTCAATGGTATCCTTAAAGAAAGCTTTTTGGGAGTATGTGGCTTAAGAACTTAAGCACGTCCCAGAGGGTCTCATGTTAATCAATTTTGGGCTCTTAGCATTAATATGGCATTTGAGCCTTTTTTAGATCATAGAACTCTGATAGCTGCTAAGAGCATATATCTTACATTTCTACATGGTACTCCGCCATCACAGTAGCTCCAAGGGAAATGGAACCCAGGTGGGTCTGTGAGCACCACAAGCTCATCATGTCAGCAGATAGAGGAATCCTTTAACCCACTTTGCTCTCTTATGTCCATCAAATGTGCGCCCTAGAACATCTTGGATTAGCCCTATATGCAAGCAGTTGGGACTCAGACAGCACATGGATGCTCTTTGGTTGCTGCACACTGAGTCCAGTTGGGCAATTGTTTGCACAGAGTCCAAATATTAACACTGGAGTTGGTGCATTAGATCCAAAGTACTGGCCTGAAATCTTATTCCCTAAATTTTGGATGGCATAGAGCTCCGTTTTTAAGTTTCCACTTTTTTACACGCTTCAACTGTGCTGAACCTGTAATATGTAATGATATTGGACGCAACGTTTTTACATGATTATACTTTTAACTTTGTGAATTGTATATTTATATGTTTATCTTGTATTTCTATGGTTGGAAAACAACGAATACATTATTTTGATGATGATGATGATAATAATAAACCCAATTCTTGTCAGGGTAAACCCCAACAATCACTAAATATGAACCCTACTGTAGTTTAGCACACAAGAAGTCAGGCTTAACTTAGAGGCAATGTGTAAAGTATTTATGCAGCACTCAAACAGTAATAAAGTGAAAGTCAACTCAGAAAAATCCCAAACCAATTTCAAACAATAGTGTTTATTTTAATACATTAAAATACATCAAAACAACAAAAATCCAATAAGTAGAACCAGAGTTATAAGTTCTTAAGTTCTAGGTGAAAATAGTGCTAAAAAGCACAAAACTAGACTTGTGGGTACCCGGTTGCATGGGTCTGGGTCAAAATCACAACTTTAGGCCAAACGGACTGAAGCGCAGGTCAGATGCAGGAACCACATTTGCTCTGAAGTGCAGTTTAACCTCTAAAAGTACAATTCAATGTGAGGAGGTTTGGCTAGTTGGCATATTGGTGGGGACACGAGGAGGTTGTTGTCAGCATGTAGAGCACGCTGCTACTGGAGTTTTGTTTTGAATGACCACCCGGGTGGTCACTGTTTGGCGTGAACAGCAGATTGTTGCTGAAGCTTCATGTTGGTAGGAGATGTGGCTGTCATTGCTACCGCGGATGGTCGTCACTGATGCAAAGCGTAGGTCCGTGTTGGAGCTTCACATTGGCAGGCATCGTGCACCAACATTGTTTGGCTTGATCAGTCTGCTCACAGTCACGACCCTTGGAGACACTTCTGGGGAGCTTAGTTTCAAGGCAAGCAGTTCCACTCTCCCTTCTTCAGACAGCAGGGCAGTCCTTCATCTGAATCTTCCACAGGTCCAGGAGTGCTGTGATGAGAAGCTCTTAAGGTACTATTGTTATACCCCGTCCGAGCATGTGAATAGGGCATGGCCCTCCCTCCCCCCTCTGTTCCTCCTTCCCTTCCTCCTGGGTGCTAATACACACCAAACACCATGCTAATTATTAAGTTCATTTTGGTCGATTACGGAGTAGGGATTACAGGGAAACAACTAGGCCAGCTTAATCATTGCATATATTAAAAAAATGAAAGATTTCTAAAAACTTAAAGCATCAAAGTTATGGCTAACACATGTATGTCGATGAGAAAAAGTCAGAGATTACATATCCTAAATGTTATTGATAACAACGGTTGACATTCATTAAACCTAACCACACTCATTTCTTTTTCGTCCCAATGATCAGCCCACAAACAGCTCTCCTTACTATGTTTACGTCTATTGCTTCTTGCTATTTTTCAAATACAGTTTTATATAGCTGCCAGTATCACCCCTCTGTGTGATGCTACTAATGTCCCTTCTTCCAGATGTCCATCGATTACCTTCCCTTAACTAACCCTTTCTCACCAAACCTAAACAGAGCCCAAACAAACACATACTCCTATCTTAATCTTTATTAAACCTTCCAATAAATCAGTCCTTACTGTAACACTAAAACAAGCACTAAAGTTACCCCTACAGCCCCTTAACCAAGGGAGAATATTATTGGACTATTGATAGTATCATATATTTTGTGAGGATAGTTGGTAGGACGGCCAAGGTCCATGGAATTATGCATTACTGATGTCCAAATTATGCAGCATGGTTGACTAAATAATGCAGCAGGTAGAAGCAAATCGCACTGCATAAAGTAGCACAATCTGCAGCAATGTAATGTCACAGTTTTGCCTATTTTCCACACTTTAGTTATCCCTGAGCAAAGGTTTTTTCAGTTTTACACAAGAATACAGCAATCAGCAGCTGAAAGATGATTTCTAAACCTTCGAAAAGTCTTACACTGGACAGCACCATGTGTCATGGTTTTTATCATAACCATTGATGCGTTTGAAGCAGGTTGTGGATTATCCACACTACCAAAAAAGTATTATTATTGAGCTGACAAAGTTGCAGTCCCAGAATCTCATAATTCCAGGAGCCCTCAGTGGAAGTTGGATTGAGCAAGCAGCATTATATGACTTTTCAAGTCTCTACAGCACATCCGGTTGAGACAGAAAGTTGCCATTGCAGGCATTTCATTTTACAAACAAAAAATGGTATCAAAGGAAATGATACAGGATACTTTTAGATGAGCCGAGTACATTTAATTACTCTCTCAAAAAATGACCATTGTTCATCATAGATGTATCTCAATCTTTTATACACAAAGGCCCTAGCGCCTGTCAGCAGTAGACAAAGAACACACATACAAAAACACTAATACACAATATAACACATGAAAATAACCCTTACACAAATTAAATATACGAGTGTCCCCCTATAATTTCTAAGAGAACCACTCCAAGGAAATCTGACCAGTGCGACACTATATGGCTGTTTACTAAATAGGCCTCGCTCTAATGTAGCACACAGCAATTCAACACATTTATAATTTTTTCAGATTCCTCCAATTGAGTGTCAACGTGACCACGTTTCAGCCATATCTTCATTGGCCTCTTCAGGACAGGGTTACACACATTAATGGGATGGTCAGGAACCAAACAAGATCTCTTCCTCGTGCTATGGATCCACTAATTAGCATAACAGGAAACTCCCTCTCTTATGGCGCCCTTCCAGATGAATCAACCTTTTCCATTCACCACACAATGGCAAATATACCAGAGTAAAACAATGCAAACTAGGTTTCGGCAAACAATCTCCAAACTCGCTGTCTCACAGTGGACGCGAGCGCCAGCTGCTGTGATAGAAGCTTAGCGCGGCTCAGTCATAAACCCAACTCTTCCTGGCATTTCAGGCTGGACTTTTCCTATTTGAGTAGGACAAAGACTGATTTGCAGAAGGTGAGTGTAAGAAATTGGGGTATTAGTTGAGAAGGGTGATCACCTACCTCAAGTAATAAATACGAACCATGTAAAGGTGAACCCTCAAAGTCACTAACTTAACCTGAGTTCAATTCCCTATAGCTATGGCACAGAGCAGACAAGCTTAATCTACAGGCAATGCGTAAAGTATTTATGTAGTACCAAAACAGTAATAAGTCAGAATATAACATGAGAAAAATCCCAATCCAATATACACAAATAGAGTAAATGTGGAAAACAAAATAGCACCAAAATGACAAAATCCAGTAAGGGAAATCAGAGTTATGAATTATTAAAGTTTATTATTCAACAGAGCACCCAAAAGCACTAATCAGCTACCACATGTGGGTGCCTTTTACTAACATCTAGGCTCAAGTTAAGGCTGATCACAATGGAGAGCAGGTCAGTCCCAGACACCAGGCTTGACCTAGTCAGAAGTTCTACCTTCTGACTTAGTTTCTGAAATGGAAGTAAAAAAATCGTCAGGGGCAGGCAGCAGGTTGCGGTAAAAAAGGGCCCCACGTTGTCCGATAGCCGCTGGATGAGGTCTTGGTGAACCTGTTGACTTTTTGGTGGGAAAGCTCTGAGTGGGAGAAAATGTAATTTCGCATCCAAGAAGAGTACCTCATCAGCCAAATACTTTTGATGCCTACGCACTTTAAGACTTTTACCTTTCGACTTTTTTAGAGCTTGGATTCTTCCAGCAGGGCAAAACTGCAGGGTGTAGCTTGATCAGGCTGGATACCTTTGCTGCTAGGTTGTGCTGAATTCAGTGGCAGCTGGTGACATTTGATTGTGATAGGGTGTAAAATTTAGGGATGACTTTTATGTAGCAAGCTTAATTGACCAAAAAAGGGTTCTCCCTGAGCTTCCTGTTCTTGCATTGAGTTATATAAAACAAAAACTAACATGTACAACTATTGGCCTTGTCAATTGCTGTTAGCTGTTTAGGGTAAATGAGTAGCAACAATGTTTTTCTTGTAAATAATTTTCATTGTAAATGTTTCAATTTTGAATGGTATTACTTATTTCAAATACAGCTAAGATGTCAGAATTTTACATTTGTGATATTTATTGGTTGCGCCTTTGAGAAAATTCCTCACCCAACCTTTGCAGCAAAATGCTTGGTGGCTCTATGCATTCCTATTCTTTATAAATGAATGCATTTGCTACACCAATTTGGATTAAATTGTAATGTTTTAATGATAGGTGATATGCAGATATTGATACAGGATTCCAAATTCCGCTTATGTGGTTCGTCGAACTGGGTTATGAGACTATAACTAGTTGATCGACAACAGCACCCCAAGCATATACCCATTGCAGCCATTTTTAACACTGGGAAAATGAAATGCTAGTCAGCAAAACACCCCACCATCCGAAATTAACCCTGAATTATAAAATCCAGTATAAGGAGCTCACAACTACAGGGACATTTAACTCTGAGCAGAGAACATACTCCATTTGTCATTTTTACATGATAGTTTATATTTCTTCTACGGAGAGACAGTTACATAGAAAAAATACCCAAATCAAATGACCTAACTCAGTAGATGCAATTTGCCTATAGAATAGAAATATCATTATTTGAATAGGAAGATCATTGATGAGAAATTCAGAGGGAAAAACATAACTTAAAAAAAGAGCATATTTTTGCAGTTTTGAACTAAATAAGTATTAACATTTTTAACATTTACTTACTTAAGTTCAGCAGCATTCATGACAATCATAGCGGCTGTCCGGCCTCAGTTTGCCATTTTTTGTCTCCTCCAGTCCACATCAGATTGATGTCCGAGCGTGGGTTCCTAGAGCACATCCAACTAACCTAGTCAATCCAGGAGCTGCTTTCATGCTTATTATAATAGTAAACAGCATAACAGAGGTGCCAGGATTGGTTGGAGCAGGCTATCCCAGCACTCCTAAGGAGACTTGGGTCCTGTGACTGTGCTCCACCCGGCAGTATAACACAGTTCAGGTGAAAAGGCCTGAAGTACAATTGTCGGGCTGGCTGTCGCATGACTTCTGGCCAATCTGACATGCGCCCTACAAACTTTACTCTGAGTCCTCCCTGCTTCCAATCAGCAGGAATAGCCTCGCCCATCCTCACATTCAGGCTTGACTTGCAGCAGCGCTCTTTAAAATAAACTGGTAATAAAATCATTTTATTATCACATTATATGGGTTTATTGAGCTGGCAATGAGGGGGACTCTTCGCCTCTACCCTAAAGGAGGAGCCGCCACTGACTGAATAGGATTTGCTGCTGCAGAAAAGCTTAGAGTGGAAGCAACCTGAATCTTTAGTCCTGCTGCAACATTCCTTCATCCAATCGACTTGGCAGGTTGGTACCGGTCCTTTGGAGGTCTTTGGAGCCAAAACATCCCTGGTTGCAGGATATGTTAGGAGCAAGGATCAAGGAACTTGGGGACAGCACTTCGAGGTCTATACTCCCTCCAGTATGCTCCAGGGCAGGTCCAGCTGGAAATGGTTAGCTGGGCAGATGCAGAAAAAAGGTCTCTTGTAGCTTGTTGGGACCCTGTAGCTTGAACAGGAGGACATCCTTGTGGCCCTTGGAGCCCACTTCTATTTCTTGGGTACAAGAGGGAGAACAGGTCCAGAAAGTGTCCCGAGGATGGTACTGTGGGTGCCATATGTATGCCTGGCACCAGAAATATGCCTGTAGGTGAAGGTGACTCTTGGACACTTCATAACAAACAGTTCTCAGGGTCAGCCCGTGGGAAAGTAAATTTTTTGCCATGGTTAGCCGGATGTCATTTCAACCTGTAAGCACCCTAGGTCCCCACCAACCAGGTTCCCAGTGTCAGCTCTCTTTCCCAAAACTGTACTGCAATTGGCACAACTTCAGCCCCCCTTGTAAGTCCCTATCAAATGCTACCCCTGGTATCTAGGGCATGGGTACTGAAGAGTGTCCACTGGGGCTGCAGCACAAATTGTGCCACCCCAGAGACCCCTCACCAGGGCCATGCACACTGCCATTACAGGCTCCATGTCTTGTATGAGGTATAGGTAAGTCACCCCTACTGCAGGCCTTACAGCCCTTCAGCACGGTTGACTATATCCCATCTGTGGACATCTCTGCATGAGCAGATATGACCCCTCAATATCAAGTCCATTCTTGGATATTGTAAATGCACAGGAAAGCCATAGAGAGTACATGGGCTAGATACTTGTCATTATGAGTTCCCTAGCTCCATGATGGCTTCACTGTACCAAAGGATGTTTGGTACCACACATCTTGTCTTAATAAATCCTCACTGATGGCAGTATTGGATTTAGTTTAAATGCACACAGGAGACCCTTTAGAGCGTCCCCTAAAAACCTACCAAGCCCTGGTGTGGTCTCTGACTAGTCTTAGGCAGTCTGCCACTTTGAAACATGTTCCTGACCTCATGGGGTGAGGGCCTGCACTCTCAGAGTTGAGAAATGAAGCCTGATACAGGCGGAGGTGCTTCAGACCTCCCCAGGACAGGATGGCCTTCCGAGGCAGGAAGTTTGAAAGTCAAAACCTTTAAATGCAACCCAGCATCTCCTTTCCTGCTCCAATTTTGGTGGGAGAAAAGGCGGTAACATTAGTTAGATGCCGCTGTAAACCAATCTGGGTCTCACTGGACTCTCTGCACATTGTACTTCATCTTAGTACACTATATAGAGAGCCAGAGTCCCACACAGCCATTACTTCTTTTGCATCTATTCTTGTATGCCCGACTGTAAGCAATTCCACAGTAGCTCTGTCTACCTAAATCCAAGATGTTGAAATCCCACTCCCCTTGTGCAGAACTGAAAATGTGTGGTTGGGAAACTGAGCAACACCTCTTCTGTGATCACTCTAAACCAGTTCTGGGCAGCTCTTTTCCCACTAGGATTGGTGCCTGGCTGACTGTGGGGAAAAGAAGGCCACTGTCCCGGCGTTAGCTAACATTTGTCTGTCACAGTGTAGGCCTTTGAAGATAATCAAATCCCTAAGGACAGGCCAGATGGTCATCCTGCCAGAAGAGAACAGAACACCTCCCAATACCCAAGGCATCTTTCTCAGCTGTGGGAGCAAGTTCACACTTCAACAAGGGAGCAATTCAGTTCCCGGGTAACCATTATTTGACTTACTCAGTGGCTTCTGATAAATGTTTCAAAAAGTCAAATAATTAAAGGAGTGTAGTGGTTTCCTAGCTGGAGATATCATTATTCATTTTCATATTGTTTCACAGTGCTTTTCTGTGGAACAGCCAACCCTTTTTCAATTGCATTCTGGGCCACTCCACTATAAGGACATGTTTGAGATTAAACTTTTACATGCCCTACTTTAACGACCATGCACCCTGTCCTATGGGCAGTAAGGTCTACTCAGCAGTGACATATTAATAATTAAATGGAAGGTTTAGGTCTGTCAGTTTTAAAATTGCAAAGGTATTCTTTCATTGTCACTGCAGCGGGTGACGCAATGGGTGCTGCAGCCCACTTCTAACTTTTAACTTAAAGGCCCTGGGAACCCTTGTACCATATACTAGGTATAGTATACCATACAGGGATATGCCAAAATATCATGTGGAAAGGGGGAGCATAGGCACTTTACCTTCGGTTATCATGAGTAAATTCTACAGAATTCTCCAGCCAGCAGAAATAGGGTTCAGCAAAAAAGATAAAAACCAGGGTGAGCCTGTAAAAAGGCCAAATTTCCTCTGGTGGGTCTCTATCTAGAATGTCACTGTAGGTGAAAAACAGTGCATCAAAACACGGGCCAAAGCACTTGTCAGTCTCTGGGATTAATCCAAGTATTCCTTCCATCATTTTGTTGTTTTTGTAGTAGACACCATAAGTGAGATAGGCATGCCTGGGCTAGGGTAATGCCAACAAGGAGAAATCCCCCTGCCTGAAAACTTATATTCAATGTGCTAATCGTCACTGATATATAAACACGACTATAAGAAACTGGTCCTCAGTAAAAAGAAACACAAAAAATGCCCAAACAAATATCAAATATAACCTTGCTCCATCAGGGGTGACCTCTATTAGTTTTGCCAGAAAGATCATTGAGTATTGGAGTCCAAGCTGTTGTAGCATCTGCTTTACCCCCTGATAGGATGCTCTGCATTCCTGGACCTCCCTGGGGAAATCTGGGAAGATGCGCATAGTCACATTGTCAACTCTCAACTCTTGTTTCTCACGTATCTGGGCCAGGATATAGTCCTGATCCTTGAAGTACAGAAGTCACGCTATTTTTGGCCATGAGGGAGTGCCCAGCGGAGGAAGTCTTGCTAGGATCCGATGGGCCCTCTACAAGGCAAAGAACGCAGAGAGGCCCTTCGGGCTGCAACTGTTCTCAGCAATTGTTCCATAAATTGCACCGCATCGGTATCTTCTAGTTTTTTGGGCATACCCATGACCTGGATGCTATCGTGGCTTGATCGATTGTCAGCATCTTGTGCCATGTTCTCCGGCATCCGTACTTTGGACTCCATAACTGTGAGCCTTGTCTGGATCATGGTTATGATCAGGGAGAGCTCCGCTAGTGTTCGTTCATCAGTGGTAACTTTCTCCTCTAGTTTTTTATGGCCTTCTTTAGGAAAAGTAAGGTCAGTAACAATTTCCTCAATCTTGGATTCCATAGCCTCTCTGGAGGCAGTGATGGCTTGTACTATATCCTGCAGCATGGGGTCATTGGCAGGTCTTGTCTCCAGCAGAGCGGTCGCAGTTGCCTCCACAGTTATATCTGTGCTCTGCTCCTCCAGATCTGGTTCTTTCCTTCCTGTGGATTTGCCCATTGTTTCCTGTAGCTATGACCTGTGTGTGCCCACCTCCAATATATATGGCTGATTACTGCTTGGTCACCCTCCACACTTTTAGATAGGTGTTAGGGTCTCCCTTGTATATGTGCACTGGTGACCACAGGTTTGTCCCAGGCTGTGTACCTATCTATAAGGCTGGAGCTCAATATTTGGTGGGAATTTCCGCACGTGATTCTATTCGTTCCCCTAGTTGACTGTATCATCTGGTCCTCTTTAGCATCCCCTCATATAATGTCTGTTTTGTGAACTTTCCTGGTCGGGCTCAACAGTTCTTGGGTCTGCGGGTCCCCCCAGTATCAGGCAGTGACAGAAAGTATATTTGCCCTGGTGAACCACTGTTTCAATCCAGCAATGCATGTCCGGAGGCTAGCGGGGGGGCCCCCTTAGATCCCCCACTCCAGCTGGTAGTAAAACAAGGGAGAAGATCCTAAAGGAAGTTACATAGGATCACTTAATGTGAGCCCTGATATTGTTGGGCTTCTCCCAGCAGAGGCTCCTTCTTCCTTATCTTACACCATCTGCCGCCTGCGGGGTCTCAGTTTAGGGCCAGTAACCATTGACTGTGTCACACTCATCGCCTAATGGCCATGCTGCTGGTTCCTTTCCCCGAAAGCCTGCTACTCAACTTGGGTTCCTCCGCAGTTGCTCTAATATTATTATGGGGGTGGCAGGCTTCACAGCGGCCGCCGCCTCACTATTCGCTATCCCCACTCCTACCTTCAAGTGAGCTCAGTTCGGGGTTTCCCGCAACTGCTTCTCCCTCAAGGTTCCTCAAGGATGGCCGCTGTGCCAAGCCCCCATCTCCTACCACCGCCATCAGTTTTGTGCCCAAATCTCCTCTGGTTCCTTTCCCCGAAAGCCTGCTACTCAACTTGGGTTCCTCCGCAGTTGCTCTAATATTATTATGGGGGTGGCAGGCTTCACAGCGGCCGCCGCCTCACTATTCGCTATCCCCACTCCTACCTTCAAGTGAGCTCAGTTCGGGGTTTCCCGCAACTGCTTCTCCCTCAAGGTTCCTCAAGGATGGCCGCTGTGCCAAGCCCCCATCTCCTACCACCACCATCATTTTTGTGCCCAAATCTCCTCCAAGGGCTCACTGCTGATTATCAAGTCCAGGCTCCTTTCCGATCGACCCCCAGCTTTTGGATACAACACCGCAGCTAGCCGCCACCCACCACATTTAGTTGCTTTCCCGAGCACGGTCCATCCAGGTCGCATGACTCCGCTCTACATGCCCAGGGCTTCTTCGCTCTAGCTCTCACCATTCTTTGCTATTTTACGCTTTCCCAGGGTAGGTTGCACTACCTGTTCAGGCCGCTCCAGTGCTCGCTGAGTGTCCTTGGGTCTCACTTTCCATTCATGATCGCCATCCAGGCCCTCCGTCATCAGTGATCGCAGATCTTTTAATCACCGGAGCAGTTCCCAGCCAGTCAGCTTCTCCTTTGACAGTGCACTGCAAGGTTTTTGGGCTCCTGCAGGACTGCAAAGAATCAAGATGCATCCTCCAATTACCGCCATCTTGATGCATAGGTTGCCTTCCAGGCCCTCTACCATCATCAATTTTAAGGTTTGCAAGCGTTGGAACAGCCCCCAGGCAAGTGCATTCCTTTCAAGCAGCGCCCAGCAAAGTAGTCAGACTCTTGCAAAATTGCTAGTGTTCAGGATGGCGCCAGATGGGACCCGCCGCGAGGTGCTCCGAATAGAGCTACTTACTCCATCGTAATTAGGACACGCACCCTAGACCTGTATAGCCTAGATCACATTAAGGAGGATCTAATTTAATATCACAAAACATGGGCAGAGCTCCAGGAGATAATTTCTTTTGTGCAAAGAAATCTGACTTTCTGAATGGCACAACATCTTTTTCAGGTTTGAAGCTCTTCGGAAGGTCATTTCCCGATAGTTCATAAGGTGTTCATTCAAGCTTGGGGTATGTTGAAGGAAATACCAATGACGTTTTAGAATTTTTCTTATGTGATGATGTCCATTGTGGTAATTTGCAATGAAACGGATTCCGGTGTTTCCTTCTTTTTTCTTTTTGGGTATCAGGGTGTTCTTCCATTCTATTTTAGACACTGTCTTCAAAGTGTTTGCAATGTGTTGTGGTCATAGCCTTCATGTTTTAGTCTGGATACTATTTCATTCCCTTTGTTCATGAATACATTTTCTTCACTACAGTTCCTACAGGTTCGCAATATTTCCCTCTTAGCTATGTTCCTTGCATTGCGGTTTGGGTGGCAGCTGTCTGCCCTTAGAATGGAATTGCCCACTGTTTCCTTCCTATGCAATTTACTATGCAGGGTGTTTCCTTTACATACAGTGTTGGATCCAGGAAATTTATTTAGTTTTGAGAGAAGCTAGATGTGGTTTTGATCTCCCATAGGTTTTTGTCCAGGTTTTTGAGAAATCTCTGCAATAAGGTTATGTCTCCTTGCCAGATGCACAGGATATCGTCTATGTATCTTCGCCACAGTATGATGTGTGAGGTGAAGTCTGCAAAGTTGGAATCTCATAGCCAGTATCTCTCCACTTGACTCATAAGGATGCAGGTGTATGGGGGCGCAAATTTAGCCCCCATCGCAGTCCCGCGTGTTTGTATGTGTACAGCCCTGAGGAAGCCCCAGGCCGAATGGCCATGTAAAGGGGACGAAACACGTGTTGGCTGTCACCTTGTGCTACTCACCTGAGAGGAAGTCTCAGTCTGAGAACACTGCATATAAAAAAAATACTATACATGAACAATCGCCTATTGGAATTTGTTCCATGTTGAACTAAGATTTCTTTAATTTTGTCCTGACACTCTTTTGGATCTTTCTTGTTGCTAGTTGGGTAAGGGTCTCCCACTGTCAAGGACAAATATCTAACTCAATAATACGGGTAGTAAGGGATTGGGACCATCTTTCCCTCTTTTTTTAATCTGAAGACTCTTGTTTTGACTAAGTGAACCAGCAAAATTATTCTTCAATAATATAGAAGCTAAGTCATTGGCAAACTCGAAACAAAGGCCACCATTATCAGGCGTTCCTAAATAGAACTCCAGTCTTAAATGAAGTCATGTCCTATGTTTTGCAAATACAAAAATATCCCAAAATATTCCTTGCATTAAATTGAACTAAGTGGGCAAAGTATGGATTGATGTTACTCCTGCATGCATATCAGGAGGTTTCTGCCACAAAGGTCTGTGAGTAGCATAGATTGTAAAAAATAAAATGCACAATACTTAGTCGGGGACTGCTACCCACAATTTCAAACTACCATGAGCAGAGTTGAGGACGAGCAATGCAGGTGACTTCGTCTTATTTACTCTTCTGCTGGGGAGGTTCAGCATTGCTTATACCAAATGCACTTGTCAAGTATGCGAAGTGTTGGTGATGGAAATAAAATACTGTACAACTGATCTCACTATGGAGGAAAAACTAGTAAGGGGAATTTGAGGAAACGGAGAGAGAGAAAGAAAGATAATTGATTCATTCTCTCTCAAGGCCACAGCACATTTGCCCGAGAATAAACAAAAGTTAGCACATTTCAAACATTTATCAGCAGCTCATAAGCTCACAAATTACCTACCTGTAAAGCAAAAGGGAGGCCATACATTGAAAATGACGGGTACTAATGAAAAGGATATCTCCAGTTCTGATACGCAGCACATGAGCGTTTTCTTTACGAAAGACCTGTTGAGTGAAACAAAGCAACAACAATATTTGATTCAAATTAAACCGGGTTAAGGAGTTTTTAGAAAAACTAAAGGGGTGGTAGACTCAGAAGCATTTACTGGTTATAGTACTGTTACTTAAAGTCCAATATACTTCCACTGCTAGATACATATCTGAATGTACCCTGAATGTTTGATCACCCAAACATTATAAAAAACAATGTTAGCTATGCCCCTCATATGCACCACATGAATAAATATGCGCGTGCCACTCAAGCCACTAGCTATTGTGATTCCAAATAAGCTACCCATTTTGAATCTTGTTGATGTGCCTCTCTTTTCCAAAATGAGCAGTAACCATAGATATGTTCTTCTTCTGGTTATTATGGAACAGACATGTAGAAATTATTTTCTGCCTACGAGTAAGAAGTGTGGACTAAGAAAGGATGCAAATTGGGAACGGAGAGTCAAGGTTAACTAAGAGGTTATAGAAGAACTATAAACATGCGGAAGGTCAATTACTATTGGACAGTTAACTATAGACCCATCAAGTACCACTTCTAGCAAATCAAAGAAGTGTTTGCTCAGAATCATCAAATAGATTATAAAGCAAGTTTAGCTACGCATTTTACTTGTAATAATCACAAATTTATGAATTATTCTAAATCACCTGTTTTCTACCCAGAGTTCTATTTATCTCTTTCTTTTTCCATTCAAGTCACACATAAAACAGTCATGTCTTCTCAATCTTCGATGTCTGCTCAATCATCGATGGCAACCAAGCATAGGAGTTAAAGGTTAGCAGACATTAAGTAGACAGACTCGTGTGTCGTTTTTTAATTTCAATCTTTAGCACATCAGTCAAAAAACTAACAAATTCTGTTCATTCGAAGTATTACTTTTTACAGCAAAAACTGCTTGGTTAGTCCAGCACGCAAGCTCATCTTTATTAACCTGTCACGCTCATGGTGCCTACAGAATTCTCCTCTTCCTCGGCTGTGTCTTCTAAAGTGTCATAGTTTTTTAGGATTACATTCTTGCTTATTTTTATTGAGTCTCTCCACGATATGAGGAGAAGGGTTGGTCCTTCTGACCATGACTGTTGCCCCCCAAATGCATGTATATAAGTCATTTGTTTCTGAACATGATGACACTCTTCTCCCCTTGTGCAGATTCCACCAGTGTGGCCATGGAAAGGTGCAATGCCTACTCTGTGGTCACTTCAAACCAGGGGCAGCTCCCTCCCCACAGTGACTGGAACCTGGCTAACTGGAGGGAGAAAATAGGGGGCTGAACAAGTGTCATCTCATATCTGCCTGTCACAGGGGAGGCCCTTTTGAAGTTATGTTTCCTGGGTACTGCCCAAATGACCATCTTGCCAGCAGAAGCAGAAACACCTCTCCACACCCAAGCATTTTTCTCTAGAAGAAGTTTTGCACACCTCATTCAGGGTTAAGCACTTAGAAGGCTGCAGGTGGAGGCTAGGATAAATTAGGTACCAGTCAGTTGGACTTTAAATGAATATCACAAAGAGTTCAACACATAAACTGTGTAGGTGTTTCCTAGCCAGAGATACGATTATTACATTAAATATGGCATGCCTGTAATTTCCTGTAAAAAAGCCAGCCTTGCTACAGTGAATATAGATTTTGGGGGCTTTTTACTGTAAGGACATGTTTAACATTAACTTACTACATGTCCTACTTTTAAATACCATGGCACTGCCTTATGAGCAGTAACGTGTGCGTCTAGGTGACCTATTAATATTTAAAAGAAAGATTTATACTTGTCACAAGTGTCTAATTGCAGTTTAATTGTTAGGCCTGAAATTATGTTTTACTCGGTCATTATAAGGATAGCACAATAGGTGCTGCAGTCCACTTGTGACATTTAACTTGCAGACCATAGGGACACATTGTAGCATATATATTAGGGACTTATACCATAACATGTATTTATAAAGTGCACGTTCACCCAAGGGTATCTTGGCGCTGAATAACAGATGTTTATTGTTACCCAACTCAATGGTACTCATAGGTAAGACAACTATGACAATTAGCAGTTAACCAATTTTATCATGTTGAAAGAAGTAGCAGCAGCACTTTTCCACTTGTTTGCAAGAGAAAAGTGTACAGAGTTCTATAATTGTAGCTCGTGGGAGTTACAGTTCCTCTGAGACAGAAGTAGAGTAGGGGGTGTGAAGGTAAAGTTGTTAACAAATTATAGTGCCTGGGGATAGGGTGTCCTTATCTTTGTGCCCTCACACACCCCAAAGGATGTCATGCTTCATCAGTGGGCAATGCATCTCGTTGGGCCAGCGCTGCAGTGCCCTACAGGTCCCCCGAAGGGTCACTTTATCAGAGATCCTTTGAGTAATAAGGCAGTAAGTGTGTGTGTGGGTCTGTGTGGCAGTGGTTTCCTAGGGTGAAGTTAAAAGATGGATGGAGGGGTGACGAGTAAATTTAGTAGGCATAGCCCCTCCGTCATCAATAAAAAACCAAAAGTTTGTGCTGCTTGAGGATGGTAATGGCCCTCGGTAGCTAGACAAGTATCATACCTGTATTGGGCATGTTGAGGGTGGACATGTTTCGAGCAGTTCGTGGACTCAGGAGGAGATCCCTTGCGTTTGTTTAGGACAACTAAAAACGGGTGCAGTGAGAGCTAGAGTAATGTAGTGGCCTCTCTATAGACGTGGTGCCACTTTTTAGAGTAAAATTATATGTGTTAGAAACAGCATCCCTGGCTGACCAGGGCTCACGCCAAAGTCAGTCAGAGACCACCATTCCCAAGTCAGGGCAAGGGAGTCACACACCAAGATAACCCCTGTTCACCCTCTAGGTAACGTGACGTGAGCAGCCAGACTAAACTTGGAGGCTATGTAGTTTAAGTGTTTGCGCGCGCACCCAGCAACAACACCCAAGGCCCACCACAAAGGAAACTCCACACAAGGGTATATCTAAAAATAGTCTTTGTATTATACCACAAACATTAGATAATAAACATATACTTTACAATGTGCCAACAGGCACGGGCAGAATTTACAGGGGGTATGTACAAGACAGGGCCACCTGGACCACTGTCAGGAATCAGCACTTTTAGGAATAGTAATTAGCACATAGAACACTTGTAGAACCAAATAGAAAATGTAGCACACAACCAGTGATTACTGGTAAAGGGTAAGTACCTCCTACGCAATCCTAACCACCTTAGGAAAATATTATGCAGGGAACCAGGACATCACTAGCAACACCTGCACTAGGAGAAAAACAACCACCTAAGTATCACAATACCTGTAGGGGTATAGGCAAGAACACATTACACATGATGCATCACAACATTCAGAGGTGTAGGGAAGGAAAACACATGATGCATCAAAACACATTCAGAGGTGTAAGAACCAGCAATTGCGCAAAACTCACATGAGCCACCACCTGTGGCAGTCCCTAGGCCCTCTGGCCTTGTTGGGGCTAGGACGCCCTGTGTCCCAATGTCAGGGGCCTAAACGTGGCAGCTGCCCACAAAGTGCTGAAGAAAAACCAAAGGTGGTGATGGACGGAGCATTGACAATACAAACACTCACCCCCAGTCAACTGATCTGGGTTTAATCCATCACCGTTCTTTAGCTCACTCCGCCACCCCAGTTCAGACATGGCCATATGCAAATCAGTCTGACCCTGTTCCTCATGGGAACAGTCCAGCCCGAACTGCCAAGCCATGTCTTCCCTGGACCGGAATCAAGCTTCCCAGGACCGGTTTCTGGCATTACAGCCGTCTTCAGCCGGGCTTGCTTGACTCCAGTGGCAAAGTGAGCAAGAGACTCACGTCTGAGCATACCCTGCCAACTTAGGGCGAACAAAGAAAAACCAAAGGTGGTGATGGACGGAGCGTTGACAATACAAACACTCACCCCCATTCAACTGATCTGGGTTTAATCCATCACCGTTCTTTAGCTCACTCCGTCACCCCAGTTCAGACATGGCCATATGCAAATCAGTCTGACCCTGAGCCTCATGGGAACAGTTCAGCCCGAACTGCCAAGCCATGTCTTCCCTGGACCGGAATCAAGCTTCCCAGGACCGGTTTCTGGCATTACAGCCGTCTTCAGCCGGGCTTGCTTGACTCCAGTGGCAAAGTGAGCAAGGGACTCACGTCTGAGCATACCCTGCCAACTTAGGGCGAACAAAGAAAAACCAAAGGTGGTGATGGACAGAGCGCTGACAATACAAACACTCACCCCCAGTCAACTGATCTGGGTTTAAGCCATCACCGTTCTTTAGCTCACTCCGCCACCCCAGTTCAGATATGGCCATATGCAAATCAGTCTGACCCTGTGCCTCATGGGAACAGTCCAGCCCGAACTGCCAAGCCATGTCTTCCCTGGACCAGAATCAAGCTTCCCAGGACCGGTTTCTGGCATTACAGCCGTCTTCAGCCAGGCTTGCTTGACTCCAGTGGCAAAGTGAGCAAGGGACTCACGTATGAGCATACCCTGCCAACTTAGGGCGAACAAAGAAAAACCAAAGGTGGTGATGGACGGAGCGTTGATAATACAAACACTCACCCCCAGTCAACCGATCTGGGTTTAATCCATCACCGTTCTTTAGCTCACTCCGCCACCCCAGTTCAGACATGGCCATATGCAAATCAGTCTGACCCTGTGCCTCATGGGAACAGTCCAGCCCGAACTGCCAAGCCATGCCTTCCCTGGACCGGAATCAAGCTTCCCAGGACCGGTTTCTGGCATTACAGCCGTCTTCAGCCGGGCTTGCTTGACTCCAGTGGCAAAGTGAGCAAGGGACTCACGTCTGAGCATACCCTGCCAACTTAGGGCGAACAAAGAAAAACCAAAGGTTTTAAAATGCCTTCTAAAGTGTATTTGTGCATGTGCACTTATGCATCATTACTCATGCATATGCATTAGTTCACACCAATGTAAAAAAGCTTTGGCAAAGCAAATAACTCAGCGATTTACAGCAGAGACCAATTGGTTTTGCCATTGCCTGCTGATCGGAATTAGATCAAGATAGTCACCTCACATTAGATACAAATATTTTCTTCTGAATATGAATGCTGTGAACCCCAAATTGTGTATGCCAATTACCTTCCTATCTTGATTTATTTTTTAACTCACACATCATATCTTAAAATCATATCAAAGAAAAAACATTTTCAGGCATTTTTCAGATTGCACGTAGCACACAGGTATTTTCCCTCAAAACCATGATGTATTTTACTAGTACCTATGCATTTTTCTACAAGAAAATGGTAGGTATTTATTATCGCTTCACAAACGAGAATATATGTAAACATGCTGTTAACAGTAAGGAGTTCATGGTTAGATTTAATTATATTAAATGTAATTTATATGCACCAATTTCGTGTTCATATTATATTAATTAAATTAGTAATTTCAAACAGGCAGAGCTGCATCTTGCACATGAAGCGACTATAAAAGAAAAATACTAATCACAGCATTCGCCCACATTCATCAAATTATTTTTTAACCACAATTGATGGATTTCATTGGCAGGACATCTACAAACTTTGAAGTGGTCCAATATATACGTCTGAAAATGTATTGTGATCCAATGGTAGCTAATATGAGACAGATATCTCTCAGTGGATAGTGTGGAAAAGTCAGCCCATAACGCACCTGATGCCCAGGCTGCTGGCGCAGGACGCCTCTTAGTTCCCATCTTGAACAATTACCAAATAAAGAGACGGGCGCTGGAAGCAGGAAAACAAGAACAGAGTTTTATTTCTTATTAGGAGTGCCTGTCATTTCGGACACTCGCATAGTGTCTTCAGGAGGTGCTCTCTCCTTCCTACCCACCACAACCCACCACAACCCACCACACCAGTTTCTCTGAGGCTTCGTCTTTTATACACATGTTTATGATGCACAAACATTCCTTATTACAATAAAGACGCTTTGAAGTAGAAAAAGGCATGCTTGGAATCCCAGCTTCAGGCCTATTCCCATACCAGTCGCTCAGATGTCATCCTCCCCTCGTGAATGTAACAAGAGATTGTGGTCTCTCAGCCGGACATTCCTACAGGACACGAGGGCAGGAGGGGATGATCAGATCAAAGGTTGGGCAGGCGATAAGATCGGGGACTTCGGCTGGTGTATCACGGTTTTGTTATGCTGGGCAGGAAAAGGGGGGGGTGTACATCCACGAGGCTTGGTCTTAGGACTTGGGACCGGGTCGAAGGGCCAAGTGCAGTTGGGGGGGGGCTCGTCAGCTGAGGGGAAGGGTGTTCTTGGGAGGAAATGGGGGGTGTGGGTCAAGCAGGAGGGTTACTTCTAGAGCAGGGTCACGCAGAGGGAGAGGGTCTTATGGCTGATGCATGAGCAGTGCGCGCGGGGAGGGGTGCCGGGGGTTTAACAAACGGGCAGAGAGGCCATGGTGCCTAAAATGGCTGTCGTGTACGTGTGTGCATGGGTCTATGCTGGCGGGATAACACAGTCAGTGTTTAGCGATATCCGTTCTGCCTACAACAAGGGGTACAGTGAACACAAATGAACGCCGCTTATGTGCATATACATTGCCATTTTCAACAGTCGTCGCTTTTTTACATAAGCTAGTTCATTTCTATACAGTCGATACGATTGGCGGAATGCGGTACATATGATTTTACATTTGTTGGGTTATTCATACAAGTCTAGAGATCGGCATAATACTTAGTCGGGGTCAATCAAGAAAAAGGTTCCGACAAATTATAGAATCAGGTTCTGACTTTCTCTCCGGTGACATCAAAATACAGTAAAAAGTGCTCTGATACCTTCGGGTCTTGTCAGTGCTATAAGAGACTTTTGGAAAACTAAATACATGAGTGACCGATGAAACATTTTTGAAAGCAATACAAAAAATGGCTGAGGGAGGAATTCAGTTCGATACAAGCAATTAGTCAAGGGGTGGGCAGAAAGTTCAGGAAGGGGGGTCTTCGTCACAGTGTCTTTTTAACAGAGTCCGTCTTCTTTCGTTGGCGCTGTTGAGCACCGGCGGTGGAGCTATAGGTCCAGCTCGGATTCATCCTTACGCGTTGCAGGGTGCGATCAGTCCTCTGCTGTTAGATCACAGTCCTGTTTCCTAACTGATCTTCTTAGGGGTGCCTCATGCTGGGCACCTGCGTGTCTTTCTTCTTCCGTGGCAAAACCTTATTCTATCTAAATGCTGCTCTTCTTTTCTGAGTCAAAAGTTATGCGAAAAGGGTGATGTTGTTGAATAATCGAGGGAAGAGAGGGCGGAGTGGGATCAGATCATTGAACACACCAAGGGACCAAAAGGAGCAAAGGACGACGAGCAGGCAGGCCCATCAGTCAGGCTCAAAAGGGACGGGGACTTCAGGCACGAGTGGGTCAGCAAATCGAGGGCTTCAAGGCAGCCCTTCATTCCTTTATCTGCCGAGTTTGAGAGTGGTGCCTCGTCCCGCGTCTCGTTGCTCTGCGACTCCACCTTTGGTTGAGGTCACACGTGCTTCATGATCTGTGGCCAGGCTGTGCTTCACGTCCAGCTCCTCTCCTCCGGTGATTGTATCTTTGAATGGGTACAAAACAAGTTTTAGAAAAACTGGCAGGAGAAGACATTTATACATCTCAATTCCGTCCCAATCCTAAGTAGGTGGGGGATAGGTTCATCGGTCACAGGCAGAAGTCATCACTTATGGAGTATGTAGGAGGGCATTTCCACTGTATTCGTAAGCCTATTTGGCGTTCATTCGTGACGTACGTGGAGAGAAATCGGACACCTATCGACAGTGTATTATATCAAACTCGAAATCGAGTCCTTAGGTAGAGACTCAACCCTTTTTTTTAACCCAAGTACTGACAATCTTACATTTCCCTTCGGGGTCGACTAACTCTTGCAAGCAGGGGGGTTATCATCATGAGAGGGGGGCAGAGGTTAAACATGCTTTTCTTGGGGAGCGACGGTTAATCAAGGTCATCAATTACGCTTCGGGGATAGCTGATATGGAGCTGGGGTCAATCGGGAGAAGCGAGGACGCTTTGGACAGGGAGCTGGGGTCAATCGAGGGAAGCGAAGACGCTTTGGACGGGGAGCTGGGGTAAATCGGGAGAAGCGAGGACGCTTTGGACATCCGCACTTAAGTGCAGAGGGGTGAGGCAATCTGGGCATTGGGGATTGCATTTCTAACGAACTGAAAAACAGACAACCATTGACGTTATAGTCCCCCTATAAAAGGCCAGATTAGGGGACATCAGTCGTCTTACCTGTCCTTTCTTTCATTACCAACTCGGGTTCTATCATTTTGCAGAAAGGAGAGGTAGTAATATGGCAAGTTACAATCGTTTTAGTTTCTGTCAATTTTGCCGAACACCTTTGTGTTCGAAGAGACCCAATTAGGTTTGTGCCGGTGAGGCACAACGTTATCACACAAGGGAGGAGGGAACAGGGGGACCCTCAGAGAGAGAGAGTCGTCCGCACTCTAAACGAACCACTCGGTACACATATGACATGGAGAGAGAGAAAGAGAGAGAGAGAGAGAGAGAGAGAGAGAGAGAGAGAAACGTGTACAATAATGGGCCATTCAGTGCGCACACAACACAGAGCAGCAGGGGTCAAGTAATACGGAAACACAGGCAGAGGGACGACGTAGACCCATACATTACGTGCACACAAACTCAGGCGGGGGAGACAGTACATGTATTATATACAAAAATCCAAGACAAAACATAGAACAGTGACTGGTATTATATACAAAAATCCAAGACAAAACATAGAACAGTTATTGGCCAAAATGATCTCTTCCTGTACGCTGCGCATCCTTAGCATCCTAAGCTCTTTTTACCTTTTTCTTCTCTTTTATCGTCGGCTGCCTCCACTGGTGGCTTTGGTTGCACACACTTACGCCTTTGGCAATTGGTCAAGAACTAACCTGGGCGGGCTAATGTGTTTCCAGGCTGAGGCAACAGTGGGTGTCAGTTGTGAGAACAATGGGGCAGCTTTGAGTTTCATGTCCATGAGGGTGCGAACAGGAGGTAGTAGATTTTAAACACTGGCAACATTCCTAGTCCTCCAAGCGGAGGGTACTTGGGTAAACCTCACCTCGGAATATTCCTTAAACTTTCCCTATTTAATTAAACGTAAGAATTTATTCATTAGTGCACGTCATTCTTGGTTGTATTATTCGGGGTGCCAAGCGAAGTCATATTTTGTAGTTTCCGCTTCAGGCTGTCCTCCCAAGCGCTAAGTTCAGGGAGAGAAATAGCCATTGTTCGCTCGTCGTGTGTAGGTACCATAATCGAACCCCTTTTTCCCATCTCTTTGTCCGCTAGATCACCATTTTCCTTTTCGTACTTTAATCGACGTTCCGATGTGACCTGCAGAAAGAGGGAAAAAGAAGGGGGGCGGGGGCAGCATTTTAAAAACACATCAGCGCGCATAAACTCGAAAAGGCTTTTACTTACTACATACTCGGGCTATCTCTACTGGACGCAGTCCCTGCCAACTTGGCATTTAAGCCCAGGTGGACCATTTAGTGTGGGAGAGATGATTATCGGAAGCCTGTGGATAGCATAGGTCGCCCAAGTGTGGTATTACGGATCGTGCGCAGGGGGGGGTCAGAACAAAGGGCAGTCGGTGCAACGTGGGGGGGCGAGCTCGTGCTCTCCTTTGAGGAAAAGTGATAACCTACAGTGGTACGGGGTCGTTTTTTGTTCGTACCAGGGGGGGGGTCAGGTGGCACTCCTTCGGGGCGACTTAGGGGCATTTTTTAAAACAACTTTCCTGACACAGGTGGCATATAAAGTATAGGCTAAATACCAGGATCTTTAGCAGTTGCTTTTAGGCTTGTACAAAAATGAAAAACACATACAACAAAAACCTGGACCATTCATATTTGCAATATTTCTGCGTACTATACTTTTTAACCCTTAACTAGTCGAGCTGAGCCATTTCACCTGTAATTTAGTTATATCGGAAATAGTTGTCATTTATTCGAAACTTACCAATTTACGCGTGACAACTACGTTTGCTTTTTCCAAAAATCTTTAATAAAAATGTCGGTGCATAAATACGGGCCTACAACCCCGTGGGCCGGCCAGAACTGTACATGTGGGGATACTTATTAGTGGAAAACCTAATGGAGTCGGTGGTCGTTGATTTCATAATAAAAAGTGCGAGAGGTGCAATAAAATCATATCGAAACTTCAGTGTGAGCGAGTATCATAAGTGTTGAAATTCGAACTTTCAATAATCATGATGCGCCAAAACTTAACAACAATTCATTGTCCGAATGTTCAATCAGTACCCATCTCACTTCAATTCATTGTCCGAACACATAATCAGTACCCATCCCATATCAATTCATTGTGTTTAAAAACTGCATACATATTTCATGACAACAAGGCTGAGCAGTCGGGGTACAACAAGGAGTTGAAAGTTTCATTTGTACCAGCGCCATTTTGGGAGCAGCCAGGCAGATCTAGGCAATAGTCAAAATCTCCACCAACTCGTGGTTGGCCTAGAGCCTCTTTCGGCAGTCCAAAAGTTCCGTTAAAGGGCAACAGAAAGGATCGGCGGTATGAACCATCAGTCAAAGGGGGAGGGAGGCAACAATTTTTTGTACCGGGTCATACTGGGTTTTCACCGGAACTGATCCGAACTGTAGTCTGCAGGATTTTAGTCATTCAAACTGAGGCTGGCGCCAGCATGGGAGCGTCGACGTCTCGCGGCTACATTTTCATCGTTCCGCGGGCAATCATGGCCGTCATTCCCCATCGGGGGTGTCTGCGGGGGTCGGGGGCCCCCGTGGCTCTTATAGAATCTTCAAAGTCGAGGAGAACACTTCTGATTGTGGGACTCATTTCTTAATCAACAAGCAACCGGGCCATCCCTTCACGCCGGGCCCGCTCCTGCAGGGTCGACCGCCATTTTACGAGTGGACGAACCCTCGTCGGGTGAGTGGAGCGTTGGGGGTGCCGCTGGGGGCCTCCACCTGGGGAGGTGGGAGAGGCTCATTCGCACCGCCTCTCCCTCCCAGCGCACCCCACGCCGTTTTTCTCGGCGCTAATATTCATGATGGCCGGACCAGGCGATGAGAGAGGGGGGGTCGGAGGAATAGGCAAGACATCCCCCCCCGGTGGCCTGCAAGGCGCCGCTTCAGGGCCGAACGGGGAGCTTCTACCAAGCCGTGGCTGGACCAGGAGATGCGAGGGGGGATGTCGGTGGCATGAGCAAGACATCCCCCCCCCGTGTTGTCGCAGCCATTATTGAAGAAAGAAGAGGGGACGCCCGGATCCCGTCGGCCTCTGCTCCTCTTCTGGCCCACCTTATGCGACGACCTCCGGCCGACGGCTGGCAGCAGGACCCGCCCTACACGTGCCGAAGATCTCGTCTTCCGGATGGGCGTAGCCGCGAACCTGTAGCACTTCGGGAGTTTCCAGAAAGGGGGTAGGTATCTGCTGATTTGTATCTATCTCATGTTACCGTTATTGGGGCGTGGCAGGCGGTGGGACAGACATGTTTGGAGCAGTGAGGGGTGGCGAAGCCTGGTTGCCTCGTGGCCGTTGCGATGTCAAGCTTGGCTTCTCTCACCATTTTCATGTTTCTTATTACGGGCTTATTTCTAACGTTTCTTATTTCTAGCGAAAGCATGTGCTTTATCGTGAGCTATTTCTAACGTTTTCGTATTTGTTGCGAAATAAAAACTCATCAGTGGCCTACTGATTTTGCTTTCTTATTTCTTTCTTCCCTTTTTTTTCCTAGCGTTTTTCATGCTAAAGTTTCTGTTAACAGGATACGGTGATTACTTCGTTATTGTTGCATATGTCCTTTTTATTAGGGGTGCCCTCTGGTCGAGCCAGATGACCTACCTCTAATAAATGGTCCGGGTGGAACTAGTTTACCAATCAGTGGGGAGTAGATAGGCCCGAGAGATTACAAATGGGGGACAAAGGTCCGCATTACCTACCCTTCACTACTTGCAAAGATTAGACAGAATAATTCTTTTCTACATTATTTGCAAACAGAGAATACCTCAAAAGAACTATTCCTTGAACAATAAATGTCCAGACAATCAATCAATCAGTGGGGAGAAAAACAGGCATGACGGATTACAACGGGGACAAAAGTCTGCATTACCTATCCTTCACTATCTGCAAAGGGGGGCAGAAGATTTCTATTCTTCCCTGTTTGTAGACAGGGAATATCTCAAAGAGCAATAATCGATAAAAATCGATAACAAACAATCAGTGGGGAGAAAGATAGGCATGACGGATTACAATGGGGGACAAATGTCTGCATTACCTATCCTTAACTATTTGCAAAGAGAGGGGAACGTTCCTATTCATCGCTGTTTGCAAATAGAAAATGTCTCAAAGAGAACCAATACTTCAAGTACAATCAATCAATCAATCAGATGGATAAAGCCATCCTACCAATCGGACGTAAAGACGTCCTACTTAACCTTACCCGGACCGGACCGTGTGGGCAATTCTTCGCCTTCCCTTTTCCAGCGCCCAATCGTTCTCTTTCTCCATGTTTTTACCGCAGCATTCCTGTGGGATTCCAGTCAGGACAGTAGGTCACTTGAGAGAGGTCCGTTCGGAATCGTTGAAGTTCATTCAATCGGCAGCCGGACGAGGGCCCTCTCAAGGCAGGTATACTCCAATCATTTAGATGTTCACCCCATCGTCTGGACCTCTCTTACAGGACCTTATGTCGCTGATGGACCCCGCGTTGGGACGCCAATTGTGGAAAAGTCAGCCCATAACGCACCTGATGCCCAGGCTGCTGGCGCAGGACGCCTCTTAGTTCCCATCTTGAACAATTACCAAATAAAGAGACGGGCGCTGGAAGCAGGAAAACAAGAACAGAGTTTTATTTCTTATTAGGAGAGCCTGTCATTTCGGACACTCGTGTCTTCAGGAGGTGCTCTCTCCTTCCTACCCACCACAACCCACCACACCAGTTTCTCTGAGGCTTCGTCTTTTATACACATGTTTATGATGCACAAACATTCCTTATTACAATAAAGACGCTTTGAAGTAGAAAAAGGCATGCTTGGAATCCCAGCTTCAGGCCTATTCCCATACCAGTCGCTCAGATGTCATCCTCCCCTCCTGAATGTAACAAGAGATTGTGATCTCTCAGCCGGACATTCCTACAGGACACGAGGGCAGGAGGGGATGATCAGATCAAAGGTTGGGCAGGCGATAAGATCGGGGACTTCGGCTGGTGTATCACGGTTTTGTTATGCTGGGCAGGAAAAGGGGGAGTTGTACATCCACGAGGCTTGGTCTTAGGACTTGGGACCGGGTCGAAGGGCCAAGTGCAGTTGGGGGGGGGCTCGTCAGCTGAGGGGAAGGGTGTTCTTGGGAGGAAATGGGGGGTGTGGGTTAAGCAGGAGGGTTACTTCTAGAGCAGGGTCACGCAGAGGGAGAGGGTCTTATGGCCGATGCATGAGCAGTGCGCGCGGGGAGGGGTGCCGGGGGTTTAACAAACGGGCAGAGAGGCCATGGTGCCTAAAATGGCTGTTGTGTACGTGTGTGCATGGGTCTATGCTGGCGGGATAACACAGTCAGTGTTTAGCGATATCCGTTCTGCCTACAACAAGGGGTACAGTGAACACAAATGAACGCCGCTTATGTGCATATACATTGCCATTTTCAACAATAGCATCATCCATTCTTGATTGCATACCTACAAGCAATTTGTTAGCAGATAAGGAATCATCTGGTCTTCCACGTTTGTAATTGGATATTTAATATCAAGCTTCCATTATGATGAATCTCGATTTTGCCACACATGCTTACACTTCAGTTATTTTAATAAAGAGTTAGTAGTGAACATCTTAAACGACGGATTTGCAAATTGCAAATATTAAAAACCAAGCTATGTGGAATAGATGGTCTTCTGTTTACAAGGTAGGCAATATTGGTTCTAAGTGCTTATACAGAGTAACCCTAGTTAGCCACATGTTTATGTAGGGATATTATACATCTACTGAGTAACTCCCCTTTGATTTTAATTTTTGAAATAGAGTATTCCATTCATGATCCCTGGATCATCAGTCAAATCTAAAATACTAAGGAATGGTTTCTTAGTGGCCCAGATATCTTCCCCGTATAATAAACTGGGGTAATATAAATACATTTGTAGATTTATATAGCGCCTCTTATCACCTGTGAGGGTATCCAGGCGCTGTCTATGGGCACGGGCAGATTAAGTGATTTGCCCAGGATCACAGGATGTTGAGCTGACGCTGTGACACGAACCCGGATCTCCAGCTCCCGAGTTGGCGGCTCTGGCCGCTGCGCCACATACTCTCTGCTTGACCCTCATACAGCATCAGCATTGGCAAAACTGGTTCATCACAATACAGCTTATTGAATATCATTAGCAATTATATTATGTATAGCCTTATCAGTCAAATGATTGAAATGCTTCCTCCAGTTAATCTTCTTGAATAATGGAAGCTTATCGACTTATAGTGCTCAACTACTTTTGAGGAGCCTCATTATGAGTGCCACTTTAATTTTTAATTGGTCGGTAACTTCCATTGCTGGCCCCAGTAAATCAGAAAGTCTGATGATTTACTGTGGGACCAGGGTTTGTTTTCCATCATGGAGCTTTCCCTTCCTGCAGCAGGCAAAGTCTCTGGCAAAAAAACGAGGTAAAATTAGCAATTAAAAGGTGAATGAATTACTGATTCTGCTGGTAAGGACCCCACTCGTAAGGCCCTGCTACCTTTGCCACCAAGATGGACCAGAATACCTCGTGCCCCTGTTTCTATAACTCTGGAGGTTGGTGGATATAGCTCGGGATATAAGAGAACATTTGTAATGAGTCCCTCTGTGTTAATGCCTACCTTAATCTTGACTTCTTGATATCAAAGCCTATTAGCTTGACCTTATCACAGTTTGTTTTCAGCCTGTACTAAAATGAATATCCACCCAAAAACGCAGCTTTGTTTAAAAACTGCTTAGGAGTCTTACCAGGGATAGCAGTGGTATGTACAAATTGTGTTAGTTTAAGATGTCTCACTCTAATATTTGAACGAACAACACCTTGCATCTTGACTGTTCAAGTTATATCAGCTCCAAATGAATTCTAAATTATCTGAGCAACCAGGCAGCTCTGATAAAGCTTTGAGAACACCAACATCTAGTTGGTCGGTGATCATACATGTGGGAAGGCATCATCCTGGAATGCCCACAAAATGCACTTAGGACCAAACTTGAACCCTGGTACAATGACACCACACTGCTATAATATTAGGTGCAAACAAATCCATGCATTTGTATCAATTAGATTTTCTTGTATACAAAATATGATTTTACACTTGTACACCTGAGTTCAACTTAGGTGACTAAAGATCTTTTTGACTCTGACCATTTGCGGCAATCTTTAATTTTGTATCTCCTAATCAGCTGTAATTAGATGAATCTTTAGATAAACATATTGTATATCTTGAAGTGATGCAACCAATCCGCCTTAAGTCCATATATATATATTCTTTAAAAAAATCCCAAATTCAGCCCTGTTGGTCAATAAATAGCATTGGCATTTCACCTGGGATTCTGTCGTAACAAGGTGTTTTTCTCTTTGCAAAGTGTAGCTGTACGGATCTTCCAAAAATGCCTGCTGCCTAAGTTCAAACATATTTTATGCATAATTTACAGTGCTCCAATGGTGGGCTTTCATTCGGTCTTCAAAGAATTGTCTGGCGTTTTTGTTACTACACTTATGTTGGGACATTGTTGCAGGGTACAACTCTGACCAATTCACAGAACCGAAGCATGGATGGTTGGAAGCAGGACAATATGCTCATGGGCCGCACAGCATGCTGTGACCCAGAATTAGGAGATGAACCCTTTAGTCTAAGCAGAGGCTGTGTAAGATCTTTTTTGGAGAAGGAGAGCTCATCCAAATAGTAAATAGCTGGTTAAGGGGCTAGAAAGGCATGCCTGGTAAAGAATATTTCTGCAATCTTGAAATATGGTCTTCTGGGTAAGTTTGCAGTATTGCAATACCAACGTGTTGCAAATGGAGGTGGGCATAGGGTGAACAAGTAGCTTGTATTGGGAAATGAACATTCTCCAATCACTGGCTAGTGTACAGGATAAAACTGGTACCTCTCCACCACTTCATCCGAACATTCCTTGACAAAGGAAGACTCCACCTGATAAAGGGTCTGCTGGAAGAAAGAAGTCTTCTGACTCCTGCTGAAAGAAGAGAAATCAAGGACATCTGACTCATTTGGGAACCCAAGGACTGAAACTGCTCTTGGAGGGTCAGATTTTTGGCTTCCTGTTTGGGACATTAAAAGCAGAATGGATCCTGACTCGAAGACCACAGAGGCCTGGCCCCTCAATGAGCTGTCATTGCACAGATATCTAGTGCCTAGAAGGGTGCTCTGGTGGTCAAACGGTTGTAGGACTGATCAGAAACAAATTTCACAGAGTAGGTACCTTGGATGCGAACCTTTGCATCCAAGGTGTGCAAGAAAAATCAGGTTTGTCCCATTCAGAAGATTTTTCAGTTCTGAAAATGGCTTCAATGCACACTCACAGTAAAGGTAACTATCCTTATGGAAGCCTGCCCAACTATAGCTTTCAGGCTTGCCGTGCTGAAGGATTTTGAGAGCCAAAAAAATGACAACATCCAAAGATAAAACCTTGAACCAACACGAGCGGGCAAATCTATTCAATCCACAAAGCAAACACAGCAGCTATGAAATCCATCTCTGTCACACTAACAAACCACAACCATCAGCTACAGCTCGAGCTCATTGATGACCTGTCTGAATTTAAGAGACCCTGGTCACCCGCACCCTTGGGCTTTGCATTGCTGAAGGATTTTGACTTCCATTTCAGAGACTTAGTCAAAAGGAAAGAACTTTAACCGGTGTCAAATTCTGTTAATAACCACATTTCTGACTGCCACGAAAATGTTCAGCTTGTGGTACGGCAGGGATTAAGTGACAATGTAGGCAGCAGTAGTGGGAGAAATAAGTAATCTATGTCTTAGAAGTGTGAAGAGAGAAAGGCTGGGACCATTGTGAGAAACAAAATAGAGGATTGGATAACTAGCCTCCTGGTGCAAGGATATAGTTCAATGCACCAACATGAATTTGAAATGCAGTTGGAATATGACCTGTACACAACCGCTAAGCACTATTATTTCGGTTGTGCTTTTTGGTCATGATTAGCGCTTCTAGATTAGTTCAGGGAGACGGCGGAACTCCAAATCCTCTTTCGTAAATGAATGACACACTCAAAATAGCACCTAGAAACATGGCATAAAACATTATGATGTTTATTTCTAAAACCCAAGTCTAGTGCATGAAATATAAATGGTAACTACACAGAAGGAGAAAATGAAAGCAGCAATAAATGGCATACCCAACAAATACAATATGAACAGTCCTAACATAGTTCGTTCCTCGCACCCCAATACCTGATGGCTACTTCTGAGCACTATACTAAAATTTTGCAGAAAGTAGCAATACATTAAATTTGTTTAGATGTATCGCGCAGCATACCTTTCTTAGCGAGGAAGCTGTTTTGCTATTCTCTATCAAAGCCGCTGCCCAGGAACAACAAAAAATCCTGGGCTGAAGGCCACTTATCGGCACTGCTCCGGAGCCCCATAGCAACTCATTAATGGGTGCGGCACACCGGCATGACCTTAAGTCTGATAGTTCCGCCAAGAAGCCTCTCCCAACTATAACCAGATACATGGGGTTTTATAGCACGTGATCGCCGAGTTGTATCTCATTTTTATAAATTTGGTGAGCATAAAATCCCAATAAGACAAATATGGTATTGAATGTGTCATTTTAATTAACAGGATGACATCTTAGCCTCCACTGCAAGCACCATGCTTAACTTGGCAGCAACCATGATATATAAACATCGAAATATGCCAGCCTAGATAGGAGGCATAGGTGATGCTAACACTTCTGTGCGTGTCTAAAACGTCACACTTTATAATAGAAAGAGATAAAAGATTTTGCAAACCAGCATACATAAAAACTAGAAGAAGTTAAAATGGTCCCTGTCACTATGTTCATGACATGAGCAATGAGATAAGGTCTGAGCGGGAGTCATTATTGTACTCAGAGTGTTTCACGAGGTAATCCACAAGGTGGTTATACTGATAAACGTTGAATATCATTGAATCTGAACAATAATCTTTTTCTAACCATAGTTTAGGGATACTCACCACAGTACCCAATACTTTCCTTCCATTTCCTAGGAATGAAAACTGAGGCAGACAAGTTGGGGCTCCAGCTGTGTCATTTCCCTGATTCTTCTTCATGCCCGGTGATCTTCTGTCATTTTATCTTCCTTCTTAAGGGAGGATGAAACAATAGCACCTTTAAGATGTACTTTGAAACTAAAGAAAACACATTCCATGTCCTGGTATGTCTTCCATGCAATACAGATCTCACATCTGGGTCAGATTTATACTTGGCACTCTGCCAAGCCCTTGCAAGTTTTGTTCGCAAAGTAGGGGCATATTATCAAGAACTGCGAGAATTCCATTAGAAACCCATGTTCACACCATGTTCACACCAGAGCATAGGCTTCTATGGGAATTTACAAGGGCATATTATGAGGCCCATTATCGCTGCTTTAGCAGCAGTTTCCTGCCGCTAAAGTGGCGATAATTCTAACGCTGTTTCTTGATAATATGCCCCATAGTTCTTACCACAGATGTAGCTTCATTTTGATCTTGTCTAATTTCATCACGATGTAGTTTTGCCCCTAATCATGGTACAAATGGAGATAACCAATTCAAAATGCGAAGTCAATTATTGGCTAAGCTCTCTCTCATTTTAGACTCTGCCGTTTAGAATCTTGATATCACAGAATTTTGTCCACTGCAAAATATTGAATCTTTATTCTACAGTTGACCTGATTAGGGTTTATGGTTAGATGGCAGAGAGTGTGAATAATTTTGCTTTTGTCACCCACAGGCTTCATTGTAATTATATATGGAGACCATCTTTTGGGTCAGGCATCTGGGAGTGCATATATATCAGGATGCACAGAGAGTGCTTAGCAAAATGTATTGGCTAGTAATGATTAACATTAAAAATCAAATTTATCACTGGGTAGCACTTCCCCTCTCAATGGTGACACATATTGCCCTGATAGGACTGGTTCTCCCAACATCCCTTTCCTTGCTTACTAATTCCTATCCTGCTGAATGAAATATTTGTTTAAAACACTACAACAAATTTTGAGGAGATCTGTGTGGGTGGATTGTACAGGTGATTATCACAACAGGCTGCGACCTTTATGTGTCTTAAATGTATGCTGCTGGGCATTAACATGAAAGGTATTGGAGTGTTGCCTGCTATGTAAAATTGGGATACATTTCGTGGGTCCCCAAATATAGGATGAGCAGTGGGCATTTTGTTGATCACAACATGTGCCATTTCATTGGATAGCAGATAAAGTCTACAACAATGCATGTCAACATAGTTAAGAACACCCCAGCTAGACTAAAATAAAAGTGTATGGCCCTGAGGTAGATACTACCTGCTGTAGATACAAGGTTAAAAGTTGCTCCACTTTCATGACTCTCCCAGTAAAACGTCCTCCATTCACAACAAAGACTAGAAAATGCTGACCTAAAATCCAGAATATTAATGAAGACTGACTCTTTGCTGTTTCCTTTGGTTAAACATTTTATCTCAACAGCCCTCTTAAGCTGGACCTATAAGTTGTGGCTGGTCAGACACCTAAAACTGGCTCTACCTTCCTCAACTTGGCTATCAGGAGTCATCCACTTATCAAAGTTGTTGTCGATTTACATATTTGATAGCAACTATCTCTGGACACTGCCCATCACTTTTACAGCATTGTTGCAACTGCACTTTGTTGCATCGCACCACTCAATCTTATATGTTCTCACACAAAGGGGTCGATTCCGATTCGGGGAAGAAAACGTTCGTAAGATTTGTATCCGGAGCCCTCTCCGTACGAATCGTACCCGTCCGTCCGGGTCGCGTAGTACGATCCGTATTCCGTGAATCCGTCCGAATCATCGCGATCCGTACGTATTGCAAAGCTGAAACCATGAACCGTACGACTCGTACACATGCCGTACGACTCGTACACAGGCCGTACGACCCGACGAGTACGATCCGGACCGGGGTATGAGGATGCGATTCGTACGGTCCACGTCAGGTAAGGGCGAGTCGTACGGAAAAGCACACAAACACATACACACCGTACGGTCCATACCCCCCATGATCGCAGAGGTACGCACCGTACCCCTGCGATCATGGGGTGTACGAGCCGTACCCTATGTACGATGGGTGTACCAATCGTACATGGGGTACGGCTCGTACACCCATTGTACATGGGGTACGGCTCGTACACCCATCGTACATGGGGTACGGCTCATACACCCCATGATTGCAGGGGTACGCTGCGTACCCCTGCAATCATGGGGGTATGCACCGGACCCGGGGGGGCCGTTCCGTACCTGTTTCGGCGTGAACTCTGCTTTTACAGCTGATTTCAGCTCTCGTAGAATAAGGGTCATACGGTGCGTACCCGACACGTATAGTACTTGCTGGGTAGTAAAAACCAGCCGCGAACCGTACAGACGTCACGTACAGCGGGTTCCGAGGGAGAATCGTATGGAGATTAGAGTCGTACGGTCTCTGTACGACTCGTTCGGAGTACGGCCCCTGGTACGAATCGTACTTCGTCGTACATACGGGGGACGTTGCAGGGTACGATTCGTACAGGAAAAATGCTCCGAACGGCTATTCGGAGCGGTTTTTCCCCGAATCGGAATCGGCCCCAATGTGTTCTGAGGCCACTGAAGGGTGGCTCTTTATAAAAACCCCAAAAAATACATGGTTATACAACTACTTACTAACACTGGATTATAAAAGTAAACTGGCAGACTCAGATCATAACTCATACATATAGCAAACATTGACCCAGTTCAGTCCCAGATTTAATTGCTGCTGGCTATCCCATTAAGTTACATATTCCCCACACATTATTTAACTTTGTCTCTTCTATCATATGTTAGATAAATCAGTTAGTTTCCTTATTTGATCTGACACATTTACACAAATCATGCTTCAAAGCAATTCCTGTAATTGTTTCACACTATTTAAAATAATGGGTAACCAATATGGATCATTTGACCATTTCACTTTTTTGTGATTCTGGATGTTTCTTAGTTTTGAGTTAAATATCCCAAGACAATATCCAACATTTCATAAAATGGTTGATGACTCCTGAGAAGCACAGATTGTCTAGGTGACTAATAATTATGGATACTATGATTGTCCAGAACTTGTATTATTTAGACTAGTTAATATTGCAATATTGACAGTAATCACGGTATGCTTGGGGTTTCCTTAAAAGGATAACTGATTCTTGTCATTAGCTGCAACTAATCAACTGAGCACATATTCCTGTTCCTAAAAGTGGAATCCTGCCCAGCATAGCCATATTGTTTATGAATTGTAGCAACACAAGGGCCAAATAAATGCTAGTATGATTACAATCTCTGGTGGGTCTCCTGCTATGTTTCACCCTCGAGGCCCATCTGCTAATGAGGTGCCAGATCAAAGTGATAGAAAGAGTGACACTTTCTGTAAGGGGATGGAGCTATCAGTAACTTTTCCAGCACTAGATTTCAATATCTTTTACGGTGGTCCCAGGCAGATAAATCATTTAAGGACCCCAAAGTTCAAAGAGATCCCTACATGTCAGAGGCATTGATTTTGTGTTTTCCAAAAACAAATTCTCACTTTGGGAGTTTGTTTCGTGAAACTACAACACCTTTGATAAGAAGGGCCAAATAAACATAGTGCCTGCTCTGCAAAATTGTGTACCTTAAGTGGAGTTACCCCCACTGAAGACACAGAGTTACTTGTCAGCTTGACTTTGATCTCAAAATCGAGCGGACAGTCCTTTACCAGGGGAACTGAGGGTCTAGTGTATGCTGAATTTGCAGAGGGTGTCCACAGCACCAGCCTTGATCGAATGATGCTGATACTGTCTTAAAGGGCTTCTAGAAGATCTTGGAAAATATTTGTCTCACAAAATTCCGATCTGGTTAATATTTGCAGGCAAGCTACATCTGCCAGGTATTTTCTTTAAGAACCCTTGTCTTTTGTTTACAAACCTCTCGACTAAAACCTTGCATGACCTTAGGCTTTGTTTTTTGCTTTTGTTACCAATGGCTGTCCTCTGTCATTATCCATGCAGTATTTTTTTCCCCTAGCATCTTCTTTGACTCTCAGCCCTCTACTATCCCTCAAAGTCTTTCAGAATTCGTCAAATCTGGGAAGATTACTGTTAGACCCAGCATTTTCAGGCTGGCTAAAACGCATCACAGCCAGTCAAAACCAACTGTTCCAAATAAAATGAGTACATTACAGTTGTCGGATAACCTGTGATCACCCTCTGGTAACATGACACAGCAGTCAGGCTTATCTACAAGGCTCAAGAGTAAAGTGTTGGCACAACACCCTCCCCTCGCAACGCACTGCGTTCATCACAAAAATACTCCACACTGTATATATGAAAACACTTGTTTTTATATTACACATGCACACTGAACTTAAAACGAGATGCACATTGAATATACACTCTACAGTTACACGCAATTTTCAAACTTCTCTATTGAAATCAAAATGATTGACACATCGTATATACACTATACAGTTATATGAAATTGTCAGACTTTCCCATTGCAGAAAGGTCAGTCATCAGTCTCTGACTATGCCTCGTGACTCAGCCCCTCAGTCTCACAACTCCACCAGCCAAAGATATATGTTGCCCATGCTGGCACATTGTTGGCTTAACTGTCAGAACACCCTAACATGAAAAGAAACAGGTACTTAGTTTGCCCATCTGGGTTAGACCTCCAGGCACCTGATGGCACCTGCACGAGTGCAGGATAATTATCCCCCTGTAGACAAATGGTTGTGACCCAGGAAACTGGTGCGCTTCCCCAATTGGAGAATTGTTTTCCCCTCAAACAAAGGTGTGATCTAGCGTAGACCCAAGGCAGTCAGCAGCAGATGCCCAAAAGGCACATGGAACCCTACGGGTCTCATCACAATGTTTCCCCAAATAAAGCACCTAGACACCCCTCAGACACCACACGCTCTGGAATGCAAGCAAGGGCCAATTACCATGGTTGCAAACATGGGTACCTAGGACTCTGCAAGCTTCCCCCACACTCATCGTACTCCTCAAATCCTGGCACCTCAGATGGCTGCTGATCTATGTGCTCACACTCCTCTCCTCAACGAGATGATGGTGTATGTCAGGATGAGACGTTCAACATAAAATATAAAATGTTCAACTCTAACTTCTACATGCTTTTACGATGCAGTATCTAAATCAAAATTGCATGTTGTTTTTCTAAAACGTGGAGCGTAACACACGTTTGTCATCATTTACGTAAACGTCATTGTTTCTGTTTGTCATACATTTGTGAAGTGAAATATGTGCTCTGTCAGATACAATGTATCAATTGGCTGATACACATATAATTACAAGTGTGGGGAGAAAACCCATGCACAAAGCGTGCTGAAGTATGAGTCAAATAAAAGAATTTCTAGCTAGTGAGTCAAGAATTTGAAATTCTATTAAGGACAAGAAGGCGAGGATTATGCTTCTCTTTTACTACTGAAAAACACAGCAGCCAATGAAACAATGTACAGAAATGTAAACTACATTTCCCATGAGCCCTTTAGCCCATCTTCCATACTGTTTCATCAATCTGGACCCCATAGTCTATATATAACACATTGAAACTTCAGTCTTTCCTCTTTCTTTGCTGCTCCATGATAGAGGTTTTGCAAAAGCTGTACAGACCTGTACTGGACTGAGTGGCACAAGCCTGTGGGGACCTGGTGTACATTGGTACAGTTATAGCCTCCAGCCAATACTATTGTAGAGTAGGTTATTACACTGCCTTCATAGACATCACTGAAATATGTCCCATCCACATAAACCTATATTGTCTATAACTTCGAATCTTACATTTGCAACCTAAGAGAGGGAGTGCTCGTTTAAAACACTGTGGTACTTAACAATGCCAAGTAAGCCTTTCTACAGAGCTCCTGCATACAAGAGAAAAGATAACCAAAAGATAGTTGAAACAAAATAAGTCCTAGTTTGCCAGTTACCGAGTGTCATATTCCTCAAATATTGTTCAAATACGTTATTGAGTTACACAATCCTTCTCAGCATGTGCCCCTCTCCTTAATATGGTACTACCTTACCCTAGACTTTACCTGGCTTTGTTTCACCTGACTTTGAAAAATAACACTGGCATCTCCTGATTTGCCAGCACATTTTAACATCAGCGACCTAAGGCTTGTATTGTGACCCTCTGATCGGTCTCAGTCAGTACTGGTCTTTTCCCAGATGACTATCTCTCCCTGATCAATCAGTGCCAAACGATACCTTGCAGAAACCCCTACCTGTGCTGGCAATGCACTCTCTCCTCCATCTGTAGTGTGTGTATCAACTTAAGCATTTTTCTGATCATGTTATGCTGTACAACTCTTTGTATGATTTAGCTTCCTATTTATATTTTTGTAAGGCATTTCTTTAACCCCCGCTATAATTTATGCACATATTCTTATTACATGGCATCATTCACCCCCCTAAATGCTGCACCTTAACGCCCACTGGGGGCTGAATTGTTTCTTTTATTTCGAAGAATTTTATTGACTTTTAGGAAATACAGTGACAAAGGGGAGGTAAAACCCGGGGAAGTGGTATTCGACAACTATATGAGGAAAATCCTTGTAGTATACAAAAACGTCCAAGAGTAAAACATGACTTATTTGGTTGATATCGCTAGAAAATATCTACACATGTTCAAAAATATTAATGGAGGTAAACCCTGAAGGAGAAGGATCGCGAAGGGAGGATAACAAAAAAGAAGAGCTCTTAGGGGATAGAGGGATGGGAAGAAAGAGAGAGAGTTAGGAAAAAGGGGTGGGGGAAAAGAGATGTCTATGGCAGATGTCTCTGTGATATAACTGGCATTGATGCAATGGTAGGTAATTGCTGATATAACATGTATCTTTGAGTTGGTGAAGTGCCACCTATGGGGGCATGAGGGTACAATGCTTTAATGGGGGCTTGATGTTTTGCATATATACATCTAGTTTATTCCATAGCTTCTGGGATTTGTTAATTGAAAGTATATTATCCATGCTTCTCATAAAACAGACCCATGTCCACTAAGTGTGGTTTGACAGGTTATTGTAGTGAGTAAGTACTCAGACAAATTGTAGTAGAATAAACTGTAGGTTTATTGAGCACAGGTGCCGCGCAGTGACCAGCAGTAGAGAACAAGCAGAGCAACTGAACACAGGAACACAAGTCTTATTCGACATTCTAATAAAGAACTTAAACCCATTAAGCACGAGAAGGCTCGTGCTAATTCTTAGAGCAGATGAAACCACTACATTATCCTTCTCTTCATACAAAAAATAAAAGAAATAAAAGAAATAAAACAATAAAAACAAAAGTTAAATACAATGTAGAAATCTAATGACATCTTGCAGGAAAAAATCGCTGTCTATTGCTCCTGCGCAAAACAGTAAGGGAATGACCAGAAGAAGAAGAAGGTTCATCGTCATTCGGAGATTCATCTATTAACCTCCTACCACCTCAATTTCTTACAACTCTCGATACATTCCACCGCTGTTTGTTATCCATTCTAACAGCACTTTCCTGGATTTTATCAATGACCATTGGATTGGAATATTTCGAACAACCTTTCTTTTTATACATAGGAAACTTTACACGTACCATGTCACCAACAGCAAATTAATTTGAAATTGCCCTCTTTCTCAAGTCAAAATAAGCTCTTTGCTTTGATTGTGCCAAGGAAACATTTTCTCTAACAATGTCGTCAATATCAGCAATTCAATTCATCTTTACCCATTTGGACATCCAACCTGGACAGATTTTCGAACAAGGTTTTCTCCCACGCAAAAGTTTGTAAGGAGAAACTTTGGTGGATGAATGGGGTGTGGTGCGATAGAACCACAGCATGGATCTTACAGCCTTTTGCACATTACATTTACCTGCCAAAGCCCACTGCACACAATTGTTGAGAATACGATTCATTCTTTCAACTAATCCGTTCGTTTGTGGATGATAAAGTGAACTTTTACAATGATTAATACCACTTTCCTTCAAAAAAAATTCAAATTCATGATTTATGAACTGTACCCCATTATCACTTACAATGGTTGATGGGAACCCTTCACGTAAAAATATATCTTTTAGGAAATCAATTACACTCTTCGTATTTGGTTCGCAAATAAAGCGCACCTCAGGCCATTTAGAGTAATAGTCAATTGCTACTATAGCAAACCTTGAGGAAGATGGAAGAACATTAAACGGCCCAACCAGATCGATACCAATTTTTTTCCATGGTGAGTCAGGTAATTCAATAGGTTGTAGAGGTGGGGTTCTTACGATAAAACTTTTTTCACCCCAGAGCAAACCAAACAGTCACCCACATATGAATCCACATCTTTATCCATTTTGGGCCACCAAAAATATTCTCGTAACCTCCTCTTAGTAAGTGTTTTTCCCAAATATCCCTCATGTGCCCCCTTCACCATACTCAGCTTCATTGTATCAGGGGGAATTAACCTGTCATTAAGTACCAACAACCAATCCTCCACAGAAATTTCTAAAGCAACCTTCACATATGTCTGTAAAGCAAATGAAACATTTTTTTCTTTGGGCTAGCCTTCCTTGACATGCTTATCCAAACAAGAAAGTAAATTGTCTTTTGCAAGTTCATCCCTCCATTCTTTCTCACTGATAGCATACATATCCTCTAGTATTAAACTGGCAATAAAACATTCATCTTCAACTTCTAAATCCAACTCACATTCTTCTTCAACGGGAAACCTTGAAAAATAATCAGCCCTCACATTTTTACTTCTTGGGATATATGATACTTCAAAATCATGTTTCAGCAATTTTGCAGACAAACGGGCTATCCTTGGCGTTTGTTCCCTCAATTCTTCACCTGAAAGAATAGAGACAAGGGGACAATGATCTGTACGTAGCTGGAGATGTCTTCCCCAAATACATGAATTGAACTTCCTTACAGCCCACCAACAAGCCAACACTTCTCTTTCGATGACAGCAAAATTGAATTCAGTGCCACGTAAGACTCTTGAGGCAAATCCTAATGTGTTTTCTACTCCATTAACGGATTGAGTGAGAGCAGGCCCCAATCCCAAACCACTGGCATCAACAGTGATAGTGCACATGATGCTTGGATCAAAAGGTTTAAGAACCTTTGGGCAAACTAACTATGTTTTAATCCATTCAAATGTTTTTTGAGTATTAGAATCCCAAATAAATTGGATTTTTTTTTAAGCATGTTGGTAAGAGGTTAAGCTCTCGTGGCATAATCTGGTACAAATTGAGAATAAAACTCACAAAGTCCTAACTTAAGCCCATTCTTATCTATGGGAGCCGGACTGTCAACAATGGCTTTGATGAGTGCAGGTCTAGGTTCAATGCCTTGTTCGGACAACACATGACCCAAATATTATGTTTTTTTTTACTTTAAACACACATTTTTCTTGTTTCAAAACTGCACCACTGTCCTGCATAACTTCAAGCACACGCTAAAGAGCTTCATCATGTGAATCATTTGAATCACCATGGATCAGGACATCGTCCTGAAAGACGACAACACCTTTGATACCCTTGAGCATCCCTGACATAATCCTATGAAATACAGCTGCCGCAGAGGCCAACCCGAAAGGCATACGACAGTATTGATAAGATCCGAATGGTGGCACAAATGCTGTGAGATGTCTAGATGAAGGATCAAGAACCACCTAGTGGTATGCCGACGCCAAATCTAGCTTGTCAGCAATCTTTGGAAAGGGATGAGAATCCACCCATATATTTTTATTTAAGCTGTGCAAATCCATACATACGCGAAGATCACCATTTTTCTTCTTTGGGACCACTAATGGGGACAACCATAACGAAGATTCTATAGGTTCTATGATCCCTTTTTACACAAATCACTAAGTTCCTTTTCTAATTGATCTCTAACACTAAACAGTACATTCCTCAATCTGTGTTTCACAGGAATAGCACCATCCTTTACTTTTATAACATGCGTGAGATCTTTAATCTTCCCAAGTTTTTTGCTAAAAACAGATGGATAATGTTCAGACAACTTAACCACAAAATCATCACAACCAACCACAGAGACCTGATATTTGGTACCTTGCCGTAACACCATTTTGAACAAACCCTGATGATACCAACCTAAAATTAACAACCTCTTGATGGCCACATATATTTTTCCATGTATAGACCTTCCTCTAAATTCCATAGAATCTTCAAAGAACCCAGCTAATTTAATTCTCCTCCCTTCATAAGAAAAGGGGGATCTATCTGGAGGCATCAAAGGGCAGGCATCCCAGACTTCCGCAAACAATTCCTGTGTAATCATCGTAATTCTTGCTCCAGAATCAACCAACAAATTAACTGTTTTTCCTCCAATATTTATGTCTACATAGGGATCAACGCATTCAGAAAGATTCTCTGCAGTACCAGTGTCATGGAGATAGGCTTTGCCTTCACACTGTGTTAAGTTAGCATGAGATTATTAGAAGTTTAAACACCATTTTTCCTTTCTGCTGCTTCCGCACAAGGCACATATTGTTATTAATGCTGTGAGCCTAGTAGAATATTTTGCTTCACACGAGAATAATATGTTTTCCTATTGTATCAGCTTTGCTTGGTAAGCTATGTCTGAACAGTGAATGCCGAGGCCTTCAAGGTTATTTCAAGACAGTGGTTGCTGTTCGGTCGGATCAGCGCACGTCCTAGACATAACATATATGCATCTGTGGCCAACTCTGGTTTTGACGCATTTAATAATGCACTGTGCAGGGCATGCACACAAACTTGATGAATATTCGCATGCAGAGAGCTGGTGTAGAAGATAATGTGCTCCCTTTCTACTAAGACCAGAGGTATGGGGCCGCCTTTCTAAAACCCAAAGAAAACCTTCTTTAGATATAATATAATATACTAGCAAGGGAGGGTAAGACTGAGGGTAGCGTAAGTTATTCTTTAGATATAATATAATATACTAGCAAGGGAGGGTAAGACTGAGGTGCCATGCTCCAATCCAGGTATGATCTAGAAGACACAGAATTCTATAATTTTTTTAATATCATAACGGCAATCGCTAAAGCAAAACTGTCCAAAGTACCACCATCTCTCCCAAGCTATTTAGTCTCCCTTAACAAGTTAGGACACCACGTCTCCAGAATCTATAAATTGCTTCGCCCGCAGCAATCTAACCTCAACAAAGAGCTCCGACAGTACTGGGATGCCTATTCATTGTTACCAATTTCAGAGGAGGAATGGTCCGAAACATGGGAATCAGCCACTAGACACAAGATTAGCCCTACACTTTCCCAGCCGAAATTTTGGCTTTTCCACAAAGCCTTCTGGACACCGGCGCGTCTCTTTTTGCATAACATCAGAGACAACGCTACATGCTGGAATTGCAACGAGAAGGATGGTGACCTTGAACATCTAGTACTTAGCTGCACATGTGTTAAAGAATTCCAGGACAAACTATTTGCTTTTATCACAAATGTTTTCTCTTTCTCCCCTACCAGAGAATTCTCTACTTTAGTAACTGGCTTCACCAGGGCTGCTCCGCGGATGGCAGAGCCTTATTTGACCTCTTGCTCACTGCTGAAGTGAAAATAATACTGAACAACTGGAAAGACACCAGTAAGGTCTCTTTTAAGGGCTGGCTTAACTGGATTACGCACCTGAGAGGCACTGACAATATCTCACTCCAGAACACCCCTCGGCGACCCCCTCGTCGACAAATGTGGTCGACCCTTGACAATTACTTTGACTTACATAAACCCCCGTGAATACCCGACTTACAACCCTTGGCCTTAATGCTCATGGTTTATACCTGCCCACCCTCATACTTGTTCATTAGCCTCTTGTCAGCTTTGACCATCCTCTGCCTGAAGAGAGCTGCTATCTGTGTACCAGTTATCAACATTCATGTGTGGATACGAGTTCTGAATTACTGTCTGTTTCTTGTTGCCTTCACTTAATATTGCATATCTTTTAGTGCACTTTTTCTGTTTCCTGTATTTTTATTTCAATTTTCCTCATTGATTTAATCTACCTAGCTCAACGATGATGTAATATTTCTTTGTTTATTGTTTCCAATGCCATATCATTTGAACCCAGACTTGTCATCTATGCTCTTTTATTGTATGTCTTATTTAGACTCTTATTTTGTTTTGGAAACTACCGACAATAAAAACTTGTGAAATCAAAAAGACTGAGGTGCCATTTAGCCTTCTTCCCTTTAGCATGTTAACATGCTTTCTCCCTTTGTATTTTATGGAATAGTAATTATGCTGATAACCTTGTTGCTTATAATATGTTTGCTTGTATTAGCTAAGATACTGCGCCTGACAACACGGCATTAGAAATAAATATTTCAAACTTGCACGTGTCTTCATTTACTCCTCGTTCTGGACTGGTATGATAGTATAACGAAAGAGTGTTCATGTGTTCCACGTTACCTGAGGTGTTCTAAGTCCATGTTCTGGGTTGTCTAATCATTGGAGGTATGGAAGAACCAATGAGATACTGATTGCTATTCTGGTAGGGGATTTTGGATACTAAGGTGAGTTTTGGTACACCCTAATTCACTGAGGTTCCAAGTCTGTATGCACAGTTCTGTGTAGGAGCAGAATCAATGCGACACCAGACATGTCACCAACAACAACAACCATGTCTTTTAAATCATCTTGTATTTAATGTAAATCCAAATCACCGCCCTCCGTAACAAACACATTGGCAACAGAAGAGGATGACTGTTTGGCCTCAGGAAAGACACGTTTACTACTCTGACATATTTTAGCAAAATGCCCTAATTTTCCACAAACTCTACAGACAACATTCCTAGCAGGACATGGTCGACCAGACTTGAAATGTGGAAGATTTCCACAACGGTAACATATGTTGGTCTGTATGAAACCTTTGTTTTCAAAACAATTAGAATTATTACTTTTACTATCTTTTGTGAGAACAACGGTAGCAGCCTCATTTGAAACAACTTTTTCATCCAATTCTTTGACAGAAATGTTAGAAAGCTCAATACTTTTAGCTGTACATATGGTTTCCTCAAGGATTGGATTACCCATAGACAACAATTTTTTGTTGTATGTTTTTGTCCAAACATTTGCAAATGTATTGGTCTCTTATCAGTTGTTCATTGAAACCTTCAAATTGACAGTCAGCACATAGCTTCCGTATACCAGAGATATATCTTTCCACATCTTCACCTGGTTTTTGTTCCCTTTTAAAAAACTTATGCCTAATTACCACAATGCTGGGTTGTATGTCAAAATGAATTTCTAATTTCTTAACAGCCTCAGTATATTCGTCAGGCTCCTCATCATTTTCATTCCGAACCAAATCAGGTAGATGTTTATACACTGATCTTCCCTCAAATCCTAACGAATTGAGAAGAAGATATTTCCTTCGTTCAGCCCTAAAACGCGATGCACCTATTGCCCGATATAAGTCACAAAAGCATCATACCAGTTTCTCCATGGTATAGGTGGATTACCTGGTGATTCGAGAAAAGGCGGCGGTGGAGAAACTGATTGCATATTTTAGGTGATACACAAGAATGAACTATAAACACTAAAACCTAAATGTTCTAATAGATTAAATCAAGTGTTTAAACTGATTTCCTTACCATTGATAACATCCATTCATTATGCATACAGAATAATCTAAATAAATAAATATATATGCTAGTAACGTCTCTATGTTGAATTAAATGTCTAGTTTTAAACACTGTTCTTTTCTGCCATGCAAAAACAAAATTGTGTGTAATACAGTTCCCTCACAAACAAAATGAATGGTGTGCGCAATATTTTCTTTTCTTTCTGTGAATACTTGTAATATACTGCAAATCATTTGTAAGTGTGTGTGTCACTATAGTTTGACACGCAAAACATAAAGTGTGTGTATCAGTGTGTTTCTGTATTTCCACACAAAACAATGGATGTGCGCAGTATTTGTGTGCACATCACCGCTTTTCTTTCTGTCTTTATTTTGAAAAATACAGTAAAACAATTGTGAGAGTGTGCGTGTCACTGTAGCTTGACATGCGAAACATCAAGTGTGCGTATCACTGTATTTCAGTATCCTGAACTGGACTTCTCAATCAAAATAAATGTATACATTGTTTCACCAAGAGTGTGCGTATCACTGTTGCTCGACACGCTTTGCCCCAAAAACAAGAGTGTGCGTGTCACTGTATTTCCTGTCAAAACAAATATACTTTCTACTGCGTAAGAAAAATAACCTTAGCGTTATGCGTCTTTAATGGATGTCTCAAAGCTCTTTGTTAATGCCAAAACCAATGAACAATGACATGCGCGTTATCGTACACTTTTGTCACTGACTGAGCACACAACTTCCATTTCGCACTGGAGAAGTTGATCTCTATTGAAATCTGCCAGTGTCAATAAAGTTTTGGAAAAAAACTTTTACTCCAATCTGCTTTGCCAAACATAAAATGTCCGACACCTAGTGCGTCATGCTTTCAAACTTCAATAACGCTACACCTCGCTTCACAAAATGGCGTAGGCGTCATGAACGTTGAAACTTATGTTGCGTTTCAGCTGCGTTTCAGTGACGTATACAGCGCAATGTAACGGTCTGTTCCGTAAATGATCAAAAATACTGATTTCCCTGTTCCTGCCGGTGCTGCTAAAGGATTAGCTCCTTTAATGTCAATATTAAATTCCTTCTCCACAGGACGAGTTACTAGAATATCTTCACCTCGTCTCCAGCTTCTTCAATTTTGTTTCTGTTTGTGGGTTCTTCTGACACCTGTGCCTCGTCCTTTGTCAATCGTCGCCACAATATTCTTACAGTTATGAAAAGATTTCCATTTGCATAGAATGTTTTTTATTCCTAAGGTTAGTATAAGGTCCATGAGACAGGTGTTGATTGGTTTCATTTCTGGGTTTCGTTTTGTATGTTTTTGTACGGCACTTCTATAACCCCCATCTATATCCTTCACATACATCTATGCTGCACCTTAATGTCCACAGGGGCCTGGATTGCTTTAACCAAACTGAAAAAACAGTACATAATATAGTATATAAGGAGTAGCTGTTTTAGTAAAATGCTCAGAATGAGAGCCTAACTGGAGGGTACAAAGAAAATAATTGATTGTTGAACATTGGCAAAGTTCAAGGCCATATCAAAACACAGAGAGGCATGAAGAGTTAAAGAAGAGGGACCAGTAAGAATGAAAATATGAATAAGCATAGATTTAAAAGGAAATTAGGGGTTTGATTGTGAATTACATGAGCTATTTCATAATCGGACAGAATGGAAAAGGAGACTGCTGCTATTAAGTCCAGAAGACAGAGGAGAAGCTTAGAGAAGCGTAGAGAAGTAGACCAATTCTGGGAGAAAGATATACCAGTCATGTTCATTTTCACACTGCTGTTTTAAATCATTATCGACTTCACCAATGAAGGAGACGGTATCAGGAGAAGAGGCAGTTAAGAGATCCCTGCAGATTGGAAACAGAGAGCAAACATTAGAAGACTGACTCTAAATCTGTGACTTTAAGAGGTATCCTACTTTGTAGAGGACTATGATGTCAAAGTGAGATAATAGAAAAAATAATGGGTTGGTGAGTTTCTTCTTCTTGCGAGTATAACTACCATTGTGTTTTAGTCAGGACAACACAGAGAACATGCTGGTAGTCTCCTAGGTTTCAGAGTGCAAAAGAAATGAGACAATTAAGGGCCTGATTTCGATGTCGTCGGAGTTGCCCCCAACCAACATCGTCGAGGAATCGGGACAGAGCGACCTCCAGTCAGCGGTCCCGACCGCATTATTACGAGTCAACCACACATGGTGCGGTCCCACACTCCAATTTCCTTATGGGAGCTTGTGCCGCGGTCAGAAAACGGCTGCAGCACAAGCTCCCAAATGGGAGACAATGAGAGATTGGGAAGACAAATGGGAGTTTGTGTAAATCCCTGCACCCTGTGGCAGGCACCTCATGGTGCCTGCCACAGTGTCAAGGATTTACAGGGAGGCTCCATAGATGCTCCTAATGCCCACAACTCTAGCCCACAGAGGCGAGGGGGCCCTGCTAAAGGCCCACAAAGTTGCTTTCTAACAGCCATTCCATGTTGAAAAGGCCAACATGGAAAGGTTGTGTGAGACCAGCATCATAATCCCGATGGTGGAAACGCCATCCTAAAGGGATTACGGTGCGGTTCCCACTGGCTGACGGGCTCCTTCAGTCTGTCTGAAGCCAGCCAGAATGACTGGCTGGTTTGAGTTCCAACCGCCTGCATTGTAATTGATATAAGGAAGTTGGAGACCCAATATACCCTTGGAGGCTTGGGCAAAGTTAACTATATTAAATAGAGTTGCCTACAAGGGATTTTGTTTAGACAGAGAGTTTCTACTTAAAAAGTTCAACAGATCTAATATCATTAAATTCTGTAGACTCCTATGTCTTTATCATATAATCTTTGTTGCCTGATACGTGCCGGCTGTAACATTCAAATCGATTCAAGTGTGAAAACTCTTTGAATATAAAAGTGACATCAGGTCTAAAAGAAATTCTGGGAAGACGCTACCACCATTATATTGAAAACTGTGGACACCAGAGAACGATCAGGACTTCCTCTCTCTTCATTGGTAGAAACTTCAACAAGAGCACCAATATTTGAAGTTCTGAACCCCCCCCCTCCTTTTGAAAGGGTCATCATGTTAATGCAGATTTTGCTATCCTGAAGATGGTCTTACGGATTTATTCAAAAGAAGACTGAAACGTCGACTGATAATCCAACTCCTTATGTATTTATGTACAACTAGTGACTGTATTCTGCAGTAAAAAGTCTGGTCACTTTTTTGATTTTATTAGGAGAGGATTTCTGACTTGTGAAACTGAGGTTTAAATGAGATATATCCCTTTTTCATTTGTTTGCATTTGCTATCAACCATAAAGTTGAATGTACCCTATGAATTTTTGAAAATTATAAAAGATAATATATTTTTTTTAAAGATATTCCCGTGTTTGCTTTCTTTTTCTGTATTCAGATTGAACATTTTTGTGCATTTAATGCTTAAATCTATGATAAAGACATAGGAGTTCACAAAATGTAATGATATTAGATATGTTGACCTTTTTAAGTAGAAACTCTCTGTCTAAACAAAATCCCTTGTAGGCAAATGTACTTGATATAGTTTACATTGTAATTGGGCGGTCAGAATTCAAACTAGGGATGTCGGCGGAAAGCCTCTGACCTGTGGTCACAGGCTTTCCGACCAACATAATAATAGGGCCCTAAATGTTAACCTATTAAAAGCAAGTTCAAGGAGAAAAGTGAAAATTGATTAAGATTTGGAGTGTGTATGTTAGTGACCAAAAACGTTTGGAAAATCCCCAAATTCCCAAGGTTTATCGATGCACCATGACATTGAGTAATGGTCAAGATACTTAAAAGCTACTAAGTGATGTTCATTAGAAACGAACTCACTAGCCACCTAAGCAATATATCAATCATATACATTTGATATGATAGAATAGTGGGTGATGTCATATCAAGATATTCATTGAACGATCAAAGTAAACCGGCGTATAAAAACACATTGGTATACTCACTGGATAGCAGTGTACAAATGTGGCTTAATTTAGTTAAAAAAGAAACATAAATTACATTAAAAATAGACAGCAAAAGTGATTCCGAAAGAGAATCAGCATCACTTTTTTGTATCAGACAAAGAGGTGCAGGCAATAGTAATCGCAAATGGAAAGAAATAACCAGAAACCAATTATTATTTCTGCCAAATCTTGTTGGTTAAATATTTTAATGGAGCTTAATTTATTTTCCTGGTATAGAAAAAGATTTTCTGTTATAATGGGGATAATTTCTTATACCAAAGCCTTTTCATATATATGAACAACAAGCTATTATGTATATTTACATATGTCGTGATTTTTTCAAAATTGATAGCAATGGCAGATGGAATGGGAAGAATTAATTCATTATAAGAAGGGAGTAGTATGAACATTGATGGTGTTTTTGATAGGATTGTGACAAAATGTGAAGAAGGTCATCCAGTGTAAACTGTGGTCATGGTTTTACCATACATCCACTCATTTCTCCAGCTATGCAGGCAGAGTAGCTTAAAAGCATCTCCTTTGCTCAGCTAAACCCTGAGCATATCATTTTGAGGCTTCCACTGACATGGACTCCAATGTCAAGCAGTCACCATCTAAGTGATCAAAATAACTAATTCCCTTTCACTAGTATCACAGTAGTAGACACTTTTAGAGAGATAAGGATTATTAGCAATACACTAGGCTGTACCTGGCTTCTCTTTGGCAGCCTGTATGTTTATCAGTGTCCAGGCTCTTTAGGAGTGGCCCTGATGGAGGAACAAGTTGGGCTGTCCTTGAAGACAGGTGTCAGGATTAGTGCGGGTGATCTTAACAAAGCAGCTAGCCAGATCTGGTGGCTTAGTGGACTAATGCGTCTGTAGGAGTCTGTGTGTGACCTCATGGTCACAAGTTCAAATCCTGGGGGTTCATTCAGCCGTTAATCCTCCTGAGGTTGATAAAATGAGTCCCATTGAGTTAAGTAGCAAAAAACATTTGTTATTCAGAGAGACTCACTGGTGAACGTGCACTTTACAAATAGATGTTGTGTGTTACCCAGCTGCTCCTGCATGAGATTGCTCATCAGCAAAAAGCTAGGTTTAGTTCCCATACCCTCCTTTGTTACATGATCACCAGGAACCACAAGAGTTTCCTAGTAGTCTGCATATAGCATAGATGGCCAATACTTAGTTTTGCAAATATTTTCTATCACTGTTCACTCCTTTCTCCTACCAATCTGCAATATTAAGCCACCAATGAGAGCACATAATGAACAAATGGGATTAAAGGCCTATTGCTTACTAGTATTAACATCTAGTTTTGATGAGTAGTTCCTCTTTGACCTATATACAGTGTGATTGTCATTCACTGCTAAGGCAGTTCCTGGTACAGATATAAAACCAGAACACTACAGCAACACCTTGAAACATTACTAGTTGTGACTTTTTACGACCTAGGCGGAAGCAACATTCATCATCCAGATGGTATCCCACAGATCAATTCGATTCACCTGACAACTGTCCTAAATGCTGGAGCTCACATCATAAAAGATCTTCATATGAATAACTGGATAATTCTGAATCCTCAGAGAGTTCGATTGCCTCCTAGTGTGCATCCACATCACATTCTGGACCTGTTGCGCTGTCTTCAAAGCACTAATCTATTGCCAAAGCTAATGGCGAATATTAAAACTACTTCTAGAGCTCACATGCATATGTTGTATCACTTGCATCACCAAATGTAAGGTCAGGAAATACTTACAAGGTTAAGTTTAAACACTAGTTTTCCTGTGGCTTTACTTCTAGGATCTGGAATGCCATCCCAAAGCTGATCCAGCAGGCTCCATCACCTGTGTACATTTCAAAGTGGTTGAACCCCATATTTTAAAGCAACTTTAAATTATCCGGATGTCAGACCACTCCAAAAAAAGTCACAATCCATCTTTTTCCACACACCTTTCTCCCAAAGCTGGGCCATTGTATAAGATTTGGGATGTATAAGACTCACATCAACAGTCTTCCACTTTCAACTGAGAAACATCCCCCATGATGCATTGTACCCAAACTCCCATCTCCTCTGAACCTTCTTCCACACTACCCCATTGTAAACATCGAACAGATCTCACTCTTGATTGCTTCATATAGTTGTTAAAGAATCACATGGCAAAACACAAGGCGTAGAAAATCAGTTTATTGAAACGGCCTCTCCTTGTGAAAAGGAGTTCGCTCAGCAGATTTTATGCTCAAAATACATAGGATACCCAAAATGAATACTTCCTCTAACCTCAATTTTTGAAAACTTTATCTTGAATGTTCCTGGGTGGTTTCTTTGAGTTGATCCTATAACTAAGGTTGGATATTAGAATATTGTATTCAGAAATATCTGACATAAATATTGAGTCCTAAATATAGCTTACAAAAACGGCATATGTGTTTAGATGTAATATTATTAACGCCAAAGGACAATCTTTATGTAAGCGAAATTTAATCTGGTATAGGACCTTAATTTCAGACTTCTAAAAGCTAACTCAAAAACTGTGTAACACAAGTTTCAATTGCATTGTTTTTTCATTGGTTGAACAGTCATTTAGGTACCTCACCGAAGCCAGAGGCTTCAAGAAGTGCATCAATCCAGATGCACCAATGAGGCATCAGGCTAAGCAGGCTTTATTATGTTAAAAACATAGCAGCCACAAAACACGTTTCAGAATACGTTTTGCTTTTCAATACACTTTTTGCTTAGATTTACAGGGTAAGAGGACAACATCCAACTACACATCCCATGAAAAATTATAAGGACACATGAAAGCCCTATTAAAACTAAATTAACTTCCTGATGTAATTAGTCAAACACAGTTGCTCTATCCTCTTTGCTGCGCATCTCCAGAGATTTGTAAAAACCTACGTGTACAGCCACAGCAAATATAAAATTATATTACAGGCATAAATGAAAACACTATCATAAATTAGAAGCCATCAAAATGTAATGCAATCACCTCAAACTGAAACACAATAGACAAGTTTCAGTATCCTTGCTTCAGAAAATGTATACCACAAATTAATATTCTAACTCAAATGCATGGAGAAACATTGAGATGTCAATTTGCTCACATGAGTATATCTGTTAAAATCCCTAATCAATTGCAAATGCTTAAAGGCAATTGATAAATACAAAATGACTAGACCCAAAATTACTTTACCAAAACAGCCACTACGTAATTAGAAAGTGAGTACGGGTTGCATTCTAGTTCTCATATGTTTCTAATGACCTTAGATAGATTGTTGCAGATTGTTAACAGCAAATATGTTGTTAATTGATTTGTATAGGTTAAATATACATTTTCCTTTTATGTTTCTGCATTCTACTTGAATAGCATGCACACAAATTTATTTTAATGAAAACTATACTCCCTCTGTGACATTTTAGTATGCCTTTGGTAATAATAAACTTGTGTTGAATCAGGATAATGTGGAAAAATAGTAATTTAATATCAGATCAGAAGTGAAAGAAAGACAAACAATGGAAAGGCAAGACCTTTATAAAAACAACCAAAATTATACGTAAAACACCCTATGATAGACCTGAAGGAACCTGTCTCCATGTAAATGTCTTCAAAGCTTTAATAAAAAAATTATAATGATGGAGAGCTTACAATCCCAAAGGTAGTCAGTCTCATGGGAGTGAATCAGCAGCTGAAAAGCCTTTTTTATTAAATCTAACCTGCCCAAACAATGGATATCCATTTGGATTACAGTTATGCAAGTAGATATTCTGGACATGCCAACGATTTCGGTCTTATTCATCAGCTACATAGGGTGAGAGAGGACATGAGCAGTTTTGGTGAAGCAACCGATGTATAATTTAAAACGTTCATGGAATAACACCAGAAGAGTGTATAGACCTATACAAATAGTTTGTTACATTTTTTATTTAGTTGTTTTGTAAAACATTAGTTTGTGAAGGAAATACTTTGTGCAAAGCGATTGAAGCAAAGATGCAGTTGAGACTAAGAACCCATCAGCTTTCCTAAAGACCCGTAGTACATGGCTGAGTCTCATGGAAGTTGTATTTATCAGCAGTAATTCTGTGTTTCCCAGAGGGCTGTTCCTAATTTTAAGGGATGAGGGGATAGTCCTAGTGATCTCAGAATAGGACGTGAAAGCTTTCTTGAATAGTGGGATCCCATTTATTTCGAGTTTTAGGGGGTAACATTAAACTGTGGTGCTGTCTTCACAAAACACAATGATCAATAGTTCTTTTATGTCTTCGATTTATGCTCGCATAAAAATAGAATGAATTGCTCAAATCTGCGGTTTTCACAAGCACTTAAGAATAAGCATCAGGAGACCGACACTGAGAGGAACTGACAGTCATAATTCCCTATTCATGCACATATGGAAATCATTCTAGTGATCATAGAATCATCCTTTATTCACTGTAGATTGAGCTGTCATTAAAGCCAGAAATACTTACATCTATTAGTTTCAATACATTTTGCAACATCAAAATGCACACATCCCACAGATATGCTCAACTATATGTCCTGTTATTTTAACATTTATTGAGTGTTTGCTTTGGGTGAAATCTTGGGTTTGGGCAACTTAATAAGCCTTCTTTAGAATATTTGATCCATGCAGTGTTGAAACAGATCAGTTGTCACCACTATCCATCACTCCTTGCAATAGCAATGAAATAGGACGTAGAGGTTTCGAAGGGTTAACTCCAACATATACAAAAATAGAGGTTCAAGAGTATACACAAGCTATGCAGATTGCCACATCTCAATGCACATGCCAATTGTGGGAAATCATCCTCATGCATTGGTCAACAGAACAAAACTCTTCTTTTCATCTCCATGTTAACATTTTGTTTGTTATTATATTTTTCTGTTTGCAAATATCAAGAAAGAATATAGGTCTACCTCAGCAATCATGGATGCTGTTGAAAGCAGGTCTTGGATCACAGATCTGAATGCAGTCTTTCCACTGTAATCCAAAGAAAGCAACAACATGCCCTCTAGAATATTAAATGTTCCTATGTCTTGATTAACATACCAGATTACCGGAAACAATATTAGATTAACGATGCAATCAAATAATATTGGAATTGTACGTGATACATTCCACCCACAAACCTTGATCTCAGTCTGAACTGCATGCACTTCTTTAGAACCTTGAAAACAGGTTTTGTGAAGCGATGTTACCAGTTATATGAACCTAGTCACTGTTTTTTCGATGATTACTAAGAGCTCTTTTGATTTACTAAAAATGAATAGTGCTTGTCTGAAAATTACCAGTAAAGTCCAAGATTAAAGACCTTGATGATAATAAGCCTGGTAAAATTGCAAGAATAACTTTCAGGATAAACACTACAATGGTATTCATTATGTATGACCTCAGCGTGGGAGTAGGGGTGGAGGGGATGACTAGAAGAGGGAATCTCTTCACGAGCTTTCTAGCTGGGTAAATGTAAGCCTCACCACGTACAATGAGATGTTTACTCCCCGTCAACCTACATTAAAATCCTCTGTCAGTTCTTGTTTCCCATAGAATTAGTATGAATAAAATAATTAGTATCAAATTAAACAATGCTTTAAGGCTATGAATGGTATTAATATAGCTCACATTGTAAAGTACTTTTTCTGAAACTATTGCAGCAAAAGGACATGTTTGGCAAGTTTAAAACAATTTTTACTCAGGAATTGCCTCTGATAGTTGAAAATGTATGATGGTGATAAACGCTCCATCTTCATAAAGTCACCTCCACCATACTTTGCAAGCATGATTGATATTTCATTTATGCCACCAGTGCCACACGACACATCTATGAAGTATTAAATCAAACAGTATATCACCTTTCCGCTAAAATGTTTGAGACACACTTGCTGTGGCATCATGTGATCCTTGCAGTTAAATTACAGAATAACATTTTGCCTATGATTTAATTAACCTGATTTGTTTTAATCGCTTCATGGTATCAAATTTCACAAGGGAGTGCTTTTCACCTAAAAATTAGTTCTAACATGCATAATCAGTATTTAAAGCACCACATTCTGCACATATTATTTTTTTAATTGTCCCTTGATATATTTCATCAGGTTTTAACTCATTTTTGCTCATACACCTGCTTGTAATCCTAACCTCTGGGTTTTTCCTACTTTCCTAAGCAACACGGTAAAAAAACTTCACATGTTTTTCAACATGTGAATTTATTTAAGGTGGCCCTTTCGTCCTCTTAAAAAAATAATGTGTGGCTAACTGGTCTGTGATTATCAAACCCATTTCTGTAGCAAATTGCGAGGTGTATGGCATCTTCTGCCTTTCTTCAATGTAAACCTTTTCTGTGAATAAAGCTTATTGTTTCTTTCACCTCTCTTCAATTTACATCCATAGATATATCCCACAGCCTGCTTTTGCATTACATACTGCTGGACCTGGCCCATTTTGCAGCAACCCCCTCTCACCCCCCAGCCCGTTTTTATTGGCATTAGGACTCTGATCACAATTTATCTGCTAGCCAGTGGTAAAGTGCTTGTGTTCTCTCCCTAAAATATGACAACATTGCCTACACCTAATTGGCAGTTTTTATTTACTCGTAAGTCCCCAGTAAATGGGACTACATGTACCCTGGGCCTGTACATTAAATGCTATTAGTGTGCCTGCAGCGCTCCTCATTCTGCCAACCACTAAAGTATCCTTTCAAAACTTATCTCAGGCCTGTTGCCTGACATTGCAGCCTTTAGTGCAGTTATAAACTGCCATTTTGACCTGGGAAAATAAACCTTCCATTCTACTTTTATTTTTAATACATACAAGTCACCCCTAAGGTATGCTCTAAAGGCTCATATGACTGGATTCACTGTAATAACAATGTAGGACATGTGTACTTAAGTTTAACATATCCTGGTATTGAGAAGCAACTACATTCATTTTTCACCACTGTAAGACCTGTCTCTCCCATTGGGTAACATTGTGTGAACTTATTTATTTTAATAAATGCTTACTTTTTATGGGGAGCAGTTAGAAATATCATGTTAGAACTCAAACGAATTTCAATCTAAGATCCTATTTAGTGGCATAGTCAGATTTTAAGTCGCAATTAAAAAAATGCCACCAATAGAAAGTTGACATTTCTGACCTAACCATTTGGTGCCTGCTGCCAGTGCCCTTGGTCACATGAGTGTGATTAGCTTAGCTATTGGGCTTTGGGTATTCCTCCCAGACAGCAGGACAAAAGTGGGACTAGGTGTTGGCAGGATGGTCCATCCTACCAGGATGATTGGGGGTGAAGCTGTTCCCTGACTCTCTTTTATTTCAAGGGACTTGCCTCAAGCACACACAGAGGAACCTGACACTAGTCTTTTGTCACCCTAGACTTCTTGGAACCATGGCAGGTAAGGGAATACCTTTTCAGACCAAGATGTAAGCGTAGCCAGGATGTCCCCTCTCTACAAAGTCTGGCACCAGGTATAAATTTTGGACCCTAAGAGCAACTCCTCTGTACACTTCTAAACCTGCGGACATTACAGAAGCAGGACTATCTTGTTCCCCAGTAGTCTTTACTGTGGCCTGAGGCCTGCCTTGCCGCCGTTCACCTCGAGACTTTGGCGTCTGTGTCGACTACTAGCACAAAGCTCCTATAAACCCGACTCTTCATGCTACAAAAACACGAGTCTGCGGTGACTACCAACCCAAAGCTCTAGCAATCACCGTCCGCAATGCTTGTCCTGCCTTTCGCACTACAGCGCCGACCATCTGTGACATCTGCTCCTCTTGACCTCTTCCATCGTGAATGGAACTATTGGCGTTGGGACTTGAGAAGGCAACTTTATCATGGGACTCACTTGGTCCCAATATCCAGTCTACGCTCGATCACGGTTGGCCTAAACTTGTGACTTTCCCCCAGTCTGGCATGACTAGATGACCAAAAGTGGTTCTTTATGCTTTTAATTACTATATCAACAACCTCGCATTCTAGACTCCTGTCCTGCGTAGTGTGTGTCATCTAGGTTCTCCTAAATCTTGGTCCAGGGCAATTATTGTCACAATTTTTAGAAAGGGAGACAGAAGTAACTCCCATTACAACCGGACAATATCTTTAATTAACTAGATGGCCAAAGAGTTGCATAGAGTATTGTTGGACAACCTTGAAATCGGAGCTAATGAAAAGAGCATCCTAACACCGACACAATATGGCTTAAGACCGGGTATAGGGACATTTGACCAGTGCCTAAACCTCCACTTAAACACAAGCAAACATGCCACTGTAAAAACATTGTCTCTATCTAGCATTTATGGACCTCAGTACAGCATTTGAAAATATAATAAAGGCAAAGCTGTGGCACATGTTAATAAAAGCTGATGCTAACCCCATAATTGTCTACTTACTTTCTCAGTTGCACATGGATGTGGAGGGTTATATCAGATTCGGGGCAGACAGAGAATGCACCCCCTACATAAAGTTCAGAAAAGGGGTAACAGGGGTGCATGCTAGCACCTTACCTCTTTAGTCTTTATGGGCCCGATTCACAAAACTAACTTAGGACAAAATCCTAAACTTACTACCATTTTGGTATTCACAGAAGGCACTTACTCATTTTGGTATTCACAGAAGGCACTTACTCATTTCAGTATTCACAGAAGTCATTTAGGAGCCCTAAACTTAGGAGTCCTAACTTTACTACTCCGAAACTGAGAAATATCCTACCTATAAGACGTTCGGTATTCACAGAAGGCATTTAGGAGTCCCAAAGTTAGGGGTCCTAACTTTAGGACTCCTAAATACCTTCTGTGAATACCGAAAGACTTAAAGTTAGGATTTTTCTCAGTTTAGGAGTAGTAAAGTTAGGACTCCTAACTTTAGGACTCCTAAATGCCTTTTGTGAATATCGAAAGTCTTAAAGTTAGTATTTCTCTCAGTCTAAGAGTAGGAAAATTAGGGCTCCTACCTTTAGGACTCCTAAATGTCTTCTGTGAATACCGAAAGCCTTAAAGTTAGGATTTTTCTCAGTTTAGGAGTAGTAAAGTTAGGACTCCTAACTTTAGGACTCCTAAATGCCTTCTGTGAATACCAAAATCCTAATTGTTAGGATTTCCCTCAGTTTAGGAGTAGTAAAGTTAGAACTCCTAACTTTAGGACTCCTAAATGCCTTCTGTAAATACCAAAAATCTTAAAGTTAGGATTTTTCTCAGTTTAGGAGTAGTAAATTTAGGACTCCTAACTTTAGGACCCCTAAATGCCTTCTGTGAATACCGAAAGTCTTAAAGTTAGGATTTTCTCAGTTTAGGAGTAGTAAAGTTAGGACTCCTAACTTTAGGACTCCTAAATGCCTTCTGTGAAAACCAAAAGTCTTAAAGTTAGGATTTCTCTCAGTTTATGAGTAGTAAAATTATGAGTAAGTGCCTTCTGTGAATACCAAAATCAGTAAGTGCCTTCTGTGAATATCAAAATGGTAGTAAGTTTAGGATTTTGTCTTAAATTAGTTCTGTGAATCGGGCCCTATATTAATAATCTTGATAAACACCTGTTACATTCCACAGCTGACCCACTTAAGGTAGGGAATCGTCCGCTGCCTGTACTCATTTATGTGGACGATTGAGTTTTGATGCCAGAATGGGAAGGAGATGGTAGAAACTTCTGGATCCCTTTGTGATTTGTTTGTTTGATCTAGACCTGGTAAAAAATAAAACTAAATCTTTTGCTGTGGTCTGTGGTCACCCCCGTAGTAGTCTAACAACATTTCATTATAATGGTTATTTACTTACTTGTGTGCCCACGTTTACCTATTTAGAGCTCCAGTTTGATAATAAAAATACCTGGAAGCATCTGAGGCACACTAGGATTAACCGCTTTGAAAAAAAACCATGGCTTTTCTGTTTAAGTTTGCTGCCAAGCTAGGGGTCATGCCCCTGGATGCAGTACTTAGGATATATAAAGTCAACCCAATTCTGATTGTCTCTTACAGAGCAGGGTATTGGGGTACAAAAAATGTCCTGATCTTCCAACCAGTGAGAACAGGTTCCTGCGCAGGTTGCTGGCACTTCCCAATAGTATTCCATCTGCAATCGTTTGTGAAGAATTGGGCCTCCAATATCTGGGGATACATTGAAACTGGCAGTCACAATGCTATGGATGTCGGCTTGATCCAGAACAGAAGCAGCCCTGACCAAGGCAGTGATCTCTGATTGCCTTAGGCTGACAGCGGCAAACAAAATTAAATGGCTCACAGACGTTAGAGAGGCCCTCCGATCAATTAGTAGGATGTACCTCTTTGAAAACCAGTTGTGTATTAACTGTGTGGATGAAGCTACAGCAAAAGGCAAAGTATTATGGGGCAGATTTATGTCGGGAATGCACCACGTTTGCGTCACGCAACTGCGGCGTAAACGTGGCGCATCCCTACGACCCATTTACAACGTGACGCATCTAGGCAGATGCGTCACGTTGTAAAGCCCTGCGCCACTTGTGGGCGTTCCGGCGCAGGGTGGGCGTTCCAGGGCAGATGCGCCTCGCAAAAGTGGCTGAGTGAAATCTATAAGATTTCACTCAGTCACTTTCAGGCCAATGCTGCGTCAAAACCCTGCGCCTGCTTGAAGCAGGCGTAGGTCTTGACGCAGCATTGTAAAGATGGGGCACCCCCGAGCCTTGCTGGAGCTGCGTCGCGCTTGCGACGCAACTCCAGCAATGCGCCACCTTTACGGCACAGATGCGTCACGCATCTGTGCCGTTTTTGCCCCATGGTGCGCCGCATTGTAAATGCGGCGCACCATGGGTGGCGGAGCAGCGGCGCAAAATAACTGGCACATCTCTGGGGATGCGCCAGTTATCATAAATCTGCCCCTAAATCTTTTAGGGGTACATGCATCAAGAAATGCTTTTGCGGGACCTTCAGTGCGATTAGTAAGGAATCGTAATTAGGGACTCTCAAACGCCTATGCATGTAGGAATCGCTATTAAAATAGCAATTCCTAAACAATCCTTAATTGCGGCCTGCAATTGGAATGGCTTCCCATTCATTCCTATGGGCCTACGGGCCCATAGGAATGAATAGTATATTGCATGCGCAATTTCAAGGGTGCAAAGGTGTCAAAATGACACCCTGTTGCACCCCTGAAATTGTGATGTGCACCCATGTTGCGCACACGCATGCCCTGAGGGCATGTGTGTGTGTGTGTGTGTGTAACCTAAACCTTGAAAAATGCACTTTAGTGCATTTTTCAAAGTTTTTGCAAAATACAGACCAGAGTAATTTCTATGTATTTAGCGGACCCAAATAACGAATTCGCAGTTTTTTAGTGCTTCTAGAATTGCATTTAAGGAATCGCAAATTGTGATTTCTTAAATTCAATCGCAATTTAAAAAATTGCAATGAATTGCAATTTCTTAAATTGTGAGTGCCTAGCACTTTAATGCAGCGCAAAAGGAGTTTTGCTTGGCCGCAAATGGCCGATTTTTGCGAATTGCATGTTTGTGCTCGCAAAAAGCTTTGATGCATGTGCCTGTTATTTGATAGGAGATGGGCGGCTGCCTTGAAGAACAGGTCAGTAAATGTATATCTACACCTGAGTACTACTTCAGCTATTGAACCCTATCTGTTCAAGATACCACGTAAGCAAAGGTGTTACTCGTTCAAATTTAGGCTTCGACTGATCCATTTTCTGGTGTCCTATCCTTCCAATGTGTTCACAAACAAGGATTTGGTGCCTTGTCCCTTCAATGCTACAGTGTCTCAATCACTGCTCCATTAGTTTTTTAAAGTTGTTTGAACAGCAGAGTAATCGAATATTGAGACTTCTACTGAGTCTTTTAAACATTCAGAAGTGCAAAGAAATACTGAGTTTTTGTAGCTGCTTCAGACAAATGAAGTATGCCACACTATTTATAGATTCCGAGCTGCTGTAGTGAAAAGTAGGAGAATGGTTGGGAAACAATTACATTCTTTTATTCTGAGCACTTCTTTTAATGAACTAGACTAGGTTGCTTTTTTATTCATTAACGCCCAACAATACTGTGTTTTATATGTCATGTATTTTAAACAAACTTTTTAAATGCACTTTGTCAATTTAATACTTGACTAATCAGACGTCTAGGACATACTGTATGACTGCTGCTATGTTACTAGTGTAAATGTGTGCTTCTTTTGCCCTTTCACTGTTTGTATAATAAATCTGCTTTTTTGGTTGGTTTTAAACTGAATAAAGTATTTTGACCTGACCTGCTATATCTAGCTAAAACTTTGAAACAGCATATCGCCAGTTGTACTGGTTGGATTTTTTTTGTTCTAGTCCCATTTTATGTATTGTAATTTACTCGGTTTTTCTAAATTGATTTTGGGATTATCTTGTGTTGTGTTTTCACTTAATTACTGTTTGTGTGCTGTACAAATACTTTACACTTTGCCTCTAGGTTAAGCCTGACTGCTTTTGTGCCAAGCTACCAGAGGTTTAAGCGCAGGTTTATTAAGTGACTTTTGTGGTTCACTCTGTTAAGGATTGTGGTAGTTGCCTGAGTGGGACTTCAACCCTCTCAACCAATAATCCGATTTCTTACACACACCTAGGGCCAGATGTAGGTAAATCCATTTTACCGATTTTTAAATACCGAATTTTACCGATTTTTACAGAATCGGTATTTAAAAATCGGAAAATGATATGTAGGTAAAAAATCGGAAAAATATACCGAATCGGTAAAAATCGGTAACGGGTGATCTGTATTTACCGATCGGTATTACCGATCGGTATGTACCGATCGGCATTTACCGATCGGCATATCCAATGCATTCCTATGGGACTTTTGGCCCATAGGAATGCATTGGAAATACCGATCTGTAATACCGATCGGCAAATACCGATCGGTAATACCGATCGGTAATACCGATCGGTATTACAAACAAACGTGCAGCAAACAAAAGTGAAACTGAACACAACAGCCAATCAGGTGCAACCACCCTCCCCCTTCCTCCCAGGAAGTGCCTGCCCAGCCAGGTGCAACTCATTAGAAAGTTCTGGAGACAGGCAGAGCAGAGCACACAGAGAGAGGAGCAGGGGGAGAGTTGTTTGTGTTTAAAACCCAGGAATAATGTCAAGCAGCAGTGAGAGAAAGAGAAAAATTAAGTTCAGCAACACTGAGCTTGAACTCCTAGTTGAGGAGGTGGTCAAGGTGCACACCCAACTATTTGGGAAGCTCTCCCTCACCATGGCTGAGTCAGCTAAGCGAAAGCTGTGGCTGCACATAGTGGAAAGGGTAAATGCAGTGGGAGTCACCAGCAGGAGCATGGAGGATTTAAAGAAAAGATTCTATGACCTCAGGAGCCAAACCAAGAGGAAGCTTGCAGAGCTGCATAAACAGGCTGGTGTCACTGGAGGAGGCAGGAATCCTGCACCCCCCCTGACTGAGCTGGAGGAGTTGGTGGCGTCTACCATCGAGCCAGACAGTGTGGCGGGACTGGGAGCAGTGGACAGCTCAGCCCGAGCCAAATCAAAAGGTAAGATGCATGCGCAGCACAACACCCCATACCAAGCAGCATCCCTTAAACCTCTGAGCACAGGCCAAGCCCAGTCCAGTACTGCTAGCACTATACAGGAGCAATGCATAATGGGAAATGTAGTCTGCTAATATTAGACCATGTATAACTGAACAGACATCAGCAAGGCAGTGAAAGTATTGCAGAATCATGAAAGTTAAATGTGTAAAGATTTATTTATAGTCAGTGTGACACAGTAACAATCAATGTACATACGCTTATTTACACCTAGGGGCACCATCAGCCAAGCAAGGCACATCGACACCAGGGACTGCAGCAGCGAGGGAGGAGAGAGAGGAGGCAGGGCCAAGCCATGTGCAACCATCGCAAGATGAGGAGGACACAAGTGGCATTGCACAGGAGGAGGAGACAGGCCTCACCCCCGAGCTTCCACACTCCCCACACCTGTCACAATCACCTGCATTGGTATTCTCACCGGAGACTTCCCCAGTAATGCAACAGGCTGCACCTGCAACACCACCAGCCAGGAGGCGACTCGTGGCCACACTGCCCTTGATGGAGGCAGCATTAGATCAGGCTGAGCAAACTCCACCTATGCCTCATGCTGCACTGCAGGCAAACACTGATGAAGACACCATGCACAGACGTCGCCGCATGCACAGCACTGCAGGAGGCACTGGAGAAGGCACTGTCTTCCGGGGGCTGGAGGGAAGCATGGTGCGCATCCAGCGCATGCAGGGCAGATCCATCCAGGCCTGCCACCGGCAATTCCGTGCTCTCAATCAAACTGTAGGAGAGATGGGGAAGGGCATTACTGATATAGCCAATTGCAGCAGGGACATGGTAAAATCAAATGACAACCTAGTTGCTGGTATTACGTCTGCTATCACGCAGCTGTGCGATAAGATGGACCACATCGAGAATACAAGGCGCAGGGACACCCGCGCTACCAACAGGGCGCTGAATCGCCTTGCCACTGCCACTGCACAGCTATGCAGGAGAGGAAACAATATGCAGGAAAGCCTAACACAAAATACGGCAGAGGTCACAAGGGGCATAGCCAAAATAACCAGTGCCCTAGAGGCAATGATGATCAGTAATGCTGCTCACAATCCTGCCCTGGATGTGGCTGAAGGAGAGGACAGTAGTAGCCGCAGCAGCTTGGGTAGTGCTGTGGTGCCTGCTCGTAGGGGCCGGAGGCGCACAGCTGAGCCTTCAAGCCTGGAGGAAGGCAGTGGGGATATTCCCAGTGTGTCTGGGAAGCGGCAGAGAAAGTGACTATCAAAGTTTGGGTGAAGTAACCCTGGACATGTTGTCCCCACCTTTGTACATGTTAATTTGTTGCACCTAAGTGCTGTAAGTTCGTGCCAAGAGATAAATACTTTACTTCCATTCACAACCTGTCTGTGTGTCATTACTTACTCAGAAATAGTTGGCTGTTATTTCCTCACGCCTGTATCTCCCATCACTTGGTGTTGTGACTCCAGCAGGTTGTATGTCAGGCACGGCATTGTCGTCGTCATGGTCCTCGTACTCCTCCAACTCCACCTCTGTACCCTTTTTGACAGCCAAGTTGTGCAACATGGCACAGGCAGCTATGATTTTGCAGCATGTTGTGGGGGTATACTGCCTTGCGCCTCCACTCTTGTGAAGGCATCTGAATCGGCTCTTCCAGATGCCAAATGTCCGTTCAACCACATTCCTTGTACTTTTATGTGCCCGGTTATACCTCCTTTGGCTGGGTGTGGAGGGGTTGAGGTAGGGAGTGAGAATAAAAGAACGTAGGGCATATGCACTGTCTCCTAAAAGGGAAATGGGAGTACATTACTCACATGTATACTTGTAAGTCTCACTGCAATATGTGTGAATGCTGTCGCAGACTCTGTCTTACCTAGGAGGTATCCTTCGCCAAATTCCCCTGCTGACAGCCGTTCATAGATGCCGCTGTTCTGAAATATATAGGAGTCATGTGTACTTCCTGGGAATTTAGCTACAAGGTCTGTGATGACGTACTTTGCATTGCAAATCACCTGGACGTTGATGGTGTGGCTTGACTTCCTATTGCGGTAAATGTATTCGGTGGCAGCAGGGGGACAAATGGGGATGTGTGTCCCATCAATGCATCCGATGATATGGGGAAATCTTGCCATCTGGTAAAAGTCTGATTTTGTTTGTACCAGTTCAGCATGGGTGGATGGAAAGGAAATATAATGCTCCATCCTGTGCAACATGGCGTCAAGGAATCTGTGGAAAAACCTTGAGAGGCTGCTCTGGGTCACCCCTCCCGCCACAGCAACCACGCTCTGGTAGCTCCCTGACGCCAGCAGGTGGAGGCTGCACAGCACCTGCACATGTGCTGGTATTGCATGTGCCCTTGGGGTGGGGTGCTCCAACAGTGGTTTAAGGTCCCTGATGAGCTCCATGATGGTTACTGGAGCCAACCTGTACCTCTGTACTATCTCCTCCTCTGTCAGCATGAACAGGGTGACCCTCTGCCTGTAGACCTGCTCCTGTCTCAGCCATTCCCTCTCTCCTTCCTCCCGTAGACGTAGACGTCTTGCTATTACATAGAATGCCGCCATTGTGCAACCTGAATTGCATTTTGGGTCCTTTTTTATAGGCTGCACCTGGTTACCACCTGATTTGAATCCATGGTAAATTCCGACTCTCAAATACCGATTTTGAGGCAAAATCGGTATTTCTGGGCCTCCCTACATCTCGATTTTCAATTTTACCTACTTTAATTTACCGATCTGTAACATTTCCGATCGGTAACAATACCGATCTGTGACATTACCGATCGGTAACATTTCCGATCGGTAACTTTACCGATCTGTGACATTACCGATCGGTAACATTACCGATAGGTAACATTACCGATCGGTGACATTACCGATAGGTAACATTACCGATAGGTAACATTACCGATAGGTAACATTCAATTATCGGTATTTTACTGCTCGGTAATTATACCGATCGGTATAATTACCGAATCAGCCTATTTTTGGTCACCTACATATCGAACGCTCACTACCGATCGGAAACGGACGGAAATCAGTATTTTCGGCCGATTCCGATCGGTAATAGCCTACCTACATCTGGCCCCCAAAGTCTTGTATCCAATGTTAGCTTTAATTCTTACAAATTGGGTTCTATCCTCTGTCTCCAACCCCACTACCACTGAGTATTCTGGATTGTAAACAGAGTTTAGTACTATATTCATGTATGTAAAAACCATAGAAGTAACAAAGTTTTGTAAAATATATAGCTTGGAGGACATAAACTAAACATAGCTTAGACTGGTAGATGGAGATACTGACACATTTTGAGTCAGTTAAAACTTGGGTCCCTAACCTTATTTAAAAGAGTCAAGGATAATGACTAGAAATGGTTTGACCCACAGGTATGTGTGCTTCCAAATTATAATTACTTTCCATCTAAGACACCTTCCATTTTTGTTAGTTGAGTTGCATTCATTGATCTGCTTTAAACTAATGTGCTGCCAGACTTGGGCCTTGTGTCCCTCCTACTAAATATAAAAGGAGAAGCCACTAGTTCAGCTGCACTGGCTCCCTGTAAAACAGAGAATCCAATTTAAGACCTAATGTGTAGTTCACAAAATTTTACACGGGCAGGGTCCTCATATCTTGAAGGGACTCTGCACCTTCTATACCCCGACGCGCGATCTTCGTTCTGCAGATCTCCACCTGGGCTGTACTACGAGGGTACGAAGGAGCAGAGCGGGAGGACGCTCATTTAAGCACAAGGCTCCACTACTTTGGAACTCTATCCCTCTACAAGCACGATCCACTACGCACCATCAGTGTTTCCGCAAGCTAATTAAAACTTGGCTATTTTCATCAATATAACTTGCAGAGCTTTGGAGGCCGGTATTACACTCCTTCTCCACATGCAGCCTTGCAGCCGATCTGTCACGCATGTCTGTAAGCGCTGGGACGCCCCGTTGCTGGGGTAGCCATGCGCTACATAAAACAACTTAACATGACATAACATAACTTATCTGCTGACAACTTTGGTTCCAGATGTCTTCCTGTATATCTGCTCCAAATCTGATTCTGAAAGATAAAAGCACATCCGCTTTGGAAGCTAATTTACTCTGTGCTGCCTGGTAGGGTGAAGAATGTTGCCCTATTATAATGGAACTGTCCACTTACTTATTGTCAGCATGACTACTTGTATTTATGTACATCTTTGCAAGAAGCTGCTCCCCTCAAAGTCCCTGGCTCTAATTCTTGCTTTGTCCTACTGAAACAATCTGATTGGTGAACCCATCAGTGTAGGGTGATCTCAAAGATGGAGAGAACAATAATGTAACCACATTCTGACGGTCAACTAAATAGCAATAGGTCTTTCTTTATTTTCTCCTGCTGATTACAAGTGACATATGCTGAAGAGAATATGTTCAATGTTGTACCTTCTCAGGATCCATTGCCTTCCATTGAAATCATGGTCCTTGTTGGAAATTGGGTTTCTAGTTGGCAGAGGTATGCAACTTGTTCCAAGAAGAAACTGCAATCCTAGTCAGGGTTAAAACAGAAACACAGTTTAAATTAACCTGTGCTCACCCTCTGGTAGACTGGCACAGAGCATGCAGGCTTAATTTAAGAGGCAATGTATATGTCTGCATCACATAATACACTAAAAAAGTGAAAACACCACACAAAAATAATCATGCCATGTTAGAAACATAGAGCTTAATACAATGAAGAAAATAAGACCAAAATCACAAAAATCGAATAAGCAGGACCGGAGTTATGAATTTCTAAAGAATATCTTAAATTATAGTGCTTAAAAATATAAAGCGCCAACCGGGGCTATCTGGTTGCACTTGACAGGGTCTAATCTGAAAGTTCAGGCCACCACAATGCAATATGGGTCAGATACAGGAGCCATGCAGGCCCCACTGAAAAAGTAACTTGGATGGAGGAAATGCATCGACTTTGAAGACCCAATGTGAGGAGCGGAGGAGGTGAAGCTTTATTGTTGACCTGGCTAGAAGTAGGTAATGCATCAGTTCCAATCCATGCAGTAGGAGCTGCATCATCATCAAACCTCTTTCGATGAAACCAATATATCATTGTCGAGCCACACAGCTGATGATGTGATGTCTTCATCCTCAGTGGTGATGCATCAGAATCCAGGACAAATGCATCAGTTTCGAACTGCACAACAAGGTCAATGTGTGGATTTCGATGAAGCCAGAAAACCCACCTCTAAGGGCCCGGACTGGATTGGCACTACTTTGCAGGGCATGCCTCACAGTTCGCAGAGGATGTAGCAAGGTTATTGGAAGTATTTGATGTTCCTGAGACTTCGGAACAGGAGGCAAGCACCAAGCCCTTGAAGTCACTTTGGTTCTAAGGAGGTGTTGAGATGCAGGTCCAGTCCTTTTTACTCCCAGACAAGGAGGTCGGTAGGCACAGGGTAGGCACAGCACAGCAGGAGTCCAGCAAAGTCTAGCGAAATAACTGTTTTTTCAGCAGCACAGCAGTCTATCTTCTGGCAGAATGCCCTCGCTCCAAAAGTGTACAGAGTTGGTGGTGTCGGGAGTCCAGTATGTATACCCAGTTGTCCCTTTGAAGTTGGGGAGACTTCAAAGAGAGGCCTTAGAAGGGCACAAGGTCCCTGCTCTTCCTGCCCTGGTTCCAGAATCACTACAGGGGTGTATGTAGCTCTTTGTGGAGGAAACAGGAACAGCCTTATTCATGTGCAAGTGTCAACTTCTCCCTTTCATCCTGCCCAGGGTTGCCCATCAGCTTGGTGATGGCCAATCAGGATGTGACTGGCTTATCAGGCACACCTGTGGTAGCAAGCCCCAGCTAGGCCTACTAGTGCAAGGGATTCACCCTTCTCTGCTCAGAGGACTTGGACCAATAGTAAGAAGTTGGCACAGAAACTGGAATAGAAAAGACAGAGTTTATTAGACCTCGTGAGTTGGAACTACATTCACACAAAACCCTTCGGTATAGTATGAGGTAGCACACTGACTAGAAGGAGCTGGGTCCTTTTATACCCACACAGGGGCTCAAATTAAGGCGGTACAAGTACAAGCTGCTGTTCTTAGACATATACAAGGTCAGACAGAAAATGCACAGCCGACAAGTGGGAGGAGCTACCAGTTAGCTAGTTGGAGTAAACACTTCCTGACAGTTACATGCTAGGGACATCTGTATGCTCTTCTGAGCATGTGCAAAGTAGAGGAGACTAAACATATCTTTTCTCTAGGCAGATTTCAAGAGCAGTTGACAGGAAGGTAGGACAGAGCTCATGGCATACAAAATGGCCGATAGAAAAACAAAATGGATTCCTTAAAACGGGCAATATAGGTCGAAAAACTGGATGTCTTCTGCAAATCCTTAACTTAATGATTGGCTAAACTACCACAGACGACCCTTTCAGCATTTGCTGAAGACATCTATCTGTCTGGGGTAATCTAGATCTGCATCCTGTACATTGATATTCATCATATCAGAAATTTCTTTGCTTAACATTTGTTGTTCTTTCGTAACACTTCTCTTGGCAGGTGTACAAGCAGTAACACGACATCCGAACACTACTGGACAACGGAGAAACAGTGGCCCTCATCCTACTCGACCTTTCCGCCGCCTTCGACACAGTCTGTCACAGCACCCTCATACAACGCCTCAGCAACATAGGCATACATGGAAAAGCCTTGGACTGGATCATCTCATTCCCCTCCGGGAGAACCCAGAGAGTCCGACTTCCCCCATTCAAATCAGAGGCCACCGAAGTCATCTGCGGAGTACCACAAGGATCATCACTCAGTCCCACCCTCTTCAACGTTTACATGAGTCCACTCGCATCCATCGCACGTCAACACAACCTTAACATCATCTCCTACGCTGACGACACCCAGCTGATCCTTTCCCTCACCAAAGACCCTAACACCGCCAAAACCAATCTTCACGAAGGCATGAAAGAAGTAGCCGAATGGATGAAAAACAGCCGCCTAAAACTTAACTCAAACAAAACGGAGGTCCTCATCCTAGGATCATCCCCCTCTGCCTGGGACGACTCATGGTGGCTTTCGGCTCTGGGCACTGCTCCCAAACCCACAGACCACGCACGTAACCTTGGCTTCATCCTAGACTCCTCACTCTCGATGACCAGACAAGTCAACGCCGTCTCATCCTCCTGCTTCAACGCACTTCGTATGCTCAAAAAAATCTTCCGCTGGATCCCCCCCGAGACAAGAAAGACTGTCACCCACGCACTGGTCACTAGTCGACTGGACTATAGAAACACCTTCTATGCCGGAATCACAGCCAAATTACAGAAAAAACTCCAACGCATCCAAAACGCTTCAGCGAGACTCATTTTGGACATCCCTCGCCAAGATCACATTATCGGTCACCTAAAAGACCTCCACTGGCTTCCCGTCAACAAGAGAATAACATTCCATCTCCTCACCCACGCACACAAGGCCCTCTACAAACTAGGACCCGAATGCCTCAACACTCGACTGTCCTTCTACACTCCCGCCCGCCAACTAAGATCATCCAATCAAGCCCTCGCCGCAGTTCCGCGCATCCAAAGATCCACCATGGGAGGAAGATCCTTCTCCTACTTGGCGGCCAAGACCTGGAACTCACTCCCCACTCACCTCCGCCTTACACAGAACCACATCTCCTTCAGAAAAGAACTTAAAACCTGGCTATTTGATAAATAATGAACCCCCTCCCCAAGCGCCACGAAACCCTCTGGGTGAGTAGTGCGCTATATAAATTCCTGAACTTGAACTTGAACTAGAGCAAATCATGGGACCACATTGTATACAAGTATACAAGTACAGCATGTAAATAGTATCACCAGTAGTATACATAGAAAAGTCAGTAGTTTCCAGCCCCAAGTAACAAAGAGTGTCCATATCCAGTTTGAAAATGTCCATGTACCAGTCTCTGGGTGAATGTCTGCAGCAATTTTATGCAGTTTAGAAATTGCATCATAAACTGAAGGCGAATGGTCCGGGATAAAGACACAACAGCTGTTACCGATGATGAGGCATGCACCACCACGATCAGCCAAGATCACATCGAGCACCATCCGATTTTGGAGTGCTACAATTCTTGTAATTTGCAGTTCTTCTGTAATGTTCCCAAGTGCCATAGCTGTCTGATTGGTAACAGCTTCCACTACACGAGTCAATCGTCTGATCTTTCTGCTATTTAATGCAGCACCCACGAATAAGAACAAACCCAAATTGAAATCAACATATTGTTGCAGGGCGGTGTCTGTCTGGTCAATCTCATCAGTACTTGTTGTCCATTTATATCTATTCATTGAAATATCTTCAAACAGTTTCAGGTCAAGATTATATGATGCAGGTGCTAAAAACAAAGGGGGTAACAGAAATGATATGAAACATACCCCTGACCATCCAACAGGTAATTGGTAATATCCTTTGTTACCACACACAAAATAGGTGTTGTGAGATGCTACAAAGCTGCTATTGTTAACAGCTTCAATGTTTAATACAGTAGTACATTCGCTTCGTCCTACAGGAATTCTCCCAACACTGCCAATACATAAATCTGCTTTTGCTCTGGTTACAGAAATCACAAAGGGTGCAATGTTCTTCAGATTCTTCACATTTGTGAAGACATATGGTGTTGAAATATTGTCCGGTTGGTATTCATCCCATTCCCATTTAGTCCCTTTAGCTTGAGGATACCCATTTTTGTCTTGGTAACATTCTTTATTCAACTGAAAAATGATTCCACCTACTGAAGGCTTTCCATAAGCAAACAAAAGGGCATACCAAGCTTGACATGAACCATTTATGAGAAAACGGTAGAGGAATAAAAGGTGTTCCTCCTTTCTTCTGGTGTGCAGGAATCATTCCACACGCCCAACAATTGGTAGTATTTGTAGCATTATGGGTATGATGCAACATCTGAATGAATGTGTTATTCAGATAGGACTGTCGATGTTTCTGCTCATGATAAGGAAGAGTGTAGTAGTGATGCTCCAGTGGAGCTGGAGTGGTTGCAACAAAAAGCTGTCGCGCAGGAACTGCTTTCTCAATGAACCAAGTGGCTATTGCCAAAACCATCAGGGCAACAACAAACCCTACAGCACAAATAATTTTCTTGGTGTTATTCATCTTCTATAGCAATGATGATCAATCTTTCAAAGAATCTAAAAAACAAAACAATCATTGGAGCTATTCTCCCGTGGGTTGCCGTTGATTTCTTCACCACAGGCCAAGACGGGTGTTACGACACTAATGCAGGGCTGGTCCCCCCCCTTGCCTTATTGGCTCTCTGTTTCACAACCCAGGGCGGTAGCTCACCCAGTCTCGTTCAAACCTGCAGATTTTTTCCTCAGTCTCAAATTATATCGCGCTGTTCCAGGAATCGTGTGGTCCGGGAAGGCTTCCGTAGACTCGTCAGATGAGATAGCTTGACCCTTCTCCGTTTCCAGAATCTCTCGATGGTCGATCAGCACAGCAGGTTCCACCAAGGCGGGCGATACGCCTTAGCAATGCGTGGTATGGAGCCAATTCTTTCTGTTCGTCACTCGAACCGCTGTCCTTGTAGCCAACAGCACCTGCTCCGGACCTGATCACCTCGGCTCCAAGCTGTTCGATCTGTCAAACGCCTTGACCATCACCTGGTCACCAGGACGGAGATCATGGGCCTCACATGTAGATCTATCAGGAAGAGCTTCTCGAACCTTTTGATGAATAGAAGTCAAACTATCAGTTAACTGTGCCAAACTGTGCTCAACAGAACACAAGGTACATCATGTATGGGGCATGGTTTAGTAACTCCCCAAATATTCATCGGTCTTCCAAATACTACCTCATATTGTGTGAGACCTGATCGTGAGTGTGGTACTGATCTTTTGGACAACAGTGCCAAAGGCAATGCATCCGGCCACTTTAGGGACGTAGAAGCCACTATTTTCGCCAGCTTCAATTTTAAGGTAGCATTATACCTTTCCACCAATCCTGCTGATTGTGGGTGCAAGACTGCATGGAATTTCTGTTTGATTCCTAATCCTTTCATGACATAATCAACAACTTGCCCAATAGAATGAGGTCCGTTGTCTCTCCATAAAATTTTGCGAACACCATACCTGGGGAAAAACTCCTTCAAAAGCACCTTTGCTGTAGTAAGAGCAGTATTATCCTTTGTAGGGTACGCCTCTATCCATTTACTGAAGGCACATACCACCACTAGGACATATTTCAGATGATTACAGCGTTCAAGCTGGATGTAATCCATCTGCAAAACTTCAAAAGGTGCGGTTGGTGCAGCAAACCCTCCTGTAGGAGTTTGTGTCCCTTTTCCAGGATTGTACTGTCAACAGATCAAACAGGACTGTGCCACTCTTTTAGCTGTGCTGGCAATCTCAGGATGCTACAAGACTTGTGAAAGCAATTTAGTTATTGCTAGAGCTCCAACATGTGCCATCCCATGTGCCAGTTGAACCATAGGTTGTAAATAGGCTGCAGGTAACTTCCACCATGTTTTTGTTGCGCCAGCAACCCTCATCGTCCAAAATTCCTTCTTTGGACCATTGCTCAAGTTCTGCTACAGAGGCATATCTCTGTACATCTAGTACTTCCTCTCTAGCATCATGCCAGTGCTCAGCTTGAAATTTCACTACGTACATAGAAGTAGTGCTTCGTTGCATTGCAGTTTCACGAGCTACACGATCTGCGAAGGCATATCCTTGCCCTATTTTATCAGTGATCTTCTTGTGTGCGCTACACTTCATAATGGCAAGTTTCTTCAGATATGTTAGTGCAGTCAAGAGATTATGTACTAATTCTCCATGCATTATCTGCATCCCGTGGGATGCAAGAAAGCCTCTTTCCTTCCAGAGTAAGCCAACATCATGAACCACTCCAAAAGCATAGCGACTATCCGTGTAAATGTTCACACATAAGTCAGTACTAAGCTCACATGCTCGTGTCAAAGCTATTAGTTCAGCTGCTTGAGCCGACTTCTGAGGTATACGAGCTGTTTCCACTACTGTTTCAAGTGTGGTGATTGCATATGCAGCTGAGGTTGTGCCATCTGGTAACTTCAAACAGGACTCCCCATCTACATCTGAAAGGGGCGTATCTTGCAAATCGATGCAACCCTTTGTCTTTTCCTCAGTAAGGAATATACAATCATAAGGTTCCTTCGACTGGAACTGAGTCACAGGATATGGCAAAAAAGTAGCTGGGTTTAGTGTAGCACACCTCTTCAATGTAATATGAGGTGCTAATAGTGTCAATTCATATCCTGTCAGGCAGGCACTAGTCAAATGCTGCGTTCTAGTCTGATTCAAAAGGGCATCTACTGCATGGGGTACTAGCACCAACAGTTTGTGTGACAAAACTATCCATTCACTCTGACGTATGGACACAGCTGTTGCTGCAACTGAACGAAAACATCCAGGCAATGCACGAGCAACAGGATTAAGAACTGCAGAAAAGTATGCACAGGGACGTTGCTTATCACCATGTGTCTGTACTAAAACTGACAATGCACATCCATCTTTCTTGTGTACATAGAGTGTAAAAGCTTTCGTATAATCTGGTGTACCTAACACTGGTGCAGAGCAAAGAGCTTGTTTCAACTGGCGAAAAACATTTTGACATTCATCTGTCCAAGGGAGGGGGATCGGAGTGTTTTTAGGCAAAAGCGCTAACAGTGGTTTAACAATGTGTGAAAAACCCAATACCCATTGCCTACAAAATGAAGTTAAACCAATAAATGCACGGACATCTTTCTGTGTGGAAGGTACTGGAGTGTCTAAAATTGCTTGAATGCGATCTGGTGTCAGTGCACGTCCCTCCTTAGACAGAAGTTGACCTAAGTAGGTCACCTTCATTCTACAATATTGCAATTTCTTCCGTGATACTTTATGGTGATGTGTCGGAAAGAAAAGAAAGCAAGGCCAAAGTACATGTTTCACACTGTTCAGGTGTATCAGCTGCTAACAAAATGTCATCGACATATTGTATGAGAGCCACTCCATCAGGCAAAATAAAAGAATCAAGTTGTTGTTTCAAGGCTTGACTATAAATACTAGGACTTTCAGTATAGCCTTGAGGAACCCTACAAAATCTGTACGATCGATTATTCGAAGTGAAACCGAACAAATATCGGCTATCAGGATGAATAGGAATCGAGAAGAAAGCATTCTTCAAATCTACTACTTAAAATGTAGTTGCTGTTGGAGGGACCAAGGTAAGCAATGTCGTTATGTCAGACACTACAGGGTATTGCGGTACTACAATCTTATTGACCTCCCTCAAGTCAATGATAAATCTATAAATCTTAGTTTCAGTATCTTTTTTCAAAATAGGAAGAATCAGACTATTGCAAACATTGTAAGGAACTTCTTCCACAACGCTCACTTTAATTAAGTCATGAACAATGCATGTAAGTGCTTCCTCTCCTTCTCGAGAAATTTTATATTGAGGCAATCTTGGCAGTATAGCACCCTCCTTGACACTAATATGCACTGGTGCAATAACCATTTGTCCTACATCGGTATCTGAAGTAGCCCACAAAGTACTAGGGAGTGAAGCAAGGGCAATGTCCTCTTTAACAATACAGGATCTCTCAATCATGGGGTGGTTGTCATTTAAAATAACCCGTACTCCTTCTGGAGAGCATCGTATCGTGGCCCTGAAATATTTGAGCATGTCAAGACCCACAATATATTCTGGTGAATTTGGAGAAAGCAAAAATGGACATGAAGCAGTAAACTTATCAACATGGAGTGCAAGTGGTTGTGACAATGGGCTAAGGGTGGATGTTCCATCAAAACCTATCGATGTAATAGTTAAGCCAGACAGGGGAGCCCTAAGAATCAAGTGTTTAGACAAGGCGCTATGAGTAGCTCCTGTATCAACCAGAAACTGATCAGTAAAACCCAAAACATGTGCTGTAACATAGGGACCCTTCTGATCTACTGGAACTTCAACAGATTCCTTACCCCATCCTAGGCAATCCTACGCATAAGCAGAACCTTGCAAATCAGATGGCTCATAGTCGGACATTTGATATTGATTCTATCTGTCAAAAGTATTAGCCCCTTCTTGTCCACGTGCATTAGCATCAAACAGAGCACGATCATTTGTATTTCCTCTAGGCCCTGAATATCCTGAACGATTTCTCAGTTGTCCCCGACCATGTGAACCCTGCTGGGCACTTAGCACCGGACAACTAGAAATCCTGTGGCCAAATTGTCTGCAATACGCACACTGATTAATAGATAAATTTCCACGAGTAGAGGGAGGAAAAGACGAAACATAAGATCCACGTCCTCCTCTACTATCACCTCTATAAGGCGAACCATAAGCTTGAACCATCATAACCTTCGTTTTTAACTCTTTAGATTTTTTATCCTCCTTACTTTTTGCTTCTAATTCCTGTCGTTCATAATACTGAGCCATAGTTAGGAGAGAAGCCAGAGAGGAGGTAGTCCATGAACTTTCGCTGGCTTTTAGGTGACTAGCTATTTCTGGCAACAGGTTTGTGACCTATTTATCGACAAACAGATGCCTACCCGTGTCATCTGTCAATGACTGGCCACTAAAATCGTGGAATGCTTCTTCAAAGCGTGTAAAAAAATCTGAAACTGATTCATCTATTTTTTGCTTGCAAGGCACTAACATAGTCCAATCTTTTTTTTTAGGGGGAATAATCGTTTTTAACTTAACCAATATAGCTGCTGGAAGATCTAATATTAGTTGACATGGTTTTTGTGCGGGCTCTCTATCTTTATCTAATTGTTCTATATCTGACCATAATGCCCCAAATGTCGCACGATCATCAATTTTACGCACAGTTCTCCGCATATCAGGCGGTAATATTATTCCAAAAAACAAATCAATGTCCGACAAAGTCATAGTACAAGAGCTAATGGCACCCTCAATTTCTTCATAAAAAGCTGTTGGATTCTTTCGCGGATCAGGCAATGCATTTTTAAGCCATAATGTCTTCTCTATTCCAAGGAGTGTAAACCTAATTATAAATAAAGTACCCTTTCCCGTCAATAGAGGCCTTATCATCACTTGTTCCAATTCCTTTAGGAGGAACATATAAAGGCGCGGCTTTCAGCATGGGTTTCACATTTACAACATTCTTATCTGTGTCGGGCGTCGGAGCTCGTGCCATGTTGATTCGAGATGTTTGTGCAGCTGCGTCTGCTGCCTTTTTCTCCTCCCGCACACGGACTGCTTCATCACGTAGTTTAACCAAGCGTCTGATCGTATCAGCTACCTGGGAGAAGACAAAAGAACCTTCACGTAATTGCTTACAATCAGCTGCTATATCATCTGGCTCTACTTCCACCGAAAATTTCCTAAATTGCTCAACAACCTCTGTAGCCAATATCTCAGTAAAATATTTCTGTTCCCTCTCTGACCAATTCTTAATAGTATCTAGAAGTTCAGAAGCAGTGAGAGTACCACGATCGGCTTTTCGCACCGCAGATCTAATCTCAGAGGAACGTTCGGTAGTTAACATTGAGCGAGTGTCTTGGGCTTTATCCTGATCTTTGGTAGAGTCCTCATCTGACTCATTAGGAGCTGAAGGGAAAATATACGGAGGTGGAGAACGATCTAACAAAAGAGAATCATCTTAGGGTTTATTAAAAATAGGATAGAGAGGACTACGAATAGCATATTGGCCATTTACCTGTAACTGACGCTCCCTATCTTTCCTTTCTTTAGTTTCTCTCATCTCTTTATTTTTCACATCTAAGTCTTTCGCATGCAAACTGTTACACTGTTCTTTTTCAATCAAGGCCTTTTCACGCTTCATTCGCTCATGCACTTCTTTCTCCCGTTTTCGCACACAATCAAATATATCTTGCCTAGCCTTTCGCTTGAACATTCTTTGCTCCACATACTGAATCTTTCGCAAATCAAATGACCCATGCATAGGCCAACGCAACTCAGGATCCTTGCGGGTGTATTTATTCCACAATGTGCTGTACATTATGGACGAAATACCATATTTAATATGCATATCCCTATTAGGCGTCACCTCCGGGAGGGCCGGTTGTGCTTCATCAAGTTTCAAAGTGGTACCACTACAAAAGCAACACAACTTACGAAGTGTGCTAAAAACAGGCATGCCAAAAATAGTGCAAAATATGCAGTATTATAAAAAAGTAGTGCTTAAAACTCTTTGTACGTTGCGCCATTCGAATTTCATAGGAGTAGAGAAAAATCTCCTCATTACCTGGCTATATGTGTTGCAAGACATATATCAACTTTACATAGAATCATCTCAAACTTTTGGCCAATACATAGGTGTTGGACCTGGGGTCTCCAAGTCACATAGGGTAGCCTGGCACCAAGTGGTCAGTACTAAACTAGAGGTCAACCATGTTAAGCTTGCGTCACACCCTCACAGTAATGAAGCTTTCATCCATTCAAAAATAACGACACTACACCAAATTAGAAAAATACGGCGGTTTTTATAAAAATTATTTTTGTGCACTCCCACTTTGTTTCTTAGCAGAATTTCTGGTTCAGCGCAAAATTAACCTCACATTTAATGATTGACAATTAATCAATTCTTAGCAGTATCTTAGTTTCAACGCAAAATTAGTTCCACATATAATCATTGACAATCAGTTCATTCTTAGCAGTATACTGTTTCTTAACTCCCTGGGCACACCCCGGGTATCATAAATTGGTCTAGTATATTCGTAGGTAGGGTTTGACTCTTTCTCAGGCACAGGTGAGTAATCACAAGGATTCAGATGAAAGATTAAATTCTACAATCAGCTGAATTAAGTTAACTCTGATGATTGCCAAGAGAGATGCAAGCGTTTTCTTCCCCTTCCACCTCTGAAAGAAAAAGGTCAAGCAACAGTCTCAGTCTTTTTCAACATTAAAAGGGAACAGTTAACTCCTTTTGTTCAATCACCCTCCTTTACTTTACTAGTTCTCTCTATCACGAGTCCTGGCGACTTCCTAGTCTCAGACTCCCCTGTCTTGCCAGCGCTGAGCTTCCAGAACTCAAATAGGGGAAAATAAGATCTCCTGACTGGGACCGCACTTTATGAATTCCTGGCCCCACAACAGCCCCCAGTTACCACCTTACTTGAGGCCAGTAGAGTTTTGGGTCTCTCCTGCCGTTACTGCACGGCTACAGCCACCCGGCTCTCAGCGCCAGACTTCCTTTCCCAGCAGAGCCTCCCTCGTGGGCCAGGCCAAGGGATATCCAAGCCGACACTGAGGGGAGGCCGCCCTGGGTTAGTGGCGTTGCGGGATCCTCTTCTGTGGAACTGCTCCTCGAGTCGGCTTCTCCGACCTTCCGACAGCGGCGTTACGGAGCAGGTGCGGGAGAGCAGTGGCTCCGTTCGTTGCCGCCCCTCCCTCCTCAGGCAATCGGAAGTTCACTCCTGGGCCTGCACGTCGGCTGACGCTTCCTCGACAACACTCCGCCCACTCCCAGGATGGGGAAACACCACACCAGGCCTGCGCAGTAGCGCACTGTCTATGCAGACGCTGCTCTCCCCACCAGGAACTCTTGGGGCTGAGGAGACACTCCGCCTACCCTCAGAATGGGGAAACCACCACGTCAGACCTGCGCGGTATCGCGCTAACTATGCAGACGCTTCCAGTAGCCGGTAAGGGGAAACTTAGTGGGTCTGACACGGGTGACAGGCGTTGTCCAACAGAGAGGAGGGGAAGGGGTGTAGCAGAACAGCCTCTGATTCCTCAGCTGATCTCTGCCAACGAACGACTGCTCGTCTGGAAAAAGGGGGGGAAAGGGTTCAATGACGCTTCCCACAGGGACCTCTTCAGGAGGCTTGGCCAGTAAAGTCAATAGATGAGCGTTAGGGCTCGGTCAAAGGCTAGGGGGAGACGTCCTCAAAGAAGAGGCTGTCGACTTATGGGACGATCTAACCACTTCTAGTACACCTACCTCCCCAAACCACTGCCTCACTCCTCACTCTCTGATCATTACAAAATGTCCGCCCACCCACTGGCCTTTATATAGGCAGGCCTCAGGCTACTAGAACCAGCTAGAAGGTTCTATAGCATCCCTGTACAATGCTATGGGCCTTTGTCCTGAAATTACAGTTATGGCAGTTACTGGCCACCATTTTGTGGGTCTAGTTATTTCCAGTCAGGAAGGCACCTAGGCCTCAGGAAAGAGACTAACCCCTAGGTCAACACATGAAAAGTCCAGTAGACATCAAAAATAAAGAGATTGAGGAGAGAAAAGGGGACAAAAATAAATAAATAAATAGGAGGGACCACCCAAAGGGCTGACAGGTCTAACACGCGTCCCCCCCAGCTGAAAGTGGGGAGAGCTACCCAACCCCTTGGGAGTCCTCATCACTAAGGCGGAAATACCTAGAGAGACCGTCTGCATTGGCGTGGTCCACTCCAGGCCGATGTTCCACCCTGAAGTCCATTCCCTGTAGGGAGATGGACCATCTCAACAGCTTGGGATTCTCCCCCTTCATTTGCATCAGCCAACGAAGGGGGCGGTGGTCAGTCTGAACCAGGAAGTGCGAGCCAAACTGGTATGGCCGCAGCTTCTTCAGAGCCCACACCACTGCAAAGGCTTCCCGCTCAATTGCACTCCACTTCTGTTCCCGGGGAAGCAGTCTCCTAGATAGAAAGACAACAGGTTGATCCAGACCCTCTTCATTGAGTTGCAATAACACTGCCCCAATGCCATGCTCTGATGCATCTTTCTGGACGATGAACTCCTTGGAGAAATCTGGGGCCCTCAGGACCGGTGCTGCACACATTGCCTGTTTCAGCTTCACAAAGGCTTGCTGACAAGCCTCTGTCCAGACTACCCATCGAGGGTGCTTCTTAGATGTGAGCTCCGTGAGGGGCGCCACAATAGTGCCATATCCCTTCACAAAGCGACGGTAGTAACCTGTGAGGCCCAGGAAAGCTCGGACCTCGGTTTGGGTCTTGGGGGGCTCCCAGGCCATGATTGCCTCAATCTTTGCCTGGAGGGGCTGCACCGCTCCCCTGCCCACCAAGTGGCCCAGGTACACAACCGACCCCTGCCCGATCTGACATTTACTGGCCTTGATTGTCAAGCCAGCCTGTTTCAGGGCCTGGAGATCAGCTTGTAAGTGACACAAATGGTCCTCCCAACTGCTGCTGAAGTCGGCAATGTCATCCAGATAAGCAGCGGAGAAAGCCTCCATTCCAGAGAGGACCTGGTTCACCAGCCGCTGAAAAGTGGCAGGGGCATTCTTGAGCCCAAAGGGCATCACACAGAACTGGTAGTGGCCCTCAGGCGTGGAGAAGGCTGACCTTTCCTTTGCTCCATCTGTAAGGGAGATCTGCCAGTACCCTGAAGTAAGGTCAAAGGTACTCAAATATTGGGCAGCTCCCAGCTGGTCAATAAGTTCATCCGCCCTAGGGATCGGATGTGCGTCAGTCTTGGTCACTGAGTTCAGTCCCCGGTAATCCACACAGAACCTCAGTTCTGGAGTGGTACCCGGTGGGGCAGCTTTTGGTACTAGCACCACCGGACTGGACCAGGGGCTACTGGAAGGTTCAATGACTCCTAGCTCCAGCATCTTGGTAACCTCACCGTGGATGCTAGCCTTCACCTTGTCTGACAGCCGGTAGGTCTTAGACTTCACTGGTGGGCTGTGTCCTGTGTCCACATCATGGGTGCACAGGTGGGTCCTTCCCGGGACAAGGGAGAACAACGAGGAGTACTGCTCCAAGACCTGGCGGCAGTCCTCTCAATGCACAGGAGTTAGGGATGGGGAGAGAATCACTCCCTCCACCGACCCATCCTTTTCCTGAGACGAAAAAAGATCAGGGAGAGGCTCCCTTTCCGCTTCATCTGCACCGTCAGTCACCATCATCAAGATGACCTCGGGCCTCTCATGGTGGGGTTTGAGGCGATTGGCATGTAGTACCCGTAAGGGCTGTCGAGGGGTCTTAAGGTCCACCAGATAGGTGGCCTTACCCTTCTTCTCCAACACCTCAAAGGAGCCTGTCCAGCGATCTTGGAGGGCACTTAGCTCTCCAGGTTCCATCACCCACACTTTCTGGCCAGGCTCCAACTCCACAGGGTGAGCATTGTGGTCATACCACTCTTTCATTACTGCTTGACTGACTTCCACATTGTCAGTAGCTTGCTTCCACAACTTTGCCATTTGGCTCCGGAAGGCCAGCATGTATCTCACCACATCCTGGGGAAGCTTTCTGGGAGACTTTTCCCATCCATCCTTCACCAGGCTGAGAGGTCCACGCACAGGATGCCCATACAGAAGCTCGAAGGGGCTGAAGCCCACTCCTTTCTGTGGCACTTCCCTGTAGGAAAACAGCAAACAGGGTAGGAGGATGTCCCATTTCCTCCGCAGGCTCTCAGGCAGACTTCTTATCATGCCTTTCAATGTCTTGTTGAACCTTTCCACCAGACCATTGGTCTGTGGGTGATAAGGAGTGGTAAACCGGTAGGTAACTACACACTCCTTCCACATAGCCCGCATGTATGCTGACATGAAGTTGGTCCACCTGTCGGACACAACTTCCTTGGGGAACCCCACACGGGTAAAGATCCCCATCAGGGCCCTAGCCACTACAGGTGCAGTGACAGTCCTCAGAGGAATTGCCTCTGGGTACCACGTGGCGTGATCCACCAGAACCAGGATAAACCTGTGGCCAGCTGTAGTGGGTGGATCCAATGGCCCCACAATGTCGATGCCCACCCTTTCAAAGGGGGTGCTAATAACAGGAAGTGGTTCCAGGGGAGCCTTCAGCTTCACCCCTGTCTTCCCACTGGCTTGACAGGATACACACATCCGACAGTATGTGTCGGATGCCACTTTCATCTGAGGCCAGTAAAAGTGGGGGACAAGCCGGGCAAAGGTCTTGTCCTGTCCTAAGTGTCCTGCCAAGGGAATTTCATGAGCCAATTCCAGAAGAAAGGCTCGGTATCGTTGAGGGACTACCAAGGCCCGTGATGAACCGGGCAAAGGTACCTTGGGTTCACTGTAGAGGAGTCCGTCCTCCCAGTAAATATGGTAGTGTCCTGCAACGTTCCCTGCTGCCTGGGCTTCGGCCTGTCGCCTCAGTCCCTCATGGGAAGGGCACTCCTTCTGGCCCTTACACAACTCCTCCCTGGTAGGCCCTCCTTCCACATGCCACTCAGCAGGGATAGGTAAGTCCTCCAGGGAGACTACTTCCCCCTCCACGGACTCCTGGCCCACCACCGCAGGTGGCCGATCTGTCTCATGGGGCGTGGAAGCCGAAGCAGGCTTCTCCTCTCTTCGGGTCTTTCCCTTTTTGGCAGCGGGCTGGGCCATTGTTCCCGGGTCCAGCCCAGGTGATCTCCCTCTGTGGGTAGTCGCAGACCTTGTGCTTGCACAGGCCCAGTCAGATGTACCCAGCATCTCCGAATGGGTCCGGTATTCCACCTCCTTCCAAGCATTGTGCTCCATGTCATTTCCCAACAGACAATTGACTGGCACGGCAGGGCTTACGGCAACTCGAAGTGAACCTGCAACCCCTTCCCACTCAAAGGGAACCTCGGCCACAGGGTAGTGGCCCAATCTGCCGTCAGCCATCGCGGCGGGGTGGAGTACATGTGGAATCACCTGCTCCGGAGACACCAGTTGACTCCTTACCATAGTCATACTGGCTCCTGTGTCTCTCAGAGCTTCCCCTCTCTGGCCATTGATGGTGATCCATTGCCCATACTTTACAGTATTTGAGGGCACCTGGATCTTAGTAACCATCTCCCAATCTCCCAGGGCACTAAGGTGATACCCGCCCACTCACCCCCAATATCTAAGGGCAACTCCTCCCCGAGCACTACACTAGCTACTCCCGGGGCTTTTCCTCCGGTGGGAGGGGGTGGTCTCTTTTGGGCACTTGACATCTCCCTTATAATGTCCAACACCACCACACTCAAAGCAGTGGAAAACCCTTGGCTGTTGACTTTGGCCAGGATAAGGGTTTCGGGGTGGGTTAGCCTTAGGGGTGAATCCTGCTCCCTTTCCCTGGAAACTGGTTTGGGGGCCTTTGGAGAACTCCTGCTTTTTATCTCCCCCCTCTTTCTTCTGGGGGGCGCCCTGTCCGGCCCTTTGCGAATCCCCTCCAGTCCCCTTTGAGGACATCCGGGTACTTACCCAGATGTCCGCCTCCTCAGCAAGCTTCCGGGGGTTGGTCAGCTTGCTGTCCACCAGGTGTTGACGCAGCTCGGGAAAACATTTCTCGAGTAGGTGCTCTTTGAGAATAAGGTCGTACAACCCATCATAGTCTCCTACCTCGCTGCCCTGCACCCAGCCCTCTAATGCCTTCTTTGCGTAGTCCAAGAAATCCACCCAATTCTGTGTGCCTAGTTTGTGACTACCCCTAAACTTTTGACGGTATTTTTCTGGAGTCAGTCCAAACTTTCTGATTAGCGCCACTTTCATGGTGGGGTAGTGGGTTTGCTCCCCCTGCTCTAGCGCCAAGAGTGTGTCTCTCCCTGCAGGAGGCATGTAGTTATACAAGCCACCCCCCAGTGTTTCTCTAGAACCCCATGGGCTCTTAAGGAGACCTCATAGGCGGCCACCGGCCAGCCACTTGGCGATGTCATCCCCTGTACTGTAGCTGGCGACTACATCCTTAGGTAGGTAAGGTCTGGGTTCCCTGGTCAAATCCTTTGTCTCGCTGCCACCATTTGGAGAACTGGGAGTCCCTGCTTGTAGGACCTTGAGATCTAACTCTCTGAGTTTCAACTCGTGAGCCATCCTCTGCTCCTCCTTCTCCTTTGCCAACCTGGCTAACTCCCATTTTAGTTGTCTTTTTTCCCTCCTGTCCGCTAGTTCAGCTTCAGTCAAGCTTCTCGCTGAGACACTGCTACCCTCTCTTGAGAGTGTTCTGGGACCTGTCAGTAAGTTCTCCCTCTCAAATTGGAACAGCACATCTACCCCCATGACAGTTTCCCTATCTGTTTCCTCCTCCTGCTTCCCATTTGGGTGAGCTGCCACCCATGCCCTCAAGCTGGTCTGGAGTTCCCCCTTCTTAGCACCACGCTTGAAAAACACTCCCATATTCTGACAAAATTCTCGGAGTTGCGCCACAGTATAGGTTTCTAACTCCTCCAATGCGAATTCCATTTTTGCCAAGAGAGTTTCGGGACAGCCACTCGGAAGGAATTGGTTCAAAGGGTAATTAGAAGCTACCTCCACCCACCGCCAGGAGCAAATTTGGAAAAACCAAAAGAAATAATTAGGAAGTCCGCCAGGAGAAAACTCCAAGTGTAGGCCTGTGGAGTACACTAGGTTACTATAGAGTGGACGCAAGCACAGTTCTCATACCACCGCTGGACACCAATTATGTTGGACCTGGTGTCTCCAAGTCACATAGGGTAGCCTGGCACCAAGTGGTCAGTACTAAACTAGAGGTCAACCATGTTAAGCTTGCGTCACACCCTCACAGTAATGAAGCGTTCATCCATTCAAAAATAACGACACTACACCAAATTAGAAAAATACGGCTGTTTTTATAAAAATTCTTTTTGTGCACTCCCACTTTGTTTCTCAGCAGAATTTCTGGTTCAGCGCAAAATTAACCTCACATTTAATGATTGACAATTAATCAATTCTTAGCAGTATCTTGGTTTCAACGAAAAATTAGTTCCACATATAATCATTGACAATCAGTTAATTCTTAGCAGTATACTGTTTCTTAACTCCCTGGGCACACCCCAGGTATCATAAATTGGTCTGGTATATTCGTAGGTAGGGTTTGACTCTTTCTCAGGCACAGGTGAGTAATCACAAGGATTCAGATGAAAGATTAAATTCTACAACCAGCTGAATTAAGTTCACTCTGATGATTGCCAAGAGAGATGCGAGAGTTTTCTTCCCCTTCCACCTCTGAAAGAAAAAGGTCAAGCAACAGTCTCAGTCTTTTTCAACATTAAAAGGGAACAGTTAACTCATTTTGTTCAATCACCCTCCTTTACTTTACTAGTTCTCTTTGTCACGAGTCCTGGCGACTTCCTAGTCTCAGACTCCCGTGTCTTGCCAGCGCTGAGCTTCCAGAACTCAAATAGGGGAAAATAAGATCTCCTGACTGGGACCTCACTTTATGAATTCATGGCCCCACAACAGCCCCCAGTTACCACCTTACTTGAGGCCAGTAGAGTTTTGGGTCTCTCCTGCCGTTACTGCACGGCTACAGCCACCCGGCTCTCAGCGCCAGACTTCCTTTCCCAGCAGCGCCTCCCTCGTGGGCCAGGCCAAGGGATATCCAAGCCGGCACTGAGGGGAGGCCGCCCTGGGTTAGTGGCGTTGCGGGATCCTCTTCTGTGGAACTGCTCCTCGAGTCGGCTTCTCCGACTTTCCGACAGCGGCGTTACGGAGCAGGTGCGGGAGAGCAGTGGCTCCGTTCGTTGCCGCCCTTCTCTCCTCAGGCAATCGGAAGTTCACTCCTGGGCCTGCGCGCCGGCTGACGCTTCCTCGACAACACTCCGCCCACTTCCAGGATGGGGAAACACCACACCAGGCCTGCGCAGTAGCGCACTGTCTATTCAGACGTTGCTCTCCCCACCAGGAACTCTTGGGCCTGAGGAGGCACTCCGCCTACCCTCAGAATGGGGAAACCACCACGTCAGACCTGCGCGGTATCGCGCTAACTATGCAGACGCTTCCAGTAGCCGGTAAGGGGAAACGTAGTGGGTCTGACACGGGTGACAGGCGTTGTCCAACAGAGAGGAGGGGAAGGGGTGTAGCAGAACAGCCTCTGATTCCTCAGCTGATCTCTGCCAACGAACGACTGCTCCTCTGGAAAAAGGGGGGAAAGGGTTCGATGACGCTTCCCACAGGGACCTCTTCAGGAGGCTTGGCCAGTAAAGTCAATAGATGAGCGTTAGGGCTCGGTCAAAGGCTAGGGGGTGACGTCCTCAAAGAAGAGGCTGTCGACTTATGGGACGATCTAACCACTTCTAGTGCGCCTACCTCCCCAAACCACTGCCTCACTCCTCACTCTCTGATCATTACAAAATGTCTGCCCACCCACTGGCCTTTATATAGGCAGGCCTCAGGCTACTAAAACCAGCTAGAAGGTTCTAGAGCATCCCTGTACCATCCTATGGGCCTTTGTCCTGAAATTACAGTTATGGCAGTTACTGGCCACTATTTTGTGGGTCTAGTTAATTCCAGTCAGGAAGACACCTAGGCCTCAGGAAAGAGACTATGAGGGCAAAGAGCACCTAACCCCTAGGTCAACACCTGAAAAGTCCAGTAGACATCAAAAATAAAGAGATTGAGGAGAGAAAAGGGGACCAAAATAAATAAATAAATAGGAGGGACCACCCAAAGGGCTGACAGGTCTAACAATAGGAAACTGCCGTAGTGAGCGTATCTAAACTACCTTACTAATTACAAGGCGTCATACTTACAGCAAGTGCCGTAAAACATCTCTTACCAGTGAAATAGTGTCCAGGTTCCTCCTGCCAAGTTCTCAAATCGACCAAACGGACACTACACAGCGGATCAACAGAAGAGATCTCAGTCGAGGACCGGCACCACCTGGATGGTCAGATCAGAAAGAAAGGGAAAACGCAGTGGATGCCTAGACTCGGGTCTCCTCTGGCAGTGATCACGTCCAAAGCGAGATTCCAATCCTTCTTCTTGACCAGTCCTTCGGGCATCCGAGTCGCCGATGAGCCTCCGTTGGACGTGCCAATTTGTGGTAGCAAGCTCCAGCCTACTAGTGCCAGGGATTCGCCCTTCTCTGCTCAGAGTCCTTGGACCAATAGTAAGAAGTTGGCACAGAAACTGGAATTAAAAGCCAGTGTTTATTAAACCTCATGAGGTGGAACTACATTCACACAACACCCTTCGGTATAGTATGAGGTAGCACACTGACTAGAAGGAGCTGGGTCCTTTTATACCCACAGAGGGGCTCAAATGAAGGCGGTACAAGTACAAGCTGCTGTTGCTAGGCACATACACGGTCATACAGAAAATGCACAGTCGACAAGTGGGAGGAGCTACCAGTTAGCTAGTTGGAGTAAACACATCCTGACAGTTACATGCTAGGGACAGCTGTATGCTTTTCTGAGCATGTACAAAGTAGAGGAGACTAAACATATCTTGTCTCTAGGCAGATTTCAAGAGCAGTTGACAGGAAGGTAGGACAGAGCTCATGGCATACAAAATGGCCGATAGAAAGACAAAATGGATTCCGTAAAATGGGCAATATAGGTCGAAAAACTGGATGTCTTCTGCAAATGCTTAACTTAATGATTTTCTAAACTACCACACACCTAAGCTCCCTTCGTGTGTATATATCTAGAGGAATTGCACATAGCCCAGCAGTCACCCACCCCAGACATGTATTCAGAGAAAGGCAGAGGCACAGAATGAGTAAAGGAAGATAATGCCAACCTTCTAAAAGTGGCATTTTCAGGCTTGAAACTTAAAGTCCAACTTTACCATACGTTGTAATTTTAAATTTTGAGTCCAAACACACCAAACCCAAAAGATCTATCTTTTCCCAGTTAGAAATTACACTTATAACATGTACTAAGGTAATCACAATGTTAACCTATGAGAGAGATAGGCATTGCAGTAGTGAAAAATGTATTTAAGAGTTTTTCACTACCATGCCATGCAAAACTTAAAAGTACATGTCCTACCTTTTAGTTACCCAGCGCCCTACCCTATGGGCTACCTAGGGCCTACCTGAGTGGTGACTTACATGTATGAAAAGGGGAGTTTACAGCTTGGCAGGGGTTTTTAAATGACGAGTCAACATGGCTGTGTAAATTGCACACGCAGGCACTCCAGTGTCAGGTCTGAGACATGTTTAGAGGGTTACTTGTGTGGATGGCACAATCAGTGCTGCCAAACCACTAGTAGCATTTAATGTACAGGCCCTGGGCACAGGAAGTTCACTTTACTAGGGTATTATAAGTAAATTAAATATGCAGATTGTGTGTAAACCAAATGTTACCATGTTTTAGGGAAAGAGACCATGCACTGTGGAACTGGTCAGTAGTTTTAAAGTACCCAAAGTCCTAAAGTCAACAAAAATTAAGTCAGCAAAACTGGAGGTAAGAAGGCAAAATGCCTGAGGAAAACACGTCAAGGATGCCAGGTCTAACACCTATCCCCCCTGCTGATAGTGGGGAGAACTGCCAACCCATTGGGAGCTCTCTTCACATTCCAGGACGGCGTTCCACCATGAAGTCCATTCCCTGTAGGGATATGGACCACCGCAACAGTTTGGGATTCTCACCTTTCATCTGCATTAACAATCTGAGGGTTGTGTGGTCTGTCTGAACCCAGAAGTGAGTGCCAAAGAGGTAAGGCCTTAGCTTCTTCGGCACCCAGACCACAGCAAAGGCTTACCTTTCTATTGTGCTCCACCTTGGTTACCTGGGGAGTAGCCTCTTACTGATAAAGGATGCAGGCTGATCCAGGCCATCTTCATTTAGCTATGAAAGCATGAACCCTCCACCATTCTCTGAGGCATCTTTCTGAACAACAAATTATTTGGAGAGGGGCCTTGAGCGTGGGTGCTATGCGCATGGCCTCCTTCATGCTTGGACACCGGCGAGAAGTACCGACGGACAGAGCGGTGCTTCCTCTTCCTGAGCCGCAGCCATGTGAGGCGCGGCCTTTTCCTCCTGCATAATAGTGACAAATCAGTCCATATGCAGAAAGGAAACAGTATACACCTAAGATTCCCGGTGATAACCTTCTTTTTTCTTATTACTAACACAATTTTGTTCGCATTGCACGTTGCAGTAGCAATCATTATCAAAGGTCCTGAGGAAGGCAAGGACAAGAGGGTCCATTTACATTGCTGAAACATGTCGACCTATACTCTATCTGGGCAGATATTTGTTTAAAGCTGCCTTTGTTTTGCTCTGTTTTTAATCTTGGGGAATTGAGTTGTTGCTCATTCACCCAATCTTAATCCACTCTTTCACACTCACATGCACTGCAATTTTATTTTACCCATCACACTAGATCATTAGTCAACATCAGAGGGACCGTACGGTGAGTCATAATCTGATGTAGGACATTCCATCTAGTCCTGATTCATCATTTATGTCTCACAATGGGAAGGTCCAAAAGGTGTTCCACATGATGACCAGGGCGGTACTGTGTGGTGACTGATGGGTATCCTTATTTCTTAGGAGAATTCCAGGATCAGTTACACATTTTTTTATCCTGTGTTGCTTTTCAGATCGCATCTTTATCAAGGCAGTAGGTTCGTTGTATATAGACCCATGGACATTCTTTATGTGATATAGTAGCATTGGGGGTTGTGTCCATGCTAGGTCTTAAAACATTCCCTAGGGCCCTTCTTTAACGTGTTGTGTGTCAATTTACACTGTTCACACAGGCTCTGCAGTGGCAGGCCTCAGACATGTTTAAGGGTTACCGAAGAGGGTGGCACAATCATGCTGCAAGCCCACTAGTAGCATGTAATTTAAAGGCCCCGGGCACATATAGTGCACTTTACTGGGGATTTACAAGTAAATTAAATATGCCAATTGTGAGTAAGCCAATGTTCCCATGTGTTGAGTCAGAGCGTACGCACTTTAGCACTGGTTAGCAGTGGTAATGTTCCTAGAATCCCAAACCCAGCAAAACTGGAGGTCAGAAGGCAAAAAGTCAGGGTAAGGCGAACCAAGGATGCCATGTATAACATACATGTTTTACCAAGGCGGCAGGTATCATACAGACAGTGTGCTGTCCTGCCACCTGCACACGTTGGGTGAGCATATTCAGGTGCAGTGGAGGTACCGAGCATGCTTGTGGAGGACCACTAGTGCTTTTGGCAAGTCTACATGAGCGTACTGTTGAACATGACTGTTGATGTCCTAGGTGTCTGATGGCGAATGTACTTGCCCATTAGTGCATTTAAGCAATGTTAGAATAAGTCGCAATAAACAAAGTATAAAAACCTTCTAAAATACACACAGCATAAAACTGGCATACATTATGGCACGCCAACAACAGATCAAATGTAGCACCTACGTTTGGTCTCTTATTTTTAATGTAGCCCATCTTTCAAATAAGAAAATGCATTCTGAAGAGCACAGGCTGTTGAGGGATTCCTATATTCTTGTGAGAAGGTCAGTTACTTAGATTCTTAATTGAACTCCAATATTTTACCTAATAATAGGGTACACCGTTTGGTTTCTCAAGGTTTGATTAACAAAGATTCTGCTGAGATTTACTCTAGCATTACTCCTGAATTCAACAGTAGGTCTTACTTTTTCATAACAAAATCTGTAGAAATCGGACATCTTTCGACTTACTTATGGAATTAATTAATACACCTGGCCAGGGTCATTACAAGGGTCAACCGCACCTATTCATAGCAAAGTCTCTGTGAATCGGGCCCTATGTATTTATTTCTATCTTACTGTACATAGGGAACTCATATCTCTGTTGAATGAAATGTGCCAATGCCATGCCTCCTTGACTGCACACCTTGCTAAAATAACACCAATGGACATTGTTGCATTGTTTCAAAATGTGTTCCCTAAATACCTTTCCAGTTTGTCTTTTTATGAAGCTCACAAATTCCTCCCACAGTGACAGAATTTCCTTTACTGTATTTTCAATAATTAATTAATATTCTAGTGCTACTTGAAATTCCCTTGCCAGTCACTGAGTTTATAGATGGGTTGGTTTATTTAGCATGCAGCAGCATGCCTTGTCTGTTCAAATCCTCAAGAAAATGCTTTTCTTTCCTTCTATTTGCCTTACCTGACAACACCATGGTCTACAAAAATAGGATACTTGACTTAATTTTTTTTCCAATACTTGAGAAATACATTTTAATTCGATGATCAAAGAATTAAGTACATCAAAAACAAAAAAGCATTTTTTTTACTTAAGTTCTCTGACCATTGGCGATAATTCATAAAAACACTTTAATATTACGATGTATGTGTTTTACTTGTTAACGTGGTCATGATTTACACATATTTGCTGATTTACAAACATTCTTGAATTATTTGTGCACAAATTAGAAGTGACCTAACTTAATATACAAACGTAAGCCTTTGTTTATCAAATAATGTTTTCTTTAAATAGATCTTGAGTCGGCAGTAATGACAGAAACAACATTTCGATAGGAAGTTCTATGATTGACTTTGTTTATAAATGTACCTCCCCTTTTAAAGTATATATTGGGAGAGTACAAAATTAAGAGTAGGTGTAGGAAAGCCAACTTTTTGTTGCATTTCCCGGGTTTTGACCTTGAAAGTTGATGATTTGGACTTGTGGGGATTTAGGACCTGCTAAACAGTAACCAGTTGTACCTGCCGTCCCATAAACTTGTTCACGATGCCACAAAATTCACTGGCATAAATATTGGGTTATGTTATGTTAATGGATACATATGGAACACAACGTTAATCTGAAGGTCTTTTGGCGCTATCATCCTCTAGAGATAGCAAGGAGGTCAAATGTGCACATGAATATCAAAAGCCTGATGGAAAAGCTGGCTCTTTAAAGCTTTCCTAAACTAAACCGGTTCCCTAATTTTTGTGAATCTCAATTGGAAGAGGATTCCATTCCTTGGCAGCCAAAATCGAAAACCGACTTCCTCCCGTCCTCAGTTTTCAAAATCAAGGCACCACCAAATTAGCTGCAGCCAAACGCACAGCTCTTCTTCGGACATATCTGGACAAGCAAGCAATTAAGACATTTGTGGCCAAGCCTTGTAAGTTCTTGAAGGTTGGGCAGCACATTTTACATTTAATGCGCTTTTTGATCGGCAGCCGCACACTATGCGCATAGTCCAGCTTAGCACTGTTAACAGCTTCCATGATAGTCTTCATGGCTTCAAAAGAAAAAAATATTGAATCTTCGTAGTGGTTCATAAGCTGAAGACACAATTTGAGTGAGTAAGTGTGCCCCTGTGGAACACCGCAGTGTATCCTTAGTTTGAAGCTCAATTTCATGAGGCAAAATTGCCTAGGATGAAACACCCCATAATATATCAAAAACATAAAATATACAATAAATTAAGTTAGGGTCAACTCAATAATTGAGTTCGATATCTGCAATACAGGTAAAATATTTATTACAAAATTCAAACAGGATAAGTTGAACTGCTTGCATCTTATTCTCCAGGTGAGCCAACTGAAAGCACTATGCATAACCCCGGTGGCTGCAGCCTGGCCAGTGAGTTGTTATAATCAACTGTGTCAAATGTAGTGTATAGATTAAGCAAGATCAAGGCTGAAGTAAAACCCTCATCCAGAACCTTTCTCAAATCATCAATGACTGATAAGATCACTGCTTCCATAACATGTGTGGGCCAAAACCTTGCTTTGTGAGGGTCTAGGAAATAGGAAAAATAGGTGTACAGCTCTTGTGTTATGAGCCGCCAGATGTTTATCACAATAGGGCAGTAGAGTGATTGGATGATAATTATTTATTATCTTTGGGCTATCACCAGCTTTATTTTTTTAATAATATTAATATTGTGGCTTTTATGAAGGGGTCAGCAACTTTACCTCACTTCAAAGACGCATGTAGGCGGCCAGTTAGAGAATCTATGAGTCCTGGAGACATCCAATGCATTATTCTAGGAGCGCATGGATCACACGGAAATCCAAATTTTTAATTAATGAAAAGACGCTGTACAGCTTTGTGATCTAATAAATTAAACTTGTTCAGTTAGATATTATTTCCCTCCTCCCCAACAAATCACTTTGTGCACTAGTGATATCTAGTATAGCATCTTTAATAGACTTGATTTTTTCAATTAAAAACATATTTAATGCATCGCATTTCTCCTTTGAGTGTCTCAGTGGCTGACTAATCCTATCCATATTTGAGAGACTACATGCATACTATTAAACATTTCTCTCTCTGGGTTTTGAGCCTTAGAAATTAGATTTGTATAATACAAGGCCTTGGCTAAAATAGTCAACTTCTTATACTTAAACGTGCCTTCTTTAAAGGCCTGTTTGCTCAAATCATCATAATTTTGTCAGCCACTGGCGTTCAAGGCATCTAAGCTGTAGTTTAGCTCTTGTCAATTCATTTGTAAACTAGGAGCTGGCACTGTCCTTTTTTTTGCTTGAGTGTTCTTCAGGTGCCTCTTTATCAATTCAATTGGTGAACTCCCACACAGCCTGGTCATGGGTTGTCTCTTCATATGTGTTTGATTATGATGAATGTCTCCTGCGTATGTGATTTATCTATCTCAACCCATTTACGAAATATCCCTTTGTAGCCTCAAGACTGGTTTCCTTTGTCCAAGTGTTATTTCTGATAGTCGAATAATATGAGGATATGCCCATCAACATGGTTTTATACAGCAGTTTTCAATAAAAAATGTAATTGTGCCATTAATACAGACTACAAAAATATTGCTCATAGGAAAATGGTATTTATAATAGGTTCAACTAAGAAGATATTTTTATATACAATATTCTCACATGCAACTCTCAGGAAGTCTCTTGAGCATTGTTTTGGTAACGTAAAGCTCAATGCGGGAAAATTGAAAAGCTTAATTGATAGAATGATACCTATGTTGAAATGTAACAGGTGACAAAACCTTGGAGACTGGAACTGTTACGCAGGCTTCCGCACAAGGTAATCAGGGAGCTTTTTCACACTGGGCACTTCTATGGGCTTCATAAGCAGGCTTCGGGGACCACTGTTGTAGAAAGGATTTTGTCCCATATAATGTCCATGAAGCCGCAGTGCGCAGGGGCTCCCTCCCCCTAAAAATGTACCTCCTAAAATATTACCTCAACAGTATTACTACAAGTTGATGAATCAGAGCCGGTATTGAATTCAATCTCATGAGGCATAATGTTCCTGGGATAAAGCACCCCTCAACATATCAAAACATATTTAAGAAATCCTTTAATGTAAGTTTGGGTCAACTCAATAATTGAGCCAATCAATTTATTACAAAATTCAAAAGTATGGTACAAAGATCGTTAATGCTAAAGTATGGAATTAAATTCCACATAGGCTCAGAGGAATAGGGTATTACAGAAAAAATCACAAATCAAAATAATTGTAAGTCCAAAGTGAGCAACAAAATCAATTAAAGAAATTAATAGCATCTTTAGTAGCATCGGAAAGTCTTCCGGCGCACGCACAAAATCAGGGGTGTAAATAGGAAATCTTGTAACAGAATATAATGGAAAGTGCAGATTCCTCATGTTGTAAGCAAATTAGTTACATTCTCATTAAATCAGAACACAACTTTGTAAAACTTCATATTGCCTTTCCACCTAATTAGTATCTCACTAAATGAATTGTGATTCTGCCCTCTCAATGCTAAAGTCATCTGGAGATGACTGGACTAATTAGTTACGCAAACAGCAGTTTGCTATTGGGAATACATTTAGTGCAGGGTGTTAGCTGAAGGGCCTTGGAAAAGAGTAACATTACTGTGTATGTGATGGAAAAGCTTCTTGAGATCAGCAAAAACAACATCAATGGAAATAAACAAAGATGACTCTGCTTGACTGTCTGCTGCAGAAATAATGGACAGTGTAAATGGGCTGAAGGAAGACATCCATTTTGTAAACCATAGTAGAGGCTTAGTGAACAAAGGTCAGAAAAAGATACTTCTTCAAGTCATAGAAAAATAGTTTCAAGTGCAATATTATATCAGTGTGCACACATAAAATCGAAATTAAACTCTGCGCATTGATAAAAATGCATAGAAATATGAATGCGCAAAAACGTAAACTCTACCATAATACATCTGACCCAGTTTCCTAAATGATGGTTGGAAAAGACTCTTTATTACCATCCTTCTGTGACAACCACATGTGATATTCACACAATAATTCACGTCCCACCACTTCTTTATTAGTAAAAAAGGCCACATTATTAAGACAGGTGCAAAGCATAACTTTAAATCACACAGCGGCATTAGCAGTTAGATCATAATTCAATCCCCAAATCAGCTTAACACAGCTTCAAAACATAATCCCTCAATAGTGATCAAGCATCCTCAAAGAACTGTAATCATGTTAAAGAAAAGCCCCATAACTTTCCTTCCCTTTCCCCGTGTCCTGTTCTCCCCCACTTCCCTCTTGAGGGATGTATAAGCCCGCTCAAGACTGTCCACCCCCCAAACGTTTCATCACAGAGGAAAATCGAAGAGTTTTCCTGTCCCCACTCAGAAAATTGCAATGCGAGCCACTATGAAATTCTGTTGGAGCACCACACATTGTCATACCATATTTTGCAATCCAATCTCTCAATTCAAGTCATGAATATGCTTGCCCCCTTGGAGATAAAATGGACTCCATCTTCCAAAAAAAGATACCCCTTTGAAACTGTTATACGCCCATGAGATAAACTGTAATCCCCAAAGCGCCCCAACATAGTCTCATAGCTCTATTGAGTTTACCTTTCCCTTCTTCCGTTGCTGCATGTCTCCGTGCTCCTCTCCAATGTTGACGTGTTATAAATTCCGACCAAAACCCTGCTGTACCCCCAATTATTGTTAATTACAGCTTCTATTGCTTTATTAAGGACACACCTAATAAAGTTACTAAATCATTTTCACCTAGATGAATGATTAACTCATCAGGTGGACCCCCACTAGTACATGATAGAGCCAGTGTAGGAGACCAAACTCCCCCAACGCATTCCCCCCTTTTCCCTCCATACCACTTCCTGAATAACACTGGGAAGTTCCAAGAGATCCTCCATAAATCGTTGTTTAGCTTATAAAGCTGCCCAGTTATGAAGGAATGTCCCACTCTCCAAGTTTTCTTTTTCCCACATAAAAGACCCTTGTACACAACCTAGGTAGAAAAACAAATATTAGAACAATACAAGACAATATACAACCAATTACTTTCTAACATATGTTTTCACACACTTTGACTTCCAACTCCCAAACTACGTATATCTGACCATAACCAACCCAGCCCTGCAGCTTCCAACACAGCCCAAATTCTAAAAGAGGGTGTGCCAAAAGCATAGGATTCTTGCCCAACCTGCTAATCACATTCCTCATTACAGCTAATAATTGTACAATAAAATCATGTTTCCATTAGTGTGGCAACATTTATTCCCAGCTTACAAAACATTTGGAAGTCTGAAAATGAGCACATTCCATTCCAAAAACGTCAATGCTACATATACTTGCTGTGTTGCTTATCCCCAGCCAATTGGGTGCTCTGAAAGACCCAAAACAACCACAGAAAGCATAATCTAAATTTTCAAACATTAAAACTGGTCATAACAGCAGATAGGTAACTATAACAACATTTGCTTTAGCCAATGAAAAGTCACTGGTTCTCAACATTTATGTCCTGCCCTTTCCCTACTTAAAAATGTAAGTACCTTTTCCCCCAGTACTCCGCCTACCAAGTCCCTACCCCATCACAACTGCCCGTAAAAGAAATGCCTGCTAATTTAATAGCGATAGTAGTGTGGGAGAAACCTTTATTTCAAAACTGCAGCACAGACCTAATAAAAAATGTTCTTCATGGACCAGACTCCCAGCCTGTGAAACAATGTTACCATAACTTATGAAACCTTACCAAGCAACTATCAATTCAATTATCCTCACTCCCCCAAGCCCAAAAACGCACTGCGGGATGTGAGTCTTGTGTTCCGCCCCAGGTGCCAGAACTCGAAATGCCCCCCACAGAAAACAAGACAGAGCGTCCACTATAGTGTTATAACTCCAGTTATGACTTTTGGGTGTTAATCAACACAACCACAGCCTAATCGTCTAGAATGAAAAGGACATATCTGTTCTTGAATTCCTCTCCACAGAAAACAATGCCACAAGTAGCAGGAAAAAACTCTAAAAGGCTATGCTGTGACTTTGCTGTAACTATTGTACAAGCCAACCTCCTAAACACCAATGACCGTCCCAGAATCTACAAAACCTTTAGCCCAGATGCATCAGAGAATATGTGTAACTGCCAGATCATAACTTCATCCGCAAAAACAAAGACACTCCATTGAACCCCGCAAGGAACTGCACCCAAATGTGAAGGTCAGCCCAGATAGCTGTGGTTATATGCACTCTGTGATGAGGAAGATATGCGCTGAAAAGGACGTGCCCAAACGCCTACAAAAAGGTTGTTACTGCCCGGACCACTATACAAGCAAAGGTGAGCTAACCCAATAATCTGCACCTTTCAAAGCTCCAGTTTCTTTTCATTAATCACAAGCAACAAGAACAACGTTATCACCTGAATGTTCACCACTAGTAACCTAGCTACCATTTCCCTAGTGTCTATTTCAATTCCCAAAAAGACAATTTTATGTTGTGAACTTTAGTTTTTTCAGGTGCCAGAGGTACACCAAGCTCTTGAGCCATAACCTGAAGCTTGTGCAAAGCCTTTTGGCATTGTTCAGTGTTTCGTACACCAATGCACATAAAGTCGTCCCAATATTGTCAAAACAAGCATGTGACCTCTAAACTGGGTAAAAACACCATTGTGAAAAAATGCTAAAGGTCTCAAATACAGCGCAAGACATTGCACAGCCCATAAGGAGAACTTTGTCTACATGGAAGGCGCCGTGGAAATGCCTGCCTAAAAAATCAAAATCAGAAGGATGGATTTGCAAAATATGAAAGGTGGCTGTATATCACTTTTTGCCCAAATTGCAGTACTCCCAGCTGATCAGACCTATTTCAATGTATCGACCACTGATTTGTACAACACGCTAAAATCTTCTTGTGAATTAAAGGCATTTACTGTTGCGCCCTCCAGCCAGGGTAAGTGATGTATTAAACGAAATTCCCCCACAGATTTCTTATGCACAACACCCAGAGGAGAAACAATCAAGAAGACCATTGGGCAAAACACGAAAAAGCAGGGGAGGTAGCTACTCTGCCTGCCGCTACTTCTGAGTTAACTTCTGCTGAACCACCATGGGAAAAACTTCTGAATCTGGATAAAATTGGAACCAGCACAACAAAACCTCCAAATTAAATGATGTATGGGCCCTTTGCTGTAAATTAAAATGACTGGCCTCTTCCCCTCTGCCCTCACCAGTGCTCTCGAAACTTCTGACCCGCAAAACAATGCATGAGTGGGTATTTTCCCCCACATTGCAAACACTCATGCTTGTAACGGTAGAATTGTCTGTTGCAGAAACCTATTTAAAGACCACCAAATTACATTCGCCCCGTTCTAATTATGTCCATGTATTTAAACATATCCACCGCTCTATCCCAGATTTCTTTCACAGTAAATGTTGCATAAATAGGAAAAGCAGATGTCCAATTCTCAATTGTCTTGAGAAGTCTCTTAGCTAATTCCTATTCTTCATCTTAAGAGTCTTCCTTGGCTTGCATATCTCTATGTAAGAGTTTAAAGACAGCAACAAACTCAATGTCTCCAATTCTATTTTTGTCTTTACGGATAAACTAGAACCCAAGGGCATACCAATACCCATGTAAGGCAATTCTTTTGAATCTTTTATACTCCTCCTCATCAGTTTGGTCATCAGCTACCTCCTTATTGTGTTAACTACTCACCACCACTACTAATACGGACCCTTTTGCTTTATTCCTCAGCACAACCTCGGCTTGTGAGTCCTTTTGTGCACTTGTGTCTAATTCATTACCCAAAAACCTCCCTCCCTTAACACCAATAGATCCTTTCTACAGCTATCCCGATTGTGTCCCGCTCAACTGCTCGGTCCGGTCTTGACTTCTGCAATAGACTAAGACACTGGTTTGCCACGCCTGATAAACCCCTTTTGATCCCCATGACAAGCATAACAATTCCCCCATCTTCTCCACAAACCCCATCCTTTAATTCACCCTCCTCCAGATCATCACACCCCATAACACAATCCAAAGGCTCTTCATCGTTGCCCAAAAAACATCCCTACTCCCGCCCGGAATCTCCCCATCACCCACCCCACCATCATAAAATCCCCATTGAAATTTTTGACTTGGGCTTAACTGCTTTTGAGGTGGAAGGAAAATCCACTCTAGATCTTCCTTTGTCTTGGGGACCAACATGAAAAAAGCAGCTACAAGCTCTGTTGGCAAGCCTCTAGTGCCAGCCGTCTCCACCACAGTGTAAAACTGGCGTCTTCCCCCTCAAGTCGCACAGACCTGGCTTTTCCATTGTGCCCACACGTCCCTCCCTCACCAAAGTAATGAACTTACTGTTAGCCCTTGCCTTAACGTCTCGCTCTACCAAATGCCACTGACCTTCCCCTGACCTAAGATGTATGCTGCATCAACCCTTCTAAGCTCTGTTATCGTTGGCCCAAACCCTGCCGGAAAAATAATTTCTGCCCAACCCGCTTCCCATTAGGCCCAGTCTCTAAAAAGGGAGCATCCAGATAAGCATCTTGTTGAGACCATGTATGCATTCTAACTGGCCTAACACAGCTCTTAAATTAAGACTGTAAAAGAACGTCCCCATCACTGAAGGCCTGCCTCAGAAAACAAACCCTGCTGGGCAGAGCACATATCGACGGATAACAAAAATCCCACTTCAATAAGAGCAATGTTAACACTGAGCAAAGCTGCGTGGGATTTCCTTTGTAATTGTGGGTGCAGCGCTTAGCATTAAAGGCTAGCCTTGCACCATAACTGTAATCACATTAACTGGCATAGGCAATTCTGAGTTCAAAACCCACAAGGAGGGGCCCATCTCCCTTAACTGAAAAAACCTGGTTTCGTAATACAAACACTCCTATCCCGCCTCCCCTTGACGCTCGACAGCGTTACCAAGGAAGCTCTACCATGGGCCCTCCTTCCCACGTGCCCGCTGTAGTTCACTGTGTACTGTGATCCCCAGGATGTGGGCACAACCTGCCTGGCTCTGGCGATAATGCAGAGGGCACTGCAGAATCTTCCTATGCATTTTCAATAAACGGTGAGTGAACCGTTAACAGGAGGGCATTGTGCTCAAACCACCGTCAACGGCAGATACACCGCGCAAGAGATGATCGATCCACTGAACACTTAAAAGCAGACAAGTCAGCAAATTACCAAAATACGCTATGGAGGGGGCGAGGGGGCAGTGCAAAGACCATTGTAAAAAATAATAATAATAAAATACATTTTTATTGCTTAATTTAATTAAACCATAACAATTCCAATAAAATGAAACAGTCTGCAGAGGAAGATATGCTGTACATGTTAAAATATTGATTACCATTAATAACATTTGCAGCTTTTGATAATATCATATCAAGACAGTATTAGCACCAATGTATATACATGTTCGACGTATTGGTTGTCTGCTGAAGAACCAGTTGAAAATAGATAAAATAATATTAAGCAATATATCAGAGGTTTCCTCTTTTTAGTAAAATACCATTTAAAGGTACCAGGTCAAATTAATTTTTCATATAAAAGTAACAACTTTACCAGCCTACAAATAAGTTACAGATCATATATATCAAGACACTTTAGTATAGCTGACATACAGGTGCGTATGCCCCTATCTTTAAATAATTTTTTAACAATAAAAGACAATGTAATTTTAAAACGGGACATATACAAATCAGGTGAATAAAGTCCTGCTTCGGAGCACCACATAATGAACATGACGGTGGACCACTATATTTCCAGAGGGGTTGATCAACATTAGTCGGTAGTGCCCCACGACGTATTGCTAGCAATTTCCTTTTCAGATGCATGGAGTACATTATGTCCAAGTAAGCCGCTGGTTGTAAGCTCGTATAAGATTGCAGTACCATCCAGGCATGAGAGCGCTTGCTGAATATAGTTTTGTCCTCCGTTAACAAGTGTCTTTTTGCTGCTTTATTGATTAGTTGTCAAAATGTTGTGAATGGTAAGTTCAGGTTCCATAATTCCGACACCTTCATTAACTTTATTGATAACTGCAAATACTTATGATAAGCTGATCATGAATTATTCTCTTGAGCTTCCCAAATGGCGCTATTAAGCCGATTCCGGCAGTTTAACCGAATTTTGTACCATAGTGTTATTGTTGCATACATTCTTGCTAGACGTTGTTGCAGTAAACCAAATTCTAGGCAAATCCGCGCTGGAGAGCAATTTCTCGGTAAAGCAAAAAACTGTTCTATACGCCTTGATTTGAATTCCCTCAAGCACTGCTGCTTCCTTGCCATGTTGAACTTCAATATCATAAGCTAAAGTTGGCAAGAACTTTGCTCTAACAACAGCCAATAATGGTTTAAACGATGGACAGCTTAAACACTTCTTTGATTAAACCATCATTATGTGTTTTAAAATCAAATCTGCTGTCAATGTTTAGGCTGAGGTATTTATAATTTGGGACTCCGTCCTAGTTCACTTTGCATAGTTTGAATTGTTGTCGTACCTGCAAACGGTGACTTATTGTCATGACCTTAGTTTTTGCTATGTTTATTTACAGTAGATTGTCCTTCGTGAATTTGCCCAATATGTCAATCCCTCTTTCAAGCCCTACTTTCGTTTGACTTAACAAAACTATATCGTCCGCATAAGATAGATGCATTAATTGTAAAAGGCCTAGGCATGGCAGATGTAAGTTCCCCTGGTCCAGCTTGGGTGAAAGATCGGCCATAAACACACACACACCCCAGACAACACCGACCTACAACCAACACCTCGGTGTCCAACAAAGGTCACACCCTCCGCACAGGCCCTCGCTTTCATCTCGCTCCATGGGTGAAACGGGTGGGCTCACACTCTCCGCGCTGGCCCACTATCCCCGACCGCAACAACGTCCACCGCCCCGTCGCGCTCATAACTCCCTGACGGCTCATGACATAGACACCCTCCTCCGCTCATTTGGCCCTGGCCCGGTAAAGCGCACAACGCCCTCACAACTCCCCATACCCACAATTCTCTCGAATCCCATTAGGCACCCAACTCTAAGCAGCCGATGCGCCATCCCCAGCAATCTCAGAAAAATACCTCTCGCGCTAGAACACTCGACCACCCCTCTCACCCCCAGACTCAATTGCATCCTACTCAACTGCAGATCGGCCCAGAGGCATTCCTCCAACATTGCAGATCTCGTCACATCAATGGATCTTGACCTAGCCATTTTGACGGAAACATGGTTAACTGAAGCCTCCACACCTATCATGGACATATTAGTCCCCCCCAATTACCACATAATTAGACTTGACAGAACCGGCAAGACGGGCGGGGGAATCGCATGCATTTTCAGGAGCAACCTCTCGGTTGCTAAATTAACCTCCCCCTCCATCACGTCTTGCGAACTCATTTGTCTTGATATCTCCAGCGAGGGCAAACCAGAATGTGCTCTACATTTCATTTATCACCCGCCTAGGGACAACCTCATCTTCACCCAACAACTCATGGACACGATCTCATCCAACGCTGGTCGGCAGATCCCGCAAATCTACCTGGGTGACTTCAATCTCCACTGGAACGATCAGAAAGACGCAGTGGTGAATAGTCTCAAATCCTTCCTTGACGCGTTTAACCTCACTCAAATATGCAACAGCCCAACACACGACAAAGGCTCCATACTTGATCTCATCATCGCCAACGAAGACTCCACCCAATTAGGGGCAATCCAACCTTGTGATTGGTCAGACCACCACATTATCTCCTTCTTCATCAATGAAAAGGTTAAACCTGTCTCGGCGCAACCCACCAAATCTAAGATCTGGAAAAGGGACATGAAGAACCTTAACCCCAACTCCCTGCCTCCCCACCTCACCAATAGCCTCCTTCCCCCTCCTGGCACCTCTGATGTTCAATCACTGACTGACCACTACCTCGACTCTATGAACTCAATAATCAATGAAGCCGCCCCACTGCAAATAAAGAGAGTCTCCACCAAGATCTCGAACCCTTGGTATGATGGCAGACTCAACGAAGACAGGCGGGCTATGCGAATGGCAGAACGCACATGGAGATCAGTCCCCTCATCGCGGCATCGCAAAATACTTAAGAGCAAGAGAAATGCCTACTTTAGGAAAATGAAGCACGCAAAATCTGATTTCTTCAGCCTCCAGCTGGACCAAGCAAAAAACAGACCAAGAAAGCTGTTCGAACTAGTCAAAACTCAAACCAAGACGCAACCCCTTCTCTCAAACGACTCAACAAACCTCATCCCACACTGTGAAGACTTTTCTGCCTTCTTTAAGCTAAAGACCGACAACATAAGGAATGACCTCCTTAATGATGTAAGACGATACCCGAGCATCACCAAAATGCCCGACACCCAACCTAAAAATAACGCCTCCTGGTCGTCTTTTGAAACCTACTCTGAAGAAGCAATACACAAACTGCTCGGCTCCTTGAAGCCTTCTAATCACCTCACAGACCCATTACCTGCCAATGCTGTTAGAGACTTCATCCCCGTGCTTCTCCCACTCTGGACAAAAATCATTAACAGCTCCCTTCAGCAAGGTCTCATTCCAGACTCCCTCAAAGTGGGGCAAGTCACGCCCATACTCAAGAAACCGACAGCTGATCCGGCTGACTTAAACAACTACCGCCCTATCACCAATATCCCCACTTTGGCCAAGCTGTTGGAAAAATGTGTGCAGCTCCAACTAACAAAACACATTGATCAGTTCGAACTCCTCGACCCTCACCAATCAGGCTTCCGGGCGAAACACAGCACGGAGACGGCCATGACACACATAATTGATGACGCCCTCCAAATCCTGGATCGCAACGACTCCTGCCTCCTCATTCTCCTGGACCTCTCCTCAGCATTCGACACGGTCAAACATGAGAACCTATTAGAGCTCCTAAATACCAGAATGGGCTTATCCGGGACTGTACTCAAATGGTTCACTTCCTTCCTTCACAACCGATCCCAGAAGTTCAAGATTAACAACGTGCTGTCCTCTCCAGTGGCAGTAGATTTAGGCGTCCCACAAGGATCTTCCCTCTCACCCACGCTGTTCAACCTCATCATGGAACCACTCGCTACCCTGCTCCAGGCATCCAATGTACACTTCCACATGTATGCCGATGACACTCAACTATACCTAAAGGTACAATCCCCGGAAGATATCAAACTTCTGAACTGCACACTTAGGAACACCCAATCTTGGTTGGCCGACAATCACCTCAAACTAAATGCATTGAAAACTGAGTTCCTCCTGATATCACCCCCTGCGAAAATTACCACCACCCAAATATGGCTCAATCACCTAACAGCATTCAATGTCCAACCCACCATCGTGGACTCTGCGAAGTCCTTAGGCATCACACTTGACGCAAAGCTCAATATGCAACAGCACATTAGCAAAGCAACGAAAGGAGCTAACTTTCAAATTAACACTCTAAGGAAACTCAAACCCTTCCTCCCAGCCAAGGACTTCCAAACTGCTGTACAAGCACTAGTCATCCCCCGCATAGACTATGGAATTGTGGCCCTCAGCGGTCTCCCTCAAGCAACAACAGCACCCCTAAGAGCCTCCCTAAATGCGGCCGCGAGACTCATTTCGGGCTCAAGGAAACACTCTCATATAACCCCTGACCTGAAATCGCTGAAATGGCTCCCCCTCAAAGCCAGAATACAATTGAAAATTGCGGTTATGACACACTCAGCCATACACCACAAGGCTCCCACCTACCTCACTCAAAAGCTGACTATATCAGGAGGTTCGAGATCCAATAGAAGTACTAAAAGTCTGCTCCTGAAACCTCGCAGATTCCGTAAGGAAAAAACCTACAAGGGCTCCTTCTCAGGAATGGCACAGAGGATCTGGAATGCACTCCCTCCTGAAACGAGGATTATCTCCTCCACTGTACTCTTCAAGAAAGAAGTGAAAGCCATCCTTATGGCCAAGTTTACATGATCCACACTGTTGCTGCTCAGAGTCTATGCACCGATCTTGTAACGTCGGATAATTAGTGATCCATTAACTTTCTGTTCATGACCTATTGACCTCTTTTGCAGTTGGATCATAGACCCTGCACCGTACTATAGTATTATCTTTTAAGTGTTTACTGGTATCCACTGATCTCCATGGCAGCTGGATCAGAGTCCCTCTGCACCACCCTATCCTAATGTCTATTTGAATGTTTAATATTATCTTTAGACCTGTGTTGTAGCTAGCTCAGACTCAGCACTGTCTTATATTTTTGTCTATTTGAGTGTTCTCTGCTACCTCATGATCTCTATTTTAGTTAGAGCAAAGACTCTACACCACCTTATTCTACTGTCTAGCTGAGTGTTTACCTGTATCTTATTGCACATGATTGTTGTCCTATTATGCTACCGTGCACTATACTGTACCCAATTACTATGTCTACTCACCCTACTGTAAAGCGCTCTGATATCTGCTAAGATCTTGTTCGCGCCATATAAAACTTTGAATAAATAAATAAATAAATAAATAAATTAAACAGGTGAGGGGCTAAAACGCAACCTTGTTTCAGGCCATTTTCTGTGTGTATTTTCCCCGTAAGTCTAGAGCCATCTGCCAATTTGACTTGCATCCAGGTGTTTGTGTACAACTGCATTATGGCTCATAGGATGTGCTTTGGAAGCCCCCACTGCCTTAATTTGTTCCATAAGATACCTCTACCTACAGGATCAAATGCAGCTTTGAAGTCTACAAAGCATACATGTAGGCTTTTCCGCTGCTGTATGATCTTTTCTGCCATTAAGCCTAGAGCAAGGATGTTTGTAATTGTGCCTGAATCCCTACGAAATCCAGACTGATTTATGGAGATTATGTTATTAGTTTCCGACCAATGTACCAAGTCTCTGAGAACTAGAGAGGCATGGTATTTAGCTTCTGAGTCCATTAGCGAAATCAGTCTATAATTTGCTGGTTCTTCCAGGTTGCCTCCTTTATCCACAGGGTTGAGTATGGTGCCCCTCCAGCTTTCAGGTAAAATACCTGAGCTGCTCACCTCGTTTTATAAATTTGTCAAAGGCGTAACCCAAAAATCCGGGTCCAATTTGAAAATTTCCTGTGGGATGCCATTTGGTCCTGGAGAACTATCGATTCTACCTGACCTTAATATTTTAAGAACATAATCTTTTGGAAATTGTGAAATAGAGTTTTCAGTGCAAAGACCAGAACTTTAGAGAGATAAACTGAAAAAGGATCAACCCTTCTGACTTCCACCAAGAAACAAACTTCAACCAGATTTCATAGTTGGTATCCTAGCAGCTATAATGTCATCAACTATTTCAGTTTTTGTTTTCATTTCTTTTCTCTCCTTAACTATTCTGTTTTCTTCTGTTCCTTTTCCTTTCCTTCCACTACCTTTCCTATCTTATTCTTTGTTTTCCTTCCCTTATAATACTATGTAAAAGAGAAATTCCTGATCTAGGTTTTACGTGTTGCTCTTTGCAGTAGGCACATCAACCTTCTGTGCTACTTGTTGGGTCAGCCGAGCCCCCACCCCAGCCTCCCAGACCAAATGAAGTGGTAATTACTATATGAGCGCCCATTCATCCCATACACCCAAAAAGCGTTAAGCAGTTCATATTTACCTGCTCTAGAGTGTGCGATTACAGAGGTGCTGGATGGGTTGGCAGCCTTGCGCATTACATTGTTGGCAAAGGGGAGGAATATAGCAACAGGCTGCAGAGGGGCACTTGGGAACAAGTCTGGTAGTTCCCAAGGGGGGGCTCAGTTTGTGAGGGTCTTTGGAGCAGGGGGGATACAGTTGGTGTTCGTGTACCAGGGCATGAGAGCTCAGGTACAGAAAGTTTTGTTGGATGTTTCTGTGTGTAAAGGTGCACACAGTGCTTGGTCAAACCTGGACGGGGGGACAAAAACAGGCAGCTAGCCCACTTTCTGTGCTGGCTTCTATGATGCTGATATCCCTCATCGGCTGGTCAGTCATGGTGGTGTTGGAGACGGATTGGAGTACAAACAAGCCTTTGTTGCTTTAAGGGGCCTGGTCCTCTGGATATTAATGCAGGGTGGCTCCTGTGGGACCTGGTATCTCTACACATGTTGAGGAAACTTGTCCGACCTTCTGAAGCATGGTGATCTCCTCCTGGGTAGGTGCTACATGGGTGTACCCAATCGTCAGCAGAATGGTGAGCAGTACGTTGTGGCGGGTGACTGCAGGTTGCAGAGAAGTGGCTCCTCCACTTCAGGGAGATGCTGACTGGTTGGCTAAGTGCTGCCAGTCCTCCAAGGCTTTTGGAAGAGGCATAACTGCAGGTTCTTCTTATTCATTATTCGGACAAAACTGAGTTTCTGGTGTCAAGGGGCATGTAAATATGGAATTTAGGGGTGTTATAGGGAATGAAGGGCAGTAGGCAATAGGGTACTTAAACTTGAAGCCACATCACCCCCTAAATGACCACCTCCTGTGAGGAGAGGGCATAACCCTGTCCCAGAATTCCTAATTCCACCAAAATCAAAATGGTAGAACCCTTATTTCGTAGAGCACATCAGAAAGCCCACCTTAAGGGTGTAACTAGCCTGGCGGTACAGCACACATACTTGCACATCTAATTTCCTATCTGTCCGGGTGCCAGATGGGCCTCAGGTACGAGGTGGCATCTCCCAGATCTGGGGAAAGTCGCGTCGCATATCAAAGTTTGCAGGGGCAACCCCTAGTCTTGATATGCCAAATCACTAGCCATCCTGCTGAAGGAGGTGTTTACACCTTCCTCCAGAGCAGGCATTGTTTCTGACCTTGTAGATGTGTGGGCTTTCACCTGCAGGGGTTCAGTAATGTTACTGGCATCAGTATGCATATAATGAGACTAGATGTTCGATAGAAAACAACATAAGTTTCAGTAAAGCCGTCTTGTAGCTGGTGAACTAGTAATGACCAGTGCTCAGTGCAAATACTTAAGATGGCTTCCCTGTTCACTTCTAATATGTAGTAATTGCAGTAGACAGCACTGGGGCATATCTGCTCATGTAGATATGTCATTACATGTAATATAATGCACCCTGCCTTAGGCCTACTGCAGGTTTGACTTATATATATATTGTATGCAGTGCCTGTGGGCATGGCATGCAGGAGGCATGCAAAGTTGTGTTTTTGCATTTGTTTGCACCATTTCATACAGCCTGCCATGGCAGTCTGCATGAGTCTGGTGGCTGTTCCCGTAGGGTGGAACAATACATGCTGCAGCCATAGGGACCCTCTTTAGTACCCATCCCCTAGGTACCAGGGGTACCATTTACTAGGGAATAACAGAGGTGCAAAAGGTCTTGCCAATTGGGTTACAACTGAACAGTTATCTTGTTTTAGGGAAAGAGTACTGGCACTGGGGACATGGTTATCAGGAACCCAGTGCACTTCAGTCAAAAGTGCATCAAATACTAGTAAAGGTGGGTGTGAATCTGTGAAAAAGGGGCGCTTTCCTAAACCATCTAAAAGTTTTATTTTGAGGATTTCAAGCTATAACGCCAATTCAGTAGCAACTGTCACATCAGTCAGCTTATGGAACTGTGATTCAGCCTGTCCTACTCCCATACGTACGACAGTATACTACTATGCTGTCTTGAACAGGTGCAAATTATGTTTCTTGCCTGGCTAGAACTAAAAGAAAATGAAACAATGTTTGTGTCTGTGCAGGAACTATTTAACTATTTATCTTCTGTAGGCGCAATATATAACATTTTGGGGATTTAAGTTTAATTTAGGTTTAAAAAAATCAATTTTCTGCATTGATATTTCCAATCGCGATTCACAGAATCACCATTGATGCTCCTTTGATTTTTGGTTAAGTTTGTGCTGTAAAATGCCATATACATATATACAAATTCAGTTGACTTTCCACTAACAGCCCCAGTATAGTTAAATATGTCATTGCAAGGGTAATAATAGGGTCAGGGTCTTTAATGTTGAAGCATTAGTTCACCTCTAATATGCACACAATTTACTCCAGTCAATAGCAGGAGTAAGCGTGTTTTCAATAGTAGGATTGTGAAGGAGCACAACTGTTTTTAATCAGCGGGTATGAAAAGTTTTCACATGGAGAAATATATTTTCCTTGTGGAGAATGAAAAAATTGGCAAATGTGCCATACTTAGAGCCAATTATGAATGATTAAATAGACCGTGAGAAAAATATGACTATCACATATTTGCAAGTGTAAGAAATTATTTGATAATTCAAAAACAAACTGCAAATGTGCTCAAAATGTATAGGTTATATTACATGAGCGCATTGTTGGCTTTGTTTGCTAAGTGTTTGTGACTCAGGCGCTAAGTGTTGCTTAAGCCACCTCCCCCCCCCCTCTGTTTCAGTGTCTGCTTGGCTGTGTGAGCTATTGTGTTCCTTGGTGACAAACAGTTGGAGGCCGTCCATCTTAAGAGCCGATCAAATGAGGGCCATTTAACCTTCCAGCTTCTATTTATTTTTTGTATCTTTGCCTGGAGTAAGTGCCTCCCTCTGCATTCACACTTTCTGTTCTCAGAAAGCATCTAGGACCCAACGTGCTATATAGAGAACATAGGAGCATATTACCATGACAGGCGAAATGAAATTATCAGTGCTTTTGAGGCCGTTTTCGGCCGCAAAGCGGCAATAATTTCATTGCCCTATTAGCAAGCTGTCGCTAACATCAGTTAGCGACAGCTTTTAGGTGATAGCGAGCGGTTTGGGGCCCGCTTGGCATGTCAGCGATATTTATCGCTAATGACATGCAAAGTGGGCGTACCCAACCTGTTAGCGACTGAAAGCAGTCGCTAACATCGCTATCGCCTATTATCAACGGAGGAGTAGCGACAAAAAAATTTGCGCTAAGCGCGAATATGGCTGAAAAGGAACGCCTGCCCAGACCAGTTCTTAGCCTGTATATCCAATGGGAGGGGGATATTCAGGCTAAGTTCCTATTAGCGATAATGCCTGAATATCGCTGGATTTCCAGCTATATTCACTCATTTCGTCACTATCGCCGGATATTTTATCGCTTTGGAGATAAACGTTGCTAATAGCACGCTATCTCTGTGATAAAATCCGGCGATGCGCGGCGATACAAAAAATGTCGCTAAGCTTATTTAGCGATAAATATCACTAGTTGTTGATAATATGCCCCAGAGTTACATGACTTGCATAAAATGGGCTTTTGCAAATATAAATAAAGATATTTAAAGAACCGTAAATCGAAAGATACAAACTTGTAAGAATATATCTATGTGCCCTTCTATGTAGTCTGTATTCTGATAATATTTTGGATTTATTTTTGGTCTTCTAATCAATGCATTTCTATTGAAACTTAAAGATGGTGCCAATTGCACCTCGGTGTATGATTGAAAATAATGAACCAATGTTCTGCGATACACCGAATTGCCTCATTACCATCCGGCTGTCTTGGCAGAATACACGTTATGCCTACTGCTGACAGAAGTCAGTACCATTATCTCGCAGCATAAAGTGCCTCAGAGTATGTCAAGAGATTCTTTATGTTCTGTTCGGACCATCTGTGCGGGCTCCCGGTTGTTTTTCTCCGAGCTCTGCTGTGCTCAATGCATGAATTACAGGATTGGCAAATGTTTGCTTTTTACCATCTTCTTCAGCAAGGACATCTTTTTGACAATGAAACACTAAAAACAAACAAAGTCGCTCATTTTCATGTGCATCAATATAATCGTCACAATAGTAAAGGGCTATAAACAATCAACATGTACCACGCCGAAGAGAGAAGTATACAATGGTCATAACGCAGGGGGCCCAACCTCTCTAGGGGCCCAAACCTTCAGGGGAGCCCCATTCAGCCCAAAGACAATGTACATGTTTGAGTTACGGGAGACTAATGGACCCTTCATCATATTTCAAAGAGGGGGTCCACCGTTTTGCTTTACGCCATTTATGTATACCATACTCAAATGGCTTCTTGCTTACTGTTGATCTGTTATTTTAATATCGTAAATATGAATTACATACGATATGATTGGATTTGTGGAGTGAAAAAATGCATTAACCTGTTTTGGTGAATAATAATAGATAGCGAGAGCTGTACCAGCATTTATATGTGCCTATTTAACAAATGTCAAGTGGGTATGATTTATAGGCAAACATATTTATAGCTTTCATGAAAAGCAAAGGAGTCTTCATATGTATTACTTCTATAACCCAATAATGTAGCTATGCAAAGTGGACTGCACATCAGACAAAGGTGCTATGAAGTGTATGAACGTCTAAGCATCCTTCCAAAGAGCAGCTGAACCTTCTATATGAAAATGATACTGTTGTGAGTGGCAAGATTCCCAGATGAGTATTCAGGAAAGAAGGATCTAATGAGGGATGATCTATCTAGGAATAATAGAACAAAGGGAGAGAGTAACTGTCCAAACTTTCCTTCAACGTCTCCAATCTCTGGCTTCTGCAGTGCACAATAATCTAACATTTCTTGCAACAAATATGTTTTGTTTTAGCCTTTTTGACTGTTCAACATAATGCCTTACTGTCAGCTCCTAGTTCTTTATTGTACACATAAATATGTGTTTGGTCAAATGGTGGCGTGGTCGATGGACAATGGATATAGGAAACAGGACAGGATAATATTTTATGTCATGAAAAGGGCAGGGGGTTGGTGGTGTTTGATGCTACTTCATCTGTACTTCTTGTGATCTAAGTTAACAGTTATATGTTTCTTTGACAAGCGTGGTATTACATGTTTTCTGAAGAGCAGAGAGTGTGTCTGCTGCCTGAAGGAGATTGAAAGCCTCCCTGAGCCTGAATCTTCATCATAAATACAATAGCTCTCAAGGCACGTTGCCAGCAGCCTAAGATGACGGACCAACTCTGAGCCCGCTCTGTGTCCTTACCCCGAATATCCTACACCATCGATGCCACCATCCTAACTGGTCGGTTTACTTACCACCGTGGACACTGCCCATCTGCTACTGGCCCAGATGGTAAGCACTCCGAGGCTCCTGGCTCGACTCGGGGTGCAGCCTTCCCTGAACCGGAACGCGCTGCCTGCCTCTACCACGCCACGCCGACCAGACCCTCGAGCGATGCACGTGTCGTAGCTGACAGTGGGTGGGATGAGCAGCAATGGGCACAGAGCCCCAGGAGGAGTTCTGCTGCCCAGACATGCTCACTGCTCCCCTTGGGGTTCCACGGATGAGTGATTATCAGCAGACTCCGAACCAGCCACCACTGCAGCCTGCTGTGTAGGAGCGCAGGGTGTGCTCTGCAACACTGTGGCTTGGGCGGCCTGCATTGGAGCAATGACATATGCTCTGCTACCTAGCAGCTGGCTCCGGATCTGCCGGCCATCACGCGTACGCGTCCCTGCTAGATGGATAACGTCTACCTCCATTGCCCTTCTTGGCCCGAGTCCCCGCCACATATGAGGAGGTAAGTCCGGCATCGTGCCATTACAGCAGCTCACCTGAGGAGCTGGGGTGGGGGTCCGGAGTTCGTTCAGGCCTGGACCCCCCTCCTGTACTCTGGGTGCCGGCAGGGAACTCCCATGCTGCTGAGTTGAGGAGGTTGGGATGAAGCGGCCATCGTCTCCCTTTGGCTACTACTCTTGGGTGCCCACATGGGTGGGGAGATGGCACGAGAGCCATACCGGGCTTAGGTTTCCTCCCCTATGCGCTCTCGATAGGCTACTGGCTTGCTTTGGGGGCTCGTAGACAGAACCTTTTGGGCTTTACCAACATTGAGGTGGTTGTGGGACCGGATCTGGTCCCGGCTGCCCCCTCTGCTCATCATATTGGACCCTAGTGGGACCCGAAGGCCGGCTGGGCCTAGGCCTCCATTGCTCAGTGCACTGAGTCCGAGACATTTACTAGCACACTGTCCTGTGCCTCGGTGCGCTCCTTCACTGCTATATCGAGAGGGCACCCCAGCAGGTGTTGGGAACCTACATAAGTTACTATGGGGCACCCCTCTTTGCCTGAGGAGTGGGAACCTCATTCACTACTGGAGGACACTGGCAGTCCAGTCCTAGCTCTCATCCAGACTGTATCGGGTAAGGCACTCCTCCAGCAGCTCACAGTGGCTCTTCATCATTACAAAGTGCGGCCTGCTTTGGAGTTTAGAAGCATTGTCTGTGCTGCAGTCTACACACTACGGGCTAGGGCTTGATCTGCCTTTCCCCTTGCCACATCTTACCTGATACCTCTCCCTGCTACAGGAATAGAAGATCCAGCACCAGGACCCCCTCTATGCCCACTGCCCAGCAGCTAGTCATGGGCAGCCTTCGCTCTACCGCCCCACAGACGGTGGCACTCCAGGATACTGGGGATGGGTCGTCTTCAAGGGCAGAGAGGCTTCCAGAATCTCAGCACCCCGTTCTCTCAGCCGACCTCGATTCGGTCCTAGCAGCCATGTAGAAAATTGGTACGGCATTGGATCAGTTTGCACCTCCCTTGAGCCTAAGCTAGATAAAGTAGTATCAGACTTTACGCTCTTGAAGGCTGATCATCAGAAACTAATCAAGTGAGTGAACAAGACCTAACTTTCACTCACTGACCTACAGCCCAAATCTCGCAATCACACCATCACCCTGCAAGATCTATTGGACTTGGTGTGTACCCTTGAATACAATGTGAATGACGCAGAGGGCAGCTTGCGCCACAACAATGAGAGAGTGGCTGGCCTTCCTGAGGGTGCAGAGGGACAGGATCCAATCGGTTACATGGAGAACTGGTTGACAGAGCTGCTCCCGCCAGGGGTCCTCTCTCCCCAATTTGTGGTGGAGCGAGCACATATGGACCCTGCTCACAGACCCCCTCCTGTGCCAGCCTTGACCAATTTTATTCTGGTTGTTGAACTTCAGGGATAGAGACACAATATAGAGAGAAATCAGGAAACTACTGGGGCCCACTGTCCAGAGCGCTTCAATCATGTTCTTCCCGGATTATACCGCCCATGTGCAAAAGCAATGGGCTTCCTTCGAGGCTGTGAAGCATGAGATCTGGGACCTTAATTTGCATTGCTCCTTACTCTTCCCAGCTCACCCATGGGTGGTTAAGGATGGAGCCTCCTGCTTCTTCAATAAGCCTTCTGATGCTTGGGTCTGGCTGGAAGGGATGCGTTTGGCCACTTCCTCCAGGCCATCCGATGACCTCCCAGTTTCCAGGCGAGTCAGCTGCTGCTGCCATAGGGGTAGGGAAGGAGGTACACACCATCATATTTTATTGATTAACACCCGGACCCAGTACAGATTTTGACTGAATGCCAGGACGCGCTGAATGTGGCGGCATCACTTCAAAACACGAGGTCAGCCTCAACCTCCACGGCGTCGCCTTCCAGATAAGGGGGTGACATGGACTCGTTACCTACATGATCTACAGACTCGGACTCGCCTCTCCTCCCTATTGTCACTCCCCAGACCTCAGACACTATTATGTGACTGCCATGAACAAGCTTGGTATCCCTAGTCAGACCAGCTTGCACCCTATTAAGTAATTGGCAGGTTGATTACTGCTTCTTTCTCCTTATGGACATTTGGGTACTGTTGGGGTCAGGCGGAGATGCCCTGTGATGGAGACTGACCAGGACATTGAGCTTGCCTATGAGCTGATGCTATGGAGCATGTGTCCACAACATATCATCTGTGCATAATTTTTCTCCATTTCCTTTTCCATGCTAATCACCCGGGGATAGGGCAACATGACATAGCCCCACACTCATCCACCCCCTCTTGATCTCTAGGTTGATTGTGCATTAGCTGCCATGGTTCGGCAAACCTGTTTGGGCCAACTCCTGTTGCGAGTTCGCTCTCATGAAGTTCCACAACTCAGAGGTAGAATTTTTGGTTCTCCCCAAATTATTTGTTATTTCTAGTGATGTGCCCAACCCCACACTCTTTTCCCACATGAATGTTCTGCTTACTGAGTTCAATAACTACTGTCATTCCACATGGCATACATTAATGTTATCACCTGGAACATGAGAGGGATGCATTCCCCCTTGCGTAGATACTCCATTTACGCCTACCTGCAGCTTAGATCTGCTGGCATTGCAGGAAACACATCTGACAATTCTTGCGGCTGATCAGTTGAGTTGCTGCTGGCATGGGCATGTGTACAGTACTGATTTTTCCTCTCCAGCAAGGGGTACTCTGAAGTGGGTGAAGGCGGGGGTACCCTAGTAGGTGTAGTAGATTGAGGTCGACACTGAGGGCCAATATGTGTTCCTTGGAGGTAAACTTTATGGTCAGCCCTCTTAATTGTTTCAATCTACGCTCCCAATGTTGAGCAGAGTGCCTTCCTTTGTGGCCCTTTCAAGGGTATTATCGCACTGGAGCAATATCCCAATGCTCAAAGGCGGAGATTTTAACTAGGTCCTTGAGGTCTCACAGGACCGCTCTTTCCTATCCCTTACACACATCACTGTATCATCTAATGCACAAGCTCTGGCACCTGGAATGAGATTGCAATCCAGTCGCACAATACTTGACGGAAGTCATCAATTGTCCAAAAGTTATGTCTAACTAGGCTCTGCAATGTGCACCCGCTGTTTGTCTGCTATGTTTTGCACCTCAAGTTAAAGGCATGTTGGGGACGTTTCTGTGAATCGCCTTGTTATTAGCAAAGCGGCGTGTGTCGCTGACTGGGGAGAGTTCACTTATCCCTAAAGTAGACACTGGATAAAAGACATGGTATATTGTAGAGAGACTCTCGAGTTGTATGTTGGAGAACTTCCTTCCTCCTCTAAATCCAAAGACATCTTGGAGCCTTTACGACAGTATATGCTGGCGAAGAATCAAAGCAACCTAACTCCTGATAACTAGCTGGTATAACTCTGCAATGTGTATGCTCTATTTGATGGCGTAAAATAATAAGTGGTATTTCCTATTCAGTATGTAACTATACAAAACATACTCAATTACAATTGATTTGTGTTCTTGTTATCATTGGCAGTATACTGCCATGCGTTGCAGCTCTGTGAATCGTCTGTTTTTGAAAATCAATAAACAGAAATTTAAAAAAACCTAATGCGCAAGCTCTATGCAACTAGATTATCCAGTGGTTTCTATCCAATGTAAGGTGCTCACGCAATCCAGACACCCGCATATATTTCTTCTACTCATCTGTCCATAATCTTCCTGTGCAGCTGCACCGCATACTGGCCTCTTCTGCGTTGCTTCCCCTTAACCAGGGCACCATATACCTAGGACGCACACATTCTGATAATAATCCTTAACTCATAATGATTAACTGGGACCGTGGGCCCCCTCCAATCCTAACTTGGCATCTTCAGATTATTTCGACCTACCGTTGGCTCTACAGGGTCTCTGTAACTGGAGTGAGAGGCTTTTAAGGTCACAACTAGAGGGAATTGCTTAGGCCTAACATGGAATATCCATAAGCAGCTGGATATCTCCCTTTGTGCCATTGAACTACTTTGTTATGAAACCACTTTGTCACACATCCTGAGGCCAAAGCACAAATAGACATGTTACAGATTGACCACATCGGGCTCTTGGACAGATTACGTTGCTACATTTACTTAGCCCATTCAGCACACTCACATGCCTCATCAGACAGGGCAGGTACACTACTTGCTTATTTAGTACCTCAGGAGCATCCTCGTCATCCAATTCACACCATACGTGAAGACTTGGGCCATATGTGCTACACGCAACTAGACATCCATGCAGCCATGACTAGTCACTATTCTACTCTCTACAAATCTTCTGCACATGGGGACCACCTGCATATTTACACATTATTGAGCTCAATAGAACTGCCCATGTTATCCCTCGACCAACATTTGGTTTTGGACTCTCCTATAACAATTGATGAGGTACGGGAGGCAGTATCATCGTTGGGGTCAGGAAAAGCACCAGGTCCGGATTGGCTCCCAACAGAGTTTTTTAAGACATGTGCGGAAACACTTATCCAACATCTACATGCCCTTTACATCTCTGCAATAGAAAATTCCCTACTGCCACCCTCATTATGCACAGCCAGTTTGGTCTCCTTATTGATACTGGGCAAGGACCCCACTGCCCTGCGTTCCTACAGACACCTAGGGATTTTTAACACCTGTTATAAAATTCAGGTGAACAATCTAGCTAACCGGCTTGCACCCCAAACACCTGCCTTGGTTCACCCAGATCAAAACAGATGTGTCCCTTCCCATAGCAGTTCCCTCAATCTTCATCACTATTTCAGAGTGTTGGAGTATGCACCGCTGCGTTGGCGTTGGTTCTGGACTTTGAGAGGGCCTTCGACTCCCTCAAGTAGGATTATCTATTTGAATTATTATCTAAGGGTCACCTTCATTGGTATGGTCAAACTACTCTACAAACATCCAACTATTCCCATCAAAACAGGCCCTTACATATCTGATTCCATAGCTGTGGGTTGTGGAACTCAAAAGGGCTGCCCCTTATCCCCTCTTCTCTTCTCCTTAGCTGTGGAAGCACTAGCTGAATGTGTCCAAATCCAAATTGATGTCAGTATACCCTTGGAAGATGAGACACACAAACAATTTCTCTGTATGCAGATGTTATTCTGCTGTATATGAGAGATCGCCATTCCATTCCCTCCTCACTGGCTCCTACTCTGTCATTGTGATACAATGTATCAGGATTGCATGCCACTGCATTAAAGTCCTCTCTCTATCCCCTCTCTGAGACCACTCAGGATACTCCCTGAATGGGGACCTAGTGTTGTGGTGTGCCGGTACCTTCCGCTATTTAGGCATCCGCATTTACCGGAGGAAAACGGACCTTTTTGATGGTAACATCTGTAGCGCTACAGCCGCAATCCACTCCCAAATGGCTTTTTGGATGACTCTGCCACTGTCTATCACTGGCAGGATTGCCCTCACTAAAATGGTGATTCTTCCCTGGCTTCTCTATTATTTTACGAATTTACCTCTCTACATTCCCCACTCCTTCTTCAGCAAATTTGAGAGAATGATTAGAGATTTCATTTGGGGAACTTCCAGACATCGAGTTTCCATTAGAAAGCTTTACCTACCAACAGGTCAGGGCGGCCTTGCTGCTCCAAATTTTGATCACTATAACTTGGCAGTACAGTTAAAATGGATTGCCAGATGGCTGGCCTCCCTGCCAGCTATCTGACACGGCCACTCTGCGCCCGCCCATGTCACATCTTTCCCTCTTACATTTGTTCCGCCCCTGTGTGAAGTCCACAAACATAGACTCCCTACTTCTGTCAGTGGCATAGAAATGCTTCCTTAGAAGTCTATTCATCACCCGCTCCACAAAAACATTGTGCCCTTGCTATTCCTCTATTGGGGGCACCCGGGGTCCCAAGGATTACCATGGCGGGCGAACTACATAACTGGTATGCACTGTAGCTCCCTGCATTGTAGCGTGGTGTTGCTCTTTACTGATATGGGTGAAAGCAGAGAGCATAGCCCTACACAGAGAAGACTTGCTATGCCTCCACAAACTCCCACTGGCTGCCAGCTAGGATACTATTCTAACTGACCTTCAGAGAGACGACACAGACTCTGTAGATTCTTTCGTCGAGGGGATCAGACCGTTGTAGTGTCATGATCAGGAACACTCCTTCAGCCCTACATAAACAGGGTATACTTTTAGTATACCTTTCCCTTAACCAGTCAGAGAGCTAGTATTTACACACATGACATTTACCCGCTTTCTAAACAAACACAAGCAGTGCGCATGCAGAAGGGCATTGGGCGGGGGCAACATGGCAACATATCACTAACAGTTACTTCCCCACCTTCCTTTGACTTACTTTGTCCTCATTTTGTTGTGCCCTACTCTCCTCTTCAAATCTGTGTAATGATACTCTTGTATTGCATGTGTTTTCATGGGCTCTTTGGTGGCACTTACACCTTAGTTGGTGTCGCATCTGGTCCTCATGTACATGGTTATTTTGTTTATCCTTCATATCCAGGGCTGGACTGGCCGTTGCGGGCACGGGCAATCCCCGGTGTGCCGCAAAGGTGAGGTTACCGGGCGTGGGCCCCTGGGGGCCGTTTTTGTTACAGGGCCGTTTATGCCGCATAACTGCAAAATCGGCCCTGTAACAAAATCGGCCAAAAAATGGCCCCGGCAAAGAGCTCGGTCGCAACCCCAACCTCCCGGGAGGGCGGGGAGGAGGGGGCATCCGAGCACTTTGCCAGGGCCGGTTTGGGTTCCCAGTCTGGCCTTGTTCATATCACATTGTATCTCCTTGTAAATCCAGACTGCCCTGTTCTCCTGGGGCCTCTCATGTGGTTATATCATGCATGCACATGTTGTTTCTTACTTTCTACTGTGACAACCAATAAACAGATGTATGAAAAACAAATTGAATACAATAGCTCTGCACTCCTAATTTTATCGCTTGACTTTCACACAGTGGATTTAAATGTGTGTGTAGCTTCTCTCTTCATATATCATGTAACTTTGGATCAGAACATAATTAGGAGAAAGAGGAGTAATGGAATAAATCCAGGGTATTAAAGAGTGTGTGTTCTCAGGACAGTGGGGTCTGTTCTTAGCACTAGGGTCAATGTGCTTTTGTCATTCTTTCGAACCCTAGACAGGCTCCCAGTTTTGTATTTTTTGCAACCTGTCTATGAACTTTGTGGTAAGCCAATCATTTGTCATATTGTTGTAGGCCAGCAACATATGACAAATGATCTGATGTGCTAGAGTTAGATTATAGGAATAGGAGGATCTTACAAGCCAGGGATATTTGAAATGCCACTGTATTTTGAGAGGTGTTTAGGTCAAATATTACCCCTGGGTGTTTAGTTGTGGAGTTAGCTAGGGCTATTCTTCCAGTGTGGGAGAAATTAATGATCTTTTCATTATCTTCCCTCATATTAAAACTACAATTAGAACACGACAAATGAAGAGGGTGCACAGCTTAATAGGTTTTAAGGCGTCCATGTCTCCGTTAAGTAAGAATGTTTCTAGTTCAGTGGAGTTAAGAAATTAACTTGCTGTTTTATATGGTCTGCCACTTCGTCCCCTGAAATTGCTTCCAAAATGTTTCAGTTGTTTGGAAACTTTTCAACCTACAGAAAGACAATTTTCACAAAAAAAAAAGTTTTAGAGATGATTGCTTGAATATGTGCCTGTATGCAATGTTTTATTCAAATGTTAATTTGACATATTCATAGGCCTCATGCACCTACACACGCAAAAGGGCATACGATCTGAAATGAAAAACACATTTTTATCCTTGGAAACATATTTTAAAGTTAACTAGAACCTTTCACCTGAAAACATGTGTCTGTGGGAAGGCTCTGCAGTATGTTAGACATTTTCAGCAAAGATGTCCTTAGGGAAAACAATATCCTTTGTCTTGGAAAAACAAGAACGGGATAAAGGCAAGTTTAATTAATACATCGTAATCTAATGAACACTCCATGGTGGCATATTACCAAGCTATAGCGATAATTAACGCTAAGCTTGGTTAGCGGGTAGAATAATATCGCCGCGCTCCGATGATTTTTACTGCTGAGATACCTTGATATTATCAAGGTTTATCTCAAAAGCGGTAAAAATCGTGGGAAATGCATGAATATTGCTTTAAAATCAGCGATATTCATGCATTATCGTGACAACGCTCTTAGCCATGTTATCCACCTTCCATTGGATAACATGGCTAAGAACTGCTGTTTCCAGTCGCTAACATCTTGGCACGCCCACTTTGCATGTCATTAGCGATAATTATCGCTGACATGCATAGTGGGCCCCTAAATGCCCGCTATTGCCTATTAGCTGTCGCTAACTGGTGTTAGCGACAGCTAGGTAATAGGGCGATAATATTATCGCCACTTTAGCTGGAAAAAATTCCCGCTAAAGCGGCGATAAGGCCCTTGGTAATATTCCCCCAGCTTTCTTAGGTTGACATTTCGTGTGAACTCCTCAATGTATTATTTTTTAGTTACAAAGCTATAGTATAAAGTTTCCAGAGCGACTTTTTATCTCAAGGTGAGTTTAATTTACGGCACTCAGATTCAAAACTGCAGCAGACACGTTTAATTTGCACCAGGGGACATTTATGTGCGGCTCTCGACAGAAGATGAATTCGCATCAGTTGCATTTTACATACAAATTAATGTAAGCATCTAATAGATGTGGAATATTAAGCAGATTCTGGAAAATCAATATACCCTAATAGCACAGCATCAAGCCACAGATCTAGAATCATTTAGCACAAAATAAACAGCTGCGGACTTCTCTTGGGAAGAATTCACTTCTGATCTGACCACAATGTATCAAAACAACTATAGAATGAGTTCTACAACAGTACTCTGTTAACTCATTCATCATTTTAGTACCATGGTGATCCTTACTTTGTTTCAGTTCTACTGAGTTCGCCCCAATAGAGGTCAATGAAAGGAGATTGACTGTTCAGATGTTGAGAGGTACATCCCTTATGCTGAGCAAAAGTCTAAACCCAAGCGCTGCTCAAAATAAGTCCTCACACATACTCGTGTAATTTACTGTACCTAACCATAAAACCTAATTATCTTTTGGGCATCAGAAAATGTGAAGAGATAAGCACTCGCAGATCTCTGCTTCACTTTAAAGTACGATTCTGGGAGCTAACATACTTCGTAGTAGCACAGTAGAATGTTTCATACGTGCGCAGGCTGGATCACTCTTTTTTGGACAGAGGCCATTACAATAAGATGATGTTATGATACAAGAGGACTGCGCCCTCTCTGACTGCCTATGTTACTCCACCTAACCATATCACCACACAGTGACTAAATCAAAAAATGTACCTGTTAGGTATTTCCTGATACACAATAATATGAAATAGTTCATTACCAATTGGCTGAAATCTAAACAAACGACTCTCTGTTTTTATTCTAGGTTGTAAGTTCCTTGAGTCAAACTAAGGGCCTGATTACAAGTTTGGCAGTCCTGGAGCTGGCTGCCACGCCAGCGCCCTGCTCCAGTCACCCGCCAGATTACGAGTATTCTCATGGTCTGGCAGGCGGTCCTTTGGTGTTACCATGGCAGTGCCTATAAAAAAGGCACCACAATTGGAATGACAAAGCATGTTCCTGCATGGCATGGACTGCAAAGTCCATGCCATGCAGGAAAGGGGATGACTGCAGACAGGGGGCACAACATGGGGCCCCCTGCAGGCACCCCATGCACCCGAGGTAAAAGGAGGCCCTTTAGGCCCCCCTTTATTTCCTCTCTGCCACAGTTTTCACTGCGGGCTCACTGCCATGGAGACTGTGGCAGAGAGGAAACATGTGATATGCTTGGTGGTGCTGCAGTGGCACCACCAAGCATATTGTGGCCTCAAGACCACTGCAACACTGCCAGGGATTCTCTGATCCCTGATGGTTGCTGTGGTCCCAAGGTGGTCCGATCTCCCAACTCGTAATTGGGAGGTCGGACCACCGGTGCAGTGGTGCACGCACCACCACTGTGGCTACAGCAGTCTATCAGACCACCTTAGTCCTAATTACGCCCTTAGACTTTGCTGTATATACTTCCATTCAATATTCCACCCACTCCCAAGAAAAGCATCTCAATTGATGTGAAATGTCCCAACCCACTAGAAAACCTTACGGTGTGGCTAGCAACCTTATAATGTGAATGGAATATATATCCTGGTTCTGTTCCTCATATTTTGATCAAATCCTGTAGGAAATTGGGTTAGCAGTTGAGGGGGTGAAGCCTTCTCAAGCAGCAGCCACAATTCTAGTCAGCGTGACACACAAGCAAAACCCAGATTAACCTATGCTCAACACTATCGTATCTTAGCGCAAAAGCAGTCAGGCTTAATTTAGAGGCAATTTATTATGCAGCACACACACAGTCATAGAATGGAAAAACAATACAAAAAAAAACACACAAATTTATAAAACTAGAGTCAAATGTAATACATTCTTTGAGACCAAAACAACAAAAATCTATGCAGTAAAACCAGAGATATGTTATTTAAAATTTTAAGTAAAAACAGTGCCAAAAAGCACAGAACACCAAGTGTTGGTATTTAGTCGTGCCGTATTGGGACAAAGTCACAAGTTCAGACTGACCACAAAGGAGCATGGGCTAGATACAGGGACCAAGTGGGGTCCACTAAACAAATGACCTTAAATCCTGTTTGCAGAGCCTAGCGTGGTGCAGAGTCGAGGATGTGTCACAAGTGGTTATCGGGTATGATATGTGAGGTCCTGCATGTATCACCCAGCTGAGGTTTTGAGGAGCTGCAGGGCTATGATCTGAGGTCATGAGTCTAGGATGTATTGCACAGTGGCTGTTCAAAGGAACTGCTTGGTCTTGGGTCGAGGATGCATCATGCAGTGGTGGTTCTGGTGCGTGGCTGCCAGGCAATGCATCTCGCTATGCCGGTTCTGCTTGGACCACAGCTGGGCTTGCAGACAGTGGCAGCTAGTGACATTTGAAAGTGGTAGGGCAAATCAGCAGCAACAGGTCTCGGGGCTCATTGCTAGCGGGGACAACTTTACAGCCCTGCACCCTGTGTCTCTGCATTTTACTGGTACACAGATCAAGATTTAAGTAAGCACAGATTTGAACAAGAATTGGATCGAGATAAAATTGCACAAATGCCATTTGAAAGCGAGATAAATTAATAAAGCAAACAGCACTAAAACTGCTCATTAGCATTCTACATTTTGCCTCTGGCTGACATCTAGGCTGCCTGTGACTTGCTCTCAAAGAGCTGCAGTGTTCTTCTCTAAACGAAAACCAACTAATTTCCAGTCTCACATATCTGCCCCATTAAATTAATAACAGTCAGAAAAATCTGCTTTTTACATACATTTTTAAAAAGTGCTTACCTACGTCGATTTCATGTGTGCGGGGAAGACCTGGAGACATGGGACCGCAGGACCACCATCTAGTTGGTGTCTTCAGAGAAAGAAGGCATCGCTCCGAAAAACCATATTCAGATTTTTATACTACACATCTCAAAAGTTCTGATGCACACATCAGTACAACCCGGCACGTTTTAAGTGTGTTTTTTGGTTTAATATTTCTGCTATGACAGTCTTTTCCAAATATAATCTTGTTAGTAGTTGCTTTAGCTTTGCAGGAAATTCAGGGACTCCTGTAGAGACCAATAGTGGAGATCGGCCAGTTAAATGTGCACTGCTGCCATGTTCACTGCACAGAAGACAGTTCATGGAGCAACTAACTCCCAAGTACATGGGTTTCAGGCTACTCCAGTGCTAGGATAACATCATTAGGAGTGGAGCAGATTATGCTCAGACCCCGCTGTTTATAATTAACACATCATGCCAAAGTACTCCGGAATCCTTGGAAGTGAATGCTCTGATTGGAACAAAAAGAAAGAACACAAACCACGGAGCCCGACTGACTCAGAGGTGAAGAGCCTAACTGTTAGACCTGGCATCCTTGACATGATTTCCCCTGTCTTTTTGCCTCTACCCCCTGCATTTTTAACTGTTTGCTGGGTTTCATTATTGCTGGATTAGGTACTCTGGGCAGGTTGCCACTACTGATCAGTGCCAAAGTGCAAGTGCTCCCTGTGTAAATTGTAATTCTGATTGATTCTCCATGAATGGCATATTTGATTTACTGGTAAGTCCCTAGTAAATTGCACTGTGTGTGTCCAGTGCATTTAAATCAAATGCTACTAGTAGGTCTGCAGAACTGATTGTGCCACCCACACAGGTAGTCTTTCAAAGGTGTCTCAGACCTTCCATTGCAGTGTCTGCACACAAAATTTTGTAACTGCCAGGTCAACCTGGCAAGGTCACCCCCTTCCCAGGCCCTAATCTTCCCTTTTCCTACATGTAAGGGAGGCCCTTGGTACCCCCATGAGCAAGGTGCAGTGTATGTGAAAGGTAGGGCATTTACTGGTGTGTTTAATATGTCATGGTAGTGAAATCCTGTAAATTCGTTTTTCACTATTGCAAGGACTAGCTCTACCGTAGCCTGGATGTGCCTTGCAAGATTTTTCCAGTGTAACTTTCAATTGGGAACAGCTAGAGATTTTGAGTTTTGTCACCCTGAGCTCAGAATTTAATAACACATCTTTTAGTGAAAGTGTTTTTTAAACTGTGTGTTTAAAAATGCCACTTTTAGAAAGTGGGCATTTCTTTTTTAAGCATCTTGTCCTTCTGCCTTCCTGTGGAATCAATGTCTGGTTTAGACTGACAGGGGTTTGTTTGTGCATTCACACCAAACACTCACACAAAGGGAGCTGAGGTGAGCTCTCTGTGTGCTAATTGGTCTTCCTGGGCTAGAGTGGTGGGGGAGTTGTCATTAATACCTGAATCAGCTGTGGCTGCCTTGCACAATGCTGTCTCTACCCCCTGTAGTGTGGCTGGACCAGGGAGGACATAACTGGTTTTACTGATGAAGGTAAACTTTTCTTACAAAGTCTTTAAAGAGAAAAAGTGGTATAAGTATTAGACCTAAAACCCCAGACTGTTGGATTACTTCTGTATTTGGAGGACCCTGCCAAGGAAAAGAGCTTAAGAGCCGCCAGGAACTGACAGGAGGAGAACATCCCCTTTGCTGGGTTGGCCTGCACCTTCTGCTTCTTCTGTGGCCATTAGAAAGGACTAAACTTGTGCCTTGCTGTGGTATCCTGTTTAAAGAAGATTCTCCAAGGGGTTTGAAGTAGTGCTTGACTCCTTTTAGGAAGTCTCAGGAACACACAGACTACACCTGCAGGTTCCTTGAACTCTACTTCTGGGAGTTCTGACCTGCTTTGTGGTGCGAAACCCAGTTCTTGGCCCTAGGAGGTTGTTCTTGCTGCACAGAGCTACAAAGAGCTGAAGAAATATAGAAAAGGGATGCTTCACCCTTCTTGCTGCTGTATATTCCAATTCTGCTAGAGCAAAAGGAGTTAGGTCATGGGTCGTGCAGGGGGCTGGACCATTAATTATAATATAAACATATAATTTGACCCCCACACCTGTGCTTGGAACTCGTTATTTAGAGAAAAACAATAATCAGGACAATTTCTGATTATGTAGGCTTATTTATTTTAGCCCTTGCTTTTTTTCAAAGGTATTTCAAATTTAAGAGTTTTGATATGTACAAGAAAAACACTACACAAATAGTCATAAACCAAAAATTTTGACAATTCCACATTCTTTTACAAATACACAAAGTCATACAATACAAAACATTTTTTTGCACGTTATTTACAGTGATAATGTATCTTAAGGTGGTGAAAAAACAACAAAAAGTATTTATACTAATAACACATATCAATCATGAAACAATACAGTGATTCTAATGAGAAAAAGATTTTTTACAAGAAGGCGAATGGATATAAATAAATTAATATTATATCGCAATCATTTCTTCGTATTTTTTAAGAGGGGCCTTCTTACTGCCGACGCGTTTCAACCGGTTAATTAAATCAACACGGTCTCATCAGGGCGTTTTCACTTTGTTCCTTGATCTGAAGGAATTTTGTGCAAAAAAAGGAAAAAAGAGAAAAACGTCTTATTCGTGTTCTATTCTTTCAAGACCATTTGCCTGTTTCTAAAGTGTGTCTGTGACACTAGTATACCTTATGCACGAGTGTAGCTGGATCCTGCCGGTTCAGCAGCTCCCTTTTTCCTATTTTATGTTGATTCCTATGTAAAAAGAGTAGTATTTCAGTAAAGCGTTTGGTGCCTGAAAGGTGCCTGTACTGATGTTTTAACACATATCAGTTTCCTACCTGTGGGCAGGGCCGTGTGTCCTTGATCGGAAGTCCTATTGTTCTTAAAGTCTTTTAGTCTGGGTCCAGTGTGGTTATTAATATGCGCGCCTGGGCGCCCCTACATAAAAGGAGAGCATAGTTTTGTACTTCTGTGCAAAATCTAGTGCTGTCATACTTTTTAATGAAAAGGGGGAATTTTAAAGTACCTTGTGGGGAGAGCGAGCGGCCCTCGCTCAGCGAGTGTTTCTATTTTTCAGATGCCCACACCGTTCAGCTTCAATCTGCTGAATAAAAAAGCGGGGCTCATTACTACATGTTTCTGCTCGCATAGCTTTTCAGAAAAACGCGGTATCAGGCGACTGATTCTTACCTTTAGGTAAAACAAAGAATGAATCAAAGTCCAAGGATCTCACAGCGCTCTGTGCTTCTCTGTGCAGCTAGCGTTTTGCAACAGCCTCCATGTTGCTGTGGGCGTTGCATATAGGTTTGGTCACATGACCCGAGGATTCTGGGACATGTAGTTTTTGCATAACTTTTTAACTTTTGAGGGAATGCATTTATGAGGGATATCCACCACCCACATTACTCGCACAGAGCACCATTTCATCGTTAATCTTGCTTGTCAGACTGGTGTGACTCAAAACATGAATCGCAGGAAAAAACAATTACAGTCTAGAGACCTCCGACAATGTATTAAGCCCACTTTGTGTGCTATTGAATTTTAATATCAAGTATGCTTCTTTAGTAATGAGCATTTTCTCAATGTCAGGCGGGCGCCTGCTTTGGTTGATGCTATATAGCACTGTCCATTTAAACTCTGTTTCGCGGTGGTTAGTCTCTGTAAAATGCTGGACCATGGGTGCATTTGCCACTTTATTTTTCAGTCTTGATCTGTGCTGGGTGATGCGAGTGTTTACTTGTTGGCAAGTCTTGCCTATATAAATTTTGTCACAGGGACATACAATCGCATACACCACATTGCGAGACCGACAATTGGTAAATCCGACATTTTTCCATTTGATGTTATGGTGGGTGAAATCGCTGCCTTCTATCGTTGTGTCACATGAAACACAATTGCCACATCTATGGTGGCCAATGATTGGTTTCAGACCCCATTGCGCCAACAGGTCACTCTTGGGTTTTTGTATTCGCACATCTGCGCGAACCAGTTGTTGGCCTATACTTTGGTTCTTTTTGTAGGCGAATATAGGCCTGGGAAATGGGCATTCCAAGTCCTCCAACAAATGCCAATTTTGGAGGATCATTTGTCTCACTTTATGAGTGTCTGGGCCAAAAGTGGTAACACAGACCATCTTGTCTGGTTCAGATTTTTTCTTGTCTTGTGTTAACAAACACTCCCTCGGTGTATATCTAGCTCTTTTGTAGGAGTGCTTGAGCAGCTTTTTGGGATAGCCTCTGTTGGTCATTTCCCCACAAAATGTTTGAGCATGTCGGTCATAGTCAGTTACCTCCGAGCAGTTCCTTCTGATTCTAAGGAGCTGTCCATAAGGGAGGTTTGCCCGGAGGTTTCTGGGATGTGCACTTCCATGGTGGAGAATCGTATTTTTATCGGTTTTCTTTTTGAAAAGTGACGCTTTTAAATGACCACCTTCATCAGAGATTTCCACATCCAAGAAAGTCATCCTGTTGTTACTTGATTCAATAGAGAATTTTATGTCATGATGTTTATTGTTCAACCAGTGGTGAAATTCCATTAATTGAGTGTGGCTCCCCTGCCACAGGAGCCACACGTCATCAATGTATCTCAACCACTGTTTGATGTGCTTCTTGAAAGGATTATTATTTTCAACAAATTTATGTTCGTATTCTGCCATATACAGTACTGCCATTTCCGGCGCATAGGGACATCCCATGGCCGTACCCTTGATTTGAATAAAAAACTCATCGTTGAAGCGGAAGTAATTTTTCTTTAACGTTAGTTCCGCTAGTTTGAGAATGTAAGCTGTTGGTACACGATGGGGCCTTTCTCTAGTCTCTAAATACATTTCCATAACCTCCAAGGCTTCCTCTTGGGGGATTTGAGTATAAAGGGACGTGACGTCCATTGTCACCATAATCTCAGTTTGGGCATTAAATTCTGTGCCTTCCACTTTGATTAAAAAATCGGTGGTATCTTTGAGGTACGAGTTGACTTTACTTACAAATGGCTTCAAAAAATAGTCCACGTATTTGGAGATCGGCTCTAGGCATGAGTCGCACCCCGAGACGATTGGTCGTCCTGGGGGATCATCTAACCTCTTGTGGATCTTTGGCAAGAAGTATAAGATGGGTGTCCTGGGGCATTTTTTGACCAAAAATTCTGCCTCCTTTGGTCCCACATAGCCATTGTCCACCCCTGTCTGAACCAGTTCCGTTATCGTGCCTTGAATTTGCCTTAATGGGTCTTCCTGGAGTTTTCTATACCACACCTGATTGTATACCTGAGTAGCACCCTCCGCTAGATATTTGTCACGTGGCCAAATAACCACGGCCCCGCCTTTATCGGCGGGTTTAATTATAATTGACGAGTCCTCTCTCAGATTTTTTATTGCCACTTTCTGTCCTTTGCTGATGTTCTGCCTAACATATTTTTTGTCTTTTTCCAATTTATTTAAAGAGGATAAAAGGACCTGTTCAAATGCAATTACCTGTTTGGGGATGTTATGACTGGGGCAAAAAGTTGATTTATTCCTCAGGCCTGTCGTTTCCTTTTCGATACTGGGTGGTTGATTTGCAAAAAATGCTTTGAGTCGTATTTTGCGACAAAAAGCTATTGCCTCCATTTTAATTTGTGCAAAGTCTGTATGTTTTCTAGGGACAAATTTGAGTCCCAGGTTCAGTACAGATTCCTCGTCTTTTGTTAATACTTTTGTTGACAGGTTGACAACGACAGAGGGTACTTCTACGACTTGTAGGATTGTTTGCGTGTCCGCATTTCCCATGGTATTTTTTGCCTTGGCTTTGGCTGTTGGCCCTTCTCTAAAAAATGGACTTGTTTTTTGTTGTTGTTGCCTCTGTTTTCAGAGCCCGAGGAGTCTGATGAACTTGTCTCGGAAAAGGTTTTAAATCGATTGCGAGAGCGTCCCTGATAACTATATAGTGCTCCACGCGAGTCAGCCTGTGAGTAGTAGTCGTCCCTCAAAAATGGATAAGCTTTCTCTAGAGTGAAAGACTTTGAGTCTCTTTCGTATTGGGCAGTTTTACTGTTGATGGTGGTATCTTTAAACAGCAGGATTTCTTTCTCTATTTTTTCTATTAAAGTTTTTGCATCAGGAATTACATCACTTTCAATGATGCTTTTGGTTAATGCTTCAATCTCAGCAAGTTCTTGTCGGCAGAGTCGTTGGGCAGTCTCAATGGTGTGAACCATGAGGTCCCGGCTACACTTCGTGTTTATCTGGCTAAACCCTAGTTTGTATTCTGCGTCTTCTGTAAAGATCACAGGGACATTTTTCACCTGGAGTCCCCAAGGGATGGTCCCACCCCTCAAGTGCTTCAGGAGGAAATGCCCATGTAGCTCGGTTCTAATATGCTTTTTGCTTAATCGAGTGAGTTTGTCAGATTCATTTTGTTGCTGGGCAGATGTACTTAAGGTAACGTTGGCAAATGGGGATGAAGCTATGAGATTCTGAATATGGGTCTCTGAGAATGATAGCGTGTCTTTCTCAGACATAATACTGAGAAGGACAAATGATCCTTCTTTCAAAAATGTTATCAAATTGGGACAAAGTGAATAAATCTTTGGCCCTTGGAACTCTCGCGGGTGACAACCCGCCCTATACTGCTAGAGCAAAAGGAGTTAGGTCCTGGGTCGTGCAGGGGGCTGGACCATTAATTATAATATAAACATACAATTTGACCCCCACACCTGTGCTTGGAACTCGTTATTTAGAGAAAAACAATAATCAGGACAATTTCTGATTATGTAGGCTTATTTATTTTAGCCCTTGCTTTTTTTCAAAGGTATTTCAAATTTAAGAGTTTTGATATGTACAAGAAAAACACTACACAAATAGTCATAAACCAAAAATTTTGACAATTCCACATTCTTTTACAAATACACAAAGTCATACAATACAAAACATTTTTTTGCACGTTATTTACAGTGATAATGTATCTTAAGGTGGTGAAAAAACAACAAAAAGTATTTATACTAATAACACATATCAATCATGAAACAATACAGTGATTCTAATGAGAAAAAGATTTTTTACAAGAAGGCGAATGGATATAAATAAATTAATATTATATCGCAATCATTTCTTCGTATTTTTTAAGAGGGGCCTTCTTACTGCCGACGCGTTTCAACCGGTTAATTAAATCAACACGGTCTCATCAGGGCGTTTTCACTTTGTTCCTTGATCCTAAGGAATTTTGTGCAAAAAAAGGAAAAAAGAGAAAAACGTCTTATTCGTGTTCTATTCTTTCAAGACCATTTGCCTGTTTCTAAAGTGTGTCTGTGACACTAGTATACCTTATGCACGAGTGTAGCTGGATCCTGCCGGTTCAGCAGCTCCCTTTTTCCTATTTTATGTTGATTCCTATGTAAAAAGAGTAGTATTTCAGTAAAGCGTTTGGTGCCTGAAAGGTGCCTGTACTGATGTTTTAACACATATCAGTTTCCTACCTGTGGGCAGGGCCGTGTGTCCTTGATCGGAAGTCCTATTGTTCTTAAAGTCTTTTAGTCTGGGTCCAGTGTGGTTATTAATATGCGCGCCTGGGCGCCCCTACATAAAAGGAGAGCATAGTTTTGTACTTCTGTGCAAAATCTAGTGCTGTCATACTTTTTAATGAAAAGGGGGAATTTTAAAGTACCTTGTGGGGAGAGCGAGCGGCCCTCGCTCAGCGAGTGTTTCTATTTTTCAGATGCCCACACCGTTCAGCTTCAATCTGCTGAATAAAAAAGCGGGGCTCATTACTACATGTTTCTGCTCGCATAGCTTTTCAGAAAAACGCGGTATCAGGCGACTGATTCTTACCTTTAGTGCTCTGTGCGAGTAATGTGGGTGGTGGATATCCCTCATAAATGCATTCCCTCAAAAGGTAAAAAGTTATGCAAAAACTACATGTCCCAGAATCCTCGGGTCATGTGACCAAACCTATATGCAACGCCCACAGCAACATGGAGGCTGTTGCAAAACGCTAGCTGCACAGAGAAGCACAGAGCGCTGTGAGATCCTTGGACTTTGATTCATTCTTTGTTTTACCTAAAGGTAAGAATCAGTCGCCTGATACCGCGTTTTTCTGAAAAGCTATGCGAGCAGAAACATGTAGTAATGAGCCCCGCTTTTTTATTCAGCAGATTGAAGCTGAACGGTGTGGGCATCTGAAAAATAGAAACACTCGCTGAGCGAGGGCCGCTCGCTCTCCCCACAAAGTACTTTAAAATTCCCCCTTTTCATTAAAAAGTATGACAGCACTAGATTTTGCACAGAAGTACAAAACTATGCTCTCCTTTTATGTAGGGGCGCCCAGGCGCGCATATTAATAACCACACTGGACCCAGACTAAAAGACTTTAAGAACAATAGGACTTCCGATCAAGGACACACGGCCCTGCCCACAGGTAGGAAACTGATATGTGTTAAAACATCAGTACAGGCACCTTTCAGGCACCAAACGCTTTACTGAAATACTACTCTTTTTACATAGGAATCAACATAAAATAGGAAAAAGGGAGCTGCTGAACCGGCAGGATCCAGCTACACTCGTGCATAAGGTATACTAGTGTCACAGACACACTTTAGAAACAGGCAAATGGTCTTGAAAGAATAGAACACGAATAAGACGTTTTTCTCTTTTTTCCTTTTTTTGCACAAAATTCCTTCAGATCAAGGAACAAAGTGAAAACGCCCTGATGAGACCGTGTTGATTTAATTAACCGGTTGAAACGCGTCGGCAGTAAGAAGGCCCCTCTTAAAAAATACGAAGAAATGATTGCGATATAATATTAATTTATTTATATCCATTCGCCTTCTTGTAAAAAATCTTTTTCTCATTAGAATCACTGTATTGTTTCATGATTGATATGTGTTATTAGTATAAATACTTTTTGTTGTTTTTTCACCACCTTAAGATACATTATCACTGTAAATAACGTGCAAAAAATTTTTTTGTATTGTATGACTTTGTGTATTTGTAAAAGAATGTGGAATTGTCAAAATTTTTGGTTTATGACTATTTGTGTAGTGTTTTTCTTGTACATATCAAAACTCTTAAATTTGAAATACCTTTGAAAAAAAGCAAGGGCTAAAATAAATAAGCCTACATAATCAGAAATTGTCCTGATTATTGTTTTTCTCTAAATAACGAGTTCCAAGCACAGGTGTGGGGGTCAAATTGTATGTTTATATTATAATTAATGGTCCAGCCCCCTGCACGACCCAGGACCTAACTCCTTTTGCTCTAGCAGTATAGGGCGGGTTGTCACCCGCGAGAGTTCCAAGGGCCAAAGATTTATTCACTTTGTCCCAATTTGATAACATTTTTGAAAGAAGGATCATTTGTCCTTCTCAGTATTATGTCTGAGAAAGACACGCTATCATTCTCAGAGACCCATATTCAGAATCTCATAGCTTCATCCCCATTTGCCAACGTTACCTTAAGTACATCTGCCCAGCAACAAAATGAATCTGACAAACTCACTCGATTAAGCAAAAAGCATATTAGAACCGAGCTACATGGGCATTTCCTCCTGAAGCACTTGAGGGGTGGGACCATCCCTTGGGGACTCCAGGTGAAAAATGTCCCTGTGATCTTTACAGAAGACGCAGAATACAAACTAGGGTTTAGCCAGATAAACACGAAGTGTAGCCGGGACCTCATGGTTCACACCATTGAGACTGCCCAACGACTCTGCCGACAAGAACTTGCTGAGATTGAAGCATTAACCAAAAGCATCATTGAAAGTGATGTAATTCCTGATGCAAAAACTTTAATAGAAAAAATAGAGAAAGAAATCCTGCTGTTTAAAGATACCACCATCAACAGTAAAACTGCCCAATACGAAAGAGACTCAAAGTCTTTCACTCTAGAGAAAGCTTATCCATTTTTGAGGGACGACTACTACTCACAGGCGGACTCGCGTGGAGCACTATATAGTTATCAGGGACGCTCTCGCAATCGATTTAAAACCTTTTCCGAGACAAGTTCATCAGACTCCTCGGGCTCTGAAAACAGAGGCAACAACAACAAAAAACAAGTCAATTTTTTAGAGAAGGGCCAACAGCCAAAGCCAAGGCAAAAAATACCATGGGAAATGCGGACACGCAAACAATCCTACAAGTCGTAGAAGTACCCTCTGTCGTTGTCAACCTGTCAACAAAAGTATTAACAAAAGACGAGGAATCTGTACTGAACCTGGGACTCAAATTTGTCCCTAGAAAACATACAGACTTTGCACAAATTAAAATGGAGGCAATAGCTTTTTGTCGCAAAATACGACTCAAAGCATTTTTTGCAAATCAACCACCCAGTATCGAAAAGGAAACGACAGGCCTGAGGAATAAATCAACTTTTTGCCCCAGTCATAACATCCCCAAACAGGTAATTGCATTTGAACAGGTCCTTTTATCCTCTTTAAATAAATTGGAAAAAGACAAAAAATTTGTTAGGCAGAACATCAGCAAAGGACAAAAAGTGGCAATAAAAAATCTGAGAGAGGACTCGTCAATTATAATTAAACCCGCCGATAAAGGCGGGGCCGTGGTTATTTGGCCACGTGACAAATATCTAGCGGAGGGTGCTACTCAGGTATACAATCAGGTGTGGTATAGAAAACTCCAGGAAGACCCATTAAGGCAAATTCAAGGCACGATAACGGAACTGGTTCAGACAGGGGTGGACAATGGCTATGTGGGACCAAAGGAGGCAGAATTTTTGGTCAAAAAATGCCCCAGGACACCCATCTTATACTTCTTGCCAAAGATCCACAAGAGGTTAGATGATCCCCCAGGACGACCAATCGTCTCGGGGTGCGACTCATGCCTAGAGCCGATCTCCAAATACGTGGACTATTTTTTGAAGCCATTTGTAAGTAAAGTCAACTCGTACCTCAAAGATACCACCGATTTTTTAATCAAAGTGGAAGGCACAGAATTTAATGCCCAAACTGAGATTATGGTGACAATGGACGTCACGTCCCTTTATACTCAAATCCCCCAAGAGGAAGCCTTGGAGGTTATGGAAATGTATTTAGAGACTAGAGAAAGGCCCCATCGTGTACCAACAGCTTACATTCTCAAACTAGCGGAACTAACGTTAAAGAAAAATTACTTCCGCTTCAACGATGAGTTTTTTATTCAAATCAAGGGTACGGCCATGGGATGTCCCTATGCGCCGGAAATGGCAGTACTGTATATGGCAGAATACGAACATAAATTTGTTGAAAATAATAATCCTTTCAAGAAGCACATCAAACAGTGGTTGAGATACATTGATGACGTGTGGCTCCTGTGGCAGGGGAGCCACACTCAATTAATGGAATTTCACCACTGGTTGAACAATAAACATCATGACATAAAATTCTCTATTGAATCAAGTAACAACAGGATGACTTTCTTGGATGTGGAAATCTCTGATGAAGGTGGTCATTTAAAAGCGTCACTTTTCAAAAAGAAAACCGATAAAAATACGATTCTCCACCATGGAAGTGCACATCCCAGAAACCTCCGGGCAAACCTCCCTTATGGACAGCTCCTTAGAATCAGAAGGAACTGCTCGGAGGTAACTGACTATGACCGACATGCTCAAACATTTTGTGGGGAAATGACCAACAGAGGCTATCCCAAAAAGCTGCTCAAGCACTCCTACAAAAGAGCTAGATATACACCGAGGGAGTGTTTGTTAACACAAGACAAGAAAAAATCTGAACCAGACAAGATGGTCTGTGTTACCACTTTTGGCCCAGACACTCATAAAGTGAGACAAATGATCCTCCAAAATTGGCATTTGTTGGAGGACTTGGAATGCCCATTTCCCAGGCCTATATTCGCCTACAAAAAGAACCAAAGTATAGGCCAACAACTGGTTCGCGCAGATGTGCGAATACAAAAACCCAAGAGTGACCTGTTGGCGCAATGGGGTCTGAAACCAATCATTGGCCACCATAGATGTGGCAATTGTGTTTCATGTGACACAACGATAGAAGGCAGCGATTTCACCCACCATAACATCAAATGGAAAAATGTCGGATTTACCAATTGTCGGTCTCGCAATGTGGTGTATGCGATTGTATGTCCCTAAATTTATATAGGCAAGACTTGCCAACAAGTAAACACTCGCATCACCCAGCACAGATCAAGACTGAAAAATAAAGTGGCAAATGCACCCATGGTCCAGCATTTTACAGAGACTAACCACCGCGAAACAGAGTTTAAATGGACAGTGCTATATAGCATCAACCAAAGCAGGCGCCCGCCTGACATTGAGAAAATGCTCCTTACTAAAGAAGCATACTTGATATTAAAATTCAATAGCACACAAAGTGGGCTTAATACATTGTCGGAGGTCTCTAGACTGTAATTGTTTTTTCCTGCGATTCATGTTTTGAGTCACACCAGTCTGACAAGCAAGATTAACGATGAAATGGTGCTCTGTGCGAGTAATGTGGGTGGTGGATATCCCTCATAAATGCATTCCCTCAAAAGTTAAAAAGTTATGCAAAAACTACATGTCTCAGAATCCTCGGGTCATGTGACCAAACCTATATGCAACGCCCACAGCAACATGGAGGCTGTTGCAAAACGCTAGCTGCACAGAGAAGCACAGAGCGCTGTGAGATCCTTGGACTTTGATTCATTCTTTGTTTTACCTAAAGGTAAGAATCAGTCGCCTGATACCGCGTTTTTCTGAAAAGCTATGCGAGCAGAAACATGTAGTAATGAGCCCCGCTTTTTTATTCAGCAGATTGAAGCTGAACGGTGTGGGCATCTGAAAAATAGAAACACTCGCTGAGCGAGGGCCGCTCGCTCTCCCCACAAGGTACTTTAAAATTCCCCCTTTTCATTAAAAAGTATGACAGCACTAGATTTTGCACAGAAGTACAAAACTATGCTCTCCTTTTATGTAGGGGCGCCCAGGCGCGCATATTAATAACCACACTGGACCCAGACTAAAAGACTTTAAGAACAATAGGACTTCCGATCAAGGACACACGGCCCTGCCCACAGGTAGGAAACTGATATGTGTTAAAACATCAGTACAGGCACCTTTCAGGCACCAAACGCTTTACTGAAATACTACTCTTTTTACATAGGAATCAACATAAAATAGGAAAAAGGGAGCTGCTGAACCGGCAGGATCCAGCTACACTCGTGCATAAGGTATACTAGTGTCACAGACACACTTTAGAAACAGGCAAATGGTCTTGAAAGAATAGAACACGAATAAGACGTTTTTCTCTTTTTTCCTTTTTTTGCACAAAATTCCTTCAGATCAAGGAACAAAGTGAAAACGCCCTGATGAGACCGTGTTGATTTAATTAACCGGTTGAAACGCGTCGGCAGTAAGAAGGCCCCTCTTAAAAAATACGAAGAAATGATTGCGATATAATATTAATTTATTTATATCCATTCGCCTTCTTGTAAAAAATCTTTTTCTCATTAGAATCACTGTATTGTTTCATGATTGATATGTGTTATTAGTATAAATACTTTTTGTTGTTTTTTCACCACCTTAAGATACATTATCACTGTAAATAACGTGCAAAAAAATGTTTTGTATTGTATGACTTTGTGTATTTGTAAAAGAATGTGGAATTGTCAAAATTTTTGGTTTATGACTATTTGTGTAGTGTTTTTCTTGTACATATCAAAACTCTTAAATTTGAAATACCTTTGAAAAAAAGCAAGGGCTAAAATAAATAAGCCTACATAATCAGAAATTGTCCTGATTATTGTTTTTCTCTAAATAACGAGTTCCAAGCACAGGTGTGGGGGTCAAATTGTATGTTTATATTATAATTAATGGTCCAGCCCCCTGCACGACCCAGGACCTAACTCCTTTTGCTCTAGCAGTATAGGGCGGGTTGTCACCCGCGAGAGTTCCAAGGGCCAAAGATTTATTCACTTTGTCCCAATTTGATAACATTTTTGAAAGAAGGATCATTTGTCCTTCTCAGTATTATGTCTGAGAAAGACACGCTATCATTCTCAGAGACCCATATTCAGAATCTCATAGCTTCATCCCCATTTGCCAACGTTACCTTAAGTACATCTGCCCAGCAACAAAATGAATCTGACAAACTCACTCGATTAAGCAAAAAGCATATTAGAACCGAGCTACATGGGCATTTCCTCCTGAAGCACTTGAGGGGTGGGACCATCCCTTGGGGACTCCAGGTGAAAAATGTCCCTGTGATCTTTACAGAAGACGCAGAATACAAACTAGGGTTTAGCCAGATAAACACGAAGTGTAGCCGGGACCTCATGGTTCACACCATTGAGACTGCCCAACGACTCTGCCGACAAGAACTTGCTGAGATTGAAGCATTAACCAAAAGCATCATTGAAAGTGATGTAATTCCTGATGCAAAAACTTTAATAGAAAAAATAGAGAAAGAAATCCTGCTGTTTAAAGATACCACCATCAACAGTAAAACTGCCCAATACGAAAGAGACTCAAAGTCTTTCACTCTAGAGAAAGCTTATCCATTTTTGAGGGACGACTACTACTCACAGGCGGACTCGCGTGGAGCACTATATAGTTATCAGGGACGCTCTCGCAATCGATTTAAAACCTTTTCCGAGACAAGTTCATCAGACTCCTCGGGCTCTGAAAACAGAGGCAACAACAACAAAAAACAAGTCAATTTTTTAGAGAAGGGCCAACAGCCAAAGCCAAGGCAAAAAATACCATGGGAAATGCGGACACGCAAACAATCCTACAAGTCGTAGAAGTACCCTCTGTCGTTGTCAACCTGTCAACAAAAGTATTAACAAAAGACGAGGAATCTGTACTGAACCTGGGACTCAAATTTGTCCCTAGAAAACATACAGACTTTGCACAAATTAAAATGGAGGCAATAGCTTTTTGTCGCAAAATACGACTCAAAGCATTTTTTGCAAATCAACCACCCAGTATCGAAAAGGAAACGACAGGCCTGAGGAATAAATCAACTTTTTGCCCCAGTCATAACATCCCCAAACAGGTAATTGCATTTGAACAGGTCCTTTTATCCTCTTTAAATAAATTGGAAAAAGACAAAAAATTTGTTAGGCAGAACATCAGCAAAGGACAAAAAGTGGCAATAAAAAATCTGAGAGAGGACTCGTCAATTATAATTAAACCCGCCGATAAAGGCGGGGCCGTGGTTATTTGGCCACGTGACAAATATCTAGCGGAGGGTGCTACTCAGGTATACAATCAGGTGTGGTATAGAAAACTCCAGGAAGACCCATTAAGGCAAATTCAAGGCACGATAACGGAACTGGTTCAGACAGGGGTGGACAATGGCTATGTGGGACCAAAGGAGGCAGAATTTTTGGTCAAAAAATGCCCCAGGACACCCATCTTATACTTCTTGCCAAAGATCCACAAGAGGTTAGATGATCCCCCAGGACGACCAATCGTCTCGGGGTGCGACTCATGCCTAGAGCCGATCTCCAAATACGTGGACTATTTTTTGAAGCCATTTGTAAGTAAAGTCAACTCGTACCTCAAAGATACCACCGATTTTTTAATCAAAGTGGAAGGCACAGAATTTAATGCCCAAACTGAGATTATGGTGACAATGGACGTCACGTCCCTTTATACTCAAATCCCCCAAGAGGAAGCCTTGGAGGTTATGGAAATGTATTTAGAGACTAGAGAAAGGCCCCATCGTGTACCAACAGCTTACATTCTCAAACTAGCGGAACTAACGTTAAAGAAAAATTACTTCCGCTTCAACGATGAGTTTTTTATTCAAATCAAGGGTACGGCCATGGGATGTCCCTATGCGCCGGAAATGGCAGTACTGTATATGGCAGAATACGAACATAAATTTGTTGAAAATAATAATCCTTTCAAGAAGCACATCAAACAGTGGTTGAGATACATTGATGACGTGTGGCTCCTGTGGCAGGGGAGCCACACTCAATTAATGGAATTTCACCACTGGTTGAACAATAAACATCATGACATAAAATTCTCTATTGAATCAAGTAACAACAGGATGACTTTCTTGGATGTGGAAATCTCTGATGAAGGTGGTCATTTAAAAGCGTCACTTTTCAAAAAGAAAACCGATAAAAATACGATTCTCCACCATGGAAGTGCACATCCCAGAAACCTCCGGGCAAACCTCCCTTATGGACAGCTCCTTAGAATCAGAAGGAACTGCTCGGAGGTAACTGACTATGACCGACATGCTCAAACATTTTGTGGGGAAATGACCAACAGAGGCTATCCCAAAAAGCTGCTCAAGCACTCCTACAAAAGAGCTAGATATACACCGAGGGAGTGTTTGTTAACACAAGACAAGAAAAAATCTGAACCAGACAACATGGTCTGTGTTACCACTTTTGGCCCAGACACTCATAAAGTGAGACAAATGATCCTCCAAAATTGGCATTTGTTGGAGGACTTGGAATGCCCATTTCCCAGGCCTATATTCGCCTACAAAAAGAACCAAAGTATAGGCCAACAACTGGTTCGCGCAGATGTGCGAATACAAAAACCCAAGAGTGACCTGTTGGCGCAATGGGGTCTGAAACCAATCATTGGCCACCATAGATGTGGCAATTGTGTTTCATGTGACACAACGATAGAAGGCAGCGATTTCACCCACCATAACATCAAATGGAAAAATGTCGGATTTACCAATTGTCGGTCTCGCAATGTGGTGTATGCGATTGTATGTCCCTAAATTTATATAGGCAAGACTTGCCAACAAGTAAACACTCGCATCACCCAGCACAGATCAAGACTGAAAAATAAAGTGGCAAATGCACCCATGGTCCAGCATTTTACAGAGACTAACCACCGCGAAACAGAGTTTAAATGGACAGTGCTATATAGCATCAACCAAAGCAGGCGCCCGCCTGACATTGAGAAAATGCTCCTTACTAAAGAAGCATACTTGATATTAAAATTCAATAGCACACAAAGTGGGCTTAATACATTGTCGGAGGTCTCTAGACTGTAATTGTTTTTTCCTGCGATTCATGTTTTGAGTCACACCAGTCTGACAAGCAAGATTAACGATGAAATGGTGCTCTGTGCGAGTAATGTGGGTGGTGGATATCCCTCATAAATGCATTCCCTCAAAAGTTAAAAAGTTATGCAAAAACTACATGTCTCAGAATCCTCGGGTCATGTGACCAAACCTATATGCAACGCCCACAGCAACATGGAGGCTGTTGCAAAACGCTAGCTGCACAGAGAAGCACAGAGCGCTGTGAGATCCTTGGACTTTGATTCATTCTTTGTTTTACCTAAAGGTAAGAATCAGTCGCCTGATACCGCGTTTTTCTGAAAAGCTATGCGAGCAGAAACATGTAGTAATGAGCCCCGCTTTTTTATTCAGCAGATTGAAGCTGAACGGTGTGGGCATCTGAAAAATAGAAACACTCGCTGAGCGAGGGCCGCTCGCTCTCCCCACAAGGTACTTTAAAATTCCCCCTTTTCATTAAAAAGTATGACAGCACTAGATTTTGCACAGAAGTACAAAACTATGCTCTCCTTTTATGTAGGGGCGCCCAGGCGCGCATATTAATAACCACACTGGACCCAGACTAAAAGACTTTAAGAACAATAGGACTTCCGATCAAGGACACACGGCCCTGCCCACAGGTAGGAAACTGATATGTGTTAAAACATCAGTACAGGCACCTTTCAGGCACCAAACGCTTTACTGAAATACTACTCTTTTTACATAGGAATCAACATAAAATAGGAAAAAGGGAGCTGCTGAACCGGCAGGATCCAGCTACACTCGTGCATAAGGTATACTAGTGTCACAGACACACTTTAGAAACAGGCAAATGGTCTTGAAAGAATAGAACACGAATAAGACGTTTTTCTCTTTTTTCCTTTTTTTGCACAAAATTCCTTCAGATCAAGGAACAAAGTGAAAACGCCCTGATGAGACCGTGTTGATTTAATTAACCGGTTGAAACGCGTCGGCAGTAAGAAGGCCCCTCTTAAAAAATACGAAGAAATGATTGCGATATAATATTAATTTATTTATATCCATTCGCCTTCTTGTAAAAAATCTTTTTCTCATTAGAATCACTGTATTGTTTCATGATTGATATGTGTTATTAGTATAAATACTTTTTGTTGTTTTTTCACCACCTTAAGATACATTATCACTGTAAATAACGTGCAAAAAAATGTTTTGTATTGTATGACTTTGTGTATTTGTAAAAGAATGTGGAATTGTCAAAATTTTTGGTTTATGACTATTTGTGTAGTGTTTTTCTTGTACATATCAAAACTCTTAAATTTGAAATACCTTTGAAAAAAAGCAAGGGCTAAAATAAATAAGCCTACATAATCAGAAATTGTCCTGCTTATTGTTTTTCTCTAAATAACGAGTTCCAAGCACAGGTGTGGGGGTCAAATTGTATGTTTATAGTATATTCCAATTCAGCACAATCCTGCAAGAGAAAATCCTGACGCACAGCCCCTTGTGGCCGAAGAAATCAATGCAGTGCATGTCAGCAGCTTGAAGAATCGCCACACGCCGAGTTCAGCACACCAGTCTTCGAAGTCCAAGACCACAATACTGACTCAGGCCCTCCAGATTGTCAGGATTTCCATGCATCGCACCTGTGTGCCTCACATCTCTGACGCAGCACCCGCAGACCTGAATCACCTTCGAATCACCACATCACTTCCCCCTACAGTCCTGATTTGACGGATCACTTCTCCTGAGTGCACTATTGCATTGCCTTGCCAAGTGACTGATGCATCACTGTATTTTCCAACGCTTCCCTCCTCTGTGGCGGTTTGGCATTGTGGATTTTGACACCTTTGAGGTAAATTGTGCACAAATCACCAATCTATAGTTGTCTATGGACAGACTAGCTTGAAACCTTTAAAAAGTCATATTTTGAGGTGTGTATATTGAAATATTGTTGTTTTTGTCCTGTTTGCTTTAGATCAGGACTCTATATTTTTCTAAACTGGTGTGGTGTCCATTTATAGAGTTTTCACTGTGTAACTGTGTGTGTTATATACAAATGCTTTACACACTGCCCCTGAGGTAAGCCTGTCTGTTCGTACCAAGCTACCAAAGGGGTGAGCAGGGGTTATTTAGGTGTGTAACCCCTCTTATCCTGACTACAACTGTAGAACCCATTTCTAACTCTGGTGGCAACGGTAAGATAAGGACGTGTGTTTTTACTTTGAAATACAGTGAACAGTGTGCACTGCTACTGAGTGCAGACCTTTTTTGTAACCACATACTGCATTGTGATTGTTTTGCCCTATTTCTATTATAGCCCTAGAAATATCCACGCACCATGCCTCTACGTTGTGAAACAGCAAGTGAGATTGCATATTTGGTGTTTGATGTTGAAATGTTGCAGTCTTGCAAATTAGATTAGCTCAAACAATTTTGCAAAGATTTTGGATTCCCCATGAGAAGCTCCGCTAGGAAGGAGGAGCTGCAGAAGGCCCTGAGTGCCTGGTGGGCAGCAAGAGAAGCTGGGAAGGATGAGAATGGGAATTTTCATGTTTAGAGCAAGCAAGGGGATTTTGGAGCTCAGGATCTGCTGGTAGGAGCACCATCCAGGGGTGGCAGCAGTGTGTCGTTCCGGAATCTGTCCCCAGAGGAGCTGCGGGACAGGCAATAGTAGAGAGAGCAAGAGCTTGAGCTCAAGTATAAAATGAAAATCAAAAAGTTTGAAATGGAGCACAAAGAGTGGGAGAAAGAGAAGGCCCTTTCTCTAGAGGAGAGGCCCCTTAGGAGAGAAAACTGTGTTTGGCTCAGAGTTAAGTTTGAAGGAGTTGGACATCAAGGCCAATCAGTTCAAATGGTGGCAGTGCGCAGTCAGTGCAGTATTGGGGAAGGGCGCACATTCCAAAGATTTTGGTAAAAGATTTTACTAAAGGGGATGATCTTCATGCTTTGATTGCAGCATATGAAACAGCCTGTCACATGAATGAAGTCCCTGAGAGGCAATGGGGAGGGAGCTTCTGGAAACACTTTGAGAAGGAGGGGTGGACACTTTGGCAGATTTAGGTGAAACAAACAACCTCACCTACCCTAGGCGGCCTTGTGTACCAGGTATGGAGTCACACCAGAACAGTATAAGGAGAAGTTTAGGTCTTTTAAGAAAACTGAATCTCATACTGGACTGGAAGGTTGGATAAAGGGCAGCATGGTAACTGACTATCAGGGGTTGTATGTCTTGATTGCTTGAGAGCACTTGTACAGTGTTTGTTTGACAGAGCTGTGCCAGCATCTTATGAATAGTAAGATGACTGACCCCAGGAAGCTTGCTTAGGAGGCAGACTGCTGGAGCAGTATCAGGGTCCACAACTGGTATGTGAGAGACTCAGCCAAGGGTGAGCAGGGTCCCCAGCAGGAGAGCAGGGGGAAACACCGGTAAACAGAAGGAGCTATCTAAAGGGCCCCAATCTAGTTCCCATGGTAAAGGTCCCCATCACCCTAGTGATAAGAAATCTACAGGGAAGCCTGCAGAGAGGGGTTCCCACAAGTGTTTTGCATGCGGTTAAGAGGAACACATGGGAGGGGACCCACTGGTGCGCAGTCACGTGGGTTAGTCAGTGGAGCGCTTGGGGGGTTGGTCTCAGGTGAAGGGTAGGAGCCAGCTAAGATGACCCGTGTCTCACTAGGGCACAGTGAGATGGTCCTAATGACCCTTGTGCATGAACACACTAAGAAATACAGGCAGTGGGTAATCATCAATAGACGGAGGGCGGATGCTCTGAGAGACACATGAGCCAGTGGGACATCTGTCAGGTGTCAATGGATGTCTGAGGAGCAGGTGGTCCCCAATGTACTTAACCCTGTAGTTGCAGCAGACAACTCTGAGTGTCTTTGTAAGGTGATGTAGTATCCCTTTGAAGGGGGGGATCTCAGATACTTTGAGAGTAGTTGTGAGTCCAACCATGTTGGGTCTGGTTGAGTGAGAGTGTGTGATCACTCAGTCAACGGAAGCCATTAAGGGTGATCAACATGACCTGGAGCCTAAAAGAGTGGTATTGGTGCCTACCAGAAAGAGGAAGGGCGGGGGCATGGATAACCTACCCTGCAGTTCCCATGGTCTGGGAAAAGGCTGACGTTGAGGGGGATCCCCGGAACCTACAGGGGAGCAAGTGACCAAACAGGGAAACATACCTGAGCTGACTATTTGGCAGCAACCAATTGATCTTATCAGGAAGGAATTCTGCAGGGAGCAGATTGAATTCCCCACTCTTCTTGGTTTGCAGCAGCAGGCTTCAAACCAGGCACCGGGTGATCATTCTGGGGCACATTGGATCTATTGGGAGAACTGTCTCTTGTACTGTGAACCTAATGCTGCTGAGCCTGGGTCAGTCAGTGTGCTGGTGGTATCCCAGTGCTTCACAGCCTTCCTACTGTATTTTGCTCATGATGTGCCTTTAACAGGACCTTTGGGCCAGGACAAGATCAGTGACAGGATTGTCACCCACTTCTTTTAGCTCCAAATGCAAAGGCACTCTGATGCACTTTGTAGGTCTTGCCAAACTTGCTAGGCAAGTAGTAAGAATGAGAGGAAAGTTAAGGCTACTCTTCAATCTTTTCCTGTGGTGAGCCCCCCTTTTGAGTGGGTGGGAATTGATATTGTGTGCCAATGGATCCCAAAACAGCCCTAGGCAACAGGTACATCCTGCTCTTGGTGGTCCATGTCACCCAGTACCAAGAGGCTATCCGTCTCAGAACAGTAACAGCCCCTTGTGAGCCAGGCATTGATGGGGATCTTTTTCCTTGTGGTTTCATTCAAAGAGGTGGTATCTGACCGGAGTACAAACTTCATATTCAGGTATATAACATCTATGTGGAGGGAGTGTGGTGTAACCTACAAGTTCACCACTCCTTACTACCCCCAAGGTAATGGTTTGGTTGAGAGATGCAATTGAAGCCTGAAGGGCATGATTAAGGAAGGGTCTGGCAGACTCCATGAAGTGTAAGTGGAACATCCTCTTGCCATGGCTTCTCTTAGCTTACAGGGAGGTACCACAGAAATCCTTGCCATTCAGTCCCTTTGAATTGCTGTATGAGCATCCTGTAAGAGGACCTCTTAGTCTGGTGAAAAAAGGATGTAACAGGGTCCCAGTAAACCTCTCCACGATGTATAGTGCTACATGCACCCTATAAACCAGAATATTAAGCATGGGCATAAAATCCGTTCCGCTCGCGGATTTTGCAGATTTTTGGCAAATTCGCAATCCGCGAACTCTCGCAAACTTGCCGAAAATTCGTAAATCCGTGCGAAGCGGATTTTTTGCTTGGTCGCACTTGCCAACTAGAATACTATACAATTGCGCGGGAGTAAACACTTGCGAACACGTAGAGGCGGCGGGCAGCAACAATCTCGCAATTGCGAGATTGCAAAATTTGCAATTTCGCACAAGAAATCCACCAGCAGGCAGCATAAACCTTGAAAATTATGATTTGTATCAGAATAACTCCTCAGGTTGACATTTGCCTGCACTTTTTTTTTTTGCAAGGAGTCCATTTTTGGGGGGGGTGGGAGGAAGGAAGTGCCCCACAGTCTCCAACTTCCTGTTCCTGTTCAGCAGGCTCCTCCCAGTACTTTCTTCATGTGCTGGTCACTTTGATTTGGATCTTGACCTGGAAGGATTACTTTTTGTGGATGCTGCTGGATATTTGGATTTTTGCAAAACTGAAAGCACTCAGCGGGTGCAAAAGTTCAATCTTATCATTAGTAACCATTCCCTGTAGTGCCTGGAAGGATTACTTTTTGTGGATGCTGCTGGATATTTGGATTTTTGCAAAACTGAAAGCACTCAGCAGGTGCAAAAGTTCAATCTTATCATTAGTAACCATTCCCTGTAGTGCTTCCTGAGGGGCCCCTTCAGAGTTCAGTTGCCTACTTGTAACTATGTTATGACCCTGCTCTGACCCTCACAGCAGGCTCAGAGAATAGCTACAAGTATACAACAAAGGTCCTGTTAAAAAAATTACACTGCAACAGAAAGCAATTACAGATAAGGAAGCAGGTGCCAGCCTGGAAGTTCAAATTCAGTGACACATTAATCAGCCCCTAATTCATTCATGTCAGTTGAGGCAGGGCAGGTGTGCTTTTCCCCCCATAATCTACAGTGATGAACTCGAGGGTGGCATGGGTGAGCCAGAGGGTGGCATGGGTGAGGCAGAGGGGGGCAGTGGTGAAACAGAGGGTGGCAGTGGTGAAACAGAGGGTTCTGTGATGAACCAGACGTAGAAACAACATGGTCGCGACCGTTGCTACCCGACAAGTAAGTTTGCGTTTGCGAACTGGTAAAAAACCCTTGCAAAATGGCAGAAACACTTGCGAACACACAAAAAAAAAGGAATCCGCAAAATTCGCGAGAGTTCGCGGATTTTGCGCATTGCGAATCCGTGAATACGCAATTTCGCGGATTGCCAATTCGCAAAATCCGCCCATGCTCACAGACTATGCACTTTAGGATACTCACCCAAGCAAAGCTAATAGCTAACCAGGAAGAGAAGAAATGCTAGTATGACCAGAATGCCACTCTGGTTCAATTTAAACCTGGCCAGAAAGTGTGGATCATGGCCCCAGTAGAGCCTTGCACTCTCCATGACAAGTGGACTGGGCCTTTTGAGGTGATGGAGCACAAGAGTTATGTCACCTATCTGAAGACCTTGCAGGCTCCAGGGAACCCTTTGAGGGTCCTGCATGTGAACCGACTCAAACCTCACTTTGAGAGGTCTGAGGTGAACATGCACTTGATGACAAATAATTGGGTGGAAGAGGGTAGTGAACTTCTCCCTGACCTCCAGTCTGCCAATGAGCAGGATGTGTCGGTGGAAGGTATGAACCTCTCCCCTGCACTGACCCTAGAACAACAGAGCGACTGTCGCCAGCTATTGGAACAGTTTGACCCCAGGTATCACCCTTTGGTGTACCCATGATGTGGACACTGGGGACAGTCCTTCTTTAAAACACAACATTTACAGATTGACTAACAGGTTCAAAGCCAGCATCAAAGAAGAAGTTTCTAAGATGTTGGAGTTAGGGCTGATATAGCCCTCTAACAGTCCTTGGGCCAGCTCAGCGGACTTGGTCCCAAAGGCTGCCGCACCCAATGCCACAACTGAACTTCAGTTCTGTGTGGACTACATGAGCTCAATGCCATCACCAGGACTGACCTGCATCCCATCCAGACAGCTAAAGAGCTCATAGATTGGCTGAGAGCTGCCAAGCTCCTCAATAGGTTTGACTTAGCGTCTGGGTAATGACAGATTGCCTTGACTGATGGGGCCAAGGAGCGGAACGATAGTTCTGGGTGATGCTCTTTGGGTTGAAGAACTCCCCTGCCACCTTTCAGAGGTTGGTCAACCAGGTGTTGGCTGGACTGGAGGATTTCTGTGCCACCTATCTGGATGATATCACAGTGTTCAGTTCCAGCAGGTAGTGCACTTGCATCGCTTCTGGAAAGTGTTGAAGGCTCTGCAAAGGGCAGGCCTCACTACCAAGGCCAGTAAGTGACAGAGAGGGCAGGGATCTGTGGTGAACTTAGGGCACTAGGTAGCAAGCGGCCAGCTGGCGTCTCTACAACCTAAGATTAGCACCATTCTGGTTTGCGAGCCTCGTGACCCAGACTGAGTTGAGAGCCTTTATCGCTCTCACTAGTTATTAATGGAGATTTGTCAAGGGGGTTGGCGCCATTGTGGCCTCCTTGACTGAGCTGACCTCCAGGAAACAGCCACGGAAAGTGATTTGGACTGATGCCTGTCAGACTGCTTTTGATGCCCTGAAATCTGCCATATGCACGGTGCCAATGCTCAAGGCACCCACATTCTTTCAAGAATTTGTTGTGCAGACTGATGCTTTAGAGCATGGTAAGAGAGATAGTCTAAAAACTGAACAATAAGGTCCTAGACCAACCAGTAGCCTTCATTAGCCAGAGGTTACTTCCCAGGGAACAGAGGTAGAGTGCAATTGAGCAAGAAGCTTTTGCTGCGGTTTGGGCACTGAAGAAGCTAGGACCCTATTTGTTTGGGACTGACTTCTGGGTTCAGGCAGGCCGCATGCCCCTCAGATGGCTGATGGAGATGAAGGGTGAGTATCCAAAACTGTTGAGGTGATCCATTTCCCCTCAGGAGATAGATTTTATGGTGGAACGCCGCCCTGGTACAGAACACGTCAATGCTAATGGTCTGTCCAGATTCTTCCAAATTATTAATGAGAACTCTCAGGAGGGTGGGTAGTCCATTCTGCCAACATCTATTCCCCCTTAGTCTCACTGTCTGGGAGTAATACACAAAGACCAACTGCCAGTTACACCTAGTTATGGAATCCAGGATACAGGCTGCAGGCAACAAATGGTTAGGACAAGAAAATGAGGCATTTTCAGAATTGTGACTTAAAATCTAACATGGCTATTAAAGAGGGTTTCAAACTACAATTCTTTAGAGACCAAACTCTACATTTCTACCTGCTCTCAATTGTGAATATGGTAACCCAATGTTACACTATTGAAGAGTTAGGCCTCAAAGTAGTGAAGAACAAATTTAGAAGTTATTCATTACCAAGGCAGGTAAAACTTAAAACTATATGTCCAACATTTTAAACGTACTGCTCTGTGCTCTATGGGCTGTTTAGGCCCTACCCTAGTGGTGGCGTATAAGACAAAAGGTTTATTTTACCAGGTCATAAGGGCAGTTTAAAATTGCACACTCCGGCCACAATGACAGGCTTGAGACATGTTTAAAGGGCTACTTAAGTGTGTGGCACAATAAGTGCCGCAGTCCCACTAGTAGCTTTTGATTTACAGGCCCTGGTTACATGTAGTACCACGTTATTAGGGACTTACAAATACATTGCTGATGCCAATTGGGGTATGCCAATTTCACCATATTTAAAGGAGAGAGCACTCACACTTTAGCACTGATAAAGTGTGCAAAGTCCTAAAGCCAACAAAAACAATGAAGCAAAACTGGAGGAGTAAGGCAAAAAGTTTGGGAGAAGACTACCATAAAGCTGACAGGTCGAAAAAGTCCAATGAAATGAGTATAATAATGTAATCAATGTTATCTTTGGTGCATTATGTATTTGTTTGCCAATGAAAACACAGTTATTTTCAGAGCATAATTTACACAACAAAGAGTGATCTCTCCAAAAGCTATCTTCAGAAGTCCGCAGCTGGCGCTAATAAATGTCAGCGCACCAAATACCAATGCTGCCATGCCTTTAATCTGCCTCGTGACTATTTAATCCACTACCAGAGACCAGCTTCTCCAATAATCGCCCTCCTACAAAGTCCTGCTTTCTCCTTTTGTGACGGTTTCTTCGTCTTTCTCCTTTGTGTGTTTTTTTCTCATTTGCTCTCAGGAAATTTCTAATGAGGAAAAATAGGTGTTGGTCCACAACAATGAGCGCTAGTGGCTGCCGGCTCAAATTAAGCACTGGTTGTTTTCATCTAGAAGGCAGAATGAGCATAAGAAATATGAAGCTAAGATCAACAGAGCAGGTATTCGCTTACATTTTCTAGACTCGTAGGATTTGTGTGATGATAATGTCGGACTGAGCGCTTCATTTTTGCATCAGCCTTCATATGATCTATTACATTGAAAACAATCTCACAATACTTACATGTGTTAGTTGACGCACAGCAATATTGCTTTTCTTATACATGAAACATGCCAAGTGTTTTTATATATGTGAGTAAGAGCTGATGCCACTGCTGAAGTAGTATTGGAGAGAATGGAACAGTCTAGCATCTACATCATCCTGTTACGCGCCCACCAAGTTACAGCATATAGACAGAGATGTGTAAGCCTAGAACCCTAAAATCTCTCGATTAGTCTGGAGATTCGAATTTCCTGTAAACACAAGGCCTAGTTACATATAGTCAGTGTTTCAGGTTAATACATCACACCTTGGTTAGGGCTGAAAAGAAACCTCTGTAAAGTATAAAAATAATTTTTCCCTTTGGGTTGACCGTATATCATCAACATCAAGCACATTTAATCAATACACTTAACCAGAATCACTCCCCTCATGGACTTAAATACACCTAATACATCATGTAAAACACTTACAAAGAAAAAGTAATACATCAATAATATCAAAACAGACTGTTTATTTTCATACTAAAAAACATTCCACTGAATGTGCAATAAATATAAAACACTCATTTTTAAAAAAAAGGACATAATTACAATAAAAATTCATAAAACTACACAGGAGAAAGGGAAAGACAATCAACTTTGTCTTATCACTGTTAATTTAGACTCTATCTGGGCAACACAGGGTTGGGCTTCCCTTCCCTATAACCCTTTACTTGTTGAGCACTCCAAACTTAACAAATATATAATGCGTCGACGCGTTTCGGAGGCTTTCGTTGGTTATAGCCACCTTCTTCAGGACAATAAGTGATTATTTCTCCATATCCTTCGTATAACCTGTGCAATCGCACATCGGTGAGAATCCTGTTTAAATTCAGCTCGTCAATGGGGTTGTCTTTACGTGACAAACGCCAAAACTGTCGGATATAATGTAATGCAGTAGATTAGTTGGTAGCTTGGGAAAATGTTACTCAATTTTGCGTGGTTCCCTGTCACAATTTGATCAGTTAAAATCCGGTTGGCCCCTCGTGATTAGTTGTCTTTACTTCACCCTTTGTTTCGTCAGCAAAACAGTCTGTTTTGATATTATTGATGTATTACTTTTTGTTTGTAAGTGTTTCACATGATGTATTAGGTGTATTTAATTCCATGAGGGGAGTGATTCTAGTTAAGTGTATTGATTGAATGTGCTTGATGTTGATGAGATACGGTCAACCCAAAGGGAAAACATATTTTTTTACTTTACAGTAATTTTGTGCTCTATTCCCTTTTGGTTATAACTGAGCTCCTCTCATTTGTTTAAGACTGAAAAGAAACCTCCACATATTACTGTGACAGACCTCAGACAGCATTGGTGCTTGGATGACTGTCCTCTTATGTTTCCAACAGACGGATAGACTGACTCGGATGCAGTCACGTGAACTGCAAGGCCTCGCATTTTTTCAGTATGTTTGGCCTCACCTCATTTTGGCAAATCCAGATGCCCATACCAGTTCACACCATTATGAACACTTGTAATCTAAGAATATTTTTGTCAAAACGACTTCCGAATACTGTGAAAAAACAACCTTGTTAAAAACCAACCTATACGCTGGCTGTATCATCTTGTAAACCATGATTAACACTTGAAAAAAGCCTTGTCTTGAGCACCAGCGAGTGGATGACACGGTTTTTGCGTTCTTAATGCCAGGGTCTCTCAGAAGTTATAAATTTGACCATAACATAAGAGAACAAAGAAAATACGTGGATCATGAAAATGTTCATTGAGTCTGTGGTTCCTATGAGATCTACCTTTTGTTCACTTTGCATTATGAATCAGAAAATATTGCGGCTATTATCTAGGTGCTTGCATTTGATGTGTTTATAATTACAGCGAGCAGGTCCTACCAGTGTTTCAATAGGGATCTATAAGTAAGCATTCTAGCTGGAGCCAATTGTCTACTAAATAGAAAATTGTGCTTTTTGGAAGTCTTTTGTGACATTCCAACCTCTAAAACATGTTTGGCACAGTGTAGGAAAAGTTGTGTTTTCGTTTGAAAAGGCCTGATGATGAATAAAGTGGCCTGACTTCACTATTTCACCTAGGGAATGATAACAACATGCTTAAAGAAACCGGAAAGTAGAGAAGAAAGATGCCGACCACCAAACAGAAATCCAAGTCAAGATTGCCAAGAACAGTCCTGCAAATAATCAGCTACCATCAAGAGCGCTAACTCCAGTCAGGCAGCAAGGAAAAGCAACACAGTACTACATCCGTCAAATCGGGCAATGTTATATTCTTAAAGTTCCAGGGCCGACCCCTCCTTGAATCACCTCATCTGGTCAGCAGCCGCGGCCTGTGGAGGGAGTTGAGGTGGGGTAGGCTGTTGGGGTGGGGGAGGGGCAGGGTGGGGGGGTGATAAACAATGGAATATGGATGATTGCAGGTAAGTAAACAATTACATTAATAAAATGAATTTCGTTCCGTGCCCTGCATCGCAAAATGCGATGCAGGGCGCGCTACGAAATTCGTTTTATTAATTTAATTGTTTACTTACCTGTAATCATCCATATTCCGCTGTTTATCACCCCCCACCCTGCCCCTCCCCCGCCCCGACTGCCTGCCCCACCGCAACTACCTCCACGGGCCGCGTCTGATTGATTCCAATGTCGTGGCAGGTGATACGTCAGTTTCCGATCCATGCAGAGATGTCGATTTGCAGGTTCCCGCAGATGCAGCACTTTAAACTAACTAACGGCCCTTGACTGGATTAGCACCACTTTGAAGAGCAAGACTTACAGCAAGTAAAACCCAAGTGGGTGAAGTTGAAGGGCAAAGTCTTAGATATCCCTGAGACTTCAGCAACAAGAGGTAAGCCAAAACAAGTCCTTGGAGAAATGTAAGTCCTTAGGCTGTAGAAAGCAGGTCCAGTGCGTCTCACTTTCAGGCAAGAAGCAGCAGGCCAACCTAGCATAGCTGGTAGCAAAGTGACAGTTTATCCTACAACACAGCAGATCTTCTTTCTAGCAAAATGTCCTTAGTTCCAGCAGTGTTCTCTGTGCATGGTCTCAAAGGTCCAGTACTTTTACCCATTTTAGCCTTTGAAGTTGGGCAACTTCAAATAAAGCTATTCTTAGTGCAAAATACCCAGCCCTTCCCTGCCCTGGCTCCAGACTCACTACAGAGAGGTATGCTACTCTTTGTTTGGGGTCAGGACACAGCCCTTTCAGGTAGAAAGGTCAGCTCCTCCCCCTCATCCTGCTCAGGTAGATCCCTCAAAATGCAGATGGCCACTCAGGCACACCTACCCTTCCTTTTTTGTGGCTCTCTAGAGGGAATGCAGGAAACCACCCGTCACCCATCTCAGACGTGTCTTCCAGGGACAGGCAGAGGGCACCAAGTGATTTAAGTAACAAAATGGCAATTTTCTAAAAGTGGCATTTTCAGAATTCTAATCTAAAAACCAACTTCACTAAAAGATGTTTTTTACATTGTGAGTCCAGAGACATCCCATTTGATTTTCCTATCTTTTCCCAATGTATAAAGTGTTACAAGGCAACTCCAATGTTATCCTATGGGATAGAAAGGCCTCGCAGTAATGAAACGTGAATTTAAGAGTGTTTCACTACCAGGACATGTAAAACCTAACACTACATGTCCCATCTTTTAAGTACAATGCACCCTGTCCATGGGCTTTCCACGGGCGGCAGTGTTTTGGCACAAAAATGACCATTGGCAGTGGCAAAGAGCCCAAAAGAGGATTTTCACCTTTTACTTCAGAGGGAGTTCTCACTGATGCCAGCCAAAGGACCAAGATGTGTGGGGGGGGGGGCACTTCTTGAAGATCAGAACTCACTCCAACAGCGGCCAGTAGTAAGACCTAGGCAGGTCCAATTGCAGCTGGTCAGCTGGGCAGTTGCAGGGAGGCCTCTGGCAGCTCACACAGAAGTCATCCAACTGACCCTTGCACTCACTCTGGTAGCCGGGGTTCAAGGCAAGTAGGTACAATCTTCCTTCTTCAGTCAGCAAGGCAATCATTCTAGCAGCAGGGCATGTACCGGAGTATTCTGATGAGTGGCACGGTATATACCTGTGCCAACCTTTGTATAGGGGAATTTCATGACCTACCCACAAAACTGGTTGTGAACAGCTATTCCCCTTCTGCTCGTTCTGGCTCTAATTGCTTTAGGGGGACAAACCACAGCCAGATTCATCCTTGACTTCTCCAAGCAGACCCACATCACCCCCACCTCAGGAAGCTCCACTGGTTCACCCTTTAGAAAAGATGCCACTTCAAGATGTCGAGCCACACTTACAAAGCCCTGCACTACCTGCACTACCAAGGGCCAGCAAACATCATCCAGAATTTCCACCTCCGTCATCCTCACCCACACCCACACCCCGCATACATCAAGGCCACAGTGTAGGTCATTCCTTCTACAACCTGGTGGACAGGGCCTGGAACGACCTCCCTCTTCACCTCCAGACCTCCAGACCTCCCCCCTTGCTGCTGGAATTCAGGAAAGGACTCAAGACCTGGCTGTTCCAATGAGCCACTACAGCAAGCTCCTCAACACCTAGATTAGCCACTCTGTACAAGTCCTGATTGATTGATTGATTGACAAAGGCAAGGGAAGGCCAGGTTATTTTGTGTATGCTATGGCCACAGGCCTAAAAAATGTGATCAGGGCAGGCTATACCTCCTCCCCAGCCATTCCTACCAGAAAGTCCCCCTTCCAGCTACACCTAAGTCTGATTATTCACTGTCTGCACCAAATACACATTGTTGATGGGGGAACCATTAACAGGCCCAGGCAGATGGAAACTCCTACAAAGATCTCAGAGATTTTGGGCAGTGAAATTCAAACTTTCTAAAAGTGCCATTTTCAAAACCTTCTAAAATCCGACTTTGTTCAAAAAAATCTACAAAATCTGGAGAAAACCCTATAATGCTTCTCCCTGTGACGAAAAAGGTGTCATCCAAATATCTTCACAGCATTGTGAAATTCTATGTATGCTTAAGAAACAATGAGTAAGATCAACTTTAGTTTGCCTTGGATAATTCATTTTGCAAATAAATGAGTGCTACAACTTAATCAACATATTGAATAAGGCAAGGAATTTACCTCAGATACATTAAAGAAGATTTTAAATAAAATCCAGTTGATCGTAAACAGTATTTTTCTTTCTGCTTTAATCTGAAGTTAGCACCTATTAGTTGAAATACGGTAGCCCAGTGTTAGCCTATGGTATTGGCCTTATAACACTGAAAATTGACATTAGAGTTTTCCACTGCTAGGTCATATAAACATAAGCACACGGGTCCTACTTTTTAAATACCATGCACCCTGCCCTACGAGCCTTTAAGGCCAATCTTAGGGGTGACTCATAAGTATTAAAAAGACTGTTTTGGGTCTGGCCATGTGCTTATATTGCCAGGTTGAAAAGGCATTTTAAAACTGCACTACCGGCCTGAGACATATTTGAAAAGGCTACATTAGTGGGTGGCACAAAGAGTGCTGCAGACCACTGTTAACATTTAATTTAAGGGCCATGTGTCGGGTAGTACCATTTCCTAGGAACTTAAATGTAAATATTAAATGTGCCAGTTAGATGTAAGACAGTTTTACCATGTTTTAAGGAGACAGCATAAACAGTCTAGCACTGGGTAGCAGGAGTAAAATGCAGTGAGTTCTAGTACCAACATAAAAAGTGTTCACCAAATATCAATGAGTGGTGACCACCTTTTTGAGGGAATACCACGCAAACAGTATCAGGTTTCAAATCTGTTATATATGCTGAGGATATCAAAAACATATAGCTAATGAGATGATCCTTTCAAAATAAAAGTATGGCTGTTATTGACTATCTAGCCAAAACAATAGGAGGGGTACACCCTAGAGACATGACAATGTCTCTGAAGTCAGACTAGAGGTGCACATGAAAAAAGGAAAAAATTATCCTTTTTAAAGAAGACCCCTCACTCACCAACCTAGTTGGTGACATGCTTCACCATCCGGGTCCCACCCAAACAGCTGAGTGCCGTCGGGTGTGCTGCGACACCTGATTACAGTGGAGCGGGTACTTTCGTGAATGGGTGAAAAAAATGAATGAGTTAAAAATTGGACAGTTTTAACTCCTTGACGGGACATTATTCATTCTGGAGCAACTAAACAATATTAACATTGAAATTTGGTGATACTGTATTGGGTGTAATTGAGCTTTGGTATCTATAAGTGAAAAAAGGGTGAATGAACAAACGGTCTACATGGTTCAACCTCTAAAGGGAGATTCCAGGTTTCCGTCAGGACCAGTGAGAGTGACCAGTGCGTTATACACACGCTAAGGTGTACCCAAACCTTGGTCAGAGTGAAGCCCAACCGTCTACTCAAAGTTAGGTGTCCCCTAGGAAAAATTTGAATGCTGCTCCTCATTAGGTTCAAATGGGGGTGAACAGAAGCGTGTTCCTAAAAATACGCTTAAGCTGGTTAGCGGGTAAGCATGACATGGATAAAGAGGAGCACCATTCAAATTTTTCTTGCAGATACCCGCTATTCATTTGATGTTGCTGTGTATTTGTCTTTGTGTTTGTCTGTTTACTTTTACAGATCACTCTCTTTCAAGATTTGAGGAAAGGAAACTCCTAACTGTGAGTAGACGGTTGGGCTTCACTGTGACCAAGGGTTGGGAAGACCTTAGCTTGTGTATACTGCCCTGGTCACTCTCACTGGTCCTGAAGAAAACCTGGAATTCTCCCTTAAGAGCTTGAAACATGTAGACCGTTTGTTAATTCACCCTTTTTTTCACTTATAGATACCAAAGGTCAATTACACCCAATACGGTATCTCCAAATTTAAATTTTAATATTGTTCAGTTGCTCCAGAGTAAATAATTTCCCTTCAAGGAGTTAAAACTGTCCAACTTTTAACTCACTCATTTTTTTCACCCTTTCACGAAAGTACCTGCTCCACTGTAATCAGGTGTTGCAGCACACCCGAACGGCACTCGGCTGCTTGGGTGGGACCCCGAGGATGAAGAATGTCACCAACTAGTTCGGAGAGTGAGGGGTCTTCTATAAAAAGAAAATGTTTTCCTTTTTTCATGTGCCCCTTTAGTATGACTTCAGAGACATTGTCATGTCTCTAGGGTGTACCCCTCCTATTGCTTTGGCTAGATTTCTCTATGGGGACCAGGGGTATTCCCACCTAAATACCCTTTCTCTCTACCTTGTTCACTATTGTTACTCACTATCATTACAGGCAAAGAGCAAGGACCTGGGGTCCCCAAGATACCAAGGCCTGTTTTTGGACCTGACATCCTTGATGTAGTTTTTTCCCAGATGTTTGCTTTCAATCCTCCGGTTTTTATGGACTTTTTTTTTTGCTGGCATTAGGGCTTTGTGCGCTTTTCCAATATTAACCAGTGCTAAAGAGCTTGTGCTCTCGAATTTAAATATGGTGAAATTGGCTTACATCCATTGGCACATTTAATTTACTTGTAAGCCCCTGGTAAAATGGTACTAATTGTACCCAGGGCCTATACCTGAAATGCTACTAGAGTGCCTGTAGCTGCTCTGATTTTGCCACCCACTTAAGTAGCCATTTACAATTTTCAGGGCTTGTGTGTTCAGTATTAAAGCCTGTCAAAATAAACCTTTTGCTAGACATATACCTTCCTTTATGATACATATGTCACCCATAATGTAGGCCCTTGAACAGTCCATAGGGCAGTGTCCAGTGTATTTAAAAAGTTGGACATGCACTCTTGACTTTTACATGTCCTGTTAGTGAAATAATCATATGGCCGTTTTTCACTACAGCAAGGCCTACCTGTCCTATAGGATAACATTGGGTTACCTTATCAAATTTAATAAATGATAACTATCATTTGGGAGCATGTAGGAAAGTAGAGTTTGGTCTCTAAAGGAATTGTAATTTCCTTCTCTGGAATGGCCCCATATATTTTGAACTCTCTCCCTTCTGAGATCAGATGCAATGCATCCATATCCCTCTTCAGGAAAGAAGTACAAATATTTTTATGAAACAAATTCCTCTCTCATTGAGGACTCAGCCATGCGCCATTCCCTGTCTGTACCCTAACCTCATTTTGTCCGCTGCCTATTGTCTCTCCGTAACATGTCTGAGTCTAGAGGGCCATGTTACAGTACCCCCTCACATAAATCTATGCAGCACTACCTTGGGGAACACTGTGCATCTACTCTCCCACCCACGCTCCTCCAAACCACAACTACCTCAGAACCTGTGTACACTGTCTATTGTGTTCTTCTTTGATTTACTGTTGCTGTGTTTTTTATTTACACTGTTTGTAACCTGCTGTTCTGCTTACATATCTCGCTGTATTTCGTTTACTCTTTTTTTGCCATTACTATATATTTTTATCTACTCTCTATGTACCTCATGGTATTGCTGATGTGCTCTGTATAGCATTAAGTTGTCATGAACATAAGAGCGAAGATGCCAAGTTTGTCTCTACCTCTGTGGATATCTATGCATCTATTCTCCCCTCCCTCACAACTCTCTAACTTGACTGATGTAGAACTGATGCATTTGCATGTCCAACTGTCTATTGGACTCTTCCATTTTATAATGTTGCTATGTATTTTGGCTTACACATTATGTAACATGGATACTTGTTGCTATTCTGTTTCCATATTCCACTGTATATCTTTTACTCCTTTTACTGCTACTTTATAGTTTTTCATCTAACCTCTAGGTACCTCTTGTTTTTGTTCTTGTGCTTACTTTGTAAAGTGCTCTGATACCTTTGTGTCATGTTCCCTCTATGTAAAACTCATAAATACATAAATAAATAAAACTCACTTTAATGATACAGTTGGATTTTAAGTCTCATATCTAAAAGTGCCACTTTTATAAAGTTGCAGTTTTTTTGCCCTAACCATTTGGCACCTGCAGCCTGTATCCTGGCTCATATGACTTAGTATATCTGGTAGTTGGTCTTTTGTGTCTATCTACCAGACAGTGAGACAAAGGGAGAATAGGTATTGGACGAAGGGCCATCTTTGACGTGATTGCCTACCACACTTGCACATCACAGACATTCTGGCTCATCTTTTGTGCCCCCAGAAAATCTGAGGTCTGGGCAGAGAGGCAGGGAACTCCAGACACCTTTGTAGGGGTAAGATTCTAGAAACATCTCTCACTTCAAAGTGACCTCAAACCCAAATCTTCAGTGGACTCATAGACCTGTGGATACAGCAGATCAATGATGTCCTGTTGCCCTGCTGCCTGAGGCCTGCCAGTCTTGCTGAGACGGAAGACTGGATCTGCCCCCTTCATTCTAGGCTGAAGCGACTCAAAGAGGCATCTGACTGACCTCCTGTTCTGAGCTACAGGGACATAACGAGTACAGAGGCATCCCTGCATCTGCACAGCTAACCTGCTGCCTGGCCCTGAAACTAAATCTGCTGGAGCTCTGTTGGCCTCTGCTGGAGTGAATTCCTGACCCTCAAAAGTTCCCCTCAGGTCCTGACCCATGGTGTGGCATAATTGTAACTCCCCCTTGAAGAAAAGGAGAAATCCTAAAGTGTTGGGGGCTTCGCGACCATGAACAGGCATATTCAGCCAAGATCATGCTGTCCACAAACGCAAAGCTCCAGTAAATCTGACTCTTCATGCGACAGCAACCACCAGCTACAACAGGCAATGTGAGATCTGCACCTTGTGGTACAGCATCGGCAACCCGCAACCTGGTCTAGCACAACTAGATAACCGTGAGTGGTGCTTTGCACTTTTAGGGGCTATACTTACCTTGAATTTTTTTAATTGCATGTCTCCGGTTCGACTGATTGCATTTTTTGTAATTATTCGGTCAAATAATATATTAGATATTGTATTTTCACTTTCTTAGTGTTTAAAGTGCTGCATAAATACTTTATTCATTGCCTCTAAGTTCAGCCCGACTGATTTTTTGCCAAGCTACCAGAGGGTTGAGCACAGGTTAATTTGGGGTTTGCTTGTGTTTCACCCTGAGAATAATTTTGGTTACTACTTGAATAGGGTTAAACCCCCCTCAACTGGCAATAATAGTGTTTTTATAACCCAGTTCCACTTTTTCTATCACTTTTTCTAGCACAAAAAATGGGCTCTCCAGTGTCTGTGACATAACAAGCTGGGATGCTATCTATTGCAAACCTTCATGTTTATCTACAGATTCCTTTCATTCACAATACCTCAATTGAACAAATTCCTATATTGATCACAAAATAATTAGCAAACATTGTCCATCTTTGGTTTATACTTCTTACTTCTTACCCCTACCTTACATTCCTATATTCAACAGGGATATCCCCCTCTTAGGCCTTCAGTGTCACTCTTACCTTCATTCACTTAAACCACAAAACCTCCACTTTGTCACTTCTGTGGAACACAAGAATAGTCGAATACAGAAATTGCATAATGAAGTTTCTCTTCCTTTGTCCTCCAGTTTTTATTCCATTTCACTTCGAATTCAATATTTTAGTGCTTATTTAGCTGCATAATTGCAGACCTCCACATAAAGTCACAAATCTAGATCTTGGTCTCTTATTTTTAACAGACGCCTTGCCTTGTAAAGTAATATGGGCCTACTTCTACTACCAATGCATTTAATATTTACCTTCATGGTGTGCAGTGTTGTAGGTATTTGAAAATGGTATCCTCTGCAAGTGCAAACAGTATCTTATCCCATCTTCCAGTGCAGATTGCTTGAATTTAAATGTATTAATGTCACCCTTCTCTGTTATCCTTATCTTTTTACAGCCTCATCTTTCTTTAGAATTGTATGGAGCACATGTCTTCCAAAGTTTCTCTGTCATCTAACTATATTCTCGTCATTGATTTTTACATTACCTGTCCCTCATCTCTGCATTCCAATTCTTTGATTTACTCTGAAACAATGATCCTGCATATCTTAAAAAGAGATCCACTTGGGGTGTTATTTATGAAAGGTTTTTGTGCTTGTATGGTGCTTCACAATTTTTGCACTGCTCTTGCAGGCTTTTATAACAGTAAGTAAATTGAGGCAATACTTTCTGCCTTGAAAGGGCCCATGCAAATCCTTTTTAAATAACCTCCTTGATTTAATTATTCTCAGAGATGGTATCCTGTCATCTATTGACAATATCCCGGTGGATTGGCTCGCCTGTCTCCAAACTCTTTAATATCCTGATTTGATGACCATCGCTCAACCCAAATATTCATGACTTCGGTCCGACACACCATGCATATTGACCTTACAAAATTGAGAAGCATGATTTCCCATGAGTTTGCCTTTCACCTACAACTCCCATAAAGCTAAATCTAAAAATTGTGTCCTGTTATGAAGAACTTAGTGCTTAAAAGAATTGCTTAGAGCTACATAGAACGTTTGACTTCAAATCTCATCTTTATCCAACCAGACCAAATTGCTAGGAGCATAAAGAGCACATAATACATGCTGATCACACTAGACTCACCAGTTCACCACCAGCTCATACTAAATGTGACAGGTTTGCACTCCCAAGTCAAAACTATTCAAGCCTCTCTTAAGCTATTTGACCAATCACTCCCTCTCTGTAAAGGAATTTAACAACAGGTGCAATTTTGAGGCAATATGTCAGAGAAAATGCATCAATACCATTTTCAAACTTAAACCTCCGATCCCATTTGGCTTCTCACACCAATGATCTTAGCTTCATCTTGTGCACTACAGGACAAATCTCATCAACATCATTCTTGAGCAAGGTGAATTTTAACAGCGCAGTAGATCTCAAGACTGAAACTGACCAGTCATCATCATGTCTTTTTTCTAGCAAAGCTTCAAGAAAGATGTGTTAATACTCCAATGAAAGCATTCATTGATGTAAATCGACTCGTCTATGAATTATAGATAGGAAGCAAATCAGGGTGTATCAGTGAAATGGCCACAATTCAAATAATCCAAATAATTGACTATGATTTTCATTTTCTGGACAATGGCTGGAATTTGGATTATTGTTAGGGGAGGGTAGACCATCCACCTCAAGGAATAATCTCAACTCTTGTCAGGATGAACCCTTAACATCACAAATTAACCTGCGATCAACTCATTAGTAGCTATGGCACAGAACAGGCAGGCTTAATTTAGGGTAATGTATAAAGTATGTATGCAGTACAAAAACCGTAAAAAAAAGTCAAAACCTCAAGCACTAAAAAATCTTAAACAACATTTGAAAAATAGAGTAAAATGTAATAAGCAAAATGACACCAAAATGGCAAAAATCTAATACGGCGAGACACTGACACTGCTTAAGGAGAGACGGCAAGTCCCAGGAGGCTCTGGTGGAGGTGTGGTCATAATTCAGTATCCATCAAGCGATATAAAGAGTCGCCCAGTCACCTGCTGTGTGGATCACAAACACTGCTTAAAGGGGGACTGCAAATCCCAGTAGGCTCTGATGGAGATGGGGCTGTAATCCAGCAAGAGCTATAAAGCTCCTCTCAGTCATTCCGCTGTGCAAGATGCACCCAGACTCAGGTCATGCCTGTCTTTACCCGTAATCACCAGGAAGAGGTGGGGCAGGGATATCCCCCTTAACTTTGCCAAAAAAGAAGTGCTCTTTGCTCCTAAGGTAGGATTATATGCTGACTTGTTGAGATACCATAAAGGCCCTGTTTTATGTTTCCTTACGGGGGCCAAGGAGAAAAGACAAGCTACTTCATCTAAAGGAGAGAAAAATCCCTATAATGCTCTTGCACCAGCGATTACCAATTCACTCAGACATTGGTTTAGTGGAGGAAAGAATTGATGCTGCTGGGTGCCTTTCTTTACCACCTCATCCCCTGGGTAGAACTATGGGAAGTACTTGCACCTCCTTAACTCCACTGCTGACCCCAATGTTGTGGCAGATGGTGGCTGTGGGCCCATTAATGGATTTGGCCTGTGCATCTCAGAAAATCTGGGGGCATAAAAAGCTTTAGTTACACTTCTACGCCACCTCTATTGAGACACTTCAGCTACAATCATTTTTGGATAAGGGGAAATGCGCATCATCTCTGTGTAGCAACCAGGTTGTCTGCCAAGGTTGTGTCTTAGCGCTGTTCTTATTTGTAATTTATTTAAATAGTCTCCAAGGGCTCTGACTTCAAAAGAAGCTAGACATCCCAAAGGTGGGCAACTGGTACATTTCTACTCCTTTAGGCTGACAATGTGGTCAGCATGGCAAGGACCGCTAATGACCTGTAGAGTGTGATGGATGCATTATCTGAGTTCATGACTTCTCTAGATTTAAAGGTAAATCATTCAATTCCATTTTATTGATGGATATTCTATCACCAGAGTAGATAGCTTCAATTAACTAGGCATCCATTTTGCTTCTCAGCAAAATTGGGGTCCTTTTCTGATGCTGAGAGCACAATAACCTTCCAGTATGGCTGATGCAGTATTGTGCTTTGCAACAAAACTGGGTTATAGGCCAGTGAAGAAGATGGTAACTCTTCATAAATCTAAATGCTATTCGGTTGCCACCTATGGGGCAACCGACAGTGACAGTGTGCCACTGTGACAGTCTCCAAAAACGTCAAAATGTTTTTTTGCATATATTATTAGCAGTCCTTCCCAGGGTGTCTACTTTCTTTTGCCATTCTGAGGTGGGTTTGACCTATTTGGAAGTTCTTCTAGGGCTGGCTCTCCTCCTGCTATGGTTGTTAAATTGGCAATCACCCAAGTTAGGCCTTACTAAAACTATGTTTTAGACTGTTTGGCTCTGAGCAAATGGGCTATCATCCCCACACTAGCTTATGTCAAGAGCACTTTTGTAAGATTGGGGGTACCAAAGTACTTCTCCTATCAAAAATTATTAGGGCCTCCTGCAAAAGCCCGGACAAGGTTTCTATTTTATGAACTGTGTAAATGTGTGCGCCAAACCAAGGCCCTTCAGTTGCCATCTTTGGAATATTACCATGCTCTACCCTACAGACATCGACTATAGTTTTATTTAAACTTTTGCAGACAATACCCAGCACAGAATATTTTTAATCAGGTTATGCTTGGGGTCTTTACACTTTCTGTTAGCCTTCCTCCAACAAGGTGCATGGCTCGAAAACCTCCCTGTATGCCCCTGTGATAACTGTTCAAAATATTTTGTGCTTTTTTGCTCCTTTTTCCAATCCATGCAAACCCAATTTTTAATTCCAGTCTTACGCCCTTTACATTAAATTTGTATAAAAAGGGCTTTCAGTACTTACAACAGCTAGGTTTGACAGAAGTGTGCAGTGCTATCATTAGATTGTCACTAACCCTCTGAAAAACATATTTTTAACCAGCGTCTGTTTAGTCTTTGCCATGACTAGTATCTATTTGCATTTGGTAACATTAGCGACAAGTTTTTTTGTAAAGATTTAATTGAGGTTTGAGTGTTTTTCTATAGGTATTGTGTGATCTTATACATTTTAATTGTGAGTTGCACGGATTGTTTGACATTTTCAATAATGTACTTTTAGGGCTCTATTGGTGAATAATGTTTGGGTGACTGACAGACAACAAGGGTAACCAGAGATTTGAATATTTAAAGTTTTAAGTAAAAAGATAGCCAAAAAGCACTAAGGACGAATGATCGCTTATACAAATTGTAGATCGTGACCTAGTCCAGCTGCGATGGAGCGGGGGTCAGATACCCCAAGTGGGTGGATCTTGGTAAAAGATTTCAACTTTTAACTTTTCTATGGAACTCAAAATCCTCCAGAAGGGCAAACGTCAATCTGTATCCAACGAAGTTGCATCAAAATCAGACATCTTTGCCTTGAGGTCCCTTTGATGACTCTAGAGGCTTCAGAAATTTTCAAAGTTCCAATTTGTTAGGGTTTTTGGAACAGTTTCCCTGAGTCACTTGTAAGGCTCCTAGGACCTCAAGGACAGCAATTAGGGCCATGACTCACTCTAGCAGAGGCCACCAGCAAGGTTCAAACTAGGTCCAGTTGGTACTGGTCAACAAGTCACTTCTGAAGACCGGCCTCCTGCAGCTGGTGGTGTCCCTGCAGCCACACATGAGGCCGACTAAATGACCATTGGAGTCCACTTCTTTATTCTGGGTACAAGAGGGATGCCATCCATTCCTTCAGGACTCCTCTCAGGTTACAGACAACAGTCCTCTTCTGATATTCTGAAGAGTGAGATATTTATGAATGACTCTTCCTAACCAAGGAAGGAAAAGTTATAGAGAGCAACACGCCCTACTTTTGCAGTATATTGTGTTTGACTTACTGCAAACCATCCCGCAGTGCACCACTGTCCTAAAATCGAAGAGGGGGGAACCCAGAAATAAGCAGTTCACTCTCCTGTGTCCACTCCAAGCTAGTTCTGGGGATAGCTTCATTCCTACTGGGCCTGATGCCAGCCCAGCTGACATGTGCCTTAAAGTCAAAGGCTTTCCCTTTTTCTGGTCCCTCCTTAAACTAAACTGTGAATGTGGAGGAATCACCTCTGTCCCTTTCAAGTTAATAGCATTTCTGGGCCCACCCCAGCTATCCTTTCTGTGCTGATAGCAATCAAATGACCTATACCCAGTTCATCCTGTCAGTAAATATAAGCAAGCGTTCTGCTCTAGGAGCAGTTTTCATACCTCATTAGGGTCAAGCACTAACTGGGTGGCTACTAGCAGGCTAATGCAAGTTAGCCTCTGTGACCTTCAGGCAGGAAAAATATCGCATTGTGGAAGTTACTTTTCCAAACTTTTTATTTAAAAACTTACTTTGTAAAAGAATTGGTCTTTTAATACCGATGAGAAATAGTCTTTAAATGACTAATTTAGCCTTTTCTTGTCAGAAGCTACATATTTAAGTTTATCATTTGCACTTTGACATTTGTCTGGGATCCAGCTACAAACCTGTCAATGAAAATAACACACATGTTCCACTTTTAAATATCAGACACCTTGCCTTGTGGGAGACAAGCTGTACTTAGTGGTGCCTCTTTTAATATTTAAAAGCAGGGTATCACACCTGTCAAAAAGGGTTATTTAGATAATAATGGCAATATTTTGAAGTGCTGTAGTCAGGATGCCAGGGTAGGTCTAAATCCATTTTTGACACACCCACTCTGTGAATGGCACAATAGGGGCTGCATTTAACGTCTAGGCCCCTGGTGTCATTATTGCACCATATACTAGGGTCTAAAAAGCAAGTTAAATATATCATTCAGTGGTATCTAATGTAACCATGTTCAAAAGGAAACCATAGGCACTTTAGACCTGTTTAACCCTTAAAGTACACGCAATTCTAATGTCAAAACAACAGATAGGGTGGAAATTAGGGAAAATCCCATCAAAGAAGATAATTTCCTATAGGTGGGCATCAACTTGTTGGAATGTTGGCCTGAGGCTCTTCTTCGATACAACTGCATACTTACTCCATATTATTTTGAGATGATATGATTCTGTTTGTTATTATGTGATCATAAATGTTGTTTTCCTGTGCAGAAGAGATAATGTCATTAGGGCATGAATCAGTTGAGAGTCAGGAGGAAACTGGAAATATTTTCCAAATGTTGAAGGAAGCCTGAAGTAGATAGATAGCTATCCCCCAATATGGAGCCATGACTGCCTTGGGTGGATTCAACCTGGGACGGAGGTCTTCTAACTAGATTTAGACTTGGAATTATAAGGTGGCATCGAAATTTTCCTTTGGGCCAGTTTGATCCCCTCCCCCCAATAAGGTGTTAATCTGTCCCTGTGAGGAGTCTTCACCCTAGAGATTGCTTCACTTTACCTTCTTTTGTAAATATTATTGAGTACTCTCAAAGAGGTTTCTAATACCCCTAGTTCGAGCTTGTGGAATCAGAAGATGTGCTGAGGCTCTGCTCCATTTGCATTCTCCCACACTTTTTGCTTCTATTTATACCTTCTTAAAGGGTGTTGTTGCCAAAACAAAACAGATGTTGTTTTAACACCTTAGGAGCTTCGTAAATAAACCTCCCCAGTGCTGCGCTGTCCATTATCCAGTGCTGAACTGGACGTCCAGCGGTCGCACGCAGCACTGGGGAGGTAGTGCCCGTGACGACCGTTGGCCGACGGCAGCACTTAAAGGGTTAATAGCTTGATCCTGCCAGCTTGATCTGTGTATTCGATGGCAGCTCGTCACATTGCTACATGAGCAGGATTTTTTCTTAACTTGTTTGAGATGGGCTTTGATTGTGTTTTCTATTGACTATATTCATTCTAGTTGTCATTATGAAATCTATTGCATTAAGGTGATCATGAGATGTGTTTTTAACAATGTACGTAATATGCTTTTATGGGTGTGTTTCACTGCCGAAATAAAGTTTAAAGTAAAGATTGATGCCTTTCAAAGAGAGGGACAGTACACAATTAAGTTTTACTGACAGAATTGTATGAGAGTGCTAATCCTAATCTGTCCTGTTATCCCAGTGCTTAAATTGTAAAAAACATTAAGTGCCAGGTCTCTCATCAGTTGGCCACTACCAATAATAGTAACAACACAATGCTAACGATCACATTCCTACAAGTGTGACAATTCATACTATTACAGGCCCCAAAACTATAAGAATGGCTTGGGAGGCAGGTAATAGTCATTTTTAATGTATATTGAATTAATAATTAACTGTTGTTATGGTCATCTCTAAATTAGCCAGACAGTGCAGCCTTGTGGCAGACTATCATAAGTACCGGTGTTGACTATTAACCCCTTAAGTTCTGCCTCGTCCGTTGTACGTCGCGAGCACTACCTTCGTAGTGCTGCGCACGTCCAATGGCTGAAGCGGCCACGCCCGTTTTGCGTAAGTGCCGCACTGCAGCGAAATCGCGGCCGCGGCAAACGGGTTAGGTGGCGGTGCCGAGCACCGGAAACCACCTGCTCAAATTAAACGCTGTGTTCTACTGGATCTGGGATTCAGAGTGCATATTATTAAAACAGGAAAACATGTGTAAAGCTTGGAAGCTGCAGCGCAGAAGGAAACCAAATATCACGTATAATAACCAGCGTAACATTCTAGCCTGCATACTATAGCATGGTGAGTGTGAGAAAAAAAATATAAACATAACATTTCTTGAAGCAGAACCGAAGCTCAAAATGGGATCCACTGCAAAAAACGGAACTATTGCATGGATGCTGGTAGTAGTGATCCCCTCCTTTTCCGATGAGGCTTTTTGATTCTAAGTTGTAGCCACCCATCGGCGGGGCACTCTTTATTTGTTACTCTTCATTGAGGACTGGGATGAGGTGTGATGAGCTAGCGCTGCTTTGCTTACTTTGATGATACACAAAGCTGTACATTTGAGTAGCTTCTACTGCTTTATCTATATTTTCGGAAATAATGTTTCGCTCTTGCTAAACTTTTTTCATGTCTACATTGCTCCAGCATGTATTTTGTCAACTTAAAATATGGACCTTCTTTCTTTAGTGCCCGACGAAGCCTGTAATACTCTGTGTGGCTCTCGAATACTTAAAATGTATATTTCTTTTACACGTGCCCATGGCATTTCTCTCCATGTGACAACAGCTCTATAAACATGAATACAACTAGTGCGAGTAGAGGATAATGTCCTTAATAAGGTGGCGTTAAGATTCAAACTAGGTAACAATTTCAGCTGATCCCTGCCAGTAATATCCTTTCACTGGGGCTAATTGGTCCCAGAGATCTTTACATCATTTAGCAGGTGGCCATCCTCTTACAACCTACAATTTTTCAGTTTGTACTCGATGTACTTCGAAATTGACTTGCAATATGTACATTACCCAAAAGGAAAAATAAATCCCTGAGGAGGATGTATAATTTTGTCAAATGTTCTGCATCCAAACTGCACTTTGTCCTTTTGATTGCAAACATGGCAAACTCTGTCGTTAGTCAAAGAAGATATGTTATATGAAACATGAAAATGTTCCACCAGTCTATTTACAAATAATGTGTCATTTGAAAAACTCGCAGATGGCCCGCTTCTCACTTATTGGTACATAAACCATCTGTGGAACAAGCAGCGACATTTCATTTTGTGTCAGTTTCTCCGTCTCAATCGTTGAAGTGTGCTTGCCATATTGCGGGTATTTCTATTTCTACTTGTTCGTTGTCTTCTTCATAAAATATTATTACTCTCAAAACAGCAAACGTTTAGCTTTATTACCAAAATCATACTTAGGTGGACAAGCCTGTGCTACGTTCGTTACACTTTAGAGTGTGAGCTTTTGCAATTGAAGGAATAAAGTTGGTGAAGTGAGACGCTCTTAACACGCAATATATTGCTACCTTCTAAACTTAGCAGCTTGTCAACACCTGCAAGAGTTTACTGTTAATTAATCTATTCGATTCTCTAAGCTTGGAACTGGAGAATGCCAAAGCATTGAGATTTTCCCATAAACTGTATATTTTGGGGAATTGGGTAGGTGTTTCATTATTACTAGGAATAATATTTTAAATCAATATTGACGGATAATTGTCATGAATGGCTTTGAGTTGCAATGATCAGAAATTGCCGTAGCAGCATTGTACCAATATGGCCCCAGCCAGTTTAACATCAAGGACCGAGGAGTAATGAAGCTCGTAATTTAAAATCCTCTTGAATGGTAATGTCAGTTTGAAAGTCACAGTTCTGAAAATGCCACTTTTAGAAAGTTTTTCCTAGTCTTAACCATTTGGTGCCTGCAGCCTCTGTCCTGGGTCACATGACTGTGATTAGCATGGCAGTTGGCCTTTGTGTATTCCTCCCAAGCAGTGAAATAAAGGGGACTAGATGTTGGCAATATATGCCATCCTGCTAGGAAGTGTGGAGTGAAGCTGTTTCCTGTTTCACTTACATTTCAAAAGAGCTGCCTCAGCACACTCACAGAGAACTTCACACTAGCCTTTTGTCACCGCTGACCTTTTAGCGACTGAGCAGCGAGGAAAGAACATTCAGAATTATCTATGTGAAAACAACTATGGAGGTTTCTTACAGTTCAAAGCTAGCACTTAGTATAAAAATAGGACCGTCAGAACCACCCTTCAGTTCACTGCTGGAACTCTGGAGGACCCCGAGAAAGCGTGCTCTTATTTCAAATTGTTATTTATTGATCACAATAATAAATAGATACAAATCCACCCTTGTTGTATAGCGTTTTAGGACCCTAGTGTAATTTTCCCGATTCATGCCCTTATATAGGTATAAAATATCGTATCCTTATATAGGCATAGAAACCATAACCATATTAAGACATAGGTCGAGTAGTCCTAATGCAGCTTGGCTACTTCCACTAGTTCCGAAAATCTACAACGATTTCTTGGAAAAACCCGCTTCAGCAGTCAGGGACTTCCCCCTGCATGAATATTAATTTATCCAAGAACTCATGGAGTTTTCAGAGAATTAAGTCTCTAATGACGTTATTATGTCCAATCTTACGTCAAACTCGGCACCTTCAAGGTATAAATATGCCCACACTTGTCCAAACAAATACACGGTGGTTTGGAGCAGTTCGACTATCTACTTGCCCGACGTGCCCTGCTGCAGCAAGTACCGAAGGAAGCCGACCCTCCAGCTGACGCACTGAGAGACGCTGTACTTTCTCCTGCCGAGAAATCCAGCTCCAGTGTTTCCAGGCTACCCTTGTGTGTTGCTGGGAAATCGAGTCCTGAGAGAGAGATAGCAGACCTCCTACATTCTAAACACCAAGGTACGGAGCTGATTAGACCATAAGAGAATTCTTGGATTAGATTCTTGGCAAAGAATACTAAAACTAGGCTACACCTTACTTACTTCTTCCCTTGTACTAGACCTAGGTTAGGTACACCGGGGTAGGCGTATTTTAGAAGCACCAGTTGAGTTATTTTAGTCATTATTTATCACTGTATGTATTTTATGCATTGTAGGTATTTTATGGCTTAGAAACCATATCATGCTTTTACAGTATTATTTTATAATACTCTTTGTAGTGTACGCATTGTACTTTACAGCAAGTATTACGATTGCAGCAGTTCATTTCTAATGCATGAGAAAGAAGACTGTTCAATAAATACCTTTTATTGAAAACGCCCGTGCTTTACCATTTTTAATACATTCTGTTCTCCTAGGGAACTAATTGTAAAAAGAAACAAATATTCAGAATTTGTAAAAAGGGTAATCATGCCATTTAAGATATACTTCACTGTGAACTATTATGTCTTTTGTTCTTCCATTCAGGCACTTACCTCTACACAAACGTTCATGAACCCACTAATGGATCTTAGTGAGAGCTATTCTCTGTTACTCTAATTTTATGATGTTAGCTCCCAGTTTGTTATCTGGGTGGATAGTCAATCCACTTTGCCTTACTCTCTCCTAGCATGTCTAAAGTACAGAGGAATGGGTGAGCTAACTCCAATTGAATGAAATCAAAACTGACATCATTCAGTTAGAGGCAAAAGGCAGACCACAAAACTCCTATCTTTCATCCACCACACTTTAATTAGGAATTGCCTCTTAAAGCACACATATAAATTATTTGGTTTTATTTCAAAGACTATTTGCTTGTAGGATACACAACAGAGGTACCAACACACACATTTTCATTAGAGAAATATAAGATTGATAATACAGTCATGTTTCTCAGCTGTACCCATACAATTAATTGCTTATACAAATGCAGGTTTTCTTACAATGCTTTTTTACAATTATGCTGTGAAATGATATACCTGGCAGAAAAAGTTTAAGAATTATCTTTTGTTTATAAATGAGACACATGACAACAGTTGCTGTATTTTGTTAAAGGGTGATTCGTGGATCATGACTTTTAAAAGTTGGACAATGCATTTATTAGGGAGAGCTGTCTACCACTGTCCGTGATAATGCTCATAAATGTATGAGTTTAAAGATATAGTAAAAACCTTTATTAAAATGCAATATGAACTTAAAATGATATGTTAGACATTCATTGTTTACTGATTTAAGTTCTTGCACCAGAACTTTCTTTTCCATTCCAGGGACCATCTAATAAAGTCACTTTTATGAGTTTTTATGTCATGGGTCAGGGATTGTTCCTGTGAATCAATATCTCATTTAAAGCAATAGATAATTCTTATTTCTCTTGTTTCTCTGTGCAATGTATTCTTTCACACCATATTTGATAACATATTTTTTTAACAAAAAAAAGAACATCTAATAGGCACAGGTGAGTGACTCTCCTGTATCATCTTGCTAATGGTTTCTAAAAATAAAAGTTACTTGTACAGGGTATTCCCGTAATCCAGACGCGAAAGAGCCAAGCCTGTAACCAAAGTTTTGATTGTGTCAGTTGGGATAAATGGACAGATTTTTCTTATCATTTTTAAGATGAACCAGGTGGTGGAGGAAAGCCTATTGATCTGACTATTGAATGTTAATTTGTCATCAAAGATGACTCCAAGATTTTTAACGTTGGCCATTGGGGTTGGGAAATCACCCAGATTGGCAGGCCACTATCTGGGTGACCAGAAGGATGAATTTGAGGCCAACAGCAAGACTTCAGTTTTTCCTCCGTTCAGTTTCAGGCAGTTTGACTGCATCCACTGGTTGACTTGAAGCATGCAGCTGTTAAAACGGTCAGCGGTCTCCTCCACGGTGCTTGAGACTGACACCACCAATTGGATGTCGTCAGCATAGGAGGCAACCGAGAACTCAAACTGCCTGATGATCGAGGCCAAGGATACCACATATACATTGAATAATGTGGGGCTCAGAGAAGAGAAGGCTCCCAGTTCGACGGAGAAGGTTCCGTCGGCTAGGTAGGACAGTACCAGTGCGAGTGCGGAATCTCTGATCCCCAGCTCCACCAGTCTACTGGCTAGTATTGCGTGGTTCACCGTGTCGAAGGCTGCCGATAGGTCTAACAAAATCTAGGTGGCCTTGCCCCCTGAATCTAGTATTGTCCTAAGTTCCTCAGCCGCCATTACAAAAGCTGTCTCCATTCCATATCCTTCTCGAACCCGTATTGAGAATGATCTAGCACCTGCACAGTTAGATAGCCCAGCACCCTGTCACGATTCTACTCTGGAAGTTGGCCTCCACAATTTAAAAAAGTGTTTCCAGGCAATGAGCCTAGGGGCCCCACCCCGCCGTCACAGCAAGTAGGGAGGAGGCTGTCAAAGCTGCATAGGAAAGATGCTCCACCACCATCCCTCCAGAACAGGTCCACACAAGTCTTCAAACCTCAGCCTGGCCACCTGGGAACAGTCCACCTGGTACCTGGAAACGAGGGAGGGTTGCCCCAACTGCACATCAACCATCCACCTCCTACCAGGGCTGATTTTTTGGAGGTCATAGCAGTCGGCTTTTGGGTGAGTGAAAAGGGGTTTTGGAGTGGCAGAGTCAGAGGGAAGAGTTGAGAAAGGTGTCATATGATGCAAGGAGGGATAGAGACCTTCATGAACCACGTGTGACCAAACAATCAAAGTACTGTGATGGCTAGACCTCTGAGAAAGCTCAGAACCTGTTAATTTTATTCTCTTCGCTGTGTGGACCTTTTATTAGTTGCTTTAGAAGTAAGTGGGAGCTAGCATCCCTTCCAGTTATCATACCAAATGAACGAATGCAGTCATGCAATAAAGCCAGGACTACCAGATGAAGTTAAAGAGTTTTATTACAAACTCAGAAATAGAATAATATAGATGAGAGTCAGCAACATATTATAAAAGTATAATATCACAAGAATAAGTCCGAAACTCCTAACGAAATTCAGCCTAAACAATTAGAAGCACACCAGAAAACTTGGTGGTTGCTATACAAAAGATGAGGAAGAGGATCTGAAAATTGAACTGCAAAGTTAATTCCTTATGCCTAGTCATTAGTAGATATGAAGAAATCGAAAGACCTACTCTTTCCTAAAATAGGAAAATCCTGATTATTCTAGTGTAATCAAGGAACAGGTGTCAGCTTTATGGAGTCTTGCGTGAAGTACTTCAAATTCATAGAACGTATAGCATGAGGCCACACAGTGAGATGAAAAGCAAAAAAGGTCTGCGCCTCGTGAAATCACAAGGGTCTCTGCTTTCTAGCTAACAAAACAACACCTATTAACACAAAACGTATTCATGATAACCAGCATCATCATCTCCAGTACATTTCCATCTTTTTGATAGAAACTTGGCAACATTCAGCTCTTCTCTCACACATTCAATCGACCTTGAGCACCCTCTCTCCGTCATGAAAACTGGTCTCCAACTTCGATAGCTTGTCTTCTTGCCAAAAGGAACCTCCCACATCTTACTATTGCTACAACTAAACAATGCCTTTTCACTATCTAACCAAGCCTTGTGTCAGCACCTGCAGAGGACAGAACATGTAAGCAAAGCACTTCTCACATGAAAGTTAAATGTAGAAACTCAGGAATTTAGGGACTCTAGATTTTCTAAGTTAGCACAACAATTAAAGTCCACTTGCTATTTGAATATAGGTGCAAGCACATTCATATTTAGTACAAGTAACAAATATTATGTGAAATTAAGTATGAGTTACATATAACTGTGTGTTATACCTTAAAACATTCATGTAGCTATGAAAGAGAACTAGATGTTTATGAAAAAACTTTAACATTGGTATGCACACATTCAATGATTCTATTATGGTTATATTATGGAACATTTAAGAAATACATTTGAAACTCTATTGTTTATTAGAATGTTAGACCACACAAAACATAATAAGTACAAAAATCAACATACATATATGACGTATAAGGGAGGAGCCAAAATGAAGCTGCTCCACCTCCCATCCCCTACTTGAGCAGGCCACCCTACATAGGGATGTCAGCTTCACATCTCTGCCTCCTCTTTTGAAAGCAAGGCTCAGAGGAATGACCCATCATGCAGAGCTGGAAAACAACCACTGACTCAGCCCCTGGGACTGGGGTCCAGACCAGCCCAGGCCCTAGAAGCACCTTGGGAGAAAGATAGAAAGGGCAATGGGGTCCCTTATACCTTGTCTCTAATAACCCTAAAGAAGGCTACCTGGCTTTCTTGTAATCCATGCATACCTCAGTGTAAGTGGTCTTTCAGATTGAACACATTCAATCTCTTGGAGCCCCGCTGAGCTGGAGAGTAAAATAAGCAGTCATTGGGACTTCCAGCTCAGGCTGGCCATCACAATCACAGTACAGTGCTGGGAAAACCGCCCCCTCAAGCAGACTGCCGTACACTGGAATATCAGATTTCCATCTCTATATGCTCGCCAGTAAGCATACTTTGAGGAAGGCCCCTCAGACAGGGCTGGAGGCACCCGCAGACTGGGGCAATACCCAGGTGAGAGAAACCACACAAGAAGTGGTTCCCGAGTACCCTGTCTCTACTAATCCAGAGCAAGGTTACCCCTTTCTCTCATAATCCTTGCACACCATTTGACAGAGTGGGCAGTCAAAGAAAATACACCTGACTTCCGGGAGCCCTACCTGAGACTGAAGAATAAAATGAGCCCTCATCAGGACTTCCAGGGCAGCCTTGCAATTGGGCATGCCATAGGAATACATTGCACACAACCAAATATTCTGCCTCAAAGGACTACAATCTGGTTGCACTGTATCTTATGTAAAATCATTCCACTCGCCTTTAGAGAGGACAGGAGCTCCTAGGCCCAGGTTCACAGAGCCCAAGCTGGGTATCAGGCAAGAGACTATTGGGTGAATGAGGTCTCGCTCTAAGCTTTGAACAAAGGCAAGCATAGGAGACCTCCCTGGGCCTGTGCGACCCCATCCTGGGCATTTTGTAATACAGCTGGCCAGGAAAGAGAGTCCAATGGCAGGGCTGCCACCCTTTGGCCAATTGAATCTCAGAACCAGGGCTGAGTCAGAGTTTCTGGACACAATTAATCAGAGTACAGTGCTGACTAAACCGCCTCCGAACAGGTCACCCTGACTAGGATGTTATGTTATGTTATGTTATTTGGATTTTTTAAGCGCACAGCTGCCCCAGCTAAGGGGCGTCCCGGCGCTATATCTGGAAAAGGTAACATAACTAACAACACAGAAAAAGTAGGGAGTGATTAATAAGACAGAGGAAAGAAATGAGTTTTGACAGCTTTTCTGAAAGCAAAAAGGTCATCCAAAGAGCGAATGTAGGCAGGGAGTGCGTTCCATAGTTTAGAGGCTAAGACCGTAAACGATCGGCCACCCAATCTACATTTTTGAAAACGGGGGACAAGTGCCAAATTTTGGCCGGCAGAACGAAGGCTGCGCAAAGGGGTGTACAAAGACAAAAGGTGCTGAAGAATGATAGGGGTGTCAGATTTAAGAATTTTGAATGCAAAGCAGAGGGCCTTGAACTATATGCGCCTGATTACTGGCAGCCAGTGCAGATTGAGAATTGTGCTACGGGCTGAGCAGAAGCACGGCAGGCCCACCAGGGCCCTAGCTGCCGCATTCTGCACCCGTTGAAGTCGCAGGACTTCCGCCTGGTTGGCGCCCAAGAACAGTGAGCTCGCGTAATCGAGCCTCGATAGTACGCTAGCTTGGATCACCATCTGGCGGGTGGGGGCATCAAAAATTTTTAGGATAGGCCTCAAGCCACGCAGAATGACGAAGCACATGGATGCCACCTTCTTAGTGTGGAACGAGAAGGTTAGTTTGGAATCCAACCAGACGCCAAGATTTTTGAGTTCAGAGACAGGTTTTGGAGGAGGTCCCAGCTCCTTAGGCCACCAGCTAGCACCCCACAGATCAGGATGTTTCCCCAGCACCATCACCTCAGTTTTGAGGGCGTTGAGTTGTAAACAGTTGGCCGTAAGCCAACTAGCAACGGCCCTCAAACCATCCGCAAAGTTTGATGCCAGTTGGTCAGAGTCCCCATTAAGAGCCACCGCCAACTGGGTATCATCGGCGTATGATACCATAGTGAGACCCCAACTCTTCGCGACCTCCGCCAAAGGTTGAACGTAGAGGTTGAAGAGAGTGGGGCTCAACGCCGAGCCTTGCGGGACTCCTTGAGTGATAGCGTGGGGCTTGGATCTGAACGGTGGCACTACAACCTGAAAGGATCGTTCCGAAAGGAACGATTGAAACCAATCCAACGCCCTGCCTGAAATACCTGCCTCACGAAGCCTTCGAATAAGAATGGTATGAGATACAGTGTCAAAGGCGGCACTAAGGTCCAAGAGGACCAGTGCCGCCGTTTGACCTGCATCTAGTACAGAGCGGAGGTGTTCAACCATGAATAGAAGTGCCGTCTCTGTACTATGTCCAGGTCTAAAACCATTCTGTGTAGCATCTAGTAGATGTGCAGATGCCAGATGGTTTGTTAAGATGTTATTCACATGGGCCTCTGTAATCTTTGCCACCCAGGGAAGTAGGGAGATGGATCGATAACTCTCCAGCTTCAACGGATCCAATCCAGGCTTCTTTATGATGGGCATGACACAGGCAGCCTTCCAACTTGGTGGAACTGAACCGATGGCAAGGGATTGCTCCACCAGATGGCGGATAGGAGGAAGGCAAACGGACGCCGAGTCCATAAACTGGGCAGGTCTCAAAGGGTCATCCGGTGAGCCAGACTTGACCTTGGCCGCTTGGAGATTAAACTCCTGCTCCGATGGTATAGAGAGAGAGGCCAAGCACTGAGAAGTACACAATGTCAAGGTCGTACTGTCAGGGTCAGCTTTGGGAAAAGAGCGATAGATGGCATTTACTTTTTCCACGAAGAAGCTGGCTAACGACTCACAGTGGGCAAGGGAACAGATCTCCGTAATAGGAAGTCTGTTCACTGTGAGCTCCTTCAAGACTTTAAAAACCAGTTTGGACGGGTTAGAACTCGCCTGGAACTCCCGTGCATAGTAGTCAGCTCGGGTCCGGCAGACAGCTCAGTGGTATGTCTTTACCTTGGCCAGGTAGCATACTTTCAGGTCTTTATCATAATTCTTCCTCCATGCTCTTTCTGCTTGTCGGCAGGTAGCTTTAATACACCTGAGTGCCTCCGTGTACCAGGGATTGGGCTGAGAATGTCGATTCCTACTCCAGCCGGCTGGGATTAATACGTCAAGGACTTTAACAATCCAAGCGCAAAAGATGGTATACCCAGTTGCAACGTCATCCGTGTGAGCCAGAGGTGAGGTGATCAGGAGACGATGGAAATCCTCCAATTTGAGCTTTTTCCAGGGCCGCCTGAAAGATGTTTTATCAGGCTTCCCAATAGATTGTGTCACCATTGTGACAGAAAGCTCAATGAGGTAATGATCACTCCATCCCATGGGTCTAGGAGGTGAGACCTCGACCAGTTGAAGGTTTGTAAAGACCGGATCGAGGATATCACCTCCCTCATGGGTCGGATGACGGACCAGTTGGAGTAGCTGTACTGCTTCAAGGTTGTCCAGCAGACCTCTAACCACTGGTATCTCCATGGCATCGAAGTGTTTATTAAGATCGCCGATGATGGTTATGTTGGAGGAGAACAGAGAAAGAGAGCTTACCAGCTCAGGAAGGGCTTTCCTGAAAGCACTGTCACTCCCTGGAGGGCGGTAGATCAAAAGACCTGACAATGTTTGATGCTGACTAAAGCTGATGGAAAAATGGGCACACTCTGCGCCAGCCAAGTCCATAGGCTTCCAGGTGCAGGTGAAGCAAGTTTTAAAAGCCACGGCTATGCCTCCGCCTCTCCCCTTGCGATTTAGTGTATGGATTGCGTAGCCCGGAGGGAGGGCCAGATTAATAATGGCCGTATCCTCATCACCTAGCCAGGTCTCCGTCATGCAGAAGACATTAGGGCTTTCTAAGGAGATAAGTTCATAGATATCTCGGTGATGTTTCGACAGGGATCTGACATTGTGGTGCCAAAGTTTAACGGCACTAGGGGGTGAAGGTTCCTTCTTACGATGCGGTATTACCTGGCTAGGGGCCATCGTCGGTGCCGATAGTTCCCACCATCCACATGGACAAGTATGAGGGCCGCACAGGGGAGGCTGAGCCGAGTGCGAACAAGAGGGCAAACATCGTCTGATCAAATGAAGAACCTGACTGGAATACTGATAGATCATACTTGCGGCACGATAGTGTCCTGCCGCGTCCTGCGTCTCCCTTGCGCGGACGAGCGCAGACGGGCAGGACTCCGGCACGACTCAGGCTCAGCGAAGGCGTCAAACTGCGCTTCGCAAACCTGCCTGCTCTCCGGGAAGTCTGGCTTGGAGTAACAGCCCATAAGACAGGGCTAGAAGGCAACAATGGACGCAAGCCCCTGGGACCACAGGGCAGGCCAGCCAGAGCCCTTGTGGCATCTGATGAGAAAGACCAGAGGACAATTGGATCTCTTATACTTTGTCCCTAGTATTGCAGAGGAAGGCTACCTGCCTTGCCTGTAATCCATGCACACAGTGAATGAGGGCATTGGAGTGAACACATCCAAGCTTGGAGAGTCAAATGAGCCTTCATCAGGACCGTCAATGACGCCCAGCTACTGAGATCCCAGTACAGTGCTGGCTATACCACCCCTGAGCAGGCTGCTGTGCATGGGGATGCCAGTTTCACATCTCTGCCTGTTCTCTGGGTAGCAAAGTTCAAAGAAAAGGGCCATTGGACAGGGCTGAAAGTCAGCTATGGATTCAGGCCCCTGGGAACTTCAGAGCAGGCCAGCCATGGGCCTTGTGGCACCTAGGGAGAAAGACCAGATGGCAATGGGATCCCTCATACCTTGTCCCTAATAATCCAGAGGAAGTCTGCCTGTCTTTTTTGTAATCCATGCATATGGATTGAAAGGGGCTATTAGCTTGAACACATCCGGGCTTGGAAAGTCAAATGAGCCCTCATCGGGACTACTAGATCAGCTTGGCTAATGAGATCCCAGTATGGTGCTGAGTAAATCACCCCTGAGCAGACACCCTGCATTTGAATGTAGGCTTCCAGCTAGCTGAGACTCTGGCCAGAGCCTGGTCAGAGCTGCTTCTGCTGGGCAAGCAGGGGAGCCTTCTCCGGGACTCAGATCTCCATATAGCACACTTTGAGACATGACAGACAAGGGTGTCACGCTCATTTTATTTTTAGATACGCTTGGAGACCAAACACATAAGGTGTGATGGCTTTTCAAAAAGTAAAAAGACACTGTTGCTGGCAATGTTGGGCGATTTTCACACTGTGTGATTATTATTATTATTTCTTTTAGGGTGCAACATCAGTACTCGTCCACATCAGGTATGTGGCATGTTTGTTTAAACTGATATCACAGCAATATATTTTAGTTCTTTAGTGTTAGATATTAGTTGGTGACATTAACTGGCATTTACTTAATGCGTTTATTGACAGCTCATCATCGACCACTTCAGAGAGTAACAGGGTAAGATCACATTACTTTTATTAGTTTACTTTAGGTAAACATTCTAAACATGACTATTCATTAGGAGTCCTTTTTTCCCTTTTTTCCTTCTCCATTATAGACGACAGAGGTTATGATCAGTTCACCCACAGGTATGACTTTAAACACCATACATTAGATGTAACGAGCACACATGGGCATCAACACTAAGACATTTTTCATTTATTTATTTTTTCAGATTGGCCCCTGAGGAAGGTACCGTTGGTACCGAAATGCATTGGGCATGAACAAAAAATGTGTTAATACAATGAGTAATGCAGCATTATGAATGCATGAAGCTATTGTAATATGAAAATGTACAATGAATATATGTTATGATTTATGTATCAGGTTTTGAAATGACCGACATATGATATGTTATTTGATTGTTAAAGATGAATTCATGAACATTAAATGAATGTTGAACATGAGCAAAAGGTTTTGGTATAATAGGATCATTGTAATAAGGTGTGCATTTAACACTGTGTGAACAGTGCGCGACTAGACAGGTTTTTCAACTTATTCTATCTGACATTTAGCCTGGAGGAGTGACTACCCCCAACAGCCGCTGCACCGTTTGAGTAAATACTATCTGTTTAGATTTATATTTGGAGTGCTCCTCACGAACTCCCATTATTTGCAGGCAAGGGTACTGAGCCACGGGTGGGCTCTTCCACCCTCTGGCCTGCCCGGGCATCCGATGCGGGCATGGTCAGAACATCAGAACCCTGGGCAAGCATAGGAAACCTCTCCGGGCCTCTGAACCCTGTCCGCACACTTTGAAACAAAGGGGCTGGAGAAGGGAGCCCATGGCTGGGCGTTGTAACCTAGACACCCTGTCAGAGCTTCTGAACCCAGACAAGCAGGAGAGACTTCCCAGTTCCTATCTTGGGCACTTTGCGGCACAGTGTGCTGGAGAAGGGAGCCCAGAGATGTGATCTTTCACCCCTGGGCCCACCAGGGCTCTGTCATTGGGCACAATAAGAGCTTCTGACCTTGCTAAGCAAGGCAAACCTCCCCAGGTCTGCAGGATCCCATACCGGGCATTTTGCAACATGGTGAGCCAGACAAGGGAGCTCAGGGGGCCTCCACCCCTGGGCCTGCAGGGACTCTGCCCCAGGACAGGGTAAGAGCTTCTGAACTCAGACAAGGTGGCAAGACCTCTGGATGCCTGCAGGACCCCGTCCCAGACACTTTCCAAAACATCAGGCAGTAAAAGGGAGCCAAGACAGGAGGATCACAAGCAGTGGGCCTGCTGGGGCTCTGACCTGGGGCCTGGTTGGAGCTTCTGAACCCAAACAAGAAGGCAAGACCTCCTGGTTCCTGCAGGACTCCATCCCTAGCACTTTGCGACATGATAGGTTAGAGGAGGGAGGTTTTAACCCCCGTGCCTCTGGCTTGTGGGTCCCCTTCTCATGTTCCAAGAGCCATGGTGGGTATTTGAACAGAGCACATGGACAGGGCATTCCACCATTCCCCGGTCCTGCCGAGCTCTGAACTGAGGCCCAGTCAGAGCTTCTTATCCTGGGCAATCAGGGGAGACATCCCCAGGACTGCGGGTCCCCATCACAGGCACTTTTCAACATGTTGCATTGAAAACAGATCCCTGGGGTCATGAACTCAAGCCCACCAGAGTACTACCCATTCTTGTAATCATTACACACCGAGTGACAGAGGGGACATTTGGGAGAATGTATCCGGCCTCCTGAAGCCCTGACTGGGCTTCAAGTTTTTAATGTGTCCTCATTGGGACATCCTGGGCACCTTGGAATAATGAGCAGTGAGTAACATATAGAAAATTATGTGTTTTTTGTATTGTTTTTATTTTACTACAAAGCGTCAGAAATGACGCTGACCCAGCACACTTTGCACCACCCATGTAGGTATGGTAAAAGCCGCTAATTTCAATTATGCCCAGGCTTAATAATTAGTCTTTGTGAATTTTTCTTTACTGTCAGTGGTACATGTAATTAACCTATTTATGGCATGCAGCACAATTTTGGAAAATGCACACTATAAATATCTGTTAGAAAAAGCATTTGTGATTGCATATACTTCAATAAAAACAACATTAAAAAACTACTGAATGGTTGAAAAACAGATATGTTATGTTTGCCCACGCTATTACCCACAAAGGGACTAGTTGAAAAATAAGTGGGGTAAGCAGAAGTACTCTTTTCAACATCGGGGTATACCTTTGATGCACTTCAATTTTTTCTGTAGTCAGGATCAGGGTTTACTTGGTACTGAGGCGTGTACCACCATAACGCTCTCACAGGAACTGGCATTCTTGCAGGAATTAGTAGACCATCAGTTCAGTGCCCTTTTACTGTTTGTTGGCTATACAGATTACCCCCTCTAGGGTGTACCAGACATTTTCAGATTTTCCATTAGCTTCTGGTCCATTGTTGGTCACAAGTTCAGTTGGCAGTCCATGAGTCATTAGGATTTTTTTTAATTTAGGAATGGCGGCAGCAACCATAATGGTTTCCAGAAATTCTAGTTTTAGATACCTCAAGCACGTCACTTTATCAGTCCTGCCTGGCCGACTCAATAGACCCGGAGACGTGGAAAGGTTCTTTGCTGCAACCCATTCAAAAAAAGGGAGACACCGGGGACCCATCAAATTATAGGCTGATTGCTCTCCTGGACATCGAGGCAAAAGGATATGCAAGCCTCCTTCTGCAAGATCTGCAGGAATGGGCTAATGACAATGAAATCCTACCAGCCTACCAATCCGGTTTTAGGTCTGGTGCATCAACAACTGATAAAATTTTAGCCCTCGCTTACTTAGTAGAACAGTCCACTCAGAAAAAGCAGCTTCCACTCTTTGCATGTATTTTGGATTACTCTGCGGCATTTGATGGCGTTAACCGGAGTCTGCTGTGGCGGAAACTGCAATACTGGGGTGTACCATCAACGCTGCTAAAAGCAATATCATTCTCTACACCGAACCTGGGTACGGGTAAAACTCATGACGAATGCAGACACTAAAAAGATCCTAACAGACCGAGGGCTGTAACAAGGTTGGGTACTGGTGCCTCCCCTTTTTAATTTATACACAGCAGACCTCTGCAAAACATTATCTAAGGTTTAACCTTCTAGCTCCTAAAAATGGCTTGACTAGATTATTTTTAATGCAGTTCGCGGACGATATGGTGCTGTTGGACCACATTAAAACAGGCATGCAAAGATTACTGGAAGCACTAAACAGATATAACTACATTAATGAATTAAGGGCAAACGCGGAAAAGACGGAGGTAGTAATATTTGGGAAGTACGCCAACAAACTCAGACAACCTTGAAGACTGGGCGTCCTGAAAATCGCAACAACGACCAAATATAACTACCTGGGGGGTTGGCTCACGAGCAATGGGAAGCCCATGGCCCACGTTGCTTTCATTGACACAAAAGCTAAGGCAGTGACGTATTCCCTTTGTTAACTGAACTCTAAACTAAGCGGTCCATCTACCAAATCTATCAGAAAGGTCATAAGCTCCAAGCTTTTACCCTCATTTACATGCGGCCAACTAGCATTCCCGGCGGCTTTTTAGCAATACCTTGGAAGAAGCCAATTGTCGAGCGTTTAAGCAAATTTTACAAAAATCAACTCATGCCCGGAGTGCACTGGTGCGATTGGAATCCAGGCTAAACAACCAGAGTCATGAGCATTGGGCCTCGATCGTATGGTTTTATTGAGGGGTATGTGCAGCCCCACCACACACAATGAAAGCGTTTTTAAAAACAATCTTTGTGAAAGGAAACAACTCGTGGTCCAAAGGCTTGCACACTGCCTGCACTGAACTGCACCTTGACATGACCCTTTGGTAGGATTTTATTCATCAGGCCGGTACCCTACAATCGATTAAAAAAACAAAACAAGTTAGACTACTCTCTAAGGAAGAGGACCTGAAGGAACTAAAGCACTCTGGCAGTAACATCAGGATACTTGCTAGCTCCTATGAAAAACGCCTAAGGCAGCTATTTAATTTTAAAGCAAATCTTAGCAGTGAGACTCATGGTGCTGCCAATAAAAGACATTAACATGCGCTGGAAATCTTTAGAGGCGGTCAGTACCTGCAGACTCTGCCATCAGTATGAGGAATCCATGGCTCACCTGGGTTGCATATGCCACTGCTTGTCACAGGTACGCCACCCTTTACTAAAACCATTGTTTTTAAAATATGGCACATGCACATGCCAAGATGCAATGAAACTTCTTTTTAACTTGGACATTTCAATGGAACTGGCAAGATTTGCAGAATTTGCACACAAGGCGATAGAACTTTTAGGCAACACCTCGCATGCAGCACTTTACTGAAATCTTCGTGGCGAAAGTATCGAACATGTACCTGTACAGTCGCCACAAAACCTTTCTTGGATACATATAGATGAGCGAAAATTAGCACTTTAGTGAAAGAACTCTAATTCAATCAGAGATTAGAACTAATTGAAGGCTTTGACAGTCGACCTTTTGCACTGCTTTTATTCATTTTTTATCGTCAAACGTAGTATTTTAGATCTATTTTATTCATGTATTAGAACGGTATACATGAACGGTTAAATGAGTACCTACTACAAGTGAAGTAATTAAGTACTGGAATATCTCTGCTTGATCTCCATTGTAACAATTTTAATTAATTGAGAAAATAAAATGTATTCCTTCATTCATTCACTCATCTATAGCCACTCGGAGTTCCCTCATATCTAAGGATGAGCAGAAATCCATACAGACGTTGCCCCTACATTGTGTCACTTCATGACTTGGTTCGGATGGATTTGACTTCTCAAGGTAGTTAGGCTTGACAGTACTACTTATTCCACTTGAGCATTCACCTCTGGAATTCACACTCATTCATGAATTTGTGCTTTGGTCCATATTATTAAAAATGTTCATTGTGTGGTAAGCTTATTGCCTTGAGTCACGGTGTTGACAACAGGATAAAATTGCTTCATCCAGAAACATCCCTTTTGGCATTGCAGAGACATTCTGGTGAATATTATTATATCAATGATTTTTAATATATAGGAAATCCAGTGTTCTTTCACCTCTGCCATTGTTTGTTAATCATTGTTAATCACTGTTATTCAGTAATGATGTGATCACTTGGAGAATACCAATCCAGTCCAGTCTCTTTTTGCACTTTATCAAGGCTGATGCCACCAGTATGTCACTTTCTGTCACCAGCAATATGTGCTCCTTGGTTGATTGTGCCTCTTGCTGTTCATTCAGATGGACAGGGTTTAGGTGTCAAAACAAGTAACCGGTGTGTTTTTTGTTCCAAGATGGTCTTCTATGACCATCTTGTACTCTGCAGTTGCAGTAATTACTACTCCATTAATGGGAGACACATTGAATGTAACTCTTGATGGAGAGGTAACAGTGGCTTTTAATTGATGATCTTTGCCAGCAACAATCCATTCTTGTTCAGGTGGAAATATTAGCAGACCCAGTGGATGGCAATGACTTTCTTTTCACTCTGGGAAAGCCATAGTTATAAGATATAGTAATCCTTGCTTTTCTTTTTGAGAATTCACCAGATGTAGAAAGGGGCCTCAATGGAGATAAAGGTACAGCATGGTCATTTTCCTCAGTTGCAACCTCGGTCTTCTGAAAAATATCTGCCTGATTGGGTTTCATCTTCATTTTTTGTCTTTCTTTAGTAGACTTTTGAATGGCTTAATGGTAATGACAAGACTGATGGCAAAGCTCCAGTAGTGATCCATCCCAGAAAACCACACCTTTGGTATAAATTGAGGAGGGCAGTGGTACTTTCAATACTTGCAACTTTGCTGGTTTCCACCATCACTCAGAAGCACTAAGAAGACATACAAGTTGAACGGATAAGGGTTCTTCAAGTATTAAACTTTACTTTTATAGCAAGGTGTCTTTCTTTGGTCGGAAGAGTGTTGCTTTTGTTGATAATGCTGAGATTCATGCCAAGCATGGGCATAATTCAAGTTGAAAACACTGGAATTCAGGATATCTGGGAACACTGTCAGCACCTCTAGGTGGTTTGAATACTTCTGCCACATCAGCTCTGAAGTCCTCTTGAGGCCCAGTCTGTAAAGAATTTCATTATGTACCTTAAGTTGGGCTAAAGGTTCAGCTTTTGGTATCCTGGATTGAAGTCTAATTTTTGGAACCACCAGCCATCTTCATTGTTGGTTGGAATGTCTTCAGTCATGGCAGTGATCAATCTCTCCTTGGGCGGGCACTTTGCCTGCCTCAGTACTCTAACTCGCTCCAGCTTTGGTATCTGTTTTACTTGCAGTCTGAGAAATAATGACTCCTTTCCGTGCTGCAAGGCCATTGGCTTAATAATGTGGTCAAATTGTTGGAGGATTTCATTCAACCTGAGGTACCCTGGATCTTGAAGTAGCCGCCTTTATTTTATAATGAGGTTGTTAAGGTGGAATTAGTTGGTAGAACTTTCAAAATGGTTCAACTGAAGGTCTTCTGCTATTGAGCAGCTGATTAGGTTTTCTGTACAAGTCTTGTGATGCAGAAAATGGTGCCCTCCTGAAGATTTACATGATGCATGGAGCTACAGAATCATTCTTTCAATGGACATATTTCCATGCCCTCTTGTGTCAATGTGCACTTCTTCATTCCTTTCAGAACTGGCCTGGGCTTAGAGCTGTTGAAATGCAGCAAGGATAATTACATTGAACGTGGCAACCAGATCTATCATGGTAGGGAAGTATAAGGCATGGATTACACTTGGCATATTGGGTAGGACTGGTTGGTGCCTTCTGGCATTGTACGAGATGAGCCATGAGGACTACTACTTCACCCACACATTCCTTATTGTTGTCTCTGACCTTGCAGACTCTAGTGGATGGGGCATTACACTAATGCAGCTCTTCAGCTTCCTAGGTTCATCGGAGTGGCATACATCAGCGATATTGATGATGTATCGCTCCATTCTGATATCTCATAGGGATGTTTCAAGTATATTTTTCATGTATTACGCAATGAACCTGGCATTGATATGCGCAATATGGGCCTAGGCTTGCTCTGCACCTCAGCCTAACAAAACCATGGCTGGTCTATTTACACCTGGATCTTTCATAAACTGCTGTCTAGTTTGTCCTGATCTGTACCACAACAGAATGTGCATTTACACCTCCTCTTTCATCTCATGCACAACACACTTGCTCACCAGTTGCTGTAGGCTCCAGGGGTTCATCGGGCATTTGCAGTACAACATCCTCTCATTATGTGGATCACCTCTGAGATGAAATAGAACTTTTGTGCATTACCCGCTGCTTGGATGTCATCTTCTCGAATGAGAGAGTCCTTTACCATATTGTCAGTCTCCTTAGTGGTTCTGCATAATATGTAGTTTATTATGTCAAACTTTCCAACATCATGCGTTCATGGAGGGTCATAAAGATAGTCCTATTAAGAAGTTGGTTGATTAGAATTCGCAATTTGTCTTGAAAACTGTTTTATGTATCAATGTAAAAAATCATGTATATACATAAGCCCTACCAGTGACCTTCTCTTTGTCTATTGTCTTTTTATAATCACATCACTGTTTTTGTATCACTGCATTTACTTGCATTGTGTGATTACTTGTTTTCAGAGCAATGTTAATGTAGGTCCATAAGTGCAAATTTTGTATAAAAAGTATGATAAATACAATTGGAGTCTCCTTATATCTATATTTATTTTGTCTACTTGGGATTGAATATGTTGAACAATCAACAATTGACTAATGTAGATGAAACCTGAAAGGGCTTTTGTTATTTATTATATTACTTTCCTAAATTGGAGCATGTTTGGTGTTGCTCCAATTCATATAGCGATGCTTTTCCATTTCCTTGGTGCATTTATGGAGAACTCCTGTTGTCCTGAATCTCTGTTGCCATGAAACTGTTAAATACAACATCTTATATAGGGCTTCAAAGTTCTTTCTGCCTTGGTTTAATGCAGATAGCATGTGCTTCTAACTTGAGTATTTTCTCTGTGGACCAGGATTCCTGGAGGCAGAGAGATCCTGCATCTTATGAACTGAATATTCCCTCTCAACTAGTGAGTTATATTCATAATTTCAAGAATTAGCTCTTTTCCACATAACCACCATACGCAAGCAGATAGAAATACACAGCATATCTCTCTGTATATAGGCATTTATTTGTACTACAGATATATACCTATATATGTGTATTGATTTGTATAAACATGTAGAATCCTTGTTTAAAACAATTATTATATATAGATATTCATTAGTTCTGCTTAACAAATGTACATATTACTGATAGTTACGTTAGTCCACTTTTTTAACATGTATATAAGTGACTGCATAAATAAGTACATATTTTTATCATAACAATTTGTCTACAATTGCATCACTATTGCCCTAAATATATATATATATATATATATATATATATATATATATATATATATATATATATATATATATATATATATATATATATATATATATATATATATATATATATATATATATATATATATATATATATATATATATATATATATATATATATATATATGTATGTATATTACCTACTGGCGGTCGCCAGTAGGTATATATAGTTAGGATTTTTTCTCTATGGGATTTTTGAAAATTCTATGTCTAATAACTTTGGCGTTTGTGGACGGAATTGGCTGACATTTTCTGGAAAATGGAACATTTTGTTTCTGAGCAGCCCCTGGAAATTTGGGGGGGGTTCGTCAAGGGGGGGCCGAGAAAAAAGGGGGGTCCCAAAACGTGTTTTTAACATTGAGTTTTCCATAGGGCGGTTGGCCTCACTTTTAGCCCGAACGGCTGAATGGATTTCCACAAAACTTGGCAAAATTGTAGGGACTGGTAGCCCGATGTGCCTTTGCTAGGTCTCAATATATGTGCTTCAGTGGATTTTGAGAAATTAACGTTCAAAAAAAGATATATATCTGTAACAGCGGACCGGGCAGCGCTCCGGTTCGCGGACTTTTCGCGGTACGGAGCTTTGTGAAGCGAAGCTGATTGGTTCTCCGGCGTCTGTGAACATTCCAAACAGTCCGTAGCGGCCGCCATCTTGTCTCTCGGTAGGATCGAGAGACAAGAGGAGGCCAAAGCGAAGGGGCAAATGACCATAAGGGGGCATAGTAGATCCTCGCTGACCCCCTAGGTTTGATGTGGAGGTTTTAAAAGGGCCCCGCGGGGCAAAAAAAAATAATAATAATAATAATCGAACGGCTGAATGGATTTGCACGAAACTTGGCAAAATATTAGGGACTGGTAGCTCGATGCGCCTTTGCTAGGTCTCAATATATGTGCTCCAGTGGATTTTGAGAAATTAACGTTCAAAAAAAGATATATATCTGTAACAGCGCTCCGCTTCGCGTACTTTTCGCGTTACGGAGCTTTACGAAGCTGATTGGTTCTCCGGCGTCTGTAAACATTCCAAACAGTCCATAGCGGCCGCCATCTTGTCTCTCGGTAGGATCGAGAGACAAGAGGAGGCCAAAGCGAAGGGGCAAATGACCATAAGGGGGCATAGTAGATCCTCCCTGACCTCTTAGGTTTGATGTACCATTTTGCCAAGTTTGGTGTAATTCCGTTCAGCCATTCAGGCTGTAGATGTATGTAAATGTCCTATGGAAAATTGCATGGGGAAAACACATTTGAAAGTGTTGAAATTTAGAACCAATTAAAATGTTACTTTGGTTTTGTATTTGTGTGTGATGAAAGTTAATTGGTTATGTATATATCTCAAATGAGAGGAAACCACAGCCATTTTGTGATACTACTGTCTGAGGTACATTTGTGAGGAATTTTTGGTGGTCAATTTTTGGTGTTTAATTTACACAGTACTAACACTTCTCCTACTTTTAAAAAGGTGAGTTGTTAATTTGTAAGGGGAACTATGTTGTACACTTGAAGATAATTTGAAAAATGTTTTCTGTTATTTATTTGCAGTCCTGTTATACTAAATACTTGATAAAGTTAGTTTTATATTATGTATTACTAAAAACGATAAATGAAAGTGATTATTTTTTTCTGCAATTTAAAGCAAGCAATTTCAAAATAAAATGGCTCACAATGAAGAGACCGTGGCAATTTCTTTTGAATTATCCACTACATTGATTGAAATTGACAGCACCAATAATGAAATATTGTCACAAGGAGGAGATGACATGAATGATTTTTTTGATCAATCTGTTGATGGCGAATTTATCGAATGTTTGGAGACCATAGAGTTACAAGAATCATCATTGCAGACTTTTAATGAGGAGATTCCAGATGAGATGATTGAAGAGGAAATTCCTGATGAGGACATGTTACTAGTTCTTTCAAATTTAGAAAATTCAGAAGAATAAATTTATATTTAGAAATCAAAAATTGTTTGAGACATTATTCATTTTTATTTTTAATTTATGAGGTTGTAGCGAAGTGATTGTAGTATAAAATGAGACTTATAGTATAGAGTGCAACATTTTTATGTTACATGGTAAGTTTACTCATATTTACTTCCCTTCTACCACTATATTATCTCCAATGTGTATTTGACATCTCTTCTTCATCTCCGGCCTCCTTTCTCTCACTGTGTGTCTCTGATGCATCTTATCGCTGCTATTTTGTGTAATTACAGAAGAGAGTAAAATAAAATAGTTCGGAACGTGAAAAGGGGGCAAAGTAGAGTACCCCTCACCCCCTAGGCCTTCTCAGGCGGTCCCAAAAGGATCAGTTTCTGCTTTCCTGAGAGATTATGGTATGAGTTCCATATACCACAATAGCTTGCATTACAACATGCAAGATATATATCTCCTATTACCAACTTTTGGAGATATTCGCGCTAAGCGCAAATATCTCCAAAAACTAACACCTGCCCTGAGCAGTTCTTAGCCATGTTATCCAATGGGAGGTGGATAACATGGCTAAGAGCATTAGCTCGGTAATGCATGAATATCGCTGACTTTTTAGCGATATTCATGCATTGCGGCCGTTTTTTATCGCATTTGCGATAAACCTTGATAATAGCAAGGTTTATCTTCGATAATTTCTGACGATGCTTAGCGGTAAAAAATTCGTTGGTAAGCATCGTTAGCGATAAATATCGCTTAACTTTGGTAATATGCACCAACGTCTGTTAACGTTCGATTCGAAGGAAATGAGGAAGTGTTGAAAAACATTGTTTGCGCCATCTTGCCTTTTTTGAAATGCCACACTTTTGTCGTGCACGGCAGCCATTTTAGATGCCTTGACCAGACCCACTCTCTGCACGCTGTCGATTCGTAGCATGGCTCCCCACCCTCGCAAGCATCTTCCCCAGGCACTGGTCACCCCCGCTCTCTGTCTTATGCATGGGCAATAAACCTCCCCCCATCTGCGCTGCTCTTCCCTGAGAATCACACTCTGTGCCCGTCCGACACCTCCCTTTCGCCCTAATCACTACCGCACCCTCTGACACTCCTCTTCCTCTGTGTCCGATTGTCCAGGCTATCAGCTAGCCCTGCAGATGTAGTTTATGGCCCCAGCTGTAAAGAATCACCCCTCTTCAAAGGAGTTATAGTAGATCAAGGCCCACACCCGATGAGATCCGTCACACCACACGTGTTCCTACTATCTGAAAACCATCCTGTATTGTGATTGGGGAGGGGACCGAGCCTGAAGCGGAAGATTCCAGGGATGACTCTTTGTACATCAAAGTTTTTACATTTATGTGTCACATTAAAAATATATAGCACTCCAACAAAGTAGTAGGATTATAAAACTTTAATAACTTATAAATATATACAACAAAACAAAAACAGTAAAAACATTTAAACAACGAAGAGACCGTGGCAATTTCTTTTGAATTATCCAATACATTTATTGAAATTGACAGCACCAATAACGAAATATTCTCACAAGGAGGAGATGATTTGAATGATTTTTTTGATCAATCTCTTGATGGCGAATTTATCGAATGTTTGGAGACCATAGAGTTACAAGAATCATCATTGCAGACATTTCATGAGGAAATTCCTGATGAGGACATGTTACTAGTTCTTTCAAATTATGAAAATTCAGAAGATGTTGCCTGGGTGCCGCACTGATTTGGGTATCCGGCGTGGGGCGTCCCGGGGGGTGGATTGTCAGTAGCGGTCTGTTGTGCGAATAGTTCCAAGGCAGCAGAAAGCGCTGAAATCTGGATGTCACGAAGGTGATGTCTAGTAAGTTGCCGCCCAGCAAATAACGGCGTGGGGCGCCGCGGGGGTGAGTGAGTCCAGTAGGCACCACAGCTATTCTTACCGGCATTGCAGAATTACTGCTGGGGACAATGCCTGTGCTGTAGCAGGGTCACAGCAGAAACAAAAAGGATTCTGTTGAAGATGTTGTTGGTTTTCAATTTGAAAACAGTTCTGGTGTCAACTGCTATGCTAATGTAGTGGTTAATGTTTTGTTTTCTCTAGAAAATGTAAAAGAGGGGGAGGCAGTCCAAAGTTCTGGTAAAAGGGCAAAGGAAAGGATCGGTGGTTTGAACTATCAGTCAAAAAGGGGAGGGGGTGCAACAATTTTTCCTACCGGGTCACAGTGTGCTTTCACCGGAACTGAGGTCTGCAGGATTCTAGTCAGTCAAAGTGAGGCTGGCGCCAGCATGGGAGCGCCGACGTCCCGCGGATACAGTTTCGTCACTCCACGGGCGATCATGGCAGTCATTCCCCATCGGGGGTGTCTGCGGGGGTCGGAGACTCCCGCGGCTCCTCTAGAATCTTCAAGGTCGTGGAGGACTACGGTGGTGGAGTCAACCAGTGACCGGGCCATTTCTTTATGCTGGGCCCGCTCTTGCCAGGTCGACCGCCATTTTGAGAGTTCGGTAGCTACTGGCGATCGCGGGGTCAAATGAGCGGACGGGCTCCACCCTGCCGGGCGAGACGTTGCAGCATCGCCACAGTGGAAGAACCCTTTTCCGGGCGCCTGGAGCGCTGAGGGTGCAGGTGGGAAGCCTCCACTGGGGAGGCGGGAGAGGCCTGTTCGCACCGTCTCTCCCTCCCAGTGCACCCCACGGCGTCTCGCTTGAGATTTGTTATGGCCGGACCATGCGATGAGGACGAGGGGGGGGGGGTCGGAGGCATGTGCAAGACATCCCCCCCCCAGTGTTGTCAAAGCCATTATTGAAGAAAGAAGAAATGTCCCGTCCGTCTTCGGGCCGGGCTTCCGGTGGATGTCGGCCGGACGCCCCTTGCTCTGGCCCCATGAACGGGTTCCTTGGTTTATCGGCTGCAGCCGGATCCCATCGGCTCCGGCCGTTGGTGGCCGGACCGGTAGAGAATGTGGCGGGACTACCTGCAACTGTCAAGGGCCACCGCGGTCGGACTGGGAGAGAGAGGGGAGGGTCGAGGACACGGACATTCCCCCCCCTGCAACTCTCCAGCATTGTCAATCCCCCTGGCCGGGTCCCGCTGGCCTCGGCCTCTCCTCCGGCTACACCCTACGTGATGATCTCCTGGCCGAGGCGTGGCAGCAGGACCCGCCTTATATGTGTTGCTTCCGGCTGGGCGTAGCCGAAAACCTGTTGCCCTTTGGAAGTTTCTAGAATGGGGCGGATGTCTGCTGACTTCTATCTTTCCCAGTTTGCCGTTATTTGGCCGTGGCAGGCGGTGGGACAGACAGGTTTTGGGGCAGTGAGGGGCAATGTTTTCAGGTTTCTTATTACAGGCTTACTTCTAACGTTTCTTGTTTCTAGGACAATAATAGGTTTTATCATTACGTATTGTTATCGTTTCTTTGTTTGTTATTTAATAAAAAGTTCATCAGTGTCCTACTGATTTTCGTTTTCCTATTCTTTTCTTTCCAGGTTGTTTCATGCTAAAGTTTCTGTTAACAGGATACAGTGATCACTTCGTTATTATTGCATATGTCCTTTTCAGTAGGGGTGCTCTCTGGTCGGGCCAGATGACGTATCTCTAGTAAATGGTCCGAGTGAAACAGGTGCATCAATCAGTGGGGAGTAGATAGGCATGACAGATTACAACGGGGGAGAAAGGTCCGCATTACCTACCCTTTCACTAGTTGCAAAGATTTTCCTACGTATATTTGCAAACAGGGAATACCTCCAAAAAGAACCAATTCCCAAACAGTCAATGTTTGGGCAAACAATCAATCAATGAGGAACGAAATAGGCACGACGTGTTAAAGGTTTGCGTTACCTACCCTTCACTATCTGCAAAGGGAGAGAGAATATTCCTATTCTTCCTCGTTTGCAGGCAGAGAAGATCCTTAAGAGAACCAACTTCGAACAATTCAATGTTCGATTCAAACAATCAACAAGGGGTACTGTGAACACAAATGGACGCCGCTTATGTACATACACATTGCTATTTTCAACAGGTTGTTCTTAATGTTTCTATTTTAGCGAGGTCAAAAAGAGATCCCATTAGTGGCCTACTGATTTTGCTCGATTCCTTTTGTTTTTTTACACGATTTTTCGCTATCTGCAAAGACTAAACAGAGTATTGCGACTCTGTGCTTGTTTGTAAATAGAGAATGAACCAAAGAGAACAATCAATCAAATGGAGAGAGAAGCAGGCACGACGGATTACAACGGGGGCAAAGGCTTGCGTTAACTACCCTTCACTATCTGCAAAGAGAGAGTACTCCTAATAGAAATGAGGGGTGGGGGGCAGCATTCAAAGCAGATCAGTGTGCATAAACACGAAAATGTTTTTACTTACCACGTACTTGACATTCGACAGCTTATGATATTTGCTATTAAAAAAACATTGAAATTCACTGAAAAAACCATAGGTTATAGACTATATATAGTTAGGAATTAGCATTTACAAAACCTTGAAAATTCACTGAAAAAACCATAGGTTATAGACCATATATCGTTAGGAATTAGCATTTACAAAACCTTATTTTACTCACACAAAACCATTGAAATTCCATATATAGTTAGTTGCACTAACTATATATCGCGCACCCGCAATCCACTGCTGATGATGTCACATATTACATCATTCATGACATGGTCAGTGACATCACTAATGACATCACTGATGACATCTCAAATGACATCACTGATGACATCACTGATGATATCTCATTTGACATCAATGGTCACATCAATGATGATATCATTAATGTGACAATACAATGCATCTCCTCACACTTTAATATAACCTCTGTTACACCCAGTGTTAAATACAGAGTATAATTTTTGAAACCATTGACACACCAATACTAGTTACTACATACGCACTCACTGATTCCTACGTCTACACACACATTCACTCATTCACCCATACAATCATTCATACATACAATCACTCATCTTTACAACACTATCATATGCACTCATACACCTATACAGACACTCACACTCTGCCACTCATCCATGGAGTTACTCACACACCTAGTCAGTCCTGTAAAGAATCAATCACACTTCCATTTTCTAATCTATACAGTTAAACATAGAGTACCTTACATTTTCAAACATATACTAACACATACTTACTCTCTTATACAATCATTGATACAAGTACACATTGATCTGCACAGAGTCACACATCTCCCAGCCAGCCACACATACACTCAGTCTCCCATACAAATACTTGGACAATCAATTAATAACCCATATAGTTACTCATATAGCTACTGATCAACACATGCAGCAGTTTACAGAACAACAGACATAATAATGCACAAATTAAGACAGTTTAGTCACTAACCCATGCACTCAGTGAGACACATTTAATCACTCACTCATACAGTCAGTCACCCACCTACTAAATGCTTCATCCAGACACTTATACATCTACTCATTCTTCAATATGTAAAACATATTTAAACTTTACAGAAACACACAGTCACTGGATGATGTCATCAGTGATGTCATCAGTGATGTCATTTGAGATGTCATCAGTGATGTCATCAGTGATGTCACTGACCATGTCATGAATGATGTAATATGTGACATCATCAGCAGTGGATTGCGGGTGCGCGATATATAGTTAGTGCAACTAACTATATATGGAATTTCAATGGTTTTGTGTGAGTAAAATAAGGTTTTGTAAATGCTAATTCCTAACGATATATGGTCTATAACCTATGGTTTTTTCAGTGAATTTTCAAGGTTTTGTAAATGCTAATTCCTAACTATATATAGTCTATAACCTATGGTTTTTTCAGTGAATATATATATATATATATATATATATATATATATATTTCTTCACACCAACTTTTGAGATCAAAAAAGAAGGAAACTCGAGCCTCAATTTCCATAAGCGTGATGATATTTAATTAATTTAGCAAAATGGTCACAAACGCCCAACGCGTTTCGGTGCAGCCGCACCTTGGTCACGGGTGACTTCAGTTTGATACATTTGTGTTTTTAAAGTGATACACAGAAAATAAGGTGCAAACATAAAAGTAGGACTACTTCCTCATAACTCCGTTTGTTGACCTGTAGGGGCGGCCATATTGAAATATTTACAACAGTCTAACAGTTTTCAATAGAATCATACATTCCTGATTACATGATGCCACAATTAAAGGTGTTGTACTCAACATATAAAGCATATGCAGTGTCAGACTGACATTAGCAATATCCTGAAACTGTATAATTCTTATTCTGGAATTGTGAATATGACCACAGTTATACATACTAATTGTAAGTTCAATTAAGTTTTGCCCCAGTGGGCATGATCTACACATTCCCTTAGTCTGAAATGTAGTCATAATATTCCCTGTTTATCAATGTTTCACAGATTCGAGCCCAAGTGGACACGTATTCATAATGTCAGAAAAAACACAAAGTTTAAACTAAATGAGTCGTACACCATAAACGAAAAACATTGCAATATACCGCCCAAGTGGGCAATTAGTTTATCAGTCCAGTGGCATCAAAATTTATCATCTACTGTACAGTTGAGAACTTGTATAGACTCCAATTCATAAGGCAACCCATAAGGTCCTGATCTCCTCTGTTTATAGAGTAGTCTCCTACAAATAAAAGAAAAACCATAATCACTAAAAAGATAAATATAAAACTGATTAAAAAAGCTTCAATTGTTATTATATTTTTTCTATTTCTTTACAGTATTCATTTTGACGGTGTTTTTTTATTATTTTTTGTGTTTTTTTCGTTTCTTTCATGGCAATATTATATAAGATGTACAGACATGTATCCAGGGTTTTTCATAGTTAGCCTAGATGGACAGAAAGTTCCTCATCCTTATTCAGACCCCATGGTTGGACCGTTTGGTACTTGATAATCATTCGTTATTCAAGTTGACGCAATTGCTTGAGTCTGTTGCCACCCCTTTCCGACACAGGAATCCTGTCTAAAGCACAAAATTGGAGCAATTTGACATTTTTGTTATGAAAGTCTTTGAAGTGTTTGGCAATTGGATAATTCTTATCCTCATTGGTGATAGCCCTTGTGTGTTCTAACACCCTTTTCTTCACTTCATTTATTGTGCTCCCAATGTAAACTAAGGGACACGGGCAACGTAGTGCATAAACACAGTAGTCGGATTTACACGACAAATGCTTTTCTATTTTGAAAGCTTGATAATGTTCAGAGAGAACAATTTCTTTTCTGTTGACACTGTTTTTACAAGCCTTGCACGATTGGCAGGTAAAGAAGCCTTTGACACCTGCTTTTTCTTTCTTGTCTCTTATGGTACTGCTACATAGAACATCTTTTAATGCAGTACATTTCCTAAAAGTGATCTGTGGTTGACTTCCGACCACTGTTTTGAGTACCGGATCAAGATTCAGGACATACCAGTATTTTTTGAGACTTCTTCTAACCTGCCACGATTGATCAGAATATGAGGTAATGTACCTGATTGGTCCATCCTCTGACTCGGGGACATTCGAAGGTTTGGGGCTCAAGAGATCACTTCTGGCTACATTCTTAATTTTAGCACATGCCTGCTCTATAACCCTGGTTGAATCACCTCTCTCTGTAAATCGTTGTTTCATACATAGCATCTCTTTAGCGAAATCTATAGGAGTACCACAATTGCGTTTAGCTCTCAATAGTTCGCCAAAAGGTATACTGCAAATCAAATTTCTAGGGTGGCAGCTTGAAGCATGGAGCAAACTGTTCCCTGCAGTCGGTTTACGAAACAGCCTGCTTCTAAGTTTATCCTTGTCAACAAATACCACCACGTCCAAAAACTCTATCGACTGTTTGTCAATAGAACAAGTAAATTTCAAATTGCAACAGTTTACATTCAGATCATCAACGAACTGTAATGCGGCCTCCTTTGTACCTTTCCAGAGACAAAACACGTCGTCTATATACCTGGCCCAAAGAACCACATTATGGGAAAAGGCCGCAGTGTTGGTGGCCACCTGCTCCTCCCACCAGCCCAGGAACAATCCTGCGTAGCTGGGAGCAAAGCAGGTTCCCATCGCGGTCCCCCGGGCCTGGCAGTAGACCTCGTGATTGAACAAAAAGTAATTGTTCGTCAGGCATCTGTGCATCATGTCTAAGAGCATTCTCGTATGTAGCAGATATTTTACATCTCGTTGTTTGAGGAAATGTTGATTTGCAGCTAGTCCCAGATCGTGTGGTATGCACGTGTACAGACTGTTGACATCAAGTGTCATCAGCCACATACCGTCCTCCCACACGACTGGATCAATGACATTCAAAAAATCTCGTGTATCCTGTAAGTACGATGGTAGTTCTTGTACATACGGACGTAAGAAATGATCAATGTACTTAGAGGTATTTTCATAAGTACTCCCAATGGAGGACACAATAGGTCGACCCGGGTTTTTTTTTGAATTCTTGTGTAGCTTTGGGAGTAAATATAATGCCGCCAATTTAGGGTGGTCACATTTTAGGAATTTAAATTCATCGTGCAGACAAAAGACCCTCCTGTTTCCATCTTGACAATTGAATTTGGTAGTTTAGATTACTTTCATCATAACACATTCTATTGCTGACAGTATAATTGTCTTGGTCATCCAGTTGTCTTTTGCCCTCAGATAAATACATTTCAACCGGCCAAACCACGACATTGCCGCCCTTATCTGACATCTTTATAACAACATCCAAGTTGTTTTGTAAATCAAATAAGGCTTGTCGTTGTTGGCGTGTTAAATTATCCTTTCTCGGTTTGCTGGTCTTTTCTAATTTCTTAAATTCCTTAATTACTCCAGTTTCAAAGACATCGATCTTGTCATTGTGTATTTGAGGCAAGAATCGAGACCTGGCTCTGAACCCGCTTCCGCTCAAACAGTCAAATCTCAATTCTTCCTGTCTCAAACACTCAATAGTACCTGGAACAGTATCAGTGTCATTATTTAAACCTGCCATTGTCTGTAGGAGATTAACATCTCCAATAGTTACGCCAGTATCTTCCACTGGGGTTGTCCCCACACTTTGTTTCTTGTTACAAAACCACTTTCTGAGTTTTAATTTTCGTATAAAGTGGAACAAGTCTATTCTGCTTTCAGTGTAATTAAAATGGCTGGACGGACAAAAAGTCATTCCAAGTGACAACAATTCAATTTGTTCAACAGATAATATCAAATTCGAAAGATTTACCACAGTGTAGATGTTCTTCATGGTTTGGCCGTTTTGCCTCTTGTTGTTACTCCCACGTAGGCATCTAATAATCCCTGCTTTTTGGCGGTTTTTCTGTTGCCGCCTCTGGCGCCTCTTCCGCGACCTCGATTTGGGGTGTCCTGTGGCCTTGGACTGGTTGTTCCTTGCCTGCCTTGTGCCATCAAGGCGAACTCTATTAAAATATTGGTTTTTACTCCACTCATGTCATTCACAGATGCACCCGGGGTGTTAGTATCTTCATCCGTTGTGCTAGTTCCTATTGCACCATTCACCTCAGTGTTGGGATTTATCACCTGTTCTTGACCCACTGCTTGTTGTTTTTCGGGAGTCTTTAATATTTTTTTGTTTAATTCTCGCAAATGATCAAATTTTTTGCCAAATATAAAAATTTGCCCCATCTCATAATCGAGCTGGTCACGATGAAATTTGCTCTGTTTTTGTAATTTGATTTCCTCCTCGGCTTTCTGAAGTCTAGTTGTCAGTTTTTTCATTTCTGTCTCAAATTCACTTTCTGAATTTTGTTCCTTAAGTGCTAAGTCAACCACAGATCACTTTTAGGAAATGTACTGCATTAAAAGATGTTCTATGTAGCAGTACCATAAGAGACAAGAAAGAAAAAACAGGTGTCAAATGCTTCTTTACCTGCCAATCGTGCAAGGCTTGTAAAAACAGTGTCAACAGAAAAGAAATTGTTCTCTCTGAACATTATCAAGCTTTCAAAATAGAAAAGCATTTGTCGTGTAAATCCGACTACTGTGTTTATGCACTACGTTGCCCGTGTCCCTTAGTTTACATTGGGAGCACAATAAATGAAGTGAAGAAAAGGGTGTTAGAACACACAAGGGCTATCACCAATGAGGATAAGAATTATCCAATTGCCAAACACTTCAAAGACTTTCATAACAAAAATGTCAAATTGCTCCAATTTTGTGCTTTAGACAGGATTCCTGTGTCGGAAAGGGGTGGCAACAGACTCAAGCAATTGCGTCAACTTGAATAACGAATGATTATCAAGTACCAAACGGTCCAACCATGGGGTCTGAATAAGGATGAGGAACTTTCTGTCCATCTAGGCTAACTATGAAAAACCCTGGATACATGTCTGTACATCTTATATAATATTGCCATGAAAGAAACGAAAAAAATATTATAACAATTGAAGCTTTTTTAATCAGTTTTATATTTATCTTTTTAGTGATTATGGTTTTTCTTTTATTTGTAGGAGACTACTCTATAAACAGAGGAGATCAGGACCTTATGGGTTGCCTTATGAATTGGAGTCTATACAAGTTCTCAACTGTACAGTAGATGATACATTTTGATGCCACTGGACTGATAAACTAATTGCCCACTTGGGCGGTATATTGCAATGTTTTTCGTTTATGGTGTACGACTCATTTAGTTTAAACTTTGTGTTTTTTCTGACATTATGAATACGTGCCCACTTGGGCTCGAATCTGTGAAACATTGATAAACAGGGAATATTATGACTACATTTCAGACTAAGGGAATGTGTAGATCATGCCCACTGGGGCAAAACTTAATTGAACTTACAATTAGTATGTATACCTGTGGTCATATTCCCAATTCCAGAATAAGAATTATACAGTTTCAAGATATTGCTAATGTCAGTCTGACACTGCATATGCTTTATATGTTGAGTACAACACCTTTAATTGTGGCATCATGTAATCAGGAATGTATGATTTTATTGAAAACTGTTAGACTGTTGTAAATATTTCAATATGGCCGCCCCTACAGGTCAACAAACTGGGAGTTATGAGGAAGTAGTCCTACTTTTATGTTTGCACCTTATTTTCTGTGTATCACTTTAAAAACACAAATGTATCAAACTGAAGTCACCCGTGACCAAGGTGCGGCTGCACCGAAACGCGTCGGGCGTTTGTGACCATTTTGCTAAATGTAATAAATATCATCACGCTTATGGAAATTGAGGCTCGAGTTTCCTTCTTTTTTGATCTCAAAAGTTGGTGTGAAGAATTATTAGAGGATCGCCTCCTCACTCGAGCCCGCCGCCATCAAGAGGCTGGGGGATCGGCGAACAGTGGTGTTTCGAATATATATATATATATATATATTTCCGCACAATCCACTCCAATCAGGCTAGAAGAATGACCAGCACACCGATATCGTAAGTGATGATTTTTAATTCAAGCCCCTAACCCCCACAACAGACGCGTTTCGCCAAAAGGCTTCGTCAGTGTCAAGCTGTGCATTGATACACAGTGCCATTTAAAGCCACTTTCCACATTTCCATCAACAACATAGATGATGGTTAGTTTGTGATTAGAAAACAAATATAGCGGCCATCTTTTAGTGTGCAAATAAGCAAATAGATTCATGTATATATATATATATATAACTAATTTAAAGTACAGCAACACTTGGAAGTCAAAGTTTAATGAATGCATCTTTAATCTACCTTTACTACCTTCCTTTTTGCATCTATCTACCTTCCATTTACTTATGGATCTATATCTTTATTACTTTTGGATCTATATGTTTATTATTTTGCTTATCTTCTATTTCAGCATATCCAATGCACTACCCAATTTTCACCCTATACCGCTTTCAATATATCCTCTGGCTCAACTCTGACTCATCTCAAACCTCTTTCTACTACTCGTTCCAATGCACTAGCCTATTTCTCACAATATACGTTTATCAATATATCCTCTACCTCCACTCTCTCGTTCCTCCCAAATCTCATACCACTACTATGATCCCCAAAATAATACTTTCGAGGCTCTTCCCTACTCCACCTTTCCTTGCATCATCTCATCCCTCTTTTTACTATTCAGATTCCCCAAAACAATCCTTTCTAAACACTCCCTCTGACCCCTCCCCCTCCACCTCCCTTGTATTCATCTCCCTCCACCTCCCTTTTACTCATACCAAGCCCCCTGCTACTGTTATTGGGTCAAAAACAAACAAAAAAACAAAAAATTCTAAATCCTTACCGTCTATCCCTCCACTTTCCTTTTCAATCCAAATAACAGACTAACATGTCCACCACTCAAATTAGTTTCATATTTCACTATAATTATTCACCACTAATCCTTTATGGGTTCCGGAATAGCGTGCTACTTACCGAACAACCACTTCAACACCTCATCAGGGGTAGCAAGCACTATATAATGCAAACCTTTTTACCTCTTCTACCCCTTTGCTATCCTTTTCAAATGAAATAACGGACTAACATATCCACCACTAAAATTACTTTCATATTCCACTATACTAATTCACCACTAACACTGTGTGGGTTCCAGAGTAGCGTGCCACTCGTTGAAAAAATAATTCAACCCCCCATCAGGGGTCGCATGCGCTATGTAAAGGCAAACCTTAATTTCCCTTCTCTATCCCTCCACTATCCTTCTCACTCAAAATAACTGACTAACATATCCACCACGCAAATTACTTTCATATTTTTTCTATACTAATTCACCACTAATCCTTTGATGGCTACGGAGTAGCGTGCTACTCGCTGAAAAAGCGATTCAACGCCTCATCAGGGGTAGTAAGCGCTATATAAATGCAACTACAATACAATATAGGAAGACACTGTAGACATAGCTGTGTGTGAATCAACAAAATAAATACAAGAAGACTGGAGTCAGTGAAACCAATCCAGAAGAAACCATCTTGAAGAATGTCTTAACATCATTGTTGCCTGGAAGAATTCCACTTTGCAGCACATTTGGCTTTTTGTGGAGCAGAAGAAAATCCATAATTTATGAGTTCTGAAAATCCCGGAGAATCCACCACATTCTCAGTTTGCCTAAAAAAAGTGACAATATTCTCAGATGCTAGGTTAGCTTTATTTTCCCTGAAAATGCCTCTGACCTATGGGTATGAACATTTGAATTTGCCCCGTGCAATATTGCCTGTTGGCTGAAATCTCTGACTCTAATTGTTTGAACACAGGTTCCCAGACACATACAAATATGTAAATCTACACCCAAAGGTTAATGGTATTGGATGCTCCTAAATTATCAACGATATGGAATCCATATACATTTAATGGGGTGCCTCTGGAATGATCCATCAGTCACAACCTTATCCCGGGGCAAGTCTTGTGTCTTCATTTTTTTCCTGTTGGCCTTTTTAAAAAAGCATGAAATAAGTTCGGTTTTCTGGAAATCCAGTCTATTTGTGCATTGGCACATCTTTTCCTCATCTTCCTGAGACAATACAGAGTTTTGGGTGGTTCTGTTCTATTTTCCACCCCGTTAAGATATTTACTCCAGCCCTCAACTTCAGTAAATCTTTGCCTATTTCTAGGATGGAAAATTGAGATGAGTTTGTAAATGGTCGCAAACTCACATTTGAGGCCATTCATAAACTTTCAAGGCTTGACATGCATTGAAGCACCTACTCCTCAAACTGTGCATGGGATTTACGCCTAAGTAACAGAAGACAATGCTGAGGTAAAACTATATGAAAGTAATAGGATTAATGTCTGCAAAGCCACCTGTTGTGTTTTCTGTGATATTAAAAGTCCACCCACTTCGGCTTAGATATTCAATATTGAAGAGTAAATGGCCATGTGATTCAATCCTTCTGACTGAGTCAAGTGGCCTTCTTATGCATGATGTTCTGCACGAGAGAGTAGGCTTTGCTTATTATATATATATATCCAAGCAAGACTTGCACAAGCAGTATTTTTGTCAGCTTTTCTCTTTTTCTATTATATCCCATATACATTTTTCTTTATTAGTATGATTTTTTTGTTGATAAACATATTTCTCTTTCAATTTCGCTAGAGCTTTAGAGGTCGAGATCGTGTTTTTGCCAATACTTCTTTAATGTGAAGGACATAGCCTCCACATCCTTAAACTTTTCAGATAGACAAACCTCTGTTTTCAAACGAGGGTCTTTTTCACTCTGTGCTGCAACCCTTTTGCTACTACATAGCACTTCTGCGCAGGGCCTGACTGGGAACCGAAACTGGCTCTGGCAAAGAGCTCGGCTGGTGGTGGGGGAGTGGAATGGTTTGTGCCACTTTTGTTGCTGGGGGCCGATATTGCAGCTATACTTCAAAACCGGCCCCCCAGTAGAAAAAATAGTCCCCCATGTGTCTAAAACCGGCCCCCACCCTGGTGGCCTACCAGTGAAATGCCCAGTGCCTGTCACGGCCATTCCGGCACTGCTCCTGAGGCAGCTTGGTGACACCAGCATGTACTTTATGGGTGCATGTTGGAATTTCAGCTCCACAATGTAATCTTTCAGTTCCTTTTATATAAAAAAAAATTGAGAACTGCTTAAGTCCTACACTAACAGAATGTGGAAAAAGGGTACTTTGTACTGGAAATAATTTAGGATTGGCAGGGAAACAAAAGTAGCACGTCAGGTGAAAGGCTTTTTATAAAGCAGTTTATTCATCAAAAGAAAAGGTCTTTGCACACATTTTCTTTGGAGTTGATCCCGCAAATCTTGAGCATTATTCACAAATAAAACATTTCTGAATTGTATGATGTTTTAGTTCTGTGTTTATATTTTGTTTAATCAGGGCATTCTTCAGAATTCGACTAAACAACTACTTGCCCTTGTGGCTACTTGAAACAGGGTCAGATTGGCAATCTGGCACGGCCCGAAGCTGTTGGAGCCACATGCCCAGCTTCCTGCCTTGAGGGAGAGGAGCAGCTGGTTGAAGATTATCTCCTTCTCTGCTAGATCCTGGAATTACAGACCCCTAGAGTGGGGGTCTGTATGTGGGGGGGGGGGGGTTTAGTGGAAGGAGTTCCAGATGAAGAGTCTCTGGATCCCTGAATTCTCTTATTTACCTCTGTGCCCATGGAGATGAGTTAAGAAGTTGTGGAATTTGTGGTACAGTGACGCTATTCGTCATCCAAAGAAACGGAGAACTGCAAAAAAGGTGTTAAAGAGAAGCGAGAGCCTTCCGTTATTCTACTTTACATGTTGAAACCGTGTGATATCTGTGAGGGCACAACCCGAATGGCAACCATCCCATTTCCTTGAAAGTGGGTGACCCCCCAAGAGGGAGAGCATCTTTCCAGTCTCATGTTTATGCCCCTTAATGTCCTCTGCGGCTGGGGTGGGTCTGCTGGGCTTTGCTTCTTTTATGTTTGTTTTTGCGGATTTCATTGGCACCACATCCCTCTTCAATTGGTAGCATTCCTGTTTTTCTGGACTTGTTTGCGCCTCAGTGACATCTTTAGCATAAGTATGGGGATGGCAGCCAGGAAGGTTTATGACCATCTTTTCAAACTGCTGAAAACAGATGTTTCGGGGATAAAGTCCTTTTTAGTGTTTGGCTACTGACACTCTTTGAGAGATCATGTGACAGCTATACAATGCAAACGAGACACATTGGCTTTGCCTGGTATGTTGTTGGCCAGACTCTTGACTAACCAGCAATTGTACAGGCTGGAAGAAAGTGGTAGGGTGGGTACATCAACACCGCTGTTGCTGCAAGGATACTCCATCTCTCACAGCCCATTGCACAATCTATGGAGAAGGGGCTCCAATGCCCAGTGCTATCAAAGCGCTGGCAGAAGCCCCCAGAGTGGGGTGCACCTGGGCGCGTGCGCAGGCGAGAACCAGCCCAAGAATGGGCTCGTCTGTGCCCATCAATGCCCGAAGGAGGCCACACTGGCTCTCTTCTTGTTCCCCGAATTTGAAACCTCAACCAGGGCTCTATGGGAGAGATCTCTTTACTGTTATATTTAACTTTACTAGCCCTGATCATTATAATGTTTGTGGCATATCTTGAAGTGTAGGGTGATTTCAATCCACACATACCGACGCTGCTTAAAATCTTTACTATGGGGAAATGTAAGGCATCAAATACCCCCCACGCGGCAACAATGTGTGAAACAAACATTGCTATCTCGAGTCTGAATGGTCTTTAGTCATGTACCTTGAGTTAAATAGACAATCTGATGAAGAAAATAACAACCATAATGAAACTTCAGAGCATATAAACTTGGTGTACTAACTCCGTTCCTCGATCAGGCTTTTATACTTAGTTTGCCAATGTTGTTGAACATGCTAGGGGCAGACGAGTAGGGGGCTTAATAGTTTGGGTCAAAAAATCCCATATCTCAAAATTAAAATAATGCAGATTTCCTCCCTGGATATTTTAGGTTTAGAATGTCACACTGTAGAGGGAGTTAGCATAACATGGGTATCATAATTATTTATAATAGGAACAGTGGTAGGAATATAAAATCTGAGACGATTGCCCAGCTTAAGATGATATTAGAAGGAAGTTTGACCAGGGGACACCTGGTAGTCGGATGGGATTTCAAAATTACATATGAGTCCATGGATAGTCCTGTTCATGCGCTCTCTGCGGATGTGGACAAAAAGTGGGCAATACTGTTGCTGGAACAAAAAATTGCCAAAACTATCACCACAACTAATGATGATGACCGTCAACCATGGCCACAGAGCATACGATGGACTGTCAACCCTGGCCTCAGAGCATGCAATGGATGGTTCATTCCAGACTTAAAAGGAGCTTCTGCTTTCAAAGGAGCCAGAAGTACTAGCCGAATATATTACATAATGCTACACTTGAGACTATGGGTATTTTTGAAAGACATGATTGCACTTCAGAGGCCAAATAGTGATCACAGTGCACTCCATTTAACGATGCAGGGCTAACACACGTTGAATTGATCCCGAGTCAAGCATACCCAGCGAATAATACCCCAAATCTATGGTTAAGTAGCGGAAGCACTGGACAATCTGATAAAAATACACGAGCAACCTTCCCAATTCGAATGACACCATCAGCCATATTACAGAAATGCTCCAGGGGCGCAATGTGAGGTAGCATTCACTTTGCACACACCCCTGGGGCACTTTGGTATTAGAGAAGGGGCTGCAGACGCTTGTGCAGCCCCTTCTACAATACAGACAACGCTGGCACTAGAGTGTGTTCCCTCATTTGCATGGGGGCGTGGTCACATGCAAATGAGGTAATCCCTTTGGCTCTGCACCCTCTCCCTGTTATAGGAGGTCGAAAGTTGTGCAGTGCACTCCCTGATGGCATCCCTCTGGAGGTGATAAATGGGGTCTTATAGACTCCCCATACATTTACTTGCAGGCAGGTGCAGTCAATCACTGCCCTCGCCTACAAGGAGATCTCTCCCACCTCTTAAAAGGGCAGGCCTCAAAGCTGCTCCGCTTTTACTTGAATGCACTGCCCCCCAGAGCAGCACGAGTCCGCGGCTGCCCTGGGGGTAGTGCATTCAATGTGATTGGGCTCTCTTTCCCTGTTTGCACCCTGCGCACCTGTTTTAAGGTGCTCCACGGTGGAAACAGGGAAAGGGCACCCTATTCATAATATGGCCCCATAACTGTTAATAAGAAACTCCTTGGGGATATAAGAGCTTTAATTACCAGAGAAGAGAAGGTGATAAAAAACAAGGTAGGTAGTAAAAACTTGTAGTTCTATAACAACTGTAAAGATACCAAAACTGCACTTGTACATGCATTTAAGAGTAAGGATCAGAGTACCATAAATCAACAAGAAACAAGTATAAGGTGGTGCATGTGACTGCAAGGGGAAAGTGGGGCCAATAAGTATGCCAAGATCTAACTTTAGCCACTAAAACAGGGGATAATAGATTTTCTTTGCACATAATAGAACATGGATGTTGACATAAAAACCTATGAACGAATTTCATATGGAACCTCAGGTATGGCTAGACCACTTTCGAAGATTGAATGCTGAAACCAAAAATAAGACCCAATTTAATTGAGGTTCAATAGCATACAGTCCAACAAAACATTCAAACTCAATAGTAGTCATAGCAGTTGAAATATGAGGGGTAAGGCAGGGATGTAGCCTGGCCCCAAATCTTTTTTCCTTAGATAGTAATAACTTGATTGGCTATTTACAAATTCAGGGCAGTGATCCTCCAAAATCTGGATCATCAAAAGTTCTGGCCTTGCTTTTTGCAGATGACACACTTTTAAGATCCAAAACACCAGTTGGTCTACATGCCCTACTAAATCATTGTATGGACTTCTGCAAGAAGCATGGGCTGGAACTAAATGCAACCAAAACATTGCATATGTCACCAGTTGCGGCTGCTACTGAATGGGAGTGGTGTGGCTGGGGTGTGGGGAGAGGAATGTAATTTAAAAAAAGGACTTATCTTTAACGGCTGGCCGCTGCCTCTCCTCCCTCTTAATCTTTCTGATCCAGGCTCCCCTGAGCCAATCACAACGATGCAATGAAGCTTTGTGATTGGTCTGAGTGCAGTGGATCGGGACTCACTCTGGAACAGGGAGCCTGTGGATGTTCCTCGCCAGGCTGTGTAACGCAGCCTGGTGGGAACATGCAAAGTGAGCATTACCTGTTTGGTCGGCCCAAGAGGACCTGCCAAATAGTTCATGAGCAATAAGGGAGTGCCCACCACTCCTCCCCGGGTCTGGCAAAGCCCCACCCCACCTCACGACTGACTACAATGTAGAAAATAAAATGATAATAATGATACGTTATTCTCATTTTATTTTTCCTTTTGAGCAGTGAGGCGATGCTCCTCCACCTTAGTGGAGTTGCCACCACTGTATGTCACTCAGTCCTTATAAATACTATAAAGATATTTTAAAGGATGAATATGAAAGGTTAAAACAAGCAGCATGACTTTGAATGTTTGGGTGTTAAATTGACCAAAATCATGTAGTGTCCAACGCAGATTGATAGGGGCACTTTAAAACAACACCAGTCATCTGCTATTCCTAAAATGTACATGAAAACTGATACTTGAGCTGTCTCCCCAGCCATGGAAATATATAGGATAAAAACTTTAAGCTCCACAATTTATTGTGCTGAGCTGTGGGGGCATGAGAAAGTCACAAAGTTAGTTATGATAGGAAATTCATTTCTATGGTCGTTAATGAGTTTACCACAAATTTCCTGTATGAACTTGAGTTGATGGTTGACTGGGGATTTGAAACTTATTCAAGAATCAACCACAATCCTTGTAATGGCAAGGGAAAGCCAACCCTAAATGTATCTGTGCTCAACCCTCTGGTAGCTTTACACAGAGTAGTAACACTTAAGTTACAGGCAATGTGTAAAGAATGTGTGCAACACTTCAAACAGTAATATAGTGAAAAGTATAGTGAAAAGTACCGCACAAAAACAATGCCACACCAGATTAGAAAAATCAGTTAATATATATATATATATAAAAACGAATGTATGTCTGTCTGTCTGTCTGTTTGTCCTTTATGCATTACCACACCATTCATCCGATGAAACTTTGGGAAGTTGTTGAGTACACTCCCGCAAAGGTATCTGGCATAATTTTTTTTTAAATATCGGCCCCCCAGGGTCCTCATAATCTTTTGAATACTGATGTACGCACAAGACGGAAAAACAAAAAATTGTGTATCCACAAGCACTCGATTAAATAAATAGAATTAAAACAGCATTCATCCGATCGCCAGGAAACTTTGGGAAGTTGTTGAGTACACTCCCGCGAAGGTTTCTGCCATAAAAATGTGTTACATATCAGCCTCCCAGGCCCCTCATAATCTTTCGAATACTGTTGTACGCACCAGACGGAAAAACAAAAAATCGTGTATCCACAAGCACTCGAAAAAATAAATAGAATTGAAACGACACTTTGAAATGTTTTCCATATTAAAATGAATACGTTTCAATAAAAATGACACAATGTAATTTGAATGTTCTCATAACGAGTTTCCTTGAATTTCCTTTCTTCGGAGATTGCAGCAACGCGCGACGGGTAAGCTAGTTTTTAATAAATAAAACAAGACCAAAATGACATTAATCCAATCAGTAAAATTAGAGACGTTAAAAGATGTTAGCGAAAATGATGCTATAAAGCACAGAGTGGCAAATGCAAATATCTGGTTGTGCCAGACCAGGGCAAAGTTACAAGTTCAGGCTGACCACATTGGAGCAGAGGCTCCCTCGAGTGACCCAGTTAGGCCTTTGAGTAGAGTACCCTAAATTCTGGTTTGTGGAGTGTTGCGAGGTTCCACTCAAAAGATGCATTTTTCAGTAGAAGTAATTTGTCAGTTCCAAGATGCTGTGAGGCTGCAATGCGAGGTCCTGCATCATCATCAAGGTTCCCGTCGACAGATGGTTGCAATGCGAAGTCCGGCATTGAGGATGCGTCACACAGTTGGGTCAATGCATCGGTTCCGAGGAGATGCAAGACTGCGGTGTGGAGTCTGGCGTTGTCGTCGAAGCTGCCATCGATCAGGGATGTGATGGCCTGCACTGAAGATACATTGAGCAATGGTTCCAAAGAGGTTGTGGCCTGCAGCGACGATGCAGGTCATTGAGACAGGTCCAGTCCATGCAGCAGCGGCAGTAAGCTGGATCTGCTTGGGATTGCGCTGCGCATCAGAGGAGATGCATCGGTTCTGGGTAGACTCACAGATGGCTGAGTCCAGGTTCAGGTGCAAGGTTGTTGGAAGCCTGTTATGCCCTCAGGCTTCAGATCAGGAGGCCAGTCAACTAACCATTGGAATCATTCAGTGGTTCAGGGCTCAAGAGGTACAGTTCAAATAATTCTCACCCAGGCAAGAGAGCAGCAGGTAGCAGGTTATCACAGCAGGGCAGCAATCCTTCAGAGCAGCAGTCCAGCAGAGTGGCAGGCTTTTCAGAAGCACAGCAGTCCTTCTTCCTGGTGATGTATTCACAGGTCTACAAGTGCACTGAAGAGTGAGTATCAGGGCTCCAGTACATATTCACAGTTGTGCTTCTGAAGTGGAGAGAAACTTCCAGAGGCAGGCCATTGAAGTGCACAGGTACCCTGCCTTCCTGGTCCTGGCTCCAGACTAACTACAAGGGGTATGCAGCCTTTTGTGTGGAGGCATGGCACGGCCCATTTAAGTGTAAGTGGGGCTGCACCCAGCTCCTCCCCCCATCCTGCCAATGTTGGAACATCCAGGCACACCTGCAATTCCCTATTGTGTGTGGCTGTCTAGAAAGAATACACTAAGCTCAATTGTCAACTACACCCAGTCATGTGACCAAGAGACAGGCTACAGGCACCAACTGGCTGAGGCAGGAAAATGCCAACTTTCTACAAGTGGAATAAAAAATATATATATAATTTAAAATCCAACTTCACAATAAGTTAGTATTTGTTATCACAAATCTACAGCGACCAAACATGAACTGGTTACCTGTTCCCACTTGGAAATTACAACTTATTAAATGTAATAAGGTAACTCCAATAATATCCTATGGGAGAGATAGGCCTTGCAGTAGTTAAAAATCAATTTAAGAGTTTTTCACTACTAAGACATATAAAACTTAAAAGTACATATACTTTTTAAATACAGTGCACCCTGTCCTTTGAGCATTCCAGGGCTCTCCCTATGGGTGACTTAAGCCTATTAAAGAGGAAGGTTTAGGCCTGACAAAATGTACATTTTGCCTGGTCGAAATAGCAGCTTAAAACTGCAAACACACAGCCTGCAATGGCAGACCTGAGACACGTTTAAAGTCCTACTTAAGTGGGTGGCACAATCAGTGCTGCAGGCCCTCTAATAGCATCTATTTTACAGTTACTGGGCACTGCTAGAGCCATCTCATTAGGGATGTACAAGCAAATTAAATATGCTAATTGGGTTAAAGCCAATTTTACCATGTTTTGAGGTGAGAGCACATGCACTTTAGCACTGGTTAGCAGTAAAGTCCTAAAGCAAAACGAAGTAATCAGAACAGAATGTCTGAAGGCAAAAAGCTATGGGAAAAACTGCGTCAAGGATGCCAAGTCTAGCATTGCCCCTCTTCTGACAATATATATTGATTGTTGGCACTGTCCAATTGAGCATATCTTCAAACTAAGATAGCATCTGTATTGGCGGAGGTTGCAGCTCATAGAAGAAGTTGGCCCATTTAGGTATACATTGGAATGCAAAATTACACTCCAAAAATCACCTGCCTACTCCTTGGTTAGCTCATGCAATAATATTATACAGCCTATGGCTAGCATCTTTATCAGATAGACCAACTGAGGCACGTTAGTTAACAAAATCTGTTCTTAAAGATTATTTCACTTTTTCTGGGAAAATGAGCTGCATAAATGTAACAATGGGACGGAGATAGATTTTTGAACCACAAGTGTGTGCCCCTTTTTGAGTACTTTTTAGAAATTCAGGTATGACATTTTACCAACGAAGGTTTTGCTTAATGGGAACGAGGCCACCCTGGAATTCATCGCTACCCAGCATGTAAATAATACCTTCAAAATGTGGCTCATCTGCTTCTGTTTTATAAACATATATTGTATTGTACCAATTTGTCGCATGCTAGGCGTTAGACAGAATCTTGAAGAGCTGTGAATTTTTAGATCAAGAACTGATGACCTTATAGTTTATAATGTGGCCAGATATCTCGGCATAGTGTGGATTAAACAAAATAAATGCTGTGACGAACATACATAGTTAGATATTTAAAACACTGCTCAGCTCGAGGTCTGCATACATTTTTATATACATCTATTATTATTTCTCTCGCTTTCAAAAATGTACAAAAACCTTCGCCGATAAATCATAATTTTAACATTTTTACTTTCTTCGTGTTTGTAAAAATTGTTTGCTATATGTACTTGTGCTTTATGGATGTGTTTATCCGAAATAAACGTATTGATTTAAAAGCGATGGTTCCGTGTTTGAACCTGACGCTTGATGCCTTGTCCAGGGGCCAGCTCTTTCTCATATTCCGAGTTAGATTTACGCTTAACAAATTCGTGAAGGTTCTAGGGATGTGTGTAATGTTTTTTCAACTGAATAAAAAAGTTCCTTAGAGGAATGAACGGGGGCATTATCGGTATGGGTGGCCGCGTGCAGATGCGTTTGTACTTTTCTTTAAAAACACATTGTTGAGCCTCTCAACTTGTTCATTGTAGAGCTAGACCTCCTTTGGGACTAATTATCTAAGGGTTGGAAGCTATTCTAGGTACACCGTACATAATATTCACCCTCAGAGTCTCTGTGAATTGAATAATAAGATCTTGAAACCTGCGTTTGTTTTGCAGAAAGTGGTTAAATAGAAAGAACGTTTTTATTACACTTACAAAATAAAATCACATATGCAATTACTGCACTTGGAAAATCTATATTGATAAAAACAATGCACAGCATAAATTAGTCTATTTTGCGGCTATTAGATGCATTTGAATACATTTGAACATTTTGAAGAATGGCCCATGATTACCTTGGCACTGCACAATAAGCCACTGCTATTCCTTTGTGGGGCTGTTTTACGGTAGTGCCCGAGTCCACGGGTATTAGCACCTGCATTGCGCACCTCTGGGACACTTTGGTATTACAGAAGGGTCCGCAGATGCTTGTGCGCCCCTTCAGTAATAGAGATAGCGCTAGCACACATATAGCGCCAGCGCTATCACCACAGAGCTGCCAAGGTTTCAGATTAGTTATAAGTGACATTTCCATGGTTTCAATGCACTTATGAGTGGCATTTAACTGCAAATGAGTGACACTTAGAGTGACAATTTGCCGCTTGGAAAAGCAACCAATCAAATGCATCGAAAGAGCTAAAATATGAGAACCCTGAAAACTTTTGAGCAATGAGAAGTTCCAAAATGATCTTGAAATTAATGCAAAACTCCTGAAGCCACACCTAAAACCTCTTTCTAAGATAACCATTCTGTAAAACAATTGCGGGACAATCATTAATCACAATTAAGATACAGTTTGAGAAAGTTCATAGGGGGCCAGTCACCAGCAGATGTTCAGTGACCTTGCTGCTTCAGCCAGTATAGACTTGCTGTGAGACCCGCATCAGAGCGCTGACGAAGGGCATCACATGGGCAGAGCTGAAGGAGGTTGGTCGGAAGACAGATGACAGGTTCCAAAGATGGGGTTACAAAAACAAACGTGGTACCCCAAACACGTCACTAGGACCTGGGTAATGTTAGGTAGAAGAAGGGAAAGGAAAGGTCCCATTGGAAACAAACTTAAAGTAAAACATGAACTTCAACATCACCTATTAAATCAATTACAAACGATGTTATTCATGTTGAACATATTTATTCATGTTGGACATCTATTCTCATGTTCAAAACACCACATTTGTCAAGGAAATTGTGAAGAGGTGCCCCAAAGGGGTAGGGAGGGATAAGTGCGGAAATGTGCGAGTGTGAAGGTAAGTGAAAGAGGGAGGGCAGTGAACAATATGTACATCACAATCATAAATGGCCTACCCACCTTATCCAAGGCTAACCTACTTACCAAACCATAATGTTTGAAAGGACACTGTAAATCTATCACTGTCATCCATATAAGGTAAACACAAAATAAAGCCGTCGACGTTTCGACCCAGGGGTTGCGTGTAGGCATATGAGGTCCTTACAGTAGGGTCTTCATCAGGACCGTAGGGTGCACCTACGGATAATTGAAAGGGACCTTAATTATGTACAGGTGATGAAACAAAACAAAAATGAAACAAACAGAAATTAAATAAATTAAGTTCAAATTGGGCATCTAAGGTACCCTCAGACCCCTGGTGCAGGTGGTGGAGAAACACAGTGTTGATTGGACTATTCATGCTCTAGGGTCAGAAAGGGACGTAATCGTAGTAACAGGCTGAAAAAACGAATGTAAAAGTATCATCACCCTGAAATGTATGGGGCTTATGAAGAAACCAAATAAAGCATCAGAAATGTCCCCACTGACAGTGAGATTTCACTTACTTAATCCTGTGATAAGTAAAAAAAAATATAAAAATCAGTAATAATTATCCACACCGCCTGTGGGTAGGCTCATGCAAAACTATTTAAGAAGGCCTCCCCCGGACGAGGGAGAGAAAACATAACTCCATGTAAAGTTTGCATCTGTTTCACTGCAATGTAACAGAATCGTTGAACCTGTGCGGGCTAAATTTGGCTCGGAAACGTGCACGCATTTACGTTCATTGAGCAGCAGCTGAATGCTGTTCACGCCTAATTAGACCCAGCGGGGGGGGGGAGCCCTAATCTGTCTGGCAAACAACGGCAGCTGATCAGAGAAGTACTGCTTGCCGCGGGAAGACAAGCCTTGTATTTAAAAGTTATCACACAGCTGACAAATGCTTATGTGGAAAATATTCGTAACAAAGAACCTGCAAATGAATGCAAACCCCAAATGATTGAGTAGCAGTCAAAAGGGGAAATAGCCTGCGTCAGAATCGTGAGGCATAAAAACAATAAGGGGCATGACTCTGTATAGAAAACCCCAATTTGTGCATATCCCATGTACAGCTTATGGGAAAAACATTGAACAGTTGTTTACATTTGTGTGTACAAAGAATTTCAACAACCTCTCAGGATCAGGCTCCCCCAAACAATCATAAAGTTACATAGGATTGTATGTAGAGTGCCCAGGTGTTTTTAGACAGTGATTAAATGCCGTCTAAGAATAAACAGACAGTTGGTTAGAAGTTTTTGCAACATAGACCTGTGCGTACAGAGAGGTGAGGCAGTAATACAATGTGAGACTGTAAATAGACCTGTTCATTCCCTGGCGAGGCATGATAATTGGGCACTACTGAAATCCAGCTCATTTAACCCATTTTGAATGGTGTCTAGAAAGTGCATCCATTTGCATTCACGTGTGTTGCGAACCAGCTGAATATCTCCACCCCTGATACCCAACTGTAGTGGCCGTCAGCGGTCTAGTTCTTATCACGCACACGCACCCATGCATCCGCAGGCCAGGCGTGGCCTGCGGCGTACAATAAAAGGGGTGCGCGCGCTCGAGCACGTCACTTCCGATAGTGTAACGGTGTCGGTGTGTGTTACTGCAGCCGCGCTGCCAGCCCCTGCGTAAAGGCCACCAATCACCCCGGCCTCTGGTGGACACCATAACGCAGGGCACAACACTGGCGACGAGCGGAGGGGGCCCGACCCTCGCCCGCACACCCGTGCCACCTCGGAGCAGGTCCGCTCTGTCCCGCAGTACCTGCCGCGCCTCTACGGCCCTCTGCACCTGGCCGCACTGGGGCCTGCTGCCCTGTCTGGGTTGTGGATCTGGGCCTCTCCACCCCTCTGGAGCACTAGGGGGAGGTTGCCTGGGTCGGAGGACCCCCACTGCCTCAAGCGGCACTGCCGTATACGGAGCCAGCCCGCCTTCCGCGACTGCCTGCCAAATCCCACGCATTACGCGTGAGCCGCGTATCGGCCCGGCACCCTGCTTTTCCTCACGCATTACGCGTGAGAGGCCTTATCCTGCCAGGGGGAGACTTTCCCCAGCGCCTGGGAGCAGAAGACCACAGCGGAGGACGTGCCTGCCGCCCCCTGGGTACCCCACTGTAACCGGCAGCTGTGCAGCGTTGGGACCACTACGCCAGGAGGCCTACTATCACCGTGACGACGCTGAGGTGAGACACGCGACGCCGCAGAGCCTGCGCAGGAAAGGGAAAGGGACTCGTCGTTGTCACACTGTGGTACCACCGTCATGACGGAGGAAGACGCACCGGTGCCGGTTATCAATATTCCATTCCAGCATGCCGCGACAGGGGTGCTGCCACCATTCAGTGAGGCGGCGGACCCGTCTACGGCCTCCCCCAGATGGAAAACATGGCGAGAAAGGTTGGAAAACTACTTTATCGTCACGAGGGAAACAGACAAAGCGGTGAAGCGGTCGCTTCTCCTCCACTACGCGGGCGATGACATCTTCAGACTGTTCAAACACCTGCCCAATACAGGAGATGACTACGATGCAGCGGTCGCCGCTCTGAACAGCCATTTTGACCCCCAACTGAACGTAGACTTCGAGGTCTTCAAACTGGGCCAAGCGCGTCAAAGGGAAGGCGAGACGATGGACCAATTCCATGCCCGTGTCAGAGAGCTGGCCAGCTCCACCGACGAAGACCAACCTAAGGCCATAAGGCGACAGATCATCCAGGGATGCCGGGATAAAACGCTGAGAGGGGCAATCCTCCGCAAGCCAGGCATAACGCTAGAAGACATCTTGATCCTTGCCAGATCTCATGAGCTCTCGAGTGTCAGGGCTTCCGCCATGGAACAGGCACTGCACCAACCACAAGTCAAGGCAGAAGCCATCAAGGTGGAGCTGGCAGATGCTGTACGACCCAAACCACAGGGACCTCCGCAAAGGGAATATCGGAGAGACCCACCGCGGGCGCGGTGTGGGTATTGTGGACATGAACCTCATGGGGCAAAAGACTGCCCGGCTCAAGTTAAAACCTGCGCGAATTCCGGGATACCAAATCATTTCGCCTCGGTGTGCCGCAAAAGAAACACCTCAAAACCATTTCGGAGGCCACGGGCGCCCACAAAAGCCGTCCGTCAATTATCGTTGGAAGAAGCAACACCAGCCAGGGCAGAGAAACACCTTCCCACGGTGTACGATGACTCAGAGTCGGAGGATGAGGAGGCGTACATTGTGTCGTTCGCACGAGAGTTAAAACAGCGACGGCGGCCACAGCCCACGTGCATTGTGCAAATGGCGGGAAACGAAGTGAAGGCCATAATTGACACTGGCGCTACTGTGAACGTAATGGGTTTGCAACAATTCAATAGACTACGCCCACGGCCCGAAATATTACCGTCCAAGACCAGGATTTTTGCTTATGGAGCGGACACTCCCCTGCCCTTAAAAGGAAAAATAACAATACCTATCCAGGCCGATGAGGCACAGGTAATGGCGACAATCCACATCATCAACCGTGAAGCCGATACCTTGATCAGCAGTCACACAGCAGAGGACCTGAAGCTCATCGCTTTTGCTAACCGGATAAGATCACACCAGGTGGATGAACTCTTGGCGCGGTTTCCCGAACTGTTCCAGGGCCTAGGCTGCATCAAATGCGAGCCTATCGCATTGCACATAGACAAATCAGTCACTCCCACCGCCTTGCGACACCGCCGAGTACCCTTCCATTTACGCCCACTGGTGGAAAAGGAACTGGAGAAACTAGAAGCTCTTGGGGTCATCGAGAAAGTCACGGGACCCACCCCATGGGTATCCCCCATGGTGATTGTAGAAAAGCCCAAGCAACCAGGCGCCATCCGCCTGTGCATCGACATGCGACTACCAAACGCCGCCATCCGGAGAGAGAGACATCTGACTCCGACCATGGATGACATCGTCGCTGACGTAAATGGGTCGAAGTGGTTTTCGAAGATAGATTTAAACGCCGGATACCATCAACTGCCCCTAGCGGAGGAGAGTCGTTTCATCACCACCTTTAGCACTCACCTGGGACTCCGGCGTTACAAACGACTAAACTTCGGCATTTCGTCAGCGGCAGAGGTGTTTCAAAACACCATCCGTGAACTCCTCTCAGGATTACCGGGGGTCATCAACGTCAGCGATGACATCCTAATACACTCTGCCACAGCCTCAGAACACCACAAGCACCTGAGAGACGTCCTGAAAAGACTCAGCGCCCATGGAGCAACACTCCACAAAGAGAAATGCCAATTCTTTCAGCCCTCGATAGAATTCTTTGGCTACGTGTTCAATCAGGAGGGCATTCAGATTGATCCGAAGAAATCCAAAGCCATCAAAGACGCCCTCGTGCCAAAATCCCCGACGGAGGTGAGAACTTTCCTCGGTATGGCTACATACTGTGGCCGGTTCATACCGGGTTTGGCCACTAGGAGTGAACCGCTACGAGCGCTAACGAAGACGGATGTCCCGTGGCAGTGGGGCCCGAAGGAAGAAGAGGCCTTCTGGGGGATCAAAGACGCGCTTTTGGAGAAAGCCACGCTGTCCTACTTCGACCCCAAGAAGCGCACAGAGGTGATTGTGGACGCTAGCCCGGTGGGGCTCGGCGCGGTCCTAACCCAAGAGCATGAGCCCGGCCAGTGGACGGCGTTAGCATTTGCCAGCAAAGCTCTAACCCCGACGGAGACTAGATATGCCCAAATCGAGAGGGAGGCGCTCGCTATCAAGTGGGCCTGCGGCCATTTCCACCTCTACTTACAGGGCCACCCGTTCGTGATGGTCACGGACCACCAACCACTAGTGTCCCTCTTCAAAGGAACTGCTCCACACCCCCCGCCTCGCATTGAACGATGGGTGGTGCAACTACAATCCTACGAGATGGAGGTCACCTATCGCCCAGGAGCCAAGAATCCCGCGGACTATCTGTCACGCCACCCTTCTCCGCAAGAACATGAATCAGGGGAGGACGATCGTGAGGAGTATGCCCAGTGGGTAGCCCTCGCGTCATGCCCGAACAGCATGACCATAGATGAAATAAAGGAAGCCGCAGCAGACGACTATGTGTACCGGAGAACGATTCAGGCAGTGCAAGATGGATCGTGGACAGAATACCTGCGCCCGCCCACGTCCTGGGTGGCGGGGGACAAGGAATCACTCACAAGATTCTCGCGGATCCGGCACGAGCTGAGTTCCACGGATGACGGAGTACTACTGAGGGGCTCACGACTGGTCATACCCCACAGCCTGAGACACAGGGCGATACAACTAGCCCATGGAGGACACCAAGGCTCGACGAAAATGAAGGCACGCATGAGGGAAAAGGTATGGTTTCCAGATTTGGAGACCATGGTGGAAGAATATGTACGAGGATGCATGGCCTGCCAGCTGACAAGCGATCTGGAGAGACCCGTGCCAATAATCACAGAAGAGGCCTGCACCTCCCCATGGACCAAAATCAGTATAGACTTTGGAAGTTTTCCAGGCGAAGGACATACACTGGTAGCCATTGACTCCTATTCCAAGTACCCCGTAGTGGAGAGAGTTATCTCCACGGCATTTACTCATGTGGGACCGGCGCTAGAAAAGATCTTCTCCATGTTTGGCTACCCGTCGGAGGTCCGAAGCGACAACGGGCCGCCGTTCCAAGGGGCAGAATTCGCCACGTTCCTTACGACCAGGGGAATTCGACACCGCCGCATTACACCTCAGTGGCCACAAGCAAACGGAGACGTGGAGAGGTTTATGCGGACCCTCAATAAAGTGTTCCGAATCGCCATGGTGGAGCAAGCTGATCCCGAGCAAAGGCTACACGAATTCCTAAGAGAGTACCGGGGCACACCTCACTGCGCCACCCAAAGGAGCCCATGGGCCCTGATGTTCCAAGGACCACGGAGAGATCTCCTCCCAACCGCCCCAGGATGGGCGCCACCCCCAGCTGACACGGAAGAGGCCCAATCACGGAGGCGACAAGGAAACCAACGTGCCAGCACATACAGGAGGGCCCAGCCGAGGAGCCTCAGCCCGGGGACCCGGGTGATCATTCGCAACAGACGTCCCGGTGGGAAGTTCCAAACCCGATATGAACCAGGCCCGTGGACCGTCACATCTACCAAAGGCACCATGGTCACGGCCAAAAGAGGAGAGGAAGAAGTATCACGGAACACTTCGTGGTTCAAGGCACTCCCACAAGGGGGCAGTCAGCGACCGGAAGCGGCAGGAGAGGAGACCCGACCCAACGGAACAGCGACAACCAGAGAAGACAACGTCAGTGTCCCGGAAATTCAAGCGGAAGAAAGTGGATCCGTGGCAACGCCCCAAACACCGGTGGCTGAAGCCAGAGACACTTATCAGAATAATGAAGGTGGTAGGGGCAACGCCCGTAGATACAATCTGAGGCCTAACCCCCCACCGAGCCAGATGCTGAAAGACTATGCCTGCCGGCTGGTGCCCTGAGCCCAACGTCAATGGACACGCAAGTACCCAGGCATTTTCATGTAATATGTTGCAGGACTGAAAAATGTTTTCTCGTTATCTGTTTAAAAAAAAAAAAACATTTGCAAGTTGGGGAGGGATGTAGTGGCCGTCAGCGGTCAGCGGTCTAGTTCTTATCACGCACACGCACCCATGCATCCGCAGGCCAGGCGTGGCCTGCGGCGTACAATAAAAGGGGTGCGCGCGCTCGATAGTGTAACGGTGTCGGTGTGTGTTACTGCAGCCGCGCTGCCAGCCCCTGCGTAAAGGCCAACAATCACCCCGGCCTCTGGTGGACACCATAACGCAGGGCACAACACCAACGTGACCTTCTCAAGGAGAACCCATCTGATACTTTCTGGTGAATGATTGCCTCTCTGGAAGTTTTCTGCAAGTGGGGCCCCAGCTACGCCACACCTCACTCTACTACAGTGTTGTAAGACCTGTGCTTTCACTTTTTGACGTATCTGCCCAATGTACATCAAATCACACGGACATAGGATTAAATAATTGCCATTGGCTGTGTCACAATTAATGTGGGTTTTAAGGCCAATTGCAAGGTGTTTGTAGTTTGTTTGGTCTGGATGGTTAGACTACATGCCTTGCAGTGTCCACATTTGTAAAGTCCTTTTATTTCCGGAAGATGCACTGAATGGAAGGTGCTTGGGGTGTCTCTATGAGAGAATGAAGTAAATGCTCATGTATGCTCTTTCTTTTCTTGAATGAGTGCATTGGTGGTTCCGATAGTTCCAACTCATACAGAGATGAGTTTCCAGTACTGGATCGCAAATTTTCTAATCGCATTACTGCAGGTGCAGAAGGTTGTAACAAACATTGGTCTATTACTCAAGTCTTCGTTGTGTGTTTTAGCGACTAGTAAAGTTTCCCGGGGGTTGTAACAAGCTCTTTCACGGGCGAGCTTGACCTGTCTTCTTGGATACCCTCTCTCTATGAGGCGATCTGTGAGGTTTGTTGATTCCAAAGATGGGCATAAACATCTCGGGGCACTGTATCATGCCTGAAAATGCCTTTCGGATGAAGAGGCTCACCGACAGCCAAATCACAGATCATCCCACACAATGACCAGTCATAAGCACCTTTCGTGGACCTGACAATGTCAAATGTGCCCTGGCAGGGGGTACTGTCCAGGGAGGGGGCAGGACAAGAAAAAAACAGGCTTCCACCTGTGTCCTCATATGCTATACATGTGTTTTTCATGATATATTTAGTTAGTGTTATGAGGAAAATTGAATTTTGCCTTGTCATATGTGCCTACGTGTTCCCCATCCTATGATATATGTGCATGATCGATATGCATATATCCCCCTATGATCGATTAAAGACGCAATTATAGTTGTGTCCAATGTTAGTATGCCAGTTTCCAGTTCCTGTGAAAGCAACGAGTATTAGGCCTATGTTGCCCACGTTTTACATTATGCACGTTAATTCATTGAATTGTCCCCGTTTCTAGGCCTCAAAAGTGCCCGGACACCAGATTCAAGCTCCAGTCTCCTGAACCCACTCCGAGGAGCGATGCAGCCCCCGCCTGCATCCCTGACCCTTCACTTACTTCCTGCCGCGCAGCGCGGTGCCCGGCCTGGCTCTGCCTGCCTGTCTGCCAAGAATATGTTATGCCTCTAGTTATCAGTTCAGCTCTCCGTCTTCGCATTCCTAAGCTACTGAACCACATAAACAGCTTCAGCTATAGTCTAGTCTTTCTGTCTCCATGCAAGAGAATTACTGTATTAATATTCATAGAAGATTCATAGCACACGCAATACACGAAGAATATATGCATGCACCAGCCTTAGTGTCAAGTAGCCTTTGCCCTGATAACTTTTAGATTCTATCAACATGTACTCCAAACACCAGATACCAGATATGCTATAGGTACATGTCGTCCTGACATCGCAGACTTTCGTCTCCTCATCTAGTGCAGAAGTCATAGCCCCCAGTTCTCCCCGGTAACACGTCATGGCCCGTTTGCGCGCACTACTAGGTTAAAGGTTCCAGCTGCTCAGGTAGCCCCCTCTATGTATCCACCCACTTTATGACACTTCTGTGACGTTTTCATCACATGTCTTCGTGCACGCCCTGTGCACGCCTTCTTTTCACGCCCATGTGTTCTTATCTTACGCTTGTCACTTGTTACGCCTACTGTATGTAATGTAATTGTGATGTTTTACTATATATATCATGTACTGTTGATGAAACGTTGCAGCTGCCTTCTATGCCATTCTATTTCAGGCTGTCCCGATCCTGTCCCTTCCCTTATGCCTGAATAAAGCCCGTTCGACTCAGATACATCGGATCTTGCCTCTTATTTATTGAGCTATCTGTTTTATTAATGTATTCAAAAATAGTACCGGTAATTCATTATTTATTTACCACATAATGGCGCCCGAATAGGGACGTGCCCTTTCCCCACGCGCCGGTGATGTAACGCAGGCCCCCTGACCCTTCTACAGCCGTGACGGAACTCTACCGTGCACGTGCAGATATTTCTGCTTCAAGTCTCCCTCAGGCCCACGGAGGAGATGGAAACTGCAGTCCGGCATCCAGACGAGGCGGTGTGGAATGCGGTTCGTCCCGACCAGAGCCCAAGCCGAGAGAGCAAGGTCCGAGGTATCCGGAGGCCCACCTGTAACCGAAGACAGAGGTCTGAAGCGCATGCGTAGTAACCAGACGTCGTAGCAGTCCAGTCCAGTCCGAGGCCTTCAGTTTCTGCTTCCCGGTGAGTACCGTTGCGGGGGAAGTATCTAGACAGGTTCATTAGTTTGTTCCTGGTCCAATGGGTTTGGGTACACAGATCCAGTCCGACGTGTCCATCTAGGTGGATACGGTATGACGTGTCTCTTTATGAGACCGGTATGTTCTGTACTGTTTTAGCAGTGCATCCAGTAATTCTAGTAAGTCCGTTCTCGAGAAATTCAAGTGTTATGTTTTCAGTGTATCAGGTAGAATTCTGTTCGAACTGTTATTAATGTATTTCTATGTCGTGGTATGAGGGATTTGTTTGCCATTTCATTACTGTGAATATTGTGTATTGTGTTCGCAAGTATAATTCAGCCATGCCTCTGTTCTCGAAATTATGTCAGATCAGAACCAGAAAAGGGTTACTCGAAGAATCAGTTCCAGTCCCTCCTAGGGACAGTCCTGGACATTTTATGTATCACAAGCATGGTTTAAATGCCATATTATATCTAGACTTATGGGTGGATTACACCAAGGATCTTGAAGAGAAATATAGATGGCCTGTATCAGGTACATGGGATGCCGAGTGCATCATACGAGTAGAAGAAGCATTATGGAAAAAGAAAGCCAGACAGTCCCAGAAAGATGCCATCGAGTTATGGCGCAAAGAATCTCATAGAAGAACCGAAAAAGAATTCTGAAAAGTAGAATTAAGTAGGGAATCCTCAGAAAAAGCCCAAGAAAGGGAATTAATTGAAGAAGGTGAACGAGTTAGAGCAGAACAGTCCGACAGGCGGAGAAATGCCCTTATTAAAGGCATGTATCCTCTTCTTGCCGAGGGCTTGCCGAAGGCAACCCCGGAAGCACCCTGTAATTTACCGCCACCATTGGTCCCGATTAGGCTACGTCATAAACCGACCGCAGCTGAAATTTTTCTTTCGTCCTACTTGGACGACACAGTCCCGGAATATGCAAATCCTATTCCGCCTGCTCACGCTGTAAATAATGTAATTCCTGTTCCTCCAGCCACTGGTCCCGGGGGTCAAGTTAATGTGCCAGTGCCCCCGGACCAGCCCACATTAAATGTACCCGTTTTGCCAGTCACTCTACCAACACGTACAGTATTAACTGACGATTCCAGTTCAGGAGGTGCGGGGGGAGGTGCTCCTATCACCCCGCCTCAAGTAAGACGACTGACGCTGCGAGACGCAGCGTTACAGCGTACGCCAAAGGTGGCTACATACGCAGACCTCAAGAGACTTCTTACCGACTGTATATATGATCCAGTCCCAGGCGAAGATCACATGGTATTATATTCAGTACGTTTAAGACGGGTTGCCAACTTTTTGGTCACCCTGCCCGACATGAAGGATCATCTAGACAGAATATATTGTTTTGTCCGTACAGGAGAGAATCCAGGAAGTATTCACGAAGCTATGGCACACAGAAAAGCCGAGATTCAACATATGATTTTACAGTTCTTGATTAACTGTTTAATAAGAGAACAAGATTATCCTGATAAAGACAAAGACGAGATGAAAGGTCTGACTAAGTGGAGTGACAACATAGCCGAGGGAAAACACAAGACACTAGGTAGTATAGAAAGTATGTACAGGAAAATTCGTAAGGAAATTATAAGTATACACCAGAAGGAGGAAGCAAAAAGAGCAACCGAGAAAGAGAATGACTCTTCCAGTGAAGAGGTAGACAGCGAGAATCCCTCCAGAATAGCGTATGTAGGTAGAACTAGACTTTCCGACCGACATTCACGTCTAGATTACAAGAAAGTTTTTCCTCCTCCAGTACCAGAACAGTGTTCTCTTGAACAAGTATTCCAGGCCACCGACCAAATTCTGAAATCACGAATAGGTTATAGCGAGCCTAGTACCATGCATGAACAAGAACTAGCCCGATCAGCAGTACGATGGACTAGTGATTCTACCACGTTTCCAGATGAAATAGTGGCTCAAATGTTTCTGAAACTGCCCCCAGCCGAGCAGCGTCTGGTGGGTACGTATATGATCCAACACCTCATTACATTGTATGAGGGTCAGCATTCTGATCCAGGTCCTTTACATGATGTGCTGAACGAGTTACTCCAATACAGATGGAAAGGTCTAGGTACCGATTTAATTAGTGTCATACTAGAACAGCGCCACAAATACAGAACGTTCTTGAATCCACATTTTGTTCCTGTCCCACCTCCAGTAAGAAAATCATTCTACATAGACAGACAGAATCCGTTACGAGAAGTACATCCAGTTAAGGGAGAGGGGGGTGGTCTAGAACGAGTATTTGTTTACACCCCTATCACGAAAATAGAACTTCTGGAAATGAAAAAGTTAATACCTTGTCACGATAAAGATCCAGCAGGGTTCCACCGTGAATTAAAGGACATGCTCCGTATGGGAGAATACACGTATCCCGATATCATTAAAATGTTAAAGGTCCTGTTGCCTGCGGGCATATATGAAAAACTTAAAGAAAAAGAATGGGAGGTGGGAGAGAAAAAGATAGATTGGACCGCATTAGAGACTGAAGATAACACACGAGTTCCAGGTACCGGTCTTGGGGATAAAGCTAAAGCATTGCCCGAGTTACTGATACAAGTCTTGCCAAGATTACTAGCCACGAAAAAGGAAGACTGGGATGCCATCTCAGCCTGTAAACAGAAACAAGACGAAGATACTAGTGATTTTTATTCTAGATTTGAGAAATGTTTCATTATTAATAGTGGTCTGAAAACAAGTAGTGAATCTTATCCACATCTTTTTGTTACCAAACTAGTCGAGAATTCAAGTCCACAAGTTAAAAATCGAGTACTGAAAGTCGAAAGTACCTGGCAAGCTAATACTCCGTCACAAATGCTCCAGATGCTCCAGTATCACCAGAACAGAATTAGGGAAGAGCAGGAACATGAAAGGAGGCGTATGAAAGACACAAAAATGAAAGTACTAGTTGCACAGTCCGTTCCGCAAGACAGTCAGAAGAGGGGTCCGAATCAAGCCAGTCACCCTGCAACTCCCGTTAAAGGGACATGCAATTACTGTAAACAGCCAGGTCATTATATAAACGAATGTGCAGTTCTGAAACACAACATAGCTACTGGTAAGACAAAAGAGAGACTACGTCCTCCTAGACAAGAACAAGTTTCACAGACTTCCCAGCCACCGCAGAACGCACAACAGACAGTTACAGTACCGCAGCCTATAGCTGCCACACAGCACGTTACACAGCAGATGTACCAGTACGCACAGTCAGAGTATCCAGATTATCAGCCGTATTCATGAAACAGCCTAGAGAGGGAGGTTGGCTTGCCTCTCATCGAGATTCCTGTAGATCAAGAGGGTCCCTATGTACATAGTCAAGTATTAGGGAAAGACAGAAAGTTTCTGATTGATACAGGGGCAAGTAGGACTACCATCAGTCATGACGAGGTTCCCTGGGGCTCCACTCTCAGGCTCTAGAAATGTTTCCCTTGGATTTTCAGGAAAGCCTATTGTTAATGAAATATCGAAACCAGTTACTCTAGAAGTTGGTCCATTGTCCCGAACTACAGACTTGTTACTCACAAAATCATGTCCAGAGAACTTACTTGGTATAAAGACTCTGAAAGAATTAGGAGCAGTTATATGCTGCTCCCCAGAAGGGGTGCAACTGTTTCTGCGAGATTTTAAAGGTCATTATGTATTACGTGATTTTGATCCAAGATTATTGAATGTACCACAGCATTTATGGGCGCAAGGTCCAACTGATGTAGGTTGTATGCACATCACACCCCATCGTGTTACCCTGAAGAAAGGTGTTGTATTACCACGAATCCGACAGTACAAATTGCCACCTGAGGCTGTAGCAGCCTTATCCAAAATTATTGACGAGCTTATTGCTCAAGGAGTAGTTGTAGAAACTGACTCCAATGTATGTAATTCTCCTATCATTCCGATTCTGAAACGTACTGATCTAAATGCACCTCCAGTTTATCGATTAGTGATTGACCTTCGAGAACTTAATAAATGTATCATACCCCAGTACCCAGTAGTCCCAGATATTTCTTCCCTATTAACTACCATTGATTCTGAAGCTACGTTCTTCACTGTTATTGATCTCAAGAACGCATTCTTTAGTGTCCCCATTCATCCAGACAGCCAATTCCTTTTCGGATTCTGTTTAAATGGAAGGAGCTATAAATTCACACGAGCTCCTCAAGGTTTCACAGAAAGTCCTAGTATTTACAGTCAAGCGCTTAAAAGACAACTAGACAATATTCACATGCCAACTGACACTGCCCTGCTCCAGTATGTCGATGATCTATTGATCACAGCCCGTTCTGAACGTGACTGCGAGCGTGCGTCACTTACAGTCTTGTATTTTCTGGCCGAGATGGGGCACAAGGTGTCCCCGTCTAAATTGCAATTCTGTGTCCAGCAAGTGGTCTACCTAGGACACTTACTGTCCAAGAGGGGTAGGCAGTTGACACCTGACCGTATCCAGTTAATAGCACATCTTCCACAGCCCAAGACTCAGAAGGAGGTACGAGCTTTTATCGGCCTCACTTCTTATTGCAGACAATGGATTCCTCAGTATGCATTTCTAGCTCAGCCACTGATACAGTTAACGACACAGGAGGCAGCCGTATCGACTGTCCTCCCTTGGACCCAGGAACACACACTTGTTTTCAATGAGTTAAAGAAAGCCTTATGCCAAGCACCTGTTCTAGCAACACCGAACTACAGTAAGCCTTTTACACTTTTTGTCACTGAACGTGATGGTACTGCATTATCTGTTCTCACACAAGATCAAGCAGGGCAATACAAGCCCTGTGCTTATTTCTCTAGCACATTAGATCCAGTGGCCCAGGCGCTGCCTGCGTGCCTCAAGTCAGTTGCAGCCACAGCTCTAGCTATCAGACAAAGTGATTCCATAGTGTTAGGACATTCCCTGACAGTACAAGTTCCACACTCCGTGGAAGTTCTTTTAAACGGAACACAGACTCAGCACTTGACAATTGCACGTTTAACAGGTTATGAATTGACACTGTTTCAGCCACATATAGAAATCAGACGCTGCAACATTTTAAATCCAGCTACACTGTTACCGTCAGTTACCCCAAATCCTGCCACACATGACTGTGTGGAAGTTGTTAACACCATGACAAAACCAAGACAAGACTTGACAGACATTGCATTACCTAATCCCGACCTGACACTTTATGTGGATGGTTCATGTATGAGAACAAGTACAGGAGAACTAGTAGCCGCGTATGCAGTGACTACTGACACTGAAGTTATAGAAACACATTGTATTGACACCCTGTCTGCTCAAGCAGCAGAGCTTGTCGCTCTGACCCAAGCCTGCATACGAGCGAAGAACCTGAAAGTAAACATATACACAGATTCACGTTATGCATTCGGAGTCGTACACGACTTTGGAGTGCTCTGGCAAGAAAGAGGTTTTATGACTTCTCATGGAACCAAGATTCAGCATGGCCCCCTCATTCAAGCTCTGTTAGATGCAATACATTTACCGACAGCTATCGCTATCATGAAGTGCAAGGCACATACGAAAGTCACTGACATCATTTCCCAGGGTAACGATCTAGCAGATCGAACAGCCAAGCTTACAGCTCAGACTTCAGACATTCCAGTTAACATGACACCGACAGACATTCCCGATCAGACTACTTGTATGACAGTTAAGGACCCTACACAAGATGTACTAGATATACAGTTACATGCTACTCCCGATGAAATCAAGAAATGGTCTGAACAAGGAGGGGTCCAGACAGATCAAGGATGGTTGACGAAGGGAAAAGCCACATGGTTTCTCCCCGACTCTATGGTTCAAGTCATTATTAACACCGCACATAGTCCAGCACATTTAGGAGAAAAAGCCATGTTAGACAGTATTCAGAACCTTTGGTTTAACAAGCATTTACGAGCAGCAGCCAAACAGAAAGTACGTACCTGCATGATTTGTTGTCAGTTCAATCCAGGTAAAGGTGTCCCGGTGGAACAAGGTGGATTCCATCCTCCTGACCACCCTTTTGAAGTCCTCCAGATGGATTGTATTCAGATGGAGCGATGTCGAGGTTTCAAGTATGTCCTCGTAGTTATATGCACTTTGTCCAGATGGACAGAAGCATATCCAGTCCCAGATTACACAGCTGCGACCACTGCCAGGCAGTTGGTTCGTGAGTTTTTCCCCCGCTATGGATTGCCTAGGGTCGTGTATTCAGATAACGGCCAGCCATTCTCATCCGAACTCATGAAACAAGTATCCCTTCTGTTAGGGTACCAATGGAAGTTCCATTGTGTACGACATCCTGAAGCAGCCGGTCTCGTAGAGAGACATAATCAGACTCTGAAAATCCGCATTGCCAAAGTATGCCCAGAGAAAGGCGTAGATTGGATAGTAGCACTGCCAGTCGCTCTTTTCTATATGAGAATGGTCGCTCACTCCCGTTCAGGTCTGTCCCCTTTCGAGGTAATTTTCGGTCGTCCCCCAAACATGTGGGGTACACCTAGACCACGTACAATTACAGATGTTGACAGTAATATGCTGACAGATTACCTGGCCTCCTTGATGTCTGCACTACACTCTTGTCGTTCACAGGTTGCCGCTGCTTTTCCAGACAACACCGAAGTGAAACCGCATGAGGTCATACCAGGCGACCTCGTCCTCGTGAGAAATTTTGATCGTTCAAGTCCGCTGGAGCCCCGCTGGACGGAGCCCCGACTTGTGTTACTGACAACAAGGACCGCCGTGAAGATCGAAGGCAGGAAGGGGTGGTTGCACTCCAGTCATGTAAAGAGATTCCATGGACTCAAACCAAAGACTGTTTTCAAGGACTGCCCCGTTCTCAAGGACTGCCCAGACACTGAATCTAAACTTCCCCTGTTAGAGAAAACTCCGCAGCAGGAGTATAAAGATAAGCTTCGGTCTAGTAAGTCAGCCAGTTTAATTGTCTAAGTCCCTCTCGGGTGAAACGGTTAGACAGGTTCCTGACATGTATGAGATAGACCCACACAGTGAGAGAGTTAGTCAAAACTCTAAGAGAATACGTTATCAAAAGAATCTTCGAAGTAGATGTATTGTTACTTTATTTTTTCTGTTATTTCTGAGTCTTATGGTTACCTGCATAAGTTATGCCTTACATTTATGTTTTCCTATTAATTCACATGTACATATGTTTTCTAATGTTACAGTAGAGCACACTTTTAGTGACCTGCCTCCTCACGAGTTATCCTATCGTCTTGCCATGCGCAATAATACGTTTATCCGAATGTTACACTATTCACACCAGACCAGCAATGCCACTAATTGTTGGGTATGTGGTCGACTCCCCCCTTTCCAGACACCGAAGGGAGTTCTGCCACTCTTTCCCTATCCATTTTCACATAATGGTTCGTGTGGAGCATGGTCCACGTTAACGTCATCCTCAAATGATATGTTTCTCCTGAATCAGACATGTTTCCCAGACAAGGAAGGTCCTTCCCATAGAACAGGGTTAGATCTAGAAAATGAAGTATATGATCTAGGTAATTATTCCTCGAATTTCATGGTGGTTTTGAATGTTCAGTCCGAAACTACTCCAGATTTGCCTGCTATTTCAGTTCTACCCGTTAAAGGTGAATTATGTGTCAGAAAGAATGGTTCCGCACATGTAGGTCATAGTGATTGTACTACTATGGTCGAGTATAGTGACAGTGGGAAATCTATTTTCAAAGCTTCACGTCATTCGTATTTTGTATGTGGTCAGATCGCATATGTTCGTCTGCCCCTCGATTGGGATGGAACATGTTACATTGCCTTCCTACTGCCACCCGTTTTTCTAGCCCCATCCGATTATCACAGAAATACACATCTAGTACACGTTAGACATAGAAGGGAGACTGAGTCCCCAATTGTCGATCAAACTGAAACTGCTCTAGAACAGTATCAAGACTTCAATAAAGGTTTCTTTTTCTTCATAGGTCCTGTTCAGAATAGTAAGTTAATACGTAGGCTAACCAGAACCCTTGAAGCAGTAGTGAATGAGACTACTTCCGCTCTAGGTAACTTGACTGAAGAGCAATCTGCTATGAGATTTGTCGTGCTCCAAAATCGTCTCGTCCTTGACGTCATACTGGCCGATAGGGGAGGAGCTTGTAGAGTCATCGGATCTAGTTGCTGCATTCTCATTCCTAATAACGCACCGTCTGTTTATTCAGCTATAACCCGACTTCATAAAATTGCCCATCAGTTACACCAGAATCCAGGCACCTGGACATGGTCCGGTTGGCTCTGGAGTATCATATCTGCATGGGGATGGAAAGTATTGTCATTCCTGGGTATAGCAGTAATGATCATATTCAGTTGCTGCCTCTGTTTACAATGTGGCCCTGCGATTTGCGGCTTGTGCGCTACCTCTTGTATTCCTAGTCCTAAGTCCCGTTCCAAGACAATTCGAGACGAGCAAATGATGCTCTATGAACAGATAGATGGTATCATGAATATTGATGTTTCCTGATGGAAACGTAGGGCACAAGGAGGGAATGAGGAAAATTGAATTTTGCCTTGTCATATGTGCCTACGTGTTCCCCATCCTATGATATATGTGCATGATCGATATGCATATATCCCCCTATGATCGATTAAAGACGCAATTATAGTTGTGTCCAATGTTAGTATGCCAGTTTCCAGTTCCTGTGAAAGCAACGAGTATTAGGCCTATGTTGCCCACGTTTTACATTATGCACGTTAATTCATTGAATTGTCCCCGTTTCTAGGCCTCAAAAGGGCCCGGACACCAGATTCAAGCTCCAGTCTCCTGAACCCACTCCGAGGAGCGATGCAGCCCCCACCTGCATCCCTGACCCTTCACTTACTTCCTGCCGCGCAGCGCGGTGCCCGGCCTGGCTCTGCCTGCCTGTCTGCCAAGAATATGTTATGCCTCTAGTTATCAGTTCAGCTCTCCGTCTTCGCATTCCTAAGCTACTGAACCACATAAACAGCTTCAGCTATAGTCTAGTCTTTCTGTCTCCATGCAAGAGAATTACTGTATTAATATTCATAGAAGATTCATAGCACACGCAATACACGAAGAATATATGCATGCACCAGCCTTAGTGTCAAGTAGCCTTTGCCCTGATAACTTTTAGATTCTATCAACATGTACTCCAAACACCAGATACCAGATATGCTATAGGTACATGTCGTCCTGACATCGCAGACTTTCGTCTCCTCATCTAGTGCAGAAGTCATAGCCCCCAGTTCTCCCCGGTAACACGTCATGGCCCGTTTGCGCGCACTACTAGGTTAAAGGTTCCAGCTGCTCAGGTAGCCCCCTCTATGTATCCACCCACTTTATGACACTTCTGTGACGTTTTCATCACATGTCTTCGTGCACGCCCTGTGCACGCCTTCTTTTCACGCCCATGTGTTCTTATCTTACGCTTGTCACTTGTTACGCCTACTGTATGTAATGTAATTGTGATGTTTTACTATATATATCATGTACTGTTGATGAAACGTTGCAGCTGCCTTCTATGCCATTCTATTTCAGGCTGTCCCGATCCTGTCCCTTCCCTTATGCCTGAATAAAGCCCGTTCGACTCAGATACATCAGATCTTGCCTCTTATTTATTGAGCTATCTGTTTTATTAATGTATTCAAAAATAGTACCGGTAATTAATTATTTATTTACCACAGTTATATCAGATGGGCTTGGTTTGTCTAAATTGGCATTTTTAAATGATTGTAGAGGATCAACTTTTGGAGCTGTGCAATATGTAAATAAGTTGGTATTTGGAAGTAATAAGAGGTGGTGACTTCTCATGTTTCCTGTGCTCGTTTCTAGAGAAGTATCAAGCTGACATTAAATCTTCAATCTAACAGTTGAAAAAGCGTAACATGCATAGGCTTCCATTTGCTTACGCAGAGCTGACAGGCTTTATAGCAATGGATACACAAAATCAGATATACAGGGACTGAAGAGAATGGTTGTGGAGTAGGGCTCCAATCCACAACCACAGTGGATCAATAAAATAATTTTATGAGCCACATACAAAACTAACATGATTTGGAAAAACTGGACTGACCAGGTCTTACCTGGGAGCCGTATCAGAGGAGCTGTAACCAGCTCCTTTCTGGGGTCCAACATAAGGCAACCTTAGTCTCTGAGGTGTTATCCCTGTAAGGCCAACATGTCCTTAGGGACTCAATTTTCTATTACTTGACTTTTCACTTAATATTAAAAAAACATTGAAGTTGTACCAATGGCTCAGTTTGAATGTGTTAACTGGACATTGATTTTAAAAGAGAGGGCCTGGAATTGACCCCTGGTGTACCTGCTGACATGGACTCAACTGGTGACCTAAAGTGCCATCCAAGAACAGTAAAGTCTTGCCCAGGACAAGGAAGATTTCACAGTCATTGGGGAGTCAGACTCCACACAGGAATTGCATTAAGGCCGGCCATGTGGCAAGCAATAGAGTTTCTACTTCGACACACAGAAATCCTAGAAACTACAGGTAATGTTGAGAGTACCTGAAAATGCATGTGGGTTCTTCAAAAACGAACTGAAATGAAATATCATACATGATCGACTCAAGAGTTTCCCTGTCCAAGGCACTTCAAGCTCAAACTTTGTAAGTCCATTTTAAAACTAACCCTTTGAGGCATGGGTGGGAGCCTAGGGTCCACTACAAAAACCCACATTTGTAATGTGAAAAACCACCTATGGCCAATGCTGTTACAGACAGGCACTGCTGTCCCACCCTCAAGCTCCAATTTACATCCCGCATTGCCATCTCACCAGGTCAATGCTGCTGTGGGTGGTCTCAGTGACGGTGCTGGACGCTGTGGTACTACTAACGCACTCACCCATGGCAAGGAGTCACATGCATCGCACGGCAGCTCTTGACCTTCAGCACTAGCAGAAAGAAGATACATGCAGCAAAATCAATCTGAGCAAGTGCAATCCTTCTCTTCCTAAAGGCAGACATGCACAGTACAGCACTTGCCACTCTTGTGCATGCAACATCAGAGCTGTGTAAACGGAGAGCATGTTAAAGCCATGATGCAGGTGGAGAGCCCTTCCTGCGAATCCCCAGTGACCCGCTAAAAGCTCTGTCTGCACATCACTTGCTGCTGTAAATATAACTCCGACAGTCGCGGTCACTGACTTCCAGGAAAAAGGTGTTGCAAGGTGCTAAAAATGCACCATACTAAAATGCATAAGCCTAATGTCTGATGTTGGTACTTGCTAGGACAGTGGCGTAGCAAGGGGGGGGAGAGTGTCTGCCCTGTGCAGCACAAGTTATGGGGGTGGTGGTCTCCCTCTCCCACCTACTCTTACCTGAGGCCGCTGCAGATATCACCAGGACCCCCACCAGTCTTACATATGGTCACAGGCGCCCCCTGCAGGGACTGCCACGGATGGCAATTAGTCTAGCTGCACCACTGTGCCAGGGCTGATCACCAGAAGGTGTTCCCTCATTAGCATTGACCCATGCAAATAAGGGAATCCCTTTGCCTCTGCGCCCTCGCCGTATTACAGATGTGGATGCAGAGGCATAGAAGCTGTTAGGAGGTGTACAGTGCACCCCCTGATTACAGCCCTCTGGAGGAGATCAAGGGGGTCCTATGGACCCCCCTGACATCACCTTGAAGGCAGGTGGAGCCACTCACTGCACATCTCTCTCTCCTCTTGTGCAGGCCGGTTGCTGCCAGCACAGTGAAACACAGAGCAGTTGCTTCAATGCTGCTACGTTTTTCACTTGAATGCGCTGCCCCCAGGGCAGCGTGAGTTCACAGCTGTCCTGGGGGAAGCGCTCCCTTTTTCCCGTTTGCGCCCGGCGTACCTGTTTTAAGGTGAACCATGACGCAAACAGGGAAATGCGCCCAATCTATATTGTGACCCCTGGGCTGTCTTTTCATATTGAGATATTGCTTCTGCGTCGCTTCTGCACACAGGCAGTTTTTGCAATAACATATTCACTGTAGCATTGTTGTCTTATTTCTCCAACCTGGGTGTACTGCATACGTATGTTGTCTGTGGCCTGTGTTCTTTTGGAGGATTGTGATCAAAACATGTTTACAATGTATCTATGTGGTACTGCGGGACTCAAAGTCTTTCTAGCCTTAAGAGGGCTTTTGAGATCCATCTAAGAGTGTGAATGGGGGAATTAGATTATGTTTCCTACACATTTTTGGTTGAGCTTCGTACCTGTCTGTGTTGTTCTATTAAAAAAGGGACATGTTGTCTTTGTCCTCTCTGGGCGTGATGTTTCAGTGTGTTCTGTCGGTTTGATTGCAGATGATGTATTCTCTGTGTATCATCTAGTTGTGGATTGTATTAAAGAGTTACTCATATTCCGAATCTCTTTATAACCTCTATCAGTATGCTTCTTTCATTATAATGTAGTTACTTTCCACCTAACTATACGAGTTTCCACTTGCTCACTGTTAAACTAATGGTATTCGCATACATATTTATTCGCATACATATTGCAAGGATCGCGCATGACTGAATGATAAATATATTCATCTATCAAAAATGATAGCTCTGTCCTACAGACGCTGGATAAAGCAAGATGTCTCAAAGTGTTTTTTGTTGTTACTTGTTTCATTCAAGCACAGCATCTTTGGGTGATAAAGGGAAGCACTGTGAAATACATCTCACCTCTGCTCATCTGGCTTGTAGGTTATTGGTTTGAGTGCCAGACAATCATTTCTGGCCAGCCTGACTGATGCACAGACCTTCACCCTTGCTGTGCTCTGACAGTGCACTTCAATCATTTTTTTTCATTGCTCACCGTCCAGCAATTTTTATTTTCCTAGAAATTATAGCTTTCACCTTACAACTAGCTGCACAGGGTGTTTAGAAAATAAATGCAAGGCACAGGAATGGAGAAATCAAAATGAGGCCGAAGGGCTATAAATTGTTTGGGTTTTGCAGGTTGTAAGATTTTGAAAAACAAGCACTGGCAATACCAATAGGTATAACTTTATTGTGTCGCTCTTTGAACTTACACTGGCTCACTTCTCACCCCAAAAGAGCTCAGCCTACGCTCTTATGGGCACACTCCTATCCCTGCTCTCAGACACAGGCACACTCCTTCTGGCTTGACTGTCCTGTTCACCAGGCTGTACTGTTCACCAAACCGCCCAGAAATGCACTGGGGTTTTTTGAAGACCTATTTCCTGTGCTTCCAGCCCAGCCTCTCTTGACCACTATATCCACAGAAACGCCGAGAGCCAATGCACTTCATTGTAGCACTAGACGTAAAATCTCGCTAATATATTAGCAACAAAGAAGTGCATCATCATTGAAATTCCACAGAACAGGGGGCTCTCATGTAACATTGAGGGATTGGGATAGGAATGAGTGACCAGACTAAAATGCTGACAATGTCTGATTTTATTGATATTAAACAAAAATATGTGTTACAAAAGTGTTTTGTTGTTTTTGCAAGAAAACAAATGTAACCTGTCTGAGATGAGGTGTTTCTGCTGCGGCAGGACGTGGACTAAAGAGAGGGCACTCCCAGGCATTTAATAACTACAGTAGAAACCAGTGCATTCAAAGCAATGCAGATAAATAGGTGTTAAATTGGCTACTTCAAGCATTTGTGTAAATGAAAGTGGGTTTAGTGCAGGCATAAATAATCTACCTGAATAAGATTGCGACGTCAATGCCAGCAATCGTCAGACATCACCCTAAATGGTCGTAGAAGTATCAAGTGGCATTTTTATTGGACTGGCACCTTCTCCTCTTTGTAAGATTCTTATTATATTTTAGAATATGTAAACGTTCAACTCTCAGGGGGTTTATTTTCCTAACCAGGTTAAGTAGATACATTGAAATGCGCTAGGAACATGCTGTGTTTACTCATAGGCAAACCTTTTTTTTTTTTACTTTAGTCCAATGAGTACACTTGAGTGAACCAAGGCTACAGTTCTCATAATGCATTTTGCAACAGTGTTCTTAAACATGCAACTCGGAATCAGGCAGATATAGAATGGATTTTCTTCAGACTAAAAAAACAAACCACTGTAGCACAGCATACCCTTCAGGAGCATTAGTGAGGTTGTTATTAACTGGTATTAGCATCAATTAAATATGTTTCAGAGTGGAAGGATGTCCATACTTACCACACAGCTTGAGGCTATATGTCCTCTGAGGGTAAACCTATACGTGCATTCTCTTTTTGTATACTTCAGTGTGATGACCTAAGTGTGACTGGTATGCCCAGACATGGGTCCAGCTCCTAATGTGCCACTGGAGCCAAACTACACCCTAGGGAAGAGCCCCAATCATCGAAAAACCTGCCTTGAGTTGCTTGTCCAACAATTCACCGGGACCCTTTCTCCATATATGTATGGATTCGAATAGGCCTATATACAGGTTGGCAAATAAAGGTGAAAATGTGGTCACTATGATCTCACCTTGTATTAGGCGAAACCATTGTGAATATATTGTAGTTGAGCATGAGCTTAATTAGTCAACTCTTATTATACTTTACTAGGGATGCTATATTGATGATGTTATTCTCTTCTGGGCCGGCACTAGCAAAGCTCTGGATAAATTGTTCATATACCTCAATGACAATACATACAATGTGACTTTTACCAAAGAACATAGCACATCAGAAATACAGTTTCTTGATGTCACTATTCAAGTTGATGACATTAAACTAAAGAAACTTCCATATAGAAAACCCAAAGCGTGCAATTCAGTTCTACAATCTACACCCCACCAGTGCCCATCCTCCATTCCAAATGAAGGCAATCCCTTACGGAGAGATGCTAAGAACCAAAATAAACTGTAGTGATGAGATGTTACTGAATCAGGAACTAAATATGGTTGGAGATAGATTTAAAGAAAGAGGCTACACTAAGGAGACAATCACAAAGGCATGACATAAGGCTGGCAAGGTTAAGCGGGAGAGCCTTCTTATAGCTACAAATAAGAAAAAGAAAGAAAATAGGCGAAAGATCACGTTTATTACACCATACACAGTTTTGAGCACAGCAGTCAACAGAATCGTAAGGAAACATTGGCACCTATAAACTCAGGATGATACACTGAAAGAGCTGGGTGGGACTAAACCAATAATAACACATGAAAGTGGTAAGACTTTGAGACAGCATTTGTGCCCTAGTTATGTACCTCCACAATTTATGAGTACTTGCCTACCAATCTCCTCTTAAAGGTTTTTACAGATGTGGCTTGTGCTGTGTATGTTGTTTTGCCCCACACAAATCATGTCCTTTATGTTTAATACACACAAAATGTACACCATCCGCAGCTTCATCAACTGTAACACAAAATATGTTGTTTACTGTATCAAATGCATTTGTGACCAGATGTATATTGGCAGTACAATAAGGCCACTCAAAGAAAGAATACAAAAACATGTGAGAGTAATCTGAAATAATGTTGCACACCACCCAATTGCCACACGTCTCAACACAACGCATGGAACAAATGAATTGTTAAATCTTAGCTTCCATGGCATTGATGTGGCACGTCCTCCCCCAAGCGGAGGCAATAGAATGGCCAATTCTAGACAAATGGAATATGAATGGATCTTTAAATTAAGGGCAGTGGAACAGGGCTTAAATATTGATAAGGAACTACAGTTGTTTCTTTAGACTTGATTGTGCCCATAGAGAATGTAATAAAGATATTAAAAATACATAATCTTTATAGTAAATAAGGATGTAGACATATGAAGTATACTCTCCAGGATACATTTCTGTATTTTATGCACTTGATTCATATGTTTTTTACAATAGGTAACCTGATACTAACACCATATTTGTGACTAATTCTTATTAATGGTCAGAACGAGAGCACCATAGTTTTATACCTGTTAATAGATGGTATGCAACACCTAAACTTCTTAGTTTTCATGTCCAAGTACAAGGAACCATAATAGTGGTACTCCAGCTCCACAACATTGTAAACACTGTTTCCAAACTTTCGGTCCAAAAACTACATGACTGTTCGGCTATATTTGAACATTACTCTCCACGTCATGTGCACACGCTAGGAAGAAATTACGACTTTCTGGTATGTGTGGCATATATAGAGCATCTAAAAGAATTTAGGACTTAGGACAACAAACCACGTTATTGCCCTATCATTTCCCCAGACCACTATGGCAGCCATCGCTATAACTTAAGGCTCTCACCACCGAACCACTTTTGAACAAAACTCTATACAGCATGTGAGAGTGAGGTCGAGACTCTAATATTTGCAATGTATAAAGACTGCAACAGAAGAATAAAATAAATTATTGTGTTTGGATAAACCCTATTGAACAATTTGTGTACAACTCACGAATGAAGGACATTTTTTACTATAGGTCACATCTCTTCCTACAGACTAGACTTTTATGGCGACTATATTTCCATAATTGATCACTGAACAGTCCGCAATCTATTTCCTTTACCTTTAACTACTCCCTAAAGTGATTCAGATTAACAAAGACTTTCACGTGTGGAAGGCGTTCCTTGGGAACTGCAACTGAAAGTTCAATCAGTAAGAAACCCTTGCTTTCGTTTCTCCAACATATACATGAACCGTAGATGCTACTTAGACATTTCGGTGAGATTTTTCTCTTACTTTCGGAGCAGACTATCAAGGATCTGCCACTTGTTGCATCAATGTCTTGTGAGTCTCTGTAAATACAATTAAATGTTTGGCAACCAATGCCAGAGGGTGGTAAGTGCACTAGCCCTCATTCACAGATTCTATACACAAACTTTTGACGTGATTTTGATTGAAATTGCATTAGGAATGTAGAGGTCTGATATCCTATGGAATCTGCTTATTCATGTTTAGATATGATTTACCATGGGAGCGTCGCCTCCAAAATACTCTTTTCTGTCCACTTAAGCACAATAGCAACCATATGATTGAGACTACAACCAGGTCAGAATTATTTCTGTGACATCTTCATAAACACCTGGATTAAGATATTTTCTGAGCACAATCTGACATAAAAACTAGGTGACTGCATTCCTTAAGTTTTGTCGGTTGCACCACAGACACAAACTAATTCTATATCAATAGCACAAATTGGTACATAAATGCACTAGACTGTCACTAATGCACATATTGACTAAAGATGTTGGAAATTAGATGCTTTTACCACACGCCCTTCCCCATGAGGTGTGCAACATATCCTAACCTCAGACTAGGGTCATATGTAAGGTGAACAGGTGATGGCACACCCACAAGGTTGTGGCACTATTCCGAGGGTCATGAAATAGATGTACAAATTTGTACAAACAATTGTCATACATGATTTTGCTGCCTTGAACAAATCCAGGTGGATGAAACATGTGTCGGCTGCTGCTTTTGTGATCATTGATGTTTTAAGAAGCGTTCCTGAAATAAACAAGAATTTGTGCTGTGATTTGTTGGGACCTTGATTGATTAGTATGAACGTGGAATCCAACTAGGACAAGACTAAGAGATACTAGTTGGACTGTGTGTGGTTTGGTGCCTCATGATGGTATATTGATAGTTGTTTTTACTTCACATATTTTAAGATATTATTAAAGTGTTGTGTCTTTATAAAAGGGGATTTCCCGTTTTGCAGGAGTGACTTATTCTGCGGTTACTCGTGATTATCCCATTGAAAATTATATGTCAAGATCAAGATTCTATAAATGCTGGCTTTAGCCCCACACTAATATGGGCTAATATTTTTTCAGCAGTGATTGGAGACCCACATGCAGAATGAAAATATAGATCAATACCGGCTGTATTTATTGGTTCTGTTCGGAGCATGAAGCATATACACACAGTTCTAGCTACCTCCATCTTCAGTGTCTTACCCCTCTTGGCATTGTGAATCTTTCTGGCACCTGGATTATTTATGAATCTCATCATATACTAATTCAGTTGGATGCTTTGACATAGAGATCCAATGTTGTACCTCTCCACTCACATATTGTTAATAGTTTGATACCAGAAGGTTTTTCCACAACGCTTTTCCATCTGTGGCTCTTCCTGAAGAAGGTGTGGTTTTATACCGAAATGCGCAGAGAAGAGTTTCACTCCATACTAAGAAACAAGCTAATATTTATCAGTAGAGAACATATTTGTCGCCTAGGTATTGAGATTTTACTTGTACATATTGCATGAATTTTATCTGTTTGTTGGAAGTGTTAGGTTGACACAAATGTGTATGTGTATTATGTGGTGTGTTATTGTTTTATTAGGTAGATATTTATTGTGTATTTCAGTTGCATTTATATTATTAGAAGTTTTGTCGCTTTTTTTGTCTCTTGTCTCTTTTTTCTAATATATTCTTTATCACAACTTGTATACTTAATCAATTGACAGTCTATATACAGACTGATTTTGTAATTAATTCACATATTGAAAGAAATGATAATAAGTAAAAATTAAAAAAACAAATAAAAGACATCATAAAATTCATTAACTTCATGTTCACATATGGCCTTTATTATGTAATTATGTAATTACATAAAAACCTTAGTGATTGCCAAGGGGTATCTCATTACGCTGTTGTGTGGCCCTATAAAAGAGCATAATCGTGGCTGGAAATTCACATCTTTTTTGTAACTTTGATAACTGTGTTGAACTGCACTGAAACTAAATGTTCACACCATTTGATTTAATATACGCTGTGGCTGTCCCTTGCCAGCTACCCAGAGAGTCTAGCAACATCGAGTGACCCTATTTGCTCTGGAGGATGAGTACCATATTCTTGGACTGTGGGCAGTGTTTAATTTGAGCCGTTGGTTTCCCGTGCGCAGTACTTAATTGTCAACACATGAGCTTTTGAATGTGTGCCACATGGTGGCACTGTATGTCTAATTTAAGAAATTGCTAAACAGAACACAGTGGCTAATCAGGTTAACTTTATAATTATTTAGAACACACCCAGCCTGTCTGTGCTGCGTAAACCACAAGTTTGTTTAAAGAAAATTTATTTTCATTTTTGATTTAATTTCATTGATTTATCCATATGTCTTCAAAGGCACATTTGTCAAAACAATCGAATCAACATACAGACATTTATGTGCGCAATATATACAAGTGTAAAAATTGTTCACAATAGATGCTCAAAATTTAGGACACCAAAAAACAAATTACTACATTCAATACAATGCAAATTGAAACATAACAAACATTTCATAAAAAGAACCAGTCCTTTAAATTGTATACCAATGGACAGGTGGAAACAGAAATACTATAAAACTGCCTGCCTGTCTCAAAAGAACCTGTGGTTAGGTGTTCAAGCGAAGGAGAGCAGCACCCCTTGTGACCTCCGGACTAACTCCCGGTCGTTTCCATCCACGTTCCTTCCTCCCGCCGTCAAGCTCAAGTGCAGAAATTTTCTACCGCGAGAAGCCACTTTTCCTTCTTGCAGTCCCTGCGTGCTTCCTGCAGAAAAGGATTCACCCAGTCCACGTCCTGAGGAGAACCTTGTAATCATCATTGGTTCGAAACGCGTTGAGCCCCAGCCTGTGATAAGGAAGAAGGGTGCAGCCAGGGAATAATTAATATTACTGTCTTTGGCCCCAGCTGTTCAATCCTTAAAACACCTAACTACAGGTTCTTAAATAAATTTTCTTTAAACGAACTTGTGGTTCACGCAGCACAGACAGGCTGGGTGTGTTCTAAATAATTATAAAGTTAACCTGATTAGCCACTGTGTTCTGTTTAGCGATTGTTGAGGTCCAGGCTGGTCAGTGATTAATTTAAGAAATCAGCACAACAGCAGTTGTTTATGTATTCGATATATATTAAAAATTACCCTTTCCTTTTGCCCATGACATTCTGATAATTTTGAGGGCCTAGAAAGTCTGAATTGTCACACATATAGGAATGTGAAAGTTAGTTGTGCTGGTACTGTTGTTGGCTGCGCTGTCATGGACAATGTTTTGTACAAGCTGCAGTGGCCTCCTCACAAGGACCCTGCCACTTATTTGTTTACAAATTAACCGACACAGATGCTTGGTTTTGCCTGGGAATGTTAAGATTGAAGAAAAAGCCTGACATTGGTGATTAGTAGCACAATATCAGTCATAGCCTCAGGGAATCCAGTATTGTAGTGCATTGAAGTTTAGTTTTGAATATATCCTACAGTAAAAATATGCCAGTTTTCAGAAATAAACAAGTAAGTGTTGCCCATCTGACTGCAAGGATGATTGGGGGCTGATGGGAAAGCCTCATTGTAGTGGATCTGTCAATCTTCACATTTAGGAAGTTATCTACTTTGGTGGTCTGTTTTGTAATAAGCAGCTGTTGTATTTCAGATATTTATTTTTTATTTTTCCTAACCATTTCCTATTAAATGCGGCGCCTTAAGCTTTCTTTACTAATCCAAGGGCTTCTTAACAAAAAGTACTAGGAAGCACAACATATGCACAAACGCCTGTTAGCTTCCTCTGGAAGGAAAGACTGAACACTTACTGAGGAACACTTGCTTTAATGAGGTAAAGTGACCAAATACATCCAGTTGTCAAGCAGCCAATCCCTAAAGTTATTTCTAGAAACCGCACCATCGTCATCTCTCAGCAATAAGTCAGAGAAAAAGATGGGTTGGGTTTCTGTCCTCGGTATAAAGTAAAAGAGTCTTTGAAAGATGCTGAAATCAGGGATGTAGCTTTACCCCATCCCCCCATAAATGTATTTTTTGATATAGAGTCGGCTACAGGTGCTTTCAGTTGGGTATTGTGAAGGTCAGCTGGATGTCACCAGGAATCTTTATATCCACACAGATAAAAACGCACACACTGTCTCCCTCTCTGTTTAGAAAGTCCGTAAAAATATTTGATACTTTACATAATATTGCATTTTCTCTCTTTGCGCTCCAACCAACCAGCAGGTCTCTACCTTTCCACTGCCCCTTAGGACCCTCTCAAGAACCCTGCATGTCGTAGAAGGTATTTAATCATTATATGCCAGCCTGATTGTCGGAAGAGCTGAAGTTCACACTCCTCCCCAGTCTTATTGACCCAGCTATGCTCCGGGCTGAAATGTTCTGCTTGTATTACCTACTTGCCACACCTTATTTTAGTATGGAATGTCGACCGGACAAAATATCATTACAAAAATATAGAGGGACAGAATGTCAAAAGGTAAGTGCACAGTGGGAGGTAAGGATTAAAATTCTTACCTCCATATCTACGTACCCTTAAAATATATATACATCAACAAGAAATGTACATTGGAATTTCGGTGTAGAAAATGTGTAGGAACTTACTTTTCAAAATGTTGTCCCTCAATATTATTGTAACAATATTCTTTTGCGTCGATATTCGGGCTTCAATATTCCATGCCTACATTTCACACCACAGCTTCGTAAACCTGTGCTTAGGAAAAGAAGAATATAATGTTTAGTGTTTTAGATCTAATGTTCTGTGCTCAGCTATACTTATAAAACCTGGAGACAACCGGAGGGTAGTGCACACCTCTAGCTTTCTTACATGCAAAGTTAAAGAGGAAATGAAATGAGAGCAGCCAATAAAGAAATGGGAGCCACATGCTGTTTGTTGTTATAAAACAGGATCCAATCCCTACTGCACCGGTTAGCATTATGTGTCCAGGTCTCTAAAATCTTTCTATTCTCAAGAATTAGCCTGGGTTCGTTTTTGACTTGCAACCCAATAGGGATGGCACCAGACTTTACATATTCAATTAACCCCTTCGACGCTCATGAAGAGCTCAGCTCGTCATGAGGTACGCCTCTCGTACGCTCATGACGAGCTGAGCTCGTCATGAACCGCGGGTTTTTAAAAAAGTCAGCGCACAGCGGGAAAACCCGCAGCACGCATGGTGTTAAGAACTCAGCGTGCATCTCGGTTCTTATCATTTTGTTAATTAAATTGAGGATCTTGCCCCATTTATCATTGTTGCTAGAGAGTATTGTTACTTTAGTACCGATCTTGGAGTTCATACTATTAATTTTGTTGATCTGGTCCTCACTGAATCCGAAAGTTTTAAATGGGTCCATGTTATCAGTAGGTTGTATACAACTCTCCACACAAATAAAAGGTAAATGAAAAAAAGATCTTACATCAGAAGATCTTACTCCCCAACCAACAGGTTGTACCAATTGTGTAAAACAAGAAGGGAGTGGCCCCACTCACCAAGAGACAGGGTACCAGATACAATCAAAGTATAAAGAAGAATTTCTCTTGGGTAATAATTCACGAGGGTCAAACTGCACTACATTCAACCATACAAAAACCTTGAAACCATTAAACTGTACTAAATGTACTTAGACTTTCGGTCTTCCTAACGCGGAGCGGAACTGCACGGTTAATCACGCTGAAGAATGCCCCCTTCAAAGACTCACATAAATAATACGGAGGGATTTTGCTCTTATGATCTAGGGAGACATCGCTCCCTTTCAAACAGAACCAGAGGACTATTTTACCCCTAGTGGGAAGACTCGGTTAACGAGAGGATCCCCATATCCTACCAGTGTTATTGGAAAAAATCAAGAGAGATATTTCTCCCCCTCTAAAAGAGCTGGAGGACTCTCTTGTCTCCATTGGGAAGACTGCTATAATTAGAGGATCACCATATCCTACCATTACTATTGGGAAAGGATTTTAATCCCCAACGAACCCACGATGAATCCAGTTTGTAGCCCATCATCTATTATTAGAATTAGAGGTGGGTCTACATAGAGTCACCTAATAAGATCTTTATAAGCCACCGGCATGTTCTGAACTAATAATTTCTTCTCTTTATAAAACAGAAGATAAACTTTTTTCACTATTTACAAGGATTGAAAATCGCTATCCCTCCCTGCTGGGACAGATTGATTATAAAGCATATCCCAGCAGCATAACAAGAGGCATATATGTTATTGTACCAAAACTAGACAATAATAATAAATCTCCTGAAGAAGGTGGTTTACAGAAATATAGAATCCACCAAAATGCCTCACCGCCCTTCCCTGCATGGTTAAATTTGAGGAACATCTGAGTCTAATCATATCATACCTGATAGGCCCCAACAGAACTGATTCAATCGAATTGTCCCAGTTATGATGTTTTTTTAATGTTTCACTTGTTTCCTGTCTCTCGTATACATATTAAGTATTTTGTTTGTCTCATGTATAAATTTGTTGATACGTATTTTTTAACTGATTTAAATTTGTTTTTAACTTTATGAATTGTAATTATAATAAATGAGTCTTTGTGATATTCAAATTAGATTTTCTGTGTGTTTATAATTGATTTATGGGTCCTAAAGTCTACGTACATTTAGTACAGTTGAATGGTTTCAGGGTTTTTGTATGGTGCAATTTTACCCACGTGATTTATTACCCAAGAGAAATTCTTCTTTTATACTCTGTTGTTGTAAACACTACACTCACCGAGAAAAACATGACTTTCTGTTCACACTCCTCACATATATCACAAAACAATTAGTGTAAACCAGACTTTAACCAGCCAAATTGTGCAGAAAATGTTTTACTGGATCATAATTAGACCATTATAAACTGATGGAGCAACCCAAGAAGCCCGATGACCTGGGTAATGTACAGAACATGCAACAATATGGCCCTACTGGCACTTATTTAGAGAAAACATGTATGATATTATTTTACGTATTATATTAATGGCGTAAGAGAGATGCATAGAATAGTAAGGCTATTTGAAACAATAAAATGTATTCTTACATTATTTTTATATTTTGAAGTACCATATCAATTCCTATGAAGAGGTTTCTGTAACATGGTTGCTGCAAAAGAGAATGCATAAGAAAAGTGTTTGAAGAAGTGCTCATGTGTAAGGTGATCCAGAGAGAAAGAAGTAAAAATAATTTCCAGGATATATTTTTAGAGTTTGCACCAATGGCTCCTGAAACCGGAATCAGCCAAGGTGGGGAAACCTGTCCGAAAGAAACAAATCCTTTTCTCAATGGCAAATGTCCATATTTCAGAGAAAGTGCAGCCGAATCCTAACACATCATTCTGCTGGACATATATATATATAAGTTTCAACACTCATTGTGTCAATCCCCCACAGGAGATTCTGGGACACAGTCATTGATGATATGTGCACATCTTTATTTTTCACATTTTGCCATTATGCGTTTCAGCCAAGCCTGGCCTTTATCACATAATGCAACTATGGTGCTCTCCGGGATATTTAAAGTGTCCATGTAATTATTGATTTCATAAACATGAAAAAACAGACTTTGGCAAGATCGGCTGAGAAACATGAAAATGCGATAATTGATTACTACCATTTTAATTGCACAATAATTTTAAAATAAAGTCTTCATGTGGCTATAAAAAAATTAACTGAAATTGCCTTAAGATCATAATCGAACGGAAAAAGTTAGGAGTATACAAACTTAATAATAGGAGACATAAATCCTAAAATGATAACAACATTGTTTTTAATCACAATGTGTGAGTGCATTTCGTCACATAGTATTAATGATAGGCAAAGATTCAAAGTATTATGTGCCCCTAAAGGAAAAGGGTAGGGAAGGTGGTAGTGTAGGAAGGAGTGTAGGGTAATCAAAAAAGTGACATAGCAATGGTCAAATGACCTAAGTATACAATACAATAGTTAAATCAACAGAATATAGACCAATGGTTCAAGTTCATTATATGTACATCATGCTTCCGAAATAGAATACAATCAATGATATATATGGGAGGAAGCTGAACAAAATGAGGCTGTCGACGTTTCGACCCACGGATAATTGCAGGGAATAGATGGTGCCTTGCTAGGGGGTCTTCATCAGGACGGGGGTGGGGGCGTGTTACCTAAACAGAAGGTTGATGATTAGATTGACATCGGTCAAAACGATCTAGTTTACTCTAAAAACAACAATGGTTGAGAAGGTAAATTACCATGAGGTGTAGAGTACTCTAGTCATCGTAAAAGGTATCGCATGAATGGACGAGGAACATCGTAGCGTGTTGGTGCTAACGAGGGAACAAGAGATAATTAATTGAAAACGCATCATAGTCAGACGCGAGAAGGCAATTAAGTCGCTATAGAACTAAATGGCAAACTTACAAAATGGCTCAAGGTCATGGGTATTTCAATAGGAGTTGGACTCGGCATAATACGGTCTGAGTGGTGTAATTCTCTGTGGGAATAAGCGGACAGAACAGTGTACAGTTAGCCTCGAAAGGACTTTGAATACAAAAGGGAATGAGAGAATGGAATAGGAGTGGGACATGCACTCACAATTGTTGCTTACGGAGTGTGCTTCAAAGATCCCACCGCAATATCGGGAATCTAAAAAACAGAAAGGCCGAAGGCCCGTGCGGCATTATAAACCTGTTCCCAATTGTTGCCATATATGTTAAAGCAGTGGTGCAGCGAGCCTGGGGTCAGTTACCTGAATTGCTGAGTCGAAAGGAATATCACATGAATCCCGCCTAGTAACTGATCGGGAATCTGAAAAGACAGGAATGCCAGGGGGCCAACAAGGCATCAGAGGCTGATCTCCGTAAGTTTGTATGGCAAGTTAGCACAGTGGCGTGCGTGTGTAAGTTTACCTTTTAATCGGGACAAATCCTCCGAAAACGCGGTCCACAGTGGCGGCCGGTCAAGGGCTAAAGCTGAGTATCTAGGCAACCAGGGTCACGTGACCCGGAAGTGGGCCTGATCAGCCAGTAGTAATGGAAGAAAGACTCACATTGTGGAACCCAGCTCCGGAGCTGGGTTCACGTTGCTAAGTTACGTGGGACACAATTAGAGCGCATACGAACAGTAAAGTACAAATTATGGCAAAGTAAGTTCGATCGTAATGAGTGGCCAGAGAGTCCATGTAAATAGGAAAAAAACAAACATTAATGTAACCAATTAATATGACAGTGTGTTATGTACAGATACTTAAGGATACAGAAGGGTACTGGTGTGTATCATCGCAATAACTTATGGAGAGACTACAACCCAATAACATGAATGTTAATAAGTACATCCGGATCATGCGTACCAACCCAACATGATGGTGAAAAGCCAAACCGGTGTTACATAGTACTAGGGACATACAATGAAATTACATCTTTATAGAGAAAACACACATGGTTTGGTGGAAAATGAAATGGATATCAAACAGTACACACAGACTTATCATGCATGATCGTAAAAAGGCCATTTAGTGATGCATGTTGTGAGATATTCACGTGTAGGTAGGAGCATGGAAAGCAAATTGTCAATTGCAGGGAAATTAAAATTAACTAAGTCTGGCTATTTGCACAAAAGTGCTGTCATTCTCATTTGGGCCATGTTGCACAGAGTCCAATAGAACCATACATTTAGACTCACGAATGTTGAGTATGTTACCAATGTTGCCGCCTCTGGGGCCCAATGTGACCTTCTCTAGAATGACCCATTTGAAGCTATCTGGTGAGTGGTTGGCTGTTTTAAAATGGTCGACCAATGGGGCTCCAGGTACCTCGCAACGTATGCGGCTAGAGTGTTGTAGAATCCTTGCTTTGGCCTTCTGTTGCGTCTGTCCTTTGTAGATTGAGTCACATGGACATATGTTTGCATAAATTACGTTGCTGGTGTTGCAATTAGTGTGTGATTTCAAGGGTATTCTATGATGTTTATATTGGAATTCCTTGGTTTGGATCACTGAAGGGCAGGCTTTACAATGGCCACATCTGTAATGACCCACGATGGGGGGAAGATTCCACAGGGATAGAACCGTGTTCTCCTTTGGGGTTTGTAGAAAAGATCTCACCACAATTGTCCCTGATGCTTTTTGCCCTCTTGAAGGCATGTAGTGGTGGCGTATCTTGTCCCACATCATCCGAGATCAATTTCCAATGTTTATTGATGATTTTCTTAACTCTATTGCTTTCCGTCGAAAAGGTGGTAACACATACAATTCTTTCTTCTTGTTTATCGAGTCTTTGTTTGGGTGGGAGTAAACACTCTCTGGGATTGAACCACGCATGTTTTCTTGCCCTTTTAACCAGTCTCCTAGGGTACCCCCTTTGCATGAGACAATTAGAAAGATCTTCCGATTGTTCCATATAGTGTTGCCTGGCAGAGCAATTCCTGCGAATACGCAAGAACTGCCCAAAAGGCAAATTGTCTCTCAGGGCTCTTGGGTGGTGGCTACTGTATTGTAGTAGTGAGTTACGTTCCGTCAGCTTCCTGTATAGTGTGGTTTGTAGACAATCTTCATTCTCGTAGATGGTGAGATCAAGAAAATCCACTTGCTTGGTGTCTGAATGTATGGTGAATTTGATGTCAGATGATTGTTGGTCAAGCCAGGTATGGAAGGAAGATAGCTGAGTCTGATCGCCATTCCATATCAGGAGAATATCATCTATATAATGCACCCAGAGGCCAACAGTATGGTGATAGAGGTTACGTTCGTTAAGCATGATGTACATATAATAAACTTGAACCATTGGTCTATATTCTGTTTATTTAACTATTGTATTGTATACTAAGGTCGTTTGACCATTGCTATGTCACTTTTTTGATTACCCTACACTCCTTCCTACACTACCACCTTCCCTACCCTTTTCCTTTAGGGGTACATAATACTTTGAATCTTTGCCTATCATTAATACTATGTGACGAAATGCACTCACACATTGTGATTAAAAACAATGTTGTTATCATTTTAGGATTTATGTCTCCAATTATTAAGTTTGTATACTCCTTCTAACTTTTTCCATTCTGGGACCCTCTTCTCCTGTACTACATATTCACCCAGGTCCCAGTGACTGTATTTGGGTATAACCCGTGTTTCTGTAACACATTAATATCATAATCAACACATCATATTATGCATAAACAATAATCATTTAAATGTTTTGCTTAAAACCTTGACCACACAATATATGTGCAAAACCTAAAGCATTTCATTTCAAGGACAGTCTGAACAGTTTTAGGTTTAAACCTATAATAACTGATAAAACCCCACCAGAAGGGAAATAGCCCTTAGCAGTGTAAACATATAAACACTGAAAGAAAACCTGCACAACCACAAACTAAATGCCATTCAAAGAAAGGAAAAGGAGAGTGAAAGATTAATTTTTAGTTCTTTCTGAAGGGGCCAATACAATGTAAATCTGTATTATAAGGTTGCAGTAAGAAAGATTGGGCTAAGACTATTCTGCTTGAGTTTTTTTGTTTAGGGATGCCACTAAAATATTGTTTCTTCTTCCTTTTTCAGTTTTGTGGTCTTTAATCTAAAGATACAGGGGTTAAAAACATGTTTTAGGTGTTGTTTATTTATTCTATAAACTGTAAAGAATCAGTAAATATCAAAATCATATTTGATTTGTGTACTATGTTGGAGTCTTTCACTGATAGGAAAAATGTAGGTTTCATAATAATCCTTACCAATATGTTCTATCACATTTACCCACAGAGAAGGGGTAAAAACCATTGATACATCAGCCCCCTTTTTCTAGTGATTCAGTATTGACAGTAGGTGAATTGCCAAACACCCTAGTTTTTAAACATTCAATGAAAGGTATAGTGACAGGTATATGTGAAAAGAGTGCAGTCACAAATCATCTGGGATACCGGTGAAAACATGACACCAGACTTTTGAAAAACATGGAACGCAGTGTCACTTGGAATGCTGCTGCAAAAAGGTCTTACCAAGTTCAACAAAGATTGGAGTGATTGTGTTTGTATTTGCAGTGATTCAGCAACGTATATGAAAAAGTTGTGTGATGACATGTCACAATTGATACCTGAGCTAAAGTGCTTCCCTACAAGAGATAGTTGCCACTTGTTAGATTGTTTGCTGAAAGCATCTTTACAATCTTCAGAGTTACTGAAGAATGCTATTGACTGGTCCATTCTGGTGAACTGTTTTGTAGTGCATGGAAACCAAAATGCTAATATTTCTAATGTTGTACTTTGTGTGGTATCAAAGAATGAGTCCTCCCAACTGTGTCAGGTAGCTGGTGGTTCTTAGTCCTAGAGGCCATGAATGATATATTATCCATGTGGCAACCGTTTACAGAACTTTTGCTGAGTGATGATACCAAAGGCTAGAAATGTGAGGATCTTTGATCACATATTGACTGCTGAAATGGACATCATAAAAACAAGCATTGGCATAGCCTATAGGTCACGCATTTGGGACCTTATAAGTGTTTAGCCATGCAACAGTTGGTGTTGTTGAACCAAGGATATTCTGCTGCATAACTAAATACTTATAGGGTCCAAAAATTGAGACCTATTGGCTATGCCAATGCTTGATTGTTTTTTTGTTGCTGTTTTGTTTAAGTTGCCAGATCTACAATAGCTGGACATGGTTTTTGATAACAGTTCTTTGCATTAAATGAACTTGTTTTCATTGCTCTGAATGTTGTTTCCATTCTGGTTGTAGGAAGCAGTCCTTCCCGGAGGTGTGGGGGCTGCCCATGTGTCGGACTTTGTAAATGAGAAAAAGCCTGGTGCAGGCGCAATTTACAAGTGTGGAGTGAGTGAGCCCCAGGCAGCATGATTCACTCACACAGGAGTTCATGCACTGCACCTGCACACTCAGCATGGTTTAAGGAAACTTGACCCACTCCCTCCCAGGCATTGAACACATATTTACCAAGAAACTCTAAGAAGAGCATGCCTGCTGCACTGACGGGTAGTGGTGTATGCGCCTGGTGAAAGCATGCACTGACGGCTGTTGGTGTGTGTGCCCGGTGGAAGAGTGCACTGATGGCTAGCGGTGTGTGTGCCTTGTGGAAGCGTGCCCTGATGGCTGTTGGTGTGTGTGCCTGGTGGAAGCGTGCACTGACGGCTGGTGGTATGTGTGCCGGGTGGAAGCGTGCACTGATGGCCGGTGGTCTGTGTGCCTGGTGGAAGCGTGCACCGACGGCTGGTGGTGTGTGTGTGCCTGGTGAAAGCGTGCACTGATGGCTGGTGGTGTGTGCCTGGTGGAAAAGCGTGCACTGGCGGCTGGTGGTGTGTGTGCCTGGTGGAAGCATGCACTGACAGCTGGTGATGTGTGTGCCTGGTGGAAGCATGCACTGACGGCTGGTGGTGTGTGTGCCTGGTGGAAGTGTTCACTGAGAGCTGGTGGTGTGTGTGTCTGGTGGCAGCATACACTGACTGCTGATGGTGTGTGTGCCTGGTGTAAGAGTGCACTGACGGCTGGTGGTGTGTGTGCCTGGTGGAAGCGTGCATTGACTGCTGGTGGTGTGTGTGCCTGGTGGAAGCGTGCACTGACGGCCGCTGGTGTGTATGCCTGGTGGAAGTGTGCCTGGTGGAAGCGTGCACTTACGGCTGGTGGTGTGTGTGCCTGATGGAATCGTGCACTGATGGCTGGTGGTGCGTGTGCCTGGTGAAAGCGTGCACTGATGACTGATGGTGTGTGTGCCTGGTGGAAGCATGAGCATTCACAGAAATAGAAGACACAAATGAAACTGAGGAAGAGGGAGGGGGAGAAGGGAGTGGGGTGCGAGCAGAGGAGCATTCACAGCCATACAAGACACAAATGAAATTGACGAAGAGGGAGGGTGAGAAGGGAGGGGGGAGTGCGAGCAAAGGAGCCTGATTACAGCAATAAAAACACAGATGGCAGCTGTGCATGTGCACGAGCTCGTGAACTCAAGCTGAGGGCCAGCAAAAGCCTCTGGTGGCACTTTTAAAAGCCACTTACTAAATGCCTCGAAGTGACAGCATGTGCTGTCTCAGGCGAGACCTAAAACCTAGAGTCTGAAATTCCCCTTGTCTACCAAGTATTCAGCATAATTGGTGTAGATGTTGCACATCTCCTTGAGAGTAGGCTGGAGAACACTTTTAGTGACTTTGGCACAGCAACATATTATATGATAGAGTGCATGCCACTTGGTAAACAAAGAAATGTTGAGGAGCAATTCATGAACTTTTATATTTTACAACATATGAGAAATAACCCTTCTCCAAACATGGCATTTGACGTCAAATGAAGCCTCACTGTGGTACTCTGCACAAGTTATAGATCCCTTTGGTAAATGGACATCTTCTCCGGAGTTTCAAAAGTGCTGCCTCATTTTTGACCACTTCAATAACTCTGAGGTCATATGCGCCCAGTTCAACACATATCTTGCAGAACCTGTCGCAGAGAATCACAATCTTCAGGTGCACCGGTATTGGCATTGCAAGCTTTGTCACTGGCCAGAGTTAGCAAATTGTATACTGGGTAATTTGGCGTTGCCTGTCTCAAGTGCCAATGGTGAGAGGGCCTTTTCACAGATAAAAGTTTACATTGGAAGGAAAGAGCTAGTGTGGATGACCAAAGACTCACTAAAGAAGTATTGTATGGTGTACTATAAGTTTGATTTATAAAAATATATTTGGACCTCATTTACACTGTATGTACACTGTCTATATACCATGAAAGCAAGCAATAATAAAAGCAAAAAGGTCCATAAACTCTTGAAAAACACGGTTTCTGTTGTTTTTAATGGCGCAAAAATGTGTAACCACTGTTTTTTAAGGTATTGAAATCACTTGTAAACACTGAAAAAACACCACCAGAATTTACCAAAAATAGAAACTGAAAACAGGAAAGCAGTACTGTACAGACTACTGTAATTGTGCAAAACATTGCTTACTAAGTGCCTAGTGAATTAAATAACTCTTTTATAATGCATGTTCACCGGTGGTCATTGTCGTTATTGCCAATGTGAGCTTGTTGAAACACCCTTGTAAACATGATGTTACTCATGCCCTTAAAATGATATCCATTTCACATATCATGTTGTCATGAATACAGACTTTTAACCATCAACTTCAATTATTTTGCTTAATGTGTGCAAATCATACGCAAAAAGGAGAGTTAATGCCCAAGTGGGCAATGTTATATTTTATAGACCCATCTTTGATCTGTTAAAGTGACAATGTGCAATAAAAGTGCAAAGTTTAATGTTATAAAAAAAGAATGTGCAATGTTAGCTACCGATTTTATATTCAAATCCAACTCTAAAACGCATAATATGTAGTCTTAGGAGTTACATTGCCTCATCATATTGTAGAGAATAAACCCTGAATTAGATTTATGCTAAATGTTTGTTGGACATAGTCCTCTTGGACAGCATAAGCACCTTAACAGGTTTGCATTAAAGGCAGGTATACATGTATTCACTGGGATTAAGCCCATGTGGAGTTTTGGCATCCAGAATTAATATGTACCTGGTCTCCAACTTTCTCAATATTGATTCACGATTGCCCCCACGCCTTACCCTGGGTAGAGTATGAAGCACAAAATGCTTGAGGTAGCTGAGATTGCTACTGTGAAATTCCTTAAAATGTCGGGCCACTGAATAGGACGGGTCAAAATTTGTAATAGCTGGAATGTGCTGTGAGATCCGTTTATGAACCTGCAGTTTTGTGCTCCCGATGTAATGCAACCCACATGAACATTCCAAAACATATATCCTAAATTCAGTTCTGCAGGTCCTTTAATATATATATATATGTGTGTGTGTGTGTATAGATATATGTCATTCAGGCAGCAATTTTTTATTGGAAATACGGCTTTCCTCTAATTATATTGCAGTACAACATTTTATATATTTACATGAGAGAATGGGTACCGTGTTTGTTGTAGACTGAGATTTTCTACAGATGAAGCTGATGTATTATCATCTTTACTTTTTTTCAGAACGCTTGTCATGAAAATAAATTGGACGATACAAATATTTCAATCACCTTGGTTTCCAAATTATTCATCATCCTGTATATTTTTAGGAGATAATCTGAAGAACTTCGCTGTAGCATCGTTGAAATTTAGACCATTATGGAAAATCAAGCCTTTCTCTTGCTGTGGTGCCACGAAATTCTGCTGCTGCTTCTTGTGAAATTTGATGGGCTGCTGAGTGGATCACCCATGCAAAAATAAAGAGAGGCTCAGCAGCTCCCCAGGATGAGCACCCTGAGCGGCCCTGGGATGGTGATTAGCTTGACCACGGTATCTGTGTCTCTGGACTTCAGTGTGCACAGTGGTCTGATGGCTTGGCATATAAAGAACAATCTGACTCTGAACCAGAGCGTACCCACCTCAGACCCGTTAAACGCCTCCGAAGTGGAAGAAGTCGCACGCATGTCCATCGGGGATAAAAACTGGCCGGCTCTCCTTATTTTGGCTATTATTGTTCTGACAATTGGAGGAAACATACTGGTAATTATGGCGGTGTCCCTTGAGAAAAAACTGCAGAATGCCACCAACTACTTCCTGATGTCCCTGGCAGTGGCAGACATGCTGGTGGGGATCCTCGTCATGCCAGTCTCACTTGTTAATATTCTGTATGGTGAGTAGCAGTGAAAATTTCTGTATGGCTGTATTTCTCGATTGTTTCTCCTTGTGTCAAGTGTGTAACAGTCAACACTACAAATTCACTGGTGATTGGTATTTGAGGATTTAGCCTATTTCTGCAAATATGCACCTGAAACAATAGAAAGGAATACTATTTTAAGCTTCAGGTTTTATTGATCCGATCGCACTAATGTATTTCTCTTAGGTAACTGAAGTCGGGTTAAGTGTCTGCATACAAAATATCACCAGCCACAAGCAACCTCGAGCTTCTTTCTTTTCCCGCTCAGATGGAGCTATCTGCATTACAGGCTGTCTCCCATGCATGCTAATGAGGAGCCAGAACTGCACTGTTCGCGGATTTCAACGGGTTTAAAACAGGAAATAGAATGCTGTGGCTTGGAGAGTTTCAGGTAAACTGGAGCAGCACAGTGACCCCGGAGCTGGGAAGATTGAGTGCAGAATTATTTTGAACCTAGAATGCATTGCACGGCGTCGAGGAAAAATGATGCAGGGATATTTTGAGCCTCATCTGTGGATAGTGCAGCGCCTGATTGCATCTCCGCTGAGCAGATGATTGTGATTTAGAATTTAGGTGCAGCAGGTGAAAATTGCATTCAAGAAAATTGAATCCTTCCAGGATTGGTTTTACGATGGCCCATTCAATAGGTTACACGTTGTTGCATCGGAAGACTGAAAACTAACAGGTGCGAGGAAGAATCAGATATAGAAATGTTCCATATTTTTTCTTGATATACATATATATATATATATATACATATATATATATGTATGTATGTATATATATATATATATATATATACATATATATATATATACACACACACACACACACAAAGACATTATACACGTCTGTCTTTTGGTGCCATCGTACAGACAACCAACTTTTGTTTCCCCACTTCATCAGCACACATTTAAACACAGATGACACACTACTGTTATATATGATTATCATTACACTTGTTCCAAAGCACGGCACTCTGCCATTTGAAGTTATCCTTAGCTTTAATAGTACAATATGTTGCTTTTTTAAAGAAACCTCTGCAAACGTCTTTCTGCTCTAGTTCATGTATTTGCGCTTTCCCTCTAAAACCCGTCAATTGTTTCTGGGGTTACTTGTCAGTTCTTTGGCGGGGCTGATGTCGTTACAACAGTTATAAATGTATGTATGTGTGACGACATGTCTTTACATGCATGTTATATAATTGTAATACTTCATTTTCAACTGTGTACTACAGTGACAAATGTCCCACCTATACAGTTTCATTACACGTTAAGGATATAGCAGCTCAAAATACAAACACTCGCCCAACAAAGACTTCTTTCCGCAAAGTGCCTCCCAAATTGTCTATGAAAAGTGAGTAATTTATCCACCCAAACTTATTCAAAGATCTCGGGCAGAGCTTAATTTGTAAAAATAAATAAGTACCAGGCACTCAGGTGTTTTTTAGGTGCCTAGTGATGGGGTTGCTGAATACCAACGTTGTTTGGTCTTGATTCCACCTTATACCTTTTACTCCACCACCCTACACTTCCTTTATTTTTATATCACCCATGAAGGTGTTTTTTTTGTCTCGGCGTCCTAACTTCTACATTGTTTTCATATCTTTTAATTTCTCCTTCTTTCTCCCTTTCTTGGCTTTCTCTCTTTTGGTTTCCCCTCCATTCCTCGGTACAAAGCTGATGATGACTTGAGCACGCTCCACAAAAATGAGTTCTAGTGCCAACAATCTGCAAACACCGGCACAAATAAATCACTAGTCTTTGGGCACTGCACGAGTGCTGGGATTGAAGTGTAGTGGCCTCTTTACCTTTGGCTATGTTTTTTGTCATGTTAATAAATATGTATTTGTTTTCTGATGGGAAGATAGTTCATCAGGCTGTAGATTGTAGAGGTGCAATGTCACTTTAAAGTTGAAATCGTTTTATTATGACCTTCCTAATGTAGTAAGCCCAAGTAGTGAGTTTCCTCAAGGCCTATGTACAGTCGACTATTTGACCACCTTTAAGTCTGCTCTGAAACAACAACTTTTCCAAAGACATTTCCTTCGTGGCAAAAGCTGAACTTATCTTCTAGATGCCCCTCCCCCGTGTGTTCCTTCATATACTCTACACTCTTATTTGTTCCTTAGCCTTCTGCCTACCACTACTCGTTAATATTCTCCTCCTTGCACATAAACATTTCATGGGGGTGGGCAAAATGTGTCCAATTTGCTATTGCTTAATAACACAAAAGTTTGGCAAAATTACACATATTTGTGTGAAACGTAAACTGCCATTCAGTGCTTCATTTTTATCCTGACATGCATCCCTGCATCCACTTTAGATGCAAGGATGCATTTCGAGTACAAAGCACCACAAATAAAAGCCACTCAGGGAGTCATTTATAAGGCCTCTTGTGCTGCCGGAACTTCACTTTTTGTAACATTCCGTGGCGCAGGAGCCTGCTCTATATTTACGAGGCAGCACTAAGCCACTTTTTTGGGCTTAATGCGGCCTCGTAAATATTGTTCGCTATAACACAGTTTCCTCCGTTAAAGGGGCATGCAATGGCTGTTGCTGGGCGCGTTTCCAGCAACATCCATGGCTTTTTTACACTGCCCCAGATTGACAAGAAATCTTAAATCTGAGGCAGCTCCAAAAACTTACACCTCCTCAGGGGAAGCACAACAAGGAGAAACATCTTGATTTCTCCTCGTTTTTCCTTTTTCTATGTGTGCTGCATTCTGAAGCACCCATAGAAAGAGAAAAAAGTCTCTTGTGATTGTTTTTGTGCAGGAAGGTTTCCCTTCTTGCACAACAATAATGATCCCACAACGCAGGCGCTCTTGCACCATGGTGCAAAGGTGCCTGCAATGGCACAAGGCAGCCCATTGTGCACCTGCTCAGTGGAAAAAGACAGGAATACGCCATATCTGTTAGATATGCACATTCCTGCCCATTTCTTTTGCCGTAGGGCAGTGCAGCAGGAAGGCCTGGGGCACCGCCCTATGGCAAAATCTCATAAATGAGGCCCTCGCTTTCTAGTGTTCATGTTGTTTCCATGCATTTGGGGTAAAATTTTGCCATGAATGGCTGGTAATTACGCAGTGTCGCATACTTGTGTAATTTGGGGCATTTCATGAAGCAAGAGTAACACAAAATTAAGCTAATTACACCAGCATAACACAACTTTCACCTAGGACTTCTTTTTATCAGCTGCCTTCCCATTTCTACCCATTCTGCTCTATGTTGCCAATGATGTTCAATCATTACCTAACAAAGCACAGTATTGTTTCCTGTTTCCTTCTTCACCATGTTTCGATATTTTTAGGATTGTCGTGCAAGCCCTTCATGTCTTTATTTATGATTGACACTTTTATCCCCTTCTTTTTTGATCAATTGGTGTTTTTGTATGAACAGTTTCTCTTTTTTTTTGTAACGTTTTCTTGAATGTGATTGTAAGGTGCTCTAATCCCTTAGCAACATGTCCACTCTATGTAAAATTACATAAAGAAAAGAGATATGCTATATTGAACCAATCTAAAAGCTACATGAGCTGTTGTTAACAGTGATTTATTTGGTGAAAAGTTCACAATGAACAGCCGGTCTCCTTTCCAATGCTTTTCTGTTTCACAACACATTTGCTATTAACAGTCGTGCTATGTTTTTCAACGACATCCAAATATTAAAAATAAATAGACTCTGACCTTACCATTCTTTTGTTATAGACAGCAGGCTTGCATTTGTTTAGTTGTGCATTTCTATGAGGGGATTGACCTATTCTCTGAGAAATACTGCAATGAAAATCTTAATGTGGCAGTGATGTACCTCTTTAGGCATGTTAGAGGACTTAAAATGTAGAAGGGACAGAAGAGAGTGGAAGAAAAATACTATCTGAAATATACTAATACTAGCTGTGGTGCATTGTCAGAATAAATATACTCTCTGACTTCAGTCAATAAAAAGTCAAAAATATCTAAGTGCCTTCTCCCCCAAACCCTCCAGTGTCATTGAAGTCATAAAAAGGACAAGGAAGACCCTCTTACAGAACAAAGGGGCATATTACCAAGGGCAAGTATCGCCGCTTTTTCGGCGAATTGTGCCCAGAAAGCGGCGATACTGCTAGAGCCCCATTAACAAGGGCATTTTAAAGCGTGGCGCAAGCCCACTTTGCATGTCGGCGATAAACATCGCTAATGACATGCAAAGTGGGCGTTCCCACATCCAACCACATGTAAAATGTGGTTGGAAGTGGGAACACCCTATTACCTAGGCAGGCGTTGGGAGAGGGAGACCTGCGATAAACTCATTTATCGCAGGTCTCCCAACGCCTGCTCTGACCAGGTGTTAGGGCTTTGATAACATGGGGGAGTGGATCATAAAGCTGAATCCACCCCTCATATTATCAAGGAACACATTAGCGCGTTTGTTTTCATGCGCTAATATGCCATATTGACGACTATTGCCGGATTTCTATTCGCCTACATGATGCGCATTGATATTTGCGCGCTAAAAAGGCGATGAAATCCGGCGATAGCCGGCGATATGGGGATGTGCGTTGTGCGTTTACTAACGCACTTCTTGGTAATATGCCCCACAATCATTAGTTTGGTTTAACAGGCAGAATCAGAAGATCATGCTGCATTCAAAATACCTTAGTTTTGGTTCTTTGGTCTTGCCTCAGATTGTAACAGTATTTGATGCCTCAAGTGACCCTGAAAGAGTAAAGCAAACTTAGTGAAACATTTCCAGTACATTTGCAAGCCAGTGGTGTAGCTAGAGCTACTGCCAACCATGGCAGCCCCTTATTTTGCTACCCAGTGCAGCAGGTAAGAGCTGGAGGGAGGGCTTGGCAGCCGACGCCCGACTTGTTCCAGGGGGTGTTGTCTGACGGACAAGTTATTCTCGGCGGCGGGGGATGGTGGTAGTCGTCGGCCCCCAAAAAGCGTGCTGCCTGGGGAGGACCTTTCCCCTTACCCCCCCCCCCTTACTGTGCAAACCTCTTTCAGTGGCTTACGATAGGTACCTCACATTTACATCATATCAGCAGAGCTCATGTTGGTTCCTGTGTATAAGGGACTGAATTCTGACCCTAAAACCTCTTGATCTTTAATCTATGCTATAAGTAATCTTCCCTAATGAAGTCTCACTGTGAGCTTCTGTCAAAATGGATTTAAGCTGGGACCACCAGTGCCCACTTTTAAAAAATAATCCCATATTGCACAGCTGAATTAAGAGTCTCTACGTGGTCAAACAAGAACATGTGTGCAGAATGAATGAGGAAGACTGTTGCTTGATTCATCGTGGTATATGCACACAAGAAGCCCGTCGGAGGTGGCATCCAGTATAAATTGGTCATGGCTAGTCTTGGCCTCATAATATTACTGGGAGTCCTAAAAGAATGCCCATTTTATTTTTTCACTCTAGCATAGGCCAGTAGTGCTTAATTCTATTTACAAATTGGGTGAAAAATGCTTGAATTTCAGTTTTGGTTTCACTCAAAATCGAACAGCAATTTATGTGCCTTTTTCTGTAGTTCCCTTAGTCCTGAACACACACAAGATGCTAATTTCAATGTCAATGTGTTGGTAATGTGTTTTAACTTTTGAAATATTTCCCTGCACTAGGCTAACTGAAATTCAGGCTTCGAACTACCCAGCTGGGACAAGTTAATTATTCTGCTGGTAATGGGCAGTTCGAAGCCCTTCCTTGAAATCTAGGTACATTTGTGAGTATTAGCCTTCTCCTTGTACTTGGAGAGGAATACCTGCAAGCTGAAAATCCTTTATTAGAGCGTTGGGGCATTGCCCCCCTATATTTGCCCCCCACAGCTTCCGAATTTAATGTAAATAAATATAGAGTTCTTCGGTTGCGGGCGCTGTGCATTTTTTTAACCAGCCATGAGCCGGTTGCTTAGTCATGAGTGGGTGGGGCATACAAATGCAAAAAGCTCACCTCCTGGTCGTCACAGGCATGTCAGGTTGGCCAACATTCTTTTTGCGACCAGCCTGACATGTGCACTAGAAGCCTGTCACAGTCTGTGTATAGAAAGAAGAGGGAAGGTGGGCAGCAGCAGCCCCTGCACTCAGAATGAGCACTGGGTTCCCCTGCACAATCCAATCCAGGCGCTGCTCTCAGCAAGAGAGCAGCGCCAGGATTAGCCAGGACCTACGGCATTAATAAACAACGAAACAATTGCCAATACTGCTCAATAATTTTCTCAAAGTGCAAAACAGCTGAGCAATGCGTTCTCAACTTAATAGACCACTCTTTCAGTCTTGAAATGTATCTCAAAAGTCTCTTTTAATAATTTTAAAGAGTTTTTTTGTTTTTGTTTTTAATTTTTAACATCCGACTTCAATATATCAGAAAATGGGGTAAATCTACCTATTTACACTAATTGCGAAGAAAAAGAGGAGAGAACTCCAATGGTTAAGACAGATTTGTGAATATATACATGGGGGTGTCAAAGGGAGTGTGCAAACAATGCCAGAATACCGTACAACAAAATTCAAAAATCATTCATCAAAATCAAACGACGTCATTTTTTCAACATACATACAGAATGAAACACACAAGTGAGGGTTAGTGTGAGAAAGGGGGGGACTCAATAGTGTGTAAGAGTAAAATGGAATAAATTGGAATAACATCCCTGAATCTAAGTCATCTCCCAATCAAGGGTTTTAAGGAACACAATAAGTGCTTTTTCTTATAGTCACCTATGGTGATTAGGCCATCTTATGCTTTATATGTCAGAGTTATTTACAACCACGATTGGCCTAACAATACTGGGAAAACAATTATTTGAAGACACAAAAAGACAAGATCAAACAAAACGAGGTCAACGCGTTTCGAATCCCTTTATTTCGTGGGATTCTCTTCAGGACCGTAACAGATTGTATCTGGAAAACATAAAAATCAAAGGGACATTCAGTCAGTTGCAACATCCAAATAACTCTCAACTTAACATTCAGACCAGTACACACTCATGCAGTACCTTGTGGGGCTTTCTTGAGTTCTTGTCTGTGATTAAACTGTGGGCATAAAGACGGGTGAAACTCTGTCAGAATAGAAGTCTATGATTTTTTGTTCTACAAAGGGCAATTATATTAGATCTTACTCACTTTTGGGACATGTGTACTGTTTCTCCTATCACTCGATCCAATTTCCGAGCTCAGTTGATTATGAAAAGCTTCTTCTCTTCTATCTTGTTTTTATATTTTCTGTTGGAGAAAATTGACGTATTTTTACTAGCAGGCTAGAAAGCAAACTCTAGCGGCCATTTCCTCCTTGCAGAGGAGTGTAAAATAAGGATGCAGGTAAATCATTAGTTTCTAAAAGGTTCGAGGTGATGCCATGTCCTATTTCGATTCCAATGTTAGGCGTGAAATAGCGGTTGTGGGTTAATACCCGCTATGCACTCACGTGATATTCCTTAAATACGCGGTTCCTAATGTCCCTAATTTCTTATCCCCACACGGTGCGGTATAACTGGCAATCCTTGTATTTATGGTCCTTAGAATTCTATAACCTTGAGATTTAGATCAGCGGGCTTACCGTCAATTGTCATGACTCGAGGTTCCCCATCCGGCGTGTGTCTCTGGCGCCGTTGTTGTGCATCATAGTGTTGGTGCCTGAAATCAGAGTTGCAATTATCGCTAGGCCAGTCGGGAATTGTAGTTTTTGAAGAAAATTGTAGTTTTAAGTCTGCGTATCAAGTAGATTCTATTAGAGCAATCATGGAAAACCGAAAAAATGCACATGAAATTACCAAGACCGCTTTCGTTTTTTGAAATAGTGGTGATTGTTGTGAATAGTCCAAAATATTGTTTATTCGTTCTGGTACAATTTGATATCTACATAGATTGCCCTTAAAAGACTCAGACATGTTATTAGTCCGGTTTGAATGATTTGCAAAGGGGATTTGATTGGGACGAATCCTGGTTTATACGGCATTAATGGCAGCTGCACATCATGGTTTCTCTCTCCAGTTTTTCTTACAACCCCTGGCTCGCAGTAATGCAGAAAAAAGATGGTTGGGCCATGGGAGGTACAGACTCTGGACATGAAAGAAGGGCCAGTAGGCAGACCGAGAGGGCATGCTTCAGACAATTGCGGGCGTTGAGCTCCAGCGTCACCTGCATTATCGGCTGCCTGAAGGAGGAGCAAGAGAAGACCTGGAGGAACACGAGAAAGTCTTCCTTAGGGGTGTCCAGAAGGGACTGGGAGCAGAAACACCCGACATCAGGTGAATGCTGGGGGGGCAAGCAACCTGGGGCTCTGAAGTGCTGGGGGACATACATTAATGTAAACAGCAGTGAGTTTCTTAAATTGCTGTGAATCAATTGTGTGTTGGGATAACACATTATTCATAATCAAAAATAAAAATAACTTGGTGCTCGCACTTTAAAAAGAATGCTGAGGGAAAAATGGGGTGCTGCAATTACTCAGTGTACTCTGTACTCCACTTTGGGCTACAGCAGCCATGATTTTTGTTTGAAATGCAGGGCCAGGACTCCAATAATGCATTGGAACTGCTATGACATTTAATCAGACTCCTTTTCTGTGCTGTGTACCCAGAAAGGGAACAAGAAAAATGTTTGGATGACCATTTAAAAATAGTCCTTTTCAAAAGATATTAACTACCTTGACAACTGAAGTAGGTATGGTGTATACAACCCCCTTCTCTTTTTTCATTGATTTTTAAAGCACGTAGAAAAAGACATTTAAATTATGTCACACAGAAGGTCAATGAGTACTGGGATTCATCAAAACAACAAAAAAACTTAATTTTAGACATTAGACAAAAGGATCAAATACTTAACGATTCAAAAAACATCACACGACACAGTTGACCAGTCCGTAAATTGGAAACAAAGAAATGGAGGTACAATTATTTGTATTCTTCAAATATAACACATAACACAGCTCAGCAACACTAAATATACATCAGGCTAATTGTCCTGTCTGTACACATCTTTATTCCAAACATTAGTGATGGTTAGCTGAATGAGGTTGGCGCGTTTCTGAACCCTATCTGGTTTCTGGGTTCTCCTCAGGACCTGTACTTGGTCAGACACTCCAATCTGTAGCCAGACGCGCCAGTCAGCGGGTGCTGGTTCTTCAGTAAAACAATGCCTGGTGGATGTTAACCTGAAAGCTTGTTTCCAAATAGCATCAATGGAACCTCTTGCCAAGGCGAAAAAACTGTTCTCATCAGGGCCCTCGATTGACTCTTGTTTCAGCGAAATCGGGAAGTTGGCAGTGGGCGCTGTATACTTTTTAGCTTTGAATAGCGCTCCGGTCCTGAGTCTAGAAGTGAGTTTCAAAAGACAATGGGCCTCATTTATGAGGCTGTGCGTCACTTTTAAACCGCTGGTGCATCACTTTTTGTGACGCACCAGTGGCGTGAAAAATGAGACTTGTTGTGCATCTAGGCAGATGCGTCACTTTGTAAACCCCTGCGCCACATTATACCTGCGCCAGGTATAATGTATGCAGGGGGGCGTTCTGATGCAAGAAAGGGTCATAGAAGTGACGCAGTGAAATCTATGTGATTTCACTGCGCCACTTCTAGGACACAAATGCGTCAATTTCTTACGCCTGCCTCACAGCAGGCGTAAGATTGACGCAGGCCCCTTCACACGGGGCTTGCCCCACGTGAAAGGACACATTGCTGGAGTTACGTCACTTTTGTGACACACTCCAGCAATACGTCACTTTTGCGCTTACCAATACGTCAGAAATACTGACGTATCTGTAGTTTCTTGCGACATGATGCGTCATACAGTAAATATGACGCATCCAGCATGTCCCAAGGAGGGCGCACTGAGAAGTGACGCTTCGCTGCTGTCACGCAGCGATGCGTCACTTCTCATAAATGAGGCCCCGTGTTCCCTCGGGCCTCGTCTCGCCAGTTACAGAAGAAAGGACCTGCAGCGCCTGTAGAGTAAGAGGCAGGAATAGCAGATGCTGTTAACATGTGTGTAAAAGAACATTTGACATTGAAAAGCCTTTGAGTGTCAGCTGTCACGAGCGCAGCCTTGGGTGTAAATTGATTTTTTTTCAAATCATTTGATGGCCCCTCCCAAGCATATAATGTGACAGAGTGACACTGTCAGATAATAAAATCTAGACTTTACATTTTGAGCTGTTAAGTGGTGCAGACTGTGCATTATGTCGCCCTCAATTGGAAGGGTCTCATAACTGAAAGCATTTCATTTTCTTTTCTGGAACCACATCTTCTCTGTACTTTTAAATGAGCTTCCTTGCATTGATATATCATAACCCTTGTTATTTACAACTATATAAATGGTAGCATTTTAACAACAACCACAATGTGGCAGAAGAAGAAGGAGTCAATATCATTGCCATAAAGTGCTCGTTTTTTTCCTTTGCACAGCATTTACAAATAAGATTCCCAGCTCCAACATTCCCCACATTTATGAATAATTAAAGGAACTCCTACTTTATACTGCAGTGTAAGGATGTATGAAATAATAACAAACATATTGATTTGATTAATTTTAAAATTGGTGAAGGTACTCCACTAAGGTAACAGTTCACTTTTCAGTTACATATTACTGTATTTGGGTACTAGTACTCATACGTTGAAACCTTCTTTATGACAGTGCAGCTCGCTCACTGCACTTGGTTGCCACAGGTCACTCATCACAAAGGGCCATATGTAGGTAAATTGCATTTACCGAATCGTAAATACCGAACTTTACCGATTCGGTATTTAAAATTCGGTAAATGCAATGTAGGTAATTATTCCTTAACAATTACCGAATCGGTAAGAATTGGTAATTACCGAATCGGTAATTACCGATTCGGTATTTGCCATTGATTCCTATGGGCCTTGAAGCCCATAGGATTCAATAGCAAATACCGAATCGGTAATTACCGATTCGGTAAAATTTCCGATTTTACAAGGGGGACAGGGTGTCACTTTGACACCCTGTTGCACCCCTGTTTCTGGCTTTTATGCCATGTGACACACAGACATGCCCTTAGGGCATGTCTGTGTGCCACATGGCACAGGTGTACATGCACAGATGTGCATGTACACAGGAATTCGTTATTTACCATGCCATAATATTTCATGGTAAATAACGAATTCCTAAGGGCCTGTGGCACTGTTTCCAGTGCCACCTACATCCCATATTACCGATTCTGTACATTTACCGATTCGGTAATTTACAGATTCGGTAAATTTACCGATTCGGTAAATATACAGAATCGGTAATATTTTGGCCACCTACATCAGAAAATCAAAATACCGGTCGGTAACGGCCGAAATCGGCCGTTACCGACCGGTATTTGGCCACCTACATATGGCCCAAAGTTCCATGCCTCACCACTTTCAAATGTCACCAGCCACCACTGTGATTAACTGCAACTCTCTGAAAAGCCTCTGCAGTTTTTTTTTCTCAGAAAGACAAAGAGAGAGCAGGCAGACCTCTGACACCATTCCCACACTAGCTTCCCTTCGCAGTTATGTATGGAAAAATTGGTTTTGGTGAACAGTGTAAGGCTCAGGGAAGAGCTCTGCCAAACTGTTGGTTTATACTCCTTTTTCAGAAATCCCAGAATGCAGTGCAGTGGGTAAGACAGTGTGTGGGCTGTTCCCAGGAAGTATCAGGAGTGGAGGAGTGAGTGATAAGGTGTCTCTGGATTAGGTCTGGACAACCACCTCCTATATTGTCCACATCCACGTTTAACCCCATACAAAGGGACAGAGACTTTGAGAAGAGTGGAAGCCCAGAAGAGGCAGGGCAGACTGTCTCACCAATTAACCCCAGTCTGCGGTGGAAGGACTCTGGACCTATAGTTCTTAGACCCCTAGTGGTGCTGGCTTCCCCATTCCCTTTAGGGGGCAGTAGTGGGTAGAATCGTTTGAGACCCTGAAGGCAGAAGAAACCCTTGTGGACTACTTGTGGCTGATAATGCCCTGGTAAGGAGTACCCGAGACTCCTGTGGAACACACAGGTGCCCTGAAAAGTGGCCAGGAGGCCTGGGACATGGTGAGTTCAGGCAGGGTGTACCGTATACCTTCTGGGCCAATGGGTTCTGTTCCACAAAGACTGTAGTCCAGGAGACAACCCAGAGCTGGGAACAGCAAGGCAGGTTCACACAGACGTTTGCAGTTGTGGAGAAAACATTATAAAATATCACAGAAATGTAAGAGGCCTGAGCAATGAGCACCCTTATGCAGCATTTTCCAGAACGTTGGGCCCACAAATCCACCATCATGGACAGTAGACTTCAAATAAGAACTATTGGCACTGTGACTCTTGATGTGTAAACTGTCCTTTAGCAGAGGGTAAGAAATGTATACTACTCTTGTCAGGAAGCCCCCATGCCTGATAGGAACATGACTGTGTGAGGGTCAAATTTCCTAAGGCTTCCCTGTGCTACCCATGCTGAGGAATGAAGCATGGGGAGGGAAAAAGGGTAAGAAAATAGAGCAGGTGGCTCCACTGCTGGTATCCAGAGTCTGTGTGCCAGTAGATCAAAGAACAAAGTTGTGGCACTCCTGTGGAGACTAGCCTGCTGTGCTTGTCAGTGCCCAAGGAAGCAGAGGTAGCCTTGCTGGATTCCTTCTTGCAGTGATGAGCACTTAAGTTGAAGCAATCAAAAACAAGCCAAAATAGGAAGAGAAATAAAAGACATGCTCTGCTGCCCATCAAAGCTAATTCTGCAGACATGGGGCCGTATTACAGAGCATGCCCAGGGGCACAACATGCATGTGCCCACGCTTTGCATGCCCATGGGAACATTGGTATTACAGAAAGTTCAAGTTCAAGTTCAGACATTTATAAAGCGCACTACTCACCCAGAGGGTCTCAAGGCGCTGGAGGGAGGGGTTTACTTTTTATCGAATAGCCATGTTTTCAGTTCTTTTCTGAAGGAGATGTGATTCTGAGTAAGGCGGAGGTGGGTGGGGAGTGAGTTCCAGGTCTTGGCAGCCAGGAAGGAGAAGGATCTGCCACCCATGGTGGTTTTTCGGATGCGCGGGACTGCGGCGAGGGCTTGATTGGATGATCTTAGTTGGCGGGTGGGATAGTAGAAGGACAGTCGGTCGTTGAGGCATTCGGGTCCTAGATTATAAAGGGCCTTGTGTGCGTGGGTAAGAAGGCGGAAAGTAATTCTTTTGTTAACGGGAAGCCAGTGGAGGTTTTTTAAGTGACCGGTGATGTGCTCTTGGCGCGGGATGTCTAATATGAGTCTCGCTGATGCGTTTTGGATGCGCTGGAGCTTTTTCTGCAGTTTTGTTGTAATTCCGGCGTAGAGAGTGTTGCCATAGTCCAGACGACTCGTGACCAGTGCATGGGTGACAGAGGCTTCTGCGGCTCCTTCTGTAATACTGAAAGCTCTGGCAAACATGTAGTGCCAGCACTTTCTCAAGAGGGAATACCCTCATTTCCATGGGGGCATGGCCCCATACAAATGGGGGGCTCTCTATGCCTCTGCGCCCATGCCATATTACAGACGCGCACACAGAGGCAAAGAAGCTGTCAAGACATGCACTGACAGAGTGCCACCGAAACGATTGAACACTGTCATTGTGCCCCTTAATGGCAGCCCTCTGGAAGGGGGGATGGGGTTCCTATGGACCCCCCAAATCCCCTTGCAGGCAGGTGCAGTCACTCACTGCACCTGCCTGCAAGGGGATCTGAAATCCCTTGTTAAATTACAGGAGGGTTGCCACCAGCACAGAGAAACATGGAGCAGCTTTAAAACAGCTGCTCCATATTTCTCTTGAATGCGCTGCTCTGGCGATAGCGCAAGTTGGCGGCTGCCCTTAAGGCAGTGTATTATATATGATAGGGTGAACTTTTCCTGTTTGCACCCAGCACACCTGCTTAACGGTGCGCTGTGGTGAAAACAGGAGAAGTGCGCCCTATCAGTAATAGGACCCCAGGAAGACATGCTGCAAGACATATTGAGATTACAACATTTCTAATGTCTCTGGCTTAACAAGAGGCAATCTCCCTTATTCCTTGGAACAGCTTTCCAGGCTCAGAGATTCAGGATAAAAAGAGAAAGACATTTTTCTACCAAATTCTTACTAGGCAGAAAGAGATTCTTCTAGCTGACCGCTTCTCTTCTGTTCTCAGCATCTATCTCCTTAAGACAAATAATGCATCAGCTTTTAAAATGTGAGCTTAATGCATGATTGGCTACATTGCCTAAGCAAATAAAACCTGAAGTATCCTGCCTAATATTTACAGTAGTGTGACTAACTTGTTGTTTCAGCAAAGATTTTTGTAGCTTTTCTAGAATCTTTTCTACTAAAGCCAAGAAAGATGGCAAAAGCTTGCTTCTCTCTAGCTTTCTCCACACTCCATTCAAAGGAAATCTCTATCACTCCATGTCTCATCTGAGATGGGTTCCACTGTTGCAGGAAGGTTCCTTCTACATGAAGGAAAAATGTCATATAATAGCTTTCTGATATGACCTGTGCATTAGGAAGTCTCTTCCTGAATCTCAATATGATGCAGTCCTTTGAAGTTACAATCTGTCCACTTTACTCCAGGGGAGATGTCATGTGAAGTTGAAATGCATGTCCAAGCCACAGAGGGATCCTGCCAGAGAAAATAGACTAGTCCTTTGATGACACTATTTGCTAAAATCAGACAAGCAACATGGCAACAAATATATCACTCGCAAGGAGAGTAACTAAAGACCATTTAATGCTTCCTTTGATTTTGGCATTCACATTTATCCACTATCTATGCACAGTGAATGTGAGCTGTGTAGCATATTCCCTAGAAAAGGTGGAAAAATATAGTTAAGCCGACCCAAACTTAAGAATATGCAGTTTGTGCACATACATTCTTTATTTATTTTTATTTTATTTTATTTTTTAGAGTTTCATATAGCGCAAACTAGACCCGAGACATCGGGTATCAGAGCGCTTTACATGAACACAAGTTTTGTTACAGAAGGACACATTCATTTTGTTATGTTACCTTACCTTTCTAAATACTAGTGGGGCAGTGATCTCTTTCAGCGTTCCTAGTTCTGGAGAATGTGACACTTGAGAAATGTGTGTACACATTTGAAAGTGATTTACCATGACAGAAGTTCTCTTAGAGTCCAGGGACACTGATTGTTGAAAACACTAAATCCCAGGATTAGGGCTGAGCCAAATGGCATGCTTTTCAGAAACAACATGGAATCCAATCAGAGGACGTATTACACATTATTATTGTTTGCGCCCGGTGCACCTTTCAAAGGGTGTATCGGGCGCTAACAATGTTAAAGCGCCCTATTTTGGTGAATCTGCTGTCCCCAGGACAGACGCGAACTTGTGCTGCCCTGGTGGCAGCGCATTCATGTGAAAACCCAGAGCAGCTGCTCTGTGTTTTCACTGTGCAGGCGGCACCCACCTGAACTTTCAACGGGGATTAGAGATCCCCTTGCAGGCGGGTGCAGTCAGTGAGTGCACCCGCTAGCAAGGGGATGTCTGGGGGTCCATGGGACCCCCTTTACCACATGCAGAGGGCTTCCCCCAGGGGGCGCACTGACAGTGCACCACCTTTAAATGGCGCACTGTCATTGCACCTCCTGTGGGCTTCTTGGCTCTGATCCCCTGTCTGTAATATGGCGCAGGCGCAGAGTCAAAGGAATTCCCTCATTCGCATAGGGCACGCCCCTGTGCAAATGAGGAAATGACCTCTGAAGGTAGTGCAGGCGTATTAAGTGCACCAGCGCTATCGGTATTATAGAAGGGGACGCACAAGCATATGCGCCCCCTTCTATAATACCAAAGTGCCCTTGGGGAGCGCAAAGTGGGCGCAAACACCCGTTGCGCCCCCCGGGGCACCTTATGTAATCCGGCACCAGGCGTGCACTACCTATAACTAACGTTCACATATTTGAAGGCCTGTGATTAAAGAATATCAGCCAAGGGTCTTTCTCGCCGATTTAACTCAAACTTCTCCTATCCATACAAAATCCAGACGTTATGCCCACCACCAGAAACTATATCAAACTCCCTATTTAAAACGTGCATTTGTGCAATATGGCAACGTCAATACAAAAACGTTTTCTTTTTAAAATCAGGCCTGCAGTCGTTTGAAACAACGTGGGCCATTAAGCTTATGTTATCTTTTTTTCTGGGTAAATTTGGATAAACATCTCCTTCAAGATTCTAGATCAGGCCTGTACTTGTGCAGCTGAACTTTGTGCACAGTTACTGCTCACTCACCAAAAGTCATATGTGCCAATTTGAACATTTAACTCATTTTTAAGACAAAGCACTTTCAGTTTGGAGTCAAGTTTAAAAATGAACCTTTGGGAGAACTTGGTAAATACATCACCCAAGATGTAACTTAAGTGAGGTGTTTCCTAAGGAATTTCATAAGCATGTGGATGGTCCTTTTCAGACATTCTCAGCGATACGTGCTACCAGTATACTAAGTAAAGTGGTAATTTTCAACCATTTACAAATATGGTTTTGAATGAATATACCTTTCAAAAGTACAAAAATGTACAAAAGAATTCGGATGCCAATAGAGATGCAACACTTTTTGTGGTCTCACTATGATGTCTCTGGGGGTCTACTGTGCAATACCAGTGGAAGTCTTTTGTGTCTGTCTTGAAGTGAATGCCAGTTTATTCTGGTGGTATCTTTAACTGTGCCACGCTTTTACTGTCTTGTTCCTATGCAAAGATTTTCTTGCATACGTCATCCCATGTGGCTTTCTGGATTCTCCTCTTTCTTTTGCTAAAATGGTGCAATAGTTTTAAGTGAGGCTGAACTTGATGCGATAGACCACACTTCTCATTTCATGAGCCAGGCATCTTGGTTGCTCGCTCTTGATTTACCCAGGTGGTTTTGAGAGCAGTCACTTCTTGGTCACGGCCTAGGGAGCTGATGTCATGACAATGTATCCCCATCGACTGTGTAGTGACACAACTGTGTGAGAAGTGTCTATGAGGCATAGCACGAGTAATCATGGAGGACTATAGCTTATGGGTTTGTTAGGGGACCCCTGAGGGGACAAAATTAAATTTAGCTTGAGCTCTCATCAACCTCAGATTGCTTTTCAACTGAAATTGTTAGGATCCTGTAAAGGGCAAATTGTAGAGGAGGCTTTGTGTGTGGTTGAACGTCCCTTACTGTGCTTTGAATGCCCATCAATCCTCAATTTTTCAAAGCATTTGTGGTGTCTACATGCAAATGCAATGAAGGAAATAAAGTGGGACTACAGCCATTTTTAGCAGCCCAGGTGTAGTCAGACACCTGGGGGCTTCTTTCGTACCAATGTACTATTATCATTGTCATACGTTTTTGTGAAGGCTCTTTAAAGGTGTAACAGGCAGAACCAGTGTTTGAGTGCATATGGTCAAGTAGGGGACCAAAACGTTCATGTTGGTCTATGTTTCCATATAGTTGTAGTTGTATGTTCATGACATATCCACCTAGACATATATCAGGAGTGTTAGTTCCACAGTAGCCTGGCCCCAAATGTGCTGATGAGCTGATGTGTATGTCAATATGTGCTCACCACCTGATGTGACTATGGGTGAAGGTCCCACAGTTCTTCTGTGCCCTCCGGATTGGGCTTGAGGTACTACTTATCAATATTTCTTTGTAAGAGTTTACAACATTATACTTTTCTAAGTATTTGCCTCAATGTGTAATTTGTGCTACATGTATTTTATTGCAGTTGCCACAAATTTCCAGTCTGTTGGCTGTATCTTGAAGTTGCTTTGGAATTTGATTCCTTTGCTGTCATGTGCACATACTGCCTGCAAGGTGGATGCATGTTTTGTGAGAATTAATATTATTATTATTTTTTAAATCAGAATCTCTAATTTTATTTATTAGGGCATCATACTATGCAGACATTGGCATTATTTATTTTACTGCTTGGGGTATGTTTCTGTATCTAAACGTGTGCATTGTGTTTTGTGCATATTAAATTCCAACCTGCATACATAGCAGAAGTGGCCATCTCTATGAGCCAATGGGAATATGCTATGTGAAGTGTCTGTCATAAAATGTAATTGATGTACTCAGAAGAGTATTCTACAACATTTGTGTATGAACCATGTTCATTACGACGTCGTACGTTTTTATTAACAACTTTGACTATCAAGTGTGTCCTTGATGAATGCGGTGCATTTTCTCATATATTCATTTTTGGTAGAGTTCATCTTTATAAGTTCCTGATGGTATCAACTCGGTGTCACAGCTTTATTTGATTAGACTCATAGGTGGGTGGGGGGGTGTTAGAACTGGCTATTTCTGGTAGGCTAAGGCTGACGCCAAAGCCAGGCAGAAACCACCATTCTAGTCAGGGCAAGGAAGTCACACGCCAAGATAACCCGTGCTCACCCCCTTTGTAGCTTGGCACAAGCAGTAAGGCTAAACTCGGAGGCAATGTGTAAAGCATTTGCGCCAGCACACAACAGCAACAACATCCTAGGCACACCACAAAAGGAACTCCACACAAGGTTATATTAAAATAACTTTTGTATTGTCAAAACATATCAGATAGAATCACACATATACATTGTGCCAACTGGCACGGGCAATATTCACATGGGATTATGTACAGGACAGGGCCACATGGGCCACTGTCAGAATCAACACTTTTAGAAATAGCACTTTAGAACTTAGAAAATAAGATATAAAACAAAATAACAGTTATAAATCACATCCAGTAAATACTGGGAACAGGTAAGTACCACCTACGCAACCCTAAACACCTTAGGAGAATGTCACGCAGGGGACCAGGGCCTCACTAGGACCACCTGTACTAAAAAGAACAACCACCTAAGTATCACACAGCATTTAGGGGTCTAGGAAAGAACACATTACCCATGATGCATAAAACACATTCAGAGGAGTAGTAAAGGAAAACCACCTAAGTATCACACAGCGTTTAGGGGTCTAGGAAAGAACACATTACCCATGATGCATAAATAGACATTCAGAGGAGTAGTAAAGGGAAACACATGATGCATAAACTTACACATTCAGCTGTGTTAAGAACAAAGCACATGATGCAATAAAAATACATTCAGAGGTACCAGAACAATACAATAGTGCAAAAATCACATGATGTCTAAAAACATTCAGAGGTGCAGGAATAACACATGATGGAAGAAAACACATTCAGAGGTGCAATAACCATACAATTGCGCAAAACTTACATAAGCCATCACCTGTGGCAGTCCCTAGGCCAACTGGCCTTGTTGGGGCTAAGACGCCCTGAGTCTCAATGTCAGGGGCCTAAACGGTGCAGGTGCCCACTACTTGCTGGGCACCTGTGAACACTCACAAGGGCCTAAACGCTGCAGCTGGCACTAAGTGTTGCGCAGCTGTGACTGGCCAGGCACCTCTGTGCCATCTCTGTCCCTCTCAGGGACTCACTCTCCATCTTGCGCCTAAACGGTGCAGCTGCCCACTAATTGCTGGGCAGCTGGAGATCAGCAAAACTGCGCCAGGGCCCTCACTGACCCTTGGGCGCAAACTGCGCCCACTGCTGGAGCCACACAGGCTCTGAAGACACTCGTGTCCACAACGTTGAAGCCACACAGGCTCTTAAACAGCTGTGGGGCGTTGGAGCCATCTGGCTCTAGAAATACACATGCCCCCTGGTTGGAGTCCCTCTCTGGGGGACTCGAAATACAAAAATGCCCCCCTCGAGCCTCTCTGGGCTCGTAAATCAAATGTGCCCCCTAGAGCCTCCGTGGCTCTAAACACAATCTGGGCCCTGAGCCTCTCAGGGCTCTACACACGTTGGGGCGACCCACTGCCAAGCGGGTCCGCCCTTGAAGCCTTCGTGGCTTCCCACTGACAAGGAGCGCGAGCTCGCGCTACTGAGGGGGGGGGCGGACACCGACAATGTGTCCCAGCGCCCCTCCCTTTCGCCTGCCCCACTCACCGGTTGCTCCCTGTGCTCTCGCCGGTCTTCGGTGCGGCGGGGGCGGCATCTGAGGAGCTCCTGCTCCTCACAGACTCTCCTTGCTTTGCCCGGTCCCCGTCTCGGGACCGGGACTCAGAGTGGAGCCAGCAAGGCTCCCGGCGGCAGTCTCTTCTTCTGGGTGAGTGCACCGGGGCGCAGAGTAGGCTCCTGCCTGCCCCGGTGCCCAATGCAGCCGCGACTCTTCTCCCTCGGGGCTCCCTCCACACACGGGAGCCCCGTCACCGGCCACAGCTGCACTTCTCCTCCCGGGGCACCAGCCAATCCCAACGCGGCAATGGGGCGGGACTTCCTCTGCAAACCGGAAGTCCCGCCTACGGTCAGGCGCAATGCTGCCTGACTTCCTGGGCGGCCATTACACACAGCTCGGGCCGCGGCGGTGAATAAAGGGGCACAACGAGGGGTGGGCACCATCGCTATTAAAATAAAACACAGAAGCGAGGTGGGCACTCGCAAATAAGCGGGCAAAGTCGCAGGGTAGGCACCTGCCAAACCTCACGCAAAATGCGTGAGGGTGCCACACTCGCAATGGGTTCAAATAAAGCACTCTCCCAGCGCTATAAGTAATATACAGCGCTCCCAGGCGCTATAAATACCAGTCAAGCGCTCCCAAGCGCTTAGGCTTCAACAAGCCTGGGTAAAGGCAAGAAAAAAGGTCTCTTGAAGGAAAATGCTGCTTCTCCATGCTGCCAAAGGTCCCAGAGAGTTCAACGGGGCAAAGCAATGTCCCCCCCATCAGCCCAAGCAAGGCAGAGGGGTCCCCCAGGAGTCCAGGAAAGTCCATCAGGAGTCCAGGGGCTGGGCAGGGGTCAGGGATTCCCCTGAGCCCAAGCAGCAGCACACCCCTGGCAGATTCAAGTTAGAAACAAGAACCTTTTGGAAGGGGACACAGCCCCTTTTTATACACAGAAAAGTCTTTGAAGTCTTTGTGTAGGCAGTGTGAGAACCAGCTAGGACTGGTTATAGGGAAGTCCCTTCAGTATCAGGGACAGAGGTGACAGTCGCCTAGCGGGGGGGTGGAGCCAGCATTGTGGCAGGCAGGCACAGCCCTTCACTATCAGGTGCTAATCTCCGAACACTTCCCTGGCAGCAGATGCTGCCTTTCATCCACGGGCTGACTCAGACAACCTCCTGGGGCTCTGCAGTCCCTGTCACACTCAAACCAGACAGTCAATCCACAAGCAGGCCCAGGCACTCCTGGGCCTGGCTCACCAGCCAATCACGTGCCAGCAGACTCACTACACAAATATGCCAACTTCTAAAAGTGGCACTTCTAGACTAGACATAACCAGGCCGCATACACCATTACGCCACATTCAATCTCACGAGTTCACACATATCAAACTCGACCCTGCACTCCCCACACATCAGGAACTACCATGGGCATACATATTCCCCATTCATTCACATACACAGAGAGCACACGCACTTTACACTGTACCACAGTGAAAAAGTGCGCAGAGGCCTAAAATCACCAACCCAGGTTCCAGAAACAGGCTAGGAAAGAGCAAAAAGTTTCGGGGTGAACCTGCCAAAAGGGCCAGGTCCAACAGGGGGTTACTAAGACTTGATGCCTTTGCATTACTTAGCGCCAAGGCTGCGTACCCAGGGTGATGCTTGGGCGTTCCTATTCCATCACCCAAGGTTTTGTTGCTAACCCCTATTTACTAAATAAAGTAGACAAGGTTTAGCATCAGAAACCTGCACCCTTTTGAAGTAGCTCAAGGAACGAGAAATACTTCCATTTCTCCTTCCTTTTCTGACTTTGTATGTGCGCTGCACTTTACAACACACATACAAAGAGGGGAAAGGGTCAAAGTTAGTCTAAGCATGGTATTTATTCCTAGAAGTATATCCTTCCAGTACAAAATCTATGCTAGATTCATGGAGACACCCTTGACCTTTGGCGCAAAGGTGTCTTCATGATGCACGGCAGCTGATTTCAGTGCTGGTGCTAGGGAAAGGGGAGGAGAGTTCCAACTTTCTGTAAATATGGTGCTCTCCTCCTCTTTCCTTTTCACTCAGCGTGCTGCATGAATAAGTGTTAAATCTGGCCCATAATGTTTTAACACCAGTAACACAAGTCTGGTTGGTGTGAATTTATAGATTTGTGTTTTTTTGAATTTTGTATTTTGAGCATTTGAGCAAATAATACATTTATGTATATTGCATAAAAAAGGCTTTGAGGTGCATGTCTAAAAATGAGCATGTGGTTTTATGCAGTATCATAGCTTGAATTAGGAAATTAGTAATCTATGATTATAAAATACATATAAAATATTTGAGATATTCATTTAATTGTTCTGGTTTTCAGTGCGAACAGACTTTCCAAAATATCTATTTCTCTAAAAGATGAACTTTAAAAGGTTTACATAGGATGTGTCATTTATTGGTTGTTTACAGAATGACAATTATATATGCATTTGAACTTCTTCCTTCTCAAATCCAGTGAAACTTAAACCAAAAGCAGGCTCGATCTCATACTCCTAGACTCCTTAAAGCTAGAAGAGTGTATACCGATCTTAATCTGTGATTCAAATCCTTTTGTTTCACACTTGATCCCCCCTGACATTTGTCCCCAATATCAAAAAGGTGGCAAAAGCTGCTAACTTTCATCAATATATGCAAAAGAAAGTGGGGTTTTTGAGCTCCCTGATGTATTAAAAAAAGTTGTTTGTTCACATGTCATAATGAGCCTTGGAAATAGGTTGCTGGCTGGAGATTATAGATCAATCGAATTTAGCCCTGCTTAAACGAGTACTACATTTGACTGCAAGGTTAGATAACCATTTGGGTGGATTTGACCATATACTTCCTACACTTTGTGATCTCTACTGATTACCCATTTCACCCGGAACAGGTCACGAGCTACCAGTAGCTACCAGACACCTTCACAGTAGCTCACTAAGCACAGGGTCACATCTTTCATTTAACCCCTTGGCTGCTGGGGTCATTCCCCTGCCGTGTTGGGGGGAGAGGGCGCGCACAGGACCCCGGTGCTCATGGCGAGCTCAGCTCGTCATGAGCCACAGTTCTCGTGTGCTCATGACGAGCTGAGCTCGTCATGACCACACCCGTTTCTGTAAAACATTCGCACAGCAGGGGAATTTCCCCAGCTTGGGCGCGTTCTAACGGGCACATGAGAACCGTGGCTCATGATGAGCTCAGCTCGTCATGAGCGTGGGAGGGGTTACATTTTAGGGAAAGCCATGTTTATTTTGTATTGTTATCATCTTGCTGCAGATAGCAGAGTATGATGATGAGCATTGCTCAGTCAGACTTATAAGCCAGGCTGGGGCACAGACGTGAAAAACTGTCGCACTGAAATATTTAACCTTTTCGGTGCTCTTGACGACTCCCAGCCGTCATGAGTCACGGTAGGCGTGTGCTCATGATGGCCGGGAGCCGTCAGAACGTTGCCGCTCCGCCCATGAGCCTGTGCGGGAGAATTAATCAGTGGGCGGAATTCTGACGGCTCCCGGCCGTCATGAGCACACGCCCACTGTGATTTATGACGGCCGGGAGCCGTCATGAGTACCGCAGCGCCCAACTATGCCCCCTCACACCGCAGCGGAATTTGCACCGCGGCAAAAGGGTTAACTCTTTAAAAGTCCTAGTCAGCTCAATATGGGAGCTGAGAAGAAAATTATGTTTCTGAATGCTTTTACATGGTAGAACATTAAAATGAAAAGTTACCTTAATGATTAACTCTTGATTTTTCTCCTATTTCAAAGTGGCACATTTACAAACAGAAGGTCATTTGCTCCCAGTGACCAGTAGTCACTGTGAAATATTTATAAATAAAAACAGTCATCGTTTTCAAATAGGATGAATTTAAATTGAAACCTTTTTCTATGATACAGTAAGTATTAATGTCTTTATCTACTTTCCATTAAGCCAATTGTGTCTTAATTTTTTTATGAATCACATTTCTTCACTTAAAATTCCTCTCATTTAAACACATTTATTTTTCTGTTATATAGCACCATGTCTACAGGCCACTGGGAGCAAGATGCTTGGTGTTTGTAAATGTGATAGTTGTTATTGGGTGAAAATTGTAATAATTTGTTTCATGTAATCCATGTAACAAAGTTTACTCTTCATTTTAATGTTGTCGACACAGAGCCATATTTCTAAATTAAAAATACAGCTATAATTTTAAATGTGAGAAATTTAAACTGCAGAAATTTTTTTCATATTCTGATAATTTTGCAGAAAAGTTTTCTGCAATTTAAATTTCTCCCATTTGTGTTATACTTATAACTGCGCGACATATAGCAGAAGGAATGTCCCGTGCCACAAGTACTTACTACAGTCTCTCAGTCACCAGCACACATTTGTCCCATTCATACGCATACCTGTTCCTAAATCCTCAAAGACCACACTCTCACTGACACATATGGCAGACCTGTCAGAGTGCTCCTGGTCGAAGTATTTTATTCAAACCATGATAGCTGGCTCCAAGGATATTACTCTTAAAGTCAATTAAGCTGGGCTTAAGGTCGTCTGGTGCCAATGCACGAGTTGCTTAGCCTTCAGTAGCTCATGATGATTTTTACTGATGAGAAGTAGTTCTCACTACAGAAAAAGTTGGAGACTCCTGAACCATATTCAAAGTCTGCTGCTCATCCACAAGACCATCCATGAGAACACTGAACTAATCTTGCTGATCTTCTCACTATCTCTAGCATCAAAAGGGTCTAAGATGTCACACAAATCTTCTTCGGTAAACCTCCAGCTTCAGAACCTCAACAGTATAAAGTCAATCGTTATTTGTGATGAAAGCCCGAGCATACAAAACTCTAGCAGTCTCTCCACAAACAACTAATGCCCAGCTATTCAGACAATACCCACTCTAGTGTCTTACAGTGATTTTTTAAATTGATAATTACATGGTCATTCTATTCATCACCACATTAACATTTGCAAGTAGTCTTGTGCTTCAATGTTTACTGCTCTTTGCTCACTTTACTATTTATTGTTAAATTCTACTCACTAGAAGTCTCGATATCATGCTTATTATCTTAATGCACCCTCATACTGATGTGGTCCAGGTGCGCTATAAAAATATTTAAATTACATATTTGCTACACTTATAATCTGTGATTTCTGTGAACTTCTAGCCATTGCATAATTTAAAGGAATAATGGAAATACCCTGTGGAATAGCTTGAAATAATTGCTAAATTTGATTTGGAGGTCTGCTTGAAGTTGTGTAATCTTTTCCAATCCGTCTAGGTCCGTTGCATTAGTGTTCCCAACATTGCCTATCCATCAACAGTAACATATAAATAGACATTCGACCTTGAATATGTATGCGAAGCTTCCATAACTGCTTGAACTATTGAACAGCAGGTTATGGATATCTCATATGCGCCCACTTCTTCCAGTGGTGGGGAGGAACTGTTGCATAGCAGGGGTTACCCCGAAAAATGTGTGAATGCCCACAAGCTTGTAAGAATTCCCCTACCTTTCCTTGACCCACTCAAGTCCTTGAACGAGTCCGGTGTTTACTTCTGCCAACATTAATTTCTAGGGTGGGAGGGGTAATTGAACACTCCGTGTGGCTACCGTGAATATTTTGTCTTCTCCATGTATGTTTATGTTAATGAACAGCAAAATAGCAATGACGTTTCTTTTACACCTGCAGAACGACGTGAACGGCATGCACGTGACGGTCAGTCAGAGTGAGGTCACTCCGGTGTGATGAATACCACTTAAGACGAGTCTGTATTCACCACACATGGCCTCGAGTAAGACCTTTCACATTTTCACGTACCCAGGGCGAAGCAGACGGATTAAAACGTGTCATTGGCTGTCTCCCAGAGCTTGTAATGAAACCATATAATCCACTGCATCATTACACTGACCTTGCAGACTCGTTCATTCAGATGTGCCTCTCCCAGCGGTTTTCATTGCAAAAGAAAAATGATCGGATATCCTGATGCAAATATTCCTCAGCTATACTTAAGAATCATTTCAAGAACCCTGCCAAGCAAGCAATGTGTATCAAATCTGCCTGAAATTAATACTATTTACTGGTCTAAGAAGAGAGGCAAAACACACACAGGCACGCACATAATGCATCAGATTCAGAACGAAATCTGCCCTTTCGATAAATGAGCATGTGCTTTTCAACCAACAAAACAATTTAACAACCTTCTTTACCTAAAAGGTCTACATCTTATTACTACCACTTGCTGCTGTCAACAATACTGTAAATATTTAATAATTGCTGGGAAGTGATGAAACAACAAAATGATTAGTACTACCAAATGTACTGTGACCGGAAACGCATTTAGTGAATTTATTTCTATTGGGGAAGATTGAGAAGTAAAATGACTTATCTTAATGTAATTTGTTTTTTTAACATAATGTACTAAAACACTTAAATGCATAAAAAACAGAATGTGTCTCAGCCTAAATAAGGTGCAGCTCTTTCAACACAATTAAAATTGTTTCGACATGACACAACTACAGTGTTATTACTGGTGTTTTTGCTAAATGCTCTGCTTATCTTGCAAGGGCTTCATTCTGAAAGAGTTCCTAATACTATTTTGGGCATCCTACGGTACTACTACATGTAGTAATACCACATTGATTTCCGGGGACAACGCCTCCAAGTCAATCCGTATGACTCAGTGCCTAGGAAAACGCCATGAATTACAAGTTCCTATGTGGAAATTGACGTGCTACCACTGATTGCTGCTTGCCATTTTTAGACCCATTCATAGGGACCATATGGGAAGGGTTTATAATTGCTATAAAATTCTTATTGGACCCTGCTGTCTCCTCAAACCCATTTAATCTTTCCCTTCTGGGCCTTCATACTGAGCCTTTAGTGTGCTAATCTATCCCGAGTCCCTTCTGGTACTTTAGCTCCCAACTAAATCAAACTGTTGGGGTCTCTAGTTGGCAGATGTAGGTACCTTTGTCCAAATAGGGATCCTTGGTTCTAGTCAGGGTAAGGGGGATACACAATCTAGATAACCCCTGCTCGCCCCCTTGGTGGCTTGGCACGAACAGACAGGCTTATCCCAAAGGCAATGTGTAAAGTATTTGTACTCAGAACACACAGTAATACAGTGATAACACCACAAATGGACACCACACCAGTTTAGAAAATAAAATACCTTTATCTAAACTCAACAAGACCAAAACGACAAAATCCAACAGTTAAGTATTAAGAAAAATGTCTTTCAAAAGGGTTGTAGCAACTGAGTCCATGGAAAACTATGGAGGAGTGATTTCTTGCAAAGTACCTGTCGTTGCGACAAAATTCACCAAGCCAAACAGATAGGAAGCATTGAAAAACAAAGAGATGCGTCGATTACTGAGACCTTCATGGATACCATGCAACAGTTCTTCTGTGAACAGGGGAGTAGTGCGTTGGGTCCAGTCTGTAGGGGGAAGCGATACGTTGATTCTGGGATGGCTCTGGTCTGTGGGTGATGTGTCTGGGAAAACATGCTGCACAGGGACAATACGTGAAAATCCGGGATGCGTCGGTGAATGATGCGGCTGAGGCGAGCGGTGCAGCGCTGGTTTCTTCAGTCACGATCCCTCAATGTGTTTCTTCAGCCACAATCCCTCGATGTGTTGGTTCTTGCAGTGGCAACAGGTGCTGCGTTGGTTTCAGCAGCGGCGCTGCAGTGAGGGGAGATTCTTCTTGCACCACGGCGTTGCATTGGGAAAACTGTCGCAAGAAGACCGATGTGCTCATGTTCTTGTTGTTGCGTTGATTTCCAGCTTCCAGCAGCAGAAACAACCTCCAGAGTCCCCACGCAGTCACAGGCATTACTTGGCAGGTCAGAACTCCCAGCAAGGAAGTTCAGGAGAGCTGGGTGAAGTCTTTGTGTCCCTGAGTCTTCAGAACAGGAGGCCAGCACACACAGGTGCTTGGAGATCTCCTTCAAGCAGGGGACACAGCACACAGCAAAGCCCTTCTCCTTTCCTTGGCAGAAACAGCAACTGCAGGCCAACCCCACACAGCACAAAGCAGAGGGGCAGTACTGCTCCTCAGTCTCTCCAGCTCTTCTCCTTGGCAGAGGGTCCTCTTGCATTCCAGGAAGGATCTAAAGCTCAGGGGTTTTAGGTCTAATACTTACACCCAAACATGTCTTTGTTCTCTTTGTGCAAGGGTCTCTGAGCCCAGTCCATACCAGGTCTGTCCTATCTGGTGCAGCTGCCCGGCAGGAGGTTGAGACAGCATTGTGTAAGGCAGACAGGCCCTATACAGGTGCAAGGGAAATCTCCTCCCACCACTCTAAATGCAGACCAGGCCTACTCAGGTTATAGCGAGAACTCCTCCCCCTACTCTGAATGCAGCCCAGGTCTATTCAGCTCAGCCCTGACTCATTCAGGAAATGTGGAACACACATCAATCCCCCACCCCCTCTATGGCTGTCTGAGAGAAGGCACTTCCCCTGCCCATGTCACTCCGAAACCAGACAGTCAATACACAAACAGGCAGAGGCACAAAGAATGGCTAAACAGGAAAATGCCTACTTTTTAAAAGTGATTTCACCAAGGGGGGTAGGCCCAATAGACAGGACCCAGGTAGGGCGTTATATATGCTAAAAAGAAGAAAAAAACCTGGTATCCTAATTACTTATATGATGCTTTTACAAAAACCACACTATATTCTTTCGGTGATTTGGTTATTTATTCACCCTATTTTTAACAACTCTTTCTTTTGGAAGGACTTTATATCCTTCATATGGAACACATAAAAACCATATACATATTTACTTACATAACAATTTTCATGATACTGACAACAATGTACAAAACCAACATTTCTTTAGACATACACAGTATTTTGCACGAAACTTTACATGAACATGACTACAACAAAACCAAACAATGTGCCACATATAATCAAGCGATGTCTTAATTTGGATATCATTAAGCGTTCTAATAATTTTGATTTAAACTTAATCCTGAATCAGTTCTATTTCTTTTTGATCCTTTATCCACTTTTTGCTATTAAATTAGCAGTAAGTGGATAAAGGATCAAAAAGAAATAGAATTGACTCAGGATTAAGTTTAAATAAAAATTATCAGAACGCTTAATGATATCCAAATAACGCGATCGCTTGATTATATGTGGCACATTGGTTTGTTTTGATGTAGTCATGTTCATGTAACGTTTCATGCAAAATACTGTGTATGTCTAAAAATATGTATATGGTTTTTATGTGTTCCATATGAAGAATATAAAGTCCTTCCAAAAGAAACAGTTGTTAAAAATAGGGTGAATAAATAACCCAATCACCGAAAGAATATAGTGTGGTTGTGGTAAAAGCATCATATAAGTAATTAGGATACCAGGTTTTTTCTTCTTTTTAGTACTTTTTAAAAGTGGCATTTTCAAACACACAATTTAAAAACCATCTTTACTAAAAGATGTGTTATTAAATTCTGAGTTCAGAAAGCCTAAACTTTATTTCTCTATCGTATTCCAATGGGAAGTTATTGTTGTATAGCTCCTATATATCCTTATATCGTGTTAAGTTAGCATAGGTACATTTGAGATTTAAACGCCATTTTTCCTTTCTTGCAACTTCTGCACACGACCCTTAATTGTTGACTTAGCTTTCAACCTAGTGGTTTGCCGTGGTGTATGTGAGAATAATATGTTATTGCTCTGATATCAGTTTTGTTTGTTAAACCATGTCTGCACGGAGAGTGCTGAAGTTTCAGGAGCAACACGATATGGAATTGTTATGAGGTCTGATCTCCACGCCTTCATAGTCATAACACAAGTGCAGCCTTTGCCAACTTGGGGTTGAGGCGGGATTGATATTGCTTTGCACGAGAATGGTTAACACACTTGATGCGGTGCACATGCAGAGAGAGCTGGTGTATGCTGATGTGATTCCTTCATGCTAGGACACTAAGGTATGGGCCCGCCCTAAAACAACCCAAAGAGACCTTCTTAGCTAATAATATAATATATGTGTTAGGGAGGGTGAGATATAAGTGTTGTTAACTCTTATTCATTACAGCATGTTAACATGCTGTCACCATTCGCTTTTTATGTCTTAGTAACTATGCTGGTAATTTTGATACTGATAATAAGTATACTTGTATTATCTAAGATACTGCGCCTGAGAAGACGGCATTAGTAAATAAACATTTCAAATGCACATGTGTCTTCTTTACTCCATGTTCTGGTTTGTAATGATAATATAACGAAAGAGTGTTCATGAGTCCCACGTACCCTGAGGTACTGTAAGTTCATGTTCTGGTTTGTCTAAACATTGGGAGTTTGATATGTCCAATGAGACACTGTAGCTAGCTCGGTAAGGGGTGAGTTGGTTGCTAAGGTAAGTTTTGGGACACCCTAATTTGCCGAGGTTCCACTCCTCTGTGCACAGTTCTGTGTGAGTACAGAAACCCTGCAACATGGCGCCCAACGGTTTCGGTGGTCTTATATCATGACACTCGAGTAGTTTATCGTTCATGCCTTAACCCCTTCACATCCGTTTCCGGAAAACGGGGTGTCGGTGAAACCTACCTATTTTTTGAAATAGGTCTTTATTCAAGCTTGATTCTTTCTTAAACGGTTTCTTTGAATTACTACCCAGTTGTGCTACAAAGTATTCTTTGTGTTTTCTTGTTTCCAGTGTTGTCATGGCGGCGGTGGCTATTGCGCAGCATAGTCGCGTAGCGGTACGCAACCATCTTCAGACGTACCAAGTCCCAGTAGATGGGATGGCTGTGATTTTCGTGGTATGTGCAGATCCGGCGTTTCCTTACGAGTTGTTTTACTCTTGGGTTACGTTTCCGGCTGTGGACGCTAATTCTGGTTTGTTCCACTCCTACACCGCCTCGGATGTCCCGGCTGAATATACGCCGTACAGGGCATTGGAAATACCTATTGATCATTGGCAGCATCGGGTTTGGTTTGATGGCGCCCTTCCCCACTCTTTGTCCGCTGCGAGGTTAGGTCCACTCTCAATTCCAGGTACAAATTGGCCTGCGTTGGGTGGCTTTACCCCGCACCCGAATCACGGGGCTTGTACCCTAGCAGAAATACGCAGGCTGCATGTTGTTTCCATTTCCGTGATTCGTGCTTTAGTGCAATACATCGGTCGACATCTTCCTGGTGGTCCCCAGGGGGGTGCGGCCGCTCCCATGGAACGAGGCGGAATGCGTCTCAATCCAGTGATGGTTAATTCGGTTTTTGGTGCGCGTCCAGTAGACAACGATGACTTCCCATTCTGGCTAGCAGAGAAGTTTGATCAACTGGAGGCGGTTTTTCCGAATTCTACTCCTGCTGATAAACATCGAATGTTAACGATTACTCTACCGAAGGATATAACTCCTGAACTTGTTGACTGTGAAAGCTGGGGAAAAACTTTTGCGGCAGTTTATACGAGGTGCTTCGGCACCCCGTCTATGAATGCCCTGCCTGAAATCATTAGACGTGTTCAGAATGATCACGGTCCGGAGGCAGCGGTTGAATTGGGTATGCGCCTGTGTGGTTCATTTGAGATTGTAAGTGATCTCATTCTCTCCAATGTTAAAGGAGATGCACTTAACTTTCAGGTGTCGAATGCTTTGGCTGCTCTGCCCGATGCCGACAAACCCCGCCAGTTGGCAAAGATTGTGGTGGCCGCATATAAGACAATTGGCCGCACAAGTAGAGGTCTGAAATATTTTCCAGTGAAGGATAAAAAACAACCTCAGGGACAATCTGCAGTGACAGATGTCCAGCCCAAGTCCAAAAAACAGAATTGGCCTAAAAAACAGACACAGGGGAAGCAGACTAGGCAAACTCAGGATTCTGTTCCTGCTATACAAGCTCCTGCGCCGGCAGACAGAGTTTATGATTTGCGCGATCGCGCGATGATTAAATCACCTGATCGTTTTCAGGGTTCTGATCAACGCTCTCCTCGTTCCTTTCAGGAAACATCGGCCCAGAAGACCGGTGGTGGAGGAGGGGGTGGACGTGGACGTGGTGGCCAGCAAGGACGTGGTCAGTCCCGCCAGACGGACGGCGCAGTGAAGCAGGAGGATTCTACGCCTAAGCGTCCGCAGTTTGCGAAGAAGAAAGTCGCGGCCTTAACAGCGCATAGATATGCCACAGATAGTGAGAACGCGGCTTCGGAATCTGACGTGGGCTCTGACCTTGCTGGACAGCGCGGCGGAGATTACCATAGTCAGAGAGGCGCTCCGTCCACTACTGAGGGTGACAGCGACTGAAGTGTTTGTTGTAATAGAAACAGCTGATACGAGATTAGCTCCCCCTGAAAGACTTTTTGAAATTGTCCTGTTAATTGAAGGTGACATACAGCGTACTGTCAGAGGGGTATTTTGGGAGAACCTTTCGTCTACGTACGACATTTTGCTTTCTGAGGCTGACTGGCCCCCACCTTTTGTGCTCGCAGCGCCGCGAGGGGAGGAGGTAATCCTTCCCAGTTTCGCGCACACTGTCTCGACTGAGCATGCGCAGCATTTTGCAGAAGAGTGGGCTCGGGCTCTTGCACCGGCTCTCTACCGCAACCAATGTGGTTGGGACAAATTGTCCCCATGCCACGAAATTCCTTTGCGGTCTGAGCCGCAGCCTCAGCCTCAATATCCCATACGGCGTGAAGCTAAAGCGGCCGTCGCAGAAATCCTTGAACAATTGGAATATCAGGGAGTTATTGAAACGTGTGTGTCACCAATGAATAATCCCCTTTTTACTGTGACCAAACCTGACGGATCATATCGTTTGGTATTGGATTACCGGCATTTGAACTCGCATTGCCGTAACTGTGCAGTACAGAATACTCACGGCTCTGCCCTAGTGGATAGTCTAGTGCGTAAGCGTTTCAAGACAACGCTTGACATTTCCAATGGTTTTTATGCCCACAGACTGGATGGCTTTAGCTCCCAATGGACAAGTTTTACGTCCGCTGGGGTGCAAAAATGCTTCCGGCGACTCCCAATGGGCTACAAAAATAGTCCTGGGGTCTTCACCTCCAGAATAGTCACACTATTGGAGGGAATCGATCCGGATGCATGTTCCTATGTGGATGATATTTATCTCACAGACGACGAAATTTGGATGCATCTGTGTTGAGTGAATTCCATAATTAGTACCAACACACAGTGTTGTTTTTGGGCTATGAGCTCAACAATGAAGGTAGAGGTTTGGCTCCTCACTTCTTAGAGAAGTGCGCACAATTGCGCGCTCCAACAACTCTGAAAAAATTACAGTCTTTACTGGGCTTTTTGAATTTCGGCAGAACTTACATTCCGGATTATGCCCAGCGTATCAAGCCTCTGTATGCTTTGATACAACCAACTTTCTCAAAATCATGCTGGCTGCCTGAGCATTCAGCCATTTTGCAATCCTTGCAGGCTGATCTGCTCGCTTCTAAATATTTACTGACTCGTGATAACCACACCAACCTGGTAATAAGAATAATTCCTGGGACGGTGGGTTTCACATACCTCACATTTAATGAAGGTGACACAGTACCTATTGCTTACAAGTCACACTTGTACACTTCGGCTGAGATGCGGTTTCCCACAGTAGAAAAGGTTTTAACTGCTGTACAGATGGCTATTCTAAAGGAACGAGCACTGTCTCAGGGGAAACGCATGCTAGTGGTAACACCCTGTCCTCACTTGGAGGCAGTCACGAAAGCCAGTGTACCGAATTCAAAGGCTTTGCACCCTCGGTGGATTCAGTGGGCAGCGTCATTGTCATCCACGGATGTCATGTTTATTTTTGACGCTTCCTTACGGTCGCAGGAGTACTTGCAGTATGAATTCGTTCATCCTGCTCCTCTGGCTATGCGACCTTTGGAGGACTTCCATTGCATCATTTACACTGATGGGTCGGCGCAGGTTGCGCATGGCTCTAAACATGCCTACGTTTCCGCATGCGCCATTGTGGTCGGTGCTATGTTGAATGATGAGTTCATTTCCAGGGAGGTACACACGTTGCCCCTGGGCGATTGCACCGCACAATTGGCAGAGCTTCGTGCTCTCTTACTAGCTTTGGAGTACGCAGATCCAAGTGTTACTACTCTAATTGTAAGTGATTCTTACTACTGTGTCCAATCTTACAATGAAAACTTGTTCTTTTGGATTCAAAATGATTTTCATGATTCCAAGGGTAGCGCAATAAAACATAAATTGATCTGGGTTCGAGTGGCAGAGCTTAAGGCTATGTTGCCACTCGTTTATGTGATTCATACTCTCGGTCATCAGCGCGTGGGAGTTCACGCTGTTGGCAACTCGCTTGCTGATGAAGCGGCGAAATCAGCAGTATCTACATACTTAGTTGCAGCAGTTACTAGGTCTAAAACCAAGATTGATAGCGACATCTTGGCAGCGATTGCTGCCTCTGAGAAGGGAAGTAAACATCCTGCGGGATTCCCTTCGAAGTATAAATACCACTTAAGTCCCGAAAAGGTTCCTTTTGTGACAATTCCTGATGTTGGGGAACGGCTGATTCCCAACTCGGATCGCAGAGCAGACTTGATTACAGCGGCTCATGAAGGTGTGGCGTCTGCGCATGCGGGCGTCTCGGCCACTGTAACTCAATTACAACTACGTTTCTGGTGGCGGGGACTGTACAAACAGACGCGTGATTATGTCCTTCTTTGTGACATATGCCAGCAGATTAAACCTTCAACTGCTACGCGTCCGCCTCAGACTCAGTTGTACATTTCTAATAAACCGCTAGGCTGTGTTTATTTAGATCACTGCGGTCCATTTTCATCTGATACTGCGTATAAATACATCTTAGTAGCAGTTGACTCATGCACACGCTTTGTGTGGGTATGGCCACATCGCAGCGCTGATTCACGGACTGTCATTAGAGATTTGCGTATCTTTATAGGGATTTTTGCCTGTGGTACCTTCCATTCGGATCAGGGTCCGGCTTTCGCCTCTAAGGCGTATAAGGATGCCATGACTTCGATGGGGGTCCAAGTCAAGTTTTCGTCACCCTACAGACCTGAGGGTAATAGTGTAGTTGAACGAATGAACCGTGATTTAAAGCAATCTTTGACAGCCCGAGTTATAGGCACTGGCAGAAACTGGCTGGCTCACCTCTATGGCGTGCAGCGTGCTCTTAATAATCTCCCTAGAAGGTCTCTGGGTGGGCGGACCCCATACGAAATGCTCTTTGGCATCAAGATGTACGTCCCTGACCTTGACGGTCTAGACTCTGTGGTTCGCGCCACTTCCTTTGACGCAGATGAACATTGCAATGTTTTACAGAATCTACAAAAGACCAGAGACAGTCTTGCAAAGGAACATTTGCCCTCCACATCGGATGATGCGTTGCAGATCCCGGTAGTTGGCTGGCTACCCCAAGTTGGAGAACTGGTTCGAGAGAAGATCGACAACAAGAAAGAGTTTGGTCCCTCCTATCGAGCTCCAGTCCCAGTGCTTGGAGTGAAGGGCACAAGAACAGTCATTTTACCACCACTTCCAGGTCGTAAGGAAAACAGGTTTATTTCTATTGACAATGTCAAGATACACAGAGTGGCCGATTCTTCTTAGCATGACACCAGCTGTTTCCTGTCCTTCCATTGTGAGAAATTCAATTATGCCCACTGCTTCTAATAATGAACCTGAGGTGGCCATCGAATTACCTGCTGTTTCCAGTCCATTATTGAATAATTTACCAGGAACTAACCTTGATGAGACAGACTATACATACCCCACTGATTTGTCCATGCCTGACCTGCAAGCTCGTTTAGCCACGGAATCCAGATTTTCATTTGACTCTGCTTCCCTTGCCTCGAAAAAACCCTCTCAAATTGCTGTATATGCCAGCCTGTTTAAAAAACATTTTTTGATACCTCCTTGGATATACATTTGGCTGGTCCTCTTTTCGGTTTACCTTTTTATGTCAATTGGTTTTGTGTTTTATTTTTTTCGAATTATGAATGGGCACTATGTCGAGGAGAGAACTTGCATTACTCATTTAAATGGAACATTGGCACCACTTTCCTCTTCACATTCTACACACAGATTAAAAAGAGACTTGACTTTGGTTAACATCACAGCATGGCCTGTTCTGGATGGAATCGCGTGGGATGCAGTTCGTTTTCAGATTCATGGCCCAACGGAAGTCGTTAATGTTCCTAATGTACTAAGAGTTAATATGGGGGATGTGGTGAAACAAAACATTCGTTCTGATGATTGGGATGTTAATGCTGTGGAAAGTTTGTTTTCTGATTTGAAATACTATGCTGCTTTTGATGCTGAGGATTTGTACTTGGAATCTGCTAATTATGGTGAATTGTTCTGTTACCAACATTATGGCAATCACTTCTTACACAAAACATCTTCCCGAAGGGATGCTGTTAATTTTACTCAGTGGGAACATTGCCCGGCACCTACACAAGGGAGTTCAGAAACGTTTCTTAAAAAGTATACTTATTTCACTGACTTTAATCAGTCCAATCCCGAGTCCTTTTATTTTAAATTTCACAAACAGCCACTGTCCAAGGTTAGACTTACCGATACAAAATTGTTGTACTCGAAGGCCTTCCTAGATCAATTGGTTACTGGGGGCTATGAGTTATGGAAGGAAACCATAGACCTTAAATCGGTTTGGGGTTCAAGGGCCTGGCAGGTACAAGGCACTGAGGCTTTGCACCGTGCATGTCTCATCCCGAATCATATGTTGTTTTTAAATGAAACCATTTCCCAGACCACATGCTTTGGATTGGCTACATCTAAAAGGTTAAACACCCCGTCTTTCCCGGAGTTGGAGGAATATGAGGATTGGAGTAATTTTACTCAATTGTCTATTAAAGATATACAGGCTCTGCTTCTTAATTCCTCCTTTAACATTTCCAGTATCAATCCAAAGGGTTGGCTGCTTTGGCACCGTAGTGCTGATTCTTGCCAAAAAAGGTTTTTAAATATAACTGACGGTTTTAAGACTGTTAGATCTGATCCCCGGTTTGATTTGAGTCATACTGTCACCTCTTACTCTGTGGGCAAGTTGTGTCAAGCTTGGCTGAAACATTCAACTTTACCTGCGGTTAAGTATCACCTTTCCAAACTGAATGCAGACGTGGATTTGAATGATTTCATTAAAGGCCCAGCTAGTGGCAGGTCGAAAAGGTGGTTATACGGGGTTTACAATGAAATTTGGAAACTCTCACAGATTGAGGCTGCTTCACGCCTTAGGGCTATTGATCAGGCGAATCTTGAGAAAGTGCTTGCAGTTGTTGACAATAGCATTAACGTGCTTTCCTCTAGAATTTACACATTAGATAATATTGTGTCGTCTGTTGTTGATATTGTGCATGATGAAGTGTCTGTTTTATACCATGGTCAAAATCAATTACGTTCAATCATGCAGTTTGCATGGACACTTCAGACTCTGAAAATGGGTAAAGTTCCCTGGGGATACATGAACGTTTCCTCTTTATTTGCACCGTTTAATTTGACTGACAAACAACGCTTGCTTTCAATGCGTGATGCTTCCTTTTCTATGCTACATATTGAAAGGTTGGAATCTTTACCTTTTTCTGTGGCAGAATCCACTGCTGCTACGTGGCTTATCCACGGTTTAATAACGCTGCCTTTTGCTTTATATAAGTTTTCAAATTGTATGAAATATGTGCCAATAGGTCGTTTTGAACCCTTAGGTAGCGGTTTTCTTCATGAGGTCTGGTCACTCCCATACACATACAGATGTTTCAAGGATGAACAAGAAGTTTATCTAACAGGGGATGAGTGTACTGAGACACCAGATCATTCTTTAATGTGCAGACACATACAGTTACACGGTTCATGTAACAAGGACCGACCGAATATGGCTTGCGTTTTACAGGGCACGCCAGTTCCTGCTATCATCCCTACGTTTAAATTGTTAGAGAATGGTAGTTATTTAATGCTCAATAATGAAAACTGTTGTGGTTTAATTAAAGGTATAGCTTTCATAGTAACTGTAAGTGAGCGAGTTATTTGCTGCAGAAATGTTCTTTATCCTCCCACACGTGAACATAGGGAGTCTTCCATTTGGCCACAGATACCGACCTTGGGAGCAGAATTCAGCGGCATGGCTAGAATAAGAGCTCTATTGTCCCAGAAAGAGGTGGCCTTGAGCTCGGCCCGTGAAACTTTCGTGCTTCACATTGCTAACACCCGTACGGAGGTTCAGGCTCTTTTAAACACTGATTTGCCTTTGCATTTCGGAGCCATGGTCCGTTCTATTTTTAACGCATCCTCCACAACGGGCCTAGCGCATTTTTTTAAAGTTGTTAGCGGTGGTCTCGTGACTTCCTTTGAGAAGATTTTTGGAGTCATCCCTGCCTTCTTCCATTCTATTTTTTCATCCTTATTTGGAGGGTTCCCGTTTTTACTTGCATTAGCGGCTGGCGCATTGGTGGTTTTCTGCCTTTTTAAATATGGATGCCCTTCCTGTGCAAGACCACGCTCAGCTGCTACTGACGCGGTTTCGCAACCGCATGCTTGATTATTATGGCACACTGCCGTTGGCGACTCTAAGCACGGCGTTTGGATTATCTTTTCGGTTCTCCTATTTCACCTGTGTCCAGCCTGTATTTCGCTGCCTGACCTGTGATTTCCTTTGGGCCATTGATTTGTGTCTCTGCGGACCAATATCTTCTGACGTCGATTTTGATCAACTGATGAGTCCTATCATTGCTCACGAGTTGGTTTGTTCTGACGAAAGGATTATGGCCTTGGCGGTGGCACATGGACTAATGGGTCCCTGGGATGTGTTGTCGGCAGCGCAAAATTTCTTGGAACAAAGTTTTCTTGAAAACCCACCGAGCTGTCCTCTGATGGTTATAGAGGATCCGGTGCTGGAAGATCACGTATGTTCCTTTCATCTTTTAAATTGGATGGCTGAACTGTTTTCGGATGAGGACAGTGACTTCCTCCTGGAGGCTGTTGCAGCTTACTTTTCATATACAGTCTTATCATAGACACTGCCTCAAATGGACATGCTGATTGATAGCATTTTCTTGATTTTATTGACTTTTAGTCAAGACATTTTTTTTTCTTGCCTATTGGCTTGAGCCTCATTATACTTGTGGGCTATTTTTTAGCGTTACTTTTTATAATTGATTTTTATTCATGCTCGTTTATAATTGGATTCTGCTCTCATGTGATGGCACTTCTGTTATCTTATTTAGTCCGTTCTCGGATCATGGGGGGGTGTTGTATAGCTCCTATATATCCTTATATCGTGTTAAGTTAGCATAGGTACATTTGAGATTTAAACGCCATTTTTCCTTTCTTGCAACTTCTGCACACGACCCTTAATTGTTGACTTAGCTTTCAACCTAGTGGTTTGCCGTGGTGTATGTGAGAATAATATGTTATTGCTCTGATATCAGTTTTGTTTGTTAAACCATGTCTGCACGGAGAGTGCTGAAGTTTCAGGAGCAACACGATATGGAATTGTTATGAGGTCTGATCTCCACGCCTTCATAGTCATAACACAAGTGCAGCCTTTGCCAACTTGGGGTTGAGGCGGGATTGATATTGCTTTGCACGAGAATGGTTAACACACTTGATGCGGTGCACATGCAGAGAGAGCTGGTGTATGCTGATGTGATTCCTTCATGCTAGGACACTAAGGTATGGGCCCGCCCTAAAACAACCCAAAGAGACCTTCTTAGCTAATAATATAATATATGTGTTAGGGAGGGTGAGATATAAGTGTTGTTAACTCTTATTCATTACAGCATGTTAACATGCTGTCACCATTCGCTTTTTATGTCTTAGTAACTATGCTGGTAATTTTGATACTGATAATAAGTATACTTGTATTATCTAAGATACTGCGCCTGAGAAGACGGCATTAGTAAATAAACATTTCAAATGCACATGTGTCTTCTTTACTCCATGTTCTGGTTTGTAATGATAATATAACGAAAGAGTGTTCATGAGTCCCACGTACCCTGAGGTACTGTAAGTTCATGTTCTGGTTTGTCTAAACATTGGGAGTTTGATATGTCCAATGAGACACTGTAGCTAGCTCGGTAAGGGGTGAGTTGGTTGCTAAGGTAAGTTTTGGGACACCCTAATTTGCCGAGGTTCCACTCCTCTGTGCACAGTTCTGTGTGAGTACAGAAACCCTGCAACATTATATTTATAAGATGTTATAAATAAACTCCCATTCTGTCCTATGGGGCAAGGTAGCCTTTCACTAGTGGAAAACAAAATTGGCAGTATTTCACTATCAGGACACACCACACACACCAGGGCACGACCTACTTTAACATACACTGCACTCTGTCCACATGGGTACCGTGGGCCCACTTCAGGGGTGACTAACATGTAAGAAAAGGGAAGGTTAGGGCCTGTCAAGTGGGAGCACTTGCCAAGTCAACATGACAGTTAACAACTGCTCACAGACACTGCAGTGGCAAGTCTGAGTTACCGTTTCAGAACTATTAATGTGGGTGGCACACTCAGTGCTGCTGGTCCACTAGTAGTATTTGATTTACCAGCCTGCCACACTCAGTGCACTTTACTAGGGACTGATCAGTAAATCAAATATACCAATATGGGAGAACCAATCATAATAGCAGTGGCAAAGTGCCCAAAACATCTAAGTTAGCAAAAACGAAATCCAGCAGATCATAAAAAATACAGGAGGTAGAGGCAATAAGTCAGGGGAAACCACACCAAAGATGCAAAGTCTAACAACTGTCTTGATGAAAGTCCCTGACTGTTCTCCACCATTTTTCTGTGCTCTTCAGTCATATGATATATATTGGTGCCTAAATGTAGTTTCTATCTTCATTATAGCTATTCTTATTTTCCATCATAATAATCCTCCAACAACATATTGTTCTAATTTCTTGTCTTCTCATCTTATTCCTAAAACAGTCTTTAACTCAGAGAGATTTCTTTTCTGGAATCAATTTTTCTTTGGTTCTAGCCTCTACGCCTCCAAGAGATATCATATCTGTCTCACCAGAGTTTTCCTATTGTTTTTCTAATGGAAATTTCAAAATCATATTTTTCTTTGCCTTCACCACTCATGTATCTGGCAGAGTAGCAAACTGCTGCATTACTACTGGATGACCATCTACTGCCTATTGTTTAGCATACTCAAAATTTATTTTGCCTACTCTCCATTATCCATGTCACTCAGACACTGTCCACTTTTATCTCTTTCTTCATTGACATCAACAAATCCTATATAGATGTTCAAATTCACACTGTTTGTCCTTTTTCAAATATGTGATTGCAATTTCAAGGCGAAACTCTCTGTGTTCCTGACAGTACACCTCACTTAACAACTTCCAAGACATTGAACGTTTAATTACAGATTCCCTGATTAGGGTACACTTTTCCTTTTTTTTAAACTATTTTATTTGAATTTCCAACAATTTAAGCCCCCCCCAGCTCCCCCCATCCTTGTCAGACAAGACATACAAGAAAATACACTGACTACATCACTTAGAGGAATTGCCCAGCCAATAATGCTCAATCAAGATGTAGATCAGGATTATCAAGGCATGATGGACTATCTGGTAAAGGCCATTGATCAGATAGCCCCTGAGAAACTTCAGACAAAAAATAGTGGGAAAAAGGGAGCCCCTTGGTTCACATCTGCCTTGAGGGACCAAAGGAAGGCCTTGCGCAACATAGAGAGAAACTGGAGAAGGAATAAGGATATAGCCACTTGCGAACAATACAGAACGGCGTTCCGTAGTTACAAAAAATCTATCCAGACAACTAAAGCCGCATTCTACGAGGTCCGTATAAATCAGGCGAATAATGTTCAAAAGGAAACATTCAAAATTTTAAAAGAACTAACAAAAAGAGCCCAAGATGCAGAAAGCAGCATAGACTGTGACACCTTCCAGAAATATTTCCTGGATAAGGTTGACATTATCAGGCGTGAAATAAAAAGCACGGGGGGCAGTTTAACTGAGCAGCATATCGATCTAAAACCAACGGTTAGCTGCTTATTATCATTTCCCCCCATGGATCTGCTAACCCTTGAGTCACTGATGAGAAAGACGAAATCGGGCTCTCCAGCAGATCCATGCCCCCCAAGCATTTTTTGCTTGGCAGGCCCAATTTTAGAGAACCATATTCTAGCCACACTTAATAAATCCCTAAGTACTGGCAGGCTCCCAACTGGCTTCAAGGAAGCCCGTGTAAGACCGCTGTTAAAAAAAGTGGGGGTAGACCCCAATGTCTTAAAAAATTATCGACCCATATCCCAGCTGCCCTTCCTGTCTAAAGTACTCGAACAGCATGTACTAAAATCTCTGTCAAGCTATCTGGAGTCTAACCATCTACTCCATGAGAGGCAGGCAGGCTTTCGTGCACACCACAGCACCGAGTTGGTCATGCTCTCGGTGCTGGATGAGCTCAGAAGGATGGCTGACAGTAAAAGGCCGAGCGCCCTGATTCTGTTAGACCTATCAGCGGCGTTCGATACTGTCAGCCATCCCATCCTGCTGAACAGGCTGGCTGGGTTCGGGATCCAGGGCCTAGCCCTTCGGTGGCTGGAATCATTTCTATCTGGGAGAACGCAGAGAATCCAGATGGGAGATAGTGTATCAGGAGTGGGAAGCCTGACTTGTGGCGTCCCCCAGGGCTCAGCACTATCCCCACTCCTGTTTAACATATATCTACAGCCCCTGATTAACACACTAGCGGGAATGGGCTGCCAGGTATTTAATTATGCCGACGACACACAGCTGCTGCTGGGCATAGATGATACAACACATGCCCAGTTGCACGCGCAAGATATACTCAGATACACGGTCCACTGGATGTCCATCAACCAGCTCAAAATCAACCCGGAAAAGACAGAGGTGCTGATAATACCATCCAAGTGCTCCTCCTGGAGCGATATGTACTGGCCCCAGGAGCTGGGCCCAACCCCACAGCCAGCAGCCACGGTCAAAAGTCTGGGTATTAAATTGGACAGCGGCCTCTCAATGACCAACCAGGTTTCCACCGTGGTTGGCACTTGTACAGGTCTTCTAAGACAGTTGCGTAAACTAGTCCCTCTTCTCTCCCAGTCGATGCTACGCACAGTGGTCTCGGCCACCATAGTGTCAAGGCTCGATTATGGCAATGCGCTCTACCTAGGCCTGCCAAAAATATTAACAAACAGACTTCAGGTAGTCTTAAACGACGCCGCGAGACTTATCTTCAATCTCCCGCGGAGAACGCATGCCTCTCCACTATTAAAAAGTCTACATTGGCTACCAACCGGACAGAGGTCTGTTTTCAAAGGCCTCTGCATAGCCCACAAAGCCATTTACGGGAAGGCCCCGACCTACATCAAGGAACGGATCGAGATATATAGACCGGAAAGAAATCTCAGGTCCTCTGATGCCAAATTCCTTGTATGTCCTCGTTTTAAGCTGGCCACAATGGGAGGGAGATCTTTTTCGGTTCTATTACCGAAGCTTTGGAATGCCCTGCCTGAAACACTCCGGAAGGAGGAGAATCTACTCCGCTTCAGGAAAGCCTTGAAGACCAATTTGTTCCGAACAGCACTCAGTCCAGCTTAGGCACTCCACCCTTTCTTTTTCTCGGATGTTATGTTCTATGGTCAAAGCGCCCTGAGACCTGTAGGTGACCCGGCGCTATATAAACCCATATTAACAATAACAACAATAACAATAACAATAACAATATAATACAAATCAAAAGATCATGTATTAATAGTTACAAAGAACATCCAAACGCGAACTTCCAAGAATACATAATACCATACAAATGATAATAGTCAAGTCAAGTCAAATCCACTTTATTCGATTAATTAAAATCATAAAAGTATGCTATACAAAAATGCTGACATTTTAAAACATTAAAAAGAGTTAAAATTACACACTTATATACAAAATACATTTCTCTAAAAAGCACGAGATGGAGTACCTATTACATTTTATTCTACACGGTCATATTTCCCAAATGCAAGAGTTTGTTTTAAAAGGAAGTAGCTACAGCAGTACCCCCCAGACCAGTCCTCCTTATTCTTACAGAAGCTGCCAAGAAACTGGCTACACAATACATAGTTTCCGGAGATTCCATCATTTGAAGAAATAATAGGGCGGGTTTATATTGTTTAAAGTTCAACTTTTTCAATAATGGTGTAATGAACCGTTTCCGAGGCACAGAAAAAAACCTGCAGAAAAGCAAAAAATGTACCGTATCCTGGGGAGAAAGATCGTCACATTTACAGGGGGGATTGACCTCCGGCCTACCCCACCCGTTCACATCCCATAGTACCATGTACATTTGATTGAATTGAAATTTCGTAAGTAGCCATCTGTGTAAACAGTTTGTCACAATTGATAAATAAGAAGCCAACCTCAAAGACGTAGTAACCAGTACATGGGCCCTTACTGAGGGCTTCCCTAGCTCAACCGCCCCTCGCTCTGCTTCACAGAGCCTAATAAAGTTGGTCTTGGCCCAACCTAAATCGGCTTTGCAGAGAGAATCTGGTCTAGAGAAAATCTCTGGGTGGCCAAGCTTCTCAGCCAGGCTCTTAATGTAGGACAGCCACTGAATGTCCCTGACATAATCTAAATTAAGACAATCCTTTATGATTGTACGGTTTAAGGAGAGTTGTGGATTCAGCCAGATCTTAATCCAGAGCAGGATGGGTGCTAATTTAATTATATCTGTAATATATCCCAAACCCAGCTCCAGATGGATAGAATATGTGGCTGTAGATGATGGAAGACCAAGAAGAGACCGCAGAAACGTATTCTCCTCAATTTGTATGCGGTCAGGATTAGTGAATCCCCAAATTGCTGCTCCATACCTAGCAATAGAAACTGACTTAGCTTTATAGATTGCCAGGATTGCCTAAGTTGGTTTCCCCCCTAATCTTTTGGCGAACCCCAATACTGCAGCCGAAGAACTTCTCACAGCATTGGATTTTGTGGTAAGCTGTGGGTTCCAACTACACCTGTCATCGAATAAAACTCCCAAGTAAGTAAATACCTTTACTCTACTAATAACCTCAGTACCACAGTAAAAAGTCTTAACATTGTTTCTTGAACTCCCCAGTGACATTATGTGGGATTTCCCGGTATTAATCAACAAGTCAAGACTATTCATAAAATTACTGAAGGAGTCAAGCAGTCTCTGTAGACCGATTTGGGTTCTTGCCAGTAAAACCGCATCGTCAGCGTAGAGGAGCAGCGGAATTGGCGTTCCCCCCATGCGCGGAATATCCTGCGTGGCTGCTATCAGGTCTGTCTCCAATGAGTTCACGTACAACGTGAACAACATTGGGGCTAGGATGCAGCCTTGGCGCACCCCTCTACTAGACTTAAAACTTGCTGTGCATTTCCCCTCGGTTGTCATCCTGATGGAAGCGTTCAAATCCCTGTGCAACTCTGCCAGGAAGTACACCAATGAGCAATCAAGGCCCATCTTTAGCAGCACGGTCCACAGCCTTGATCTATTAACTAGATCAAAGGCTGTGGACAGGTCCATAAAACCCAAAAAGATGGAGCCCCTTTTGGCCCTCGTGTATTTGGCTATAATTAGATCAAGGTTAAGACATTGGTCCTCCGTACTCCTCCCCGCTCTAAAACCATATTGGACATCTGTCAATATGTTATTTTCCGAGGCCCAAGATGTTATTCTGGCCAAGACCACCTTCCCTAGGATTTTAATAGAGGAGTCTAACAGTGAAATCGGCCTATAACATCTCGGGTCTCCCCTCTGCCCTTTTTTAAATACAGGGATTATAATCGCACTAGCCCAGGATTTGGGGAACCCTACGGTTGCAGAGGCATTAAAAACTTTGGTTAAGATTTCAGCCCAGTACGCCGGATTGGCCTTATACATATCGCAGGGAACCCCATCCGGGCCTGGTCCTAATGATAGAAAGATACAATCAATGATCGTTTGACATCCCTACCAGTATAAGTAGCAACCCGGGTATTGCTATCAAAAAACTCAGCTTCAAACAAATTATTACTGGACAATAAATTTTCAAGAGCCACCCCTTTCTGACTATGTTCGAAATGCTGGGGGGATGTACTATCCGGACCATCACGGTCAATTAGGACGCAGTTTAAACAAAGATGTACATTAAAATCACCCATCAAAATTAGATGGCAAAAAGTGGTTTGCTTTTCTTTATGTGAAGTTAAAAAATCATTTAACCATAGTAAATGCTCGTCTGTAGAGGCCCCTTGCTGTGAGTTATAACAGTTCACTAGAATTATTTTAATGTTATTAACCAAGGTAACCTCCACGATGAGAAAGTTATGGGAGTCACAGTCAAGCTTTACAATTTTACCCCTGACGTTCACCGAGACCAACAACACGAGACCCCCTCTACTTCTTCCAGCCGTCGATCTCAGAGCAGGGACAAAAAAAGAGGTGAAACCGTCCACCCAAAAATCACTAACCTCGTCCCAGGTCTCCTGTAGGGCGACAATATCATATTGTTTAATAACATTAAGCCAATTTGGGTCTTCTCTTTTAGATCGCAACCCCGCAATGTTCCAGCTTAACAGCCTGACTTTATCCCCCAATTCAGGGTTCTCATTTACGGGGATGGCACTACCCCTACTCTGTGGAGATACAGGGGCCATGGGAGTCAGATCACCAATTCCCTCACCACCCAGACCTGCCCTGGCCTCCCGTCAATCACACAAATCCAGGCTGGATAGAGCGTCAAAACTGTTAAGGGTTGCAATGTTAAAACCGAAATTTGTGCCCCAGCTATTGTTCATGTTATTCATGTTGTTTTCCCTATCTAGATCAGGGGTTTTGGGGTAGGTAACATTTTGTTGTTCCCCATAAAAAATGTTTAGTGTGAGTGGGACAATGGTACCGCTTCTTCGTTGGGGAGGGAGTATGTTTTCGAGGAGATTGGGCAAAACTGCCGGATTTGAGAAAGTCACAGCCACACAGTCACCTTTAAACTTTTTGGGTCGGTTCCCTATCCACGGGACCCTTTTCGCCGACTTTATCTCACTCGCCAATTGCTGTTTACCTCCTGGGGCTAGCTTCATGTTCCCTGTTAACCAATGTAGGGCTTTACTTGACAGGGATGCAGGTGGCTCTACCAGGCCACGTTCTAAAAGTGGAACGTTAGCCAACACCAGTACCATGATAATAACAATATATACCACTAGCTATTACCTTGGGATTGAGACCATTCAATCAGAGGAGACCAGATTGTTAAGCCCCTTTTTCGTTGTTTCATACCTTTTCTTTTATATATAGAAGTTTCTAAGTTAGAAATAGCTAAGAGCCTAGCAAACCACTGTTGAAACGATGGAGAAATGGGATCAAGCCAAGCCGAGGCTATACATATTCTCAGTACAGCCATTGCAAAAACTTAATTAGTCAAAACTATTTCAGTTTTTAGAAGAACAAACAAAAATTCCTCAATCCTTGTTTTTAAAGAAGTTAATCCTTCACGAGAAGAAAAAATATGTATACAATCAGCATTTGGTAACATACATCTAAAACTGCAAGTCCCCCTACCACTCCCCCATTTAGCAATTCTATCCGGGGTGTAGTACATAAAAAAACATGTCTTGTAAAACTGAGCTTGAAGTTTAGTTGACAGGAGGATTGTTTGTGACATACAATATGAATATTTAAATTCTTCCAAGGTTATAGACAGTTTCCCCTGCCATTTCTGAGCCGTTGTTTCTAAATCATCCGGAAATTGTGTTAGTAAGATAGAGTAGATCCCCCCGATAATGATTTTTTTTGGTATCATTTAATGTGTCAGCTAAGGTGATTTTCTCGAGCGGAGCCCTTCCCCTCATTAGTTGTATTAAAAAATCTCTAATTTGGAGATATTTATAAAAATCTCGCCAATCCAAATGAAACCTCTCTCTAAGCTCCTCAAAGGAGTATAACCCTTCACAGGAAAAGAGGCACCCAATATGCGGGATTTCAGCTGCACTCCATTTATTAATGTAGAGATCTTTAAAGATTTCAGGAAGGGCAGGGTTGTTTCGAAGGGGGGTGTAAAAATGATATTCGCCCTACCCCCAACATTTTCCTTACAGCTTTCCAAACCTTAAATCCCCCCAGCAATGTTTTAAATTTCACTTTTTTGTGGTAACTATCATACAGATAACGCCAAAAAAATCCAGTACTTTGATTATCCAGGATCAGCTGAACGATAGAGGGCCCGCCGTCACCGGATGATGTCTCTATTCCACTGTGCTAAAAAAGCTCACGGCTATATAGGAGCACCGAGGCCCAATAGTATTCCTTGAGGTTTGTTAGAGCTAAACCTCCTTTGTCCTTAGGGAGAGTCAAGAATCTGTAGGCTCGCCGAGGTTGTGCGTATGCCCAGATGAAACTTGAAAAGGTGCGTTCCATAGCTTTGAACCATTGATCTGAGAAATCTAAATTTATTGCTCTGAACAAATATATTATTTTTGGGAAAAAAACTATTTTCAATGCATTCGCCCTACCCATTAAGAAAAGATGTAAATTATCCAGGCGACGAAGATCTTTTTGCATTGCTCTAGCATGGGTTTCATATTTAGGTCGACCAAGTTTCCAAGTTTAGAAGTAATGCAAATACCCAAATAAGTAGCCTTGTCAGTCACTCGAGGATCATTCATATCACAATTACTGTTTAAAACCACCTGTCTTTTCCCCTGGTTAAGTGCATACCCTGATACTATCCCGAAATCCTTAGCCTCTATTTCAATAACAGACATACCTATATTTAGATTGGAGGTCACGATGGCAATGTCATCGGCGTATGCCAATGTCTTGGTCGAATACCATTGTGTCACCATGCGCTATACCCCTGTTACCCTCCAGTCTGCGAATGAAGGGGTCGATGTAAATCGCAAATAACAAGGGCGAGCAAGGACACCCCTGTCGGCTTCCTCTTGATATGATAAGCTCTTTAGAGAGATTACCGTTGACCATTACCGTGGCCCGGGGGTTGATGTAAAATTTTTGCACAGCCTGAATAAATCCCTGTTTAAATCCCACCGGGACATTGTGAGCAAGAAAAATGGCCAGGAGACCCTATCAAAAACCTTCTCGTCAAGAAGAATTAGAACCATAGGGTCTCCTGCCACTTCAGAGCAGTCAAATAAGCTGATCACTCTTTGGATGTGATTTGTAGTTGATCTTCCGGGCACAAAGCCGTGTTGGGATTTAGAAATGACCTTATGAATGATTGGGGATATGCGGTTTGCCATTAATTTTGAGTACATTTTAGAGTCTACATTTATCAGTGTAATGGGGCGATATGAGCCTAGTTGATCTGGAGGCTTGTGTTTTTTGGGAAAGATGACTATTTTTGCCCTCGACCATGAGTTTGGCGGCTGCCCCCCCCTGAAAATATGTACGATTAGGTCTAATAAGATACCTTTAAGCTGATCTAAAAAAGTTATATACAGTTCTAAGGGTATATTGTCCAAACCAGTTGCTTTCCCTCTTGGTAGATCTTTCACTGTCCTTAGTAGCTCTTCTATATTCGGGATCTTCTCCAAGGCTGCTTGATCTACCTCATTGAGCCTGTCGAAATCGACTTTATCGAAGTACCTTTCGCTCCTCTCTAGGTCTCCTCCCACCTCTTTTGTATATAACATGCAATAAAATCGCCAGAACAACTCTCTAATCAATTCTGGGTCGGATATCTGGCCTTCTACTGGGTCTTGTATTTCACGTATCAGGTTCTGTGATGATTGTTGCCTCATACGAATAGCCAACTGGTGACCACTAGCTCGTTGACCTCATACACCAATTCACTGTGAGCTATAGCTTTTTTAACTGCTTAGGGTAAACTTTTCCAAAGCAAGATCACACCAATTTAATAAAAAAACACCATATAATAATTAGAGCAAAAGACTATATTTTGTGTGGTTTCCCCATATTTTTGCCATGTATAGTTTTCTTTAGAACTCTGTGCACTTTTAATGTGATAAACAGGAGAAAGTGCCAGTGCTCCCCCTTTCAACATGGTTAAACTGGCTTACCCCTCACTGAGTTATTTAGCTTGCCTAAAATGTAATAGTATGTGGTACATAAAATCTACCCAGTGCCTTGAAGCTAAACGCCACCTGTGGGCTGCAACGCCTATTGAGCCATCTACAGTGTGGGCAGTGAAAACGTAGCTTCAGGCCTACCATTTGTGGCCTGACTGCAACAGCCTCAAAATCTGCAATCCCATCTGTCAAAATAACCCTTTTTAATGGGCAGGAAACCCTGCTTTTAAATAGTAAAGTCACCCCTAAATATACCTTCTTGACCACAAAGAAGGGTGTCTTTTTATTTAAAAGTAAAACGGGCAAAATTAATATTGGCCTGTTCCACCAGTGACCAGGCCCCACAAGCTATTTTCACTGGCAGGACTGTAGCTGAATCTTAGAAAATGTTGAAGTACAAAATATTAAATTTAATCTGAAATATTTGACAGTAAAAGGCTAAAAAAGTCATTTAAATACTAATTTTCATATGTTTTTTAAATTCCAATCCATTTGTGATTTTAGATTTCTAATAAATATTTAGAAACAATGGCATGGATGTGGGGATGTGTTTTCCTCTGTTGCTACGGGGACACGACAAGCTGAACATTTTTTTTCCTGGAAGACCAGTTGTCCATTTCCAACTGAACTTTCACTTGACTATGCATAGCCTCTGTAGGATTATTCCCAAGTGTCCTAAGACCTTCCCCTGAAGTCTGGGTTCCTAAGATGAAGAGCTGTGGGGAAAAGAGTCCGACTGTTGCAAAATTGGGACAAAGAAACTGTTTTCACTTCCAGACGTCTTGCAGACTAGGACTGGCCACCAGAGTCAATCTGTCAAAGACATAACCTCCATGTGCTGAAGAAACAAGTATGTTCCAGGTAGAGCGTTTCTGCAGCAGCCAATCCATTTCTAGAAATATGAGTGTTGTGTCTGGTGTTTTATAAGAGGACATTGATCTATATGCACAGTGATCTTTGTTGCAACTATCCTGTTACCATCTCTTTTAAAAAAATAAGCTCTCTCCCGCTGTCAATGAAGGAGGACTGAACCATGAAGTCGCTTCTTGCCCTGGATTGAGACAATGCTCAGTTACGCTGCAAACCTGCTGGCTATTAAACAGCCACTTACAGTGAATAATGAGCTGATGTCAAGTTAAGTTTCAGTTGCATTGCAGACATGGATTCGACAAGAGTTCCTGCTACCTCAACTCCCTTGGGAGATAACGGAAATATAGTAACCACTACATGGGGAGGACAAGGAAATGGAGAAGAGTGCGAGAGAGAGACATGCATGAGCTCGTGCAGGTCATAGGTCTGAAATGGCAAAACCTGGCCCTGAATTGGGGTCAGCATTCTTGTATGGCAGGCCCTGCTGTGTTGATGGAATAGCTAAGTATCAATCATAGATTGTAGAACAAGAAACGACAGGGACCAGGTCTTTTTCGGAATAGCTAAGTAAACACAAAACCTGCATTGGTAGCGAAGAGAGGAGAATCCTCTATAAGTTTTATGGTCTTGAGAACCAGCATCAACTTGCAAAATGCAAAGCTTCCCAAAACACAAAGGTATCAGAGACTTTGAAGCAACTAGTCAACTCCAAAGGAACTTGTGCCATAGATAAAAAAAATGAGGATGACATCACAAGGGACCTGAACAAGTGAAACACAACAAAAGTGTGGGCCATTATTCAGGTAAATGAAGTAAATGAAGTATTGAAGTGAGAAGCAGATGCAATGAGGAGTTGTTGCCAGGCATAGGGGTCCTAAAGCACAGGTTCCATCCTGGCATCGGTTAGGTATAAATCTTCTGGCTGTGAAGCACTCTATCTTCCATAATCTCCAGTCTCATCCCTGTTGGAGTTTTACTCTGAAATGATTAGAAAGATCCTTAGTAGCCTTATGATATGATCCATGCCCCCAAACAGGAATGGAAGTAGGACCTATGGATCCCAGGACCTTGAAGATGTGCATAGGGGAATATTAAGTAGCTTAGCATGGCTCAAGTGGGCTTGACAAGGAGGAATCCATCCCAGGATATGGCTTGGAGGATAGGAGCTGCAATTGCACAGCTTGACATCAGACGGTGCCAAAAAAGTAAAAATGCAGCAAAATCCAGGGCTTTCCTTTTTTCCAAATATTTCCTTTTGTTGAGTTCTATCAGTTATCATGGATTTTAACTGAAAGTCAGAAACCCCATACATATGTAAAAGAATATGTGACAGGCCCAAAGTTTTCATCAGATGTCTATGGCTAGCATTATCAAAGTTTGGACTCAATAGTCCTGATTCCACACCATCCCTCTTTAATTAACCACCAAGCACTTCCTATCCTTTTATCTCCCTCGCAGGTTCATCCTTTCTCCCCTTTTCACAGTTTTTCATCATATTCTTCCTCTTTTTTCTCCCTTGTGTGTTTTTCTCTCTCTCTCTCTCATACTGTAGGTCAAAAAGTCTGATGAAGAAAATTAAGTGCTGGTTCTTAGAAATGAGTGCTGTTAGACCCCACTTGCAATCACTGGCACAAAGTAGGTGCTTGTTGCATGGCCGTCAAGGAAATACAGAGGCTGAAAAATCAGAACAGTATGGCCTTTAGGAGAGCCCTCTGTTTTATACAAGCCCATAACAAAGCTTAGAGACTCATTTAAAATGTTACAGTCGCTGTTGTCTTGGCAAGGATTGTTATGCTGAAAATGCTCCGACTAACACAGCATGAGCAGATCGTGCAAAAAATGAAATGCCAGTCAGTCAGTCGTCTGCATTTTTTGTATTTCAGAAATATACTCGTGTGTTTTTTCTAAAATGCAAAAAATGATTAGTCGTGACCCACAGATATCTTATCTGCCTTGGACCCCGATGCCTCCCATAGGCGTCCTGGCAGGAAAAGGTTGCATCAAAGGTCTGGCCAAAAAATGATTGGGCCTTCAATGCATTCTTTCTTGTGACGTTGTAGCAGGTGGGCCATCAGCTAAAATATTCTGTCACCTAAGCTGATGCTGTTCCATGGACCCGGTGGATCACCCACCTCTAAAAAAAAACAAGCATATAAGCTTTTGGTGTGGCGGGATCTAAGCTCTGCGGATTTACAGTGAGACCTGTGCTGTTCCAAGATCTAAGTGTCACTATTAAATAAAAAAAATAACAAAAAGGAAAATGGTTGACAGTGCCCAATATAAAAATATAAAGTCGTAACAAAGGATAGCATTATTTTGTGCTTTGGATCCTCTGTCTTTGGAAACTTTCTGTGCATCTTGGAGCCCATTCATTGACAGTATTGGAAGTGGGAGAGTAAAATGCTTCTACATTTTTACACCAATCCACTTACATAGTGAAAGTTGTTCTATTTCCTGGAACAGCTCTGTTTCCTCAATTTCCATTTAAGGAATCGAATTTAATTTAGTGCCTTCAATAAGTAGCAGAGCATTGACTTACACTTGAAAACGGTTTTAGTTTTTTCGCCTTACATTGCCAATTACGACTGGGAAAATCAATTAATAATATGATGCTGGTTTGCCAAATGCTACGCTCTCTGAAACATCAATTAACAGCTCCTTAATGTTTGAAACTATTTGAGCTAAGAAATATTTTGCATTTTTACAGCACGGTTTATTTATACAACATGCAATACGTAGAGGCGTATTTCTCAGGTAATTAATAAGTGTCATTTCAAAAGAATAAAGGAGAGTGGAAGTCTTGTATAATGTATCCGACATTGTAGCTAATGAATATTCAATTACTGGGCACTCCTCTATTTGACAACTGCAACGACTATTACCATCAGTACACGTAGCATTTTGATTAGGCGAGCTTGGGTTTTAATTACTATCTTATTACCCTGGTGATTTTGTAATGCAAAATGAATAACCTACTTGCATGTTGTGGATAACTAGGAGGTCAAAAGGCCTTTGTTTTGTGTTACTTGCGGTCTAATGAACAACATTCTTTTCTTTCAATGAACATAAACCTCCCATTGCTGCAGGTAGTGTAACCGTATTTTGTTTAAGCCAGACCTAAAGAAGGCAAAAATTAACTTTCTCCATCCCAGTTCACTGTAGTCCTTTTCGGGGTGTGCGGGCTTTCGGACTTTAACAAAGACTTGAGGAGACATGAAAAATACATTTGTATATAGGTCACTGCATAAATAAGTTTAAAAAAATTCATAACTGCTTATCTGCAATTCCTTTATTATTGAAGTAGTATATTAGTATATATATATAAATTATTTTTTTTCCACTCTTTGGCTCGGATTCGCTGGGAGATATGGTGCTCTTCAGCGGTGCATTCCCATTAATAGGCAGAGTTTTTCCGTCACTATCACAACAGTTTTACCCTAGTAAAAATGGGTCGCACTCACGAGCATTCAATAATCTCATTTTATTTCCTCCTTGTTAGAAGATTCACGATGGCCCTACGCATTTCGGTGTCGTGTCCGATAAAAAGGTCTCTGCGAGTACATCTGTTGTGCAATATATATATATTTATATATATATATATATATATATATATTACCTACTGGCAATAGCCAGTAGGTATATATAGTTAGGATTGTTTTCCATAGGGAAATCGCAACATTCTATTGGGAATAACTTTGGCGCCGGTTGAGGAATCTCCCTGAAATTTTCCTTAACTTTGCCTCGCGGCGCTCCGCTCCTTCCCTGAAAGTTTAGGGGGGATTCGTCAAGCGGGGGCCGAGATAAAAGGGGGGTCCCAAAACGTGTTTTCCCCATGTTAATTTCCATAGGGCGGTTGGACTCACTTTTAGCCCGAACGGCTGAATGGTTTTCCACCAAACTTGGCAAAATTGTAGGGACTGGTAGCCAGATGTGCCTTTGCTATGTCTCAAGATATGTGCTCCAGTGGTTTTTACGAAAATTAACTTTGAAAAAATATATATTGGGCTACATTGGGCTATATATATGTTAGAGCCCAAATGTAGCCCAATGTAGCCCAATGTAGCCCAATGTAGCCCAAAGATGGCCACCAGAGACAAAAAAAACAAATGTAGCCCAAATATCAGCCAGATGTAGCCCAGCTATAGCCCAATGACAGAATGTCCCAGAGTGTTCTAAAGAACAACTAGAGCGCTAACAGTCTTACTTATGACAAAAGTATGGCACACCTGAAGTCATCTTGATTGGAATAAAGTGTTAACACTTAAAACATTTAATTTGCAAAGGAAGAAAATGAGGGGGTTCATTTTGCCATAGAAATTATGATTAGTGCTGAAGAAAGAAAAATTAGGGCACATTTTGAGTGACTTCTCAAATCCTCTTATATTTCATTAAAAAAATTCTGATATGCAGTCTCCCAAGATGGCCACCAGAGACAAAAGAGCCCAAATGTAGCCCAAATATCAGCCAGATGTTGCCCAACTATAGCCCAATGACAGAATGTCCCAGACTGTTCTAAAGAACAACTAGAACGCTAACAGTCTTACTTATGACAAAAGTATGGCACACCTGAAGTCATCTTGATTGGAATAAAGTGGTAACACTTAATACATTTATTTTGAAAAGGAACAAAATGAGGGGTTTCATTTTGCCATAGACATTTTATTACCTACTGGCGATAGCCAGTAGGTATATATAGTTAACATTGTTTTCCATAGGGAAATCGCAACATTCTATTGGGAATAACTTTGGCGCTGGTTGAAGAATCTTCCTGACATTTTCCTTAACTTTGCCTCGCGGCGCTCCGCTCCTTCCCTGAGAGTTTGGGGGGGATTCGTCAAGCGGGGGCCGAGATAAAAGGGGGGTCCCAAAACGTGTTTTCCCCATGTTAATTTCCATAGGGCGGTTGGACTCACTTTTAGCCCGAACGGCTGGATGGTTTTCCACCAAACTTGGCAAAATTGTAGGGACTGGTAGCCCCATGTGCCTTTGCTATGTCTCAAGATATGTGCTCCAGTGGTTTTTACGAAAATTTACTTTGAAAAAATATATATTGGACTACATTGGGCTATATATATGTTAGAGCCCAAATGTAGCCCAATGTAGCCCAATGTAGCCCAATGTAGCCCAAAGATGGCCACCAGAGACAAAAAAAACAAATGTAGCCCAAATATCAGCCAGATGTAGCCCAACTATAGCCCAATGACAGAATGTCCCAGAGTGTTCTAAAGAACAACTAGAGCGCTATCAGTCTTACTTATGACAAAAGTATGGCACACCTGAAGTCATCTTGATTGGAATAAAGTGTTAACACTTAAAACATTTAATTTGCAAAGGAACAAAATGAGGGGGTTCATTTTGCCATAGAAATTATGATTAGTGCTGAAGAAAGAAAAATGAGGGCACATTTTGAGTGACTTCTCAAACCCTCTTATATTTCATTAAAAAAATTCTGATATGCAGTCTCCCAAGATGGCCACCAGAGACAAAAGAGCCCAAATGTAGCCCAAATATCAGCCAGATGTAGCCCAACTATAGCCCAATGACAGAATGTCCCAGAGTGTTCTAAAGAACAACTAGAACGCTAACAGTCTTACTTATGACAAAAGTATGGCACACCTGAAGTCATCTTGATTGGAATAAAGTGTTAACACTTAAAACATTTAATTTGCAAAGGAAGAAAATGAGGGGGTTCATTTTGCCATAGAAATTATGATTAGTGCTGAAGAAAGAAAAATTAGGGCACATTTTGAGTGACTTCTCAAATCCTCTTATATTTCATTAAAAAAATTCTGATATGCAGTCTCCCAAGATGGCCACCAGAGACAAAAGAGCCCAAATGTAGCCCAAATATCTGCCAGATGTTGCCCAACTATAGCCCAATGACAGAATGTCCCAGACTGTTCTAAAGAACAACTAGAACGCTAACAGTCTTACTTATGACAAAAGTATGGCACACCTGAAGTCATCTTGATTGGAATAAAGTGGTAACACTTAATACATTTATTTTGAAAAGGAACAAAATGAGGGGTTTCATTTTGCCATAGACATTTTATTACCTACTGGCGATAGCCAGTAGGTATATATAGTTAACATTGTTTTCCATAGGGAAATTGCAACATTCTATTGGGAATAACTTTGGCGCTGGTTGAAGAATCTTCCTGACATTTTCCTTAACTTTGCCTCGCGGCGCTCCGCTCCTTCCCTGAGAGTTTGGGGGGGATTCGTCAAGCGGGGGCCGAGATAAAAGGGGGGTCCCAAAACGTGTTTTCCCCATGTTAATTTCCATAGGGCGGTTGGACTCACTTTTAGCCCGAACGGCTGAATGGTTTTCCACCAAACTTGGCAAAATTGTAGGGACTGGTAGCCCGATGTGCCTTTGCTATGTCTCAAGATATGTGCTCCAGTGGTTTTTACGAAAATTAACTTTGAAAAAATATATATTGGGCTACATTGGGCTATACATATGTTAGAGCCCAAATGTAGCCCAATGTAGCCCAATGTAGCCCAATGTAGCCCAAAGATGGCCACCAGAGACAAAAAAAACAAATGTAGCCCAAATATCAGCCAGATGTAGCCCAGCTATAGCCCAATGACAGAATGTCCCAGAGTGTTCTAAAGAACAACTAGAGCGCTATCAGTCTTACTTATGACAAAAGTATGGCACACCTGAAGTCATTTTGATTGGAATAAAGTGTTAACACTTAAAACATTTAATTTGCAAAGGAACAAAATGAGGGGGTTCATTTTGCCATAGAAATTATGATTAGTGCTGAAGAAAGAAAAATGAGGGCACATTTTGAGTGACTTCTCAAACCCTCTTATATTTCATTAAAAAAATTCTGATATGCAGTCTCCCAAGATGGCCACCAGAGACAAAAGAGCCCAAATGTAGCCCAAATATCAGCCAGATGTAGCCCAACTATAGCCCAATGACAGAATGTCCCAGAGTGTTCTAAAGAACAACTAGAACGCTAACAGTCTTACTTATGACAAAAGTATGGCACACCTGAAGTCATCTTGATTGGAATAAAGTGGTAACACTTAATACATTTAATTTGAAAAGGAACAAAATGAGGGGTTTCACTTTGCCATAGACATTTTATTACCTACTGGCAATAGCCAGTAGGTATATATAGTTAAGATTGTTTTCCATAGGGAAATCGCAACATTCTATTGGGAATAACTTTGACGCTGGTTGAGGAATCTTCCTGAAAGTTTCCTTAACTTTGCCTCGCGGCGCTCCGCTCCTTCCCTGAGAGTTTGGGGGGGATTCGTCAAGCAGGGGCCGAGATAAAAGGGGGGTCCCAAAACGTGTTTTCCCCATGTTAATTTCCATAGGGCGGTTGGACTCACTTTTAGCCCGAACGGCTGAATGGTTTTCCACCAAACTTGGCAAAATTGTAGGGACTGGTAGCCCGATGTGCCTTTGCTATGTCTCAAGATATGTGCTCCAGTGGTTTTTACGAAAATTAACTTTGAAAAAATATATGTTGGGCTACATTGGGCTATATATATGTTAGAGCCCAAATGTAGCCCAATTTAGCCCAATGTAGCCCAATGTAGCCCAATGTAGCCCAAAGATGGCCACCAGAGACAAAAAAAACCAAATTTAGCCCAAATATCAGCCAGATGTAGCCCAACTATAGCCCAATGACAGAATGTCCCAGAGTGTTCTAAAGAACAACTAGAGCGCTATCAGTCTTACTTATGACAAAAGTATGGCACACCTGAAGTCATCTTGATTGGAATAAAGTGTTAACACTTAAAAAGTTTAATTTGCAAAGGAACAAAATGAGGGGGTTCATTTTGCCATAGAAATTATGATTAGTGCTGAAGAAAGAAAAATTAGGGCACATTTTGAGTGACTTCTCAAATCCTCTTATATTTCATTAAAAAAATTCTGATATGCAGTCTCCCAAGATGGCCACCAGAGAAAAAAGTGCCCAAATGTAGTCCAAATATCAGCCAGATGTAGCCCAACTATAGCCCAATGACAGAAGGTCCCAGAGTGTTCTAAAGAACAACTAGAACGCTAACAGTCTTACTTATGACAAAAGTATGGCACACCTGTAGTCATCTTGATTGGAATAAAGTGGTAACACTTAATACATTTAATTTGAAAAGGAACAAAATGAGGGGTTTCATTTTTCCATAGAAATTTTATTACCTACTGGCGATAGCCAGTAGGTATATATAGTTAGGATTGTTTTCCATAGGGAAATCGCAACATTCTATTGGGAATAACTTTGGCGCCGGTTGAAGAATCTTCCTGAAATTTTCCTTAACTTTGCCTCGCGGCGCTTCGCTCCTTCCCTGAAAGTTTGGGGGGGATTCGTCAAGCGGGGGCCGAGATAAAAGGGGGGTCCCAAAACATGTTTTCCCCATGTTAATTTCCGTAGGGCGGTTGGACTCACTTTTAGCCCGAACGGCTGAATGGTTTTCCACCAAACTTGGCAAAGTTGTAGGGACTGGTAGCCCGATGTGCCTTTGCTATGTCTCAAGATATGTACTCCAGTGGTTTTTACGAAAATTAACTTTGAAAAAATATATATTGGGCTACATTGGGCTATATATATGTTAGAGCCCAAATGTAGCCCAATGTAGCCCAATGTAGCCCAAAGATGGCCACCAGAGACCAAAAAAAAACAAATGTAGCCCAAATATCAGCCAGATGTAGCCCAACTATTGCCCAATGACAGAATGTCCCAGAGTGTTCTAAAGAACAACTAGAGCGCTAACAGTCTTACTTATGACAAAAGTATGGCACACCTGAAGTCATCTTGATTGGAATAAAGTGTTAACACTTAAAACATTTAATTTGCAAAGGAACAAAATGAGGGGGTTCATTTTGCCATAGAAATTATGATTAGTGCTGAAGAAAGAAAAATTAGGGCACATTTTGAGTGACTTCTCAAATCCTCTTATATTTCATTAAAAAAATTCTGATATGCAGTCTCCCAAGATGGCCACCAGAGACAAAAGAGCCCAAATGTAGCCCAAATATCAGCCAGATGTAGCCCAACTATAGCCCAATTACAGAATGTCCCAGAGTGTTCTAAAGAACAACTAGAGCGCTAACAGTCTTACTTATGACAAAAGTATGGCACACCTGAAGTCATCTTGATTGGAATAAAGTGTTAACACTTAAAACATTTAATTTGCAAAGGAACAAAATGAGGGGTTTCATTTTGCCATAGAAATTTTATATATATATATATATATTCACTGAAAAAACCATAGGTTACACACCAGTTATAGTTAGGAATTAGCATTTAAAAACCTTTGAAATTCACTGAAAAAACCATAGGTTTCAAGCCTTATATAGTTAGGAATCAGCATTTAAAAAACCTTTGAAATTCACTGAAAAAACCATAGGTTTCAGGCCTTATATAGTTAGGAATTAGCATTTAAAAAAACCTTTGAAATTCACTGAAAAAAACATAGGTTTCAGGAGTTATATAGTTAGGAATTAGTTTTTAAAAAACCTTTGAAATTCACTCAAAAAACTATAAGTTTTAGTGGTGTTATAGTTAGCTGGACATTTTACTCATACAAAACCAATGAAATTGCTCCTATATAGTTAGTTGTACTAACTATATTTCGCGTACCCGCAATCCACTGCTGATGATGTCACATATTAGATCATTCATGACATGGTCAGTGACATCAATGATGACATCTCAAATGACATCACTGATGACATCACTGATTTCGTTGGTTTTGTATGAGTAAAATGTCCAGCTAACAATAACACCACGAAAACTTATAGTTTTTTGAGTGAATTTCAAAGGTTTTTTAAAAACTAATTCCTAACTATATAACTCCTGAAACCTATGGTTTTTTCAGTGAATATATATATATATATATATAAGATTAAAGTGCAGCAACACTGAAGGTCTGAGATTATTAAATACAATATAAATCAAGTTATATTACCTTCTTTATACATATATATCTTCTATCTATTTATTCATCTTTATACTTATTACTCTACACATAATTCAGCACATCTGATGGACTACCCTATATCTAACCCAATACCCCTCTCAACATATGCTCTACCTCCACTCTTTGACTCATCCCAAACTTCTTTCTACTATTCTCTCCAATGCACTACCCTCTTTCTCACCCCATACCTGTCTCAATATATCCTCTACCTCCGTTCTCTGACTCATCCCAAACCCTATTTTATTACTATGGTCCCCAAAATAAACCTTTCTAGACTCCCCCCTCCTCCACTGCTCCTTGCATCATCTCAAACCTCTTTTTACTATTCAGATCTCCTAACCATGACTTTCTAAACCCTTCCCTCATGTGTCCCTCCTAAACTCATCCGATAACTCATCTTCCTCTGTAACCCACTTTCGGACTCGTCCCCCCTCCATCTCTCCTTTACTCATCCCAACCTCCTCCTTTGCCATGATCTTCAAACAAACACTTTCTAGTCCCTTCCCTCTTCTATCTCTCCATTGTTCTTTTCAACCCAACTAACAGGCTCACATGTCCACCCCTCATTGAGTCTGCTTAGCACCTAGATACCCCCGGGTAATAGTCATGCTCTAGAAATCCTATTTTCATTTCAAATTAATTTCATATTTCCCTGTGCTAAATCACCACTTATCCTTTTTGGGTTGTGGAGTAGCATGCTACTTGCCAAAAACTACTTTGATGCCTCATCAGAGGCAGTAAGCGCTGTATAAATGCAATTACAATAATAAGAAAAACATTACAAATTAAAAGCACTAGCTTCCAAAATAAATATTACTGAGGGTGTAAATGTGTGTTCCAGTATCATGCCTACATGCTGTCTTCGGGCTACTAATTTCATGCACATTTGACCAGTACTTGTTTAGGTAGTTTTTTTTTGATCATCCATCCCCGTCAGCTCTTTGCCTATTTTTGACCAATATGTATCTTTGCAGCCAATTCCTATTTTGTAAAACGAATAAAAGACAAGTACAAGTGGGTTGGCTGAATACCATGTCTGCTTTGTTGTGCTTTAACTTCCTGCCAGTATCCTCACCCAGTGAATATTTCCTTGCTTTTTATCTCAATCTTGCATGTTCATTTGTTATCACTGCCTTTTCCCTTTGTCACTCTTTCCATTTCTTTCTCTTCCTCCTCCTTTCTCCCTTTTGTGGCCCAAAGTCCGATGGTGAAAAATGTGTAGCGTTCCCATGCATACCATCTGCAGCCACTGATTGCAAGGTAGCTAGGCACTATGTAAAGAACACATTTGAATGCATGATATCAAATATTAACTCACATCCAGTTGCAGACGGTCGTGGGAGTGCTGCCGGGTGGTGACGTGGGGAGGAGGAGGGGTAGTGTGAGGATAGTAAACTATGAATTAGGGCCTATTATAGGTAAGTAAACATAAAAATAAATAAAACAAATTTTGTTGTGCACACTGCATTGCATTTGGCAATGCAGTGCGCGCAACGAAATTCGTTTTATTTATTTTTATGTTTACCTACATGTAATCGGCCCTAATCCACAGTTTATCACCTCCCACCCTGCCCCTTCCCCTCCCCAGGTCACCGCCCGGCAGCACTTCCACGACCGTCTGCAACTGCTCACAGCTCTAATTACTAATTTTGGATCATGTTTGAGCAAGATTAGGAATAGTGGTTGTTACTTAAAATTGTTCTCATCTTTCCAAGTGAATTACCTAAATACCTGGAAAGAGGTAATTGTATCAAATAGCTTTGATTTGTTCAAATATCCAGCAACTGATTGCACAATAATGCCGTTCTTTTCATTGTGACAACTTCTTGCTAAAAATTCTTTTGACATACATCAATGGGAATCTACCTCATAAACATAAAACTACACAGAAGGGAATGATACATTCTTATAAGCTGTTTGTCACTTTCAGGCAGAGGAGAGGGTATCTGGACTTCTTCCTTGCAGACTATATATTTGATGGCCATTAACCGCATGCGTGCGGCGGCTTTTCCCGCGGTATGCAGCATTTTAAAAATTACCGCGTTACATGACGAGCTCAGCTCATCATCAGCACACGGCAGGTAACGCTGATGACGAGCTGAGCTCGTCATCAGCATGCAAGGGGTTAAGCTAACAGAAATGGCGTTGTTCCAGCTCTCCTATTTAAGGTGGGCAAGCCAATATCATTTCCACTTGTGTGCCTTCTTCTGTGTGACGCCATCGTAGAACCATGCAGGTCTATTACAGGAAATATCAATTCTCTAGATGTGCTTAGTGAAAACTAGGCGTACCCAAAATGTGCATTACTCATGTGAAATTCGAAATATTCACCAAAATTTAGCATTACACCTTTTCAATTAATTTATTGCCCACATGTCTTGCTGAGAGACACATTTCTGCTCAGACCAATATTCTGCTAGTATCTTTCTTAGTGTTTTTATGTAAGGCATGGATTTGCATAAAAGTCATGTGAAGTACTGGAAAACCACACTTCATATTAAACCATAGTGTTGTGTAACTTGGCATGGAATTTCACATTTTGCAGGGAAAAAACTGAATTTCACACACCACAATAGAAAATTTCCATCTTGTAATTTTAATTTTAATGTGGTCACTAGAAATCTACCACAAATGTTAGCAATATTTTCAGGACTTAGTTGGTTCAAGGGTGCAGGTAGATATTGAGGCAGTGTGATAGAAACTGAGTTTTGGGTAATAAAGATATAATGGGGCAGACCCGCAAGGAGGGGCAGAGTCAAGGTTGAGAACAATGACATAGACACAGATGAAACCACCAGGGAGACTTTTCACCCAAAACTGCTCCAGGCATGCAAGTGAGAGTCATTGTAAGTGATCAATACAAATCAATGAGGTGGGATGCTGTTAATTTGTGAAGGGCTAAAGATTCCTTTGACAAACTAGCAATAACCCTAGATTTGATGAACGGCTACTACTGGGCTGGTAGAAGTGGTGCACTACTGCATCAGCTTCTTCTTGGCCACTACCCCAAATGCTTAATGAGGCCACAGTATTGAATTTGTATTGTAAGCATACAACAGTCTCAAGTGCTGTATTTCCTTTTGGTTCTTTCCATTTTTATTATCTTTCCCCTATTTCTTTAATATTGAGGGGAGGCTTATGTTATGCTCATCAGATTGCTGTCAAGTCTGATAGGGGTGATAAGGGTGAGGATCACATGACTATCTGTGTGGTCAAGCTATTAGTTTCACCTTTCTTACTTTTGATGGAAGGCTGCTCTTCATGCAGAAGTTTACGATTGCCCTGGTTATTCTTACGGATTTGTATGATATTACGTTTTATGATTCATATGGACACTTCTTTTTACTATAGAGGATTTACTACTTTGTAGGATTTTTATCAACTCTCTACTTTTCTCTAGTTCCAGCACTGCTTTTCAAGGTCCACAACAGCCTTCTTTTTGAGGTTTCCCTTCACAGCTCTGCCTTGCATCGGATGTCCAATGTGATTACACCCACAATTTGAAGCCTTCCTGATACTTTTACTCTGTTTTTTGCCTACTTTTACTGCATTTAAGCAGTTACTCAGAGATAATTATGAGAGGAGGCATAGAAAATAGCTTTACAAAAATGTATATATATAAAGAAATGAGTTGGTTCAAATTAGCTGAAACAAGTGGTATAATAGTAAAGACGAAAGCTAGACAAATTAAACATGGAAGTATGAGGATTGCAAATAAAAAATAGCAGTGCTAATAATAACCCTAACATAAAGCAAGGATTATCAAAGACATTTGGCTTGGCTTAGTTATTGCATTATTCAAATTGTATTGGTATCTTCTTTCGTCTTTCAAACTTTATTTTGGTTATTAACCATAAACGTTACATTAAAATACATTTCTCCAATTAAAACAATAGGAAAAAATAAAAAGAGATTCGGATCAACAATTAATACCTTATTTAAAAGAGAAAAAAGTGTTACAACTTAGGGCCTATTTTTCCTGTGCAATTTCAACTGCTAATAAATACCTGTCCAAGCTAAAAACAACGTAAGGCAACATTTTGTACCTCAACACTCTCAGGGCTTCCTGGTGTTCTCTATATCCCAATTCTGACAGAGAGGGAAAATCCACTTCTTCCTAATTTTGTCATAAAATGTGTAAAAGAACAAAACATAAAGAGCACCGGGATTCAGTGTTTAGCCCATTTTCCGTATTCCATTTTACTCTTCCTGCCAGGGGAGGCTAAACACCATCTAACAACTCCTCGAACCCTGGACAAGGCTTAACTTTCAAAAAAGTATTTCTACCTATACAAAAGTAAAAGCATCATAGTCTGGGTCCACACAAAGGGTTATCCACTAATGCTATGTTAAATCAGTTAATACTGAAATCTAATTTGCACAGGATAATTTGCACATAATTTATGATTTTATTCGGTGTAACTTGATATTTTATGAAGCAAAGAATTGTAAATTTGTAATATAGAGGAATTCAATTTGTCCACATCATTTCGTCTTGGTTCTCGGAATTGAGAAATTGTTTCTACTATAGTTATGTATTTGATGATTTTATATTGAATGGTTCTAATTAATCATGCAATAAAGATTTGAATTTGAATTCACTAATGCTAAGGGGCCAATGGCAGGACTGGACAAGAAAGAGAATCTATGGAGTGAATAAAAAAGATGATTGGAAGTGTTCATGTGGTGGAAATCGAGCCAGTTTTGAATCACATTAACAGAAGACCTGTCATAATACATGCAAAACATATGGAGATAAATAAAGTTAATAATTAAGTTACTTTTACAGGAAACATGAATACTTGCATTCATTTAGACCTTGGAGAAAGCATCAACTACACCCAGGTATAACCTCCCCAATACCAAATTGTTCAGACTCATACTTTCAAAATTCCTGAATCAGACACTCTTTTTGGATCCATCAAAATAAATACTAAACAGTCCCTCACTATAATGTTGATTTATCGCCCACCAACTGCTTCTTCTAAGGGTACAAACATCTTTAGAAATAGTGTCAGAATTTATTAAATCTCACACAAGGTGATTGATTTTTGGGAATTCTAATTTTAATTTTGATAATCTTGATGACTTGAACTCTAATCAACTACTCACCCATCTTTCTGCCTGTGGCCTTGCCTAATTAATTAAATCACTCCTACATTCTGGTGACCATATATCTTTGTGGTGCAGGTGGCTCATGATACCATCTATCCTTCTGAAATTTTTCCCAAAGTATGAATTGACCACACACTTATAGTCTTCACCCTAAGGAATTTGTTTTCTTCCAATACTTTTATTAGATGTTAATGCGCAAAAAAATAGAACAATAGTATGTTTTCATACAACTGAAAGACATTTTACAAGGATCAAAAATATCACTACACATTTTTCCTGGAATGTTATATTACTAGTGGCATATTGTTACCAAGTGGCATACATGCAAACAATATCAATTTGAATCTGACTGCCCATTTTTGACACAACACATCATAATACAGTACAATTATAACAGGGGTACTTAACAGCAGCCGTTAACTCTATCACCTGGTTTCTGCAGTCTTCGTCCAATATATAACCCCATGTAACTTAATACTTTTGCAGCATATCATTTTATAAATCAGTCCTTTATGTGATCATATCATCTATCCAAACTCCAGCTGTAGGGGACTGTTTCCATTTTCGGTGTTGCAAGATACAAACTTAACTCACTGCTAATGCTGAATCCATCCACCGTTTCTACTGCCCAGTCATCACTGAAATTATACATGTCGCCCCAGTGTAACGTATATGGACACCATTTCAAATCAGGAACTATTTGAAAGTAGTTGTGTTTCAGTCTGGCTTCCCTAAAACTATCATCATGATTAGTTAGAATGGCAGACCCAGACCACTCTGCATCAGTGAATGTATTTTTAAAGGAGGTGGCGGAGGCAGTCTAAAGTAGCTTGGAGTATGCTTCTTCAATTAAAATTACATATGGGTTAGGTTAATCACCCCACTGCTCTAAGTACATATGAGAAGAGGAGTTTCCTATGTTAGTATGCAAATTATCAAGTTTGGATTGCATACAGTGTTTGAGTTTAAGTAATCAAGAAATTGTGCAAAATCCAAACGAAATCCCCAGCGAAGATCTTGAAAGAGTTTGATAATATCAGTTATGAGTATGTGTCCCGTAGTTGAAATTCTTTTCTTGACCTACATCGTCCAGTGGAGCATGTGCCCATGCATATGAATCTCAAAGCGATGTCTGCAAGTTCAAAAATCTTTTTTGTTGTATGGTTCTATGTTCAGATGCCTACCTTTTGACTGATCCCATCAATATTGGGTTGCTCCTATTGTCGTTTGTAGAATGGCTGGCTTCAACTATCTGTGGGTCTTTCTTTCCACCCTGTAGAGTTTCAATGCGACCCAATCTGTTTTTTTCTAAATCTGCACTAAAACGATATGCACACTGCGACTAATGGTATGCCGTGTGATAAATTGCAATCTCTGCAAACCTAAGGCCTCCGGAAGTAGTTTTAGCAGATAATCCATCCTTTACCTGCCATATATAATCTTTCAGCTGATGACTGACTGATATTGAGTGTACGGAGCTAAAAGTAGTAGCATAACTAAGACGTAAGTGTAGAGGGGTGCTACTACCATATTTATAGTTTCTGCTACTATAGAATTTAATTGCTGTCCCCTAGAGTTTGTGTAGAGGATGCAGAGTTTGTATTCCAATTTAAATACTCTTGCAAGTAGCTGAGTAGTTTCTTTTTATCTTTGGGAAATTTTGCTGTATGCATCCTTCGAATTGTGTTGCCTGGCATTTCTAGTTGCAAATACACTTGCAGGACACTATGTTGAACTGGCCTATAGTGCAATCAAGCTGAAGGGCTCGTCTGACAGGTCAATGTGTGGGCCATTTTTTGACTGTGTGTTCCTATTTTATGGCCTACAGTACCAATTTTTATTGTTAATTTCTCTGATTTTAAACAAACATTGCCTGTAGCAAGCTCAAATCGACACAGTCCTCCATACCTCACATAACGCTTATACAGTGCTTTTAAAAGTTCAAAACGACCACAATTTGCAAACGAAGGCCACTTTTTAGCTTTCTAGTTCACTAAAGGGGGTACTTTTTTGTTGGTGCCTGGACACATTTTCTGTCAAGTCTAATCCTGTTAGTGCATGATCTGAAATGGAACGTGTACCCATTGTGCATTCTATGACCTTAGGAAATAGTTTGGGGGTAACAGCAAATAGTAGATTTTTAGCTCCATTCCATGTGGACAGGATAGGAGGGTGTACTCTCTTTCCATTGAATGAGCCTCCAAGGATAAATTAGCGAGTGATCCATTATTAAATCCTCCAGGAATCCTCTATCAGTTTCACGCCTAGGATCATTGTTCCAACAGTCGTTTGAAAGTTATTGAAACTATTTCAAAAGCGTGCATCCTGGGGACGTTTCCACTAGAAGGGATAATGCAAGTCTTGGTATATTCGTTACCCTCATACTCAGGAGGGTTAACCAGGTTGCACCTACCGACCATTTCACATCATCTACCTTCATTCACCAGGTGTGCGATTGCCCTTAAATCAACTTAAAGCTTTTATGTAAACAGCCATATGAGTTGTGTGCAGCAAAATACAGTATTGAACCTTCTAGGATCCAAGAAACTTGACATTACTCAGGTTTAGGAGAACCAAGAACCACTTATAGAAGTTGTGAAACTTGAGAGACTATGTATAAACAGTGATAGTCACTTTAGGAACTTATCATCAACCTGGATTTCCAAATTCTATGACACTGCCATACAGAAAATGTGGCGTAGCTATACAAGTTCCAAAAACACTACCTGTGAGGATACAAAAAAGTAAAAACATGATGGTACCCTATATTTGTTATACTTGCAATTGAGAGTCAAGTTCTTGTAGTTATTGAAACTATTTCAAAAGAGTGCATCCTGGGGACGTTTCCACTAGAAGGGATAATGCAAGTCTTGTTTACATAAAAGATCATAACAAAAGTGTTTTTGTTTCAAGCATACTTATTTATACTAGTAGACTGAGAGTGCTCAATGTCAAATGTGAGTGTGGCTGAGCAATTGAAGACTAGTAAATTGCCAGGTTTTGTAGAAGAATGAAAAAATGGCCTAAGTATATATAAAAGTGCTACTTTAAATTATTAGCTTCAAAGTAAAATATTTTTTAACCAATAGCACTAAGATCCACTATGTACTTCTTACTTCATAAAGGCGAGCTATCCTCTGATTGTCGTGCGGGTTGCTCCATTCAACCAAATTCATCCATAAAACAGGAATTTTAACACATTAAAATATAAGTTTTTGGAGCATAATAATTTATCCCCCTCATGTAACCATGCAATGCTGTGCAATATCATTCATCAAGGCTCGAGGGGGGAATCTAGATTGATCTCTATCACTTGATGGCATTTCCTCAATATTGTTGTCTTGACGGAGGTGTTTATTTCTCGCATGTTAAGGCTCAGGTCTCATCGAAGCATTATCTGTTGTAGAAGGTGAAGCAGAAGTAGAATGACCTTCTCAGCTGATGCTTATATGCATTACCTCCATATACATTTTCTCCAGAAATTCCAAAGAACAGTTCAGGTCTTCGGGATCATGGAATTCCTTAATTCTGCCAACTATCATGACCAACATAGTTGCAGGATCCACCAGACCATACCCAATGCCTCTCTGCCTAATAAGCGGGCACTGAGCTAAAATGTTCTTCCTAAGTGGGATGGTCTCATAGGAGAAATCAGCTGAAATGAGATCTTCAGGTCTTTGCAATCATATAGGCCATGTTGCTTTATTACCTGGATGAGAAGCCTTACATACTATTGTCTCCCAGGGCGCATCTTTGTTATATATCCTTTTTTTGCCTTAGCCTGTGTGCCCTCTGGAATTTGATGGGCAGGCAGAAATCAATGTTTGTTCATTTTGGAATAAAAGGGTAAAAGAAATTGTATAGATTTTTCCCTTCTACAAAATCTGGCACTCCTTAAAGGTGAAAATTGTCTCTCCAGCTCTTGTCTTAAATTCCACAAGTTCTCTTTCAAAATCTAACGTGTGTTTTGGGTTCAATGGCTTCAAGACATTTCTCTGAACAACTCAACCGTGTTTTGAACAATGGTATTTCTTTGTTCATCAGTTTCTGTGCTCTGATTGTTTTTACTGACATGTACCTCAATAGTATTATGGAACGTTTCAAATAGTATTATGGAACGTTTCAACATCAAGTTCAAATGGTATGCTTACATTTCAGGAAACTCAGCCATAGTAGTTGATGAAAAATGTTGTCTGCTTTAATTTGAACAGAGTTCAACGTTTCCAAAGAGAAGAGTAAACAATCAGGAAACTGATATTGTATCATTTCTGGTCTGTCCTCACTATGTGGCACTAGTTCACTTATTTTCAAGCACAACACAGCATATGAATATAAACAAATATGGCAGTCTCTATTCAGTTAGCTGTCATCCGCACCATGATGCCATCCCAATCTGAAATGGCGGGTTCCATAGTGTAGCACTCTGGTACAATTGCCATCAGGTAGGGTTACTGTGCTCAGATATCTTGTTTTGTTCAGGCCTGAAGATAGGGGTACCTACCCTTGTCCTGCGATCAGTGCTTTAAAGGTCGTTTTGAGGGCAGATAGAGAACACATTTCATATTTGGGAGCTGTGAAGGACTGGTGGCTCCCTGCCTCTAAAAAACCCCAGCAGTACCTCAATACGCGGCACAAGTCCAGTTCTGCACTCAGTGACAATTGCAGTGGCACATTGCCACCCTATGCTCATCATCCCACTCTTGCTTGCAGACTCAAGCAACGTCAGTCGGAATGTGGCCTGCAAGCAGGTCAGTTGCTCACTGCCTCAGTCTATGTCCTTATGACAGCTCAAAGTTTGTCACAGCACCCCGGATTAGGTGCTGTTGGCAGCAAAACACATTTTAGGTTGGCATCTCCATAGTAGTCAGGCTCCGCCCCTCAATCTTTATTGTTGTAAACCCCCGACCTGTTGTTTAACACAGATCAGAACATAGAAAAAGGTGAAAGAACAACCATAAACAGATTTTCTATTCTTATCTCCTGACCTCTACATTCCTACTACTGGTTAATCAAAGCACCTTCCATGGGCCACTATAAGTGCAGATACTGTTGCCTTTCTAAATTGAATATAGAAAAATAATTCTGCTAAGAGTGCTCAGTGTTTCAGTAAACATCTAACCACTGTCAAGCTTGAAACCAGGCTAGGTGAACATAATGGCATTCTCACTAAACACTATATTTGTATTTAATATAGTCAAAACAGTCAACTTATGTGAAAACCATTACTACTAACAAATAAAAATTTTCAGAAAGAATTTTGAAGTCCTCCATTAAAAAAACTTTTTTAAGTTATTACATACGTCCATGCCCACCTCTTAGGAAACTTTGTACCAGACCTTCTGCAATCATATATCCTGTTTCTTTGAGCAAAAGAGAACTTAAATGTGTTCTTTAATTCTGCAAAGTGAATTTACTTCAGTCATCTTAGGGCCAAATGAAATGCATCCCTCACCCTCGTTATGAGGTAGTATCTTTTCAAACATTATCTCATACCACTTCAGCCAGCCTGTTTAAATACTTTTATTTCCCTTGAAGTATTATTTATTTTATCGGTTAGAAGGATTGCAAACCTGGTTCTCTTGATCCTCTCCAAATTGACTTTGGGTTTGATTTAGATGTTGGCGGAAGGGGTACTCCTATTGTAATGGTAATGAAGTAACCTTTCCACCAATCTGAAGGCCCGCCCACCTTATTTAGGGTCAGGCAGACCTTCAGTGCGTAGACTACTCTATCCCCAATGAACTACATACACCTCTGACTGTCTGACAGAAAAAGGTCTGTCAGTAGTTTAGCATGTGTCCTCCCAAATGCTTGGCGATTTTCTTCTTGAAAATAAAAAAAATTTAATTTTGACATACGACTGCATCATGATGATGGAGTCGTCCATTGAACTTACAATGCATTTTCGGAACCACTGTGATGAGGGTTCCAAGAAATGCAAGAGATGTCCTTAGGGGCAGGGAACATTTCTAAATAAGTTAGCGTATTCACCTTGCAATTGCAAAAGTAAAGGACTCCACCATGGTAATGGTAATTACTCCATCATCCAAGTTTTAAATCAGCCCCAGAATTCACAAAAACATTTCAAAGTTCACGTCTGATTTATTCTGTATTTCCAACTTGAATTTTCAGTCTGAAATTGTACCTAATGCTCTCACACAAGGCATAGCTAGATGTCTACAGTCGGGAATTGTGCCTAATACTCTCACACATGGCATAGTTTGACGTCTATTGAAGAAATTCAATATAGATCCTACTGACAAAGCTAACTATATGTTCATAACATTGCTTTTTATTGTGGCTGAAATACTTGAGAATATCTTTAACACTCAATTTGTCAACTGTCTTCAAAATAACCAGGTTTTGGATGATGGCTCGGAAACAGGTAGTAGTAGCCCTTATCTCACCTCACCTGGACTATTGCAATGCCCTCTATCTTGGCATTTGCAAAAAGCTTATTCAGCGCCTCCAGATCATTCAGAACGCTGCAGCCAGGTTTGTGGTGAATGCCCCTAGGCGTGTCTCTGTTACAGAAATCAGAAAAAGTCTTCACTGGTTACCGATCCAGGCCAGAATTAACTTTAAGGTTCTGGTTCTGACCTACCGTGCCTTACAAGGCCTGGGTGCTGAGGATGTTGGATCTCTCGTATCCTTCTACACCCCCGGCAGGGCCCTGAGATCGGCTCACAAAAACCTTCTGGCGACCCCCCGGATCCTTAAGGCCAGATGGGGAGGGAGAGCCTTTTTCTCTATCCCCCCCAAACTATGGAACACGCTTCCTGCGGACCTCAAGGGCCAGCCACCTCTTGCCCTTTTCCGGAGGAATCTAAAAACCTGTCTATTTGCAGAATCCTACCTGTAATATCTGCTTCTATATATAAATTCTTAATTAATTAATTCATTCATTCATTCATTCATGATGCTCCGGTGGACTTTTGCCCTCACAAGACCCCTGAGTGCTCATTAATTGCTTCGCTGGACAATATTGAGATTCTACTAGTGTTTTAATTGAATTCGATCTGTTGGCAGCCTTTAACACTGGATCATAAGCTTCTGTTATCCCGGCTTTCTGAGTGTGAGGTAAAAAGCATTGCCTTTATCTGGGTTTTAATATTTTCTCAGTAATCACATAACAGAAAATAATACAAAATAATTTCTTCTCCCCATCCATTGCAGTACAAATAGGAGATCCTTAGGGTTCTACACTGTCACCCGACCTTCTCAACATCTGCATTAGGTTTTTCCTTAAAATCAACAGGAATTATGGCTGCACTTTCAATTCATATGCCACTGAGACCCAAGTTATTTTCTGAATTACTGGTGAGCATTGTTTGATTAAGGCCATTCCCGATTGTCACAAGAATATTAAAAGCTAGATAGATGGAAACTGTTTAAAGATAAATATCGGAAAAAAAATAGATTTATTTTGGATTAAGAACCTGAGGCAGGGTGCTCTGTTCACTAGCCTACATCCTTAGAGTCAAAACCCTACAGCTTCTATGACTTGAAGCCAGGAAAACTGTAGGTGCAGCCTCTATTAAATCTGTGCTCTGTATGTGTTTATGTCATACTGAATATCTGTGTATATTAAAATATCAACTGCACAGATTACAAGCCATGTAAAACAAGGCGGTATGGCCCATTTTATAATCATCATGTTATACCTCAGCCAAACCGATTCTCCATGATCTTCTTTGTCACCCATTTTAAAAAAAGGTTCATTTTTAGGTCTCGCCTGTCGATGCGCATGCGCATCGAGCTTGCGAGCCTATTGCGGCTTAAACAACGTTTAACTAACAAGCAAGGAATCGTGGCGATTCCTTGCAGTGCCCGTGACTTTTAAGCTCAATGCGCATGTGCATTGAGCTTAAAAGCTCGTGCACATCAGTTCCCTCAGCCGCACTCCAGGCCCCTGCTGTTTTCACACCCTCTCCCCGCTCCGCTCCGCCCCCTCCCCTGCCCGCCGTGTCGCATTTCTCCTCCCCCCTCCCCTTATCTGCCTTTCCCTCCGTCTTGTTTTTTTTTTTACCTGCTCCGCCCCCTCCCCTGCCCGCCACCCCCTGCAGCATCAAAGGCTTTCACGGCCGGCCAGCCGTGCTTTCAGTTTCACGGCCGGCCTGCCGTGTGAAGTGCTGCTGTGTCGCATTTCTCCTCCCCCCCCCACAGCAATGCCCTCCGTCTTGTTTCTCTCTCTCTCTCTTCAGCTCGTCGTGAACTAGAGGGGGCCAAGAAAATGGGTTAATTTGCTTCCCGAAAACACAGTGCCTGTGAACCGCACTCTCAAAAATTCTTTCTGCTGAACTCTTTTTCAGTCTCTGTTTTCACCTTAACGTCCACAATGAGGCTCTCCTCCTTTCAACTAAAACGGGACTTTATCGGGAAAGGCATAATTGCCTTTCATTTAGGGGACACTACCGTGTTTCATCTTTTAGTGTAAGGTCATGTGCTGCTGTGTAATGTTTTCGCTGACTCACTTCAGGCGGCTTCTCCCTCTCTCCCGCCCCCTCCTGACCTTTGACCTGGTGTCTTAGTCATCACCTTGATGCTTCTGTGGGGATGTTTTTTGTTCTTCATCAAGCCGCGGTAATTTACAGCTCTAGCAGGCCGGCTTTCAGTGCTGCTAAAGCTCTAATGCTGTCATCATGTTATTAGCGTTGGAGTGGTTGTGCTGACGAATTTGGCTAATGCTGAAAGAATATCACATCAGGAGGCTGGGGTTTAAAATAGAAAAGCCTGTTTTAGCCAATTCTTTGCGTCTGCATGCCCGCTTGCGTTTGTGAGCACACAAATATGCCTTGGTATCGAGAGCTAATTTTAGAAGCAGTGGATAGCAGATGGCCGTCACTGCCTCAGAGCACCCTTTTAATACTCAACTTTAAGCATCTGGTTTAATATATGTCTTCCTAGTAAAAGGTCATTCCTTCAAGTAAAACATTCTCTTTCATGTCATTAGCGCATAACAATGGAGGACATCTCAAGGCCTAGAAATGTGCCCGCATCAAAGTCAGACTAAAGACAGTTCATAGGTACTGAAAACACATTTCAAAGCCTGCTTCCGACTTTTAACCTCTGGCAAACCCTTGGCTTAAACAACAGATATAACTTGTACACTATTCTAAATGCTGATTTCCACGCGCCCTGCAGCCTCTTAAGCAAATACAACACAATTAAACAATTGGACCAGCAGCCATGCGCAAAACCTTTTTTTTTTTTTTTTTAAACAAGCCACAACGGGGCCTTAAGATGTCTCTCCCCCCCCCCCCTCTCTCTCCTCTCTCTCTCTCTCTCTCTCTCCCCCCCTCTCTCTCTCTCTCCCTCTCCCTCTCTCTCTCCTATCTCTCTCTCTCTCCCCTCTCTCTCTCTCTCTCTCTCTCTCTCTCTCTCCTCTCCTCTCTCCTCTCTTTCTCTCTCCTCTCTCTCTCTCCTCTCTTTCTCTCTCCTCTCTTTCTCTCTCCTCTCTCCTCTCTTCTCTCTCCTCTCTTTCTCTCTCCTCTCTCTCCCTCTCTCTCCCTCTCTCCCCCTCTCTCCCTCTCCCCCCCTCTCTCTCTCTCTCTCTCTCCTCTCTCTCTCCTCTCTCTCTCTCCCTCCCTCTCGCTCTCTCCTCTCTCTCCCTCTCTCTCTCCCTCCCTCTCGCTCTCTCTCTCTCTCCCCCCTCTTTCTCCCTCCCCCTCTCTCTCCCTCTCTCTCTCTCTCCCTCTCTCTTTCCTCTTTCCTCTCTCTCTCTCTCCTCTCTCTCTCTCTCTCCTCTCTCTCCCCCCTCTCTCTCTCTTTCTCTCTCTCCTCTCTTTCTCTCTCTCCTCTCTTTCTCTCTCCTCTCTCTCTCTTTCTCCTCTCTCTCTCTCTCTCTCTCTCTCTCTCTCTCTCTCTCCACCATCACATCCACCACCACCACCACCACATCCACCATCACCTCCACATCCACCACCACATCCACCATCACCTCCACATCCACCATGACATCCACCTCCACATCCACCGTGACATCCACCTCCACATCCACCGCCACATCCGCCACCACCACATCCACCACCTCCACAACCACCACCACCGCATCCACCACCACCGCATGCACCACCACCACCACCACACCCACCACCACTACATCCACCACCACATCCACCACTACCACCACCACCGCATCCACCACCGCATCCACCACCGCATCCACCACCGCATCCACCACCGCATCCACCATCACATCCACCATCACATCCACCATCACATCCACCATCACATCCACCATCACGTCCACCATCACGTCCACCATCACGTCCACCATCACATCCACCATCACATCCACCATCACATCCACCATCACGTCCACCATCACATCCACCACCACATCCACCACCACATCCAACATCACCACCACCGCCACATCCACCACCACATCCACCACCACCACCACATCCACCACCACATCCACCACCACCACCACATCCACCACCACTTCACGCAACGCCACTCATCCATTTGCAAAACGAAAAATGTAAAACTCTTCTATTGCGAGACCTATTGGCTATGCCAATGCTTGTTAAATCCTTTTGTTTGATACACAAATAATGAGCCCTGGTAAAAGCAATTTAAATAGGCTCATTAGTAATTGTCAGTCTTTGTTCGGTGTAAAGGAGTTTAGCTACCTGGGACTTTTTTTTAACTCGGCTGGCACCTGCCACTCGCATGTGACTTCTTGCCGCTTAAAGCTTGGTAGGTCAGCGGGAGGGGTTTTTAATCTTTCCAGTCTATCACTTAAAGGTAGCATTTCTCTAAAAGTATACAATGCCCAATGTATCCCTGGAGCAGTCTACGGGGTAGGGGTCGGGGTATACCATAAAGCTTGTTCACTTCAGACCGAGGAAAATCGCATTTGTCGCAGGGTGCTACAGCTCCCCCTGACAGCTTCCACTTATTATGTATACCATGTAGAGTTCGACTAACAATATATAGAGGATAAAATCCACCTGGCACCTTTCATGCTCTGGATTGGCATGTGGATAAACCCCCAAGCCAAACTTAACAGGAAAATCATTTTGGATTATCTTACCTTGGACAAAGGACGTGCCATCTCTTGGCTGGGATATGTATCGGTTACTTTGGAGGCCTCAGGGCTGTCGTCTTTCTTTTCCACACCTACATCCTTAAAGAAAGAAGACAAATTACTGGTTAGGTGATCATATCTCCAGTTCTGCGAGGATAGAAGATTTGTCTTGGAGAACACGAAAGTACAGTGTTATACTACCATAGGTTACTGACTTCTCCCAGCCATCCTTTTACCTGGGCCTCGCATTAACTAGTAGGGAACTGTCTTTTGAGTTCGGCAACGTTTCAGTCAGTGTGACAACCTTCCTGAACAATCTTTGTTACACTAAATATTTTTTGGGGTGTTTACTATAATTACACACGCACACACTTTCTTAAGCCCTTGTTAAAAAACGTTGGTTATCACAGGTGCCATGGGGCACAACAGCACATGCAATTGTTAAACACTTCGACCATCTGTCTTGGAATATGCTCCTTTTTAACCCCTTCCATGCTCGTGACGGAACCATTCCGTCATGAGTCACGGTTGGGCTGTGCTGATGATGGAATGGTTCCGTCACAACCACGCCCGCGTGTGGAATGTCCAGCACAGGGCTGGAATTCCTGCCGCACGCAAGCGGTTAAAAGCTGCCGTCTGAGCAAGGAGGACAATAGAGGTCTAGTAACTCTGGTTTTTCATCAAATACAGTTTTTATTATTGTTTCTATTGGTTTTAACATTGGCATTTAGATGTTATAATCACTTACCAGAGTATATTTTGTATTTAATTTTGTCAGCTGATATATTTTTTGATGAACTATCCCTCTGTACGATCGATTCTTTATTTTATTGATGCTTGATTTGTGTTCCCTTCTTTACTCATGACATTGTTTTTAGTCTGGTGTGCAATGTTGGAGTTTTCTTCTGTGTTTAATGGCATGACAGGCCGAATAAAGTATCATTGATTGATTGATACACAAATATTTAATTGACTTGCCCTTAACTTTCATAATTTCAGAATCTCTGATTCTATTTCCCGTCACCTTCACTCTTCAAATGTTAATATTCTCCATAGTCCATGTTCAAGGAAGATTCTTACAGGGGGTAAATTCTACACCGCCATTGTATTCAAGAATTGCAACCAGCTTGATGCTGAACTATGGCTGGTATCTTCTGACATTTTGTCTAAAAAAGAATTTTCTTTTTGCTTCTGTTTTTCTGGTTTTAGCACCATGGGATCTACTAATGACAATTACAATTAACAAATGTCCTCTAGCGTAAACCACTCCTGTTCCTTGCCTCAACTACTGGCAGTAATTGTCATCAATTCAAAGAGTGACCATCCTGTGGAGGGATGAGATGAAGCTACAGGGCAGCTGGATGTATTATAATGGCTATGCAGGCACTGCCATGTGGATTTTCCTGCTTTGTCTGTTAACCCTGTGGGGACACACTGCTGGTTGGAAGCTGCAAAGGTCCTACCAATTCTTAGGATTCCATATTTCAAGCATGGAGGTACCAATTCCTTAATTCCATTGGTTCGGGTGAAGTAAAATGAACTGAGTAAACCTGAACTACTGTTTTAGGACCTTTAGATAATATCACATATCTAAACGTATACACTATTTCAGGCAACATATTAATTTAATGATATTATTTTTTTTTTCTTTTAAGAGTAAGCCTGTAGACCAAGTCTGTAGTTGGCTGAACATTTCATTTACACCAAATCTGTTACTAACATCAAATAGCTCACTATATTCTATATTAGCTGGATAATTTACACCCTCAACAGTGTTCCACCTTACTACCAGATCTGAGAAGTACATTTTCTCTGCTCTACTGGAGGAGGACCACTCACCATATTTAGAGAACCCTGCTTGCATGGTGGGGATTTTAGATATCCCAGACCAAATGCTGATGTGGTGGTTTCTTCAAAGGCTAAAGAGATTGCCAAATGCTTCATGTCGTTTGCAAGTGTTATGCAGCCTTATGATTTCTTAATAATAAGCTCCCAAAATGTGGGTGTTTGTTCTTCAAAAATAAAGAAAATCATCAAAAAAGCAAGGAGTTTTTTCCGTGCACATGTGAGTCTCTGAGTGATTTTTCTACATAGAAAGAACATTTCCGCCATGTCTGTTGAGCTCCTACAAAGATTGCCCTACCCTACATAGGGTCAAGCAGCTGTCATTTAACCATATGGCAGACAAAGGCCAAACGATTCAGATAATAGAGGGTTCTGGGGCTGAAACCATGCCATGTACTTCCTCCCCCTCCTAATGATGCAGGGAACTGTGAGTGTGACACAGAGAGAGCACTGCTTACTTAGTTTACTTACAGCAGTGCTCCTGCTCCATCAAACTCTAAATGATACCCTAAGTAATTAAAGTTACTTTTTGAGTCTGGCAATAATAGTCATGCCTAAGCCTGTAAAAATAAATGTGTTTGCAGTGTTCAGTTTTAAAGTTGCAAGTGCCCCAAATTCTTTTACATATCACCACAACAATTGACGATGATTTAAAAAAATATTTAGGTGCATCATTTTGATTGTCCACACCAAAGTAGGACAGCTACAACCATTGCTGAATGTTCAATAATTACTTACAGTAACAATCAAATGTCTGGAAAGACGGCTACTGCACTTCACTTAAAATTCCAGAAGCAGATATACTATAATATTTATAACAGTCTGCCTTGAATTCACCAAGATCTGTGTCTTATTAAAAACTTGGTGATTCATTTACCACCTGCATTATTCCTTTCTGACTCCTAGAGTATAATAATGCATGTGCAGATATCTGTTTGTTCCCCAGTTCTGTTACTTTCTGTTGCATTTTAACCCTTTTATAACTATTTATAGATCTCTGTAAATGTAGTATAAGCTAATTGTTGTGGATCACATGGCTAGAGATTAGAACTGTTTATTCTAAACGTGCCTGTACATTCACGTTGTATTCCAACTTTCAGGAAAATTTGTATCCATTTTTCCATTAAACTGCAATTTAATTATTATTCACATTAACACAAACTGAATTCATCACATATGCATTTCCTTCCTTCTTTAGAACAATGCTATTTCTTAGTCATGTTCATTTAGAAATATATGTTGCATTGTCAGGTCTACACACTGTGTAAGTGTTTTGCTCGTGCATCTCTAAAGCCCTAGCCACATTGTTTCTGTAAAATGTATACTTGGAAATAAACACACCCCTGAATATAATTACAATTAATTTGAGTCCAAAAATGGCATTTCGACCTGCTCCTAATCAAAAGTTAGGACTTATTAAGTGTAATAAGATAAGCCAATGTTGTTCTATAGGAGAGGTGGGCCTTACAGTAGTGAAAAACAAATGTAGGAGTTTTTCACTATTAGAACGTGTAAAACTTCTAAACATATTTCCTACTTTTTAACTTCAATGTGCCCTGCCCATAGGATGTTTGAAGACTTCTTTAGGGCTAGCTTATATGTATTAAAGGGGAAGGTTTAGATCTGGCAAAAGGTTTGTTTTGCCAGGTCGAATTGACAGTTTAAAAAGCTCTTATATCACACAATGTCCCCCATCTTACATTTTAGTCAATAAAAGAAAGTGGTATCATAATTGTAATTCAAGCTAATTCCTCCTCTACTGGACAAAAAACAGGCAGTATTCAGCAGCATATTCTCCTACACGCTGTGAGAAATGGGTTATTGGTTGAGGGGGTTAACCCTCCTCAAACAACCACCACTGTCCCAGAACCACAAATGTCACAAAAATTAACCTGTGACTAACGCTCTGGTAGCTTAGCACTAAATCAGTCTGACTTAACCAACAGGCAATATGTAAAGTACTTATACAGCACTGAAACAGTAGTAAAGTGAGAAAAATCACACAGAAAAATCCCACACCATAAAAAAAGAGAGTACATTTTTATAAATAAACTGATACTAGAATGACAAAAATCTAATCTATAGAACTGGATATATGCAATTGAAAGTCTTTGGTAAAAGTAGAGTTCAAGACGACCACGTTTAGCTCACTGGGCAAAGTAGTTATTTGTATTAGAACTGAGATACATGGTCCTGCGTCACACTACGTTGCTTCCGATGAGGCTGCCAATCAGGAACTGCGAGGTGCTGCGATCGATGCAAGAGCCTGCATCAAGATGCATCATGCTTTCTGAGGCTGCTGATCACGCTGTGTTGAGTTGCATTGCGTAGTGTCAGTTTTGACACAACCCACAGTGGGGCCTGGAGGAGTACACTCTGATGCCAGTCAAGGGTCTAGGACCTGGGGGCACCTCTTGGGGATCAGGGGCATGCCAGCAGAGACTAGTGCAAATCAGTCTTGCCTCTGTTCCTTGTGGGAACAGTCTAGCCCAAACTGCCAAGCCAGGTTCTCCCTGGACCAGAAACAAGCATCCTGGGACCTGGCCTGGCAGTTCGTGCTTGACTGTTCCCATTGGGCGAAGGGTCAAGACTGATTTTCGTATGGCTGGGTCCAAACTGGAATGGCGTGGTGAGCAAAGGAACGATGGATTTAGGCCCAGATCTCTTTACTGGGGTAAATGTATTACATTGTTCTGCATTCTATCCATCAATTGTTCTTTTTGCAACTTTCTAAAAGTGACATTTTCAGAATTGTCACTTGCAATTTGACTTTAATGAGGGTTTTAAATTGCAATTCATTATTGACCAAACATGACATTGCTACCTATGCTCAAACAAACTTTTTTCATTATTTAAATGTAATAAGGTAATCCAATGTTATTCTACGGGATAGGCAAGATTTACAGTATGAAAATAATTTGAGTTTTCCACTACCAGGAGATGTGAATCTTAAAAGTTCATGTCCAACTTTTTAAATACAATGCCCCCTGTTCCATGTGCTCTTTAGGCCCTACCCTAAGGGTGAATAATATGTATTAAAATGGAAGGCTTATGCCGGGCAAAGGGGTTTCATTTGCTAGGTTAAAATGTCAGTATTAAACTGCATTCTACACAGGCTGCAATGGCAAGCCTGAGATATGTTTTAAAGAGCTACTTAACTGTGTGGCACAATGAGTGCTGTAGGCCCTGTTAGTAGCAATTAAGCTACAGGCATGTGTACATGTTGTACCACTTTACTGGGGACCTATAAGTAAATTAAATATACCAATTGAGTATCAGCCAATTTGACCAATTTTATAGGGGAGAGCACAATGACATTCGCATTGGTTAGTCCTAAAACGCAACACAAACGGGCTCAGAAAACACGAGGGGTGAAGGCAAAACATTCGGGGATGACCCTGCAGAGAGATTCAAGTCAAACATCCTCTGCGTGTCAAACAAATCACATTATGCGATTATATATGATATTCCTCTTAATAACTAACACATATAACCTATACTACTCAAGTACCCATAAATAACAAAATACCACATCATTTAATCCTACCTACATCAGGCAATGTGTTGAAAGCTATGAATTAGCATGCTCTGGAAATTGAGAAGGTCTGTTAAATTCTTTTCCCGATTGCACAAGAAAAGTGCAACTCTTCCCAGTAGTTTGCACAGAATAGAAGATGTGAAAGTTGTCAAGGGCCTCCTTAAAAGGGTCAGTCACACTTCGGAGGAAAAACCATGAAGGGAATGCAACTTTTCTGACAAATGTGTAGCACTACATTGGTAATACAGGTTAATACTAAAGGGATTAGCAAGGCATCAAAATCCCCTTGACATTAGGGAAGATGAAAGAGCCTGACATAATAGCAAGAAATATAATTAAGTATAAGTTTCAACCTCTGTGGAGTCAAAAAACAATGACAAAAAATGGCAGCAAAGAGGTAAAGACTAGAATGAAAAACAAGAGAGCAAATACGTTGCAATACATTTTCCTCTTGTGAATGACTGCTTTGTTAGTGACTGAAAGGGGAACTGGCATCACCAGAAAAGGCTCTGCTTCATCACAAATTGGTTGTTGAGGCCAAATGTTCTGAACAGATCACCATCATGGAATGGATTTATTTATAAGGTTTGTCCACGACCGTTTAATACAAATCCTGGTGTTCATTTGGTAAATGAAGAAGATACCCCAGTTTGATATCCTTTGCGACCGCTGCATTCTACAGTCTTGCAATGGCACTTTGTCTGGCTCATCAAGCGGTTTGGAGAACACCATTTTGGGAGACCATGCACATACAGGCACCAGAACATTACAGGCTGAAGACTGTGCCATATGCTGAGTGCGCGATCCAGCAATTTGTTGTCAGACAGTGTGGGAAGATTACATCCCTCCTCTGAATGCTTGAAGTTTCTGATAAGCTTTTGCTGCTGTTCTCTGCGCAAATCTAAGCACAAATGTAATATGAATATTCATAGGCATCAGGCACAAAAACTCCCTCTTTAGACCAGATTACCCTCGTTTTTGTAAAACAATTCACAATTTATTAGAACCTTAAATTTGCTTAAATGGTTAGAACATTTCTAATCTTTACTTCGATCTCTTGTGGCCTTAAAACAACCTCCCTAAATTGTACAAACCTGGGAATGAATTCACAGTCTTCAGACTAAATCATTAATACGTACAATGAAAATGAATTAGATGCACTTAGGTGCTGTAACTAATTGGACTCTGTATTGGAAATGTTCACCCATAAATATCATGACTCAACCTTCTGAATCTAAAATTCTAAAATATGATAATAATAGTGTTTCTCGGAAAAGGTAGAATCTGACATTGAAGGTACTCAGTGAAAGGTTTACCATATCAAATGTGCAACAGTTCAACACATTCAGCAATGCAAGTCTCTTCTTTTTTTAACCTGGGAAATGTAATGTAAATGATTAGTCTTTTTGTTAATTCCTTAATAATTTGCAGCATTCTAAAGTGGCATAATCTCTATGCAAACGTACAAACCATAGTATAGCCCCACTCTTCTATCTCTAATGTTAGCCCTTTCCATCAACAAACCTTACTGCCTCTTTAAGTATAATAGTTTTGGTTCATTGTCTCTTAATGTTTAATGTTTTCTACTACCTTTCTCCTCAGTCCCTGCTCTTTAAGCGCAATCACAAATAACTTCTGTAGACAGCAAGACAAGATATAAAGTGTAAAATTCCAACATGAGAAAGTATGGGGAGTACAGAGTTTGTTCTGCAGACTCTATATCTTCGATTACAGTAAAATGCTCTCAGTTCCATTTATGTATGATTTTAAGGTAATCTTCTCAAATTTACAATATTTATTTAATTTCCTGTGTGCTTCTTTGTAGCCTCACCTTCACTTGAGTGGTCTAGAAACCAAATGAACATAATCTTCATATTTACATTTCTTTTTGTCTTTAAGTTTTTAAAAGAGAGTTTATTGGATATGAATATAAGACATAACAGCAATAAAAACAATATATAAATATAATATAATGCAAGTATTTTATATAGGAGGAAGGAACGGTTGAGTTACATTAATTCCTACAATAGTAACTTATGTTATAACTAAGATATAAAACAAATTAGATAACAGATAATTACCCTTAACTTCAAGGAGGTTTGGATACTTCTTCATTGCAAGAAGTATGTAGAGGTCAGGATTGAGCGGATGCTTTAGGAAATTAGTAATAGGTAAGCATATTAAATCTTGTTTAATAGCAAGTTTAATTGGGTGAAAGTAAGCCCTATTGAATCTGTGATTATAGTGCATTCCATACCACTAGGCTTGAAAAGAAACATTTGAAGCCTTTTTCCATGACTTAGTGATTTGTTGAACAACTACAGCTATAAGCAAATCAACAATGGAGATGTTAATAGTGGACAAGAGATAGAGGGAGTAGCGGGATTTACATGGTGCAGTTTAGCCTGAGTGATCAAAAGTCTATTATATATGAAAAATAAAGTTTGCTTAGTGTTTGCTGCTCTTGAAGACTTCCTTATGTTAGTCCAAATGTTGTCCCATGCTGAAATAGGAAATGATTAATCTAAATCTGATTCCCATTTACATTCTACTTTAGATTTATCATGAGTAATAAAGGTATTGCTTAATTTCCTTTAAATTTGAAATGCAGAAGCGGTAGAGGGTAAAAATGAGAGTGTGATAGCAGAAGAATTGGTATGCATAGAGGGGGATGCGAAAACATCATAGGAATTTTGAGCGGCTGTAGTTAATGACATATATTTGGAGTGATAGGAAAGAGGTAGAGAAAAGCAGGTTTGAATTACAGAGAAGGGAATACAGGTATCATCTTGAAAAAGTTGATGAGTCCATTTAAGACGGAGATCTAACCAATCTTTCCAAAAAAGAGTCCTATTTCTAATTTTAATATGTTTATTTTACCAAATTTGGGATTGTAAAAATCGGGTACGGTATTCTAGGCCATTTGGTACGGGTATTTTTAAGAATGGGGTGAGAACATTTTGTTGGGAGTATGAGATATGGACACAAATTCTTCAAAGGTGAAGGGATAAAAGAAGGAAGGAGGTTTCAAGCTCTACCAATAAAGGTTGGGAGATAGAATCAGTCATATTCTCATATAACAGAGAAGAAGAATGTTTAAGAAAAAATGAAGTATGATATGAAGAGAAATCAGGAAAATTGACTCCTCCTATATATTTAGGTTGTTTAAGTTTGGAAAAAGACATCCTAGCCTTTTTGTTTTGCCATAACATTTTTGATAGAATATTGTAGATATTCTGGTAACAGGATTTGGGGATATTGGTTGGGAGATTGGATAAGAAAAATAAAATGATTGGGACTAACATAATTTTTATAGAGTCTAATCAACCCCACCAAGAAAAAAATAAGGGGTGGTTGCATGTCGTGGAGTTAGTTAATTTTAATTGTAGATTTTTTAAATTTAAGTTACAATATCCTTAATAGAGGGTCTGAACCATAAGCCTAAGTATTTGATCTTAGTTGGGCTCCAGTGAAAAGAGGAAGTCAAAAAATCATCATGGAAACAGTGTTTGTTTAAAGGAAGGTTTTCACATTTATCAACATTGAGTTTGCATCCTGAAACTAAAGCAAAAGCTGAGATCTCCGATAGAAAAGTTGGTATGGAGGTTTGAGGGTTAGAAATAATTACAAGAATGTCATCTGCATATGCTGAGAGTTTTAGATGTTTATCTCTATATGGAAAACCCGTGATATCATTATTCATTTTTGTTAGGAAGGGCTCTAACACCAAAATAAATAAAAGTGGAGAAAGTGGACAGCCTTGTCGGACATCTCTGAAAAGAGGAAAAGAGGAAGAGACAAGGCTGTTAGCTAGAATAAAGGACCTAGGAAAAGAATATAGTAATGAGATATGCCCGGGAACTCTGTTGCCACCCGCTATTGCCACTCGCTAATTGTTGTAAACCAGCCCCGGGGGAGGGCTGCAACGCTTCTTTAATTCCCTGCAGGACGCCCGACAACAGCAGTGGAAAACCACAAGTCCCAGCAGCACACAGCCGCCGCTGTGCACTGCGTCATCGCGGTAGCGCCAGGAGGCGCTACAAGAACCCTCGAGGGCCCCCGCGGCGCAGGACACCCGGGAACTTTCTTGTCACCCGCTATTCCACTCGCTATTGCCTCTGCAGGTAATTGTTGTAAACCAGCCACGGGGGAGGGCTGCAACGCTTCTTTCATTCCCTGCAGGACGCCCGACAACAGCAGGGGAAAACCACAGGTCCCAGCATCACATAGCCGTTGCTGTGCACCGTGTCATCGCCGTAGCGCCGGGAGGCGCTACAAGAACTCTTGAGGGCCCCCGCGGCGCAGGACGCCCGGAAATTTGTTGCCACTCGCTATTGCCTCTGCCGGTAATTGTTGTAAACCAGCCCCGGGGGAGGGCTGCAACGCTTCTTTCATTCCCTGCGGGACGCCCGACAAAAGTAATGAGATATAAGAAAGAAACTTGGGGCCAAAACCAAACCAAACAATTGTTGAAAAAATAAACTGCCAATTAACCATATCGAATGCTTTTTCAGCATCCAGCACAACAGCTGCTAATGATTGTCTATGATATTGGGATTTACTAAGAACATTTAAAAAGAGACGGGTATTATCAGATAAGTGAAGGCCCTTAATGAAACCGCTTTGTTCTTTGCCAATTAATTTTGGTAAAATGTTATGTAAACGGAGCACAAGAATTTTCGCAAATATCTTATATTCTAAGTTAATTAAAGAGATGGGTCTATAATTCTTACATAATGTATGATCTTTATTTTCCTTAGGGAGAAGACGGATCAAAGCTCCTTGAAATGAGCCTTCATATTTCTGGGATGCTGTAAAGAATAAAAATAACTGATGCAATTTGGGGATGAGGAGGTTGGAAAAGTGTGTGTAAAATTCCAACTCCATATTATCTAACTCTACGTTTGCTTTTATTGCATATTATGCTGTGGTATCAAACGCATATTATAGAAGTCATTCAAATATAGAGGATATGCAAATTATGTTTCAAATGCATGAAACCCAAATTAGGCAAGAAAAAGCTGCTGCCACAGATTGCTTAGATCCACTTTGATGATTAATGTATCAACAGTGCCTTTTTAGGAATAAAACTGCTTTTTCATGCTAATTACCCTAAATTACACATTACTATAAACATGTAATGTAAAATACAGGTTACATGTCCAATGTGATCCTCCATTTCCTTCAACCCCTTGATTTATTATTTCACAAGAACCACGTGACTGCAGGTTGAACCATATTACATATAATGCAATCCCTCTCTCTCTACCTCCCTTTCTCTATATGTGTAACTTATTGGCAGTCACCAGTGGGTAGATACAGTTAGGACCTAGTTTCCATAGGAAAAGCATTTTTTTATTTTACTAATAACCTTGCAGTGTTTGATGAAGCTTAACAAAATTCTCAAATCTAGTTTGCAAATCACTGCAGCTACTGTCTGGAAAGTTTTGTGGTGATTTGTCAAGCAAGGGCCAAGAAAAACGAAGGACTCTAAAACATGTTTTCCAGAATGCAATTTTGCTGAATGGAATTTCACCAAATTTACCAGAAAGCTAGATCTTGGTCCAGAAAGATTACCTTGTTTTAATTTGGTGTAAATCTGTTCAGTAGTTTTATTAATGAACAAAGATTTATGTATATCTAGAGAGCTGGATCCACCTCAAAGGATGCGTGGATCCACACATCAACTGCAATGCCATGATCGGCTGACAGCAACCGGAGAGAAATGTTGCTGCCGCTATTTTGTGAATCAGGACCCAGTTTCTGGGGGATGGGAGGAAATAAAGTAGAATTAGGATATAAGGGATCAGGATAGAGCTATCTTGACCCCATCGGACTGATAGAGTAGCCTGTGACGGACCCTCATGGGAGGTGACAGTGTGGAAAAATATTTTTGCTCACATTTACATTTGAGGATCTACTGCAGCCCCCCATGTAAATCTGCAAAGGATCCACAGATCCTGACCCCAATTACGAAACACATACCCCTACTCAGGGATCCACTCCCTCACAAACCCACACAACCACTCACACACCCACTCACACATACATCCACTCAGAGACCCTGAGAACCACTCACACAGCCACTCACAGACCCACACAGGCACTCAAACAGATATATATAGGGCTTCAGGGCCCGAAACGCGTCATGGCGGAAGGAGTGGTGCACACAATGAAATAAATATAGCAATTCTACCTGCTTGGGTCCGTTTCATTCTTCTGCGCCAAGCATCAAAGAAAAGAGAAGTTCCAGTAATATATATATTACCTACTGGCGATAGCCAGTAGGTATATATAGTTAGGATTTTTTTCCTATGGGATTTTTGAAAATTCTATGTCGAATAACTTTGGCGTTTGAGGACAGAATTAGCTGAAATTTACAGGAAAATGGAACATTTTGTTTCTGAGCAGCCCCTGAAAATTTGGGGGGGTTTCGTCAAGGGGGGGCCGAGAAAAAAGGGGGGTCCCAAAACGTGTTTTTCCCATGCAATTTTCCATAGGGCGGTTGGCCTCACTTTTAGCCTGAACGGGTGAATGGATTTACACCAAACTTGGCAAAATGGTAGGGACTGGTAGCCCGATGTGCCTTTGCTATGTCTCAAGATATAGGCTCCAGTGGTTTTTACGAAAATTAACTTTGAAAAATATATATTGGGCTACATTGGGCTATATATATGTTGGAGCCCAAATGTAGCCCAATGTAGCCCAATGTTGCCCAAAGATGGCCACCAGAGACAAAAAAAAACAAATGTAGCCCAAATATCAGCCAGATGTAGCCCAACTATAGCCCAATGACAGAATGTCCCAGAGTGTTCTAAAGAACAACTAGAGTGCTAACAGTCCTACTTATTACAAAGGTATGGCACACCTGAAGCCATCTTGATTGGAATAAAGTGGTAACTCTTAAAACATTTAATTTAAAAAGGAACAAAATGAGGGGGTCCATTTTGCCATAGAAAGTATGATTAGCGAATATATGACGAAATCCCGCATACCATCTGTCCGCAAAAAAAATCCCGCATGTACTATTAGGCCGCAAATTAAAATAACGAAAACTTTTAGAACGAATATGCCTTTAGCATACACTAAACAACTAAACTACCCTAAACCCTAAAACACTACCCCCAGCATGACCCTACACTACACAAACAGTACAACACTACCCTAAACCCTAAAACACTACCCCCAGCATGACCCTACACTACACAAACACTACAACACTACCCTAAACCCTAAAACACTACCCCCAGCATGACCCTACACTACGCAAACACTACAACACTACCCAAAACCCTAAAACACTACACCCCAGCATGACCCTACACTACGCAAACACTACAACACTACCCTAAACCCTAAAACACTACCCCCAGCATGACCCTACACTACGCAAACACTACAACACTACCCAAAACCCTAAAACACTACACCCCAGCATGACCCTACACTACGCAAACACTACAACACTACCCTAAACCCTAAAACACTACCCCCAGCATGACCCTACACTACACAAACACTACAACACTACCCAAAACCCTAAAACACTACACCCCAGCATGACCCTACACTACGCAAACACTACAACACTACCCTAAACCCTAAAACACTACCCCCAGCATGACCCTACACTACGCAAACACTACAACACTACCCTAAACCCTAAAACACTACCCCCAGCATGACCCTACACTACGCAAACACTACAACACTACCTTAAACCCTAAAACACTACCCCCAGCATGACCCTACACTACGCAAACACTACAACACTACCCTAAACCCTAAAACACTACCCCCAGCATGACCCTACACTACGCAAACACTACAACACTACCCAAAACCCTAAAACACTACACCCCAGCATGACCCTACACTACGCAAACACTACAACACTACCCTAAACCCTAAAACACTACCCCCAGCATGACCCTACACTACGCAAACACTACAACACTACCCAAAACCCTAAAACACTACACCCCAGTATGACCCTACACTACGCAAACACTACAACACTACCCTAAACCCTAAAACACTACCCCCAGCATGACCCTACACTACGCAAACACTACAACACTACCCTAAACCCTAAAACACTACCCCCAGCATGACCCTACACTACGCAAACACTACAACACTACCCTAAACCCTAAAACACTAACCCCAGCATGACCCTACACTACGCAAACACTACAACACTACCCTAAACCCTAAAACACTGCCCCCAGCATGACCCTACACTACGCAAACACTACAACACTACCCTAAACCCTAAAACACTACCCCCAGCATGACCCTACACTACGCAAACACTACAACACTACCCAAAACCCTGAAACACTACCCCCAGCATGACCCTACACTACGCAAACACTACAACACTACCCAAAACCCTAAAACACTACCCCCCAGCATGACCCTACACTACGTAAACACTACAACACTACCCAAAACCCTAAAACACTACCCCCAGCATGACCCTACACTACGCAAACACTACAACACTACCCAAAACCCTAAAACACTACCCCCAGCATGACCCTACACTACGCAAACACTACAACACTACCCAAAACCCTAAAACACTACACCCCAACATGACCCTACACTACGCAAACACTACAACACTACCCAAAACCCTAAAACACTACACCCCAGCATGACCCTACACTACGCAAACACTACAACACTACCCAAAACCCTAAAACACTACCCCCAGCATGACCCTACACTACGCAAACACTACAACACTACCCAAAACCCTAAAACACTACCCCCAGCATGACCCTACACTACGCAAACACTACAACACTACCCAAAACCCTAAAACACTACCCCCAGCATGACCCTACACTACGCAAACACTACAACACTACCCTCAACCCTAAAATACTACACCCCAGCATGACCCTACACTACGCAAACACTACAACACTACCCAAAACCCTAAAACACTACCCCCAGCATGACCCTACACTACGCAAACACTACAACACTATCCTAAACCCTAAAACACTACGCCCAGCATGACCCTACACTACGCAAACACTACAACACAACCCTAAACCCTAAAACACTACCCCCAGCATGACCCTACACTACGCAAACACTACAACACAACCCTAAACCCTAAAACACTACCCCCAGCATGACCCTACACTACGCAAACACTACAACACTACCCTAAACCCTAAAACACTACCCCCAGCATGACCCTACACTACGCAAACACTACAACACTACCCTAAACCCTAAAACACTACACCCCAGCATGACCCTACACTACGCAAACACTACAACACTACCCAAAACCCTAAAACACTACCCCCAGCATGACCCTACACTACGCAAACACTACAACACTACCCAAAACCCTAAAACACTACACCCCAGCATGACCCTACACTACGCAAACACTACAACACTACCCTAAACCCTAAAACACTACCCCCAGCATGACCCTACACTACGCAAACACTACAACACTACCCTAAACCCTAAAACACTTCCCCCAGCATGACCCTACACTACGCAAACACTACAACACTACCCAAAACCCTAAAACACTACCCCCAGCATGACCCTACACTACGCAAACACTACAACACTACCCAAAACCCTAAAACACTACCCCCAGCATGACCCTACACTACGCAAACACTACAACACTACCCAAAACCCTAAAACACTACCCCCAGCATGACCCTACACTACGCAAACACTACAACACTACCCTAAACCCTAAAACACTACACCCCAGCATGACCCTACACTACGCAAACACTACAACACTACCCAAAACCCTAAAACACTACCCCCAGCATGACCCTACACTACGCAAACACTACAACACTATCCTAAACCCTAAAACACTACGCCCAGCATGACCCTACACTACGCAAACACTACAACACAACCCTAAACCCTAAAACACTACCCCCAGCATGACCCTACACTAAACAACCACCACAACTCTACACTACACTAACACAACACTACACTACACAACACTACACAATCACTAACCCACGAAAAAATTAACACAAACCCACTTACCTCTCTCGTCATCGTGGTTTTCACAACACAAATGCATTTACCATACATGCCTTTAAAACGTAATTCTTTGTAAAGGCATGCGCGATAAATGCACATGCGTTTTGAAAAAATGCGGGATAATGGTATGCGAGGTCAATGACCTTGCGGGATAATGGTATGCGGACTGAAAGTCTGCGGGATAAAAAATGCGGGAAAATGGCTGCAAACCATGATTAGCAGCAGACTTCCCTGGTGAGCACTAGCTTTACTACAGTGATCTAATGAGCAACTAGAGTGCTAACATTCAGAATTTATGGCAAATGTGTGACACATCTGAATGCCTTCTTGATAGAACCAAAGTAAACAAGCATTGAAAATGCAATAGATCTCGCCCTCGTTTAAGTTAAAGCCATTCTGTTTGTAATGAGGTGGCTTTTTAGCTTTGCTTTTATTAGTGTTTTTAAAACTTTCATGTAAATAACATGCATATGTATGCATATATGTATATGTATGCATGCATTTATATTTATATAGATATGCAGATTATATATGTTTATATATGTATATTACCTACTGGCGATAGCCAGTGGGTATATATAGTTAGGATTTTTTCTCTATGGGATTTCTGAAAATTCTATGTCTAATAACTTTGGCGTTTGTGGACGGAATTGGCTGAAATTTTCAGGAAAATGGCACATTGTGTTTCTGAGCAGCCCCTGAAAATTTGGGGGGGTTTCGTCAAGGGGGGGTCGAGAAAAAAGGGGGGTCCCAAAACGCGTTTTTCCCATTCATTTTTCCATAGGGCGGTTGGACTCACTTTTAGCTCGAACGGCTGAATAGATTTACATGAAACTTGGCAAAATTGTAGATATGGTTTGCCCGACGTGCCTTTGCTATGTCTCAATATATGTGCTCCAGTGGATTTTGAGAAATTAACGTTTAAAAAAATATATATATCTGTGACAGCGCTCCGGTTAGCGCCCCGGTTCGCGTACCTGAAGCGTAAAGGAACTTCGCGAAGCCAAGCTGATTGGCTCTCCGGTGTCTGTCAACATTCTAAACAGTCCGGAGCGGCCGCCATCTTGTCTCTCGGTACGATCGAGAGACAAGATGTGGTGAAAAACGAAGGGGGAAATGAAGGAAAGGGGGCAAGGTAGACCACTCCTGACCCCCTAGGATTGATGAGGGGGATATTAAAGTGCCCCGCGGGGCAAAAAAAAAAAAAATACATTTTTTTGCGATTTTACGCCGTAGAGGCGCGTCCCGGTACGCGAACCGGGCAGCTCACCGGGCAGCTCACCGGGCAGCTCACCGGGCAGCTAACCGGGCAGCTAACCGGCAGCGTAGCTGTCAACATTGTAAACAGTCCGGAGCGGCCGCCATCTTGTCTCTCGGTAGGTTCGAGAGACAAGATGTGGTGAAAAAAGAAGGGGGAAATGAAGGAAAGGGGGCAAGGTAAACCCCTCCTGACCCCCTAGGATTGATGAGGGGGATATTAAAGTCCCCCGCAATTTTTCGCGGTAGAGGCGCTTCCCGGTACGCGAACCGGGCAGCTAACCGGCAGCGTAACGGGAGTCCGCCATCTTGTGTTTTTGGAGCGTCCGGTTCGCGTACCGGGTAGCGTCCCGGTAAGCGTAACAAGGGGAAAACCAAGAGAAACAGTAAAAAAAAAATTAAGGGAATAGATTTCCAGCAAACTTGGCAAAATTGTAGGGACTGTTTGTTTGATGTGCCTTTGCAAGGCCTCAAGATATGTGCACATGTGGATTTTGTCTAATTAAGGTTAAAAAAAATATATATATCTGTAAGCGTGCTCCGGCACGCTTACGTTACGGGTTTTGTTTGCGCTGCAGAGCCGATACGTCACGGTTATGCGACGCGTCATGAGGCGTCTCACGTGGCTACGTGATACGTCACGTAATAAAGAATATATTTTACAGCTATAGATATTAGCTTTTAAAAAACCAATGAAATTCACTGAAAAAACCATAGGTTATAGACCATATATAGTTAGGAATTAGCATTTACAAAACCTTGAAAATTCACTGAAAAAACCATAGGTTACAGACCATATATAGTTAGCTGGACATTTTATTGACATAAAACCAATGAAATTCCATATATAGTTAGTTGCACTAACTATATATCGCGCACCCGCAATCCACTGCTGATGATGTCACATATTACATCATTCATGACATGGTCAGTGACATCACTGATGACATCACTGATGACATCTCAAATGACATCACTGATGACATCATGACACACCAATACCAGTTACTACATACGCACTCACTGATTCCTACGTCTACACACACATTCACTCATTCACCCATACAATCACTCATACATACAGTCACTCATTATTACAACACTATCATATGCACTCATACACCTATGCAGACACTCACACACTGCCACTCATCCATGGAGTTACTCACACACCTAGTCAGTACTGTAAAGAATCAATCACACTTCCATTTCCTCATCTATACAGTTAAACGCAGAACACCATACTTCAGTGACATCACTGATGACATCACTGATGACATCTCAAATGACATCACTGATGACATCTCAAATGACATCACTGATGACATCATGACACACCAATACCTGTTACTACATACGCACTCACTGATTCCTACGTCTACACACACATTCACTCATTCACCCATACAATCACTCATACATACAGTCACTCATTATTACAACACTATCATATGCACTCATACACCTAGTCAGTCCTGTGAAGAATCAATCACACTTCGATTTCCTCATCTATACAGTTAAACACAGAACACCATACTTTTCACACATATACTAACACATACTTACTCTCTTATACAATCACTGATACAAGTACACATTGATATGCACAGAGTCACACACCTCCCAGCCAGCCACACACACACTCAGTCTTCCATACATCCACTCATTCTTCAATATGTAAAACATATTTAAACTTTACAAAAACACACAGACACTAGATGATGTCATCAGTGATGTCATTTGAGATGTCATCAGTGATGTAATCAGTGATGTCATTTGAGATGTCATCAGTGATGTCATCAGTGATGTCACTGACCATGTCATGAATGATGTAATATGTGACATCATCAGCAGTGGATTGCGGGTGCGCGATATATAGTTAGTGCAACTAACTATATATGGAATTTCATTGGTTTTATGTCAATAAAATGTCCAGCTAACTATATATGGTCTCTAACCTATGGTTTTTTCAGTGAATTTTCAAGGTTTTGTAAATGCAAATTCCTTACTATATATGGTCTATAACCTATGGTTTTTTCAGTGAATATATATATATATGTACAAGAAAGTGAGCTAATTGCTAAAAAAAATGAAGAAGTATTGGCATCTGATAAGCAGCGATCCGGATGTAGGACCATTGGCAGGTAAATACCCCTCCATCACATACAAGAAAAACACATCCCTTCAAAACCTATCAGTAAAGAGCCACTTCCAGACCAAAGAGCAACCCAAATGGTGGACGGAACAAAGCATAGGTTTTAAGCCATGTACCACATGCAAAGCCTGCAAAATAGGCAAAAAAATGAAGACTGTGTTGGAACCTGATGGTAAATATATGCCGATCAATCAGTACATCACCTGCACATCAAAAAATGTGGTGTATGTGGTGGAATGCAAATGTGGAATGAAATATATAGGATCCACCACGTGTATGCTAAAGAAGAGAATATTGGAACACATCCGAGCTGTTAAGAATTCAAATATGCTGTATGCCACAGCAAAACACCTGAGTACCTGCCAAAATGGGGATTGGCGAGCTATGAACTTCTATGGACTAAAAATGCTGAATAAATCTGAGAGAGGAGGAGACACAGTACGTCTTCTTCGACAGATGGAATCACGTCTCATCATCCGATTCCGCACAAAACAGCCAGGAGGAATGAACTTTGGAGAGGATCTCCACATACATCTAGAGTAAATATGAACTGCAGCGAGAATAAAACATGGATAAGGGTACTATACCCTAAACCCCAAAAGACTGAACTTCTGAAAAACTTCTGAAAAACTTCTACAAACTGAGAACTTTTGATAATATATGAAATTAGAGACACCCTCAAGTGAAAACAACTTTGGACGTTAAGTACTATACTTATGTAATCAGAACACACTAGTCCTTTGTCTATTATTAATGTTTTTAATCATGTTTGCTTCTAAAAACTACATATCCCACAATGCCACTTTAAGGCTCATGTGGGCTAGTATAAAAAGAGAAAGCAAAAAAGGACTTGCTGACCGTGAGAAAAGCCGTGAGGCTGAAACGCGTCGGTGGAGTGTTGGTGTAATAAATAACTTCTAATAAGTATCCGGTTGTGCCGCCTTTCTTGTACTCCAAAATTGAATTGGGGCTTTGATCCAGCCCTTGGGCCGAGCACACACTGCGGAGCGCTCTCATGCATGGAAGGATCGTCTTGTCTTGAATATATATATATATATATTACACCGCACTCCTCCAAAGAAAGAGCAGAGGCCGCATTAGGGGATATCTCGGAGGCATCTTTATTCGGCAATTACACTTTTATGGTGAATGCATTTCGGCATGGGTTAGCCTTCATCAGCGCCTAATGTGTTTCAGGAGGTGTGGGCTCAATCATGGTTTTAAAAGTATATATATATGTGGGGCTGTGTGAGTGCCTGTGTGGGTCTGTGAGTAGGTGTGTGAGTGGTTCTCAGGATCTTTGAGTGGATGAAGCAGTGACTGTATGGGTGTGCGAGTGGGTGTGTGAATGGTTGTGTGGGGATGTGAGGGAGTGTATATATATTATAACCCATTGGCGGTCACCAGTAGGTAGTTATAGTTAGAACCTAGTTTCCATAGGAAAAGCATTTTTTTATTTGCTAATAACTTTAGCGTAATTTAACTAATGTTTGCGAAATTCTCCCAAAAAAAGGTCTATGCAGGTAAGCTCCTATCCTGAAAGTTTAGGGGTGATCCGTCAAGCAGGCTGAGAAAAAAGGGGGGGTCCCAGAAAGTGTTTTCCTCATGTTAATTTTCATAGGAAATTTTATTACAGGCTACAACCCGAACTTCTGAATGGAATTACACCAAATTTTGCAAAAAGGTAGCGCTTGGTTCAGAAAGCAACCCTTTTTTTAAATAAAGTAAATCCGTTCAGTAGTTGTTGAGAAATTAAAAAAATTAAAGTAAAAAAATCAGTTTCCCATAGGAAACTTTCGCCAAGGCTACAGCCCGTACTGCTGAACGGAATTACACCAAATTTGGCAAAAAGGTAGTGCTTGATTCAGAAAGCGACTTTTTTTAAAATGGTGTAAATCCATTCAGTAGTTGTTGTGAAATTCAAAAAAATAAAAGTTTTGATATCTCGGGCAGCGGTGGGTTCGGGTACCCTCCCGACCACAAGCATTACTGTGATTGGCTGCCACGACCACAAGTTTCACTCGGGAGGGTGACTCGGTAGAACTGAGTCACAAGAAAACAGTGGAAAAAAGATTAGAAAAGAAGAAAAGGGGCAGGGTAGAAACACACTGACCCCCTAGTCATGCTCAGGGGGTCCGAATGCACGCTAGGTGCGGGAATCCAGCTGAAACAAATTTACAAAGTGAAGTGGGGGCTCCCCCACTTCTTTTTAAAGAGCCCCCGTGTGGGCCAGGTTCTGGGGCAATCATTTAATTATATTGTGTGGACCTGCGGGGCCTCCACAGCTCCGGGGACTGCCACCTCCCCAGGGCTTGTTTTGTAATTATTGGGGGGCTGCAAGGCCCCCCAAACCCAGGGATCACCACCTTCAGGGGCTTTAATTGAATATGCAGGGGGGCCTCACAGGCCCCCTGAAGTCTCGGAAACCACCACCTCCCCGGGGCTTTGAAAATAGAGGTTAGGGGGGCCACGCAGCCCCCCTCCTGGAGTCCTTGATGGCCCTGGGGACCGCCACCCCCAGGGCCGGCTCCTACCAATGTCCCGGGGAGCCCACCCCCGGGACATTGTTGTTTGCTATGGCAGGATGGAAGCACAGCTCCCGCCCTGTCATAGCAAACCCCGGTTTGCTTCGATGAAGCTAGAGTAGAAAAACCTGCCCTCGCTTCAATGAAGCAAATCAGGATTGCTTTTGGGCAAGGGGAGCTGCACCTTAGCAGCTCCCTTTGCTTAACAGCAATGTCGGTTCTCACAGGAGGCGGACAGCCGGCTGGACCATGGGGGCATTGGGGTTCCCCCCATGGTCCCCAATGAAGAGGCCAGGTCCTGGGGGATGGGGTCCCCGGGGCCAGAAGTGGACAAGGAAAGGGGGGCCTCGGGCGAATATAAATTAATGGAAGTGGACTGTTTTTTTTCCAGAAAAGTTTAGAGTGGTGATCCTAACGGGGCGCCCAACATGGCCCCCTAGTGTGAACGCGCTGGGTGCGCGGCTCTCATCGCGATCCCCCTAGTGTGAATGCGCTTGGTGCATGGCTCTCAGTGCGGCCCCCTAGTGTGAATGCTCTGAGTGAGCAGCTCTCAGCGGGGCACCCGAGTACTTCACAGGTCTTTAAAAGACCATTTACCTGTAAATGAGGCTTTGCTGTCTTTTCACCACTTCTTAGAGGCCCTGCATCTCCACTCTACCTATGACTGGAAGAATTAGCCCCCCCACCCCCTGAAATTTCTATCAGCCTCCCCCGAATAGTTATTGGCACTTTAGCACAGCAAAAGTGGTGAAAAAATTATCGCCCATTCTTAAGTTGGTGCACATTGCCACATTGCCCACAGGCTGACGGTACCAACATAGCATCCTTCCACAGACAAAGCTGCAGGCTGTGCTGTACCTTTTTGGCCTCTGGTACCTTCCAACTAACAACTTTGAGAGTCGGAGGAGTCTCACAGCCAGCCCTATTAAACTTTCTCACACGTCTTGGATGCATGTCCACAAAAGCAACAGAGGGCCCCTGTATCCGCACCACCTGCTTATCCCAATTCGTAATATTCCTGCACAACCAACCCCAGCCATTGATTGATGCCTCTGTGCTCCAGATCCAAGATTGTAGTCACTGAAATTGGGGTGTGTCTAGTAGTCAACAGTAGTGGAAAAACAGTCCTTTATTAGAAAAACATAAATTAACAACGCAAATACATCAAATAACGAGTGACATTCTCAACGGGGGACATCAACTTGTGGATCAAAATGATTGTAGATCATCCTGGAAATCCCAAAACTCTGTATTCAGAAACCTGGTGGCTAAATGAAGACAATGGTCAAGCGTTAGTATGGGCACAAACGTAATATGGTACAAAGTATTGCACTTGGACAGACCGGAATCCTTACAGGTATGCTCAATCCTGCACAAAATGACTGTAACAGAAGTCTGTGTGGTCGTAACCTTCGTAGGAAAGAAAAGGAAAGTTACAACCACACAAACTTCTGTTACGGTCTCATTATGCAGGATGTATCATACCTGTAAGCATCACGGTTCGTTTCAGCTTGATACACCTGCATGTTCACTTCACCCACACTGCGCAGGAACAGCTGGAGACCAAGCAAGGGAACCACGCAATAGCAGGTTTCCTGCACCTGTTTGGGGCAATTGACTGCACACATGTACTGCTTGTGCACCCTGCTGACACTGCACACAATCACCGCAACAGAAACCACACGCATTCCAACAATGTGCAGGTTAAACTGGATCACCGGGGCCTGTACACTAATGTTGTTGCAAACTTCTCAGGCAGTGTGCATGATTCCTACATCTTTCGCAAACATCCCAGACCTGGTCCCCTGACCAGTCCTCCACCCACAGATGACTGCCCGACCCTGCGCACCCAGACCTCAATGCTCACCTGGCTCCACCGGCATGTCTCCAAGAGGGCCCACCACGTGCCGGATCAACCTCCTTAGCCATCTCTGGATTCCACGGCACAGGCCCCCAGCACATCCTACTGCATAGGCACCGAGGACTCATGTCTGTACAGCCAGCTGCCTTTGGCGTACACGCAGTCCAGCCGAGCTCACAATTTAAATCGGGTCTTGATTGCCAGGATGGTGTATTGAGGCCTATGCATCATCGCAGGCTACACACCCACTCAGCTCTGGTGGCACTCAAGCCATTGCCACGTGGTGGGAGGCCCTTGTCAGCCAAAAGGCCTCGGCTGCCACTAACTCTGTGCACCTCAAGTCATTGCCAAATGGCAGGAGGTCAGTGTCAGGCAAAGTGCTTTGGCTGTCAACAACTCTGTGCACCTCAAGTCATCGCCACATTGTGGGAGGCCCGTGTTGGCTAAAGTGCTTCGGCTGCCACCAACATAGTAATCACAGGGATACACCCAGACAGAGAATGGAAATGGCATCAAGCACATGCGCCCGGCCCTTTTTTTTGGCAGGGTCACATGTCCTGTGGCGCCTGTGCTGCATGGGTGTGGTGTGGGTGTAAAGTAAACCAGCCGTGAGGGAGTGGCTGTGGCATGCTGACAACTAGACCTGTGATCAGCAGATCACTACAGGGAAAACCTGGGACATGTAGTGTTGTAGTTCCCCCCTGTAAGTGTAAGCGGAGTGCGCTGGCTGAAACGGGCATCCTTCACGACTTTACCAATATGGCGGTTTGAATCCGCACACCCACCGAGAGAGGTACACGATGGGTGCGCAACTCCTCTTTTTTCTCCCCCCCCCAAAATATATATATTAATATTTAAGAAAACAGAGGACATTTTATTATTTTAATAACAAACAAAAAAAATTCAAAAAATATTTTTAGAATGTTAAAGTTACAACATATCACAATAATTACTGAAAAAAACATAGGTTTAATGAAAATTATAATTCGAAATTAGCATTTAAAAAACCTTTGAAATTCACTGAAAAAAAGTAGGTTTCAGGCACGTTATAGTTAGAAATTAGCATTTAAAAAACCTTAGATATTCACTGAAAAAAAACATAGGTTTCAGGGACGTTATAGTTAGTTGTACAATTCTCTTGTACAAAGCCGTAGAAATTCCCCCGTTATAGTTAGTTCAGCTAACTATAACTCTTGCCCCCGCAACGCACTGCTGATGACATCCCTTATTACATCATTCATGACATGGTTAATGACATCACTGATGACATCAAACATAATATAATATTGTTATGGATTGTGAACCGACAACTTCTCTTCATTGTTCTAACCTTGTGGAGTTTTCGTTTGCAATTCAGCAATGTACTTGGACTCAAGTTTCCTCAATTTCTTTATTCTATCCCCCCTCGTTCTTCTTCGTGGACCTGATGTAAGCAGAAGAATTTTAGTAAATTTTGGTTGATTTTATGTTTGTCCTGAAAATGGGGTGCCACTGGGAATGTTTCGTCATGATTTTTTATAGCCCTCAAATGTTTTACGATTTGCTTCTTGGTTGGGTGAATCGTGCTCCCAATATTTCGCTTATCACCTGGGCAAATCAGGCAGTAAACTGTGTAATCTGAATTGCAATTCATTAGCTTGCTGATTTTTCTTTTAATTTTCTTGCCTGGTATCTGAAATTTCTTTACCTTTCGGCTATTCTTACACGCCTTGCAGCCCATGCATGGATAAAAACGAACAATCCACCTCCCAGCAAAACTCTGCAAACGCGCCCTGTGGTGCATTTTAAGTTGGGGAATTAATTCTGCTTCAATACTGGGGGTCCCTGGGGGCCTCTAGCCCACCAGGCACCTCCAGTAAGTGCCACAGGGCTGCGTTGCAGAGTGGTGGTCCAGGCCATGCCCCTTTTTAAACCTCTCTGCAACGCAGCTCTGTGGCGCTTACTGGAGGTACCTGGTGGGCTAGTTGGACCCCAGGGGCCCTCAGGATTCAAAGGGACTTTATCCTCCAACTTAAAACGCATCACAGGCGCGTTTGCACAGTGGTGAAGGGAGGTGGTGGGGCCTGAAGTGGCATGTGCAAACACGCCCTGTTGTGTGTTTCAAGTTGGGGAATTAAGTCCTCTTCAATCTTGAGGGCCCCTGGGGTCCAACTAGCCTACCAGGTATCTCCAGTAAGCGCCACAGGCCTGCATTGCAGAGAGGTGGTCCAGGTCATGCCCCTTTTTACACCTCTCTGCAACGCAGCTCTGTGGCGCTTACTGGAGGTACGTAGTGGGCTAGTTGGACCCCAGGGACCCTCAGGATTCAAGGGGACTTAACCTCGCAACTTACAAAGCGCCATGGGCGCGTTTGCAGAGTAGTGGAGAACGGGGGCATGGCCTTTGTCTACCTCTCACCAATCCCACTGCGTGGGGCTTACTGGAGGTAAAAGGTAGGCTAGTTGGCCCCTAAAGGACCCCCAGCAGTGAAGGGGACTTCAATCTCCATCCAAAAGTGTGCCAGGGAGTGCGTTTGTAGAGTGGTAGGCAAAGTGGGCATGGCCTGGTACGAGTACTTAACAATGCTGCTCTGTGGGACTGACTGGAGGAAATAGTTTGGGAAGTTGGCCCCCAGGGATGTCCTTGGGGGCCGAATACCCCTCTTGTTACCTACAGTAAGTCCCACACAGTGGGTTAGCTAAGACTTCTTCGGAGGCCGTGGCCCCCATTCTCTACCACTCTGCAAACGCGCCTCGTGGCGGACTATGGGATTGGGGATGAAGTAAGTAAATAATAGATTTTGTGAAACGCACTTTTTTCATTCACTCCCTCATCCGCACTTCCATCACAATTCCTTCACCTTTCCCTTCCTCTCCTGGGGCACTGTTTTAACACTGTGTTAACAGATGTTATGAATCATCGTTAGTCCAGTGTGAATAAACAACACTGTACACTAAGCATAACACATTTCTTTCATCTCTTGTTAAATTCGAAATGTATTGTTTCTCTTTATGTATATTCAATTGTTCACCGGGACCACTGTTCCAATGTACTGTTCAATACCCAGGTCCCAATTACTTTATTTGAGTTTACCTTTTTAGGTAACTGATTGCCATCAGCCTCTGTCTTATTTTCCTGATGGAATGATCTAATGGGAGGTCTCACCACACAACGAAGAAGAGGCACGAAAACAGACGCTTCTTTGGGAATCGTGGAATACTTGATTAGCGCCTGAAACTGCCAATATAAGTTCATTAACTTTAAGATTAAATATCTGGTTTTGGGTTCACGTGTGAACTTTTCTGGGTCGGCTGAAACTGCAATATTTGAGTCTGCAAGCAATCTGTTTTAAAACATATTGCATGTAGATAAATATATATTAAAAGGTCTTTTCTGTACAGGCCAGTTCACATAATCTTCCAGGAGTCAGAAGACTTAACACAGGATTGGTTTGATAGAAAAAAACAAGATTATGAGGAATCTGTTGAAGAAAGGGACAGATTTTACATGGTGGTGAATGTGAACAAGAATTCAATGACGTGAAGGGGCAGCTATCTTTTGCTGCTAATATGTGACGTTTTGATCCCTTGGTTACATCTAGACTCATTGATGCAAGGGTCGTGTTATTATAAGGTCAAGGAAATTTAGAGAGCCCTATTATACTTATTTATCGAGGGTTAAATGGGCCAGAACTGCAAGATTCAGTTACCTAAAGCGAAGCCGTTGCCATTTACTGGGCAGTGCGTAGATTGCAGAAATTCTTGTGTGAAGTTGTGTTTAGAATCAAAACAGACCATAACCCACTTAGGAGATTTTCAGAAATAAAGGGATTGCCCACTGTGTCCAGTAGCATAGCACAATTTTGTACAGTTTTGTGGTAGACTAAATGCCAGGTAGTAAGCACCGCATAGCAGGCTTTTTGTTGAGGTTGGTATCAAGTGGCTGAAGTGAAGTAAATTGAAGAAGAACAGCAGAATATCAGCTTGCATAAAGTTGACAAAAGTATCATAAAGGAGAAAAGATGGAGAGCAGATTTATTTTGTGATGCAAGAGGTTTTATGTTAAATTAAGATTTGTTTGAAAAGTAAAGGAGGCTGTAGCGAAAATTACAAGACGTTTTCGTGTGTCGAGGATGAGCTGTCAAAATTGGATGGATTATTTTCCTAGACACCAGGTTGATTCCACCGGCAGTGTTTGGAGGTATTTTCGTAGATTTAGAGCACATATTTCTTTTTTAATTATATAATGGCATTATATAGCATACACAAGGTCCCTTCGCATTAGAACACTTTTCATAGAACCGTGAACAATAGCTTACATGAGAAAATATAAAAACACCAGTAGTTTCTAGGTTGAAAAGTCATCAAAGCTGTGGTTATATCGCAATCTCTTTGGTATTATGAGAATATACTTGGCTATATTAAGGAGGTGCGTAAGACAGTAGTGTAGTCAGATGTATATACCCGCTGATCATGTCTCGTCTTAGGGGAAGGGAGGGAGCTGGTCCTCTGACCCCTCTCAGATTCCAGGATGTGCACATGGCCCAATAGCCTGCCATCTTGCTCGATGTCAGGCTCCAGTCTAGTTTGCAGGGATGCTTGATCACAATCATAGACCTGTATACACAGGTTGTTATACCCCTAAGCGCTTTCGGATAGTGGTGTGGGTAAGTGGGATTTTAGTGAGGAGAAAGAGTATGAGTTGTTCTTTGAATACTGATAGGGAAGTTACACTCTGAATTCCAGGAGGTTGAGCTCCAAATTCTAGAGACATATGCCGAAAACAATTGTAGGTCGATTTATGTGCTGAAAATTGTGATTTTGAATAGTAGTGGCGAGATCAGCTACAACAGTTCATTTTTTGGCTAGTTAATTTGATTGATCAGAATGGATGATCTTGTGTTCTAAGCAGGCAATTTTAAACATGGATCTTCCTTTAACATGCAGCCAGTTTAGGGAGGACAGGTGTTTCTGTCCAAACGATTTCCATCAGAGGCTAGGCCAACAGTAGCATGTAGTGGGACATTGTGAGTTTTGGGTATCCCACCTAGAGCAGCACTTCCATAGTCCAGTCTGGAAAACAGTATAGGCTGAATAAAAGATTTAATGGCCTGAATTGATAGGAAGGTTTAGATGCCCCAAATGATTTCGAGTTAGTAGTTGGCGGAGATGATTATCGCCTTGATGGAGTCTAGGAAATTAAGTTTTCTGTCCATAGTGAAGCCTAAAGATGTGTCTGACTAGGAAATGGAGGCTTGGAAATACATGCAGGACACTAACCAGTGGTCGTGATTGAGCTACAGGTAGCATGAAATGGATGTTCAGACAGAAAGTTTCAAAAAAAGATTGCACAGAGTGTGTGCACAGTGACAAGGCCCAAACATGATAGCCAGGAAGTTACCAATGCATCAATGGGAAGGTGTAGCTTTGGGTATTTTGGGGCCCATAAACAGTGGTGGTAAATTTACACATGCATTTGTGCTGACTGACAGACACTCCAGGTCGACAGAGATGCACTTACCTTGTGGAAATTAGACTAAGCATGTCATTGGATTTTTCATAAATGCCATTAGCAAGAAAAACATACCACATATGTTGCTAACAAATAATTATGTGCATCTAGTCTGGCAAAATGAAGGGCTTTCAGCTGGGAAGTGGATTTGTTCATAAAAGTGTGCCTTAGATGATCCAAAGGACAATAACACGGGAAATGCTTCAACAGGGTGTTAAAAGAAATCATTCAGTTGGCAAAGTGTAGTGGGAAGGAGTGGAAAAAGGAAGTGAGCAAGAGGGTAGATGCATACAGGCTCAAGCCACTTTCCAGAACTGAGAGAAAGGGATAGACTAATAACTAAGTCTCTCCCTTGTAAATAAACACCAAAGGTAATGGCTTGGATGTGCACGTGGATTGAAAGAAAAGTGAGTTGGTGATGGCGAAATAACAAAAATAGTGGTTTTATGTCAGGAGAGCAGTGAAATAAGAGAGTCGTGAGCATCAATGACTGAGTTTAGAATAAAAATCCAATTCACAACAATCAGTGATATACTTTTTCCGAACTCACTAGGCTGACAAGGTTGTTTGCAAATGCAGTTAAAACAGCGCATTCACAAACATAGAACTTGATCAGGGTGGTGGTGATGGAACATGTACTGAGTGCGAAAGAAAAGCGCAGTGCGCACTGTGGTAAGAAAGTGAAGACAAGAAATGATGTAGCTTTGAGAAAGAGTAATAGGGTTAAGAGGGTGCCAGAGCACTTGCTTGATAACAGTCGGCAGTGCCACTCTGGGAGAAGGCATCCATGTGTACTGAGTACCGTTTTCTTTCTGTCATTTTGTTTATAAATGTTTTTCTAGTATGATGTTAGCTCTGGTTTCATGTAGTCAGGCTGCTTCAAAGTGTGCTTTTCAGATCGATACTGTAAAAATGTTTCACATCTGAGCTGTTAGAAGGGAGATGTGTGGCATTTTACATCGTGGGTCTCTGATGTAGGCCCATGATGCACCTAATTAGCGAACAGATGTGGAACACTGTAATGTTATGGCTTGAATATTATAATGTATTGCAAAGCTGAACCCATGACATCTGGCTGGATGAGAGGTTTCTCCTATCAATAAACTTGGAAATTTCTCTCTCAAAGTGATGGCATCTTATTTGGAAGACTTCGCCGTTTCTTAAGATTACGTTTTATATTTTGATGGTATTTGAACAAAGTCGCAGATTTGAGTGAAAATATCAAAGTCGGTCGGTGCTTTATAATAAAAAAAAGCATTATTCATTTTAAAAAATATCCTAAGATTTTCCTACATACTTCTGATGCACCAGATGACGAGGACTGGAAACCATTGTACTACACCAAAATGGCATCATGTATATATCTATATGAAATTCTGAGGGTTTGCCACATGTCTGGTGTTACTTATTGCCCAATATAATACACATGTGAGACTAGGGGAGGATGGGACTTTCTTACCCTTGACATAAGCTTATCTAATCACACCTCTATTTATTTCCTCTTCAGGAAGGGACATCTTAACATATGTAATGGGTGGCCAGGTACTCGTGGGTCAGACAACGGGGAACATAGTAATACCTAAATGCATATATTATATATGGCACGTGCTTTGAAAGCCTAGTTGGGACTCACAAGCGCATTTCACATAGTTTGCAGAGCAATCATTGGTTGATTGTTTGATTCAACTTGTTTTGGTTGGCGGGTCACAGTTCTTATTACTATATACTTTTAGTCGTGATACACCAGAGAGATGTCCTAGGCTTAGCGTTACATTTATATTCTCAGAATTTATATTCCAAAAACCTGAATGCACCGAAAAAACACCTTGCTCAGTTTTACTTGCTACGCACCTTTCACCTTTCTTCAAACGATGTGACAATCATCTGTCATTATTACAATACCATCCTCGCTCCATCAAGAGCCATCATCTAATTTTACCATCTCATTAGCATTGCGTTCTGCGTGGAATGCTCATGCTGTTTATGAAAAAAAAAACATTGAGTTGTCCTGGAGTCTTGATAAGACAGACCAATTATAAAACAGGGGTTCCAAGCGAAGTGATTATTTCACGAAGTGTGAATGTTTCACGTGAGCAGATACCCAAAGCATGTGCAACCATCCACAGATTATAAACTTAAACTTGAACCATGACTGTAACACGTTAGTTCACAGCTGGCAGATTTAACTAAGACTTGATGATTACTTACATGCCATTATTGTATTTCAAATGTTAGCACATGGGTTACTTTAGAGCACACAAGGCTACCGAAGGTTTGCTTATTTAATAGAAGTAAAAAACAATAGTAGTATTTCCAACCCTTGTGTAAAATGGGCACATAAAATTATGGTTTGAAATGGTATTGCAAATTACGTTGTTTGGTATGACTGAAGACGCTATGTGTAATAGATACATCCGTGAAATTCAGGTATGAGGAGCATGCTTTAGCCAAAAAGCACTAGAACGACAAATGTTTTTTGGCACACGGAACTGTAGGGGTGCAGGTTTGATTAGATAGGGGGATCTCTGTGTTAATTCAGGCCTTATGGGCTGGGAGTCTCTAGCGTTCTTGACCAACGGGTCTTTAACAAGATTCAAATTTTACCAACTTTCTGCCTGGTGGTCAAGGCAGGCGTTGGAGTTCGAAGATGAAACAGGGATCCTGGATTCTGTCTGCAGGGGTGGAGTTTGGAAACGAGAGGTCTCGTTTTGGTATAGGTCGTTAATGGGGGTAAAAGGAACATTAAATCTAGAGCTGGCGAGCCTTTGGGGTAATATGTTATCAGATAGCCCTGAGGAAACTCAAAGGATTTGGACAGACTCATTTTCCATGTCCCAGAGCCTAATAAAACCGGCTAATCTGAGAAGAAATCATTTGTTTACCGCCTATATGGTCTATTGGACCCCAGCTAAATTATCTAAGGTTATGCTAGATAACTATCATTGCCCTAGATGCAAACTTCCGGCAGCAGACGACCAACATATGTTTTTAGAATGTCCAGAGATTTCTGGATATTAGGAGGCTGTCCTTGGCTTTCTGGAAAAGGTGTCATCTGTCCCCATTATATGCTCTCCCAGATTGGTCCTTTTTGGTCTGCCACTGGGATATAACATCAATAGCTTTGCCTCACAATTTATATTCTATGTGATGGTTATAGCTCGGAGGGAAATTTGTAGAGAATGGAAGTCAGAGGCCCCTCTCAGGTTTGCTGACTGTTTAAAAAACATCATGACGGTCAGTAAGTTAGATATGGCATGTCAAGCGGAGAGCACAGATAGGGTTTCGTCGGCACTGGTGGCCTGGTTGAAGATCTAATGGTGGTCCAATGATTATGCCAGAGGTGTGTGGGTCCTGTCCTCCCTGGTTTCCGAGGCGGTCCATCGAAGGGAAAGGGAGTTGGACAAGGAAGCAGCCTACCTCTGGGAGATTCCTGCTCGCTGCACACTGAGTCCAGGGAGGTAACTAAGATCGACAGTGTGAAAGGCATGGGGAGATCCCATCAAGAGTAATCATCATCTGGTGCCATGTATGAGGACAAAAAAATAAATAAATAAATAAAAGGAACTGTAGGGGTGGGAGCGATATTTGGTTTTTCTGTGCTGGGCCCAAAAACTAATTATTTTGAACTGATTTCCTTCAGAGGCATTAGTCCTCTGATGGATCTTATTGGTGATAGTGAGAGGTAATAATTAGGGTGTTGAACTGCTGGCCACCCAACGAGGACCAATTAATTAGAAGCCAACATTAGTAGCCAACTGTTAGACCTTGCTTCTTTTGCAATGGTCTCCCCTGACCTTTTGGGCTTCCGACCTCCTGTATTGGCCTTGTTTTATTAGCTTAGTACTTCGAGCGCTTTGATACTGCCATTCAATGCCATAGAGCTGTAATTGCCATATACATACTGGTGATTGGTGTATACATAATTGGCTGATTTGAGTTAGCTGTAAGTCCCTTGTCTAGGGGAAAGACATATGCCTGGAGTCATATACTCAAATGTTCTTCCGTGGGCCTGCAGCACTGGTTGTGCACCCACAATGGTAGCTCTTCAAACATGCCACACGTGTGCCCTGGTGGGCTATCGTTGCTTGGCATCTAAAAAGCTACTTGCCAAGGTTCTGCATGTCTCTCGCTACATCGGAGTACCCCTTGGGGGCAAGGAAGGGGTGAGGTGATGCTGCGAGCGCAACATAAGTGGTTTTATTTATTGTTTTACTTCATTTTACTCATCCCATCGTCTGCCGACTTCCCTCCCACCCGCCTGCCCTATTACATCACCCCACCATTCTTACCTGTGCCGGTCGCGCCTGCTTCTCCTAATAATTAACATTGGGGACTAGTGGGAGGCCTAATCAGGAGGGGCAAAACCAAGTAACTGTTTCCTTTCACTTTAGGTGGTTCGAACAATCTAATAAAAGTGTCACCAGTGGGTCCAACGTGCATAGTTGGCTGGTGAAGGTTTGAGTGGCTAGGTCATGAGGCATAGACAAAACCTGTGATTTCTTGACCATTACAACTGTGTTTTATGCTAATGTGTAAGTGAGAAAGTGAAATACCTCTGAACAGCCTGAATATATGTTTCAGTCGCCTTTGATGTGAGACAGATTGCTTGGATTGTGAACACCTCGTGAAGTAGGCACATGGGTTTATGTTGATTATGAAGTTGAGGGGATAACGGGGCAAGTAAATATCTATGACTAGCACATATAGATTAATGCAGTTCTGCTGCTAATGGGAGAGTTCAACAATTTCATATAACTGTAAAGCATATATCCAGTATGTTTGTCGTTTTGATTTCTATATGTGTGAAATACAAAAAAACACATTTTTTTATACATACGTTGTGGAGACTTTTTGTGGTGTACTCAGGAGCACATTAACAAAAGAATGGCGATGCAGTGCATTACGCAAAAATCGCTAAATCCACACTTTGCCATTCTGTAAATGCAGGGATGTGCCATATTCACAAGAATGTTGTGTTTTTACCTAGGCCTGGCGCTAAATCTAACTGCCTGGCGCCAAAGCAGGCACCCTTGCACCATAGCGCTAGTGTGTCTGTATTGGGAGGAATGATTGTTTATGTACAGGAAGGTATCCCTTCCTGCACATAAACAATCCAGAATGCCCATTTGAAACTTGAAACTTCTATGTGCCCTGCATTGTGCATTACATATAGAAGTGGCAAATAGTAATCTCTTTAATAATTGTTAATGTGCAGGAAGGATCAATAGCGAAAATATAGGAACCCATAAGAGGATAGTTTGAATCCAGGTTTTCTTACCACCAATGAAGGCTGGAGGATAATTTCAAAAGGAGAAAGTCCATGGGCATGTTGAAGACAGTTATTATCAACAGGGTTCTGATCAAAGACAACGGGGTGGTTTAGCGAGGGGAGGGAGACCACCAACCAGACGCAAACCCAATAATTGGACATTTCACAACACGTCAAGTGAGGATGAGGAAAGAGGAGGACAAGCTGATAAAGCAAATAGGGTTAGATTCAATCAGCAGGAACAATCGAATGAAGATTTGGGAGCGTTATTATGCTCTTTTTTAGGACAAAACCAGAGAGGCCAGAGAGGGAGAGGCCAAAGAGGCAGGGGACAAATAAGACAAAAACAGGACCGACAAAGGCAAACCTTATCTCCACGAATCACCCGCAGCAGGGGGAGGAACCAGTTGTGAATGATATCGTGGTATATTTGTCGGACCTTGTACTTACTAAAAATGAATTACAGGTATTAAACAAAGGGCTGGACTTTGTTCCCACACCTGTACATGATTCCTTTAAATGCCGCATCGAATTCCATGAAACCATGGGGAGAATTAAACTAAAAAAGTTTTTGCAAATAAAACGCAGGATCCCCCCTCAGTTTTCTCAACCAATTTACATTGGACATCACAGTTATGCCCACCTTCTTAAAGTCTAGGTCCAGAAATGTTCGTATTTGAACACAAGGTATTGGATGAGATCACCTCCCTTGAGTCTAGGTTGATGAGATCCGTCACTGGGCTGCCGATGGTAGGGGCTACCTGCTTCAGATATTTCATCGGGGCCGGGTCTCTCGGGGACCCACTCTTCACAGAGGCCAGAGCCCCGAGGACTTCGTCCAGAGTGACTGGTCCAAAGGAGACCAGCTCTGCCGTCCTCACCTCGGGCCAAGACCCTAGGTTACCCACCGATGGCTCCTGGGCTAACCGAGGAAGGGATGACAAGATGTTTTCTATCTTAAGTTTGAAAAAAGATGCCAGTTCTAAACATTTCTCACGTGGGTTGTCGTAGGAGACGTTTAATAAATGATCAGGAATAGTAACTTGAATACAATTACCTAAAAATCCAGGAGATTAATTTGCATTGGCCCTCTAGCATCTCCCAGCCAATAGTTAGCCTTTAACAGTTGTGAAATGCTTCACAGGAGCAACGAATAGGCTGACGTGAATGGGCGGGGGGTTTTGGCCATACTTTTTTGCACTACAGTATTAAATTCTGCTTGAGTTTGAAATTCCTCCTTGACCGTTCTGCTTTGTTTACATTTTTCCCTTGGGGCACACTTGCAAGGGGAGAGAACAGGATGCCAAGGCAATTGTTGTGGATTTACTGCTCGATTGCTAAAGGACTCTGCTTCGGTCTTATCAGATGTCTTTCTCTGGGTTTATTATGGGTGCAGTGGCTGCTCAACAGGGGTGTAGTCTTAGATCTGGGTAGACACTAGTATCATTCATACTAGTAGGGACAGGGCATTTAGAAGGTCCAGCATGCATGCCCCAAAGCATAGAGGTCAGACAAGATGTACAGTTCCTATGTAGAAGGGCAGGGAGGCCAGAGGGTGAAGGGCAAGAAGGCCAAGGGGGTGTCAGGAGACTCCAGGAAAGGAAGAAAGGGAGGGGATCACTCCTATAAGGGGCAAGGGCCCTCATACACCCTGAGAGGTGGCATGCTTCATCATAGGGCAGGTCCTCGTTGGACGGGCGCTGCAATGCCCAAAGGGCCCCGCAGGGGGGTTCTTTGCCGGAGGGCATCTGTGTTGTTTACTGACAGGCCCTAGAAGGTGTGGTGTGGGAGTGAATGTGTGATGAGTAGAGTGAGAGTGAGAGTGTGTCTAAAAATAGCTATGAGTGTCCAGAAAACCTTTATTCGATGGATACTGATGCTATGATTAAAACAGACTGCGGTATTCATGGATGGCAAGTAGAATTAAACCTGCTGCAGCTAAAGGTGAAAGCTGAAGTGTGAAAGTGGTTAATTGGTCGACATGTTTCATGCCTTAGGGCCATATGTATCAAGGTACCCATTTGCGATTCTGAAATAGCAATTTTTAAGAAATCGCTATTTCAGAATCACAAATTGGTATGTATGTACAAATTCGCATTTTTTTTGCGAATTCTTAGTATTCCTTAATTATGATTAGCAAATTGCGAATCGCAATTAAGGAATACTTTCCCATTCATTTCTATGGGCCAGGAGGCCCATAGGAATGAATGGGAAGGTATTCTCAATTTTACGATTCGCAATTTGAAAATCGCAAATTGAGAATAATTTCAAGGGTGCAGGGGTGTCCAAAGGACACCCTGTTGCACCCCTGAAATAAGCATGGGTGCACATGTGGTGCACATACATGCCTTAATGGCATGTATGTGCGTCACATGGCACTTTGAAAAATGCATAAATGGGCATTTTTCAAGGAATTCGCAAATGACCACCAACTTGAAGTTGGTGGTAATTTGCGATTCCTTAGGGACAATTTGCAAATTTTTTTTGCTTCATACATTGCATTTAAGGAATTGCAACATTTGTGATTCCTTAAATGCTATTGCAAAATAAGGAATCGCAAAATTTGCGATTCCTTATTTTGCACCAGATTTTCCTTGATACATACCATTTTGGAAATTCGCATTCGCAAACGCCGAAATTCTGCGAATTTTTGCATTTGCGAATGCGAATTTGCTTCATACATGTGGCCCTATGTTCTCCAAAAGGGTGAGTGGCATTTCATCATGAGCGGGGGGAATATCTTCTACTCTGAAATAGGGAGAACAGTTAACTAAGTGTTATGAAATACAGGGTGCCAGTGGGAGGTGGGTATAGCAAAACATTATACCTTCTGGATATACATGGTGGGGAAAAAGGGGTACAAAACAAGGGTAAGTAATCACAGCATAACATAATGTAATGGAGGGGGCCTGTGGCCCAGGACATGAAAATGAGAGGAAAGGAATTGCTGCAATATAAACAGCACTTTATTGGTGACACAGTGTCTAAGGTGCCATGCCAAACCTATGGTAAAGATATGAAACATGCAGACATAAATATCAGTAATCATGCGCAGCTAAGTCGAGTACATGTTCCCGTCCTGTACTTGGATCTACAGGATCCGCCTGTGGGGGATGGTAGAGCTCTACCGCTTCAACAGTGTCACCTGGCTGATCTGTCTAAAATGGGAAAGAAACAGCAGACTCACCTAGTAGACGATGTGGAGTTACCCCAATCTGGACAATCGAGACACTGGCAACACTGGCAAGGGCGAACATCCTATTGTGCGAAGGAAAGAGAAAGGCTGTAGTAAACAGTTGCGCAGGAATAAAAAGGGTGAGGGTATATGGTGGGATGTGGGGGACCCAGAAGGGTTAGGGTATGTGGGGTGTCATCAAAGGTCATATAAAGCAGGGGTTAGAACCGTAGTGGGCATAGTGACTGAGATAGATGGCAAGCAGACTGGAATAGAAAATCATGGCAAGGCCCAAGGAAACACCTGTGAGGGGCCAGACCTATCTGCTGCCAGTGAATGAGGCTGACCCATCCACGCAAGTGCCTGAACTACAGGAAAGGTGCTGGGCCGTGCCGGGGGCAAGCGGCAAGGAAAGGACAAAGGAAGGGAGCGCTATGTGTAGGGGCACTCTAGCTAGGGCAGTGTCAACGGCCATGCGGAGGTGGTTAGAAGCGTGGTGAAGGGTAGTTTGGGCTGCCCCTGGAAACGCAAGAAGCTGGGGGGGTCATCAAAGCGGGTGGAGCGCCGCATGAGGTCAGCCGGGGTCAGCCGGGGACAGGCGGGGTGATGTTCCTATGGCCAGCCATTGCTGTGTAAGCCTTTCAAGGAAAGTGAACTGGGGACTGTCCGTGGGTGAGTGATGGATAAGGATCCTGGACACGGGGCAACTAGCATTGGGATAGCGTTGTTGCTGTGGCCGGCGGTGGGGACAATATCACGTAGAAAACCTGGTGATGTCGGTTAGGGCAGGGAACAGTGCAGTATCTGTCTAGACGCAGGGGCCCAAGCCTGGGAGTGGAGGCAAGGGAAAGTTGAAAGGGGCTTCAGTGCGTACTTACTGGAGTACAGCAGTTCCTGTGCGTGGTACCTACCCACATCCAGACGTCAAGGGAGATGACAGGAAGAGGGGAGGGCGGTCTTATGAACCATATTGAGTGTGGAAGCATGCACTGAGAAGGGACTCTGTATGCATTCGAAAGGAAGTCGCCATATTGGGTGGGTGGAGACTAGGAAAATGGCAACACCATTTTGAAATGGAGGTATGAGACAGGGTACGTGTGAAATCAAGGTCTCAAACGGGGGCGGGTTTGGGTGGGGAGGCAAATAGGGGTATCAGGAAGATGCATGTCGCTGGAGCCCAAGCAGAGTGAGGCGCTGCCTAAGGCTTAACGAAAGGAATGGTGAAGCCGCAGGCTGAGAAGAGATGAATCGAGGCAGTAGAGCACAATGGAGAGACTGGCTCAGTGCAGTGGAGACCTAGGTCCAAGAGGTAAAGGGAGGGACCTAGGGGCAGGAGCTAACTCAGGTGCATTCGCTAGTATGTAGCCCAATACCCATCATGGTTGAGTGCCAATAGTTGGTTAGTGAAGTGCCAAAGAGGATAGGTGATGTGTGACAAGTGCAGTGAAGGAGTCCTGACCTGATGCTAGGCAAGGAATGGTGGCAGCTGGAATCAAACAGGCACAGCGTAGCTACCCTGTCTCATGTAAGAAAAAGAGTGTAAAGAGTACCAGGGTACTGACTCCTGGGGTGCTAGAGAGTCAGTGTCCTACCTCAGACCATGGGATGTCATCGCTGAGTCCTTTGATGTGTGTGGCTTGCGGTAAAACCCAGTGTTGTTCTTTGCTGAAGAGAGTTTGTTGGCTAATGTTAGTGTGTGACTCAAGAATTGTCCATTGTATGTCATCAGGTGGGTGGTCCATCTCCACGTAGTGGGAGAGCGTTTTTGATGTGGACCAGCCACACCTGATGTTGCTGCGATGGTCTGTGATTCTCATCTTAGCAGCCCTGGTCGTCATACCCACATATCTTTCCTGACAAGGGCACGTGATTAGGTAGACACAGTTACAGGTATTCCAGTTTTTGGGTCCAAATGTCAGAGGGGCTCAGGATGACTTGCTTGGAGGGACGTGTGAAAGGGCACTTGCTGCAAGACCCACAAGGGCAGTGACCAGTGATTGGGGGAGACCCCACAGTTGCTGTTGTCGTGGTTAGTGTTTGAGGGGTGGTCTTGTGTGCACAATGTTGTCCCTGATGTTGGCGGTACGTTTAAAAGAAAAACATGGTGTGGAAGGTGATATGTCTCCAGTAAGGAGTATAGGCCAATGCTTCTTGAAAATATTTTTAATCAAGTTCAATTGGGGGGTGAAATATGTGTTGCAGGTGATCACGTTGCAGGGGGCCCGCTCATGGTGTTCGCCTGTTGTTGATGTTGCGTACTCTTTTGTAAGCTTTTTGTACCACGGCCTGGGGGTAGTGTTTGGCTACTAAGTCTGTGTTTAGAGCTTGGGCCTCTTCTTTATAGTCGCTGATGATATTACAATTGCGGCAAAGTCGTAGAAATTGTCTGAATGGGAGATTATCCTGCAGGTGCTTCGAGTCGTGACTGTCGTACCTGAGTAAACTGTTACTGTTGGTGGGTTTCTTGTATGTTTTGGCCAATATTTTCCCTCATGGACTGTGTTCAACAGGTCAAGGAAAGGTAGTTCTGATGTAGAAAGATTACTGCTGAATCTGATAGAGTGAATGGGAGTGTTTATCCAGAGACAGAACTCTACGCAGGCTGCGTGTGAGCCCTGCTAAAGGATAAGGATGTCATCAATGTATCTACGCCAGACCACGATGTTGGGCTGATAGGGGTTGTCATTGCGCAGGATGTGTCGCTGCTCAAAGTCGGCCATGTAAAGGCAGGCCAAACTAGGAGCGAAAGTGCTACCCATCGATGTGCCTTGGGTCTGATGGTAAATTTTGTCCTTGAATTGGAAAAAATTCTCCTTGAAGGCTAGTGTGGCACACTCAGTAATAAAGCTAATCAGGATGGCTGAAGACCAAGATTCAGTCCTGAGGCTGATTTACATCACCTCCAGGGTGACATCCTGGGGTATATTGGTGTAGAAGGCTTCTACGTCTAGTGTAACGAGAATGTCCACAAGGGTGTCCTTCCCCAGATTTTCAAGGAGGTTCAGGGCTGCAATTGTGTCTTTAAGGAAAGATGGGGTTTTTGTAACCAGAGGTTACAGGAAATAGTCACAAAACTGTGACAGGGGATAGATAATGAACCCACTCTCAGACACTATCGGTCTCCCTGTTTGTGGTCAAATGGCTTTATGGATTTTGGGAAGGGTATAAAAGTAAGCTTTCCTAGGGTTACCCTTCCAAATGAAGAAGATATTGATGGCATCTTCTTCATTTGGGAGGGTAACCCTAGCTCAGGTACATTGACCTGAGCCACACACTGATATGATTGATATATCTCTTATGGTCACGGTTCCAGATGATCTGCTCCTCCCACCAACCTACCAAAAGATTGGGATAGCTGGGGGCTAAGCAGGTTCCAATGGCTGTCCCTTGCGTTTCCCTGTATAGTGTGTTCTCAAAGAGAACAATGTTCTCCTTCAGCCATGTCTTGACCATTTTAATTATCATTAGCGTGTGTTGTAAAACCTTGGCACTTCTCATCTAAGAAAATATTTACATGCATTAATGCCATCCTGGTGTCTAATGCTTATGTAAAGGCTCTCTACATCTAAGCATAAATGCCAGCATTCTTCTTTCCAACAAAGGTTGCTTGTCTTTTGGATGAAATCTTTGGTATGCCTAATGTAGGAATCTAAGTTGTGTACTTAGGGTGCTAGGAAGTGGTTGACAAAGGTAGAAGTGCATTCAAAGATACTGTTGTTTGAGGAGACAATGGAACAAACGGATGGGTTTGAGGCATTTTGTTTATGTTCCTTAGGTAGGAGGTATAGGGTGGGGATTGTTGGAGTCTCATTTTTCAAAAATTGTAGATCGTCCAAGCTGAGTAATTGTTGCTCATGCCATAAGAGTAATCTCTATTTGTAGTTAGAAATTACATTTTGTAGGTATTCCCCAACAGTTCTAGTATAGCATGTGCTGTTTCTCGCCTGTCTCAGTCCTTCCCTTACATAGTTTTCCCTATCCATTCTAACTATGTTACCGCCCTTATCAGAAGTTTTGATAACTATAGTTTGGTCTTTCTCCAAATTTGTAAGGATATTCCATTGTGTCTTATTTAAATTGCTATATCCCTAAGTTTCCCTACTTAGTTTTAAAATATAATTGGCAACTGTGTCTGAAAACACATCAATATTGTCCCTCGGAAGTTGGGGAATAGATCAGGACGGTGCCATGAAACTGGTTGTCTCTGTCCCACCTGTATCGATCCCTCAAATGTTGTTAATACACTCCGTGTTTGTTGCATCAAATGGGTCTTTAGTGATGCCAAGTGTTGCATTTGCTTCATCAGTTTTTTCTAGGCTTTGTAGTATTTGTAGTGTGTCTAAATCCCCTATCGTTAGGTTGTCTGGGTGAGATACTGGTTGGAAGGTTATATCTGCAGTGTTCCTGTTAGGTCGTAATGCATGTATTTTAAACAATTTAAGCTTTCTGACAAATGTATATAGGTCAATCCTTAGTTGTGCATAGTCCACTTTCAACGTTGGACAGGAAGAGAGACACAATTTTAAGTTCTCTATCTCTGTTACTTCTTTGGAGTGTACTACCATTACTTCCTTTTTGTTGTTTGGTCCCTGGTTCCCATGTCACTGTTTGTTTTCCTCATCTGACATCTTCTTTGCCTTTGGCTTTTGTGCCCCTGCCTATTCCTTTTTGTTTTCCCTGGAAGGAGTGTTTGTTTTCTTTTTGTAGCGTCCTGAATTCCTCAGAAAAAGATATATATTTATATATATATATTGTTGCAAAGCCATTCTGTGCCCTGGGCACCCCCAACTTTTTGCTTTTTTGCTGACTGGTACTGGTGGTAACTGACTACGACTGACCCTGGGCTCCGCCTAACCAGGCCCAGGACCAGTGCTATGGTGAAAGAGACACTTAGAATACAGTGAAGACACCTACAAACACTAGGGTACACTATGGGTTGGGGTACCCCAATGATTGGCATGACCTACCGTATAAGGCCCTAGTACATAATAGGGCAGTGGGGTTGAAACTACCTCTAAGTCCCTAGTATAGGCATGGCAATTTAGAGGCCAGCAGCCCTTTCTGACCTTGCATGTGTGCACTGATGAAGCATGAGGTCAGTTTAAAAGTAGCTCTGTGATGCAGGACTGCTTTTAAAAAGTAAATTGTGCCCAAACTCAACTTTGGTGTTTGGGACATTTAGGCATATTAGGTACCCCAGGGCCTCTCCTAGGTGTCCCAGGGGTTGGGGGTCAGACATTTACAAGGAGGACCTTTATAAAATGTGTTTTACATGCCCTGGATTAAGTGAAATTGCACATTTCACTACGCACATGATTATAAAGTGCAGTCCAAAATCGACTTTGGTGCTAGTAGCACTGTAGAGGAAGGATCTACAATATTTGTACATATGCAGAACCTCTAAAGTCTCCCCTAGGTGGTCCAGTGGTGGGGGTCCTGTAGATATAGGCAGAGTACTTATAAAATATGTTTTATAAGCCCTGGTGCTGGAAAAATGGCCCAAGTAATTGTTCCTATTGCAAATCCCGTCACATAGGTTAACATGGCATCAGTGATGTCATTTGAGATGTCATCAGTGATGTCATCAGTGATGTCACTGACCATGTCATGAATGATGTAATATGTGACATCATCAGCAGTGGATTGCGGGTGCGCGATATATAGTTAGTGCAACTAACTATATATGGAATTTCAATGGTTTTGTGTGAGTAAAATAAGGTTTTTTAAATGCTAATTCCTAACTATATATGGTCTATAACCTATGGTTTTTTCAGTGAATTTTCAAGGTTTTGTAAATGCTAATTCCTAACTATATATGGTCTATAACCTATGGTTTTTTCAGTGAATTTCAATGGTTTTTTAATAGCAAATATCATAAGCTGTCGAATGTCAAGTACGTGGTAAGTGAAAACATTTTCGTGTTTATGCACACTGATCTGCTTTGAATGGTGCCCCCCCCCTCATTTCTATTAGGAGTACTCTCTCTTTGCACATAGTGAAGGGTAGTTAACGCAGGCCTTTGCCCCCGTTGTAATACGTCGTGCCTGCTTCTCTCTCCATTTGATTGATTGTTATCCAAGTATTTACTGTTTTAGAATTGGTTCTCTTTGGTTCATTCTCTATTTACAAACAAACACAGAGTCGCAATACTCTGTTTAGTCTTTGCAGATAACGAAAAATCGTGTAAAAAAAAAAGAAAAGGAATCGAGCAAAATCAGTAGGCCACTAATGGGATCTCTTTTTGACCTCGCTAAAATAGAAACATTAGGAACAACCCCTCATGACAAATACAAAACTAGTGAAATGAACTGAACTCCACACAATGATGGCTGCAAAACAGCTCGGCTCCGCCACCCACCCCGCCCAAAATAACGATAAAGAGCGGCTGCCATGATTGGTTGCGGAATGGCCACGACGGAGCTACGAAATGGTGCTGCTCTCATGCTAACCCCAGCTTCAGTCTGAAACATCCAGAAACACTGTAGACTACCAATTCGATCAGTTCCGGTAGCGCCCCAATGTAACCCGGTAGAGAAGAACTAGCCCTCCCCTCTTTGACTAATGGTTCTTGTTGCCTGTCCCTTCTGTTGTCATTTAACAGAACTATTTAGCCTGCTGAAAGGGGTTGTGTTCCGACCGCTGGTTGGTGGAGACATTTTGACTATATTCTGGACCTGCGTTGTCGCGTAATGCGTCATATGACGCGCCGCGTTAGCGCATCCGGAAGTCATCCGGGGCGCGCAGCGCGTAACGTAAGCATAACAAGTCATGTGACTTGTTAATAAAACTTTTCATTGGTTCATTTTACTTTTCTTATTCTAATGATGAAAGGCTTGGTCATATGACCTAAAAATTGCGCTTTTTATTACTTCCGAACATTATTTTTTCTTAAATATATGTTATAATGTTCCAGGCTAATGTACTTTCCCGGAAAATTTACAACTGTCCTGCAAGTAAAATATATTATTTTTTCGAGAAAAAGAGCGTTTCTTCGTCCCATGACGGAGCCGTTGAGCAAAAGAGGGTCGACCTGCTGTCTTAGTCGCCGATACGCCTGAATATGAGATTCTTATCGATCACTTTATGTTGCAGGAATAGAAAACACAACAGCCCTTGACCATTTATCTTTACTGCGTTCCTTCGTATTATACCTTTTACCCTTCATGTAATTGGTCTGCTTTATTTCACTTGCCTTTTAATGATTCTAAAACAGTGACTATTATTAAAAACTTTACCAATGTATATACTACTACCATGTTTTCTTTTAAAAACCTTTATTGTGAAAATTTCATTATACAAATACGAGCCTATAACCACGTGGGCCGGCCACGGAGCAAACTGTAATCGTATATGATGAGTAGACATTTACACTCTAGAGGAACGTAACGGGCGGGCCATTAGGTTGCAAGAACTAAGGTGTCTAACAGTTACGGAATCGGTGGACGTACATTTTATAATTAAAATACGACAGGGCCAGTTACAATAAAATTATCTAGATATACATTTGCGGGCAAGTACCATAGGTGACGTTAATTCGAACTTTCAATAGTACAGTAATCAATAACACATCAGAACTTAATATCAATAGGGATGTCGAAATATTCAATCAATTCTCGTCCCCGCCCGCCATGTGCTTCAAAACTGCATACGTATCTCGTGATTTCAAGGTTCTGCAACCAGTACACAACAAGGAGTTACGAGTCCCATTTATTCCGGCGCCATTTTGGGCGAGGACGGGCAGGTCCAGGATATAGTCAAAATGTCTCTACCAACCATCGACTATGATGATGTTCATATGCTGTATTTATTAGAGTAACACTCATCTGTCCACATGAAATTAATTTGCCACAATCTAAACATGTCATTTTAATCTTTCCAAAGTTCTTCTAAATATTTGGGACCGTTTCCCTTGCCTCTGATGCTGTCAGTGCCACTTCTTTGATGAATGTACTAGCAGGTCAGGGGTTCTCCTCCAAATCTCTCTTTTATGCAGCACTATAATTAATTGGTGCCACCTCTCCATATGACGATGCATGGTATAGTTACCATAACTACATTTTTTTTCGGTTCCTCTGGAGAGTTCATCGTGGCAGATGAAGCGTGTAACGTACCGGGCATTTACCTTTTTTTGCATGTACAGGAAAGGAAAAAAAAATCGAGCGTCCGAGTTCTAAGGTGTCCCAGGGCCATTTTAGTTGACCAGGCCCAAATCCAAAGAACAGGCCGCCATTTTGAGAGTCCTGTTGCAGCCGCCTGTCGCTGTAGCATCAAGAGCAGCCGAAACTCATCTGAATGGCAACTGAAACGGTAAAGGGGCGCCCCACTACAGCAGACGAGCCTCCACCTAGGAAGGCCCGTTCACGCCGCCCCCCCCCCCCTTCGGGCACCCCACGCCGTTATTCGGAGCAGTATTGTAGGATGGCCACACCAGTGCGGCAACTTGCTACACATCACCTCGGTGGTAACCGAATCTCAGCGCCTTGTGGTGTCTTCTATTCAGAAAACATTGTTGCGCTGCCTTTGGCCCCATTCGCACATCGGTCCGCTACTGACGCCATCTCACAGGCTAATGGGGCGCCCCACGCCGAGTTTCAGCATTGTAGGATGACCACACCAGTACAGCAACTTGCTAGACATCACCTCGGTGCCATCCGGATCTCGGCGCTGCACTGCAGATGAAGTGCCTCTCAACTATGAAACCACCACGGTGACATCCGGATCTTGGCGCGTTGTGCTGCCTTCGGCCTATTCGCACATCGGTCCGCTACTGACGCCATCTCACAGGCTAATGGGGCGCCCCACGCCGAGTTTCAGCATTGTAGGATGACCACACCAGTACAGCAACTTGCTAGACATCACCTCGGTGCCATCCGGATCTCGGCGCCCCACTGCAGATGAAGTGCCTCTCAACTATGAAACCACCACGGTGACATCCGGATCTTGGCGCGTTGTGCTGCCTTCGGCCTATTCGCACATCGGTCCGCTACTGACGCCATCTCACAGACTAATGGGGCGCCCCACGCCGAGTTTCAGCATTGTAGGATGACCACACCAGTACAGCAACTTGCTAGACATCACCTCTGTGCCATCCGGATCTCGGCGCCCCACTGCAGATGAAGTGCCTCTCAACTATGAAACCACCACGGTGACATCCGGATCTTGGCGCCTTGTGCTGGTTCCGGCCTATTCACACATCGGTCCGCTACTGACGCCATCTCACAGGCTAATGGGGTGCCCCACGCCGAGTTTCAGCATTGTAGGATGACCACACCAGTACAGCAACTTGCTAGACATCACCTCGGTGCCATCCGGATCTTGCCATCTCAACGCCTAGTGGTATCTTCCATACAGAAAATATTGTTGCGCTGCCTTTGGCCCCATTCGCACATCGGTCCGCAACTGACACCATCTCACAGGCCAACAGGGCGCCCCACGCCGACTTTTACCATTGTAGGATGGCCACACCAGTACAGCAACTTCCTAGACATCACCTCGGTGCCATCCGGATCTTGGCATCTCAGCGCCTTGTGGTGTCAGTCAGAAAATATTGTTGCGCTGCCTTTGGCCCCATTCGCACATCAGTCCGCTACTGACACCATCTCACAGGCCAACAGGGCGCCCCACGCCGACTTTTACCATTGTAGGATGGCCACACCAGTACAGCAACTTCCTAGACATCACCTCGGTGCCATCCGGATCTTGGCATCTCAGCGCCTTGTGGTGTCAGTCAGAAAATATTGTTGCGCTGCCTTTGGCCCCATTCGCACATCGGTCCGCTACTGATGCCATCTCACAGGCCAACGGGGCGCCCCACGCCGACTTTCAACATTGTAGGATGGCCACACCAGTGCGGCAACTTACTAGACACCACCTCGGTGCCATCCGGATCTTGGCGCGTTGTGCTGCCTTCGGCCTATTCGCACATCGGTCCGCTACTGACGCAAACTCACAGGCCAACGGGGCGCCCCACGCCGACTTTCAGCATTGTAGGATGGCCACACCAGTGCTGCAACTTGCTGGACACCACCTCGGTGCCATCCGGATCTTGGCGCGTTGTGTTGCCTTCGGCCTATTCGCACATCGGTCCGCTACTGACGCCGCCTCACGTGCCAACGTATTTTCTCCGCATTTTATACCCTATGCCGCATAACAGGTCATGTGACTTGTTTATAAAACTTTTCATTGGTTCATTTTACTTTTGGTTTCCTAATGATGGAAGGCTTGATCATATGACCTAAAAACAACATTTTTCATTGGATGAGAACTTTTTTTTTCCCAAACGATGAAAGCCCCACCTTGTTTCTGGATGTTTCAGACTGAAGCTGGCGTCAGCATGAGAGCACCACCATCTCGTAGCTCCGTCGTGGTCATTCCGCGAGCAATCATGGCAGCCGCTCCCCACCAGAAGCCTACAGGAGTCGGGGGCCCCCAAAACTTTTGATGAATCCTCAAGGCGGAGGGGACGCTTTCGAGAATGGGGTCCAAGACCTAGCAGACAAGCGTCCGATTTCCAAGGTGTCCCAGGGCCATTTCAGTGGACCAGGCCCAAAAAGGAAACAGCCTGCCGCCATTTTGAGAGTCCTGTGACAGCCGCCTATCGCTGCACCGCAAGAGTGGGCGCATCTCAGCTGAATTGCGGCTTTTGACACAGTGGACCAAAAACGGACGGAATGGCAACTGAAACGGTAAAGGGGCGCCCCACTACAACAGATGAGACTCCACCTGGAGAGGCCCGTTCACGCCGCCTCCCCCGGGGCGCCCCACGCCGTTATTCGGAGCAGCATTGTAGGATACCAAAACCAGTGCGGCAACTTACTGGACATCACCTTGGTGCCATCGTTCTGCTGCCTTGGAACTATTCGCACAACAGTTTGCTACTGATGACCCACCCCCCGCGACGCCCCACGCCAGAAATCTGGACGTTGTGCTGCGTTGGGACTATTCGCACAGCCGACCGCTACTTCGTTGTTTTTCCCTAAAAATGTTTATATGTTATTACTGTTTTTGTTTTCTTGTATATATTTATAAGTTATTAAAGTTTTATAATCTTACTACTTTGTCGGAGTGCTATATATTTTTAATGTGACACATAATTGTAAAAACTTTGATGTACAAAGAGTCATCCCTGGAATCTTCCGCTTCAGGCTCGGTCCCCTCCCCAATCACAATACAGGATGGTTTTCAGATAATAGGAACGCGTCTGCTGTGACGGATCTCATCGAGTGTGGGCCTTGATCTACTATAACTCCTTTGAAGAGGGGTGATTCTTAACAGCTTGGGCCATAAACTACATCTGCAGGGCTAGCTGATACCCTAGGACCGGCCTGGACAATCGGACACAGAGGAAAAGGAGTGTCAGAGGGTGCGGTAGTGAATAGGGCGAAAGGGAGGTGTCGGGCGGGCACAGGGTGTGATTCTCAGGGAAGAGCAGCGCAGATGGGGGGAGGTTTATTACCCATGCATAAGACAGAGAGCGGGGGTAACCACTGCCTGGGGGAGATGCTTGCGAGGGTGGGGAGCCATGCTAAGGATCGACAGCGTGCACAGAGTGGGTCTGGTCAAGGCATCTAAAATGACTGCCGTGCACGACAAAAGTGTGGCATTTGAAAAAAGACAAGATGGCGCAGACAATGTTTTTCAACACTTCCTGATTTCCTTCGAATCGAACGTTAACAGACGTTGGGGCATATTACCAAAGTTAAGCGATATTTATCCCTAACGATGCTTAGCAACGATTTTTTTACCGCTAAGCATCGTCAGAAATTATCGCAGATAAACCTTGCTATTATCAAGGTTTATCGCAAATACGATAAAAAACGACCGCAATGCATTAATATCGCTGAAAACTCAGCGATATTCATGCATTACCGAGCTAATGCTCTTAGCCATGTTATCCACCTCCCATTGGATAACATGGCTAAGAACTGCTCAGGGCAGGTGCTAGCTTTTGGAGATATTCGCGCTTATCGCGAATATTTCCAAAAGTTGATAATAGGAGATAGCGATGTTAGCGACTGTTTCCAGTCGCTAACATCTTGGCATGCGCACTTTGCATGTCATTAGTGATAAATATCACTCACATGCAAAGTGGGGCCCAAGATGGTCGCTATCTCCTACTAGCCGTCGCTAACTGGTGTTAGCAACAGCTAGGTAATACAGATATAATTTTATCTCCGCGAAGCGGAGCGCTGTTACAGATATATATCTTGTTTTTGAACGTTAATTTCTCAAAATCCACTGAAGCACATATATTGAGACCTAGCAAAGGCACATCAAGCTACCAGTCCCTACAATTTTGCCAAGTTTCGTGCAAATCCATTCAGCCGTTCGATTATTATTATTATTTTTTTTTTTGCCCCGCGGGGCCCTTTTAAAATCTCCACATCAAACCTAAGAGGTCAAGGAGGATCTACTATGCCCCCTTATGGTCATTTGCCCCTTCGCTTTGGCCTCCTCTTGTCTCTCGATCCTACCGAGAGACAAGATGGCGGCCGCTACGGACTGTTTGCAATGTTTACAGACGCCGGAGAACCAATCAGCTTCGCAAACCTCCGTTACGCGAAGCGGAGCGCTGTTACAGATATATATCTTTTTTTGAACGTTAATTTCTCAAAATCCACTGGAGCACATATATTGAGACCTAGCAAAGGCACATCGGGCTACCAGTCCCTAATATTTTACCAAGTTTCGTGCAAATCCATTCAGCCGTTCGATTATTATTATTATTATTTTTTTTTGCCCCGCGGGACCCTTTTAAAACCTCCACATCAAACCTAGGGGGTCAGCGAGGATCTACTATGCCCCCTTATGGTCATTTGCCCCTTCGCTTTGGCCTCCTCTTGTCTCTCGATCCTACCGAGAGACAAGATGGCGGCCGCTACGGACTGTTTGGAATGTTCACAGACGCCGGAGAACCAATCAGCTTCGCTTCACAAAGCTCCGTACCGCGAAAAGTCCGCGAACCGGAGCGCTGCCCGGTCCGCTGTTACAGATATATATCTTTTTTTGAACGTTAATTTCTCAAAATCCACTGGAGCACATATATTGAGACCTAGCAAAGGCACATCGGGCTACCAGTCCCTACAATTTTGCCAAGTTTCGTGCAAATCCATTCAGCCGTTCGGGCTAAAAGTGAGGCCAACCGCCCTATGGAAAACTCAATGTTAAAAACACGTTTTGGGACCCCCCTTTTTTCTCGGCCCCCCCTTAACGAACCCCCCCCAAATTTTCAAGGGCTGCTCAGAAACAAAATGTGCCATTTTCCTGAAAATTTCAGCCAATTCCGTCCACAAACGCCAAAGTTATTAGACATAGAATTTTCAAAAATCCCGTGGAGAAAAAATCCTAACTATATATACCTACTGGCGACCGCCAGTAGGTAATATATATATATATATATATATATATATATATATATATATATATATATATATATATATATATATTCTGTTTCCTTCCCTTATACTTACTCTTCTTTTTTTTTATAAATTTTTTTTTTGGTTCGCTCCCGGTTCGCGTACCGGCGAGCGAACCGGGAAGCGAACCAAAAGAAATAGAGGTTGCCAGAGTGCTAAACATTCTAGCAATTTTTTTATAAAGGGGAGGTAGTTCTGAAAAGAACTTTTTTTAAATTATTTTTGTTGTTTTATATTTTTTTATTATTTTTCTGAACAATTTTTTACTTTTTTTGTATTTTTTGAACAGTTTTATATATTTTTTTTTGGGGGGGGGAACAAAAACGATTCATTGTAAAGGGCTCAACAGGAGCAACAAAAAAAAAGAATTTATTCTCTGGGGCGTTTCGGACAATCATGATTGTCGATAGCTCTGTTGATTAGAGTGATGCTACTTTCTCTGTAGCAAATCAACTGATTGCAACGCACGCACACTTGTTTGACTTCCCCGTACCTCATCTGTATATTTGGGACCGTCTCCCTCGCCTCTGGTCCCGTCACTTCCTGTACAACTGATCTTCTGGCCACAGAAGGGGGATTATCTTGCTGGTCACGTAACTGCGCAGCACTGTAGTTGATAGGGTGCCACCTCTCCATATGGCGATGCATTGTATAATTGCCGTAACTATATTTTTTATCTGTCCCTCTGGACAGATTATCTTTACATATAAGGCAAGTTACGTACCGGGCATTGACTTTTTTTTGGCCCCAGGGATATTTAAAAAATTGCCAAATATAATTTTCTTTGACATGAGACCTCCTGGGCTCCTCAGGCAAAAAATGCCTCTCTTCCTGCTGTTCCTCTTCTTCCTCTTCTTCCTCCTCTTGCTGAATGATAACTTCAGCAGGTGGTCCTCTCTTCCTTGGAGGTGGTGGAGGTGGTGGGGAAGCACCAGCTGAAGCTACTAATGAAGCCATTGCTCAGTGATGACAAAAGGTCTTCCTCTCACAAAGATGAAAGTCAGAGTGAGGAAACAAGGAGGGGTTTTCATCATTTGGGAAAAACAATAGTTCTAAACCAATGAAAAGTGTTACTTTTAGGTCATATGACCTAGTCTTACATCATTAGGAAACCAAAATTGAAATGAACCAATGAAAAGTGTTATTAACAAGTCACATGACCTGTTGTGTTTACGTTACGCGCTTTGCGCCGCGTCCCGGATCGCTTCCGGGAAGCTGCGCTTCGCGCCTCGCTTCGCGTACCGGTTCACTTCCGGGTACGCTAACGCGGCGCGTCATATGACGTATCACGCGACAACGCGATACGTCACGCTGACGCGACGCGTCACGATGTTGTTTTCTAACGTGGCAGTTGCGCAAACGGAACGTTTACCGGTTTGCGGACCGGGTCGCGGCACCAAATTGAGCTAACGGGAAGCTACCCGGTGCGCGGACCGGTAGCGAAACAAAAAAATATATATATACATAAAAAATTGTATTAAAAACATATAAAATATATTTTTTGATTTAAAGAAGAATACATTTTAAAGCTTTTGATATTTGCTATTAAAAAAACATTGAAATTCACTGAAAAAACCATAGGTTATAGACCATATATAGTTAGGAATTAGCATTTACAAAACCTTGAAAATTCACTGAAAAAACCATAGGTTATACACCATATATAGTTAGGAATTAGCATTTACAAAACCTTATTTTACTCACACAAAACCATTGAAATTCCATATATAGTTAGTTGCACTAACTATATATCGCGCACCCGCAATCCACTGCTGATGATGTCACATATTACATCATTCATGACATGGTCAGTGACATCACTGATGACATCACTGATGACATCTCAAATGACATCACTGATGACATCACTGATGACAACATAAAGTGACTGTATGTTTCTGTAAAGTTAAAATATGTCTTACATATTGAAGAATGAGTGGATGTATAAGTGTCTGGATGAAGGATTTAGTAGGTGCATGACTGACTGTATGAGTGAGTGATTAAATGTGTATCACTGAGTGCATGGGTTAGTGACTAAACTGTTTTAATTTGTGCATCATTGTGTCTGTTGTTCTGTAATCTGCTGCATGTGTTGATCATTAGCTATATGACTAACTATATGGGTTATTGATTGGTTGCCCAAATATTTGTATAGGAGACTGAGTGTGTGTGTGGGTGGCTGGGAGGTGTACAACTGTGAGCAGTTGATTCACTAGATGTATGGGTTCAAAAGTGCACGTGGAAACAGCTGTATGGGCGGTTGACTGTGTGCATGAGTGTATTGGTGAGTGAATGGATATCTCAGTGCTACATGTCAAAGTAAGTACATATGTAAAACACAGTACATGTGAGAGTTGACATATATAAATAACTGTGCATAAGAGCCAGTGAATGTGTGAGTGGCTGTATGGATCATTGTGAACTTGTATCAGGGATTGTATAAGAGAGTAAATATGTGTTAGTATATGTTTCAATAAGTAAGGTGTGTATAACTATATAGTTGAGGAAATGGAGGTGTGATTGATTCTTTGCCTGTGCAGGCCTACCAATGAAGTGAGTCATGTCCACTTCACTCTTGAACAAAGGCCAGACCTCTTCTGTGTCCGTGGACAGGCCTAAACCTCATCTGCACAATGTCATTCGTAAAGTTAGGAAACACAGGTGATGTAATTGAAAAATGTGGAATTTCTTTTCCTCATTTCACAATCACATCACCTGTGTTTCCTTTGCTTAGGTATCTCATTGTGCAGATGGAGTCTAGCATATCAAAGACTACGCAGAAGGTGAGCACTGTATGGAACATGGCTATGTAACTCAAAGAATCAAAATCTAAATTTGCCAAGCACACATGGGGGTGTATTTACAAGGACCTTCCACCACGGGGAAATGTCTTTAATTAAAATGGGAAAAATAACATCAAAGGGACTCAAATGCCTTTTAAATATACCCCAAGCAACCTATGAAACTCTAGCACTACATATCAAGAAACCTAATTGATTTCAAAAATCGTTTTTAAACACATCATCTAAATCAATTATATACCTACATTCAAGGGGAAATGACTTAAAATGCCCTAAGACACATGAAAGCGTTTTTTTAAGGCCCTTGCACCATTTTTGGGTCACTTTTAACATGGCTATGTAACTCAAAGAATCAAAATCTAAATTTGCCAAGCACAGATGGGGGCATATTTACAAGGACCTTGCACCACGGGGAAAGGTCTTAAATTAAAATGGGAAAAATAACATCAGAGAGACTCAAAGGCCTTATAAATATGCCCCAAGCAACCTATGAAACTCTAGCACTACATATCAAGAAACCTAATTGATTTCAAAAATCGTTTTTAAACACATCATCTAAATCAATTATATACCTACATTCAAGGGGAAATGACTTAAAATGCCCTAAGACACATGAAAGCGTTTTTTTAAGGCCCTTGCACCATTTTTGGGTCATTTTTAACATGGCTATGTGACTCAAAGAATCAAAATCTAAATTTGCCAAGCACAGATGGGGGCGTATTTACAAGGACCTTGCACCACAGGGAAAGGTCTTAAATTAAAATGGGAAAAATAACATCAGAGAGACTCAAAGGCCTTATAAATATGCCCCAAGCAACCTATGAAACTCTAGCACTACATCATCTAAATCAATTATATACCTACATTCAAGGGGAAATGACTTAAAATGCCCTAAGACACATGAAAGCGTTTTTTTAAGGCCCTTGCACCATTTTTGGGTCACGTTTAACATGGCTATGTGACTCAAAGAATCAAAATCTAAATTTGCCAAGCACACATGGGGGCGTATTTCAAGGACCTTGCACCACAAGGAAATGTCTTAAAATAAAATGGGAAAAATTACATCAAATGTGCTCAAAAGCCTTGTAAATATGCCCCAATCAACCTATGAAACTCTACCGGTACATATCAAGAAACCTAATTGATTTCAAAAAACGTTTTTAAACACATCTTGTAAAGCAATTATATTCCTACATTCATGGGGAAGTGAGTTAAAATGCCCTAGGACACATGAAAGCATTTTTGTAAGACTCTTGCACTATTTTTGCGTCACTTTTAACATGGCTATGTAACTCAAGGAAACAAAATCTATTTCTAAAACACTTGACACAAAGTAACATTTTAAATACACAACTTTCTTCATAATTTTCTCCTTAAAGCATACTATTCTCTATTTAAATTAAATGAATCTTTTCTCACCGTAGCAAATACTTTTTGAGTTTCAAAACAGTCTCAGACACACACCAATTTCTCTTCAGCAGAGCAAAAGGTATGCACTCCAGAGCCTGCAACCATCAATGGCACAGAAATGCTGTAATTCATCACACATATCTCTCATGTCACCCAATCAAAACTCTTCCCTCACTTTTTTCAAATCAACATCCTTCCCCCCTTTGCCCTTTCTGCCTTTTTTGCATAGCAACCACCTCCTGAAAGACCTCTCATGTTTGCAAGTTCACACAACAATGTTTCAATTGAACTCTGAACTCTCAGTACACCTGCGTATCCAGTGCAATCTTTCATAAAATGATTTTTTCTTGACCATTCAAATTACATCTTTCAAAGAACTCATCCATGCACCCTAACTTTCTGTTTTCAGCAATCAAAATCCACCAATCACTGCTACTGATTAATTACCACAGAAACTCCACAGTTTTTTTCATTATACACTCTTATTTTTTCAACTGCCATTTCATTGCCACACTTCATCTGACTGCAGCAGAACCTTCTCTCACCATGTTTTCTGTCTGGATTGTTGGACATAGTAATATCCACTGGGCTCAAAGGTTTGCTGATAACAGAAATTTACACAACCTCAATTTACAAAATGTGGAAATCAAGTGGATTGGCCACAGAGGATTAAAATGTCACCAATTGATACCATTGGTGAAAACCTTTTTGCATTTGCCAAAACCTGACCTGTTAATTGTGCACTGTGGAGGAAATGACTTGGGCACTTTGACTGGGGTAGGTCTGGAAATGCTTTTAAAGGACACCTTTGAGCAATTGATGGCACTATTTCCTCAAACTGCCTTGGTATATTCAAATATATGCCAAAGTCAGAAATGGAAGTGGTCCAACCAATTTTGTCCACAAATTGAGAAATCGAGGAAGCATGTAAATAAGTCTGTTTCAGCTTACATGAGAGACCATGGAATGGGCTCCATCTACAACAATAACTTGCGTTACTACATGCAAGATATCTACAGAGCATATGGAGTTCACTTCTCAGATGAGGGGAACAGAATTTTCATCCTCAATTTAAGACTGTGCATTGGTACCTACTTGTAGGTACCTACATCAGCCACAGGACCCAAAAGCTCTTTTCAGAGCTACCCTACATCTTATGACTCACAATTATTATTTTACTCCAACTTTTTTCACTAATTTTCACCAAAGTACGCTCCCCGGAGCGCTACCCGGTACGCGCACCGGACGCTAACTGCGCAAAAATTTGAAAAAAAATGGGTTTTTTTCGCACATATGGTCCTCCTCGGCCACCCTCAGAAAACCTAGGGGGTCAGGATACGTCTACCGTGCCCCCTTCTACCCATTCTGAACATTATTTGCCCTCCATCTTGTATCTCAATTCTACCGAAACACAAAATGGAGGACTCCCGTAACGCTGCCGGTTCGCGTACCGGGGCGCGCACCGGGAAGCGCTCGCTCAAAAAAAGGTGGGAATGTAATTCACAGAAAAACCACTGGAGACACCAAATATAGATTAGCTCATACTACATACCAATCCCTACCATTTTCACAAATTTGATTGGAATTCCATTTAGCCATTTAGCCTGTAGACCTCTCTAAATACCCTGAGGTAAATTACTTCACAAAACACATCTGAAGTGTTGGAATTGACAACCAATTAAAATGTTACTTTCATTTTCTACTTTTTTTTACCTGACATTTGATTGGTTATGTACCTGAATATATATAAAGAAAGAGAGAGAAACACAGCCATTTTGACTACCACCTCCTGAAGTAGATTTCAAGAAAATTTTCACTGAGAACTTAAACTGCTTTTTGAAAGGTAAGTTGTTATTTTGAAAACTGAAGTATATTGTGCACTTAAAGTTAATTTGGAAAACTTTTTCTGATAGTTTTATACTATCACTCTGTAATAGTTATAGATTTAGATAGACTTCTCTGTTATAGTTATGGATGGATTTAGGCTTCTCTTGTATAATTATGAATTTACTTAGGCTTCATCACATACACTTTTTTATATTTCTACTTCCAGTCTGATACCATACACTACCCAAAGATAAATTCACTGTTAAAAAATCCAAACTACCTGTCTGAACTTAAACCCAACAGTGCCCTAACTCTTCTGATATAGTTATTTTTTATGCAATTTACAGCAAAAAAATGGAAGGGGAGCAAGAAAATATCAATGTTTCCTTCGACATTACATCTGAGGAGATTTTAAATGAAGAATTTTTAGATGAAAATTTTATGGATCAGTCTTTGGATGAACAATTTATTGAATGCTTACAAGACATAGAAACATGCATGTTTGAGGAGATTCCAGATGATGTAATGCTGGAAGTTTTATTGAACTATGAAAATTCTGACCAATAAATTTTTATTTAATAATTAAAAATTTTTGAGACAATATTCATTTTTATATGTAATTCATGAAGTACAACCAAAATAAATAAATAAATAAAAAAAACAAAAAAAACACAACAAAAAGAACAATCAATAAACATACAATATTTCAAAATATCATAGTCTATCATTCTTTTTTCCTTATAGTACGCTCCCCAGACCGCTTCCCGGTGCGCGTACCGAGCGGGGGCCTTTTAAAGCCTCCACATCAAACCTAGAGGGTCAGGGAGGATCTTCTATGCCCCCTTATGGTCATTTCCCCCTTTGTTTTGGCCTCCTCTTGTCTCTCGATCCTACCGAGAGACAAGATGGCGGCCGCTCCGGACTGTTTAGAATGTTGACAGACACCGGAGAGCCAATCAGCTTCGCTTCGCGAAGTTCCGTTACGCGTCAGGTACGCGAACCGGGGCGCTGCCCGGAGCGCGCTTACAGATATATATATTTTTTTGAACGTTAATTTCTCAAAATCCACTGGAGCACATATATTGAGACCTAGCAAAGGCACATCGGGCTACCAGTCCCTACAATTTTGCCAAGTTTCGTGCAAATCCATTCAGCCATTCGAGCTAAAAGTGAGGCCAACCGCCCTATGGAAATTAACATGGGAAAAACGCGTTTTGGGACCCCCCTTTTTTCTCGGCCCCCCCAAATTTTCTTAAAGCTCCGATATATATGTACTGCCAAAGTTATAATATGCTGGGGGCAGCCGAAATGCGTAATATGTATAATGTATATGTGCAACACATATACATACGCGTGTATATATACACACACACAAATGTTCCTCCTTCTGATCAGGACATGCTCATACCCTCCTGCTGCTGCAGGCTTTAGTTTATTGGATTCTCCTGACAGGTTTAGGGCGTAGCCTTTCTCAGAGGTCAAGGAGTGAAGCTCACGCCCGATGTGATATACTTTACAATGTGAACAGTGAAAATGGACAAGTCTTCACATTGCCAGCAAGATAGATAAATGAGCGCCATCTTGCACTGCATGAAACATGAAGGTGAATGCTGAAGGTGAATGCGGTATTCATTACAGCTAAAGTCAAATGCAGGCAAAATATAATAAGTATCAACCGCACATTCAATTATCATTAACCAATTGAAACAACAATCAAAATTATAATGCTAACTTGATTGTAAACTAAATCAATAAATTGGTAGATTTGTGTTGCATTATTATTCTTAATTATAATTAGCATACAGTAATTCTCATTGTGCTACCTGCACAGGTTCCTATTGCGAGTGACTCTGTCAACGAATGTGCAAGAGTTAGACTGGTAAACTCCTGATAACATAGTACAAGGCTCTACATATGGTTGGTCGCCATATTGGGTGTACAAAGTGTCAAATATTGCTGTGGCTCTGAACTTCAAAATTACATTGCAATTTGGCATTATGAGATTGGTCAGTTATAAACAATAGCAACAATCGTGTATTGCACAGCAAGGATTCCCAACTGTGTGGTTATGTTGGTGTACCAATCATATTTGAGGTCACAATCCTGCCCAATTGAGGACATGTTTGCAATTTGGAAGAGTGATGAGAGGTCACTGCAGAGTTCATTGAAATGTTGAACACCAGTGATTGCAACCTACATTTCAGAGGACACATTAGCAGAACTGGCATAAAACTTTTGGATGTTGAGATATTTGTGGTGGAAGGTAAATTGAATATCAAGTTATTTCACAAACCCGCAGCACGTAATAGCCTTCTCTTTGCAAACAGTGCACACATTTCCAATATACTTTACAGTATTCCCTAATGGGAACTGTTACGAGCAAAGAAAAATGCAGCACACCCACATCCTTTGAAACAGATAAGAACAGAATGGAACGTAGATTCAGGGAAAGGGGCTAAACTCTCAAGGCCATTCAATAAACTATAGCAAGAGCTGATGTAGTCCCCAGGCAACATGCCCTACATCCAAGAGTCAAGTGGTCAAAGGGAAAAAATGTAAAACTTTGATTTATCACTACCTTTTTTAACCAGGCACCCAATGTTAGGAGAATCCTCAACAAACATTTGCATGTTTTGAAAACTGATGATATGCTTAATAGATATGTGAATACCTTTCTACAGGTCACACTCAGGAGAAGTCACTCACTTAAGGAAAGGACAGCTTGAGTCAAATCTCTGTTACTGAGCTTAATCCTAGATGCACAACACAACAGAGAAGTGGCTTCTTCTGTTACAAAAATTGTAAAGGATGCAGCAATAGCTCCAGCATCTCCAGATTAATAGTTCCCAATACAACAAGGGAATTTGTGATTAGTTAAATATGTGACTTGTAATTTGCAATACTGTTTATTGCTTAATTTGTCCATGTCAAATGATGTATATAGGAAGCACCATGCACAAAGCCAAAAAGCGGGTGCTAGAATATGTGAGGGTGATATGCCACATTGATCAACAACACTCAGTGGCCAGACACTTCGCGGGAATGCATTTTCATAATGAAAACTTAATCTGATTTATAGTATAAGACACCATAGAACTGGACATTAGAAGTGGCAACAAAGTAAAAACAGGAAACTGGAGTCCAGATTAATTCTGGATTTTAATATATGGGCACCTTTTGGGTTGAATTTTGATGAGGAAATTGCATTGCATTTGGCGCTAATGTAGTATGTGTTTATATTCATGATTGTACTCTTCTGACTTCACGAGCAGTGTGGTTTTAACCCATTTTTAATTATTAATCTTGTTAACCTTTCCACTAGGTTTCTGCACAACACCTGAGATGTGCACAGTCAGCGCATGCACAGTTTTGCAGCTCATGAAGATAATTCCAGACTGCCCACATGGGCTTGATTCTGACCAAATATTTTGGGATATACCCTCAGTAGTTCTGAACAGTTGGGACATTGTCCTAGCCTATGTGGCTATGTATTTTGATGTGTTACACATAATTGGTTATTAACAGACTAGTTATTTCTAGAGTTGCATACTTGGGCAGGATTGCGACCTCAAATATGATTGGTACACCAACATAACCACACGGTTGGGAATCCTTGCTGCGCAATACACATTATTTATAACTGACTATTCCCAGCATGCTGCTTTGCATGTAATGTAATTTTGATACATTTCAGAACCGCATGGATATTATACCCTTTGTACACCCAATATGGCGACTGCCCAATTCTAAATCCTTGTATCATGTTATCATGAGTTTACAATTCTATCTCATTGACAGAGCGACTCACAATATGAGCCTGTGCAGGTAGCACCATGAGAATTACTGTACGTTACATTGATTTTGAATTCGGTTGGTGTGCACACTCTAGTTTATACATGATACAAGTGTTATCATGCAACAAGAACCTACCTATTTCTTGATTTCGTTTTACAATCTTGTTAGCATTATAATTTTGATTGTTGTTTTAATTGGTTAATGGTAATAGAATGTGCATCTGAGAAAGAGAAAGCTGCAGCTGGAGGAAAAATCTCCTTGAGAGGCAGAAAACTACAGCTCGCACTGTGCAAGATGCCGTTTTCAATGATTGCACTGTGCCAGATGCTTGTCAGCACTGTGCAATCATTGAGAACGGCATCTTGCACAGTGCTACTACGCAGTTCGCGTAGTGCTACGCGAAGCTCGCGTAGTGCGAAGTGCACTTCGCGTAGCTTCGAGAAGCTCTACTTCGCAAACGACGCCCAGCCCTATGATTTCCAGAACGATTTCAATATGGCTTGTTGGCATAGGCACTTGCTAGCTGGTCTTAGGTAATTGGCCACTGCACTCTTCATTATGGAACTTGACAAATAAAGCATTGATCAGGTAGCTGTACTTTTTAAGGGAAATTCTGAAAGGCATTTATAATTGTGTAGTAGTACTCAGGAAGCTCTGACGCCTCATCAGGGGTCATAAGCACTATATAAATGCAATTTCAATACAATAGATATTTGTACAGAGGAGGCAGGGAATAACATTACCATAACAAAACCTAAACCAGGCATCTCCCAAAGGTCGATAGAGAGGTGCCAGTAGCTCGCAGGCTACCACTGAGTAGCTGCCTTGCCCATGATAATAGTGTATCACCAGGCTTCAGAGTCTACAGCTATCCACCTGATAAACCATATATTTAATACATTGTGCCTCTTAATGTGAGAGCTCAAAGCTGACAGTGCAGGTTGATGTATCCTGCCTGCCTCAGAAAAAATATTTTTCTCTCTTTTTCTTGCCTCTCATTCTCTCTCTTTATTTTTTCCATGTTTTTCTTTCCTTGCTTGATTTCTTTTATCGCCTCCTTCTTTGTTTCCCTTTTTTCTCCTTCTTTCCCTCTTTCTTCCTATCTTTTCACACTACTTTTGTACCTACTTATTTCTTTCCATTCTTCTTTATTTGCATTATTTTTCAGTTTCTTTCTTTTTTATTGTCTATAGTTTACTCTTCCTATTTCTTTCTACTTTATTTTTTACCATCTCTATCTCAACTCTTCTCAAGTTCCTTCATTTTTCCTCTGTTTTTCTTAATTTTGTCTTTCTTCTCTGTTTCATTTTTTTTATGTCTCATCTTTGTCCTCTGCATCACAGTTTTATCTCTTGAGTTCTTTCTTCTTCATCTTTCTCTAGCTCAAAAATGATTTTTCTTGTTCTTTCATTTCTTCTTTTTTCCTCGCCTTTCTGTAATTCTCCATTTACTTTTCTTCATCTTTCTCTCTCCTCTTGTTATTCTTTCTTTATTTCTCTCCTCCTTGTTGTATTTACTTGTCCTTTTCATTTGTCTTCATTCTGTCTTTCTTCACTTTTGTTCTTTTCTCATGTCTCTCCTTTCAGTTTCTTTCTTATTTTATGTCTTCTTCTAATCTTCCTTACCCTTGTCTCTCTCAATTTTCCTTTTCTTACTTTCCATCCTTTTCTATTTCTTCCTTTTTCTTGCCTTTAATATTCTCTTTCTGTTGTGCTCTTCCTTTGTTCTTTTTCTACTTCCTCCATTATTATTCTTTCTTTCCTCCTTTCTTTTTATTCATTCTTTTCACTGTTTCTTTCTTTGTACTTTATCTTGTCTTAATTTCTTTCTTCATCTACTTTCATTCTTTTGCTCCTTTCTCTGTTTATTGTTTCCTCAATCTTTCTCACCTATTGTTCTTTCTTTCTCTCTTTCACTGCTTTCTTCTTTTCATTTTCTCTTGCCTTTCTCTCATTTCATCATTCTTTCCTTTCTGTCTCTCTCTTTTCTCTCTTTCTCCTCTTTTTTCAGTCTGTCTCTCTCTATTTCTCTCTCTTTTTATTTTTCCATTTCTCTGTCTCCAGGGCAAACTGAACCTTAGAAACACTAAATGTAAAACCTTTTGCAATACAGCTCTTGTGCCATTTATTTATAAAGTTTTATATAGCGCGAACGTGACCCACGAGGGTATCAGAGCGCTTTACAGTCTAAGAACATAAATGGATGAAGTGTTATACATACATTCAAAAGGTGTCAGTTCGTACAAGAGAAATATAAAATATAAGAATAACAAACAGGGAGGATTGTGAAACAGCAGGACATAGTACAATAGACAGTTAGTGCACAATAGGTGGTTGTGTAAGCTTACATACACCTTATAACCACGATCTAATCACAATGGATATAATGTGTATAGATAACACAGAGAGGGACCCACCAACAACCAAACTTTACCAAACAGGCAGTTGTTGAACAGTAAGGACTGTGATAATAATCTTACATAAAATTGACTCATCCATTCCCCCTGAGATAGGCAATGGTATTCAGATCAAAAGGATGAATTGGTGACATCCTAGAATTTAAAACTTATGGCATGAATTTGTTCATTAGTAGTATTTTTACTTCTTTTTTGAATGCGGTAAGAGAGGTGATTCCACGCACCATAGGAGGTAAGGAGTTCCAAATCTTTTGTGCAATCCCTGAAAAATCTCTTGTTATGGAAGGATTGAGGTTTCAGAAGGAAGGCACTCACACTTCAAAGTCGTCTACAGCCTCCAGACCTTTCCAACTTTAGAGCCAAGTAACTGGGTGTATTGTTGTGGATTGCTTTATGTGTCATGCAGGCCACTTTAAGATGTATTCTTGCCTTGTAGGGCAGCCAATTCAGGGCTTTCAAGGTTGGAGAGATGTGACTATTTCTTTTGGTTCCTGATACCAGTCTAGCAGCGGCATTCAATGCTGCTCTCAGTGGAGCCAGCTTGTATTTAGGGAGTCTGCAAAGGGTGGAGCTACCATAGTCTAGTCTTGGTAGCACTAGGGCTTGTACTGCAATTTTTAGTTCAGCCTGGGGAGGAAGGGTTTGAGTTTCCTTCAGATACTCAGCTTGTGATTAGCTCCCTTGGTGGCAGTAGAGATGTGAGACTGCATATTCAGATGTTTGTCTATGGTGATTCCAAGGGATTTTGCTGAGTCAATAATAAGGGGGACACAGTCAAAGGAGGTTAAGTGTTTAAGCCATAGGTCTAGCTTTGGTGTGTGGCTTGGTGACGAGATGAGAATGAATTCTGTTGTTAGCATGCCAGCTTTGCGTGTTCAGTAGAATAGTGTTGAGGGCAATGAAGTCTTCTGGCGAGGTGATTTTTAGATACAGCTGAGTATCATCAGCTTACAGGTGATACCGAATGTTCATTGATTTCAGTGCATTTGCCAAATGCTCCATTAGGAGGTTGAAAAGTATGGGTGATAGGGCAGATCCCTGCGGAACACCAAGGGTGACCATAGAAGGTTGCAAGAGTGAATTCTTCGTATTGATTCTTTGAGTTCTATTATTCAGGAAGGAGGAGAACCATTGCAAAACAATGCCCGAGAGGCCCATCCTTTGTTCCAGTAGGGACAGAAGGTTATCATGCTTGATCGTATCTAAGGCGGAGGACAGATCAAGAAGAATCAATAGACATGATTCATTGCGGTCAAGCATTTTTAGTATGTAATCCATAATATATGTGAGTGCAGATTCTGTGCTGTGTCCTTGGCGAAAGCCCGATTGGTGACTGTCTATAAGGTTATAATTCTCAATGTGATTGCATAAATGAATTTGTACACATTTCTCCAATAGTTTCGCCAAAGTGGGGATGTTGGTTATAGGCCGGTAGTTGTTTAGATCAGATGGAGTGGCGTCAGCTTTTTTTAGTATAGGTGTGACCTGCCCTATTTTCAGGCAGTCCGGAATGGCACCTTGACTCAGAGAGGCGTTTACAATAGGATCGATGTTTTTAAAATTTTGAACAGGGAAGGAGGCAGGTGGTCAGAGGAATTATTGGAGGAGTTGATTGCTTGAAGAGTGTTGTCGATAATTTGTTGAGAGATTGGCGAGAAGGTATGCCATGAGGCATTGTTTTTTGTGTCTTCCCCTGGATTATTAAAATGTACTTTGAATAGATCGCCGCAATTAGAATCTTGGGCCGTAGCCTGCATGAGCGCCAACTTTGATTGAATGTCAAGCTCGATGGTCTTAGTCTTTTCATGAAAGAAATTGGCGAGTACGTCACATGTAGGTGTGGCCAGGTCATTTAATTCCCTAGAGATAGTTGAATTGGATTTCGAGTAGCGAAGCATTGTAGAAGGTGGTGAGGTCATGTACATCAGTCATGTCCATCATGGAGGTCAGAACAGAGTTACAGTTTTTAACCAAGGTGATGGGGTTGATATTTTGTAAGTTCCTTTTCCATTGCCTTGTTTTTGGTGGTTGACCCTTTTTTGAATAGCTTTGCTATTGATGGAGAAGAAGATGAAGTAATGATCAGACCAATCGCATGGGGTGATGGATTCTAGTAGGACGATGTTTGGTTTTGCAATGAGGAAGTCCAATGTCTCTCCCTTGTTATGAGTTGGACTGTCGAATCAAGGATATGATGGAAATCTACAAGGCACGTAGTATATCCATTGCCCTTTATGGGGCGGGCTCTGGGGTTACTGCAATATTGAGCGTTTGCAGACAGAAGAAAATAACTTCCTTAAGAAATTATTGTGCCTCCCTAAATCTGCCCCTACAGAGTTGATTCACAAAGAGGTTGGGGTCTCTTACCTGAGTGAACTTGCTTCACTTAGGCCTTTGTTGCTTTACCGAGCCATTTGGCTCAAGGAAGAGACTGAGTTCAATCAACTTGTAATTAGGGACTGCCTTGGACTAGACAATTGTTTGCAGATACCATGGCTTAAATATGTTATAAATTGTTACAAAAGCATCTTTGGTATTAATTTGTTGCTAGATCACTGTCCCCCTAGAGGTCTTGCCAAACAAGACATGAAAAACTCTTTTAAGTCTTACAGAACCCATAAACGCTCAGCTATGAGTAATTCTCTCGTTACTGTTAATACTCATAATAAATATATTGTTACTGTTACTGAGGGATTCCAGAAGTACCTGAGCATGGTAACTAGGCCTGCACATAGATTTGTACTGACTAGACTAAGAGTTGAAACTGCTCATGTACTGGTGGCTTTCCCACATCCAAAAAAGCATCCGGTTGGCCCCTGCCCCTGCGATGGGCATTCGAAACAAAGCACAGTGCACTTTATGCTCATTTGCACCCTGTTCAAGAACGTTAGGATATCCTTTTTAAAACCAATATTTCTCAAGTATGGTGTTTTTAATGTGGAGGATGCAATGTGTTTGTTGTACAACTTGGACCGCCCCGACATATGTTTTTATTTTGCCAGTTTTATTTGTAAATCCATGACTTTTAGGAAAAGTATGATCTTTTAATTATTGCTTGTATTTTTAACTTGTTGCATGTTGTTCTGCTTTTATGGTTACTATTCTTAATGACCGAATAAAGCTTCATGAACTGAACTGAACTGAGTTGGACTGTCACAGAATTGAGTTAGTTCCTGTACTGACAGAAACTCTTTAAAACAACCTACAATATGATCGTTTGCATTGTTCCAATGAAGGTTAAAGTCACCCAAGATGATATGATGAACTTGTGAGTTGGCATTGGATGCCATGATCTCCATTATCTCATCAATGAAGGTCAAGGTATTGCCTGGGGGGTGGTAGAATATGTGTAGCTTGCTGGCGATGCGCTTGGCATCTGAGATAATATTGCATAGATAATCACAGGAAGATGGCCCGATGGCGTCCACTTGCTTGATTGATATTGAGTTACGATAAATGCGAGCTTCCCCTCCCCCTAGTTTCCAGATTCTATCTAATCAGATAAGATCATGGGAAGGAGGAACAAGTAAGTTGAGGATGGGTGAGGAGGAGCTATTTAACCAAGTTTCTGTGAGGACCATGATGTTTAAATCATTCTCTAATATGAGGTTGAATATATCCCTAGCATGTTTGCTAGCAGATCTGCAATTAATGAGCCCACACTTCAACTTGTTAATAGAGTGGTTTAAGGTACTCTGTTATAAGTTGATATTTGTGAGGCAGGGATGTGGAATTCCTATAGCCCGACGCCCAGGACAACACGTTTAAATGTGTATTTTGTCCATGGGACAAGTAGGCCCAACCCCCTGTAGCACAAACCCTTTGGCTGCCCGTTTGCGGTACCACATTATGGATCAGGGAAGGGAACTGTCTGCAGTTAAAGTAATATTTTTGTCCATATTTTAATGCTGTTTAAACTTGTATTTATGGTTCATTAATTGAAAGTCTTCATTATTAGGGTGAGCGCTCTAAGTAAATGTTGTAAGCTCTGATTGCATTATTGACAGTGGTTCCAGAATAATAATTTGTACACGCGTTTTCAAAGTTTAGCAAATATGAGGCTATTAATATTGTAAATGCTCCCAGAATGCTCTCTGATTTGATGCAAATATTTGCAGAATCTTGAAAGCAAGATTGATGATTCTTTGCTGTCAAAATATAATGGTCATTAAAAATGAAAGCAGGAAAAAAACATTTAGCTAACCCACTGTGAAATTTGAGGTGCCATTTCTTTGCAGCATCATTTAGTAACATGTTGATGCATGCTAGTATTTCCCAAAAATATTCCTAATAGAAAAATCAGTGTAACCAGTTTCAATAAGATTTTGGGAAACAATCATTGGCAAAGCCAGTGGGTTTGAAATTGGTGGTCAGTTTTATAGTTTTGTCAATGTGTGACTTGTTTTGAAATGTTTTTTGTAAAACCTTATTGGTATGCGAGCTGCCAGGCCCTCACCATTATAACAAACATTGGCAAAAGCAACAGTTGTTTTTGGTCTCAAAAAGCGCACACTGCCACAGTTACTGGAAAAGAACAAAACTACTTTGTGTACCGATATGCTCCTTGTGAAAGAGCAGAATGTTGTCACTCACAGTGAAGCCAGATGTTACAGAGAGAGAGAGAGAGAATTTGAATAAACTCAATAGGTCATGGCCAACGCCAGACCAAATTAGGGGCCCAATTATTAGGAAAGTTTCAAAAGTGCACCAATGGTATATGTCCTAACATTAAATGCAGCTACACGGCTTTCGTGAATTCCCAAGCATTTACAGAAGTTGGTCAAGAAATAGTACTCCAAGAAAATATTTGTGAACTGCATTTTACCCTGAGCTAATATGCATTGATCTTGTGAGTGTTTGCAAGTTCACTTTCCCTCCAACTACTTTTTTCCCAACTCTGGAAAGAAAGTTTATGCCTGCCATTGTCAGGAGTAAATTGCCAACATTTCTCAGATTGGGAACAGATTAGAGAAGAGTTGTTGAAAACCCTTAAAAATGCAAGTTAATAGGTTTGCAGACTCAAAAGGGCATTCTAACCCTGGAACTATTGCTTACCACTACCTTCAGCCCCAGTATGTAGATCTGCGGAAACGTGGCAACATAAAGGGATTGCGAGTATTCAAGCACTGATATGGTATGAGCCCTGGCATAATATGTGAGGCTATATCAGAGCTCTTATATAATGAGATGATGCCTTAATTTGTTGCAGCACTATGTGGCACCAAAGGGACAAGTGGATTTTGTTACAGGACAAGTAGATTTATGAAGCAACCAGCCCCCTGGACAAGTAGATATTTTATTAAATTCCACACCCCTTGTGTGAGGTTGTATCTATTTACAGATATGTTACTGAGAGTTGGTTCTCTGAGGGGATTGGTTACAATGGTTTGAATGATGTCACATTGAGACTTACTGCTATCAGCGTCCCGAGCATAGGATGAGAGGAGGTCATCTATGTCACTGTCTGATAGTACATCGCATGACCTCCTAGGCCACGAAATCTGTATACTCCCTGTAGCAGGATTGGCATACTCCAGGGGCAGTGTTTAAGTTATTTTGCCTCTGTGTACATTTATCAAGTCCCTATATTATGCAGTAGCTCAAAAAGATTTTCAATGATCAGAATTAGTTCTCACTATAGGAAAGATTAGAGACACCCTGATCTATACCTGCAAATACAAAGAAAGAAAGAAAAGTTGAAATTGTGGAAAAACTAGTCAGGTACTCATAGAAAGTAATTGTAATAATGTCGAAAAATAAGAGAAAATATTATTGCGAGATAACTTCAGACATTGCGGGTACCTTTACAATCTGGGTAAAAATGTAAACATCATAGATGTACATAACTAAAAAAATACAAATGTGTAAGTATATGACTCATCTTGCATCCAATACTACTCTACACACACCTGGCAAAAGAACACGCTGCATTTTTCAAAAGCACACACATGTTCGCTCACAGTGTGACACAGAATTCAACTGAGGCTGATCTCTGGCTGTGATACATTTGGCAGCACAAGGTAAAGCGGCCACAGATTGGGGTGTGAGATGGTTTTTGTGCTTTCCTTTGTGATGCAAGTCCTGTATTTCAGTTGATACCTGTTTACTGACCCATTTCAAGTTTGTGTAGATCTACAAAGTGTAGGCTGAGGTCTCTGCTTATGCCATGTAAAATTTCTTTGGATGATTTATGACTCACTTATAGTTGTGCATCCTTCCACCTATTCATAGAACATGCATGCCTACTGTTTGATGCAAATATGTGTAGTTTTTGTGAATTGCATTTAATGTCATTCACAGGTGTAAATCTACGTACACATGAATTTCTGCATGCCGATTTACCTTTGTGTATTGCACTTTTTTAATACAACCTTAACAGGACAAATGGCTTTGTTATTCATAATCCTTCCCCAGCACGTGATGGCAACTAACAGTCATCCGTATGTGCCATCTTCAGCAATTTAAATGGGAGATTTACACAGGCTCCCATTACTCCATTGGAGCTTGTGCTACTGACGGTTTACGGCCACAGCACAAGCTCCCTTAGAGAAATAGGGGTATGCAACCGCACCATGTGTGGTCACATTGTAATTGCGGTGTGAGAACCGCCGACCGAAGGGCAGTCAGTCCCGAGACTCTGGTCTGCGGACCAGAGACCGTAACTTGTCAAGTGCGCCGGACATTGTAATCATGCCCTACATGTTTGCCATGTGAGTACTTGTTATCTGTTTGGATTAAAAAACATTTTAGCTTCCCTTGTAGGTAGAATTTCTGTATAGAAAAAATACCTACATTAATAAATATATGCTTATTTCAGGAGTAAACACATTAAAATTTTTCTTCACGTTGTACCATTCTGAATGAGTAAACAAATTGAACATCGCATCACAATCATGAGTGAGGATCACAGCACAGTCTGAATGATCTAGAACATAAAATTCATACCTTCAAATTATTTTCTCGTTCTCTCCTTTCCAAATGCAGAGATATTACTCCAGTATGGGGCCCTGAATGCTCACAATGTGACAAATGGAAATATAGAAGCATATCAACCCACAACAATCTCTATGCAATCAAAACTCTTAATTGTATTTTGAGAATGCAAATAAAAAATGGAATCAGAAAATGTGTTTACTTCTCTTTGAGCCAGCAGTAATGGAAGAAAAGTTATCTTATGATGAAATTTGTTAAGAATTGCCTTTAGAGCCATTGTGCCTTTGTCTCTCAATTTCCCCCGATGTTTCCGTTTCTAGGTAAAGGTGTGTAGGGGGTACTGAATTTAAAACTTTAAAGGGGTGCCCCTAAAGGTCCTCCTCTTGATAAATGGTAGTGGTGAGCCTCTATTATTATCCCAACAACTCTGCACAAGCATTGACTTGTTGCAGCTTATTTATGTTTCTGATTTCCATGACTGAATCGAGGACAAGTGCATATTTGCCTCCTCATGTTAATTGAGCCAAAGGGTTTGCACAGAAGAGTATTTTATGGGCATCTTAGATTCTGGTGGCGAACCTTATGGGCCTTTGTTATCACATCCATGTAGGCCTTAAATGTAAATTTACAGCTGAAAATGTCTCAGGTACACCTGCTGAGAATACAGAAAAGGATAGCTAGCAGACCAAAATAGTTGTGATTGGGTGCAAGTATATGCAATGGTTGAGTTCAATTTTGCGGTATGAAGTCAAATGCAAAGGTTTAGAAGGGGGTGGATGAATTCATGCTTTACCTTGAGAGTTTGTGAATGCCCATAAACTCATGGGTTTGTGGTTATTCACAAATTTCTCCTTGAATGTGATGGACAAGAATGCAAGTTGGTTACAAGCTACTGACTTAGAGTGTGGGGAACCTGTTTTTAGTAACTATGAAATATTGATATATGGTTTTGAATTGAGTTTGGGCAGATTGGTCAGACAAAGATGTTGTTCACTGAAATGTATAACCTTTAATAAAAAGTGGTGATTGCTGCATTTCCAGAGTGCCGGCACATCTTTTCACATATTGAGAATTGGAGCCTTTTTGTTACATGTACATATATCACACTGCTTGTACCCTCATGTGTTACATCACTCATGACATGTTTTTGATAACATCCCTAATGGCACATGAAATACCAGCATTGATAACAATGCAGTGCATGGTGATGGTGTACTTTATAGTTGCTTTAGGACAGGAGTTATAGTTAATTGAGATAACTATAACTGGTGAATTAGAGTCGTTTTGTTAGTTTAAAGTGTTTTGTTTTAACTGCCATTTTCACCTTCCTATAGTGTCCCTTTAACTTTTGATTTTCCAATATATCTAAATAGATAATGTATTCAAAATTAAAGTAGTTTTAAAAAGTAGACTATTGTCTTCAAAAAACGTAATTGTTATAAATGTATATTTAATATAACAAATTAACATTATTTTAATACAACGTATTACAAAAATGCAGTTCATACAAATGCATGTACTATAAAAATATGTTTAAATATTATTTAAATTGCAAAGCTAAATTATAGATTCAAGTACACATACAAACCAAAAAAATATATTAAATATATGTTTGTGGTATTACCCTCATCAATATTATAATAAAATATAATTAAACAATATAAAAATGCACAATTACACATTTTGTTAAAAATTAAAAACAAACTATATAACCATTAAACCATTAAAAATATATTTGACAAAGAACGTAATCAAATATGTCATCCTAAAACATGCAAGGAAATACCTTTAAAAACAATATACAATTTAAAATAAGTTTAAAATAACTTGAAAAATATAAACTTAGTTTAAAACGTTTAGCATTTATCAAACCAAAATAAATTAGTAACAAAATAAATCCAAAAACAATAAACAAATAATATATTTCAATATACTACTGTGAGTGCAAACACTGAAGAATGTGCACAGAGTGCTGCTCTAACCCACGTCTAACAAACACTGGGAAAAATGCATACATCTAGAGAGGGGATCATATTTACTAGTCGAAATCCAGTCTAACAAGTATTGAGAAATTTACATACGTTGTTATGTGAGAAGATTTACTTTTCTAACTCTAATCTAAAAACCATTTGGAAAACCGCATACATTTGCTTTGAGGGGGCAAATTTACTATTCTAAGGAATTGTAAAATCTGGTGGGGATTGGATTTACTTTCCCAATACCAATCTAACAAACATTAGGGAAAATGCATACAATGGCAATTTTAACTGCAAACTAACAAGTACTGTGGAATTTGCATATTTTGGGACCTCGGAAGTGAGATAGGACGGCCAGATTTACTATTCAGCCTCCAAACTAGCAAACTTAAGAGACAGTGAATATGTTGATGGGAGGGGCAGTTAGATGTATTATTCTAACCCAAGTCTTAACCCGTTAACCGCCGCCGTTTTTTCGCGGCAGTACGGTCGTTTTAAAAAACAGGCGGGGCTGCGTCAGCCGTTGAACGTGCGCAGCACCAGCCAGGTAGTGCTCCGAACGTTCAATGGCCAACGGCAGCACTTAACGGGTTAAAAGAATTGGGAAAAGAGCAAACATTGGAAACATTTTCAATTTTATCTCCAGTCTAACCAAAAGTTGTGAAAGAGCATATATATGGAGGGATTACATTTACTACATCCAAATAATTAAATTTTCCCTTAAAAATAATACAAATTATTAAATAATATTGCATCTAAAAAAAGTAAACCTCTTTTTAAATTAAATATATACATTAATAATTGAAATTATATTAAAATAAACAGTGCACCTGTAATTCACCAATAAAACAAAAACAGTAAATCCATTCTCTTTATTGTAAAAAAATATTTTGAAATTTAACAAACGTATGTATTAGATGAATCTGAAAACAATTTATAAAAGATACTCAAATGGAAAATATATCACACAACCCATTAAAAATAATATATTTGTTTAGGTATATAAATAAATATTGAATAAAAAATTGTAATTATTAAAATTCACTGTAAATTTATGAGCGTGGCATGAGGAAGAGTGGGCAGGTTGATGCTAAGATGGAAGAGGAGCCCTGCATTCAGCAGTCACTTACTGCAGCGGAGTTGGTTTTTTTGTCGCAACCTACGTGAAAGTTTTTGCAAGTTCGCCAACTTTCATAGGTTCTTTGCTTTGACACTTCTTTGTACATATTATTGGTTTTATGACTAACTGGCCCATGTATCTTTACTTAAAAAGTTTCCACATAATGTATGCTGTGTGTAAAACGTCTGTGTGCTTCTAATGCAGTTTGCTATTGTTCATAGAATAGCTCCATCAAATTGAACCTAACGGTGGAAACATTTTCAAACATTTGCCACTGTTTCTGTGAATACAGGATTCTTAATGAAAGTGCAAACACACCATTATAGCTTTGCATCCCACATTTTCCTGAAATATGGATTTGGAAAAGGTGTGATATATATCAGAAATAGCGATTGTTCATCTATGTGATCTAAGTTTTATCAAGTTTTAAAACTCTGCCTTTTTGACTTGTTGGGATGTAGAGTCAAAAACTCTGCTTTTTCTATTCACAAACATTTCCAAATTACGGCTGGTAAGCTGTGCAAGATGCAAATTTCCAAGTGTACTTCAGGGAAGTCATGTCACCCTTCCTGTGGGGGCCTAATACCACAGTGCAGAATTTTACATAGTGTATAATTCTACCAAGGGGAAATGGATCCCCCATTGGAATGCCCATTTTTTATATTTGTTTTCTCCTCATGGAAAACATTTTTCTCCTTGGAGAACACACTTTCCATACATCCTCACCAAATGCAGAGGTGATCTGTTCTTCTTTGGTTCTGGCAGAGGAGTTGCACCAGCCTTCGGGTGGAATACATTTACAACCATTTTCTCATGCTGGGAAACGGTCAGATTAATGTTTTAAGAATTCTCACTAAAGTACTTTTCTGTGTATTGCCAAATTTCCAATGCAGACATTACCTTGGTGTGCACCATGTTCATCCCTGCATGAGGTTTATGTCTGCAGATTTCTCTACACTTATGGTGGAGAAATCAACAGTAGCAAAACAGTTTATGCACATCTGGAATCCTTTTGTGAATTCCTTGCAATTTTAAATGAAAGTTTTCATGGCAGTAAACCTATGTTTACAACTGAAAATACATTTGTGAATAAGGCCCTGAATAAATGTGCAAATACATAAGTGTAATGCCCACCCCCAATATTCATTGTTACCATTCGATATTCCTGGTTACCAACAGAATACTTTATAATATCTTCCCTGCTTTCACAACATACTTCAAAAGAACATATTAAATGGTATTCCATGTATCCAAGTCAGCTAATAAATTATCACAATTGAGTAATATGGAGCTCACAAAGAACCAACTGTTGACACACTTTACACAGAAGCATGTCGCAGAACACATTTTATACAACCTTGCAGCTCAGGTATGCCACATAGCTGATCATCACAAGGCTTACCATATGCCTTTTTATTATCATATGCCACACACAAATTGTAAAGTAGTAAACATTGGATAGAACAACTTGCATACATTCAAATCAGTACATATGCTACTTTCGTACAGGAAAACTGTCCATCATGGTACAGTAAATGCCTAATTCCAACAGAACACATTAGACATATTTCACAACATAGGTCCATCATAGTCCAGATATGGCATATAGTTTGTGATTATAGTAATGAACAGCTACCAGGGGACACCAAATATAACGCTCCAGCAGTTGTTTTTAGATATGCTTGTTGTGCTAAAGATGTACATGTCTGTGAGTTAGGAGCAAATGTCAATGAAGCTCGATCATACATTTAAAAGCCTTATGGAACTTGTGCTGCTTTCTGTGTTGTGGTTTCATCTAGAGAGACAGGTACAAGTTCCATGTTGCTATCGACAGTAGCTGTGATACAATGAACTGGGAAAACAGGACATGGTGGGGAGTGACCAGTGAAACACAAAGTCAACTGATGCTAATGTTCATCATTTCTTAGAAAAATACAGTCTTTCAGGAGCTGTTCGCTGGGTATGAGAAATGTAGGTTAGGTTGAGTTCCTTCAACTGTCTGAGGGAGAGAGACAGAACATTTTGTAAGTTGAGACCCATCTCTAAGACAGTCTCTGGTAACACTAGTCATTCTTGGCATGTTGTAGGCACACTTGGCATGATGATGCCCAACTCTGACATTGTATAGAATTGTCATAGCTATGGCCATTCCTGACATAGTGATGGGAACAGCTGTTTATAGCAGTCACTATTGATAAGAGTAAATGGGTATATATTGATATTTACTGCTATTAATTAATATTTCCAAAAGAAAATACCACATTAAGGGTTAGTCTGAGATTGCACATTGAAACGGACAGTGCTATTTGGGCATCTCTCTACAGCAAGCCTATCGTATTGATCCAAAGAGGTGGTGAGTCTGAATTTTATAACATCTAAGTGGATATCTGGCAGATGAGCCATCTTCAGCCAATTCAAAGTTTTATTTTTTTAAAACACTAATTTGAGGCTTGGGCGTGTTCCCAAAATGCAAAGCGCTTTAGACTAAAAAGGCGGGGCTGGCTGAAAATATACTTTTTTACTGTATGGAAAAATGTAAGCAATTGTAGGAGTATAATAGATTACTCAATATCGTTAAATGGATGAATGATTAAATGAAGATGATTTATAAAGTGTTGACAGTTATCCAGGAGGGCGTCTTGATGAATTGACCAATGGACTGAGTGGTCTGACCCGATGAGGTGATTCCAAGGAGGTGTCACCATCGACAATTGAAGAATATAATATTGCCTGATTTTAAGGACAGTGGCTAGTTAGCTGACACACTCTCTAGCACTGTGCATGCTGGATTGACTGGATGGTGATGGATGGGCCACTGGCAATATCCTTACTGTCTGAGATCTGCTGAATCGTGTGGTGGAGACTTGTGGAACTTTTTTGGCAATCCTGATTTGCCTGATGCAGACTCACCTGGCTTCCTTTCTGAACTGACACATATACCATATGTGCCTGGTGGTCTCTTCCTTTCTGGGAGACTGCTTATAATGATATGCATCACGTCCCGTCCTGAACTTTTGGGCTTTGATATATTTTAGAATTTGACTAATTACTTTATAATCTGATGTTAATTTACTGATGCATGTGTCCTTCCATAAGAGTTTATAAACTAAACTAAATTATCATATTGACTCAGCTATCATGATTTATTCCTTCCAAATTTAATGTGCATTCCTAATTAGAGTTTACTAATGATCAGGAGAGATCATATGCGGGAGATCGCAGACATCAAATACGAAGGCTATTATTTTGTAAAGCTTTTACTGAGCTCCTGGTGTGTATGATTCTTGCTCGCTTATGTTTCGTAAGGAGATTTTGGCTTGCAGTGGTAATACTACATCTTTATAGCATTGCTCTGAGAGTAATCTACATGAATCTGATCTCTAGTTTATAATACACTTATCCAATTCCTGGTCCTCTTTGGATAAATGTTGTGATCCTTCTATCCTCACCTCTCGTCATAAAACAAGATCCATCCTACGACCAAGAGAATGGTAAAATTAAAAGAATAGACTGAGGAGAAAAGGTATGTGTGCCCAGTAACGCTACAGCAATTCCTAACATAGAACAGGCAACAAGTAAAATCGAAGCTTCTGTGCAACTCTGGGCCTCTGCCCATAGGCTGCCATCACTAAGAATGAAGAGCACTAAGGTATGTAGCCGTTTGACATCGCTTTAACTAAGTACAAAACATTATGTTGCAGCATACCATTTCCTCCTTTTTAGAATATGTACTCCTATTTCACATAAAAAGAACGTTTCTTCTCAAATAGACCAAAGCAAATGCCATCACAATAATGTTAGAGGCAACCAGAACCATTACTACTGTGAGAGCACGCTTTTTTTTAATTTAGCAAGTTAAGGTAGGTGGACTTTCCTGAAAATAAAGTGCATGTGTGGAGAAGAAAGAAAACACTCTCCATTAACAAGTTCTCTTGTATCAAAGGTGTTCTATCTCCCACACCTTTATCTCATCTAGTTAAATGAATAGTTGACGTGAGCATGAACCACTGTGTGCTATATGTACTCAGCAACAAGGCACATTTGTTTGAAACTGTTATTATCAAATCATTTTATCCTTACTAAATAGATGTTTTACCAAGACGTATTCAATAATTGATTCTAAATGGATTTACCATATTCTTTGGCCAATCCATGAAAAAAAATCCCTTAATCTATACTACTATAATAAAGTAGGAACTTTCAGGCTTTGAGGCGGGTAAACTCAGGAACCACGGCGCCAATCTACACACCCGATACACCGTTGAAATCGTCAGGGTGTGTAGATGGTTATAGGCTATATAAATATAAAAAATAAACGTTATTAAAAAAAGTAGTCCCTCCAAAGTAGCGCCGGCCGCGACGTGCGTGCTCACGTCAGGAGCACGGGGAGGAGCGGCGTCCGAGGAGCGGCGGACATGGCGCGGGGGAGGAGTGGTGACGTGAGGAGCAGCGGACAGGCCAGCGGCGGTGCGAGCAGAGAAGAGGCAGACATGGCGCGGGGGAGGAGCGGCGGTGGACAGGAGGTGAGGAGCAGAGCGGCGAGGAGCGGTGAACTGAGGAGCGGCGGCTGAGGTAAGGCTCCGGGGACAATGTCGGTGCAGGCGGGTGTCGGGCCAGGCGGGGGATGGGGAGTTACAACAGAACAGATCGTCAGAGGAAAGGCAATGTCGGGGCAGGCGGGGGTCGGGGCAGGCAGGGGACGGGGACTAACAAGGTGACGGGTGGAATATTTTGCACGTACTACTGTCCGACCTCCATTGACTCAGGACAGGGGGGGGTCGGGCCAGGCGGGAAAACAGATCGGCTGAGGAAAGGCAATGTCGGGGCAGGCGGGGGTCGGGGCAGGTGGGGGACGGGGACTAACAAGGTGACGGGTGGAACATTTTGACCGACCTCCATTGACTCAGGACAGGCGGGGGTCGGGCCAGGCGGGAAAACAGATCGGCTGAGGAAAGGCAATGTCGGGGCAGGCGGGGGTCGGGGCAGGCGAGGATGGGGCAGGCGGGGGCACAGATTGCTGGGCAATGTCGGGGGAGGCAGGGGTAGGGGAAGCCTGAATTCTCCCGGACAAGGTTGGGACGGCTGCTAGTAAATTAATATATTTCATTTACTGTGAAATATTTACAACCATTTATTATTTATCAAAGATGCTGTATTCCTTTGCACACATAATGTTAGACAGTAAATTAGTTTATTTGCTTTTAGTGGCCTCCTGACGAGGGCCCTGGCACGTTACTACTATTATGTTTTCTAACAAATTAAGCACTGATGCAAATGAAGAACAAAGATGGATTTAGACATTGTTGGGGCATTATTCCCCCTCAAAACAGAGTCACTTCTCGCATCTGACATTGTCCTTCATTGTGCGCCAGTGTTCAAGAATATTTTCACTTGGTTTTCAGTCCTGATAAACTTTACTAACAGCTCCAGAGATATAATGGCAATGTTCTGTCCTTATCCAGAGTAATCCTCAGTAACAATTAAAAAACAGATATTGAACAGGATGGCAGGAGTTTATTGGGCTAAAACATCGACTAATTTATATTAGAACGCTTAGTGAAATTTAATGAAAAAATCGATTCAAGTATAAATGAGAAGCTATGGGACATTCACCACGTTACAAGAATGATAACATTACTTTTGAAATTTTCATGGTGTTTCACATCTGGACATTTCATGACTCCTTCCACTGCACAATGGGAATACTGAGAAGTTGTGTGAATCTCTGTGGCTTCACTCTTAAGCCCAGTGTTGAAATGGTCCCCACTCGAATCGTAGCACCTCTAAATTATCAAAAGATTTGGCTCGTAGGAAGCTGAAAAGCATAAGATCACAGGAGGCAAACATCGCGAGGGTGATACAGATTCAATGACAACAGTGGTAGCGAAAGGAATCTACCTTTAGAGCAAGTCTAAGCATAAGGAAGCATCAATCGATATCTGAGGTAGGCCAGGCATGTGCAACACGGCTACCAGATGCTAGAAGGAAACTTTGAATCTGATACAAAAAAACTCTAGCCACACATGAGAGTGGGAAATTGTACTGTTGATGATAATATATATACCAGGAAGGCAGAGGACGACTACTATGTAGAAAGAGGCACATAGGAATGGTCTGATGAATCTACAAATGATGGAGAAACCGTGCTTTATTGAAGAACAAAACAGAGAACAGAGATGTAGGACAGAAGTGCGGGCAAATAAGAGGCACAGGTAAGAAGCAAGTGGTACCGGCTGGGAGTAGAGCAAAATGCAATGCAGCAGTGCTCGTACTGCCAAGGAGTAGTAGATGCAGGGAGGAGGTGGACCGTTCAAGTTAGTGTGGTGAGTTGCAAGTACATTTAAGAGGGACTGATAGTAGATTACAAGTGTAGAGGAGAGGTGAATGGTTCAAATAATAATAATCCAGTATTTGTAAAGCGCACAGCTACCCGTAGGTTTCCCAGCACTTGGGGTCGTCGGGAAGATTAAGCAAGCTATTGCCCAGAGTCACATGGTGTTGGGCAGACCCCAGCCGCCGGTGCCGTGGATCGAACCGTGATCCCCAGCGTCCGGCGTCAATCGCACGGGCCGCTGCGCCACACCTCTTCCACAAAGAATATGAAAGTTACAGAAGAGAAGTGTATGGGAGAGGACAGGACAGTAGAAGGCTGCAAGGAAGGTGGAAGATAAATAGCTCAATACCAGAAAACAAGCCAGGATAACCCAGTTCATTTAGGCATACTGGGGATAGCTATGTTAACAATATTTTAACAATGTTAATTGGGATCTGCCCAATTAATGCCCCTGGATGTTTCACATTTTTGACTACCAGGTTTAATGAATTAAGCTATAAGTGAATCTCACTACCTGAGTTCAACTTACAGTATGAACTATTATATTGCATTGGGAGTGATAACCACCCATGTCCACCTGTAGCATAAATTTTGCTTCTAGGCTCGGGGCTGGTTGCACGATACCAAGTGCACAGGCTGAGCGTGTGACACTGCTTTCTAACTTTGCCTGGTATCTGTATCAAAACCTATGTTTCCGACTGAATCTGATACATTTCCGACCAATCGATTACAATGTAAGGAAACCGTTGGGGCTCTCCGATTCAGTTCCGATCGGTATTACGACAGCCTGAGTAATTTGGAGCTGAATCGTACAGCTCTGTGGACATGGTTTCCGACAGAGTGATTACGATGTCCGATTCTGACAGCCATTCTTAATCAGTCTGCCTGACATTAAATGGCTGTCAGAATCTGGATTTGGGGGCACGTAGCAGGCCCCCCTTCACCCGTAGGCCTCCATTGGGACCTGTGGGGGTACCCATGGGACCCCTCTTTACAACCATGCACAGTGTGGCAGGCACCATGGGGTGCCCGTCACAGGGTGCAAGGTTTTCCCCAACCACCCTTTTTTCAATGGGAGCCTGTGTTCTCGTTCAGAACACAGGCTACCATTGAAGTCTATGTGAGCTCGACGAACGATGTTCGGAAGTCTCGTAATGGGTCAGTCAGACTTGCAGAACCCGATTCGGTCGTGAACAATTCTGAAACTGATTCGGTCTGAAGAGTTTCTGACCAAGATCGCAATCGGCCACTTAGTCTGAAGTCTGCACCCCACTAATGTTTAGCCTTAGTTAGGCCTAGAGACTCAGTTGTTGCACCATTATTATGGTAAATCAGGATGCCAATTTCAGCTCCAATATAATTTCCACATATCTGCACTCCTTCTGGCACTTCAAAATTGATCATTTTTTTCTGACTTGTATCCTAATGATATTCCGGCATTTGAATAGGCCTGTGTGAAATTTAAATTATGCTGGTTTAATTTGAGGAGTTTTGCATTACACTTTTTAAGCAAAATTCCCCAAATCATGGCACTTCATATTTGCACACCATTCACAGTAAAAGTTTACCTTGAGAAGCATGCAAACAACAGAACTTCGAGTAGCTGTTATTTGTGGTGCTTTTGTTTACATGAGTCCTAGGCCCAAAAAATGGCACGAGGATGCATTTCGCACTAAAATATAGCTTGAAAAGACAAATTTGCATTTATCTTAATTTTGCGGAATGACACAAAAGCAAATTACACCCATATTGCAGACCTCTACAATTGAATCACTCTGCTGGGACAATTATTTGATCTGCTGCCAGTTGGAGGAAAAAAGTCCTCCACAAAAAATAGGGACATTAGCCAGTAGTTAATCATGCTCCCAGGAGAGCAGAGGGTAAGGACGGACTTTGCATGCGCTAATTACTTTTCATTAAAGTATACAAAAAAGTGATGGATGGAATGCTTGAATTAATCTCAGCCACTGCTAATCGCTCAGTCAACATTCCAGTCCATTGTTTTGTTGCACACCATGCCACCTTAGCTTGGACCCAGTCACTTTCAAATCAGTCTTGACCCTGCTCCAATGGGAGCAGTCGAGTCCAAACTGCCAGGCTCTATTTTCCATGAACTGGTTTACAAGCAACCCAGGACCAGTTTCGCCATAATTAGGTCTCATCTTCCAGATTTAGCTTGGTTCTATTGATACAGTGTGCACCTAGCTTCACCCGACTGAAGTGTACCAATCAAGGCATAACCGGCCTTGGGTTGATTGTGTGTACAAAGAGGACCTAGCTTGACAGTTCAGGCTGGATTGTTCCTACTGGACCAGGGGCAAGACTGATTTGCATATAGCTGGGTCTAACCTGTGGTGGCATTATGGGAAAATAATGAAGGGTTTGAATGGTACCCTGAGTGATTGCCAGTGGTTGGACTTAGTGCAAGCATACTCCCATCAGCTTTTGTGTGTATAATTACTTTTCAAATGCACCTGGTCTGGGAAGTCTCAACCTCCCACTTACAAACCCTGCTCATCAAAGTGTGTTGAGAATTTTTTTGACCTGGGGGAAGTGACACCAGAGAATGCAGGCTAGAAGCAAGAAGACACCACCACCTTACTTTAAGAGTGGATTCAAGGACTTCTAACTAGGGAACAGTATTTGTTTCTCTAGAGCCTCTGGCGCTGGGCCCCCTACACTTTATAGAGGCCAACAGATGGGATGGACCTGCTGGAGGGAAACCTGAAAGGATCCCCTAAATCTTCTGTGGACTCATCCTGCAGGACTTTGACCTCCAGAATGAAGAGGCCCCTGACTCCTGCTTCTCCAGGAGCTGGGCAAGTACCCAAAGGAGGTTGTGCGACCTGGAGGTTGCACCAACGGAGTGAAGTATACCTTGGGGCCTTATGGATTCCACTGCTGATGACAAGAAGAGTTTCCAGGCAGGAGACTGGTCGTGCAAAAGGAGGATAACAATAAGGATTAAGCGCTCCTTGAAAAATATAATTTTAGAGGCCTGAGGCCAAAACCTAATGATTTCTTTTGTGCACAGGGTTACCACCACCATCAAGCCAAGGGTAATGGGGGCTGCCCAGAGCACAGATGCACCCAAAGGTGCCCCTAAATTACTTTGCAATATTCTTCCTAAGTCTCTCTGGTTGCTATATTCAAGACCCGGGTAGAGCTTTCTTTGGGTTTCTGATGACTCCTGGAGTTTGGTTTTGCCTAAAAATCCTGGACTGTGAAGCCTAAGGTTGCATTGCACCAGGTTTAAAAGTAGATAAAAGACTTGTGTACATAATTTAACAATGAATTTTTTTTTTTTAAATAACACCGGCAACAATGAACCAGCACATGATTTAATGAATATGATTGATGTACTTCAAAATGCTTTATTACCACTCACAAAGTTAAAAGTGAGTCATTGCATGCCCAAATGAATTTCATTGTAGAGTAGGTACCATCCTTAGTGATTCTAACGGTGTTGCATATGTTATGTTATGTTAATTATTTTATTAAGCGTGTCTGTTACCCTTGGGTGTCCTGGCACTATCTGCTATCCTGAAAAGAGGGGAGATTAAGAAGGAGACTAGAACAACCAAGTTTTGAGCATTCTCCTAAACGGCAACAAATCAGTACAGTTCCTCAGGTGAAAGGGAAGCTGGTTGCACATCTTTGCTGCACTTACCACAAAGCTTTTCCCACCCCAACAAGATTTTTTCACGGGTGGGACTCTCACCAATTTTTGAGCTGATGAACGTAGGGGCCTAGCTGGTTGATACCATTGCAATTGATCCTGCAGGTAACGTGGTCCCTGGTTCTGGAGTGATTTAAAAACAAGACACATGGATTTAAAATATACACGTTGCCTTAATGGTAGCCAATGAAGTCTGCGAATTTCATTAAAGATTGGAGAGAACTTTGGTATGCCAGATATCACCCTAGCAGCAGTGTTCTACAGCATCTGGAGTCTATGCAACAGCCTCTCTTGGATGTTTAGATAGAGACTGTTGCAATAGTCCAGTCACAACATAATCAATGTCGTAACCACCGTCTGCTGACTCTCCTTAGGCAGAAAAGGAAGAATTTTCTTAGTGGTCCTGAGAGTGAACATAGTAGATGACACAATGGCATTAACTTACCTTTTCATGTCCAGTCTATCATCTAAGTACACTCCCAGGTTTTTCAGTTGTGTAGAGAGTAAAGGCAGGGGTCCCAAGGAGTCAGGCCAACATTCAGGGGTCCACAGGTTAACATCGTTCCCAAATAAAATAACTTCAGTCTTGCCTGAGTTCAATTTAAAGAAATTACTGAACATCCAGGAGCCAACAGCTCCATACAGTCATGTAACTTGTGGCTCACAGTCCCTTCAGATCCTGGAAGGAGTGATACCACTATCTGCGTAACGTCTGCATAGGAATTGAGATGGAAACCAAAATATCTAATCAATGGAGCCAAACACGAAACATAGACATTAAATAAGGTAGGACTTGGAGATAACCCCCGTGGAACCCCACAAGGAAGTTGGAAAGGAGGGGAGCAGAACTCTCCCAGGGCCACTATCTGCTGACGATCGGAAAGAAAAGATTTTAAAACCTTCCAGGCAGTGTTCTGTACTTCGCAGGCTGACAAACTGTCCATCAAAAGAGCATGATGGACCGTGTCAAACGCTGCGGAGAGGTCCAACATAATCATTGCTGCTTTACCACCCTGATCCAAAGTTTTCCTGATCTCGTCAGTAGACTTTAAGAGGGCAGTTTCTGTGCTGAGGCCCTACAGGAAGCCATATTGTGTACAATCATGTTCCTCGGCATCCTGAAGGTATCTGCTCAGGTGACTATTGATCCATTTTTCCAACATTTTAGCCGGAAAAGGCAGGCGAGAAATAGATCTAAAATTACGAACATCTTTTGAGTCTAAATTAGATTTATTTAAAAGAGCAATCAACGAGGCAGTTTTCCAGTAGGCTAGGACCCTGCCTGCTTCCAGTATAGTGTTAAAAAGAATGGTAAGAGCTGCAACAAAGGTTTGAAGGGCCAATTTGGCTATTTTAATCGGACAATGGTCATAAGGGGATTCTGATTTCATGTTTTGCAAAAGTTTGGCGGTGTCTGTATTTGTTAACAGAGGGAATTCAATCAATGAATTCTGAGTTTGAGAAGCAGTGTTTCTGTCGATACCGGATTCAAGTGAGGATCTATTATTAGCACTGTTGAAGGTTGAGAAAATATCCTCCACTTTACCTAGGAAATAACTGGTGATTTTATTGCATAATTCCTGGCTCTCCACCACTTGTGAAGTTTGTGGGTTGGCCAATTTGCAAACAATTTTAAATAATTTTTTCGCCGAGTTTTCTGCTAGTTCAATTTGGTTAGCAAAGTATTCTTGCTTAGTCGTAAACAATAATTGCTTATAGACCCGAATACTTTCTTTGTATTTGATTTTATCCTCAGCCTTATACCCCTTCCTCCATTCCCGTTCAGAATGTTTACAAATAAATTTCTGAGCTTTTAAATTGGGAGTGTACCAGGGGGCAGAGGGATGGATAAAATGTTTTTTTTGGAGCAAGTTTATCACATGCATCAGTAACCCAAGCATTAAATCTGGTTATGGCATCATCCACCTCTCCAACTAAAGAGGGCAGATTAGATTCCAGGAGGTCTGACAGATCTTTACCTTGTATCCCATAACCCTGGGCAAAGCACTACGCTATGCTCGCGTAGTTTGCAAAATCTGCGCTACTTCAAACTACGCACACTGCACGTAGCACAGTGCAAACACGCGTAGCGTAGTGCAGATGTCATTTTTTGCTTGCTCACGCTCCTCAACGTCAAGTTGGCGACCCCGAGAAAGCAAAATGGCATCCAGGGGAGACTTTCTCCTCGTTTGCGATCAGCAACATCAAGTTGCCGATCACGAGAATGGAAAATAAACCTCCCGTCGAGATTCTCAACGCAGGGATGTCAGGTTTCTCATTGCGAGTGGTTGCATATGCTTGTGACCTTTCGCGATGAGAAACTACCAGTCCGCATTGAGAAAGCTGCCGTTCGAGCGGCAGAAAACTACAGCTTGCACTGTGCAAGATGCCGTTTTCAATGATTGAACAGTGACGGATGCTTGTCTGCACTATGCAATCATTGAAAACGGCATCCTGCACAGTGCGAACAGGGTACTACGCAGTTCACATAGTGCTACGCGTAGCTCGCGTAGTGTGAAGTGCACTTTGTCATTCCTATACTCTACATTTATGAGTAATACTACAACCCAAACCGACGCGGTTGTCGCAGATGGTAAGTTAGACACCTGCCCATAAAAAATAACGAACTACTTCAAGCAATTTTAAGCCAATCGGGGTTTGGGTGGCAAATACCCCCAGCTATGTGTAGTCAATCTGGGGTTTGGGTAGCCAATACCCCCAGCAATATTGAGCTAATCTGGGGTTTGGGTGGCAAATACGCCCAGCAATGTAGATGCAAATCTAGGGTTTGGGGGCCAAAACCCCGCAATAATGTAGATGAAATCTGGGTTTTGGGGGCCAATACCCCAAGCAATGTGAACGTGAACAATGGAACTGGTGCACATGCAAAGTGCCTCAATACCTAAAGGTGGAGTACATGCTGCAGGAATGTCTAAATAAACAAACACACAAGTCATTTTCCATGAAATGCATTTGCATATTGTTGCCGCAAAAGTAACTGGCAACTTTGAGGAATGGACAGAGTGGAGATGTAAGCGCTCTAGAAACCAATAAAAACAAACAAAGCCTCATCATTTGTAGAAGTAGACCTCATCAAGGCCTACCGGTGCTAGGGATTCACCCTTCTGCGCACTAGTCCTCAGACCAATAAGTAGAGATTGGCAAGGAAGATGTAATATCAAGAAAACACTTTAATAAACCACATGAGGTGGAACTACATTCACACATCACCTTTCGGCAGTGTATGAAGTAGCACAAGGAGCAGAAGAACCATGGGTCTTTTATACCCACACAAGAGGTCAAAAGAAGGCGGTACAAGCACACAGAGGAAGAGTTACATATATAAATGGCCATACGGAGAATGCACAGTCAACAGTAAAGGAGGAGCCAACAGTTGCTGAATTTGGTAAAGACATCCTGACAGTGACAAACCTAAGCAGGTTCATGGGCAGCTACAGACTCTTCTGAGAATGTGCAGAGTAGCAGAGGCTACGTAGAGCCAGTTCTTGAGCACAGCACAAGGGCAAGCAACAGTGAAGAAGGAAAAAACAGATGGTGAACACATGGTTAGACAAGATGGCTGCTGAAAACATGATGGTTATAGCTAAATGCTAACACTGTTCTCTGCCAAATTTCTACAGACGATCCTTTTAGCATTAGCTGAAGACATCTATAATCATCAATCTCTTTAGCTAGTACACGCTGGGCATTCATTTGCTTAACATCACGTCTGGTAGGTGTACAAGCAGTGATACAGATGGAGCAAAGCATTGGAACACATTGTACATAGGCAGCATGTCAGTAGAACTGCAAATAATATACACAGCACTCTCAATAGTTTCCAGCCCCAAATAGAGATCAATGTCCAAAACCAGCTGGCTAAAGTCCATGTGCCAGTATCAGGATGAATCTCAGCAGCTATTTTGTAAAGCGTGGAAATTAAGGGGCATGATCTGGAATGTACACGCAACAACTACTTCCGATGATGTGACATGCACCACCTCGATCAGCCAGAACCACGTCCAGGACCATATGGTTTTGGAGCACCACAATCCTCGCAATCTGAAGTTCCTCTGTGATGTTTCCAAGTGCCATAGCTGTCTGGTTGGTGACAGCCTCCACGACACGAGTCAAACGTCTGATTTTCCTACTGTTCCAGGCAGCACCAACAAAGGAGAACAGCCCCAAATTAAAATCAACATATTGCTGCCGTGCGGTGTCAGTCTGATCCACCTCATCATTACTTATTGTTCTTTTGTATCTGTTCTTGGAAATGTCATTAAACAGTCGATAGTTCTTGGGATATGATGCAGGTGCCAGAAACACAGGAGGTAACAAAAAGGACACATAACAAATTCCAGACCATCCAACAGTAATCCCTTATTTCCGCAGATAAAATACATGTTATGTGAAGACGTGAAGCTGCTGGTGTTGGATGCCAGCAATGTTCAAAGCCAGCGTACATTCACTTCTTCCCAATGGAATTTTCCCAACACTACTCACACATAAATCTGCTCGGGCTCTAGTGGCAGCTATAACAGGAGGTCCATTACCCTTAGATTTTCGAGTATTTGGGTAAACATAATGTGTAGAACCATTTCCTTGTCGGTACTCCTCCATTTCCCATGCAGTCCCTTTAGCTTGCGGATCGCCTTCTTTATCAGGATAACACGCTTTATTAAGATAGAAGTTTAATCTCCCTACATTCATATCAGTAATAGTAGCCACTTGAGAAGCCAATAAAAGTGCAAACCAGGCTTGACAGGAACCATTATGAGAAAAGAGAAGAGGACTGAAAGGTGTTCCTCTGTTTTTCTGATGAGCTGGCATCATTCCGCACACCCAACAATCTCTAATGTTCGTAGCATTGTGCATGTGGTGCAACATCTGGATGAACCTGTTGCTCAGATAAGACTGTCTATGCTTCTGCTCATGATAAGGGAGAGTAAAATAGTGGTGTTCAATGGGTGCTGGAGTAGTGACAGTCAGTATTTGTCAAGCAGGAGCCACTTCCTCTACAACCCAAGTAATCACTGCCATAGTGATCATAGTGACAGTAAACGCAACAATACACATAATGCTCGTGTCCCAAATCCTCGCAACAGTTGATTTTTTCTCCATAGGCTCATTCATCTTGTTGTTGAAGTAACAAAACTGTTGGAGTCCTGGCCAGCCTTTGGTTTCTTCACTGAGGGTTAATGATGGGTGTCACTAGACAAGAAGATCCCTCCCCCCTTCAGCTCAGTCTCTCACTAACCCAGGACGGTTGGTCAACCAGTCTTTTTCAACAATGAAGTTTCTTTCCGGGACCGTAGTTGATATTGGGATGCACCAGGAATAGTATGGTCCGGAACAACTTCCTCAGGTTTTTCAGGTGATATGGCTTGGCCTCTCTCCTTGTCAGGGATTTCTCGATGGCTGATCAGGGCAGCAGGTTCCACCAGGGTAGACTGCACCTTCTTGCAGTGGGTAGAATGTACCCAGTTCCTCCTGTTCATCACTCGGACTACAGTTCATGTCGCCAGGAGGACCTGCTCTGGACTGCGCCACCTAGGTTCCAAGCTGCTCAATCTCTGGAAGAACTGGATCATCACCTGATCTCCAGGCCGTAGGTCGTGGCCTGCATCTTCCAACATATCAGGAAGAGCTTCTCAAACCTGTTGATGTATAGAAATCAAGCTGTCAGCCAACTGTGATAGGTATTCACTCATCAAGATACAAGGTACATCATGTATGGGGCGGGGTTGAGGAATTCCCCAAATATTCATAGGCCTTCCCAATACCACCTCATATGGTGTAATGCCAGATCGTGAATGTGGCACTGATCTAATAGACAACAATGCCAAGGGTAGTGCCTCAGGCCATTTCAAGGATGTGGAAGCCTGAATCTTAGCTAGCTTAAGCTTGAGGGTATCATTGCATCTCACCACTAGCCCTGCTGATTATGGGTGTTTAACCCCTATTCCTTTCAAGACGTAGTTCTCAACTTGCCCAATAAAATGGGGTCCGTTATCACTCCACAAAAATTTGCAAACACCCAATCTGGGGACGAATTCCTTTAGAAGCACCTTTGCTGTAGTAAGAGCTGTATTATCTTTCCTAGGGTACGCCTCTATCTACTTACTGAAGGCACATACCACCACTATAACATATTTCAGATTATTACAGCGTTCAAGCTGGATGTAATACATTTGTAAAACTTCAAAACGTGCAGTTGGTGTGGCAAACCCTCCTTTAGGAGTTTGTGTCCCTTTTCCAGGATTGTACTGAAGGCAAATTAAGCAGGACTGCACTATCTTTTTTAGCTGTGCCAGCAATCTCTGGATGCTCCAAACTTGTGTGAGCAGTTCCGTTATCGAGGAGGCTCCAACATGTGCCGGCCCATGTGCCATATGAATCATAGAATGTAAGTAGGCTGTGGGCAATCACCACTTAGTCATATCTTTATTTCTCCAACAGCCCTCATCATTCAATGTTCCCTCTTTAGACCATTGCTCAAGTTCTTCTGTAGAGGCAGATCTTTGCATGTCTAGCACTTCCTGCCTGGTATCATGCCAACAATCAGCCTGTGACTTCACCACATACATAGATGTGGTGCTTCGCTGCATTGCTGTCTCCCGGGCTATGTGATCTGCGAAGGCATTACCTTGTCCTATTTTGACAGTCACTTTCTTATGTGTGCTACACTTAACAATAGCTATTTTCTTTGGGTATGTAAAGCAGTCAGAAGATTGTGTACCAATTCTCCATGCATTATTTGCATTCCATGGGATGAAAGAAAGCCTCTTTCCTTCCAGAGTAACCCAAAATCGTGAGCCACTCCAAAAGCATAGCGGCTATCAGTATAGATGTTCACAGACAAGTCAGTACTAAGTTCACACACTCTTGTCAGGTCTATTAGCTCAGCTGCCTGAGCTGCCTTCTGTGGAATACGAGCTGTCTCAACTACCGTCTGAAGTGTTGTGATTGCATATGCAGCAGATGTTGTGCCATCTGGTAATTTCAACCTCCAACAAAGAGAGAGTTCCCCAGATAAACCAGAAAGGACTGGGTAATACAAGCGATAAACAAAGATTCCTTTCTGTGTTTCTCAATTAGATTCTGACCAATCCCACAACAATATATTAATAACCATCTAGGATTTCAATGAATTGTTCACATATTATTTCACACACCTAGGTTTATATTTCTCTCTTATTATTATTTTTTTTTTTTAAACAAACTTATTATTCAGGTTATAAAAATCTCCATGCATTGAGTTACATTAAAATCACCACAATATTTCATTTGGATTGAATACTGTAAATACCTTCTTTTACATACAGCGGCAAACAGTATTCACACAATAAATCGATACAATAAAAATACAACACAATAAAAATATTATTTAGTCCTTTTGTCGACGCGTTTTGGTGTCTTTTTTTGATTGTATGAACACCTTCTTCAGGACAGAACAATTAAAAAAATCATATCTTCAATCTAAAAATAAATGCATACAGTTAGTACCATGAATGCCTGCGTGTTTTACAAACTAAAGTAGCTCTTTTTGCTATCTTATAGTTATATGTATCTAATACGATGGTCATTAAGATTCTTACTTTAAATGCCTGTATTTGGCTTACACTCATCGAGTGAAGGATCTTCTCAGTGACTTTTAGATCCTCATATTTGGAGTTCGTGTTTCGTAACCCCCTCGCTTTCTGCAATATGAATAAATCAGAACTCAGTATTAATACATAGGACACCGAAATGCGTCGACAAAAGGAAATTTTTTTTTATTGTGTTGTAAGGAATATACAGTCATGAGGCTCTTGTGACTGGGACTGAGCCGCTGGATATGGCAACAGAGTAGCTGGATTCAGAGTTGAACATATTTTCAGAGTGATGTGAGGAGCCAATAGTGTCAATTCATATCCTGTCAAACGAGCACTAGTTCAATGCTGTGTTTTGGCTTGATGCAAAAGGGCATCAACTGCATGGGGTACTAACACAAGCAATCTATGTGACAAGACTATCCCTTTACTCTGACGTATGGACACAGCTGCCGCTGCAACAGCACAGAAACACCCAGGCAATGCACGAGCGACTGGATCAAGGACAGCTGAAAAATATGCACAAGGATGCTGCTTATCACCGTGTGTCTGTACTAAAACTGAAAGCGCACAACCATCCTTCTCGTGTACATCGAGTGTGAAAGCCTTAGTGTAGTCTGGGGTGTCTAATACTGGTGCAGAACAGAGAGCTTGTCGCAACTGTTGAAAAGCATTCTGGTATTCAGTCGTCCATTGAAGGGGCATTGGAGTTTCTTTAGTCAGAAGAGTAAACGAGGGTTTAACAATGTGCAAGAAGCTTGGTATCCATTGCCTACAAAAAGAAAAGAGACTAATGAATTCATGAACATCTTTCTGAGTAGAAGGCACAGGCATGTCTAAAATAGCTTGAATGCGATCTGGTGTAAGTGCAAGTCCCCCCTTAGACAGAAGGTAACCTAAATAGGTAACCTTCTGTTAGCAATACTGCAATTTCTTCTGAGAAATGTTGTGATGGTGTGATGCAAGGAATGAAAGCAATGACAGTTCACACTGTTCAGGCCTATCAGCTGCCAAGATATCATCGACATATTGTATGAGAGCCACCCCAGTTGGCACAGGGATAGAATCCAGCTGTCTTTTCAATGCTTGGCTGTAAATACTAGGACTCTTTGTATACCCTTGGGGAACTCTACAGAATCTGAAAGATCTATTATCCAAAGTGAAGCCAAACAAATAGCGGCAATCAGGATGGATAGGGATCGAAATGAAAGCGTTCTTCAGATCTATCACTGAAAATGTAGTAGCAGTCGGAGGAACCATGGTAAGGAGTGTCATGATGTCGGAGACTACGGGGTATTGGGGCACTACGATCTTATTAACCCCTCGCAAGTCAATGATAAACCTGTAGATTTTAGTATCCTTGTCTTTTCTTCAAAATGGGGAGAATAGGGCTATTGCAAATATTGTAAGGGACCTCTTCCACAACCCCCACTTCAATCAAATCCTGAACAATTCGTATTAATGCCTTTTCGCCTTCTCAAGAAATTTTGTATTGAGGTAACCGAGGCAATGAAGCACTTTCCCTCACGTGGATACAAACTGGTGGGATAACTATTTGTTTTACATCTGTGTCTGACGTAGCCCACGAAGTACTAGGAAGTAAAGCTAGTGCTATATCTTCTCTAACCAGACAAGATTTTTCCACCAAGGGATAGTTGTCTTTCAAGATAACAGGCACACCTTCTGGGGAACAGCGTATCATAGCCCTAAAATGCTTGAGGATGTCAAGACCCACAATATTATACGGCGTGTTAGGGGAAAAAATGGACATGGAGCAGAAAACATATCAACATGAAATGCAAGTGATTGTGACAGTGGGCTAAGGAAAGTTGTCCCATCGAAACCTATCAATGTAATGGTTAAGCCAGACAGGGGAGCCCTTGAAACCAATTCTTTAGATAGGGCGCTACAAGTGGCTCCTCTGTCGACCAAAAACGGACCAGTAGAACTCAAAACACGTGCATTAACATAAGGACCCTTCTGATCTACTGGGACTTCAACTGATTCCATACCCCATCCTAGGCATTCCTATGCATAAGCAGAATCCTTCAAAGAAGCGATTGGCTAATCAGACATCTGATATTAGTTACATCGATCAAAAGTATTAGAAGAATTCTGAGTATGCTCAAGAGCCTCAACCCTGGTACGATCGTTCATAGCCTCCTTATATCCTAAATTCCCAGGGCGACCTCGCATTTGTCCTTGGCCATACTGGTATCGCTGAGCACTCAATTGCAGACACTCAGCAGGCCAATGTCCAATCTCCTTACAATAAGCGCACTGATTAGGGGACAAAGTAGTTGGGGTGAAAGGGGTTGTGCAAGGGCGGTACATTGCATGTCTGCTCCTCCTGTCACCTCTATAAGATGGACCATAAACCTGAGCTAGCATAACCTTGGTTTTTAGATTTTTAACCTTTTTATCTGCATAGCTCTTGACTTCCAATTCCTGTCTTTCGTGATACTGAGCCATAGTCAAGAGAGAGAGACTGGTGAAGACGTAGTATATGAACTCTCGCTGGCCTTTAGGCAACTAGCTATTCCTGGCAACATGTTTGCGACAAATTTATCGACAAACAGATGCCTGCCTGTGTCATCTGTCAATGACTGGTCACTAAAGTCATGGAATGTCTCCTCAAAATGTGTAAAAAAGTCAGAGACCAATTCGTCTGCCTTTTGCTTACAGGCTGCCAACATGGTCCAATCTATCTTTTTAGGAGGAATAAGAGTTTTCAATGTAACTAAAATAGCCTTTGGAAGGTCTAAAATTTGTTGGTGTGGCTTCCGTGCTGGTTCTCGGTCTGCATCTATCCTCTCTAGTTCCTTCCAAACATCCCCAAAAGCTGCATGATCATCGACTTTACGGATAGACCTCCACATATCAGGGGGTAGAATAAGCCCAAAAAACATATCAATATCAGATAAAGTCATAGTATAAGAACTAATGGCCCCTTCAACTTCTTCATAAAAAGCGTCCGGATTTTTCCGCAGATCAGGCAAAGCAGCTTTAGAAGCCATGACATCCGCTCTACTCCAAGGAGTATAGACCCAATTATAAATAAAATAACCCTTCGCATGAGTGGAACCTGTATTATCATGCGTTCCTACACCCTTAGCTTCCTGCATGGGTTTCGCATGAACTACAATATTCTTATCTGTCCCTGGGGTGTCATCCCGTGGCACTCTGGTCTTAATAGTTTGTTCAGCTGCAGCAGCTGCCTTTTTCTTCTCTCGCAAATGGAGCACATCAGCTCATAGTTTAACCACGTGTCTAATTAAGTCAGCCACCTTGGAAGGGAGAAAAATACCATCATGCAATTGTTTAAAATCTTTTGCTATAGCAACAGGCTCTAATTCTGTGGAATGTTTTCTAAACCGGTCAATTACTTCTGTGGTAAACATCTCTACAAAATATAACTGCTCTCTATCCTGCCATTGTTGTACATCAGCTACAACATCTGAAGCAGAAATGTTATCACGGGCTGCTTTACGAGCTGCAGATCTAAGAGTGTCCGCATGATCAGTGGTCAGAAAAGAACGAGTCTGTCGCTGAGCATCTGATCCTAACTTATCCTGATCCGAAGGAGAAATATCATCATCAGAATCAAGGGCAGGGGCATAGGGAAAAGTATATGGAGGCGGAGAGCGATCCAACAAAATCAAATCATCCTGGGATTTATTAAGGAGAGGGTAGAGGGAGCGCCGGACAGGACATTGGCCATTTACCTGTAAACAACTCTCCCTATCCTCTCTCTCATTTATCTCCTTTATTTCTTTATTTTTCATCTGCAACGCTTTTGCATAGATATTTTTGCATTGTTCTTTTTCTACCAAAGCTTGCTCTCTTCTCACACGTTCACATGCTTCTTTCTCCCACATTCATACACAGTCAAACATATCTTGTCTACTCTTGCGCTTAAACATACATTGTTCCACATACTGAATTTTTCTAAGATCAAATGACCCATTTATAGGCCAACGCAACTCGGGATCCTTGCTGGTATATTTATTCCATAATGTGCTGTACATTATAGAAGAAATACTGTTTTTAATATGCATGTCCCTATTTCGTGTCCTCTCAGGGGGAGCCGGCTGAGCTCGTTCAAAATTCACATTGGTAATTCCAAGAAAGCAGCACATTTTACGAAGTGCGCTTGAAACAGGCATGCCAGGGATATTGTAGTATATACAATATTATATACAAAGTAGCACTTAGCTTAGAGTGTGCCATTCAAGTATTCACAATTTAGAGAAAAATCTCTTCATTACCTCCCTATGTATATTGCAATATACATATAATCACACAAATCACGATAATCACATTATTGGCCAATACAAGTCAAGCACATGTCAATGACCTTACCAAGCACAAATCTCCAGCCTCTCCCTGCCAAGTTCTGAATTGACCAAACGGTCTCTGCACGGCGAACCCCAGAAAGGATCTCAGTTGAGGACCGGTGCCACCTAGGGGGTCAGATCAGGAAGAGAGGAAAAACGCAGTGGGTGTCAAGACGCGGGTCTCCTCGGGCAGTGATCGTCCGTAGCAAGATTCCAACCCTCTGTCAAGACCACTCCTTCGGGCATCCGAGTCGCTGATGAGCCCCACTTGGTTGGGCGCCAATTTGTAGAAGTAGACCTCAGCAAGGCATACCGGTGCTAGGGTTTCACCCTTCTGCGCACTAGTCCTCAGGCCAATAGGTAGAGATTGGCACAGAAGCTGAAATATCAAGAAAACACTTTAATAAACCTCATGAGGTGGAACTACATGCACACAACACCCTTCAGCAGTGTATGAGGTAGCACAATGAGTATAAGAACCATGGATCTTTTATACCCACACAGGAGCTCAAAAGAAGGTGGTACAAGCACACATAGGAAGAGTTACATACATAAATGGTCATACAGAGAATGCACAGTCAACAGTAAAGGAGGAGCCAACAGTTGCTGACTTTGGTAAAGACATCCTGACAGTGACAAACCTAAGCAGGTGCATGGGCAGCTACAGATTCTTTGGAGCATGTGCAGAGTAGCAGAGGCTAAGTATAGCTAGTTCTTGAGCACAGCACAAGGGAAAGCAACATTGAAGAAGGAAAAAGCACATGGTGAGCACATGGTCAGAAAAGATGGCTGCCGAAAACAAGATGGCTCCAGCTAAATGCTAACAGTGTTCTATGCCAAATACCACACATCTACTAAATGGCCCCCTAAAATCCTATGGAATACTGGGGGTCTGATGCGCAAACAAGACGGCCCAACCACCGACAGCAACTTAAGGACTGTATGTGTGTGTCGGGATGCTGTCTCAGCCTGGGCTAACACACACAATGGGGGTCTGAGGCCCCAGAGCCCTCTGGGTGTTGAGTCCAATCAGAAAGTGTTCAGCATACCCTTGGATTGGCCCTGCTGGCAATTGGGCATTTTTTGATGGGCTGGCTGGTGCACCAAGGTCACCTGTGGAGCCAGCATTGTGGAGGGAAGGCCCAGCCCAATTCAGGTCCCAGGTGCAACTCCTCCCTCCCATCTAGATGCAGATCTCTCTATTCACCACTGGGCTGACTCAGTCTGTCTCTTGGAATCTCCCAGCCCTGTCACTCAAACTACAAACATGGAATACACAATGTAGCAGAGGCAGGCTTAGATAGTTAGACAAGAAAATACCTACTTTATAAAAGTGGTATTTTCAAACACAGAATTTTAAAACCAACTTCACTAAAAGATGTATTTTATCAATCTGAGTTAAGGCATACTAAAGTCAAATATCTACCATGTTCCCTAAGTCAGTTAGGATTATAAAATGTAATAATCGAACTGCCCATTCTGGCCTATGGAGAACAGTTAGCCTTGCAATAGTGAAAAACGAAAATGGCTGTAATTCACTATTGGGACATGCTACACATATTAGGGCATGTTCTACCTTATACTTACAATGCACCCTTCCCTTGGGCCTACCTTAGGGGTTTCTGATATGAAAAAAGGGGAAGGTTGAAGGACATGGCAGTCACAGACTGCACACAGGCCTTGCAATGGCAGGCTGAGACACACTTTAAAAGCTGCTTCTGTGGGTGGCACAACCAGTGCTGCAAGCCCACCAGCAGCATTTGATTTACAAGCCCTGGGCACACATGGTGACTGTACTAGGGTCTGATAAGTAAATCAAATAACCCAATCATGGAGTCACTAATCAGTTCATCAATTTAACATAGGGAACACTTACACTGTGGCACTGAATAGCAGTGGCACAGTGCCCAAAGCATATAACCAGCAACACATCAAAAACAGAGGAGGCAATCAGTAAAAATTCAAGGGAGACTCAAGCCAATGATGCCAAGTCTAACAAACACTATCCAGCAGTGGCAGCCACCTTGCCAGTATACTTCCCCTCACTGTGAGGTAAGCATAGGGCTAGAAGACTTCTCTGGCTGTAAAGATGAGTATTTATAATGGCTAAAACTACCATCACGCCTTGACCCACACAGACCTTGCCACCCATCACGTGAAGCCTACTTGTAACTCAGCTTCCCTGATAGTGGGAATGTACTTGCAAGATGTCTGACACTGATGACTGGTGCCTACTTGTCCACAACTCACAGCAGGGTCTAGTGGTGCAGAACACCAGTCCCCAGTGTCAGCCATGTTCTCAGTATATTTCCACTCACTATCAGATAAGCATTGTTCTGTGTGGGCTTGTTGGGCTGGGTGGGAGGAGGAGTATTTGCACAGACTTCAACTCCCATATTGCTCTGTCCTCCACACACCTTCCCAGGCTGCCCACATAGCACACATGTGACTCTGCAGTCCCTGAGAGTGAATGGAAATGTACTGGCAAGATGGCTGACACTGGGGCCTGGTGTTTGCTTTGACCATAATTCCCAGCAAGGCCTTGTGCTCCTCACATCAGTCCCCAGTGGCAGCCATCTTGTCAGTACATGTCCACTCACCATCAGGGTCAGAATGGTCCCACGTGTGCTGTTTGAGCTTGGGGGAAGGTGTGTGGAGGACAGAGCCTCATGGTAGATGTAGTCAGTTCAGACACTCCTCCTCCCAGGCAGCGCAACCAGGCCATCAGAAAGAGTGATGTCCTAACAATGAGTAAGAGTACATTCAAGATGTCTGACATTGGTGCCTGCTTTTTATTTTGAACCCAACTCCCATCAAGGCCTTGTGCTCCTCACACCAGCCCCAAGTGTCAGCAATCTTGCCAGTACTTTTCCACTCACTGTTTGGAAAGGAGTTCCAGGTGGGCTGGTTGGGCTACGTGGGAGGAGGAGTATTTGCCCAGACTTCATTCTCTGTCCTCCACATACCTTCCCAGCCAGCCCAAACAGCACACCTGTGACTATACAGTCCCTGAGAGTGAATTGAAATGTACTGGCTTTATGGCTGACACTGGGGTCTGGTGTTTGCTTTGATCACAACTCCCATCAAGGCCTTGTGCTCCTCACACCAGTCAGCCATCTTGCCAGTACATTTCCACTCACCATCAGGGATGGCATGGCCCCAGTTGTGCTGTTTGAGCTTGGTGGGAAGGTGTGTGGAGGACAGAGCCTTATGGTAGATGTAGTCAGTGCAGACACTCCTCCTCTCGGGCTGCCGAACCAGGCCATCAGGAAGAGTGGTGACCTGACAATGAGTAAAGTGTACATTCAAGATATCTGACACTGGTGCCTGCTTTTTGTTTTGACCCCAACTCCCATCAAGGCCTTGTGTTCCTCACACCAGTCCCCAGTGTCAGCCATCTTGCCTGTACTTTCCCACTCACTATGAGGAAAGCACACATCCAGGTGGGCTGGTTGGGCAATGTGGGAGGAGGAATATTTAAACAAACTTCAACTCCCATTATGCCCTGTCTTCCACACACCTTCCCAGCCAGTTCAAACCGAAACACCTGTGACTATGGAGTCCTTGATAGTAAATGGAAAAGTACTAATAAGATGGGTGACACTGGGACATGGTGTTTGTAGCGCATGAATTACTAATGGGGTGGATCTGCACACCTGACTGTTGCTAATATTCAAAGAAAAAATGTACATAGAGGTTTAAGACTCTATTATGTGTGTTTTGCGTGCATAAATGTGATGAGGGTGTGTGCCCTGAGCCCTCAGAGTTATGAACGTGCGGAAAAGGAGCCTAAGGAAAACCCTAAGCTACATGTAGCACAGCTGTAGGCTGAAGGCCTCTGCTAAATCATCCAAATATGTGGAAGGTAACTTACAATTCAATGATTTATGTACCTAAGATGGAGGAAAAGTTCAAAACTATTTTTTATTTAAACACACTTGTTCTGCAATGAAAACATGCGGAGGATGTACGTAAATTCATATATTCCTCTAATACTATGAATTTTTTGTGAGCCTCTGTAACCACATAGGAATGTTATAATCACATTCAATCTTCATTATAAAACATAACACTTTGTAAATTCCCAATGCATTTCGGATTCCGTCGGAACCCTTCATCAGGGCATATGTTTCACAAGTCAAAATATATTAATGTGCAAACTTAAAGTCGTTCTTCAATGGTTTCACTCAGGATCTGTAACACAAAACAACAGCGGTATCATAATTACAAATGTGTATGAATACACTAATTTATGTATACAACATTGGTTGCAAATTAGTGGGGAGTGGCACTGTCGAAAAGATGAATATAATAGAAAGATCCAAAGGTGTACAAGCACAACACCCGTGCAGTGTGAGGGAGTGTTTATCTAAAAGAATAAAAAGTGACTGATACGTGTGTAGTAGAAAAAATGCAGCCCACGCGTAATAATGCGATATCGAATTTCGTAAAAACTGACCTCCCTGAGTCAGAACTGAAGCACAGAGAGTAAATGAAGTGTAAGTTGATAACGCATTCTGAAAGGAAAAAGTGTTCAAATTGATTCATAAGAGCTAGCTCATGGTCAACAAAAAAACATGTAATTGGTGTGGTATAGTATGAAAGCTCTTACCAGACGGGTGACCACTGGGTCTCAGGTCTGCAATGATTACGATGTCAGTGTCCTAAAGACAGGATTAGGAAGGTTCGCATCTAAAATAAAGAATGGGCTCATAAATATCCAATTGCCGAGACAACTGAGGTAGTGAACAGCACCTGTGAGAGTAAAAAGAAAGTTTCATTCCGGGCAACATCAGTGCTAACAGAATGACAGCAATCTCTTCTGTCGTTAAAGCTGCAAAAAAATGAGAATAATCGCGTGGGAGGTGTTAAAAAAGTAATATGGCGGGATAAAATGTATCAAGAAAACGGGTGCGTTCCCGTTAGATTAGCTCACCGAATCTGCCATAAACAACCTCCGACGCCGAGGAGCTCAGAGTCAAAGTGCAATGCGAGTCACGTGATCAAAGGGGGGAAAACGTTACATGTTTATATCCGGAAGAGTAGCAAAGGAAATAGACTCCGGGCTGAAACATATCCCCTGACAAAGGGTTCCGACAGAACCCGAAATGCATTGGGAATTTACAAAGTGGTATGTTTTATAATGAAGATTGAATGTGATTATAACATTCCTATGTGGTTACAGAGGCTCACAAAAAATTCATGGTATTAGAGGAATATATGAATTTACGTACATCCTCTGCATGTTTTCATTGCAGAACAATTGTGTTTAAATAAAAAAAATGTTGAACTTTTTCTCCATCTGAGGTACATAAATCAATGATTTGTAAGTTACCTTTCACATGTTTGGATGATTTTGCAGAGGCCTTCAGCCTACAGCTGTGCTACATGTAGCTTAGGGTTTTCCTTAGGCTTCTTTTCCGCACGTTCATAACTCTGAGGGCTCAGGGCACGCACCCTCATCACATGTATGCACGCAAAACATACATAATAGAGTCTTAAACCTCTATGTATATTTTTTCTTTGAATATTAGCAACAGTCAGGTGTGCAGATCCGCCCCATTAGTAATTTTTGTACCCTAGTGTGCCCACTCGTGGATCAGCACCCATACACCAGAATGTCCTGGCAGGACATAGCGAACTTGACGACCAATCAAGCAGATACCAAGGTTTACTCTTCAGAAGAAGCAGAATCCATTTATGCTTTAGTAAAGGAAGTTAGAGAATATGGTTCATCTTCTGGAACCACGACACAACAACTGCGACAATTAGAATATTTGATGCGAAAAAAAATCAACCAGCGTTTATACGCAACAACATTGATCGAATACCATAAGGTCAAAAGAATACCTCGTGGTTCAAGGATTGCCCTATGCCCAATGCTCTTTCGATTTGATAAAACTTCCATCGCACGTTGGTATGCCATTCTAAATAAATGCTCGTTGGACCTCATTCTTCTGATAATTGAAGAGATTTCAACTTTATTGAGGGAACTAACACAAGACATTGACAAACTCAAGGATGACATTTCTCAATGTATGGAACAGGAAGATTGGAATAAGGTACTGGAGAACATTAACAAGAACTTGGATATACACACGAAAGAAGTCCACGAACGGAAGACTCGAAAATTTCGCCGCAACACCATTGACTATAAACTTGATGAAGTTTATACCTGGGTGGATAAATATGCACAGAGAAGAGTGTTTAAAAAACCTGAAGTAACATCATCGGAGGAGATCATCGTTACGGATCATGACCTTTCTTTACAAAGACCAAGTGCGGCTTCAGCCCTTCAACAATCCAGGGTATCCAGGGAAGACACAGCCTCTACATCAACTGTCAAACCGCCTTTGTTAGTGGAAGGCCCCAGTACCAAGACACCCCCAGACAAAAATCAATTAAACCCAGACAAAGCGTCAGGCGTGGAAAAGCCATAAAAAACCATAGAATCGGGCAGACCGAAGAGGGATGTAAAGAAATGAAATCCCTGGTGGTTAACATCTCTAACAGAATATTGAATCAAGAACAGGAACTAATTCTGAACAAAGGAATATCTTTCGTTCCCACATATACATCCAATCCCTTGGAAACAGAGGTAGCCCGATTAAGATGTTTTTTTTCTGCCAATCCCACACCTGATGGTGGGACACAGACGTTTCATAGATTTAAACCAAAAAGCAAATTTATCTCGCCTGTTTCACACAAAACACTAGATACTTTTGAAACTTTCGTTAAAAAGGATTTGTAATGCATTCAATATGGTCCAGCAAAACACCCGAACCTCACCATGAAAGAACGACGCATTTTAAATAAATTGTGACAAGACAAATCGATGACTTTTCAGCCAGCAGACAAGGGTGGGGCCTTAGTGGTCCTAGACACTGATTTTTACACTCACAGTATTAATCAACATGTACATGATGAGGAGACTTATATATCGATGGGATATGATCCAACAAAAGAATTGTTAACCACGCTTGGTGAGTTACTACAGAAAACATTTGAAGCAGGGATTATAGATGAGAACACCAGAAAATTCCTGTTAAATCCGACACCGCAGGTCCCTGCGATATACATGCTGCCTAAGATACATAAGTACAGAACATTACCACCGTTTCGGCCCATCATGGCAGGGTGTGGCTCGATCCATGAACCACTTGGCCATTACTTGGATTTTCACCTCCAACCGCTAGTTCAAGCATAGGTGACCTACGTGAAAGACACCACAGACTGTTTACATAAATTGGAAACTATGCAACACTTATTTCAAGAGGAAATTCTACTGTGCACCATTGAGTGGTAGCGCTATACACCTCCATAGCACACAATGAAGGGATGGAAGCAGTAGAATGGCGGCTGCTACAATCAGATATTGGTGAAGAAAAAAGCACCTTGCTTCTCGAATTATTGCATTTTGCACTGTATCACAGCTACTTTACCTGGCAAGGAGACTTTTACATTCAGCGCGCGGGAACCTCAATGGGATTTTCTGGAGCTCCTTCCTATGCAAATACTTTCATGTCACATTTTGAAGAACAATTCATACTATCTAATCCACACTGGCAAGAGAATGCAGCTTTGTTTATACGCTACATTGATGACATTCTAGTCATCTGGAAAGGTTCCAGAGAGCTATTGGAAGAGAGTATTAGAGAACTGAATAACTGCAACCCCAGGATTAAATTCACTTTTGAAATCAAAACCCACAGTATTCATTTTCTGGATATAGAGATCAAAAGAACAGCATTGGGCTTAGAGACACTGGTATACAAAAAACTGACTGATGTCAACAATGCCCTGCTTTTTTCCAACGCGCATCCATGCAACTTAAAGAGACATTTGCCTATCTCTCAAATGATGCAGATCAAAAGAATTACCTCTAATTCAGATACATGCCACGGATTGATCGAACAACAAATAAATGATTATAAGGATCGTGGATATCCGGAAACTACACTGAAGGAGGCAGCACACACAGTTTCTCTTAAACACCATGAAGAACTCTTGAAACACAAGACAAAAACACCAATGAAAAGAGAAGTATTTGTTATCAAATATTCGGCACAGGCTTCAAAAATCAAATCGATTGTAAGAGATAATTGGGAACTGATAGAAAATGAACCAGATTTCAAGCATGAATTTCATGGCACACAACTATTTGCGCATCCAGGCCAAAGAATCTACGAGAATTACTGAAACCTACTAAATCAAACTCTCATGTTAAACATAAGGGGATGATGAAATGCTATAACTGCGGGCAATGTGGCAATGTCATCACAGGCAATAAGTTCACACATCCCCACACAGGCAAAACAATTGAACTATGTCACACGTCAGATTGTACAACAGAAGGGGTAGTGTATGCCATAAAGTGCCCATGTGGGTTAGTATACGTCGGCAGAACAAGCCGAAAAATCAAGACTCGCATAGTAGAACATAAGAGTCGCATTCGCAATAAAAACACCAATTCATAACTTGCAAGACACTGGACAGAAGCATCCCATACTATCCCTCAATTATGTTACACAATTTTAGAATGTGTTCAATCCAGAGCAGGGTTAGACATGAATACAGCCCTAGTACGTAGGGAAACCCATTGGATTAAATCTCTTGAACCGTTACTCCAGGAGGTCTGAACGACCATTATGAACTGTTATGCTTCTTATAAACAACTTGAAATCGACCATAAGATTGTGAGGGAACGCACTGTCTCTTGAACCCCCCCTCTTTCCTCTTTTGATCACTTTTTTCACGCTCATGTAGTCTCTTTGCAGATTCAGCCATCTCCACTTGGGCTGGCATTTTTGGTCCTTTTCCTTATTTATTTTGGTAATCTTCTTTTACCATCTAGGAATGAGAATTCTCTCAGTGTTAGGATTTTTTCGACATACATTTGGCACCAAAATAGATACGGGTTCAGCGCGTGGCTTGTTTCGCGCAGAGACATTCACTTGTCCCCACCTCATCCACAAGTTTTTCACTGTTCATTCATTATCGTTTCTATTTTTTTTTTATTTTATTCCATCTCTCCAGTAATTCACATGTCAACAATCCGCCGACTGTTTGAACTCTCGGATGGATATTATTTCCCCCCTGTACTACGCATAGAAGTCTTTCTTCTATGCACTTGAATACAGCCCGGAGTCTATTTCCTTTGCTACTCTTCCGGATATAAACATGTCACGTTTTCCCCCCTTTGATCACGTGACACGCAGTGCACTTTGGCCCTGAGCTCCTCGGCGTCGGAGGTTGTTTATGGCAGATTCGGTGAGTTAATCTAACGGGAACGCACCCATTTTCTTGATATATTTTATCCCGCCATATTACTTTTTTATCACCTTCCACGCGATTATTCTCATTTTTTTGCAGCTTTAACGACAGAAGAGATTGCGGTCATTCTGTTAGCACTGATGTTGCCCGGTATGAAACTTTCTTTTTACTCTCACGGGTGCTGTTCACTACCTCAGTTATCTCGGCAATTGGATATTTATGAGCCCATTCTTTATTTTAGACGCAAACCTTCCTAATCCTGTCTTTAGGACACTGACATTGTAATCATTGCAGACCTGAGACCCAGTGGTCGCCCGTCTGGTAAGAGCTTTCATACTATACCACACCCATTACATGTTTTTTTATTGACCATGAGCTAGCTCTTATGAATCAATTTGAACACTTTTTCCTTTCAGAATGCGTTATCAACTTATGCTTCATTTACTCTCTGTGCTTCAGTTCTGACTCAGGGAGGTCAGTTTTTACGAAATTCGATATCGCATTATTACGTGTGGGCTGCACTTTTTCTACTACACACGTATCAGTCACTTTTTATTCTTTTAGATAAACACTCCCTCACACTGCACGGGTGTTGTGCTTGTACACCTTTGGATCTTTCTATTATATTCATCTTTTCGACAGTGCCACTCCCCAGTAATTTGCAACCAATGTTGTATACATAAATTAGTGTATTCATACACATTTGTAATTATGATAACGCTGTTGTTTTGTGTTATAGATCCAGAGTGAAAACATTGAAGAACGACTTTAACTTTGCACATTATTATATTTTGACTTGTGAAACATAACCCCTGACGAAGGGTTCCGACGGAACCCGAAAAGCATTGGGAATTTACAAAGTGTTATGTTTTATGATGAAGATTGAATGTGATTATAACATTCCTATGTAGTTACAGAGGCTCACAAAAAATGTATGGTATTAGAGGAATATATGAATTTACGTACATCCTCCGCATGTTTTCATTGAAAAACAATTGTGTTTAAATAAAAAATTGTTTTGAACTTTTCCTCCATCTGAGGTACATAAATCAATGAATTGTAAGTTACCTTTCACATACTGGGATGATTTAGCGGAGGCCTTCAGCCTACAGCTGTGCTACATGTTGCTTAGGGTTTTCCTTAGGCTCCTTTTCCGTTTGCAGCACATGGCCATGATGGTATGTGGCTTCAAGATCAACACCATATAGCAGTGACCGTCATCTTGCAAGTACATTTCCCCACGCTGTCAGGTAGCCATAGGGCCAGGTGAGCTATTTGGGAAGGGTATGAGGAGGAGTGTTAGCTGTGACTACAACTCTCATTAGGCGTCCCCCTTTTCTGAATCATTTTGTCCACCATAAGCGTGGAAGGGTATACTCAGACATGAGTCCCTTGCTCACTCCTCCATCAGGATTCAAGCAAGCCGGGCCGACGACGCCTGAAATGGCAGAAACCGGTCCCCGGAATCTTGTCTCCTTTCTGGTGAAGAATTGGCTTGGTAGTTTGGTCTGCCCTGTTCCCATGATGCACTGGGCCAGGGACAGACTAATTTGCATATAGCCAGGTTCTGAGCTGGGATGGGGCAGTGAGCTAAATAACGGTGATGGATCAAGCCCTGATCTTTGGACTGGGTAAGAGTGGTCTGCTTAATTCAGACACTCTGTTCATCACCACCCCCTTTTCTGAATCATTTTGTCCACCATAAGCGTGGAAGGGTATGCTCAGACATGAGTCCCTTGCTCACTGCTCCATCAGGATTCAAGCAAGCCGGGCCGACGACTCCTGAAATGGCAGTAACCGGTCCCCGGAAGCTTGTCTCCTTTCTGGTGAAGAATTGGCTTGGTAGTTTGGTCTGCCCTGTTCCCATGATGCACTGGGCCAGGGACAGACTAATTTGCATATAGCCAGGTTCTGAGCTGGGATGGGGCAGTGAGCTAAATAACGGTGATGGATCAAGCCCTGATCTTTGGACTGGGTAAGAGTGGTCTGCTTAATTCAGACACTCTGTTCATCACCACCCCCTTTTCTGAATTACAACTCTCATTAGGCCTGTGCCACCACCCAGCTTTCCAGCAATTCCAACCATCCTTCCTGTGACTCAGCTTTCTTGTGAGTGAGTGAAACTGTGCTGACAAGATTGCTGACGCTGGTAACTGGTGTTTGGAGCACAATGCCTTGCTGTGAGTTTGTAAGAAGTATGTACATGTTAGGAAATTTTAAATGTTTCTATTTAATTGGAGGTATGTTGTTTGTCAATATGACATACACATCACATGCTCATTTACTTGTGCCATTGATAAAAGTAATTTGTATCAGTCTATCCTTGACTGTGATGTCTGTCGATGTGTAATTGGTAAGATTAGTGGATTGTTGAGTAGGTACTCACCAGACTGTGGTGCTCCTGGCATTCCATAAATGCTATCTGGCAGAAGGATGTCAAGCACATTCTCCTCCCAGGAAGTGAAGTGCACGGGCGGTGCAGGAGGTGCCACCGCCAGTCGGCTTACTTTGGGCTTGTTCTCTTGCTATCAGTTTCTTGACCCTCCTTCGCACATCGTAGTACCTGTTCCTTATATCATCCATTGTGCGCAGGCAAGATGTTTGAGCGTTCAACTTGTTGACTATTCTGTCCCACATCGTATTTCTCTGGGACAGGGGGGTCTGTTGGACTATGTTCCCAAATACCTTTTGCTCTACTCTGACTATTTCATCTACAAGCACTTCAAACTCCTTCTCTATAAACCTTGTCTGCTTCTTCTGGGGCATGGTGAGGGTGAGGGTGAAGATGGAGGTGAGGGTGAGTGTGAATAAGTAAAATAGTGTGTGTTTGAGAGTATACTTATGCAAAATAAAAATGTGTACAAGTTGTGTGGTGGGTGAAATGTGAGCGTATGAGGCAGAGAGCAGTGAATCTGTGGCTAATTCTGTGCCCTCTCAGCAGTTCAGTTGCTGCAAAAGATCATGGTAATCTGTTTGGCCCTTTATATAGGTGGATATGTGGGTGTGGCTAATATGTTTTTTATTTTATTTTTTGGCATTGCCAATGCTTGTTTTGACATTATTTGACGTTTTCCAGTTGCCTTTTGTGACACAAACTGACACGGTTCAAAAACCGAGTCTTATGCATCATCATCTGTCATCTGTCCGGAATGCTGTATTTCAACATTTACGAATGAGTCTGTCACATCGGGTCTGTTTCCAGACTAATCAGTCAGACAGATTGAACTCCAAATGAGTCAGTGGGAGTTTACATGCAATGCATCATACTCCATGGTTCCGGCAGTTCACGGTTGACTCGTTTGGAAAGCATTCCAAAACCTATTCGGTAGGAATGCTTTCCTAACCTGATCGTAATCAGCCCCTAAGTGAGTAGGCCACCTTTTTGATAAAATAAATAAGTGTGGGAGACACCAGAAAACAAAGCATTCTTCTGAGTTTGTGTGCTTTGATTTATTTATATCTTGAATCATGTTTTCTACATATTATTGTAATGATATAAAATGAATAGCAGTACAATAAATATGGTATTTTCATCCACGGTTCAATGTTACCATTTGTGTTGAATTTCTTAAATTATAGTACACTTCTTCAAAATAGATCCAGTCTGCACGTTTTTTGCCACTATGTACCTCTTTCTCAGGGCTGGAACGATGTAAAGTGGGTTCAGTTATAGTACTTAGTAATCGCCAACAATACACTCAATATTATTCACCAAGTAACACAAATTAAATGATTTCTGTCAATCTACTACAGAGGTTCTACCAGGAGTGACCCATGCAGGTAAGAGCAGTGGTGAGTCGGGTGGGGGGGTTATTTGACAGACGATGTTTAATCCCCAACCCCACCCTGCCCCACGCTCTTACCTGCATGGGCCGCTCATGGGTTCTACACACCAAGACAGTTGTCAATCATCAATGCTCAGACATATTATAAGAACACAATTATTCTATTATAGAATTATAAATTGTAGTGCAGCTTTAAAAAGTATAGTATTAAAGAAGAGAAAACTTCATTTCAAGACACACTGATGTACAAAAACTACCTACATTTTTTAATGGTAGATCTAATCACCAGTTATAGATTTCGTTTTCGCACATTAGCAGCTGGGTTAGAAAAGACTGCTCAGTCAAGACTAGTCACAGTTAATTACACAGTATATTGCCCACCTCAAATAGCCTTCTGCTAATAGACAACAAATAAATATCACAAGTTCATTTAGATGAGAGGCAACATATATAAAACAGAACAAGATGTTAGTCTTCAATGACTCCACAAAATCGGTAGTCTTGTTTTTTCGTCTTTTATTTTCAGGTTTGCAAACATATGCAGATGACGCTACCAGCCGATGCGTTTCGCCCAAACATGGGCTTCTTCAAGGCTGAAATGGCATATAACATTGGACAAACTTAATAATTTTAACATAATATAGAAATAAAATGTCCACAGTACTTGTGAGACAGCAGACAACATACAACATACAAGTTGCAGTTTCAAAGATGATACGAAATTTAACCGAAGAAGTTTGAAAGGACCTCAAGAGAGAGAAGAACCGAAAAGGAGTTAAAAGTTTAATGATTAAGGAAAGTGAATGTGAGTAGAAATTAAGTTGTGAAAAAAATCATCATATCAGAGGCTCAGAAATAAGGACCAAAAAGAAGTGAATAATTAAAAAAACAAGGTGACACACATTGCAGCTGCTGCACGTGTAGAAGCCTTTTGGCCAAAAAAAAGGCTTCTACACGTGCAGCAGCTGCAATGTGTGTCATCTTGGCTGCAACAGAATGACAACATTTCAGTACAATACAAATACTGAACACAGTATCTATCAGTTCATTAATTGTCTGACCACCTTTGTGGTTTATGTCATAATCTGTGGATGCAAAAAGATCTATGTCGGAAGTACAACTAGACAATTAAAGGTTCGCATACAAGAACATCGTAGAGCAGCAATTAATGGAGACACCTCATATGCTATTGCTTCACATGAATGCGAGAGGGATGTTGATAGATCACGCTTCCGCTTCCATGGAATTGACAGCATTGGAAATCATCAGCGTGGTGGGGATAGAGCATTGACCTTAAGACAGCTTGAAGCTAAGTGGATTTGTGCATTACGCTCATCCTCTCTTGGGCTTAATACTGATAGGGAGATGCATTACTTCCTGTAGAGTCTCCTATAGAGTAGTAGCCTGTTGGTCCAGCGAATATCACGCTCTCCGCAGTATAAACAACAATATCATGCTTGCTATCTGATATGTGATAACAAAGCTATCACGGACATGGGAGCCTTCATAGGCAAGGCAAGTACTGCAACTCAAATATATCCACCTTTGGTAGAAAGCCTCATGGTTTAGATTTGATATAAGAATACCTGATATTGTTAATTGTTCTTAAGACTGTTTTTAAGTGCATGTACACTGATTCAATGTGTCTCCACTAACCGTGTTTTCGTGTGACAACAAATTACACAAGTGTATTTTATTTTTATTTGTGTATCTTTAACTGTTTTGCTTATATAAAGAAATATGTAGATTTGTCCAATGGGTGCTCCCTTGTGTCTGGACAAAGCTATAGAGCTCTAATTAGAGCGAAACACTGTGTCAGGGGTTGCTTTTACTCATTTCAGGTTGGCTTGAGTTGGTATTTCAGTAATTCAAAGCTGTAATAGTGTGCCAGGAGTGATAAATGGCTTTTGTAATTTTACAGCTCGGCAAGGACAGCACTGTACTAGTCCTATGCTTAAAGACTTTGCTGTATAAATTGCAAAAGACTTTGTCATTTTCTATCTCGGCATGGATAGCACTGTGCTAATCCTATGCTTAAAAACTTTGATAGAAAAACAGACATTTCTGTTGTGTCAATAACCACAGAAATTGATGATGAATAAGTACGTTTAATCGTGGATAAAGAAGCACTCCCAGCAACACATCTGAAGGCTCCGGACAGTCAGCAGCAACTGCCCTTACAGTAACTGTACAGTGTGGAACGGCACGATAACATATCGTGCCGTGTAGCGAGACACATGTATTCAAAAGATAACAAATGCACGAGGTACAATTGAAAGGAAATACATGCGCGAAAATAAACACGAGAAGGAGCGCATGCATACACAACACACCTTCCTCCCTTATAAAATGAAACAAAAAAACAATTAAAAAAACAAACTAAACCTAAAATGTTCCTATTATATAAGCAACAAAGTCTGACAACCATTTTGGTTTTCTTGTAGTTCTTTTTTGCAAAGAAACATTATTACTGTAGATAGATTGAGATTGAGATTGAGATTGAACACCAACATTCTGAGTGATATTACTACTGGAACAGCAGGGTGTTGCATCCATATCACAACAAACTACATCTCCACTCAAATCCTCATCCAAATATGAAAAATCAGAATTCTTCAAAGTAGATCCTTTGCAGTAAACATCCTTATCAGCCTTGAGAATAGCAATCCTACTGAGATTCCAAATTTTATTGTCTGATAATCCCACTGAATTTTTTTAAATCTCAATAACTTCGAAAGGACCCATGAATAAAATTTTACTTTCTTGACCTTCCAAGGTTTTTTGACTTTAACCATCATACCCATTTCTACTTTCGGATCTGTTTTTGAACCAAACTTCTCATCAAAGTACTTCTTATTGGTACTATGGGTACGAATAAGATTCTCTTTAACCTTTCCCAGATCCACATAAGAAGAAGTTGACTTAACTAACCATGATGGATTCACTTTGGTTCTGGGAAGTCTTCCCCTCATAATTTCAAAAGGAGAATATCCAGTCATGGAATTCATAGTTGTTCTGTACATCCATACTTTCTTAAAAATGTCCACTTCCCATTTTTTGTCCTCACTACCAACAGACTGTATAGTACCCTTCAGAACTCTATTGAACCTCTCTATCACTCCATTCCCACTTGGATTATAGAGAGAAGTAGTGGAATGAACTATGCCAAGCCTTGAAAAGTAATCCTTTGCTTTGTTAGAATTAAATTGGACTCCATTATCAGTTATGAGTCTAACTGGTAGCCCTTCTTCAATGAAAACTTTATCCAAAAAACACAAAACAGAGTCAGTATCTATTTTATGAACAATCTTGATAATGGGCCATTTAGAAAAAATGTCAATAGCCGCAATGATGTACTTAGAATCACAACCAATTGGACCCATAATGTCCATAGCAATAGTTTCCCATGGATTGTCAGGAATGGTATGCACACCCATATTGGGTTTAAGAGTAACCAAGGATTTATCAGAATTCGCGCAAGTAACGCAATTCCTAACTAAACGCTCAATAAACACATCCATGCCTGGCCACCAAAATAAATGCTTAACTTGTTGTTTAGTCCTGACCATGCCACTATGACCTTCATGACCCTGTAAAACTATGACCTTCCTCACACCTACCGGTGGTACAATACGTTCACCTCTTTTAATGACATCATCACAATATAAAAGTTCTGATCTCACCTCCCAGAAACTCTTCAATTCTGAACTAATGTACTTCTTATCAGGCCAAACATCAGTGATGTAACTTGCCACATTCTTCAAAACCTCATCTTCCTCAAATTTCTCCCTCCATAAAGTCTGATCAATAGAAATGCGACCCTCATCATGAATCATAGCAATCTGAAAATCATCCCACTCATTATGCAAGTCTTCTTGAATGGGTAAAGGCATCCTTGACAAAAAATCAGCAGAAACATTTTCCTATCCAGGTACATATTGTATGTCACAAATAAAATCCTGTAAGCGCATAGACATGCGTGCAATGCGGGCTGAAGCTCTCAACATCCCTTCAGTAGTGAGAAGACGTAATAAGGGTTTATGATCACTCCTCAATGTACACTCCTTACCCCAAACAAACACTCTAAAGTGTTCTAAAGCCCAAATGCACGCTAACGTCTCCCTTTCTATTGTGGAATACTTTACCTCAGAAGGAGTAAGGGCTCTAGAGGCATGTGCAATAATGACTTCCTTTCCTTCCTTAGTTCTTTGAGTAAATACAGCCCCAAGCCCTTTTGAGCTAGCATCAGTGGTAATAATATTTTGTAAAGAAGGATCAAAACAAGAAAGTGCATTCGCGGAGCAAATAGCACTTTTCACATCACAAAATTCTTTCTCGCGCTCATCTGTCCATTCAAAAACAACCCTATTCTTAATTAACTGTCTGATATTAAATGTTCTACAAGAAAAATCAGGTACATATCTGGCATAAAACTCAACTAGTCCTAAAAAGGATCTTACATCATCCTTAGACTGAGGATGAGGCGCAGACTCAATGGCTTCTAAAAGAGAAGATTTTGGTTTGATACCCTCTTCACATAGTTCGTGGCCTAAATAATTAACAGAATGAACCCCAAATTTACATTTTTCATACTTAATGGTAAGACCATGTACATTTAGTGCACTGAAAACCTCTTCTAGAGCAGCAATGTGCTTATCTCTGTCATCATTAAAGACCAAAATGTCATCTTGGAAACAGATGGCATTTTTGCAATCCTTTAGAATGTCTTGCATCACCCTCTGAAAAATGGCCGCTGCAGACGCCAAACCCTAAGGCATCCTGTTAAATCTGAAGCACCCAAATGGAGTGATAAATGCAGTTAGGTCTTTACTCTTCTCATTAAGCTCTATCTGGTGGTAAGCAGCAGATAAGTCAATGGTTGAGAAAAATTTTGAACCACCAACTGATACATTTCAGAAATGCGGGGAAGGGGAAATTGATCCACAACAATGTTATTGTTAAGGTGGCGAAGGTCAATACAGAGTCTGACCTTGCCATTGGCTCGTCTGGCAACCACTATGGGCGAAACCCATTCAGATGATTCAATTCTTTCTATTATGCCACTTTCCACTAAAGCACCTAACTCATTCTTTACTTCCTCTCTAACAGCAAAAGGAATATTTCGAGCTTTGTGTACTTTAGGACAGGCATTTTTCTTTAAGCGAATTTCGTGTTTAAAATTGGTTAACCTCCCAATGCCTTTTGAAAAAACATTAGGAAACTTATTCAACATCAAAGTAGAAATTCCATTTTGTTCATCAATTAACATTACAGGATTAGGGCTATTAGGATTCAAAATAATATCTAGTTTGCCCTGGTCAAACCAGCTAAGCACTGAAGGACCTTTTTTTGAAACATACAACTTTGCAATACACTTTCTGTTTTTGAATCTGAAGACTAATGTTCTGAATCCTAAAATGTCTATCCTTCCACCAGAGTACCCTTCAGGATTAATATCACTCTTCTCTAAATGGTTACCTAATCTATGCACAAATAATTTTTTCCAAACAGATTCACATACAATAGAATAAGGTGAACCCGAATCAGCATACATGTTGATTTTTACACCTCCAATAACCATATCACATAATGGTTTTTTCTTAATCCTAGTATCATTTACATTCAAAATTACAGACTCTTTTACATTTAACACGAAAGAACAGTTGTTAGAGTCATTTGCAAAAGTTTCATCATCACTGTTGTCACTTTGCTCAATACATTTCACTTTTTGGTTAACTTTACCCTTTCTGCAAGCAGAAGTAAAATGTCCCATTAAACCACAATTTGAACATTTCTGTTTTAAACCAGGACAGATTTTGTTATTTGCCAAATGTGATTTGCTGTTGCATCTGAAACACTTTAAGTTACCTTTGAACTCCTCAGAATTCCCTTTGGAGGAAAAGGTTTGTTTCTTTTTTGAAAAATCCTTATTCTTATTATCATATTTAGGATTTATCTTGGAAACAATATCTTTACTAACAGAAACTTCTTTACCTTTGACTTGTTGCGCACTCCTACAGGAAAGTTCTGCCTTTCTTACAATGGATACAACAAAATCTAAATTTTCATCACCATTGATCCATAATCTTTCTTGTATGGTTTCATTACTTGAGTGCATAACTACTTGATCTCTAATAAGATCTTCTTGTAAATTTCCAAATTTACAATCTAAAGCCAAAGTTTTTAGAGAAGACACAAAATTGTCTACAGATTCTTCACTTAACTGTTTCCTCTGAAAAACATTAAATCTGGAGATTCCTATACATACCTTAGGAGAACAATGCTTATCAAAGTCATATACAGCCTTATCAAAAACATTCATATCACCACTAGCTTGTGATATGGGCAATTGATTAAAAGCTTTTAATCCTTCAGGTCCTAAGCAATGTAAGAAAATACCTTTCTTTTCTGGAGCTTTCATCTTCCCATTGGCATCTAAAGTTTCAATGTAATTTAAAAAGTAAGCCTTCCATTCAATCCAAGGCATACAAGGAGAACCATAGGTAAATAGCAAATCTCTCTTTGGAACCTAATAGTGTCCCATTTTCATACCCAGACCACACAGTTGATCTAGAAAGTTAACATTGTTATACCCAAAAGACATAAGAAAAATAGAGAAGATACAGAGTCAGAAAAAGAATAAGAATACCCATCAGCCCACTCATAAGTGGAATCTCGTCATCTGGGTATATGTTGGCAAATGGTGTCCTATAGGTTCTACCTCGGATAAGATTCACGAGGCTCCCTAATATTGGACCCAAAACATTACACCAACAGATGGCAGTATATGAGCGGGAGGGGCTAGAAGTTTGCAGTGCTCAAAAAAGAAGAAAAGAAAGGAAAATGATCCAAGTGATTCTAAAAATACCTACAGTGATGTCATAGAACACTTTATTGGGGCTGACCATCAAAGTGGTATGATTAAAAAACAGTATGTTGATAGCATGTAAGGAATTGCTACCCACCAGTGATGTTATTCGGTCAACATGTTTCAGCCTAGAAAAGGTTTTCGTCAGGACCTCTATGGTGCTACTGCAACACTTACTTTAGTGATGTGATGTGGAATCTACACCTGCTTTCCAAAAGGAAAAAAGTGTATCTTCTCCTGTATATACAATGTAAAAAAAGACAAAACACAATACAACAGAACAGGATTATAGATATACAGTTCATGTATCCTAGGTCTCTGTGGTGTAACTATAATCATTAGTAGGACACTCACCCTTATTGTAGGGAGAGAAAACCTCACCTCACCTGGCCACTGCTCAGGGTAGAAGGAGGCCACGCACTGGAAAAAACAAATCAATTGTAAAGTTAAATCCAGAGGCAATTGAAAAGAAGAAAGAATTGATTTAAAAACATATGAATTGGTGACACACATGGTTAAACAACATGGCCAGAATGGTTTTCCATTGCATCAGGAAAAACCGCCCAAAACAGAGCTGACTGCACTAGCATGCACTGTCCTTCATAGTAAAATGGAACAGGTAGCTAGCTAGAATCTCAGCAGCGTAAGGCACCTACTCCTGTGCTGTAAAATGGTCCCTTCAAAAAGCAAGGTACCAGCAACATCCATCCAAATGAACCGCCACCACTGACCTCTCCGTCGTTGCCTCGGGGTAGAAACTGAGCCGAGGGGGAGGCGATGATGAGAGGTCGTGCGCGGTTTTAAGTATACACCACGGCGGACCTGAAAGGAAGCTCACACCACAAAGGATGTGATTGGTTAACAACCTCCTCGTGGGGTGACCAATAGCAGCCAACCTCACAAGTAGCCACACAGCATACACGGACAAAACGGAACCTGCCGCTCTGGCGGTCGATAGTGTAAAACAGTAACTCCGTCACTCCCAAATCAATGAAATTATGACGAAGAATGTTCCAAATAGCGTTTGAAGGGAATTCAAAGGATCTTAAGACTACAGAACACCCGCATACCCAAAATTGGTAGCGGACCTTGGTGAAAACTCCTCCCTCGGGCGCCGCTGGAGGCTCGCGCATTGGTTACAGCGGAGCCAATCAGCGGCGTCCATTAGTCTTCAGACAGAAGCCCGCTTTTCAAAGGCAAAACGGGCCTATCTTGGTATGAGAAATATCGAGCAATCCACAGATGCAATAGAAGGCAGACCCATAGAAATGTCCCAGATAGCGTTTGTAGGGAACATTCAGAGGATCTTGAGATTACCAAACACACGTATATACCCAAAATTGGTAACGAAACTAGGTGAGAACGCATCTCCCGGGCGCTGCTTGAGGCTCACGCATTGGTTACAGCGGAGCCAATCAGCAGCGTCCCTTTGTCATCAAACAGACGACCGCTTGTCAAAGGCGGATGTTCCCAACCAAGAATCGTACCAAAGCTCAGCCGAGCCTATCTTGGTATATGATAAGAAACTGAAATTGCAAGAAATTAGCAGATGCAATGAAGGCAAAACCTTAACGGTGCACGGGGCAGATGTAAAAGACACCCAACCAAGGACGTCACTGTCGGCTCCCGCATTGATTAAGGCAGAGCCAATCAGCAGTGATTCTTGGTTTAACAGCACATGTCCGCCTAAGGACGAACACTGGTGTTAGTTAGACGCTCGTGTGGCCTCTATCTCTATGAGCCTCAATCATTTACCTACAGTCTGTCTGTATGTGTGTACATTGAAAATGATTATGGCAGAAAATGTGACCAACTCGTTTGTCAGATAGAGCGGACTGAGGCCAATAAAGACACACTGTTGGCACATAAACACCTGGAGAAAGTACCCTATGCTCTGGAATAACAGAACCTCTACAGTGCCTGATTAGTATCTTGGTGATGGGCATCAAAAAGAGAGGTGTATAGTTAGCCCTGCCTTGATAGTTAAGGCATCCCCTATACTCAGGAAACACCTGTTTGAACAGTAGAGGATCTTTTGTTGATTGATTATATCATTAACTGCAGAGATGCAGATGTCATGCATAACAATAGATCGATTGGCATCATGAACGCTATGGTGGTTTAGCCTCTTCTAAATAACATGGAATAAGATGGGTTGTGTTGTGCACACATCGAAATGCTCAATTGTACACTCACAGCTGCAACCATGGAATGTCATCATTCAGTCCCTCTATATCACTACGGAGTTTGTAAACCCATCTTTGCTCTTTTCTTAGTAGAAAAAGTGAAACATCAGTGACGTGACTGGGTATGTACGGTTGTTCCAGAATCAGCCACCTGAGGTCATCAGGATTGTGTCTTTTGTCAAGAAAGTGAGTGGTGAGCCGTGTTGCCTGCTTTTTGCGCCTCATGGTGCTCATGTGTTCCTGAATACGCAATTTCACTTTTCTTGTGGTCATACCAATATACCTTAGACCACAAGGACAGGTAATCTGGTAAATCACTTTCTCGCTATTGCAATTAGTGTGGCGTTTAAGTTGCCATGGTCGAGAAGTCCCAATGTCCACTGCAAGAGTTTTAGTGGTTAGCGGACACACTGAACAGTTCCCGCAGGGATGATGTCCTTGTACTGGTGGCCAGTTCCAAAGGGTGGGTGTTGATTCACCCATTTCTTGTCGAGGTCTTGTGTGAACAAGAGAGTCTCTCAGGTTGTTCCCTCTTTTAAATGAAAAGAGTGGAAGTGGAATGCTCTCACCCGAACTGTTCAGGATGCGCCACCTCTTTCTAATCATCTTCTGAATTTTGGAAGATGATGTATTGTACGTGGTCACACATACCAGCCTGTCCAGGGGTGGTTTTATGACTGGAGGCTCCAACAAGGCTTCACGATGGTTGTTCGTAGCGCGTTTCAAAGAAGTGCGGACCAGAGTGTTAGGATAGCGCCGCATTCTCAGCTTAGTGGAGAGATCCTTCGCTTTGAGGCGGAAATCTGTGATATTCGAACAATTCCTCCGGACCCTCAGGAACTGCCCAAAGGGGAGGTTCTCACGTTTTTACATTGTCTTTTTTTACATTGTATATACAGGAGAAGATACACTTTTTTCCTTTTGGAAAGCAGGTGTAGATTCCACATCACATCACTAAAGTAAGTGTTGCAGTAGCACCATAGAGGTCCTGACGAAAGCCTTTTCTAGGCTGAAACATGTTGACCGAATAACATCACTGGTGGGTAGCAATTCCTTACATGCTATCAACATACTGTTTTTTAATCATACCACTTTGATGGTCAGCCCCAATAAAGTGTTCTATGACATCACTGTAGGTATTTTTAGAATCACTTGGATCATTTTCCTTTCTTTTCTTCTTTTTTGAGCACTGCAAACTTCTAGCCCCTCCCGCTCATATACTGCCATCTGTTGGTGTAATGTTTTGGGTCCGATATTAGGGAGCCTCGTGAATCTTATCCGAGGTAGAACCTATAGGACACCATTTGCCAACATATACCCAGATGACGAGATTCCACTTATGAGTGGGCTGATGGGTATTCTTATTCTTTTTCTGACTCTGTATCTTCTCTATTTTTCTTATGTCTTTTGGTTATAACAATGTTAACTTTCTAGATCAACTGTGTGGTCTGGGTATGAAAATGGGACACTATTAGGTTCCAAAGAGAGATTTGCTATTTACTTTTCTCTCCTTTTGTTCTCTTCAGACCTTCAGTACCTTCCGTGTGTTTTATTGACTAGTTGGGGGACTAGGTACTAGTGGGTCTATAATAATTTCTCCCCTTGGACCCTCCATCACTTTTTGTCTCTCTATACAAGGAGAACCACCTGCTGACCAATAACTTTGTGGTGGAGAAAGAGTGTAACCTTGCGCACTCATAATGAAGAAGATGTGTAACTAAAATCACACCTAGTAATAATAATGATGTTCTGAAAGTCGGGTTAATTAAACAAGTAAATAGTAAATGAAATTACTACATAACATTCAGGTAAATAAATAAATAAAAAATAAACAGTCACTCGATCTTTGAAGGTGTGGATAACTCTCAGTCACTCGATCTTTGAAGGTGTGGATAACTCTCAGTTACTCGATCTTTGTAGGTGTGGATAACTCTTTCCTTTTCACCTCGTAGCTTGTATTCAAACCGGAAGAAAATGAAGTCACCTCTTTTCTTTCGTTAAAGAAAAAAAACAGGAGAGTAGCGTCCCAATGGAATCAACCAATCACTTCTGCCCAAAATTATCCATACGTCAGCACGGTAATCCCATGTGGAAAACGAAAACGATGTGAAGACGATGTTCACGCACACAGCGCAAAGTAGGAAGCTGAGGAAGAGACGCGTCGATGTACAAGGAAAAAGTGAGTAAAGTAATTCCAAACTTCACTTTGTTAATCTCGGAAATATCATCAGCGTTTGCTTTGTAGATCAGGAAAAATCGTCAGCGTTCAAAGACGTGACTATAAATTTTCGATGCTCATAGGAAAATGAGTTTTATTTTAAATTAAGCCAGGAAATGCTTCTGAAATGCTCCGTCCCTTGTCGCCAAATTGTTGTGTCAATAACCACAGAAATTGATGATGAATAAGTAAGTTTAATCGTGGATAAAGAAGCACTCCCAGCAACACATCTGAAGGCTCCGGACAGTCAGCAGCAACTGCCCTTACAGTAACTGTACAGTGTGGAACGGCTTGATAACATATCGTGCCATGTAGCGAGACACATGTATTCAAAAGATAACAAATGCACGAGGTACAATTGAAAGGAAATACATGCGCGAGAATAAACACAAGAAGGAGCGCATGCATACACAACAATTTCAGGTGAGCAGATCTAGAGTGTCGCTGGTGTTGAGAGTGCTCTTACAGGGGCTGCTTTCCACCTAAACTTGAGAACTACCCAGAGTTCTCTTCTTCTTTTTGCATAATTTATGCGTCACTATATGCATGAAAGGGTTTTGTTTTGATATATATATATATATATTACCTACTGGCGGTCGCCAGTAGGTATATATAGTTAGGATTTTTTCTCTATGGGATTTTTGAAAATTCTATGTCTAATAACTTTGGCGTTTGTGGACGGAATTGGCTGAAATTTTCAGGAAAATGGCACATTTTGTTTCTGAGCAGCCCTCGAAAATTTGGGGGGGGTTCGTCAAGGGGGGGCTGAGAAAAAAGGGGGGTCCCAAAACGTGTTTTTAACATTGAGTTTTCCATAGGGCGGTTGGCCTCACTTTTAGCCCGAACGGCTGAATGGATTTGCACGAAACTTGGCAAAATTGTAGGGACTGGTAGCCCGATGTGCCTTTTGTAGGTCTCAATATATGTGCTACAGTGTATTTTGAGAAATTAACGTTTAAAAAAAGATATATATCTGTAACAGCGGACCGGGCAGCGCTCCAGGACGCGTACTTTTTGCGCAACGGAGCTTTGTGAAGCGAAGCTGATTGGTTCTCCGGCGTCTGTCAACATTCCAAACAGTCCGTAGCGGCCGCCATCTTGTCTCTCGGTAGGATCGAGAGACAAGAGGAGGCGAAAGCGAAGGGGCAAATGACCATAAGGGGGAATAGTAGATCCTCGCTGACCCCCTAGGTTTGATGTGGAGGTTTTAAAAGGGCCCCGCGGGGCAAAAAAAAATAATAATAATAATAATCGAACGGCTGAATGGATTTGCACGAAACTTGGTAAAATATTAGGGACTGGTAGCCCGATGTGCCTTTGCTAGGTCTCAATATATGTGCTCCAGTGGATTTTGAGAAATTAACGTTCAAAAAAAGATATATATCTGTAACAGCGCTCCGCTTCGCGTAACGGAGGTTTGCGAAGCTGATTGGTCATTCTGTCACTGGGCTATAGTTGGGCTACATCTGGCTGATATTTGGGCTACATTTGTTTTTTTTCGTCTCTGGCGGCCATCTTTGGGCTACATTGGGCTACATTGGGCTTCATTGGGCTTCATTGGGCTACATTGGGCTACATTTGGGCTCCAACATATATATAGGCCAATGTAGCCCAATATATATTTTTCAAAGTTAATTTTCGTAAAAACCACTGGAGCATATATCTTGAGACATAGCAAAGGCACATCGGGCTACCAGTCCCTACAATTTTGCCAAGTTTCGTGGAAATCCATTCAGCCGTTCGAGCTAAAAGTGAGTCCAACCGCCCTATGGAAATGAAGGAAATGAATGGGTAATTTGTAATTAGCAAATAGCTCATCGCAAACTAGGAATGGTAAAGAATCGCTATTTATTCCTTAAAGTTCGCTATTTAGGAAATGCAAAAAACTTTGATGATACATATGGCGGTTCATCTCTAACAAGATAAGAAGCATAGGGATAGATTTATGATGACTGGCGCATCACCAGGGATGTGTTAGTCATTCTGTGCCGCTGTTCCGTCACCTATGGTGTGCTGCATTTACAATGCGGCGCATCATGGGGCAAAAACAGCACAGATGCGTGATGTATCTGTGCCGTAAAGGTGGCGCATTGCTGGAGTTGTATCGCAAGTGTGATCAAGCTCCAGCAAGGGTCTGGGGTGCCCCTGTCGCAGGGTTTCTGTTCTCACACAGAACTGTGGACAGAGGATTGGAACCTCGGCGAATTAGGGTGTCCCAAAACTCACCTTAGTAATCAAAAACCCCATAGCAAGCTAGGTACAGTGTCACATTGGATATAACAAACTCTCAATGTTTAGACAATCCAGAATATGAACTTATAGTACCTCAGGATACGTGGAACTCATGAACAGTCGGTCGTTATATATTTCTTAGAAACCAGAACATGGAGTTAGGAAGAACACATGTGTATTTGAAATGTTTATTTACTAATGCCGTCTTCTCAGGCGTAGTATCTTAGATAATACAAGTACACATATTATCAGTAGCAAAATTACCAGCATAGTTACTAGTACATAAAAAGCGAATGGTGACAGTATGTTAACATGCTGTAAATGAATAAGAGTTAGCAACACTTATAAGCAGCCGCGGGCCGTGGAGGGAGTTACGGTGGGGCAGGGAGGCGGGGAGGGGGAGGGGCAGGGTGGAGAGGGCTCCACCCTGCTTCTCCCCCTCCCCGCCTCCCTGCCTCACCGTAACTCCCTCCACGGCCCGCGGCTGCTTATATCTCACCCTCCCTAATACACATATTATATTATTTGCTAAGAAGGTCTCTTTGTGTTGGTTTAGGGCGTGCCCATACTTTAGTGTCTTAGATTTGAAGGAATCACATCAGCATACACCAGCTCTCTCTTCATGTGAACCGCATCAAGTGTTGTGTATGTGTGTTCGGCAAAGCAATATAAAACCCGCCTCATGCTTAGTTGGCAGAAGTTGCACTTATGTTATGAGTATGAAGTCGTGGAGATCAGACCTCATAACAATTCTGTATCGTGTTGTTCTTGAAACTTTAGCACTCGCTGTACAGATATAGTTTAACAAGCAAAGCAGATAGTAGAGCAATAACATATTATTCTCATGTAAACCACGATGAACTACTAGGTTGAAAGCTAAAGCAACAACTAAGTGTCGTGTGCAGAAGTTGCAAAAAAGGAAAAATGGCGTTTAAACCGGTAATGAGCCCATGCTAACTTAACACGGTGTAAAGATATCCAGGACCTAGATGACACCTCCCCATGATCCGGAAACGAACTGAATAAGATAATAGAAGTGCCATCTCATGAGAGCAGATTGCAAGTTTATATGTGGACGGTCCGCAAGGTAAAGCATTAAAAACTAGGAAAATGTAATGCTAAAGAAAAATAAAACAGCCAAGTACTTTATCGAGTCTTAAGCCAATAGGCAAGGTAAATAATAAAAACTTGACAAATAAGTCAATGAATTGTCAATGAAATGCTAGTACTCAGCATATCAAACATGAAAAAGGTCTATGACATAACTGTGTATGCAAAATAAGCTGCAACAGCCTCCAATAGGAAGTCACCGTCTTCATCCGAAAACAGTTCAGCCATCCAATTTAAAAGCGGAAAAGAACATACGTGCTCTCCCAGCACCGGATCCTCTATCACCATCAGAGGACAGCTCGGTGGGTTTTCAAGAAAGCTCTGTTCCAAGAAAGACTGTGTTGCCGCCAGTAAATTCCAGGGACCAATTAGTCCATGCATCAATGCCACAGCCATAATCCTTTCGCCAGGACAAACCAACTCGTGAGTAATGATAGGAGTCATCAGCTGATTAAAGTCGACGTCAGGAGAAACCGGTCCGCAGAGACACAAATCAATGGCCCAATCGAAATCACAGGTCAGGCAGTGAAATACAGGCTGGACACAGGTGAAGTAGGAGAATCGAAAAGATAATCCATATGCCGTGCTTAATATCGCCAACGGCATTGTGCCATAATATTCTAGCATGCGATTGCGGAACAGTGTCAGCAGCTGCAGGGCGGGAGGTTGCATAGGAGGGACATCCATATTTAAAAATGTAAAAAAGCACAAGAGCGTCCGCTGGTAATGCAAGTAAAAATGGCAATCCACGAAGCAGAGTGGAAAAAATGGAATGAAAGAAAGCAGGGATGACTCCAAAGATTTTCTCAAATGAAGTCACGAGACCACTGGTAACAACTTTAAAAAAGTGCGCCAGGGCCTTTGTGGAGGATGCGTTAAAGATAGTCCGATCCATCTTGCTGAAATGGAAAGGCAAATCTGAATTGAAAAGGGTCTGCACCTCTGTACGGGTGTTCGCTATGTGAAGCACGAAAGTTTCACGGGCCGAACTCAAGGCCACCTCCCTCTGAGACAAAAGAGCTCTTATTCTTGCCATGCCGTTGAAATCTGCTCCCAAGGTTGGTATTTGTGGCGAGATTGAAAACTCCCTATGTTCATGTGTGGGAGGAAATAGAACATTTCTGCAGCAAATAACCCGTTCACTTACTGTTACGATAAAAGGAATACTTTTAATTAACCCAGAACAATCTTCATTATTGAGCATCAAATAACTACCATTTTCCAACAACTTGAACGTGGGGATGATAGCAGAACTGGCGTGCCTTGCAACACGCAAGCCATATTTGGTCGGTGTTTGTTGCATGAACCGTGTAACTGTATGTGCCTACACATTAGTGAATGATCTGGCGTCTCAGTGCATTCCTCTCCATTCAGATAAACTTCTTGATCATCTTTGAAACATCTGTATGTGTATGGAAGCGACCAGACCTCATGAAGAAAAGCACTACCTAAAGGTTCATAACGACCTATTGGTATATATTTCATACAATTTGAAAACTTATATAAAGCAAAAGGCAGCGTTATAAAACCGTGGATAAGGCACGTTGCCAAAAAACCCGCAATCCTCTGCTGATGATGTCACTGAGCATGTCATGAATGATGTAATATGTGACATCATCAGCAGTGGATTACGGGTAATAGTATCTCTAGTTTACTCCCCTATAGCTGTCTTTCTTTTAACATAAGTGTCTGTTTCCTTCCCTTATACTTACTGTTTTTGGTTCGCTTCCGGTTCGCGTACCGGCGAGCGAACTGGGAAGCGAACTAAGAGAAATAGAGGTTGGCACAGTTCCAAATATTGTACCAATTTTTTAATAACGGGGAGGTAGTTCTGAAAAGAACTATTTTTTTTATTGTTTTTGTTGTTTTATATTTTTTTTATTATTTTTCGGAACATTTTTTTACTTTTTTTAATTTTTCTGAACAGTTTTATATTTTTTGGGGTTTTTCTTGGAGGGGGCAATGAAAACGATTCATTGTAAAGGGCTCAACAGGAGCAACAAAACAAAAAAAAAGTATTTATTATTTTGGGCGTTTCGTACAAACTTGCATATGATAGTCAATAGCTCTGTTGATCAGAGTGATGCTTCTTTCTCCGTAGGAAATGAATCCATCGCAAAATACGCAGATGTGTTTTACTTCACCAAATCTCATTTGTATATTTGGCACCATCTCCCTGCCCTCTGGTCCCGTTACTTCCGGTACAACAGATCTTCTGGCCATAATAGGGAGATTATCTAGGTCGTTCCGAAACTGTGCAGCACTGTAGTTGTTAGGATGCCACCTAGTCATATGGCGATGCATTGTGTAGTTTCCGAAACTGTATTTTTTCTCGGTTCCTCTGGACAGTCTATCTTGACATATAAGGCAAGTTACGTATCTTGCATTTACTTTTTTCTGACCTTTGGGAATTTTAAAAAATTGCCAAATGAAGTTTTCTTTCCGGTGAGACGTCCTGGGCTCCTCAGGCAAAAACTGCCTCTCTTCGTGCTCGTCGTCCTGTTCCTCTTCTTCCTCTTCTTGTTGAATTATAACTTGAGCAGGTGGTCCACTCTTCCTTGGATGTGGTGGAGGTGGTGGGGAAGAACCAGCTGAAGCTACTAAAGAAGCCATTGCTCAGTGATCACAAAGGGTCTTTCTCTCACAATGATGAAAGTCAGAGTGAGGAAAGAAGGAGGGATTTTCATCATTTGGGAAAAACAAGAGTTCTCAACCAATGAAAAGTGTTCATTTTAGATTATATGACCTAGTCTTACATCATTAGGAAACCAAAAGTGAAATGAACCAATGAAAAGTGTTATTACCAAGTCACATGACCTGCTGTGTTTACGTTAAGCGCTTTGCAGGGCCTCCCGGTTTGCTTCCAGAAACCTGCGCTTTGCGACTCGCTTCGCGTACCAGTTCGCTAACGTAGCACGTCATATGACGTATCACGCGACAACGTGAAACGTCATGCGGACGGGAGGCGTCACGATGTTGTTTTGTAACGCGGCAGTTGCGGTAAAGAAACGTTTACCGGCTCGCGGTCTATTTCGCGGCATCAAGGTCAGCTAACGGGAAGCTTCCCGATTCGCAAAGCGGGAACGAAGAAAAAAAAATATTTTTAAAAAAAATTATTCATAAACATATAAAATATATTTTTGGATTTAAAGAAGAATACATTTTACAGCTACAGATATTAGCTGTTAAAAAACCAATGAAATTCACTGAAAAAACCATAGGTTATAGACCATATATAGTTAGGAATTAGCATTTACAAAACCTTGAAAATTCACTGAAAAAACCATAGGTTATAGACCATATATAGTTAGGAATTAGCATTTACAAAACCTATTTTACTCACACAAAACCATTGAAATTCCATATATAGTTAGTTGCACTAACTATATATTGCGCACCCGCAATCTACTGCTGATGATGTCACATATTACATCATTCATGACATGGTCAGTGACATCACTGATGACATCACTGATGACATCTCAAATGACATCACTGATGACATCACTGATGACATGTGATTTGACATCAATGACCACATCACTGATGATATCATTCATGTGACAATACAATGCATCTCCTCACATTTTAATATAACCTCTGTTTCACCCAGTGTTAAATACAGAGTATAATTTTTGAAACCATTGACACACCAATACTAGTTACTACATACGCACTCACTGATTCCTATGTCTACACACACATTCACTCATTCACCCATACAATCATTCATACATACAATCACTCATCTTTACAACACTATCATATGCACTCATACACCTATACAGACACTCACAGTCTGCCACTCATCCATGGAGTTACTCACACACGTAGTCAGTCCTGTTAAAGAATCAATGACACTTCCATTTTCTTGTCTATACAGTTAAACATAGAGCACCTTACATTTTCAAACATATACTAACACATACTTACCTTCTTATAGAATCATTGATACAAGTACACATTGATCTGCACAGAGTCACACACCTCCCAGCCAGCCAGCCACACACACACTCAGTCTCCCATACAAATACTTGGACAATCAATCAGTAACCCATATAGTTAATCATATAGCTACTGATCAACACGTGCAGCAGTTTACAGAACAACAGACATAATGATGCTCAAATTAAGATAGTTTAGTCACTAACCCATGCACTCAGTGAGACACATTTAATCACTCACTCATACATTCAGTCATGCACCTACTAAATCCTTTGTCCAGACACTTATACTTCCACTCATTCTTCAATATGTAAGACACATTTTAACTTTACAGAAACACACAGTCACTGGATGATGTCATCAGTGATGTCATCAGTGATGTCATTTGAGATGTCATCAGTGATGTCATCAGTGATGTCATTTGAGATGTTATCAGTGATGTCATTTGAGATGTCGTCAGTGATGTCATCAGTGATGTCATTTGAGATGTCATCAGTGATGTCATCAGTGATGTCACTGACCATGTCATGAATGATGTAATATGTGACATCATCAGCAGTGGATTGCGGGTGCGCGATATATAGTTAGTGCAACTAACTGTATATGGAATTTCAATGGTTTTGTGTGAGTAAAATAAGGTTTTGTAAATGCTAATTCCTAACTATATATGGTCTATAACCTATGGTTTTTTCAGTGAATTTTCAAGGTTTTGTAAATGCTAATTCCTAACTATATATGGTCTATAACCTATGGTTTTTTCAGTGAATATATATATATATATATATATATATATATATATATATATATATATATATATATAGAAATCCACAATCCTGAGGCGCCGAACACCAACAGCAACGGACGCAGCCAGGTACAGACCACAAACCAAGGAGTTTAGAAGAAAATAGTGTGCTTTATTCCATCAATGGGGATGGCGGCATGACGCGTTTCGTCCGGAAAACCGGACTTGATCACATGACAAGACCCAGAGACATAAGTGGTTAAATACTGGTGAAAAACGAAACTCCTCCCACATATGAGTAGACATAGAAGTAATATCGTTCAGTAAAGAAAATAAATCATCCATATACTATGTACAAAGTGAAATAAATGCTAAATGATTGACTTTTTGAGATTCCATTCAGAAGGTAAGTGTGCAGCAACTTCTTTTGTGGATGGTACATCCTTGTCGTCTTGTGCATTAGTACATGCAGACCAACTACACCAGAAGACTAAAATAATGATTAGTGCTTTCAATTTTTGTGATTGACATGCACAGGTCAGATTTCCCAGTGATAGTTTTAACAGAAAGGGGAAGGCAGATTTGTATACACGTCCCAATGTTAGGTGAAGGCCAATTATAACAGAAATATGAACATAATACTTTTGTTCCCATAGTATTTTGTCTGCATGTTAGTTTCCCAATTGACAATGGATGAGCGTGTTTTGAGATGTAAAAGTCAAAAAAGAGATTTTTTCTGCCATTTGATGTGGAAGCTCCAGACTTGTTATACATGGCTTCAATAGGAATCTGCTATTGGTTACACCTGATTCTAAATCTGGTAACTCAGTGCTATGGCATAGCAACGGTTGATAACAAAGTTTGTTACCCACTGTTATTACATCATAAAAGCCTTCCAGGTCAGTCTCTGAGAGCATTTGAGTGTAATGCTGCTTGTCTCCTTCGGCTGAAAGCAGAAAACACAGCTGTAGGAGTGGGAAATAAGGCAGGGAAGGTGGTGTGGGTTAGTAAGGTATTTTTTCACATTTGGGTCAGGGAGGAGAGGGCATGTTATGTGTGGCTCCCCCATTACTCATCTACCCCTATGTAGCAGTTTAAAGCCGGACAAGTGCTTTTGGGGGCCATTGATAACATACACTTATAAAGAGGTAAAAAGTAAATTGCTGGGATGTTTTATTATGGACAACTCGAGCTTTGCTCCCCTCCATTGAAGGCAATCAGAAGCCCTCAGTGAAAAACATCCCCGTAATTTAGGATTCCCATCTATAATTGTGTATGCTATGGCTGGCTCTCAGTGTGAATGACTGGATTTTAAATACCAGGGATCAGGTAAATCAATTATGTCTCTTATATTTCCTCTTGCCTCATTAGAGTAAGAGATCTTGATGGCTCCTTAAATTATGGAATTTACTCTTGGTTACTGTACCCCAAGTTTTACCAAAGTTCATGCGAATAAATGATACATTGCCGGCAGAAGATCCAGAAAAGCAGTATGAAAGTATTTAGCACCTAAGGGAAGGAGTACTAAAAGACCGAATGCAGAGATCCATTTACCTCCTCCCCTGGTCTCTGGAGACTACTGCAGCCACCCCCCCCACCTACAGGCTGCTGTTGTTTTTGTAGTCCGTTAATGCTTGCAGTGAACCCTATCTTGCAGAAAGCCTGGTGATGGGTAGAACAGAGAATTTTAAAGAAACAGAGGCTGACCAAGGGTTTCCGTGTGAGAGTGAGGAGTATAAGCTGGTTATATGATTAAGTCAGATTGAGAAGCAACTTTTGACCATTGGTTCATAGGCTGAGGGGTCCACTGATTTTCCATTAAGGAGGTACTTTAGCTGTTGAGCAACTGTCCAACATTTTTGGCCAAAATAGTGACACTGCAGGCTCGGTACTTCCCACCCTCACACCAAGACTCTCAGCTACCCAAGAGAGGAGGACACAGTGGCGATGACGGTTGCCCTATAGCCCAATCTGTTACACCTGTGTGAGGGCTGGCTTAAATCTGACAGTCGCACCACAGACTGCTCTAGCCCGTTTTTGAGGGTCACTCACCATCATCAAACTTGTTTTGGTACTTGTCTTTTGTTCTTTTTTCTTGCCATTGCCCCTGCTAAAGAAATTTGGACAGTGGGCTGCTGCAGGGGTCAAAAGTTCAAGTGAGACCTGAAGCCCTCATGTGCTCTAGGGAAGCGGGCTATGATGCACTACCTACGACCAGGACCTTGCCCCACCTCCTGCTTTTAACTGGCCCGCCAAGGGTCTGTGTTGGTACTCTCTATACAAAAAGAAAAGATGATGGACAGAATGCTGAACAAACCAAACACCACCAGTCATAGATCTGGATTTAATCCATCATTTTTTGTTCATCACGCTACCCCAGGTTGGACCCAACCATAGGCGGATCAGTCTTGACCCTGCTCCCCGTGGGAACAATCCAGCCCGAACTGCCAGCCCATGTCCTTCCTGGACCAGAAACAAGCATCCTGGGACCAGTTACGGGGTATCACCCCTCATCAGTCAGGCTAGCTTAAATCCACTGGTACAGTGAGCACAGGACCCAAGTCTGGGCATAACCTTCCCACTAAGGGTGACAAAGGAAAAAGAATAGATGATGGATGGAATGCTCAACAAATCAAACATTCACCTGAGTCACAGATCTGGGCTTAATCCATCGCTTTTTTTTCTCATCACGCCACCCCAGTTTGGGCTCAGTCTTATGTAAATCAGTCTTGACCCTGCTGCTCACTGAAACAGTCCATCCCGAACCGCTAGGCCAGGTCCTCCCTGGACCGGAAACAAGCATCCTGGTATCAGTTTCAGGATATCACCCTCCATCAGCCAGACTAGCGTGAATCCAGTGGCACAGTGAGCACATGACCGACGTCTGGGCATACCCTTCCTTCCTACAGTGACAAAAGCAAGAAGAACAGATGATGGACGGAATGCTCTATCTGCCACCCACCATCATCTGCAATCCCGAGTGTGTATCTGAGTATGATCTAAGTGCAAGGCAAGCCAACTAGGGGAAGGAGAATTGAGAAGCAGAAAGGAGGAGTCCAGAGCCAGAGGTCCGTTCATTGCTTTTTTGTTCGCCTGACCTGTGACTTCTTGGCGAGCAGGAGCATGGAAGTGGGGAGGAGTTAATACAAAGAGCATACACAATGTCCTTCTGAAACGCTGCCTAATCCACTAACATGGTGCATGTGAAGGTTGCGTACCTTGCGCATGAAAAGGAAGCAACCTGTCCTAGCAGTATTTCAAAAAGTAACCTGGTATGGGTGAACAGTCTGTATCCTAGTTACCTCGTTAATGAGGTGCACATCACACACAATTAGGCTTATGTTAGTTTGAAACTCCACACATAACAATTGTGCAGACTTGCACTCCATTAAATGGTACATTAACAGGTCGTGTTAGTTTTGGGTAGAACGAAACACAGGGTAGTGTGAACAATTCGTGTATGTGCTACCTGTAACTACTCAGGCCGCAAACCGATTAAACAGCTGATTTATAAGTAAACAATTCCGGCTTATATTCTGGAAATATTCCCCTGTAAAAGAAGTTTCACTAAAATCTAGTATTGATTTTTCTAATGCTTCGTAAATCAAACGTTTTAAGCAAAGGGCGATTATTTAGCCCCAGCAGGCGGTTCTGGACGACTTATCATACTGCGAAGATAAAAGAAATGCACAGATGATACATATGCGGCCCGCAGAAGATTTATGAACGTTGGAGGAGATAGGACTTTCTGGCCCCACAGGGGATGCAGTACTTTTCAAACTATCAGACTGTAGCTGTGTGGCCGACTTCCTGCAGAACGCGCAAGCCTAATGGCTTGTACGGAGTATGTTTACATGTCATCCCGGGGGATTTGGGGGCTCCGCTATCTAAAGAGCAGCAGCAGGTGAGAGCGCAGCCGGTTCACCGAGTACAACACTTACACTCCTCTCAGAGGGCAGGCCGCGCGGATGAAAGGCAGCCGGCATTTTGCCTCGCGCTGGTCAGTTTGAACGATAGCTGGTTGACTGCATGTATTATTTAAACACTAGGGGATGCTTTTCAGGCCTCAAAATTCCAAGCACTTCCTGCACTTTCTACTTTCCCTAGGCCGATGTGTGAAAAACTGACTTCAATGTCTTAGCAAGTTACAGTTCATTAGCACGGCTCATCACCAGCTGTAATTGGCATCGGAGCTCGCTAATAGATGCCGATAAATCCTGCCCGTTTTGCCATCTGCTGCATACAGAAAGGGAGCAAACCGGGGCATAAACGTCTATGTTTGATTAATCCAGCGCTGCCCTTTCCGCGTTGTGGTTGAGCTTCATCAATTTTAATTTCGGCAACCAAGGTCATGTTCTGTTTGTGAGTGTGCAGTCTCCCTCTGGGAGCCACAACCATCACCTTTCACCCTGTTCGAAATCGGAGTTGATACATCATTTGGGCCCTTCGGGAGATCCGTAGAGAATGAATGAATCCTAGCCGGCGCCGCCTATTCATTAAACAAAAAGCGTTTCTTGTTCGGCCTCTTAGAGAGCAGGTGTTCGATGAAAACAGCCTGCTTGTTGTGACTGGGCTCTGTTGTGTACGTTTAAGTTAGATAAATAGTTACATTGTTAGTGGAGAAAATGTGAAGCAGTTAGAAGAAAAACAGTGCCCTTTTAGGCAATGCTTAATTTGTAAATAAATGAATGCGGGTGCCCAAAGTTATGAAACCAACTAAAGCTATTAAACATCAGTGGATCAACACCAAGCTTGCGTGGTCTTGAATTTACATCAGGTCTCTTTAATCCACTACCAGACAGTTCTGCCCCTTTATTTTAAGCTTGCTTGCCCCTGCTTTCTTCTATTGTGCTGGTTTTCCCATCTTTCTCTTCCTACTTTCCCGTTTGTGTGTTTTTATCTCTCTTACTGACAGCTGATAATGGATGAGGATTTTTTTTTTATTGTGTGGTCCAATGATCACACTGTACCTTAGATTTTAATTACTGCTAACCCCTTTTCCTCTCTGGCTACTGAAAAGGTCTATTGACCAGAGTCGAATTGGAAGAAAGGGAGACAGACCCAGAGCTACTCATTATCAAACACTGGGGGCACTCTGAGAGGGAATGGGAGAGGAGACACAGAGAATCAGACTACCAGTTGGAGGACCACATTAGAAATTTTTGGAAATAATGACCTCAGCCTCCTCAGCCTTAAGTTGGCACTAAGCCATCATGCAACTGAATACATGTGGCTTTTGAACTCATCCTGAAAAGAGCCCAGATCACCATCAAGCCTTAAAATAATTTGGGTGTTGTCTGCATAAACATAGAATCTCAGGCCATAAGACAAAATAGGAGCTGCCAGAGGGGTCACAAAAATGTTTAAGAGCACATGAGTCAAAGAGTAGTGTTGGGGCATCCCACAGTTAATGGGTTTAAGGTGGAGCGATAATGGAACAATGTCACTTCCTGTGAGTGGCCCTGGAGAAATGAGGTGAAACAATCAAGAACAAACTCACGGAGTCTATCCAAAAGAATGTAATGTGAAACCGTATGTAAAGGGGCAGAGAGGCCGAGGAGAATTATGTCAGCTGAGCCTCTGAATTCAGAATCATCCTGATGTCATTACTCACAGCAATATATATAATGTACTCAGACTTTGAGAAAGCTCGACTGAAAGGCACTAAGGAATGACTTGTCTTCAATATGATTGGACAGCAGTCAGTGGACATCCTTTGGGCCACTTTAGCGCCCACGGATAATTAAGTAATAGGCCAATAGTTGGAGAAGGCAGGTGGGCCCCAAGTAGATATTTCAAGAGAGCGACAACAAGAGGTGTTTTCCAGGAGTCAGGGACTGCGCCAGAGCATAGAGAGACATTGCAGAGATCGTCACCGTGCAAGCAAAGGAGCTGCAGCTTTAGGCAACATTGGCAGGACAATTGCCCAAAGGTTGGCGAGTCAGTCATATTCAGGGTTAAATACAGCACATTTAAGGGGCTGTGGGTAAACTCCGTTCTCAATGGATTATCTATAAAAAAGGAGATTTTTTTATGCAGTGCTAGTCGAGGAGAGACAGGTCTCTCCTCATCAAATATTGGAAAGTCAAAGGTAGATTGCCGGTAAGTAATCATGACAATGCAGAGAAGTAGACATTAGATTATTTACCACTGACTCACATGTATTGAATTTACCATGATAACATATTTTGGTGCATTATGTAGTATCAAGATAAAAGCATAAGTGCATTATATCATCTGGAAGGAATGGATGACTGGATGACTGTTAGTACCTCAATCCCCTCTCCTTTCTGTTTCTTCCACCTGACTATTTACCACCATTTTCTGTCTTCCTCATCACATTTCTTTTTCGTAGAGGTTTAGTATTTACCCTGGAGACGAGCAACTCTTGTAATTGTAGACTTTATTAAAGCGCATTTCTTTATTTTCTTTTTTTATGGCTCTTCCCTTCTTGAATATTATAATCTTCCCTTCTTGAATTTTTTCCCTTATTGAATATTTGAATATTATACTTTCTTTTTATGGCTCTTCCCTGCTTGAATATAATACTCTTCCCTTCTTGAATATTTTCTGTTGACACAGGAGAGAGAGCAGGTTCTGCCCCTTTTGCTTGTAAAGTAGCCCTATGACCCTTACTTCTACAATTTTTTGTGTGCCCACAGGAGTCAGACCACTTCATTTTCAATTGCAGGGTCGGCAGGTAAGTGCTAATTTTCATGTTTATGAATGATACTCATTCATACAAATGATGTTAATGAATTGTATTCATTGCTCTTAAATACCTGTATGGCAGAATGTAATGCTCTAGAAAAATCTAAACACATAAACAATGAATTACAGATCCTTGCCTTTATGTGCCCCACTCTGCACTGGCAAGCACTTTGCACTAGCAACTCCATTTCTTTATTTGTCGTTCCAATATTTAATTGATAAGGAGAGACTCGACTGTCTTCGATTGGCACCCTATAAAAATGCTCCCATTTAATAGATAATCTCTTGAAAATGGGGTGTATACACATTTCCTAAAATGCGCTATATGTGATCCCTGAAAAGGGACTAACATAGTAAGCAGTGTTCACACAAAATATAATGCACAAAATATCGACTTACCTTAACATCTAGTAAAAAATATTGTGATATGGTAATATCATCAGCAAGAATATTGTTGTCAAGAATATCGAGTTTAAAGTAAGTAATACTGTTTTTTAAAATATTGAAGTCATTAATATCGTTTACAAAAATATAATTGTTTATAATTTCGTTTTTAATTAATGTTATGTATTTTAGTATATATTTTAAATGTATATGATGTAAGTTTTTGTATAATTATTGTTTATGTTTTTTAAATATAGTTGTTACATTTTTAGCAGTTATCAAATTTAATTGTATTAATTTTTGTGAATTTTAGTACTGTAGCGGGTTGTGGGTTTATAGGGGTACAGGGTGGGAAGACATTTAATTATAATACATTAATTATTTTATTGATAATTAATTATGTTAATTGTAAATTTAAAAAAAAAAGTAATTTAATTTTAATAATTAATAATTTGTTATTAATTATGTAATTGATAATTAAGTATGTTAATTGCATATATATATATATATATATATATATATATATATATATATATATATATATACATATATATATATATATATATATATATATATATATATATATATATATATATATATATATATATATTCTTAGGTGTGGGTTGTGGGTTTACAGGGGTACAGGGTGGGGAGTAAATGAATTAACTTATGGTGCCACCCTGTAAGTCCCTGCTTGGTGGCTGCCACACAGTGCAGGGATTTACAGTGATTCTCATTTCTCAATGGGAGCTTGTGCTGCGTCCGGTTTCCAACTGCCTCACAAGCTCCCATAGGGAACTAAGAATCTGCAACTGCAGCATGTGCGGTTGCATTGTAATTCAGTTTCAGTCCACAGACCCGAGGTCGGTCTATTTCGAAACCTCAGGGATGTCGGTCGGGACATTCTAATTAGGCCCTGTGTCTCCTCTTGTATAATTTGTAGTAGGAATAGTATTTATTTTAATATTTTGTAGTTAACTTTATATTGTTTACATGTATGTTAATATGTTTAGGTTATTTAAAAATATAATATTTAACATTATTAATGTTTTTAATATTTCGTTTATGTATAGTAATTTTTCATTTTTTTAATTTTGTTAAATTTTTTATTTGTAATAAAAATCGTTTGTTTATTAAAAAGATTTGGTATTGGATATATGTATATATATTTTTTATCATTTAAAAACGTTTTATTTAATAATGTGTATCATTTAAATGTATATATTTAAAAAAAATTATATTTTAGACAAATATATTAGTGACAATTATATTTTTCCGCTATTTTGCAAATATAATTATAATTATAGGAAGTCGATATTTTTGACATCAATATTTGTGACTCAATATTGTTTGTATGTAAATATTTTGTTAGTTGAGATTTTTTCAATGAATCTCGTGAAGCACAAGGGGCCTAGTCCAACTTCCCCCTACCTTACCTGGAACTGACCCTCTGACCAGTCTAGGCACTTTCAGACTCGGCTTAAGTGACCCTAGGCCCCGCCTCACTCCTGCGGCTCTTCTCACCTTCCCTCTGCTCTCTTGCCTCTCTTTCATACTCTCTGTCTTCTTGACTCCCCTTTCTCTCTCTCTGCTCCTTCGTTTATGAGTCACCTTGGGCTACTTTCACGCTCTTTGCTCTTTCTGTGCTCTTTTTGGTCTCTTTGTGTGCAGTCTGCTTTTTTGTGCTCTTTCCTTGCTCTTCTTTTGATTCTCTCCTTTTCACTCTTTCACACACTCCTCTATCACACTTGACTTCACACTGTTTTTGCCACTTTCCTTCCTCTTTGAACTCTCATCTTTAATTTGCTTTGTGTTACCTCTTTTTAACTCTTTTTTCCTCTTTAATCTCTTTCTTTCTCTCCCTTGGCTCTCGGGCTCGTTCCTCCCCCTCCTTTTCACTCTTTCACACACTCCTCTATTGCACTTGCCGTCACACTGTTTTTGCCACTTTCCTTCCTCTCTGAACTCTCATCTTTAATTTGCTTTGTGTTACCTCTTTTTAACTCTTTTTTCCACTTTTATCCCTCTCCTTCACCCCCTTGGCTCTCAGGCTCATTCCTCCCCCTCCAGTGCATTTCACCCTCCTGCCTCCCCTGCTCCTTAACTCCTTACCTGCTTTCCTCTGTCACCTGCTGCTTCCTGCACCTTCTTCATGCCATTCCCTAGCCCTGCCCAACTCCCCCTTGCACTCCTCCAACCTCAGAAGCTATTTCATGTTGGCCACTGTGCTGCTGGCATGCCAAAGGTGTGCCAAAGGCGTGCCTGCCTGTGCCTGTCTGCACCTTGACTGGGCTCAGAGCCACAAACCCTGGTTAGACTGAACACCACAGATACACTGCCAATGACCTCCCCTCACTCAACCCTAGCCACCACTACCAGTGATTCCATGGCACACCTCACACTACGGTAGGAACGTTCACCTCCTCACACTGTTACTGTGACCACACTCCTCCACTGCCACTGCATATTAGGCTACACCAACACCCTAACAACCCCCAAGCACACTAAACAGAGGAGAACCAACAAGCAAACTAGTTGGTACACTGACGAATTCTAAGAGTCCAAACACTACTCCAAACAACTTGAAAGGATATGGCCCACCAGCGAGACATCACGGCCAGAAACATGTACAACCCCACAGCCAGAACAAACACCATCAGACCTTTGTAAGAAATCTACAGCAACCTCTTCATCATCTTCCACATCAAAATTAGAAAGATCTACAGCAACTTCAACCCCTAGACCAACCAGAAGACATCATCAACCAACTACCCACCACCCCAAGTGATGAGAGTCACCTAACTGACTAATCAGCACTCACCAGCGAGGACCCTACCGCATTCATTAAATCCATCTACTCAGAAGCCCCCACCAAACCATTCCCCCACCACATCTACAAATTAGGAGGATCCACAATCAGCTCCACTCTCACATCTATCAAATGTACAACCTTCTTGGTTAGCTGGAAGCACTCAAAAGTCAACAGCCTCCTGAAGAAACCATCAGCTGACTTAAGCGAACCAGCAACTACAGATCCAACTCATGACTACCGTTCCTGCTAAAATCTTGGAGAAGGTGATCAGCCAACAACTATCCAGACACCTAGAAGATCACCAACTACTGCTCAGCATATATTCAGGTTTCAACATCGACCTGAGTACAGAAACTGCTCTCAATGCATCCACCAATAACACCTGGACCATCCTTGACTGCAGAAACACAGCAGCTCTCATCCTGCTTGATCTCTCCACAGCTTTCAACACTATCTCTCACTACACCCTCGTCTCAAGGCTACACAGCCCTGGAATACAAGTACCAGCTCTAAAGTTGATAGTCTCTTCCTCACTGACAGGCTCCCATTATACACCTCTGAACCTCAGAAACTCATCTGCAGAGTCCCACAAGAATCACCTCTCAGTCCAATACTCTTCAACAGCTACGTGAAAACTAAAGCAACTACCAGTGGGGATGGGATTCTTAACAACTGTTCATCAAATGCAAGAGTTTTAGGAAATCTCTAAAGTGAAAGTTATGAAAACTTTGAAAGACAGGGAAGCAAGGTACTTAATATTTGAAGTCTGTAGAATGTTGAGGATATAATGCAAACTAATATAAATTGCTGAAATAATACCTGGGTGAAAATTTCAGGTGATGTCACTTTAAAGAGTATAATCACAATCAAAAGTGACAGAATATAAATAGTTGTAGGATTTAATGGTGTACTAAATGTCTATCTTTGTGAGACATCTTGGTTTGGAGACATCTTGGAGTTGCATAACGGTCAGAAACTACCAGGACCACTTGAAGGAACCTAGGCTTTTTTCAGCTGATATTTTATACCCGCTAAAACATTTGATGTAGTTCTAGTTTCCTAAAGCATGCTAAGAACTCTAAGTCCAGCTCCGCAAACATTTGGTAGACGGCAAACTGTCTGTGTGTATGTGATTGACTTTTGAAACTCTACACCACAAACTAATTTCCTATTCCAAATAGTATGAGTAACACCGGAGAACTAATCCTTAGTTGAATGGTCCCAGGTAGTCAGAAGGTATTTGAATCCAAATGTAACTGCAGTGGTCTTTCATCTCTGATGTCCTAGGTCACCAGACGTGGGGACTCCCGGGTGGATTATATATATTGCGCCTTTTCCTTGAATGCACCGGGCACACCTTTTAAAAAGTGCACCCAGTGCAAACAAGGAAAATTAGCTGTGTTAGGGTGAATGTGGTGCCCCCAGGGCAGTCGCAAGGGGCAGCGCTTTCATGTGAAAAATGGAGTGGCTGCTATTAAGCAGCTCCGTATTTTCACAGTGTAGGCGGCACCTGCCTGCACTTATAAAAGGAATTAGAGATCCCCTTGCAGGTGGGTGCAGTGATTAATTGCACCCGCCTGCAAGGGGATGTTTGAGAGGTCCATGGGACCCTCTATTCCCCCTCCAGATGGCTGCAATCAGGGTGCACACTGACAGTCCGCCACCTTTTAGATGGTGCACTGCTAGTGCGCCTCCTGAGAGCTTGTTTGCCTCTGTGCCCACATTTGTAATATAGCAAAACACACAAGATGATGGACAGAATGTTGCATAATGGCAAAACATTCACCCCAGTCACAGATCTGGGTTTAATCCATTGTTATTTTGCTCACCAAGCCACCCCAGTTCAGACATGGCCATATGCAAATCAATCTTGACCCTCTGCCTCATGGGAACAGTCCAGACCGAACTGCCAAGCCATGTCTTCCTTGGACCGGAATCAAGCATCCTAGGACCGGTTTCTGGCTATTAGCCGTCTTCAGCCAGGATAGCTTGACTCTAGGGGCTTAGTGAGCACGGGACCCATGTCTGGGCATACCCATCCCACATAGGGTGAACAGCAAAACACATAAGATGATGGACAGAATGTTGCACAATGGCAAAACATTCACCCCAGTCACAGATCTGGGTTTAATCCATCGTTATTTTGCTCACCAAGCCACCCCAGTTCAGACATGGCCATATGCAAATCAGTCTTGACCCTGTGCCTCATGGGAACAGTCCAGACTGAACTGCCAAGCCATGCCTTCCTTGTACCGGAATCAAGCATCCTAGGATTGGTTTCTGGCTATAAGCCGTCTTCAGCCAGGATAGCTTGACTCCAGTGGCTTAGTGAGCACGGGACCCAAGTCTGGGCATACCCATCCCACATACGGTGAACAGCAAAACACGCAAGATGATGGACAGAATGTTTCACAATGGTAAAACATTCACCCCAGTCACAGATCTGGGTTTAATCCATCATTATTTTGCTCACCAAGCCACCCCAGTTCAGACATGGCCATATGCAAATCAGTCTTGACGCTGTGCCTCCTGGGAACAGTCCAGACCGAACTGCCAAGCCATGTCTTCCTTGGACCAGAATCAAGCATCATAGGACAGGTTTCTGGCTATCAGCCATCTTCAGCCAGGATAGCTTAACTCCAGTGGCTTAGTGAGCACGGGACCCACGTCTGGGCATACCCATCCCACATACGGTGAACAGCAAAACACACAAGATGATGGACAGAATGTTGCACAATGGCAAAACAATCACCCCAGTCACAGATCTGGGTTTAATCCATCGTTATTCTTCTCACCAAGCCACCCCAGTTCAGACATGGCCATAAGCAAATCAGTCTTGACCCTGTGCCTCATGGCAACAGTCCAGACCGAACTGCTAAGCCATGTCTTCCTTGGACCGGAATCAAGCATCCTAGGACTGGTTTATGGCTACCAGCCATCTTCAGTCAGGATAGCTTGACTCCAGTGGCTTAGTGAACACGGGACTCACGTCTGGGCATACCCTTCCCACATAGGGTGAACAGCAAAACACACAAGATGATGGACAGAATGTTTCACATTGGCAAAACATTCACCCCAGTCACAGGTCTGGGTTCAATCCATCGTTATTTTGCTCACCAAGCCACCCCAGTTCAGACATGGCCATATGCAAATCAGTCTTGACCCTGTGCCACATGGGAACAGTCTGGACCGAACTGCCAAGCCATGTCTTCCTTGGACCGGAATCGAGCATCCTAGGACCGGTTTCTGGCTATCAGCCGTCTTCAGCCAGGATAGCTTGACTCCAGAAGCTTAGTGAGCACGGGACCCACGTCTGGGCATACCCTTCTCACATAGGGTGAACAGCAAAACACACAAAATGAGGGACAGAGTGTTGCACAATGTCAAAACATTCACCCCAGTCAAAGATCTGGGTTTAATCCATCGTTATTTTGCTCACCAAGCCCCCCCCAGTTCAGATATGGCCATATGCAAATCAGTCTTGACCCTGTAATGGATTAAACCCAGATCTGTGACTGGGGGTGAATGTTGTGCCATTGTGCAACATTCCATCCATCATCTTGTGTGTTTCACATCTGTAATAGGGCATGGGCACGAAGGGATTCCCTCATTTGCTTGAGGCCATTGCCTCATGCAATTGAGGGAACACCTTTTTGATTAAGCGCTTGCGCTGTCTGAGCGCTAGCACTTTCAGTATTACAGAAGGGGACGCACAAACATCTATGCCCCCTTCTGTAATACCAAAGTTCCCCGGGGCACGTAAAGTGGACGCAAATGTCTGTTGCGCCCCCACGGCTCCCAGCCCCCCAACTCCGAACTTTGGAATTTGTTGTCAGTCTAGTCAAGGCTCAAGTAGTATGCATTCATGATCGTGAATTCATGATCATGATCGGACCAAGCAACCTCAACTGGCAATTTTTACAATATCAATTCTGAATTATAAAAATCAAGTCAAGCATACGTCCTACTTGGTGTGCAGCTGAAATCACACCTGCTCCAATCCAGATGTCCTTTAGACATCCAATAGAATCAACTCTGTAAGAACAATTGTTCCACCATCTTTCTCTGCGATCCCAGTAAGAGTTTTTGTGCTTCAAGGAAGAATGATTGGCCTCCTCTCTCCTTTTTATATCCACTGTCAGGACAGTACCTTCATCCAACCCAAATAGTTCAGGCAAGTGGGAATATGAGGTAAATCAAGTAGGGCAAGGATGGGTGAATTGCGTAAATTTGTTGATGAAATCACATGAAAATGTTTTGAAATTACAGTTTTAGTTGTCAAATGTGATTTCTTCTTGCGTCACTTTTTGATCATCCAAGCATGCAACTAGTGTAGAATAGTCCTGCGAGATACCTGCAGGAGTGACGTTTGAGTGGAAAATGTCTTTCAGCAACATATTTTCCATGCAAACCAGTCCCCCACTGGTATCTTGTAAATTCTTTTGAGCAAAATGTCCTTTCAGGTAAAAGAAATTATATAAAATCATATAACGCTTAATTTCAAGAAACGTCATGAATTTTGCATAATGTTAAATTCTGAAATTTCCTCAGTGTCATTAAATTTCACCCTGCCCTAAAATCAACACAGTTTACAAAATAGACAGTTAGTGCAGAGTCAAAAATACAGTCATCACATGAAATTACATAATACTCCTAGAGATTCTCAGCAAAAGCAACAATAACAGTGACCCATATAGGGTGAACAACTCTTCCATAGAGAAACATAAATAATAGGAAAATGTCTGAACGGCAATCCTACAAGAAGCCTTTTTGGGTTAGAGAAAGCCTTTTCACTGCAAAGGGTGCTGCCACCCCATCATGCCCCAATTCAATCAGCCTAGCTACTGCTCAGAACAGTTCTTCTGAGCCATGGTATTTCGTGATAGCAAGATTAACCAACCTCCCCTCCTGAGTCAAAAGAGTACTTCACAGCCACACACTAGCAGCACCACAAATCACACCGAGTCATCCTCAGGCACTCCAGAGGTTTTAAGTGTTTTATTGGGTATCCCACCCAGTTCTTAAGCGCAGGCAAGTAAAAACAATCTAAAGGTGACAAAACAGGCCACACTGTTCCCCCAATCAGCCCAACTCTACTCCCTCATTCCAATTTGATAAATCAATCAAGGTTTGTATAGTGCATCTACTCACCTGGAAGGGTCTCAAGGCTGGATGAGAGTGAGAAGTCAGTTGGAGTTAGCCAGTACTCAAGAGGAACAATGTCATGGTGCCGCCACCTGAACCTGTATCCGTTTGCTGCGTTTTTCCCACTGGTTCCCATAATTATCAATATTTTGCTCTTCACAGTACCAAGCTTGCGAAATGCCTTCTGTCAGCCAGGCTCATGTTAAGAGAGGATGCACTGAAGACATAGGAATGCTATTTTAATAATTTCCTACGAAACAGGTTATGAGGCATATTAAGCAGACCTCACATCCCAGCAAAGATGAAAACCCAGACTATTCAAGTCCCAGAAACCTGTGGGTTATTCAAGAGGGATTTCTTCCACAATGGGAGTGTTTGTTCTCTCTTGATCTCACTGTGTCTGTACTTTAACAAAGGTTTTTTTTTTAAATTTAAAAACGCATTTGGCTTCTGGGAAAAATGCAAACATCAGTCCATGTGGAAATCAAATGAGGAGCAGAAAAAAAGAAATGTTTGACTGGTTCACACAGGCAGGCTGGAGACATGTTCTGGGTTTCTTTATTGACCCTTTTGGTCTTGTGCAGTTTCTAGCTCACGTTTCGAGGTTGTACCCACCTTAACTCAACCTCCTATAATGGTCTGTGATCAGCTAGCAGACGCTCCATCTTCAGAATATGAAAAGTAGTTGCCCAAAATCATTCTTTCTGCCGATTCTGAGGCTTCCCTCCATTGGAACGGTTTCTGAGCCAAAAGGAACTGTCGCCGAATTTCATGGACACCTTCTTCTCTGCATTTGGTTTATAACCTAGCCCCTCACTTTGGCTCAAAATGTTATTGCTTTTACTTACTCTTGGCCTTTAAGATGCTCTCAGCTCCTCTATTGTCATTTCTTGTCCCAGCATTTTCGCAACACGCCGAGAAAAATTAAACGCGTGTCAGACTGTTTCAGAGGTATTGATTGTGCCGTATGAATGTGTGAAGTATGAAGGTAAGCCACATTTATAGACTGTACATGAAGGCGACCTAGATGTGGATATCTTGTACGACGTGCTTCGGCTAGTACCAAACAATGTATGGACGGACTCCTTTCTCGTGTTGCAGAGAGTGCTTACAAACGAGCTTTTCATTTTATGCATACACGTGTTTCTCCTTCCTAGGGATGCAAAGCTTTTTCAATGTTTGCATTGTGTAGAGCGTTTTTGTTCTTTAATGTTAACAACCACAGGCAATAGATTACTATCAGCCATACCTTCAGGAGAGAAAAACAAACATCAAAATTCCCATTTTAGTGGGGGCAAGGGCGTCCCTCATGGTGTTGTTACATTCTGAGTGACTGGCTGTGCTAATTGTCAGCTTCCCATGCGAAATGTTATTGACAGAAGGGGCCTCCATGTGCCGTCTTCTTTACCCATTTCCCCCAGGTTCAACCATTTTGTTTTACTGATCTCTAATGTTACGAAAATAATCTGGTCCTTTGAGTTGAAAGTAGACTACGTTTCACTCCAATCTGTTCACAGATGCTCTCAGCAGAAAGTGATAAACCAATCACCCAGTGGGGGCTGCATTATAGAAATCTCAAGCTGTTGCATTTCCTGAAATAATTTGTTCGGAGCCATAATTAAATATTCTAAATAAAAATATATGTTTAAATTAAATTGGCAGCATAAAATACGTTCCTGTCAACTGGAACTTCTGGGTTTGGTTTTCTTTGCCAACAAACATTCTGCCCAATTAGTACAATGTTTCCATTTCACATTATATATATATATATATATGTAATTGAGTAGCTGTATCAGTCCAACGAGACCGTTGCAGTTCAGATGAAAGTACAGGTACTGTCCCCCACATGCATCAGGCATTTTTGTAGTCGCAAACGGTGCGATTCCTTAAAATCGGCCGTTTGCGAATGCAAAAGTGCTTTTTGGGATGCATGAAGCAATTTTAGAATTCGTAACATGTTTGCGAGTTCTAAAATTGCGGGTGCTTTTAAGAAGTCGCAGATGTGCGATTTCTTAAAAGCAATGCATCATTAAATTTAAAACTGTAAAATCGCAATTAGGGTGCCAAATTTACCGAGTGGTTGAACCACTCGGTAAATTTGGAAAAAGTGTTTAAAAAGCTGAAAATGTTTTTTTTTCAACATTCATGTTTCACACACACATGTCCTTAGGACATGTGTGTGTGAAACATGATGCGAAAAATACATTTCAGGGGTGCATGGGGGGGTCCTTTGGACCCCCCCCTGCACCCATGACATTTTCTAAGTGCCACTCGCAATTTGCATTGACTCCTATGGGCCTTTTGGCCCATAGGAATCAATGGGAATTGCGAAAATTAACTTAAAAATTCGGTATTTATTTGGGATTCGGTAAAAATTGCGATTTTTACCGAATCACAAATGAATACCGAAAATAATGATGCATAGCATTTTGCACTTCTTAATTTGCGATTCCTTATTTTTCGCAAATTAAGAAGTGCAAAATGTCACAATGATGCATGTGGGGGTTAATATCAATTGAAATAAAAACAGTAAATAAAAAAAGCCAGTAATAGAATACATCTTACATGTCTAACCTCCGTGCAGTTGTCAACGTGTAGGAATATGTACAGGAGGATCTATCCCAAATACAAATCTTACACTAGACAATGCTGGTTTCTGCACTCTGTTGCTTAAACGATAGTAAATCTGGACCCAGATCTTGGCCTGTCATTGTAGCCTAATACACCAGTCAGTATACAGGAGATGAGGACAGACATAGTTGTACTTAGAAACCTACAGAATCTTTGTGAGTAATCTATCACCCACGTTTGTGTTTTTGAACTCTCCCATCTTCTTTTCGAGACTGATCATCATATTCTTGTTGTTCGCCTGCTGCTTCCTTCTATACACAACTCTCACCTGCAGACAGCCTTATCTGTTTCTGGAGAGGTCATGTTAACTATATAAATACACATTCAGAAAGGAGCTCTTAGATGGCTCCTTTCAAACATTGGCTACTGTATTAGAGCTGAGTTTGAGCATTGGCTGAGAACGGTTGCCCAACAGCATTGGCTAATGCCACATGATTTTATGGATACGAACACTGCAAGCATAGTTCACATACACACTAGCATTCATGTTTCTTTTTTTATTTATAGGGGGCCCTGTCACTGTGCACTCTCTCCTTCCTGAAGGCCCTCCTCTCTTTATCCCTACCACTGCCCGCTCATCCATTTGTTCCTGGTGCTCCCCCACCCATCCACTTCTCTCTCCCCATTTATTGAACCTCAGCAGCTGCAAAGTGTTATCAGGCTACTCACACTCCCTTCTTTGTGCAATCCCACATACTTTTATTTATGTTCTTATTTAACAGTTCTCACATAGGTAGCCACTAGAGGAATAATATATTTTGCCTAAGGCCCTTTGGGTTAGGAGAAGGGGGGCGGACATTCCACCTTCTGTCGTCCACAGAAAACTACAGCTCACTAGTTCTTTACAGTATAAATATCCATGGGGTCACTATTCTAGTCTTTTTTTCATCTCTACGCAGAAGGAAAAAAAACAGACAAAATCAATGATCTCGTCACTAAAGTTTAGGGCAGTGCTTACCACCATGTGATATCAACAGAAGTGTCCACACCAGTGCTTTAAATGAGAAATTTGAAGTGCCAGGACTCACAAATTAGACTGGGTGGGCAGTTAGGGGCATGTCTGGGGGGCGTGGCTGTGAGCCAGGAATTTAACAATAGCCACATAAGTAAGCTTTAGTGCAAATGTTCTGATTGACATGTAAAGCGCTTAAATGCTCATGGGCCAAATCCGCACAATATCAAACTGCCTCCTTACGTAGGAGACATCAGCTTCTATGTCATACATGCAGGGCCTAATTTTTGGCAGTTGGATATTGCATGAATATGGGCCATGGGCATTTAATCGCGGTACAAGACAATCAGAACATTTGCACTAAAGCTTACTTTTTTTAAGCACCACTGGTTAAGGGAGTTGTCAGAATCACACGATGATGAACTCTCGGGATTCCAACCTGGTTCTCCAGTTCCACTGTCGGCAGCTCTGGTCACATGCTCATTCTTGTTGCGATGCCAATTAGAACCTAACACTGCAGGAGCAACCCAGTGCAGGAATACACTGGCTATTGCCTCCCAGAGCGACACATATATATGCTCCACCTGAAAGAGTAATTTTCAGTACTTTTTGCACGTACTCTTACTCAGGACCTGAGCCCTGCTGCTTCAGGGAGTACCGGTACTCTCCTTGTCCAAAATAAGTTCCATTACTCAGGGGGAGAGAACTGAGAGTGCCGGTACTCAGTACCCGTGAGTAATGGCCCATTTAAAGCACTGATTCACACTCAACCCAATTTTAAAATACCGAAACCTGTTAGCTTTACCAATGCTTGTTTTTCACTTCCACTTTCGAACTGCATCTCTCTGTAATCCTCTCGTTTTCAACTAGCTCGCCCGCCGCCTCCTCCTTCTCCCCCCAAACATCGACCTATCCTTCTTGCTCTAGCTTTCAGACTGTTTCGTGTCTTTTAGAACAATTAAATCACAATTTCATTCCCCAGTTGTATTCAGCAGCTTGGGAACATTATCTTATGCTCTTCGCTGAATATGGCCCTTTGTGCTAACAAGTTTCCTTTCCCTGTCATATTATGGAAAAAACATCATCTGTCAGCAAATGACATATATTGGTTATGCGATCAGCCCTGTCAAGTGAAAAAAACACTCTCTGGGTAATGTTGCCCTGCTCCCAAAACAGAAATGCATTTACTGAGATTGCTGAGATTGTTGCAAGCTGAATTATTTCGCTCTTGTAATAAAAAAAACTCCCTTTACCCCACAGTAATTCCCCGTATTACTGCATAAGCCTTGAGTATGCCAAGAAAATGCCAGATTGTACTACTGGAAACCACAGTAGCATCCAACTTTGAAGTACTGTCACAGCTATAAAAGGCTGACTAAGGTCTCTCAAGATCTGTAGGGGTGGTTCCTTTAGGATTCTCGTGGACATGTAGCGGTAGAGACAGCTCCTTACTGTAGCCACTGTACCTGCATGGCTCTACAATTGTGCGTCCAGTAATGGCCTCCAAATTAAAGCACTTGATTGAAAAAAAAGAAGCTGAAAGAGAAGACAGCCCAAAGAACAGACAGCAACCATGGCAATAATCTTAGAGCATATTTAAGAGGCCAAGGAGCAAAAAGGGACATATTTACTTAAGTTTGTACAGGGGCTCCTACAACACACCGGAATTAGGTGCTGCACACCCGGGCCATTTTCGGCAGGATGGTATACGATGAAGATCACTAGTAAGAGGAACGGCTGCTTTATTGGGACAAGTATGCAGTAAGTATGATACCATGACAATGATAACAATTCACCCCACCACACTAGTGCATTTTAAACCTAACCCCTCCTCCCAAAAATGACACATTTTCCCCAATTAATCAACCCCAACATGGACTCATCTCCAACATCCTTACAACCTCTGTCCACCTAACCTTAACATTGCCTTCTCTTGTCCCCAGGCCCGGACTGGCTGCAGCGCTCATCAGGCATTTTCCTGGGAGGCTGGAAGGGTGAGGGACTGTTTTGCAGCAGTGGGGGCCGCTTATGTTTCTGGGGGCCAGTTTTAGGGCAGTACTGCAATATCGCCCCCCCAGTAGCAAAAGCAGCAGTGCTATACAATTGTACAGCTTCAACACAATAGTTAGGGCTGCTTTGGGTTCCCAGTCTAGCCATGCTTGTCCCCTGCTCTAATGCCCTCTCTGTTACCCCGAAGCCTTTGGTCTTCTTGCTCTAGAAATGTAAAGACTGTTACCTGTCCCAACAGCAGCAGAGATCAACTACATGTCTGAAAAGGAAGTAAGAGGCACATGCATCAAAGGATTTTGCCATCGCAAACAGTTCGATTCGCAAAAATCTGCTTTTTGTGATTGCAAAATTACCTTTTGCGATGCATGAAAGTATTTGGGATGCGCAATTTTCGAAATCACAATTTTTCGCGATTTCCCAAATTGCGATTGCATTTAAGGAATTGCAATTTGCAAGAAGCACTTTGAAATAGCGATTTCGCTATTTGGGGCCGCAAATTACCGAAAAATTAAACTAGTCGGTTATTTGCAAAAAACTTTGAAAAATGCATTAAAGTGCATTTTTTAAAGTTTCATGTTACACACACACATGCCCTTGGGACATGTGTGTGCCCAACATGGGTTCACATCACAATTTTAGGGGTGCAACAGGGTGTCCTTTTGACACCCTAGCACCCTTGAAATTGCATGCGCCATTTACGAGTACTTATTGGTACTGGCAAATTGCGTATGCAATTTCCCATTTATTCCTATGGGCCTAGAATGGGAAGCCAGTCCTTAATTGCGACTCGCAATTTGCGAGTCACAATTAAGGAATGTTTAGGAATCGCTATTTTTTTTGTGATTCCTACATGCATAGGCTTTTGCGAGCCCTTAATTGTGATTCCTTATTAATCGCAATTAAGCACTCGCAAAAGCATATCTTGATGCATGTGCCCCTTAGGGCAGAAAACACACCATGCGTTCCATCCTCTCGCGACGCAGAAAAACCCTGACCAGGTGTTTTCCTGGCCCCCTAGCACCCAACAAGAACATACATTGCTTATTGGCCAGCTGCGAAAACAGCCACAAAGCAGAACCTGAAACACTGAGCTGTGGCTTACATCTCAACAGCTCTTAAAATTCACTAAGTACTGGCTCCAGAACACCACCTCCAACTTCTTTGCTCATAGATATGTAAAGTCAACCAAACAATATTTGTTTTCCAATAAGAACAAATGAACCCAATCCTGCCTGTATAATGTTCTCATGCCTCAACAAAGTTATGTTGTGCCCTATTAAAATCCCCTTATGTCTCTATTCACTTTACTTATAGAGCTTTCCTCCGTCTTGTGTTTTAATGATCGCCACCCCATGTGTCTGGGAACTAATTCTATCCATAATGTATTCATCCGTAACCAGGAGTTCCCTATCAGTCGCAAATCATATTTCATAGAAAGTCTTTCTCTCCTAAATGGATTAAAAATATGTCAGAGCACACGCGGGATGCCACTATGAAAGCCAAGGCAACAGCTGCTTTCAATGCACTGACCCTTATCTAATCACTTTGCTTCAAAACAATCAGAGCAAAGCTCCAACCTGACTCTGAAATTTCTCTTCTTGGCTTGTTTCTCTGTCCAGTGTATAAAAGAATCACCCCTGATCCAAATGTTGAAAAGCGCCATCCATGGTCACTTAACCCAATTTAAGAAATGAGGCTTGTTAGATGCACGATAAACTAACCATCATTATAAATATATGGCTCATAAAGACAACAAACGTTTAATTCTCTCTCCCTAACCTCTTGAAGTCTCCCTCCCGTAATCCTAATCTGTATGCCTCTGAGGCAGCTCTAATCCTAAAACAATGAGTGCTGAATTCCTTAGGATCTTTACACAGCTGGTAAAGTTCCTGTTGAAATCAGATCCGTGCCTTCAGATATTCTGCCTTATTCTCTGTTCCTGCCTTTTACAATACGTGTCCCTAGGTCACCGACCAATAGTTCATAAACCTAGAGCATTTTCCATAAAAAGTAATACCTGCAAGCTTCCCTGCAATCGTGGTTGCAAACAAACCTTCGTCAATGAACTACAAAATTAAAGATATTACATGCTCCTGCCTTTCTGTCAAACATTCCTCATAATGCCCAATCTGCTTTGCCACACCAGCGATACATTACTCTCAGGACTGTCTGTACGGGCTTCTAATAAAGGGTGCTAAAAACTGCTGTGCCAGCTGAAAAATGATCAGTTTTCTAGAGCCTAGAAATATAAAGGTACTTCTGTTTTCAGAGCATTTGCTCCCAGTGTTAGTCCATAGAATTTCTACCACTATCAACAAGAAAAAAACATCTGGTCTGTTATTGTTCACTCCAGGTAATGTCTGGCTCTAAATTCGATGTTAAACATTAAAGAGCCTAAAGTAAATCTTTGTGGCAGACGTAACAATCTGACATCTCTGATCCTCTGCTCATTGACAAGATAACCACTGTCTGGGTCATGCCATTAAAAGCTACCTTCCTGTTAGCCAACTCTGGGCCCCATAACAACAGTGCTACCAGCTGCAGCAATTTATTTAGGAAGTTATGCCATGTCCCTGGTCTTTTCATGACGAAGGCCAATGTTTGGAGCACCATCTACCATCCCAAAACAAGCTGAATCCACCAAAACCTGTTGCATCTTGAAAAATCTGAATGTGTCATAGATTCCATCCTTAGGTGACAACGTCACATTACTGACATTTCTCAGAAAGGTCCACCAAATCCGCAGCTTCCCCTTATCACTGCTTAGATGGGAATTCTGTGACGAGGTAAGGTGGCACCAGGTAGGGCAATACCCAAACACCTAATTCAGTAGAATTAACGTTCCAGAAAGTTTTCCTCATAGTGAGTCACACTTCAATATTGGTTCTTGCTGAAAATCACTACTGCAAAAACAGCTGAAACTCTCAAATAACTTTCATGATGTGGCACGCCCCATTGGTGAACCTTATCTACAAATATTGACTTTCAAAGAATATTCATAGCAGCTCAAAGTCCAGGGATTCACAGGCAGTAATTTAAAGGCAGTAATCTAAAGGCTGACTTAATGTCACACTTGGCCAAGAACATACCCTCTCCACAATTTCTAATTTGGCCAAGCGCAACATCCACTGAAGCAACTTCCATGGCTACATCCTCTCTGGCAATCAAACAATTCACTGATTAACCATCTGGCCATGAGTGATGATGAATTATTGACAATTACTCTTTAGTCTTCTTTGGTACATCTCCTAAAGGGTAGATAATCAAATTATCCATGGGCCATGTGAAAAAAAGAGCATGTTGTCCTGCCTTCCCTACTTTTTTGGAAAGCTTGTCCCACAGAATGTCTGCATTTTCTTTGCTGATTTAATATTAACACAAAATGGCACACCTTGGGGCATTGGCAACCAAGGAGAAAACCTTCTCTGAACCCCCAAGCCAGCTTCATTGGATCTTCCTTGTCAGAATAGTAAGTCAGGTACTCTAGTAGTTAATGAACTTTAATTGGGATAAGACCCTTGTTGTTAAACTGTTGATCCCCTCTTCCCTCTCTTCCCCTCTTTGAGATGTTTCCCCAATTTGAGGTGTTCACTGGACGAGAGGGATATGCTCTCCACAGAGGGAACCCTCATATTTGTATTTGCACAGTTTTTTCTTTTACAGTAACCCTATTAAATCTCAAATAAGCTCTGTAATTGTATCCCTGTCCTCTGCCTGCAAGGCCCGTCCCCCAAGTGTAGGATGCCCCAGAAAGGGTCTGTAAGTAAATGACAAACCACTGGCTGTATGCAATTAGCCTGCTGGTCTGACAGGGGCCATAATTTTCAGGTACAGCTCATTATCCAATCCCACCCAACACAATCTTTGAGGAAAATTCTTAGCCTTGCCCTAAAATCTTCATTGTACCTATACCATGTATTAGACCTGCCAACCTTAGTATTCTTCCCCTAAATGTTTTGCCTGCTTACTGCCTCTTTTTGCTGATTCTTTTTGTTGGCCTTAGTACAATGATCACTTTACCACTGCTGACCAGTGCTACAGTGCATGTGCTTCTCCCCTAAACATGGGACCATTGGTGTATACATCATTCGCTTATTTAATTTCCTTATAATCCCCTTGTAAAGTGGTATAAGATATACCAAGGGACATGAAATTAAATGCTACTAGTGGCCTGCAGTACTTATTGTGCCACCCACACAAGTAGCATTTCACACTTGTTGCAGGCCTGCCATTGCAAGGCTGGTGTGTGCAGTTTAGTGCCACCTTAACTTGGCATTTAAAACCCTATGCCAAACCTTAAACTCTCCTTTTATTACATATATCACAGCTAAGGTAGGCCCTAGGAAGTCTAAATGGTAGGGTGCTGTGTCAGTAAAAGGTAGGGCATGTACTTTAAGTTTTGCATGTCCAGGTAGTGACAAACACCCAAATAGGTTTTTCACTACTGTGAGGCCTACTCTTCTCTTAGGTTAGCATGGGGAATTCCTTAGTACACTTTTAAGTTGTAATTCCTGATTAGAAAGGAGTGGCTTTGTCATGTTTGATTATCTTTTGCATGGTAATGATAAATCCTCTTTACTGGTAAAGTTGGGTTTTACATTACTGTTTTAGAAATGCCACTTTTAGAAAGTGGACATTTCTCTGCTCTTACTGCTCTGCATGCCTGCAGCCTGTCTCCAATACATATCTGGAGTGGGTGACAGCTTTATTTTGTGCACTGCCTCTAGTCACAAACAAAGGTTAGTTGTGTCTGAGTGCTAATCTGCATTCTGATGGCCCTTCCTGGGCAGGAAGGGAGGAAGGTGCTGACACTTGCCCCTGAATAGTTAGTGTCCTGTCCCCATACAAAGGGCTAATTTCCTGTCCCCATACAAAGGGCTAATTACCCCGTACTCTTAGCCTGGAGCCACAGCTGGGAATAAAGGACCTCAGTGCTCTTCAACGACCCTTCCTTAAAGTCTCCCCCACTTCAAAGGCACAACTGGGTATAAGTATTGGGTCACTGACACCGCCAAACTAGACACTACTGGACCTGTGAGGAACGCTGCAACGAGGAAGGACGTCTGCTCTGGAAAAACTGTTCTCCTTCTCCGCTGTGCTGTCCTGCTGCCTGCTACCATTTGCCCTGCTGATGAAAAGTACTAGACCCATACCACTCGAGCCCAGAGTGACTCGAAGGGCTTGCTGGCTTGCCCCCTGTTCTGAACTCTGATGGACATCAAAGACTTCCTACACCCTGCATCAGCACCTGTACTCTGCCATCTGTGAGTCCCAACCCCCCAAGTGGTGCCAACCCAGTACTGGACCCTTGGAAGTGAGTTTTCTGGGCAGACCCAGCAGAATCGATGCATCGTCTCCATTGCGCTGATTGGAAACAATACATAATCTCTGATGCCGATGCATTGCTACTCCATAACATTCCTTTGATAACTGTGTAGCTCAACGACGATGGACTGTGCAGCTCGACGATGATGCATCGCAAAGGGGTTCCTTGTAGAGAATCTCCGAATGCGTGGAACAGAACCGACGCATCGCCTACATCCAAGGGATCAGCAACGACGGAACGCCTCCTCTGCTCCTGGCATCAGGTCTTTCAAGTCGACGCATCCTCGATCCAAGGTACTTTTTCACAGCGGGCCAAGGCTTGTCCCTGTATGTGGCCCAAGCTTCATCGCGGTCAGCCTGAACTATGGATTTGCCCTTGTTAAGTGTGACCAGGTGCTTTATGTCTCTAAGCACTATGGGCCACATGCATCATTGTAGGATTTTGCGATTCCTAAATTGCGAAAATTAAGGAATCGCAATTTAGGAATTGCAAAATCCTATGCATCAAGAAATTTTACAAGTTTTAGCGATTCCTTAATTTTCTGTATTTGCGATTCCTTAATTGCTAGTCGCAATTAAGGAATCGCATTACATTGATTCCTATGGGCCTAGAGGCCCATAGGAATCAATGGCAAGGCATTCTCATTTTGCGAATTCGCAATTAAGGAATCGCAAAGTGAGAATGCAATCGCATGTGTGTGTGTAAAATAGAAGTTTAAAAAATGCACTTTTGTGCATTTTTAAAACTTTTTGCAAATTACCATGAAGGTTGACTTCATGGTAATTTTCCGCCTCCTAATTGCGAATTTGCAATTTAAAAAATATCATGCATAGCATTTAAGAAATCGCAAAATTAGCGATTTCTTAAATGCTATAGCAATTTAAGAAATTGCTAAAAATTGCGATTTCTTAAATAGCGAAAAATAAAAAAAATGATGCATCCCAAAAATAGTTTTTGCATTCGCAAACGGACGATTTTTGCGATTCGCACCGTTTGCGAATGCAAAAACCAATGATGCATGTGCCCCTAAATTTTCATTTAATCTTGAAAAATTCATAACTCTGGTTCTACTCATATCCATGTACTTGAAAATGGCCACAAACCTTTCAGGAAACTTTTCACAATACACACTCACAAATATAAAAAATGCTATGTCCAGCTATCTGCTGCAACCTGAACACTCTTAGTCTACGGGCCAGTACCCAACCCTCCTTCTTGGATCCCTTCTTAGCCTTAATATGTCTGTGCAGCAGCTTGAATACATCAATGAATTCTCCTTTCTAAATGTTCTCTTTCATACCGTTTGACAAATTAACCCTAAGGGGCTTCACTAAGCATATGTATGGCATCTTTTTCTTGACATCAACACCTTTCTTTTCTAGCCCACTTCCTTTTTTTACCAACTTGGAGTCCTTATCCCATGCATGCACCTTGTTATCCTTACGTAATGCTTCCTCCTTGTCTTTCATGACCGCCCTCTTTCTTTCCAGTTTGCAGAGTCTTGTCCTTTTTGCGGCATTTCTGTGTGCAGTACCCTCACCTCATCTGTACTAACCAGTTTGAGGATCTTTGAATTCCTACCTTCACATTGTGTCTGCACCAATAAACTTCCCCCCACTGCTATGGACCTAGGGGGATATTTGAAAGGAAATTGTGCAACACTGCGCTGCAAGCAATTCAGCAGCACCACTCTGCATCATTTAGGAATGCATTGTAATTACAAGAATACAGTGTGTCCCTGTGTTTTCCCATGCACTGGCACTAAAAAAAGCGGCCTAGCGCTAACACAGACATCCTTGTGCTATAGCGCAAGGGTAACTGCATTACAGGAATGATTCCCTACAACGCAGGCACCCTTGCACCCTGATGCAAGGGTGCCTGTCTTGCAGGGATGATTGTTTATGTGCGGGAAGGGAAACTTTCATGCACATGAACAATCTTCAAAGGCAATTTACTCATTTTATGTGTGCTGCAGAATGTAGCACACATAGAAAGAGCAAAAACAAGGAGAAATAAAAGTACTTCTCTTGGTTGCGCCAATCTAATGCCTGCTATTCAGTGGTGTTAGGTTTTAGAGCTGCCTCAGATTTGCAGATCCTTGTAAATCTGAGACACTATCAAAAAGCAATGAGTGTTGCAGTGGAAGGCCCACAGCAACACCCATTGGACGCCCCTTTCACGCAGATACCTGCGTTAAAGGGGACGATATTTACAAAGCGCCGTTTAGGGATGAAAATGCATTGCGCCACTAGAACACCAGAAAAAGAGATGTTCCGGTGGCACAGTGCCCTTGTAAATATGCCCCCTAGTTTCTACCATTTTGGCACACTTTGGCTCTACCAAAGACTCCCACGCAAGCCACCATTTACATGCAACTGGTTGTAGACAAACTTCTCTCCTATTTGTTTTCTCTACTGTGCTTTCAGACCTCCTTCCTGGACTGCAATAAACAATACAAAACCCTGTTAGTCACCCCTCACTCTCCCTCTCAGCATATGATCTCTTACCCTTTCCTGCTGATTCACTTGTTGGCATCCAATGGGGGATTTCCCCTTCTTCCAAGACCTCCTTCTCTTCATCGCAACCCAATTCCAATACCTTTTCCTCATCCTCAACCACTAATCATACCTGTTTTTCCCATCTTCCACCTCCCCATCACAGTCAGTCCAGTCAATCATAACATTTGTGAACGCTGTCTTTGCAGCTTGCTGTTAACCTACTATCTAGAAGCCCAAAGACACCCAGTCCATGTCTTCCAACTAGCGCTGTTAGGTCGTTTGAAACCTGACTGCCCCTAGGTTTGTTTTCCTGTTGTCTACCGAGTCACTCCATCCTGTGAGGATGTGGTCCTGATTGGGAAGGGGTGTGTTCCTGTCTGGGTGGGGGTTGAGGGGTGTCACTATAACTTGCCTATTCCAGTCCTTAATCTGCTCCTCTGCCAGAATCCATACCCACTCACCTCTTTGAGCGCCCTTTAGGACTATTTGGACTTCCCATCCACCCCTATATAGACCTTTATCCGATTTATTAGGGTGCCATTCTGCAGGCAATAAATCTGCCAAACCCTCAACTTATTTATTTGGCTCCCTATCTCTCATAGGCCTTCAACCCTGCCCTCCATTCCTCTATCAATGATGCAAGGTGCTCTTGTTGCTCCTTGCTTGCCCCTTCTGTAGTGTCTGTAACACTGTAACATTACTGCTGGCAGTTTAAAGGTTTTTGCCTCCTGCTGTCATTTGTTAACAATCTGCTTTGCCCATGCAACCCTATCATATTGCCCTTCCAAGTACCTTGGCACTCTCCTTTTGAAACTGGAGGTGCAATGGTATTTCTGTGATTCCCCAAGCCCTCCCATCTCACTTTCAACATTCTGAGGTGAGCCCACATGCCACCTGATAGCATACTGCAAACACTATTTGTCTCTCACTATGCTCAATATCACATTGAGCCCCTTGCTAGTCAACCCTTCTCACCAGGCATCTGTCTGTCGCAGCGTTCTGCAGCATGTTCTGTCCTGAAATGGTTGGAGGTGGTTCTAGATTTCTTATCATTTTGTGTACTTTGTCCAACCATTTTATCACTCCACCAATTGCTTAAGGGTTTGCATCATTCAGAAAAATCATCACTGCTGCCTGAATTGTTTGAAACCCTTGGTTAACAAGAAGATGATGGAGGAGTCTTCTATTGTCTTCGATTAATGCAGGGCAGCTACAGAGCAGATTGGGTAAAAACTCTTGGAACTGTCCACAAAGGCGGCACTTATTTCTGGAAGGGAAAATTGACCAAGGAGGAAGAAGGTCTAATGAGGAGAAGTTGCCCATTCAAATAGACCACCAGAGCACTAGACAGTGGTAAGGGTCTTATGCTTTCAGCAGCTTCTTCTCAGGTCTGCTTCGCCTGAGGAGGTCTACCTTTAAATCTCCTATGTGGCAGCGGGTGTACTTATATAGCAGCCTCCATGCCACCCGCAGCTTCCCTCTGCCTAAGATAATATTCCTGACCTCAGCAAATTCACCCTTCCTGCTTTCCAGAGGGCTCTGAGCGCCTCCCTAACCATTTCTGCAGACATTCCTTGTTCTATGCACTTATCCATCTTACCTACTACAATAGTTAAATTCATTTAACCAAATGCCCACTATTGGAAGAACAGATATGGGACAGCCTCCAAAGACCACAGACAACCACCAAGGAGGTAAAACTGGCCCTATCTCACCACCAGACCCCTCCTCCCGGTGCACAAATTGACCAATCTAGGGGTCAGCTAGTCCCTGATATGCACCAACCCACCCGAAAACAATTGGGGAAAAGAGCTGAGTCTGTTTCCCCTTGAGTCCCCTTAATGCTTAGCAAATAGGTATTTTTTGCATTGCACCAAGTAAATATACTCCAAAGTGTACTGAAGGTATAATGCTGGGCAGAAGTTAAGGACACAGTTAGCATAAACCATCAGTATGAATGAGGACAGAGAAAACACTGGTTATAGGAACCAAGCGTGATGTGGCATGTAGTATGGTCAGTTAGGGATTAAATAGTCTTCATAATATCACCTGGCAATGAATTACTGCTGTGATGGGACCCTCCATCTATCTACAAGACATTACGAAAAACAAATTATGTAGTGCTATGTTTGTTTAAAAACAGTGTGGAATTAAGTTCTGCCTCTTCCTCAGTATCTATAAACACCGACTTAGCACATATAGTTTTTCTTTTATTACTCTGCCATGCAGGCTGAAGGACGTGTGGTTGGATTATGCTGCTGCTGGGCTTCCACGAGGGGCAACCATGAAGAGGAGGTGACTAGAAATAGTTGTTTGCATTGAATCCCATAGCAGGTGGTGCTGGGAGTCCAAACTATAGAGTATGATACAGGCTATACCTGGTTGAAAGGTGGCCACTGAGTGTGAAAACTGGCATGATCAGCCGTCAGTGCTCAGTCAGTCAACATTCTTTATTGCCGCCATCTGCCATAAAAGAGGCATACAAATAAAAGCATGAAAAATATGAATTCAGTGTGACTCTATGCAATATACAAAAGCCATAACAATGGCCTAAAAACGTCATAAACATACATGAAATTAGAGCATTGCCTCATGCTGCATGTCTTGTGAGATAGACTCTAAATACAGCATCTGCCCTAAAGGCAATGTATGCACTAATAGGCTCTATACACTAGGCCAGCTGGAGGTGCTGTTGGCGACGTGCCGGGGGCGGGGGTGACTTGGGACTTTACCTGAGGGCTTCGCAAGGTGAGTGTGGGTGATGTTTGGGGCACTGGGCAAGAATACAACTAGTGGGTGGATGTGGCACCATGGCTGTACAACGTTCCACTTGGCTTCTTCTACAGAGTAAATACTTTGCGTCCTTTTAAATGCTTTTCTATGTGCATACGTTCTTGGTATTAATCCTCCATCGTTGTTCTCTCCACCTTCCTGCTTGTCAGTACTTCTGCTTCTGTAATTTATTGCACAGGACAATTACACGTTAAGGTCTCTCATATAGTAACTTATAGGCACATTGTTACAGCTGCATGCATGTGCATGGCAATTCACTGTTCAACCATGAATATATTGCAACTTTAAATGTTGTACTAAAAATATACTCTCGTATTTGTATGTGGACAATTGTGTTTAAGGAGTTGTAAAAACAAAGAAAAAAGATTTAAAAGCTGTCCAGCTGGTATGGCTAGATTTCTGACCCATACTAAAAACATGATGATTGTATTAGTATTCATGTAATAGTCATATAAAAGAAAACTCTCTCTTCCTGGTGTTTGTTGTCTCAGAAAATGACCTCTAACCCCATATACTTGTTTAGTAATACACAGAGAATTTGCAATGTTCTTGCTTTCTACATCAAAAATATGCCTTCGATTTCCGCATTCTACACATGTTCATATATTTTCTTTGATACATGCCTCTTTTACTCGCCATCATTTCCTTAAAAGAAATGACCATGGAAACCTACTGTTAGTCTTTCAATGATCTATAATCGTCTTTTATTTTCTACATCTATGACTGTGTTGTAATCAGCTGTAATCTTGTGTTTCTTACATATATACAATATAATACCTACAATCATATTGGTCGAAAAAGTATTAATTTATTCCTGCTTAAAATCAAGTGGGCGGATTAAAAATGTTTTCATGCAACGCAACACATTAGTCAAATCTGCTGTGCTGTGTTTCACAAGGAGGGGAACACAGCGCAGAGGCATTTCTACTAAGAATGGTTTGCTTCTGTTGTCTGCGCCTTTTCTGTCACGCTAATTAAGATACGTTACATGACTCACATGGGACTCACAGCCTCACACCATGTAGAAGAGGGGAGCATGTACTGTCTAGCTTATTATTTTTACTGAAAGCATACTCTTCTAATACAAATTCGTTTGCCTAAACACATTTCAGAAGTACCTCCCACACTGGATGTGTGCTGGCCACTTCAGCACATACGCAAAGTGTTAAAAAAAATGGAAATGAAACCATTTCTCCTTGTTATTTCCTGCTTCAAGGAGACATTATTTTTTTATGCACAGCCTGATCTATCTAGCTAGTAGATCAGTCAAAATCAATTGGTGTATTTACTGATCCACCCAAGTAAAACTCTAGTAATGTCCCCTTGATGCAAGTGTCGTAAATCATTGCAAAATTATTTTTTACACTGAGAAAAGTGCACCTTTCCAAAGCAGAATATTTGTTGTGCTGGAACATGATTCCAATGTGTCACTTTTCAACAGCACACAGCCTTCATAATTCTAGGTCAAGATATCTAATACTCCAGCTCTCTCTGGTCTAGGTTCATACAAATTGGATTGTATTCTTACCATTATCTTTCTAGGTTATTTGTCCAGCACTGTATGGAATTATTTGAGGGAAAAAAACAGCCATATCAATGTATTTTGATACACTGATTTACATAAATATTGCTCTTAACGTGACGCAATTATGATTGATTCAAATCAAATGAAGGGAGACAGAAGCTAATCACTGTGTGCACCCTGCTTCCACACTTACTACAACAAAATTGACAAGGGGATGTCTATAACTTAAGGGCGACTCTCATGCAAACCTGGCCCTCCCTGGCAAACCTGTGTTTTCACTCCAGTGGCATGCTTCAACATCGAGTCCATACCAGAGATATTTTAAATATAACTGGATGGCATCAACCTTGGAGATTCCAAGGGAGCTCTTATGGTAACACCTTTTTATTAGGGGGGATCTACTTTATTAAAATTGCCTTTGGTTGTCTTAATGTTCTTGTTTATTCCTCAAGGCCCCTAGGCCTTTTGTTTGTTGATGTCTACTGAGTCTCTTTACGTGTTCCACATCAACTCTGGTCTACATGTTTCAGCCCTCGCGTGCTCTCCACTGCTTACTTGACCTTTCCCCAGGACCACCAGTTTATATCAATCCCTATTACTAATGAAACCTATACAGTGACTATTTAAGTCATATTCACATATTCATCCTTGCATGCCACACACTTATGCAACCTTCTGAGGTAGTTCTCCAATCTTGTTCCTGTGGGTAAGGAAAAGACGTAAGCACATATTTGTCAGCCCCAGAGTATACATGGCATCCCGCATGTGCGCCTGGCCCTTTTTATTGGCAGGGTCACATGTCCTGTGACACCTGTGCTGGATGGGTGTGGTGTGGGTGTAAACCAGCCCTCAGGCAGTGGGTGTGGCATGCTGACAACTAGACCTGTGATCAGCAGATCACTACAGGGAAGATCTGGGGCATGTAGTGTTGTCCCCCCCCCCCCGTGAGCGTAAGCGGAGTGGGCTGGCCTGGTGTATGCCAGTCCAGCGTAAGAGTGTGAACAATGATCCCGGGGCTCTGGGCATGGTTCCATCGTGGGCTGGACAAGGAAGTAACTAATGCCGTGTCACTTTTGTAGTGCCGGTGCCACCCGGACCGCAATCAGCAATGTGTCACTCTGTGACTCAAGTCTCACAACATGAGCAACATGGACGTAAGGGGGAATCACTGACCCTACATTCATCCATACTGCATCACTTGAAAGATCATAGATATGACACATCTTTGTGGATATGAAGGTTTAATGCACATTCAGTGGAGTGTTGTAGCTGAAGCAGTACAGGGCCATGCAAACCCCACTTTACATTGTTGGCCCGTGGAGGGCCAGCCAGAGTCCTCCAGAGAATGTCAAGTTCATCTGAAGAGGAAGTATTCAGTCTGCAGTCTGATTGCTGTGTCATTGGTAACCATACAGAATAAGGCAATCCATGTCGAGGTCCAAGGTGAGTGTTGCATAGTGTATTGTGGGACAGTGGAAGGTGATGATGCAGAGGGCAGAACCAAGCAGAAACCAGCCATATGGTGGAGATGAATGCTACTGCGTCCTTCTTACCACAAAGGCAGATTCATCCGCATCCTTGTCCTCTGCTGTTTTATGTGCCTCACATGCAGGTGGCGGTGTTCTGTCTCCAGCACTGAGTGGCAGTGACACATCAGGGGCCGGAGGTGGAATGTCTGCCGCACTGTGTGGCACTGACACTTCAGCGGGCAAGATGTGGATGTAGTGGTAGCAGCAGCATTCATCAGCGCCAGGCCTTGTGGCAGCAATGCCATGAGGAGGGTCTTTAGGGCATTGAGGAACCCAGCTACCTCTCGCTGGTGTGCAGCCGTGACAGCTGCTCTTTCTGCCTGCGTCTGCTCCATGGTCTCCATTATCCTCCGCATGTGTCCCAACTCCCGGTTGACATCGCTAGAGCCACTCTGACTAGACAGTTGTTTTTGTCTCTGAGTCAGGACTCCAGCGATGTCTGCCATGGATCGTTGGAGAGCATGGAGCAGACTGTGGATGTCCGTTAGGGACTGTGAGTGGTCCCTGATGGGACTTAGAAACCCACGTATGGCATCTAGTTTGGCGGCCATGTGGTTGTACCCCAGTCGCACCTGTTTAGCCAACTGCTCCTGGCACCCCAACAGACGACGTTGGAAGGCCATGTGTTCTTCGTGGGGTTTCTGGGAGGCAGCCCTGGTGGTGGGTGCTGCCTTCTGTGTGGTCTGTGCAAGGGGTGGGGGCTCATTGATGCAGCGGGGCTGTCCTGCTCCTGGAGGTGGGGTGCGGAGGCTGTCCAGGAGCTGTTGGAGGGCATCGGGGTCGAAGGTGTGGTGGTCCTCTTCATTATCAGAGAAGAGAGGTTGGTTTTCTCTCTGCAATGTGAAGGGGAGATGCAGTTTAACATTCTGTTCACATGTATGTTGACTCATTGTACATGTTTACACACAGACTGCAATATAGTGTACATTGTGACTGTTTGGGAGGAGCTGCCTATTTGATGTGGGACTGTGGACATTTCGACAACATCACAGTTGTGTGTTTGTACTTGTACATTGTCAACTCACATTTCCCTGCAATGCCAAATGTGATTGGCCAATTTCTACACACAAGCGGCACCAGTTGTGTCCTCTGTTCTTGTAGTGTAGTTCCTATTATCCCAATAGGCTCTGCGCATTGGAATAATACCTTCAATAGTATAGGCCTAGACCAGACGTTAACTAGGTCTTCTATTGTCGATATTAGACTTAAAGTTTTGGGTTTGCCAGCTAGCTCAGAGTTCACTAGAAACTTTCTCGAATAGGCAAGGAGGAGTTGAACCTCTCTGGATAGACAAGAAGGGATTTAGTTTCTGACAACCATAGAACATGACAACTTTGCTCTCCCCTAATCAAGAGTGTATCTCTAGAGTCGTGTGAAAACAAAAGACAACTTATTTTACTCAGTCAGTACGTGCATTCTTAGTCTCACCAGATTGTAGAGAAAAGGAAGAGACGGGCGTGTTCAATAAAAGATGTTATTTATTGATCAGTCTCTTTTCTCGTACAAGAGAAATGGATCGATATTATCGCAATACTTATGGTTAAGTAAAGTGCATACAATAAAAGCAGAAGTATAAAATAATACTGTAAACACATTTATATGGTTTCTAAGCCATATGCAGGTTTAAAATGGATAAAATATATATATACATATACATTTGACTAATCGTACTCAACTGGTGTTTCTAACTACGCCTACCCCGGTGTACCTGACCTAAGCCTAATACGTGGGCGGGAATAGAAAGTAGCAGTTTAAGTTAAGTTTGTTTTGCCAAGTGACTGACTCAAGAATTCTCTGCGAGGGGTTATTCAGTTCTGTACCTGGAATTTAGGATGAATGAGGGATGGTATCTCTCGTCTCTGGTCTCGATATTCCAGGCTGCCTGCGAGGGCTACCCGGAAGCGCCGGAGCTGGATTTCTCGGCAGGAGAAAAGGCAGCGTCTCGTTCTCAGCGCGTCAGGAAGGCGGGGCTGCGCCAGCAGGGTCTGCTCTGCTCTGGGCTTCGGCAAGTCTGGCTGCTCCGATCTCGTCACCACCGCGTGTGTTTGCTTAAGGCAATACCGGTAATATTTATACCTGTAAGGTGCCGAGATTGACGTAAGGATGGACATAGATACGTCAATAAGGATGTCATACGACTTGGTCGTTAGCACATTCTTTTGCTGAAGTTCTCGATGAAATCAAAACAATGGCCGCAGGGTTTTTCCCAGGTTGTCATAGGTTTGATTTGTTTTGAGAACTCCGTATGCCTTATCAGGGGCTGGAGGAATATCGCTTGTCTAATTAGATGGCAAGCGTTATGACATAATCAGATAACACGTTCCTGTGCCGTGGTGTGGCTTAATCAGATAACGGTTTCTGCATCATGGGATGGCTGCTAGTTAACTTGTTAACCAGAACAGAACAGGGTCAGGAATAGGGGGATCGATACAGAACCTATAGGAATACATCACACCCACTCCACGCTAACTATGGCCATGTTTACGAATCTAGGCATAGTAAAACATACTGTAGAGTATTGTGTATACCTTACCACCCCAAAATACATATAATGCATTTCGAATTTATCTAATATACGAAAAAAATAGTCACATGTATTATATGCACTCAAGCTGTAGAATAATGCCAAAGTAATCAAGCATATGTATACATTATTACTAATCAAATATGAGAATTACACATGAAATGGCTCTTAATACAGAAGAAAAAAGTTCGAGACCATTCCATCACAGAATAAAATAATTATGAACATACCAGTGGGCAGCTAATGTCTATAAAGTATCTAAAAATAGAAATTTTAGTTCTCTAAGAATAGTTCTTACTTTAAGCAGAAGATAAGTGTCCCGAAAAAATCGTAAAAAAATATTTTGGGGCTGCTGAAAAAATTGCTGTCCGTGAACTGGAGGGAAAATTGTTCATGGTATTCTGTTATTGAAGGCCAAATTCAGGGAACGCCGTGTGCTAGCTTGCTCAAAAGTCTCTATTTCTGCTCTGGTGAGAACATCATATCATTTAGACTGTCGAAAAAGCTGTCAACAGCTTCCTGTGAGAGTTCCACTAACTCGGAAAAGGATGTAACCATGCATTCATGCGCATGATTGTCTCCATTGACGTTCTGATTAATATTGCTGACAGAAGGTCGTACCTGATCGATGCTGCTTTCATCTTGAACTTCACTACCCCTTAATCGTAGCGGTGAAGTCTCCACGAATGCCGTCATCAGGATTGGCAGCCGTTGAGGGCAGCACAAAGCATGAGCCTTTATTGGGCTCAACAATGTTTCTGCATCCATTGGCGCATCCGATTGTAGCGTCAGACAGGTGTCCAACACGCATTCTTCTCCGCACAGCATGCACCTTAATACAGGTAAAACACATCGATGCCACATTGGTCGAAATGAAAGAAACCAAGTCATGTTCAGGTCTCTAAGCCGGGTTAGTCCCAGGATTTTTGATATCCGGTCCTGGTATCCAATGGCTCGGATTGTTTCTTCCCTTGTCGCAGGTGTTTTGTATGTGACACGGTTTGCCATAGCGAAATATAAGGACTAAGAATAGAATTCCTGCAATTAGTCCCAAAATGAGGGGAAGTCCGCCAAAAATCGAATGGACGAAGTCTGGAAAAATACCCCGTATGGCTTTGAATGGTGTTAATGCCATTGAGAATACTGTCTTAAATACTTTTGAGACTCCACTGGTATCAGAAATATTTAAGATTTCATTCAGGATTTCTGCGAAATGTATGGGGGAATTAGTTGATAACAATGAGTGAATCTCTGCAGTCGTCCTTGCGACTAGGAGATCCTACGTTTCTTTTGATGACGTGAGCCTGGTTGGCGTCTGAAGAAGCACTGTTTTCATTCTGCTTAAAGTGTCTATTCGAATAGAAGTAATTTTCAAGTTGGTCCATGCCCTTGCCTCCCTGTCTGGAAAGGAGCTGGGGAACAATAAGCGTCCACAGCACTTGACCTTCGCAGTCGTAGTTATGAGATAAGGAGTCCCGGGCATAAGACTACAGCATCTGCGGTCCACAATTAGAATGTAACTCCCATTATAGAGTCTTTGGTTCTATCTCTGTTGCAGGTGTGCCTTGCTGGTGCCATGAAAGGTTATTTGAGTTCCCTTCACAGGCTCCATGCAAACTAATTCCATTACACAGAAGTGTACCGCTTAGTGACATCGCACAATTATTGCCACTAAGAAACACTTTCTGTCCTTTATTACTGACACATGCATGTGAATAGGGCAAGTTCCATGTTGTCTTAATGTACCCTTTCCCAATTTTTTGTACATGCCAGCCTGTATATATTTTTGGCAGTATTGAAACCTGAAGGTTGATATTGGAATATTAATTATCCCATGTATTATCCATTCACTGACAGGTCGTTCTGACATTGTCACTGGTAATCTCTCGAGTTTCTCAATGCTCAGGATTGTATAATCAGCACCCTTTTGTGCCATACTGATTTGATTATCAGTAAGGTTAAAGATATTGAATAGTGACGTTGTGTTGATTAAACGCCAAGGCACATAGCTTGAACGCAGATTTTGTAACGTCCAGCCAAGCTGTACAATAGAACGCAATTGAGACTGACCGTGTTGTAACAACAGTAAGTCTTGCGATAAAATGTCGATTGCTGAAGACACAATGCTGTCCAAAGAAAAATTCTGGAGGACAGAGTCATTAACCCATTGTCCACTACAGAAAGTGATTTTTCCAAATCAATACGGTCAATTTCCCGTATTCTTTCTGCTGTCTCAATTTGAGTCACCTTCCAGGCCTTGTTGTAAGCTGCATATACAGAGGCTGCTATGAAACGTTTCTGACGCTGTTTGCGCGGTCCCATAATGAAATCACGCAAGTCAGCACCATCAGTAAGTAAAGTTAGGTGTTGCTTAATTTCTGTCAGTGTGGAAGTTTGTAGCCATTGAAGGCATAATTTGCCCACACTGTAGGTGGTTATTATCCCTGGGTGTTGTCTTTGGGAATATCTAGGGTCTGGCCTGGTCAATGTGAACCCCTGTGTTTTGTTCAGGAATCTATCTTGACAGTTATTAGTATCTATGGGCCAGATTAACCATTGTTTCCAATCAGGATTTGTTCTGTTTTGGTTTAATACATAGTTTACGTCTATCTCTTCATCTGTAGAGCCATTGCTGTTCATTGTTGGCTTTGGAAAAGACGGTTTATTTAAGTCTTTGATTTTGGCTAGGCCAAGACAGGTAGTTTGTTGAACAGTGTCATTCAAAAATATAATTTGTTCTGGGATCATGCAGGCTCTAAACAATGATTCTATACCTTGTACTTGCCATTCTTTTGTACCCCAAACACTTTTTACTTCAACATTTTTGTCCCAATAATCAAAACCAAAAGTATTCATTTGTTCAATGAGTCTGAATATATCAATTTTGTGTTTGTTAGCATGATCTTTGTCCCTGTCTTATTTGACAATTTGAAATAAAATGTTTCAGCATTACTTGTGTTGAACCCTGAAAAGTATGAATATTTGTCGTAAAAGGTTCTTGAGCTTCCTTTTGGAGGGGTTGCACAATGTTCCCATTGATTATAATTTAAAACATTTCTAGGTTGTGCAGATTTATGTAGCAAATGGTTACCATAGTGGTTGTAACAGTACATACTATCATAATTAGTCGAACCCTGCAAATAATCATGTTTGGTAAATTTAGCAGACATCACTAAGTCAGACATCATATCATTTATGTTTTCAAAGTCCCAATCATCAGCAAATGAGCTTGGTTTTACAAAGTCACTTAACGAGATCTTGATTTGGTGTGGATATTTCAGGATTTCAACCGGACCATAAATTTCGTAGTCAGCATTGTCCCATGCTACCCCACCTGGTATAGGATTGGCTGTGAAGTTGACTGAAGAAAGTTCTCTTTTCTTGACGTGTGAAGATGTGTGTGGCTTGAGGATCAAGTTGATTTTCTGACTTGCTGTGTCCATTTTAGCATATTTTCCCTCAATGAAGCGTCCCGAAGTTAGTACCATGATGAGCCAAAGTATGAGGATAGATGCACCAAAGCCCACCCAAAATTCAATCCATGGAGAAATTAGATGTGTTTCTTTCAGTTGTTTCAAAAGTTCTGTAGCTTTATCTTTAAATGTTTTTGATGATGGCTGTGTTTTTGATTCACTTAGGTCTTCAGAGGAATCATCGAAGTTTATGAAGTAGCCGGATGCAGTTCTGTCAATTGTTCCAATTGCTTCAGGATTACTGTTTCTTGCATATTCGTTTGTTACTTCATTGTAGGTTGGTGTGTCTCTACTAAATGTTTTTATTTGGGTCGTTAGAGGTCTGAGTTCCAATGCATTGTTGCATAGTCCTTGTTGTTGTTCTTTAGGCGTTTCGAATGTGATTAGCCTCTTAGTTTGGACCTCTGTATTTGTAGCAAACCTTGGTGTTCTGCTACTTATCGGGAGTCCACTTGGCCTACTGTTTGTTATCGGCCACATGATTGTGGTTTTACCAAGTCGATGGATACAACTCGGTTCTCCTTTTTACCAGCAAGCGGCGGTAGTACAACTGATCTTGTCCCGTTGATAGACAAGACAGGAACTGCTTTTCTGTAAGAAGGCCCAAATTCCTTCTTTACCGCGATCTTTTCTCTGACTAGATCCCCGACTTTTGGAATCCAGACAGGTCTTGCTGGGACAGGTGGTGGTTCTTCAGTGGTTGTTGGCTGCTGTTTCAACTTTATGTTGCTCAGGTCTTTTCTTGTTTTGTTTAAGTCCTGTAAAATAGCCAAACGATCTTTGATATCAAAGCTTTTTTCCTTTACCACTGAAGTCTGACTGTCAAGATCTAAGACTAACATCCTAGTTCCAAACAATAATTCGTACGGACTGAATCCCTTCAGAGAATTTCTTGGCAAGTTATTTAGACTACGTTGGACTCTTATTAGATGTTTGACCCACCCAGCTCCCGAACCTAATACCCTTTTCGTTATAGATAGCTTTATGCCTTGGTTTTTTCTTTACACCATCCCGTATCCCTCAGGAAGGAAGTGAGAAGAATCCCGCTGTGCTATGCTCATTTGGCCGAGCTTTCCCCCAAGCTTGAGGGCTCAAGTGAAAACATTGGTCAAACGTAGCATGCTCCTAGCGTATATGCCATTTAGACTCGCAAATCTTTGTATAACAGTCCAGACGTCAGCCGAGTGCTGGGGATCTACATTATAAGTGGAAACTAGGCTGTATATGTTAATCGGATGCTTTGCTTTTTACTGTCGATTCTTTCTGGAGTGAAACGCCAAGGTAGTATACCGTTTCTCTCGCCAATGCGATCTCTGTTGCAGTCCGGGCATTTTTTTACAAAAATGTCATGCTGCAGGCTCATGCCTGGCCACCAGTACACTGATTGTGGTTCTTCCAGAGAATCTTTTAGTTTGAGGTGTCTGAGACCCTCGCCCATATGTGCGTCTGCAACTAACAAAGTTCTCCTGTCCATGTTTGGAATTACCCTATCCCCCACTCCAGGGATTCGAGCAAAAGAGACGGAGTTTGCATCGATTATGTATGTATAATTGAGTGGATAGTTGATCGGTAGCGCTGAGCAGTCGCCTTTTGATGACGTTTTCACCGCCAGCACTGTTTCACCGTCAATGTTTTTCATTGTACGCTTTTTCCTAGCTACGGAAGCCGATTTAGTTGCTACCGCTGTGGCTCTCTCAGCCAATGAATTCCCTGCAACGTGAACGCCATCACGCTGATGACTCAGTGTATGTATCACGTGAGTCTTTGGTAGTTCTTTTTGTAACAGAACTATGTGTTCCCAAAGCAGTTTTTGCTTTATTGTTGCACCTGTGTCATCTTGTAACCGTTTTGAATCCATTTCTGCAAATCGTTGTTATATGATTTGACGCAGTAATATGAATCGGACACTATAAGTGTTGGGAATTCGCGATCTGCATTATCTAGCGCCATTTTCAATGCTATTATTTCAGTCTGTTGTTCTGAATTAGTTTCTACTGAGTGTGTTTTTGTTAATAGAGGTCTTAGTTTACCTCCGCGCCACACTTCTTTTGTAATCTCACATGTGGGGTTGTATGCTTGTTCTCCCCAAACGGAGGGTTGAGCATGTCCGTCTGTATAGATTACACAAGCGTACTGTCGTAATGGCAGAATGTCGGCCGGCAGAGGGAATATTCTTTCATATTCTAGATTTTTTAATTCCTTTAGTTCTGGATCAAAGTAGTAGTATACTTTGTCCGTTGTAATTGAATTCACCCATCGTATCCACTTTGGATTCAATGCTGTTGTTGGTAAATTACACGGTGTTGTTAATGCCTCAAAGGCTGATTCTGCTGTTCTGACTGTGATACGTCTACCGTCAGCTTTATCTTTTTCTTTAGCTATTGCGGTTTGAACTGCATGAACAATGTTTTCTTTAATGCTGAATTTCTTTTCAGCTTCTGTGTACAAGTGTGATTTGAATGCAATTGGTACCTTTTCTCCCTCATTAGAGGTCAGGTATGTGAATCCGCATCTTCCTGGGATGACTCGAATCACAAGATTGCGTGTGTTATCACGTGTTTCTAATTTTGTTTTAATTAACATGTCTGTTTGTAAGGATCTCAGAATTTCTGTGTGTTTTTGAGTCCAATTGGTTCTTTTAAAATCTGGTTTTATTAGATCATAAAGGGGTTTGACCCTTTCTGCGTAATTTGCAATGTATGTTCTTCCGAAATTTAGGAAGCCTAGAATTGACTGTAGGTTTTTTAGTGTTCTAGGTGCTTGGAGTACGGCACATTTCTCTAAGAAATTGTCAGCCAGGCTTTTGCCTTCACTTGATAATTCATATCCTAAGAACAGGACTGTTAGATGGGCAATTCTGGATTTTTTGAAGTTGAATTTGTAACCCTCTGCTGCGAACCCAAGTATTATGGTGTTCACTCTCTTCAAGTGAGTATCCAAGTCATCATCTGTTAGGTATATGTCGTCGACATAGGATAATGCCTCTTCGTCATTTGTAATAATTCTGTTACTCTCGCTGAGAATAATCCTGGGCTGTTCTTGAACCCTTGGGGTAACCGACAGAATTGTTTTTGAGCGCCATTTATTGAGAACGCAGACAAGTATCTGCTCTCTGGTGCTATATTTTGACAGAAGAATCCATTAGAGATGTCTAATGTTGTTTTGTATTTTTTGCGCACTATGTTATTCATTAGTGCTGCACTATGCAAGTTTTGCACTGCAAAAGTTTTGCAACATGAGTTAAGGTGTCTGTAATCCAAAACTAGACAATATGAATTGTCTGGTTTGGAGACAGGAAACAAAGGGTTGTTCATTTGTGAGGTGCAAGTTTCAATCACCCCCTGGTATTCTAATTGGTCTAGGATTTCTTTTACCTGTTTTTTAGCTTCTTGCTTAATTGGGTACTGCCTTTGTGCAGTAGGTTGTGATTTTAACTGGATTTTGTGAGGAGGAGAATCCTCATCCCATCCTACATGATTTTTATATAAAGCAGGAGCTTGAGCTACTGCCCACTTTCTAGCAAGTGTATATTTTTTATGAATTGGGATATGATTTGAGAAGGCAGGCATAATTATTTCTTCGCCATGAGGGCACTCCCTGACAAACTCTGGTGGCAAGTCTTTTTCAGCTAGAAGGATGTCATAGCCTTTGGAGAGATTATCCCAAAATAGTCCCCTTATTTTTCTAGTCTTATCCCCCTCTATACGTAATGTTATTTCATATATTTTGTGAGGTTTGCTAACTCTGGTGTCTGCAGTTTCCACTTGAAGGTATTCATTCGTGTCCACTGTCTCCAGATGATTCATAAGGACTTTGCGAGCTATGCTCACTTCTGCTGCGCTGTCTAGCATTGTCTGAGCCCACTCTCTGTTTTTCAGCGGTGTCCTCAGTATTCTCTGCATTGTTGAATACTTTAATACTGGCTACCTTCTTTTTTGGAAATTGTAATTTCTTATTTGGATGAGCAGGTTCCTTGTCTTTGGACTTGACGTGCCCTTCCCTGGGTTCCGATCGTCCTCTTCTTTCCGATTTCTGCGAGGAAGTCTGAAAAGATTGAGAGGGACGTGTATCAAAATCTTGATATCTATCCGGTTTCTTTATATTATCCCTATTTCTAAGGTTGTATTTTTTCCCAGAGGGCTCACTTTGGGGAGACCTGTGTCCTTGGTTTGGAGATTTTTCTCTCCGCCGAGGAGACCTTCCTCTGGACTGGAATCTCTTTTCTTTCGGATTGGATTGTTTGTTTCCATCCCAGTTCTTCTTTTGTGATGTTAAATTATTTTTAATAAATATTTTTTCAGGACTTTCAATCAGTTGGGGTTTTACTGGTATTTCACCTAAACTATCCCTACCTAGTTCCTCATAGGATTTTTCTATGATTCTGGCAATTTCAGCTGGTTGGTCTGCTATATCTGTTTCTTTTAACCTCTGGCGGATCGCCACGTTTGCTGCTTCTCCCTTTATATTGGCCAGTAATATAGCCGAGACCTGCTTGAAGTCTTTCAGTAATTTCATACCAAGAGTTAAAGCGGGTTCTGGACCGTATTCGTCTTGAATTTGTTTTAGCACATCTGGTATTACCGAGATGGATGGAACACCATGCGTTTTTGTGTAGATGGAAGCAAAGACTGTACCCCAAGTGTCACAGTCCTCCACGTGTGGTGCGATTCCCATTGGAAGACAGATAGTCAGAATCCTGTGTTTATCCACAGGAGTGGTGTCTGGAAACACCGCCTCTATTTGGGTGATTTTTTGTGCTAACCAGAATGGTATTTGTTCCCTTTTAGCTGGTACCTTACCTAGGCAGGACTGTATGTTCTGTGGTGTAATTTTATTTGTGTTCCCCGGATGAGGGGTCAGCTGTGGAATTTTGATTGCTGGTTGGATTGTTGAAGTCCGCATTACATATTGGACTAATTGTCTATGTATTTTTATTAATTGTTTTAATTGTATTACAAGATTTGCTGCAGACATCCCTTCGATGTCTGGATGTGGTGTGTATCCGGCTAGGACCGGCCACGTTGCTCCTTGTCTACCTAATGGACCGAGCCTGGTGATGTGATTGTTGTGTTTTAGGGCGCCATTAAACAAGAGCAGGTGCTCTTGAAATTTAAGTGGTACTTCCACCTCCTCGAAAGGAGTGTATTCTTCAGGAGGTTCCTCTGTTTTGTAATGGTGGAAGACCTTTGTTACAGCGTTTGCTGCTGGAAAGTTTATCCATGAATAGAATACCTCTGTCTGCCGATATTCGTGTGCCTCTATTACGAATATGACTGTGCCACCTCTAGGTGTCAGTCCATTTTCTATAAGTTTTAAAGTTATAGATTTCCTTGTGTTGACCGGGATGAGTATTAAATCCGGGTCTGCTTCTTGCATAGTATCATCAGCTGTTACTCTAGCTATCTCTCTTTCTTCATCACTGTCTACCATTTTACCGACAGGAAGGTTATTTTGTTTGTTTGCAGATCAGGTTTCTTATGGAAACAGAGATTAGATGCACAATATTTTGGAACAGTGTATCCTTCAACGTTGACTAAACCAAGAACCATACATAGGAGTTTCCTCCTGCGAGGTTTGGCGGATATGACCTTTCACCCACTCCAGACGTCTTTGGAGTATTATGGGAAAAAAGCGGTCTGAGTGAAAAAGCACGACTGAGTTACTCTAATGTCTTGCGTTAGTTTTATCGCCTTTCCAAACGTTTGGGCGCCATGTAGTGTAGTTCCTATTATCCCAATAGGCTCTGCGCATTGGAATAATACCTTCAATAGTATAGGCCTAGACCAGACGTTAACTAGGTCTTCTATTGTCGATATTAGACTTAAAGTTTTGGGTTTGCCAGCTAGCTCAGAGTTCACTAGAAACTTTCTCGAATAGGCAAGGAGGAGTTGAACCTCCCTGGATAGACAAGAAGGGATTTAGTTTCTGACAACCATAGAACATGACAACTTTGCTCTCCCCTAATCAAGAGTGTATCTCTAGAGTCGTGTGAAAACAAAAGACAACTTATTTTACTCAGTCAGTACGTGCATTCTTAGCCTCACCAGATTGTAGAGAAAAGGAAGAGACGGGCGTGTTCAATAAAAGATGTTATTTATTGATCAGTCTCTTTTCTCGTACAAGAGAAATGGATCGATATTATCGCAATACTTATGGTTAAGTAAAGTGCATACAACAGTTTTAATACTGTAAAAACATTTATATGGTTTCTAAGCCATATGCAGGTTTAAAATGGATAAAATATATATATACATATACATTTGACTAATCGTACTCAACTGGTGTTTCTAACTACGCCTACCCCGGTGTACCTGACCTAAGCCTAATACGTGGGCGGGAATAGAAAGTAGCAGTTTAAGTTAAGTTTGTTTTGCCAGGTGACTGACTCAAGAATTCTCTGCGAGGGGTTATTCAGTTCTGTACCTGGAATTTAGGATGAATGAGGGATGGTATCTCTCGTCTCTGGTCGAGATATTCCAGGCTGCCTGTGAGGGCTACCCGGAAGCGCCGGAGCTGGATTTCTCGGCAGGAGAAAAGGCAGCGTCTCGTTCTCAGCGCGTCAGGAAGGCGGGGCTGCGCCAGCGGGGTCTGCTCTGCTCTGGGCATCGGCAAGTCTGGCTGCTCCGATCTCGTCACCACCGCGTGTGTTTGCTTAAGGCAATACCGGTAATATTTATACCTGTAAGGTGCCGAGATTGACGTAAGGATGGACATAGATACGTCAATAAGGATGTCATACGACTTGGTCGTTAGCACATTCTTTTGCTGAAGTTCTCGATGAAATCAAAACAATGGCCGCATGGTTTTTCCCAGGTTGTCATAGGTTTGATTTGTTTTGAGAACTCCGTATGCCTTATCAGGGGCTGGAGGAATATCGCTTGTCTAATTAGATGGCAAGCGTTATGACATAATCAGATAACACGTTCCTGTGCCGTGGTGTGGCTTAATCAGATAACGGTTTCTGCATCATGGGATGGCTGCTAGTTAACTTGTTAACCAGAACAGGGTCAGGAATAGGGGGATCGATACAGAACCTATAGGAATACATCACATTCTGTTGTGGACGTGTTGCGGTTTGGACCACATCGTTGTCAATGTTGATGTGCTCTGCATGTTATGTGTGTCTGCTGCATTTTGGGATTTTGGGGGGATTCACCCCTTCAGCTCTGACTTTGCTGAACCTTATCCCTTTCATGCGGTGTGTCTTTGACTTTTGTTCTTATACAGTGCTGAGATGTTGCGTACCTGGGAACATTGGTCTCTTGGTGGGAGTTGGTGGTCTGGGGCATGGTTTGTCTGCAGATGTGCTAAACTTAATTGGTCATGTGTGCCATTGTGCCCATCTACTCCGTCCCCTCAGTCCCTGGTCGTTACTCACCCTGGTGCTGTTGTGTCAGGTCATGTTGAGCAGTGTCTGGTTCCCCAACTCCTGCCGCTGTCTCCCCACTGACGACTGTGGACGCCATTTCCTCCAGCTCATCCTGTGGCGCTGGACTCCCGCCTCCAGTCTGGATTGCTCCCTTCCGGTTGTTGGTGAGTGGTTTTGCGCTTCACATCATACCAGCGCCTCTTTGCCTCTTCCATTGTTCTCTTCAGCACTCCAACATCATTCACCTTGTCCATGATGGACTGCCATATTCCATTTGACATGGTGGAGGTGACAAACAGTAGTTAATGGTGTTCTTCCACCTCTGTTATCAGAATCCTGTTTTCCTGCGGTCTGAACCGCTTCTTCCTACTCTTCTATTCCTTCCCCTTCCCTGACCCTGAGGTCCCAGGCTGGTCCTACTGGGGGCTTGTGGGTTCTGGTTGTCCTCTGTACTTGCTCCGGCTACCTCCATTGTGCTTTGCTGGTTTTTGGCTTTTATTTGTATATTATTTTTCTACTTTTATAGTGATTTTTCCCGCCTGACATGTGTGAATTGCAGGCCTTGGGAAGATTATCGCAGATTTTTTTATCGCGGTTTCACCCATCGCAACTTTTTCACATTGGGGTTTACATTTTGATCGCCGTCCCGGTGACTTTATTGTGGACATTTGACGCTTTATCCGGAACATATCGCATGTTATTGCCGTGTTGTGAATAGGATGTTACCGCTGAGTTATTTTCCTGCAATAGATAGCGATGTGAGACATTGCGATAGCTGATTTTGGTGATGACTTTCACACGATCTTGAGAATATCCCCCAAATTGTGATATACTGGTAGAACAAATCACTTGATGAAGTTCTGAGATATGTGTATTATTGCAGCGACGGCCTGTAGATGAAGCTAAAAATAAAGAGAACTCTATTTTGGCACAGACATGGTTGGGTGAGAAATGTTTTCAGAATGCTTCATTTACACAGAATCAGGGAAGTATGTAAGGTCCACACGTCAGTTTCCAGGGTAACCAAGCAGGGTTCATGGAGCCTCAGGGTAGAAGTAGAGATGTTCCTTTTATTACGGGTTCAGTACCAGATATTGCTTCTATAAAGATGGTTACTCCATCTGACATCTGTCACAGAGTTGGGCATTGGGAGAGGGGGTGTATATTCCTGATACTGTTCATGGAAATGTATAAATGCAAAGAGGAGTGTAGATGCAAAACATGCCCACACAACAAATGCAAGTGCCTATGTAGGGACAAGGTCCAATGATGCCAGTCCCACCAGCTCAAATGATTCCACAATACATGGGAAATCCCCCATTCAATTTAAATCGAATGCCAAAAATGAATACTAGCTCGCTTCAAAATGCAACGCAAAAAGTTCCCCATTCAAATCTAAATCCTTTACAGCCGTATCGCTTTTTTGAAAATGGTGATTCCGGATTACATGTTTCCCGTTGAAGGTGCCTGAAAGGGAAAGGAGATTGCAAACGTGGCACAATCTTGCAGGTAGACCAGAGTGTCCCATATGTAGATGCTGAGGTGTATGGCCACCTGTATCATTTCTTATTGATGCAGGTGCTTGACCATCTACTGTTAGAGCAGTGAAAGTCCTAGACTTACCGCCCTCATTTAAAAATATCAAAGTTGTAGGAGTAACAAATAAACAGTTTATCCATCCTATTTCAGAGAAGGTCCCAGTTCAAATAGGTTGTTTGTGATTCAAGTACTGTAAATTTGCTAAGGCAAGTTAAATTGCACTATTCACTGCACACTGGATGGTGTAGCTTTTCAAAGCCATGACGAGGAGGTGGAATTTAGAATGATTTGACAACAGAAAACTACAGCAATGTTTCCCCTAATGACAGTTGAAGAATTGCCTGAAAATTTAAGAGACACTGTGAATACAGAAATTTGGGATCTCACAGGAAATAATAACGGACTAATTAAAGGTATAGAGCCAGTCCGGATTACAGTAAAAGCAAATGCAGTATATCCCAGAACATCCCCTTACCATTTCATTATGAGATGATTGCAGGAATAACGCCTGCAATTGAGGACAAAAAGGAATCTTAAGGGAGTTAATTGGGAGTACATGTAACTCTCTGATTAGCAGTTCACAAAAGCCCAATGGAAAATACAGGACACTGCAGGATTTTAAAAGATTAATGAAATAGTGGCCCCTTGTTGTCCCATGGTACTGAAGAGTAGTTTGAAGTGATTGACTTCTGTCAGACTTTCTTTTCAATGCCTTTGCCTGAAGAAAGTCAGTTCCTATTTTCTTTTGTTTTCCAGCAGAGAGAATGGCCACAAAGTGCCCCGAGGTAAACTGCAGCATTGTCAAACAGAAGTTTAATATCTGGAACACATAATTGAGAAAGGCACAAGATAGGTGTAGTCAAAGAGAGTGGAAGCAATTTTTCAAATGAATCATCCACCTCAAACTCAAATGCAAGTCAGGATGTTTTTGGGAATGGTTGGCCACTGAGTGGACACCAAACTTTTCCGGGTGACAAAGCCTTTACTGAGGTTGACACACAGAGATGTGTCTCATCTGATTCCATTAGACAGTGACTGTATGAAAGCCTTCTTAGAGGTGAAAGAAAGATTGTGTCACACCCCAGCACTAGTAGAGCCAGATTATACATAAGAGTTCACCATATTTTGCATAGAGAGGGAGGGCTATGCTCTCTCAATGCTGACTCAGATGCACAGTGATGTGTGAAGGCCAGTGGCATATTTTTCTACCATTCTTGACTCTGTAGCTGCAGGTCTTCCTGGTTGCCTTAAAGCGGTTGCCGTGGTGAACACTAGTCTGGACAAGAGTGAGAACATAGTGATGATATACCATTTAACTGTTATGCTCCTACACTCTTTGGAACTTCTGTTAACAATAACAAAGATCAAATACATGACACACAATCGCCTGACAAATTATGAGCAGACTATACTGTCTTCCGATAATGTTGTTTTGATAAGATGCCAATTACTTAACCTATCAACCCCTTTGCCAATAAATGATGTTGTTTGTGATGAAATTGAACATGATTGCCTAGATGTCATCGAGTTATGCACTCAGCCAACACCCAATATTAAAGATAAACACCTGAGTGAGTCCGACCATGTCCCTTTTGTAGATGGCTCATATCTCCGAAGTAATGAAGGCATGCTGTGAGCAGCATATGCTGATTGCACTATAAATGGTGTTGTGAAAGCTTCTTGGCTTAAAAGAATTACCTCAGCACAAGTCGCAGAATTGATTGCCCTTACCAGAGCATGCAGTTAACCTGCTCACATAAAAGTGTCTATATTTATGGATAGTTAGTATTACGTTGGTGTTCTCCATGATTTTGGGCAATCGTGGTCACAGAGAGTGCTCTTAACTTCGTCAGGTTCTCCAATCAGAAATGGAATTCATGTTAAAAAGTTGTTGGAAGCCTTACAGTTACCTAAAGTGAATGCAGTGGTTAAATGTGCAGCTGTGGTAATGGCTACATTGGGAAATAGATATGCACAGTATTATGCCTTGTTGGCCTGCATTTTTAATAAAAAATTCACATGTGAGTTGGAAGAAGAGACTTCAGTCACCTTGTTGATGAAGGTGAACTGATACTTGGGATGAATTAAAAAGAAAACAGGACAATATTTCAGAAGCAGTGCAGAATAGTTGAATCCAGGTGAGCTACGAGATAAATTTGAATTACATTTGGGTACCAGCTGATGGGAGTCCTGTGTTATAGTCTGGTGACTTGAGTGTGTGACATGAGGTATGACATAGTAGTTTTATAGACTCTTGGCTGAGGCTGGATGGAATGCTTTACAGAGGATACAGGAGAGTTGTTGGTACTTGCTGTCTTCTCCTCGGTTCTGCATTTGTATGTCTTATGATAATTGATATACCTTAAGAATAAAGAAGTATTTAGCTACACTTCTTCAGTCTTCATGACAAGGAGAACTGAAGGATTGTGGGGGGTTTAATTTTGGATTTCCATGAGCCCAGGAAAATGTTACTACATTTTATTCTGTGGAATCCCATGCTATCATATAAATTTGGATGTGACAGGCACAGTAAGTGTAAGAGGATCTAAGGAACTATCACCCTGCTTGTGGTAACTTTATGTTTTCAGCCTGTTGTCTGTGCAGGTAGTCAGCACGTTAGAGTAAGGCAGAGTGCTCGAGCCAGCTCTATTGTCCACCCTGCTGTCTTTGTGCTATTATGCTCGTGCAGCTTGGGAGTCAAGTCAGCTCCAGTGTCCACCCACTACTTTTCTGCTGTTGTGCTTGCGCGGCTTGGGAGCCCAACTGGGTATGCACTAAAGTACTCAAACAGTAGCGTGCTTTCCTCTGTCTGCTCACCGGCATATTTCCTGCTAGCATCTATGTGTGGTTGGTTTTGTTGGGACCAGACAGTGTCCGGTCTCAATGTTCCAACAGAGCCACCTGCTGGGGAGTCTACGTGCTAACAGTGATTACCATGCTTGTTTGTTGTGCAGCAACACTATCTATGGGATACATTCGGTGCTAACAATGAATACTATGCTTGATATCTATTGTCAGAGTTTTATAGTGGCTTGTTCAATAAATCTTGTGCTAACAGAGATTAGCACGCTTGATATTTATTTGCACAGCTTTGTACAGGAAACCATTTGTTCTTTGTCTTTATTTACAGGGATTAAAACGCTTACATTTGTGCTAATCTTAGTGCCCTATCTCTATTTCAGGGATTAGGAAACTGCATTTTAATGCAATTTTATTAAATGTTCCATGTATTTATGTGTGTAGTGTGTATACTGTGCAGTGATCATTTATAGTATTTACAGTGTGGTAATCATTCTGCATTGTATTATATGTTTTGGCAATCCTTATTAGTTTAGGTTTATTCTGTGTAATTTATTGTATTTCAAAATGATGCATACCTGCACTTTTCCTCCAAATGCCTGGGGAACATCCATTGAAATGGAGGCTTTGGATCAGGTCGTTAAACGCCTACTTAGGTGCCATTGATGGTCAGAAATCTTGCCATGACAGTAAAAGAACCTTGCTATATTATTGCCTAGGGCCACAATATTTATGATTATTTACCAGAAATAAATCCAGCAGAGGCTGAAGAATTAGATGAGTATTAAAGTGCAGTCAAAAAGTTTGAAGTTCATTTTGAGGGCAGAATTTATCTTGTGGTACAGAGGCATCAATTTTGCACCAGAGTACAAGCACCACCTGAATCTATGGACACATGCATAGCATCTTTTAACAGTGTTGCCTTCCTATTGTGATTTTGAGAATTTCACCTCCTAACTTATTAGGGATCAGTTTGTATTGAGGTGTAGTCCCAAACAAATTAAAGAAAGACTTTTCACTTGTAAAAATCCTACCCATGACTAAGCTATTGATATTGTGAAAAGCATTGAGTCTTCTAGGGAGTATTTGAAACAGTTTGGAGTCTAATACTCAACAAGTTGCCAGCCTAACCCAGAGTGCCAATAAAAGTCAAATTGATAAAGGTCAACAGTCAGGTCATTTGCAGTCTGGTATGACATCTTCAGCGAAAAGGCGAGGAAGTACCAAGTCTCAATGCATCAGGTGTGGTTCATTTCATCATGTATCATCTTCCAAAAATTGTCCTGCAGCCACAGGAGGGTGCTGGAAAAGCAACAGACTATGGAATTTCAGAACGGTTTGTAGAGCTGGTAAACACCCTGGTGGAGGTAGAGGTAGTTCTAGAGGGATGCCTATTCGGGCTGTGCAGAGTCCCTGATCCTGACGAGGATTTACAAGTTGTAGAAAACAAATTGGAGGAATTGGTGTTAGCATTGAATGCAGTGGCGGCTAAAGGTGGAAGTGACACCAACTGTTACAGAGACCCGTCTGTGGAATTTACCATTAATGGTATCATCATTCCCTCGTTAGTTGATTCTGGTGCTAAAGTAACCATTATTGATATTACTAAACTACAACTTTGTATTGATTTGAGAAGTGTGAACAATGCAATATGGGTGGAAAATCTTCCATGTTCACGCATAGAATATCTGATCACTGTAGCATGTCAGGCCAAATGGTGTCCAAATTGGATTTGAAAGCTGCATACCATCAGGTTGTGTTGGAGGCTGAGTCGCACCATTTAACTTCTTTTGTAACACCTGATGGCACATTTAAATTTAGTGGGATGCCATTTGACCTTGCCTCTGCTGCATCGGTGTTTCAAAAATGTATGACTCTGGGGCAGATTCACAGAACTAATCTGAGACAAAATCCTAAACTTACTACTTTTGGTATTCACAGAAGACATTTAGTAGTAGTAAAGTTAGGATTTTGTCTTAAGTTAAACTTAAGTTAAACTTAAGTTTGTCTTAAGTTTTGGTTGTAAGACAAAATCATACCTTAAGACAAAATCCTAACTTAAGTAAAAATCCTAACTTTACTACTACTAAATGCGTTCTGTGAATACCAAAAGTAGTATGTTTGGGGTTTTGTCCCAGGTTAGTTCTGTGAATCAGCCCCTTGGTGTTTGCAAACACTATAAAAGAGCACAATTGTACATTAAAACTAGTGTTGAACACCTTATGTGAAAATGGTGTAACTCTGAAAAAAGATAAATGTGTTTTTGCAGTCAAGGAAGTGGAATACCTTGGACACATTTTTTTTCCTGATCGTGCAAACCCAAGCCGGGCTTGGTGGAGGTGATTGTAAAAGCCCCAGATCCCGAAGACAAGGACCAAATTAGATTCTTCTTGGGATGTGTGAATTTTATTCCAAACATGTGCGAAAATATTTAGATTTGAAAGAGGACTTCAGAAAGTTATTAAAAATAAATGCAGACTTCATTTGGTCATCTATATGTCAACAGTTTTGATCTCATCAAGAGGCATAAGGAATCCGCTCCTGAACTACAGTCGTATGGGGCAGGATGCAAAACATTTATTATGGTGGATGCAAGTGCATGTGGGATAGGAGCCATGCTTCACAAAACTATGGAGTCAGGGAGACAACCATTTGATTTGCTTCTCGGAAATTAACTGAAGTAGAAACATGATATTCCGTTACAGTGGCAGCTGCTATTTCCCGAGGGTGGTGGGGCGGGTGGAGAAAGGAGGGGATGTAATTGAAAAAAAATAATACCAAAAAAACAATTTCCTTCAAGCCCCCACCTGGCCGGCTGCCGCCACTCGGTCCGCTCACCGCAGAAGCAGGAACAAGGATCAGGAACCAGGAAGCACCAGGGGGCATATGTATGAAAATGTGTTTTTGCGATTCTCAAATAGCGATTTTTTGAGAATCGCTATTTGAGAATTGCAAAATGGGATGTAATTAAAAAATCTCGATTTTTTTGCGATTTCTTAGTATACCTTAATTGCGATTAGCAAATTGCGAAATTGCAATTAAGGAATACCTTCCCATTCATTCCTACGGGCCATGAGGCCCATAGGAATAAATGGGAAGTCATTCTCAATTTGCGATTCGCAATTTGAGAATCGCAAATTGAGAATAATTTCAAGGGTGCAAGGGTGTCAAAAGGACACCCTGATGCACCCCTGAAATGTATATGTGTGCACATACATGCCCTAAGGACATTGGGTCCACATCAAGGATCACTTGCTGTTGAGAAATGGTATGTTAAAACTTAGAGAACCTATTCAAGTGAAACGAGTGTGTGGGGTTCTGTGTGGGATTCTGTGCAGATTTCCAATGGTCAATGGTGGAACTTATCCTTTGTAGTAAAAATGATTGGACATGCTGTGGAAGTTGACAGGAACACAGGATTGGGGAAAAAAGGTACCGTCTAAAAGCAATCTTACTCAAAATAGAAAGCTCTTTGAAATTCTAAGCAGGAGTTCTCATAGTAAAAGATTACCCAAATGATTTGTTGATTCAATGTTTTAGTTTGTGGTTTTTTTATTTGTTGTTGGTTTTATTTGTGTTGGGAAAATGCCTGTAAAGGAAAATGTATGGAATAGTTTGGTCTCTTGTGTGTGTGACAGGAGGTATGACATAGTAGTGTTCTAGGCTCCTGGCTGAGGCTGGCTGGAATGCTCAGCAGATGATACTGAAGAGTTGTTGGGACTGGCTGTTTGCTCCTGGGCTCTGTATTTGTATGTTTTATGCTTATTGATATAACTTACATGGTCATTTCAACAGAATGCAGATGGATTTTATCAAGATGGCTTCTTACAATGGGCTGAGGTACATCCTGGTCATAGTGTGTCTCTTTTCGAGATGGGTAGAAGCCTACCAAACTAGAAGAAATTACAGCCTCACTGATCCAACTTCATGGCATGCTGGTTTCTCTTGAATCAGATAGGGGGAGCGATTTTAACAAAGAGGTCCTGATGAGGATTTGTACAGCATTGCAGATCAAGCAGAAATTACATTGTAGTTACAGTCCTGAAGCTTCTGGAATAGTTGAACAGGTCATCAGAACCCTTAAGTCAAGATTGGCAGACGTTCGTGCTTCAAAACCAATAAAACGCCAAATGCAATGCCTTTTGTATTGATGCGTATTCAAAGTATCCCAGATAGAAAGACTGACTTGTCACCGCATGAAATTCTTATGGCCAGGGCAATCAGACTATTGGCTGTAACTGCAAATTCACTTTTGAACATCACAGATTATAAGATACTCGATTACTGCAAAGGGTTGGCTGATGTGGTCCATCCTGTCTCTTATCGGGTTACAGTTGCCTCAAGAGATTCACACCAAGAACAGTGCCACTACCTCAAGCCTGGTTATTGGGTCATGATCAAGAAGCACGTTCATAAAACTTGTTTGGAACTGTGATGGAAAGGCCCCTTCCAAATAATTCTCCTGACAAATACTGCTGGTAAGTGTGCTGGAGTTCTGAATTGGATCCATGCTTCTCACACCAAGAAAGTGAGAAACCCAGAAGAGGCAATTGTGGTCTTTTATCCTGGACGAGAAGAATTGGCTGCTGCACCACCATCTGAGAGACTACCCAGACCAGTGTTCCTGCCACCACAATGGCAGCAAGAAGAAGAAAAAAGTGAAGATTTGTAGATCGAAAAGTAAATTCAAGTGCCTGAAATTACACAAAGCAGCATCAAAGTCCCTACAAAAATAGAATCAGAGACTGATCATCAAAACTAAAACATTACCAATAACTTATTGGTACAACTAGAAGATCCAGGGGAAGGAATAAGCACTGGGATATATAGATTCACATGCAAAGCTGAATGACCACAATCCTATTAACATGAAAGACTAAGAATGAGTACATCAGCTGATTGAATACCAGCAACTGTACCTGAAGAAACCGAATCAAGTGATGAAAGTGGTATAGAAATAAAACAATCCCTCAGAAAATCGAAGAGAGCAAGGATACCTTGTCAAAGGTATTTAGCACCTGGACATAATATGTGGACAAAGTACTGAACATCACAATAGATGATCTGTGTGATGTGATATCTGAACTATATGAACCTCCATGACCTAAAGCATTGAAATAAAATTATGGGAAGTCGAGACTGAGAACTGAGAACTAGCAAAAGCTAAAAGAAAGAAACAATAACTGATCAATGAAAAAGAACTGCCCTGTTATACCTATATTATTTTAATTTAATATTTTACAGAAGAACAGGCCTAGGCCTGAGTGTTCTGTAGAATAGTAGGAATAACAATATAGAACACAGAAAAGTGCTAAGGATTGTCTAATTATAAATCTGAACTGCTAAAACTAACTCATAATGAAAGGCTACTTACAGAATTTATACCTAGCCTGATTCAAGGGAAATGTGTTGCATTAGAAATAAGTGTCAATCTTTATAATAACAGTGATGCTGATTACTATAGTGTTAGGGGGATTTGTTTAACCCTAGAATTAAAGCATAGATCAAATAATACATCCAAGCCACTTGCATACATTAAAGATGAGGACCAACTAAGTGCTTTTTTCGTTAACTACACGAAATATGATTCCTCCACTAACATATAAACTAGATTAGCACAGGAATACACTAATACTATAGAGGTAAAGGATTGTTGTGTATGGGCTCACTTCCCAACATCTGCATCAGAAGAGGTCACTTACTATCACATGGCATTATCATATGATATTTATTATAGTATTTTGCTTCCACTTGTGTAGAGGTGAGAAGACTTTGAATATTTCTGATCTATTTATGATCTAATACTTTCAAGAGTACCTTTAATAGAAAGCATGAGTTTATACCTGCAAGCAGAAGAGATAGGCACAGATTGGTATTATGTCTTTCACCAGAGACCTATAGATAGTGTTAAGGCTTACAGAAACAATTGAACCTGTTGCATGAGACCTATAGAGAAGATTTTCATAATAGCTTTAGAAGAGATATACATAAACATAACAGGTACTAAAAATAAGCATAGTGATGTTTTGAAGAAAGAAGAAGATACATTTAGAAAGAAAACGATTTACCCCAAATTAAGGCTAGATAGTCAACACAAAGGGAAAATATGCGTTTACAGTAGAAGAGCACCCAAACGAGCCAGAACGGTAGAGATCAGTAGCTGGGAACAGACATTTAAATTAACAGGTGGAGCATGGCAAATTTTGCATGCAGAAGAATCTGCAATTGCCAAAGTTAATTTTATTTGTTTGCAGAATGCTTATTTCTTGCTTCCTGCTGACTGGGAGGGTATTTGTTATTTAGGTGTACTAATTCGTCAAGTGTACCATGTACAGAGCTTAGATGAAATAACTGTGACATCAGCACACAGACACAAATGTAGTACTGAAACAGGAGCTGAGTTAGTGGAAGATATAGTTGTTGCAATCATTCTATCTGTAGGTGTCATATTAAATGGCAAAAATATTAGAAAACTGTCAATTGTAGTCAACAAAATGGCAACCAGCACTTCTGGAGCATTACTGGTAGTGAACACTGAGCTAATTGCTATGCGTTCAGTGCTTCTCCAAGACCGTCTAGCATTGAATATTTTACTTACAGTGAAATACTTTTTGCAAAATGCATAAATTAACCCATTGCCACTCCTGCATACGTGATGAGAGTAAGGAGACTGAGGGTTTTGCAAAGAACATTAGAGATTTAAAACATGAGTTAGAAGAGTTGGAAATAACTAGTGTTTTTGAAAACTTTGGAAAGGGAGTTTGGACCATTGGAAATTGGTTCACAATAGCAGGAGGAGGTATTTTAAAAGCTGTTTTGATGCCAGTAAGACTCAAAGGGCTTTGTTTTCTGCTTCTTTCTGCTTTGTTTCTGAGCTGTAGATATTTTTTTGTGCAAAAGAAAGGAAAACTAACTTAACAAGAGATTCAAAAATGAATTGGGATTAATCATCTCATAAACATGATTACATGACGTCACTAAAGAATCGGGTTCAGAAAAAAAGGTGAGACTCACCAGATGATGAAAGTGCTCTCTGAATAAACTCACGTGTAAAATGACATTAGTGTGATGGTTAAGATAATCATCAGAAAGGGCAATAGATTGAGTTAGAAAATGTACATAAAAAATTAATTAACAAAATTGATAATTTGCATTAGGTATTAACATGAAATCACACTTTAAAATGGCACGTAGTCAAAATGTGCAAAACGCACCAAGCATCCATACTCCCTGGTAGGCCACTGTTACATTCTCCCTTTTAAAATAGAAGCTTTAAAAATTGCTGAACCATGCACAAATGTATTCAATAGGTTGACCTTAACGTGAATTGCTTAGATATTGTTATAGCTGTAGAATATTCAGAGTTTAAAAAAAATGTATTTCTCTCTTTAAGCTACAAATTCTTGATGTGCCAATATAATGCTTGAGAGAATCAAACATTTTAGCAATAACTCTCTCATGAAATACGAAAAGCATTACTTAACTAGAATTCTGCAAGTAAATGTTTCTGTCCTTAGTGTAGTTTCTGTCCTTGTTACTCAGTGAAACATTGAATAAATGATAGAATAGGCTTTGCAATAAACTTCCCTGTGAACCAAGTTGAGCCGTTTCCAGATATAAAAATAGTTAGTGATGTCTGTTACATATTTGATAGTAGATTATGGACTCTATTTGTTTCCAAAGTAAAGAGAGAATGAAGCTGCTCACCATCGAAAGATGTCTTCTCATTGAACTGGAGTGATCTAACCTGCAAAATAGTTTTTCTCCAGTGTTCCTTGTCTTTTATATTAGTTTGTGTTTCTAGTTAGTTCAGGATTCAGAGCTCTCCTTTCTAGGAACTTTGATTTGCTGTAAAGTACTGGGAAGGCTGCTACTGTTGCCTGCCACTTTGGAGGTGACGCTACCTTATATTTTCTTATCCTGACGGATGTAGCTACTGCTGTATCTGTTTTCTCTATTTCCCTGTTTAGGCTTATTTTGTACAGTTACTACTGCAACTGTATACTGATGCCTTTTGGAGGCTGAGACTCTGCTGAGTTTCACAAACTTTTCTTTATGGGGAGTTCAATTACTTCGAACTTGATGCTCCTTTAATCTCACTCTTTCCTGGCTCCACTAGCTTTTGATTCCATTTTATTAGACTGGAGAATAATTCCTTTATGAAACATGATGCACAAATTGCATTATTTGATGACTCTAACCTTAATTTCTTGATAATCTCTACAATTGTATTTATCTGACTTATTAATTGAATAAAAAGAGAAAGATAATTTACTAATCTCTTAAAGAGAATAAAGGTTTCAGAACTGAGTTAAAACTCTTGTTATTGACTGAATGTAAACTGTCAATTATGATGTTGATTGACTTGAAGCTTCCATTAAAAAATGGTGGCAAAGATCTGTCGCCTAAAAGAAGAAGATATAGTATGGAGTTGGAGCCCATTCTTGTAAGTCACAGGTTGAACTGGTACTGGAAAGGACATTTTGGACTCTTTCCATGCTATCACACCTTAGGTCCGCTACCAAGGGTCCAAGACTGGGGTGGCGCCACTTGGCAGGGTAGACTAACAGATGGGAGGCCAGCCAAGTAGCCCTTGGAGTCACTCTGGACTGGGTTCAAGAGATGCAGGTCCAGTCATTCTCACCCAGGCAAGTGGGAAGCAGGAAGCAGGTCAGCACAGCAAAGCAGAAATCCAGCGAGTAGCCGTCTAACAGAGTGACGGTCCTTTAGCAGCACAGCAGTCCTTAATACTGGCAGAGTATCCATAGGTTCTGAAGTGTACTGAAAAGGTGGTGGGGGTCCAGTGGGGCTTATGAAGTGGGAGAGACTTCAAAGACTTGTCTTTAAAATGGACAGTTGTCCTCCCTTCCTGCCTTTGCTCCAGACTTACTATAGGGGGGTACATAGTCCTTTGGGTGTGGACAGGACACAGTCAATCCAAGTGTAAGTGAGGCTGTGACCAGCTCTTTCCTCCCATTCTCCCAGGATGGGTCTCAAGTTACACCTAAGCTCCCATTGTGTGTGGCTGTCTACTAAGAATACACAAAGCCCAACTGTCAACTACACCCAGTCATTTGATCAAAGACAAGGTACAGGCACCCTATAGCTATAGCAAAAACTTTCAAACTTTCTAAAAGTGGCATTTTCAGAATTTTAATTTAAAATCCGACTTCACCATAAGTGAGAATTTTAAATTAGTATTCCAGAGACATCAAACCTGAACCAGGTATATCTTCTCATTTTGAAATTACACTTATAAAATGTAATATGGTCATCTCAATTTTATCCTATGGAAGATATAGGCCTTGAAGTAGTGAAAAACACATTTAAAAGATTCTCACCAGCAGGGCATGTAAAACTTAAAAGTAGAAGGTTTGGGCCAGGTAAGAAGTGTATCTTGCCAGGTCAATATGGCAGTCTAAAACTGCACATACAGGCTCTGCAATGGCAGGCTGAGACATGTTTAAAGGGCTACTTAAGAGGTGGCTCAATCAGTGCTGCAGGTTGATTAATAGCATTTATTTTACAGGTAATGGGCACATACAAAGTGGCAATTGGTTATAAGCCAATGTTACCACTTTTTAGGGAAAGAACGCAATCACTTTAACACTGGATTGCAATGGTAATGTGTGCAGAATCCTAAGGCCATCAAAAATGAAGTTAGCAAAAACAGGAGGTCAGAAGGCAAAAAGTTAGTGGAAACATCTACAAGGATAGCAGGTCAAACATTCTCCATTACAAATTATGCAATCAGATAAGTGTTTTTGTGGTTAAGATTGTCTGACTTTTCAGCAACACATCTGTGCCTATAATGGACTGTGAACAAGATTATCCAATGCAGCATGAGCAGCAAGTTGCAGGATAAATGCTGCCATCTTCAACAGTAAAGGTAAAAGGACACCTACACAAATTCATTATCCTAATGATATAGTAATTATGACCAAAGGGGCCTCCTTCCTGTTATGTGTGTCTGGTCTAGATGCATCAGATGAGGAGAGAAGTCAGTGGAACATGCTGCCACCGCAGAAAAGCAAGACAGTGACTTTTTTATTTGCTCCTAACTTCTGTGGTCAACAGCTATAAAGTGCCTTAATGAAGAAAATCCTAGTCTCACTGAAGTCCTAATAGCATTTGAATCCAGCACCCTCTGAATCAAGCATCTCTGATAATTAGTCTTGCTAAACATGCATGCAACAAAGGGGCGATGGACACTTTCCAAACATTTTCCTGCAGTTTTACACCATTGGTATGAACCAGATCCAGTCTAGAACTTGGAGCATCAGCATATTCCATCATTTGTCAGTAGGTGAATACATTCCAAGCATGATAGCATTTTCCACGTTTAGTATGATAACGTCTGATGCCTACGTTTTATGTTTCCCATCTCTTCAAAGATATCTTACATTACCATGTCAGGTCATGTCACTGATGCCACCTAATATTTCAACCATGGTAACAGCTTACACAAGTGTGGTGCTTGCCCTAGACCCTGGAGGCGCAACAGTTGGGTTGAATGTGTAATTTACCCCACAAAAATCACTAGGGAAGAGCTTACTAGAATCTTAAAATTGAGGGTCTCGGACAGAGCATTACACACCTCCTTCCAATAGTTCAGAATCCCTGGACACTCCACAAACATATGAAAATCATTTGCTTCCTCAAGCCCGCATTTTTAGCAAATCACCAGTCTGCCTTTCCCTATCCTTTGACACAACTGGGGCCAATTGTTTTGAGTGGGCGTGTTGCTGACGTGGGATGAGTTTTGGGATAGGGCTGAAAGGAATATATTGAAGTTTAAATACATTCAAGTCAACAGTTGGTCTTTGATGGGGGCATTGAGGCAGCGGTGTCGAATGAGCTGGAAGAGTCCCGAGCCCAGGGAGGTTAAAGAAGATGGAAGTTGCAAGATGGTACTGGCTGTTGGTGGTCTTGGTGAATGGAGATGCAGGGAAAACATTTGGCAGGGATGCAACTAAGAGATATATGACTAGCATTGATGAATCTTATGTACTGCACTGTCAAGCCTGCTGGTTTATTGAGAAATCATATGTTTTCCCTCCACAGAGCATATTGGACACTGAGACAGTCACATTATTGCAGAATCACCTTTTGGGACCGCTAAGTTTATTGGTGTAACTAGGAGTATCTATCCATTGAGCCATAAGGGTCTGCTTTGTGCCAAATATTCAGGATAACCAATGAGCATTTAAATAAGTTAAATTAAGACCACTTGCTAACCTAAACATCTGACATGGATATTCTCCTGATGAACCAATGACGGACAACAATACTTTTATCACTGTTAATGTGCGTATCAATCATTACTTTCTTCTAAGCAAAGTCATACAAATAATGAGTAAATCATCAAATACATTTTAAATAATGTTTTTTATTTTGCAGCCTGACCACAGTTTTGAACTTTGATAAAGAGGTAATTCTAACTATAGAAGCGATCATTACTGGAGGCATTATCGGAGGCTCTTGTTAAGTGGTGCTCCACATATTTTATTTAAGTTTGTTTTATTTTCAGTCTTACTTATGGTTCAGTTCAGTTCAATTCTCTAATGTGCAAGTACACCTACATTGCAGTGTTTAGATCACATAAAAGCCATGTTACCACCTATAACATGTTGCAGTGATTCATTCATTTGAAACATCAATAATTGGAAGTAGTGGAAATGTAGCAATGCATTGAGATTGAAATTAACTGTTCTACTAACACAAGAATTACAAACGAAATTGAACAAGTTAGCCTCTTCTGAATTGCAAGCATGCTTATCATAACTGCTCTTAACAGAAAACAAGACATGCAGGGGTGTGCCTCAGATTAAACGTTCGCTTTTGAGTTATGCCTCTATGACTCCAAAAAAATTGCTTTTTTTGATAGGCTGACACACTAGAATAAGCATACACTCTACTCTTATCTAGAGCTTAGTGGTACCTTCTAATTTGAAACTCTGGTTGTTAGAAAAGACGCTACAGTCCATGATGAAGCTGTTTAGACTTAATTGCATAGAACACCATATGTGTTCTTGTGGTATCTACTAAGCCATTTTGTAGAATCCAACAAGGAAGAGAGCCCGGTTACGAGTAATGATGCACTACATCTAACTAGCTGCAGTGTGGCAACCATGTATTGAATAATATTGATCGTTTAACAATGAACAAATCCTATATGCTCATACTGTCCCCAGTATTTTTGCTTTCTTTCTGGATGTTAACAATGTTCAGAGCCTGACCGTTGAAAAATGTCATATTGTGCCATGGGACCCTCAACTTTTTTGCTGACAGGTACTGGTGGTAACTGTCTCTGACTGCTTCTGGGCTCTGACTAACCAGGGCCAGTGCTATGCAGAAATGACACAGAGGGCAGATTTACAAGCTCCCTGAGCCACCAGTACATTACTTTTTGTGACGTACTGGTGGAGTATGTTACTGCTCCATATTTACAAGTACAGGAAAAGCCACCCTGCGTGCTTTTCCTCTCCTTGTAATTGTGGCCCCTTTACACACAGCACTTTGCTTCAAAGGGGCTTTTCCTCTCCTTGTAAATGTGACCCCTTTACACACAGCACTTTGCTTGAAGGGGCAAAAGGGGGGTGTTACTGTGGGTGTTCCCACACAACACTCATGGAACAAGACACATTTCCAGATTTACGAGGAATAATACATCTGGAAATACATTTCAATGCCTCGCCTCCCCAGGGGAGGCATAGTGTGGTGCATATGAGGAGAAATGTTTTCATTTCTCCTCGTTGCTTCCTTTTTCAATGCGTGCTGCATTCTACTGCATGCATTGAAAGAGGAAAATGCATGTAGTGATTTTTTTGGTGCATGAAGGTGCACCTTCCTGCACAAAACAATCTCCCCATGACGCAGGCACCCTTGCACCATGGCAGATGTTTGTGCACCAGGCCAGGGGAGAGCACAGGAATGCAACATATTATTGTAAATATGTCACATTCCTGTGCTTTGGAAATGCTGCTGCGTGGTGCAGCCAAAGAGCTTGTGTTGCCACGCTGCCGCACTTCCTCGTAAATCTGCCCCTTAGACTAAAGTGAAAACACCTACACACACTAGGGTATATACTATGGGTTGGGGTACCCCTATGATTGGCCTGACCTCGCCTCTAAGGCCCTAATATATAAAAGGGCAGGGGGATTAAAACTACCTTTAAGACCCAAGCATATAATAGGGCATGGTAGTATAAAGGCCAGCAGCTTTTCTGCACTTGCTGAATCTTGAGGTTAGTTTAAAAGCAGCCCTGTGTTGCAGGACTGATTTTAAAATGCAAATTGTGCCCACAATCGCCTTTGGTGCTTGGGGCACTTACAATTAATAAACTACAATGTTTGGGCATATTAGGTACTCCAAAGGTCTGCCCTAGGTGTCCTGTGGTGGGGGATCAGGTATTTGTAAAGAGGGCCCTTATAAAATGATATTTGTAGGCCCTGGGTTTAGTGAAATTGCACATTTCACTCCCCAAGTTGTAGTAAAGTGCTTCCCAGAATAAACCTTTGTGCTAAGAGCTCTGTAGAGTGAGGATCTGCCTTATTTGTACATATTCAGAACCTCTAAAGTCTCCCCTAGTTGTTCCAGGGCTGGGAGGTCCTGTAGATACAGGCAGGGTCCTTATAAAAGATGTTTGTTTATAAGCCCTGGAAGGGACGCTTTAAGGATTTTGGGGGCCCTTGGACAAATGTATTTTGGGAGCCACTGTCCGGAACAGCTTTGTTTTTATGATCCATTTTCAGCTCTTCATGCCCTCTTTGGTCAAATTAAAAATGTGCGTACATCTGATATTTAGGTATAGGGATGTGTGTTTTCAGTATTGTAATATAGCAGCAGCTCACTAATATAAATGCAAATATTCTTTTTCACACCCTTCCATTTCTCATATGTGAGGTCTTGTATTGATCGAAAAGAAACTTTTTATATGGATGTTACAAGAAAGAAACACATTTTGTTTGCAAAATGTCTGTAATAGACTCTCACACATAAAAAATAAATGATAGGAAGACACTATTTACAACAATCTGTTTAAAAATTATTCAAGGTCATCAGAGCCAGACTCTCTGCAGAACATAACTGGCTGTATCAGGGGTCCCCTTGAAAGATCGGGGCCATGGGCCTGAGCCCACTTTGCCCATGCCTTAAAAGTCTCTGACCCCTGGTAGTGGAGAAATTTCTCAGTTCAATTTCCCTAATGCAGATCCCCAGCCACATAGTCTAACATGGCAAGAAGTTATTGATTAATAACTAAAGAAAGGGGTGTTATAAAAAAAATATCATTCAATAAAATGGAATAGTTAAATCCAACAATATGCTATTGTTGAATTTATCCTAAAATATATTAACAATACCTTGTAAGACTTTCTTGTCTGTAAGCCAAAATTCAGCCTTCAGGTGCTCTGACCTGATAGGCCAGAGTTAAGTGGATTAGCCATGCTACTTTGAAGAGGTGATAAATGGCCCCTGGGGTTAGGAAGACCTTCTGGAGGAGAAGATGCTGGGCATAGAAATGCCAGAGGGAGGGGCAGTAAAGAATGTTCCTTAAAGGAGGGAGGGAACTGGTTGGAGAAGCCAGTTTAATTTACACCTCTACCCTCCGCCCCCTATCAGATGGCAGGCTTAGAGAAGGAATTTGCAGATGCAAAATGTATGTAGATGAGCCATCCTGTAGGCTGGTTTAGTTGTCTCCTCTCACCCTGCTGCAAATTCAGCCATATTGAATTTTGGATAAATGGTGCTCTCTGGGAGACTATAATGCCACACTTTGGAGGATGTGGTCATACCCTGGGGTATTGCCCTGCACCTCATTGGATAGGAGTGCCCTCCTGCTTGACTCAGAGAACTTGGAATAACTATCTGAAAGGGGCAGGGCCTCTCAGATCTGTTGCCTGAAACTTAAGGACTAGGAAGGGTCCAAGCTGGAAGTTTGATTTGCACCAACCAGGTCCTGCACTCTGACTGCGCCTGCTGCACAATCTGGAACTATAGCCCTGGAGATCAAATCTTCAAAATTACTACAGAAGGGACTCCCTGCAAGCTTTAGGTTAACATAGCCACCGAACTCCTGAGGCGTGAGCCTGGAGCTTTGATAGCACTTCCAACGTAACTCAGCTGTATTTTGTTATTTACTTTTAAATTGTGTGTTGTATTGCATTACAATACTCTTACCTGATTTCACCGTTTTTTAAAAACATCATGCCCTGTTGCTGCCCTTGGGGAAACGCTGTCGGGGCAAGGGTGGGAGTGTGTCCGCCATCTTGGGGAGTAAGTAAGGGGTAGCAGACTAGTGTTTATTGCCTCGCCTGCCTGGTCACCTCTTTGCTCTCTATAAATGCTGACACTTAGGCGCCCGCACAGCGGACGCGTGCTGCGGGCACGCCAAAGGCAAGCCGTCTGCGCCCGTCCGCGAAGGGCCGTCGCCAGGCGAAGTTTGCAGTTATACCCGTGAAGAACTACTGGGTCTGGCCTCCGAGTGCTTATCAGCACCGTGGGCCTTTCAAGAGCCGACTTTTGTGTGCAAACTTTGCACCTTTAAGGTTGACTCCGGGGAGCAGTCTCTCTGTCCACCTAGCGACACTGAATTCAAGTTTCTCAGCCTCAACTGTCGCTCTCTGGTGAGACACTTTGCAGAAGTATTTGACCTTTTAATCGATGTGGGCCCAGATGCCCTTTTTCTTACAGAAACCTGGCTTACCCAGGAAATAGTGGCAGAGCCAGGGCTAGCCCTCCCTGATGGTTACACCTTATAAAGTATTAATAGAGAGGGGGGAAGAGGGGGTGGCATTGCGGAGATAGCCAAAGAAGCCTACGCCGTCAGCCTGACCAAGGAAGGAATATCGGGTTGTGAGAGCGCTTTGTTCAAAATCCAGCTTAGCTGCAACCAGACTAGGTCCTGCCTTTTAATTTATAGACTCCCTGGGCCTTCCGGAAATTTTCGTGAGGACCTAGTGAATAAAATTCGACAAGTGGCCAGTAAAGCGTGTAACTTCACCAGCTTGGGGGATCTCAATCTGCATCTTGAGCTGGAAGGAAAGGCCGATATCACCAATTTCTTAGCGGATCTGGAAGCTTTCCAGCTGCCGCAACTGGTCCTTGAGGGCACACACGTAGCTGGACATTTGCTCGATCCCATTTTTTCCAACCTTGGTTGCTTAAAAACCTCTTCCCCGGTCCCTCTGACATGGACAGATCATTCATTAATACCATTGTCTCTACTGTGGCAGGGTAGAGTTGATGTGGTTTGCCCAGTCTTTGTGGTAAAACGGCCCTGGCATAAGCTTGACCAGGAGATGCTCGCTACCTGGTTAGCGAAGCACAGACCCCAGCTTCCCTCAGATGTTGAGGGGGCGCATTTGTGCTTTCACGATTGGCTGATGGCCGGTCTGGATTGTTGCATCCCAGCAAAGCAGGGAGGTAAGGGACGTGGGCCATCTAATCCATTGTTCACCGACCTACTAACTCAGGCAAAGAAGGGGTGCAAGCAGCTGGAGCGTGCCTGGCACCGCTCTTATGAGCCTTCTGCCAAATATATCGAGCGGCAGTCAAGGACTATCATAAGCTCATCTGCAAAACACGGGCAGAGTTTGTAGCCAATAAAATCCTGGATTGCTCTAATCCCGCCAAGACCATCTTCACCTTGCTTAAAAACATGAAGAGTGCGGGCATGTCCAGTATTTCCCCCGTAATGTCGAACCATCATTGCGAGGCTTTAGCACTCCACTTTGTGAAGAAAGTGGAGTTGATCTATCTGGGCCTCTCCACAGGGACTGCCCATATTGAGAATGTTGTGCCTGCAGGGACGGACATTAGGGTGGACAACTGTCTGTCAGCCTTTCCTTTGCTGTCTGCCAAGGAGTTTGAGGCCTTAAGTGCGAAAATTAAGTCGGGCTCTCCAGCTGACCCGGTGTCATCGACCCACTTTCGCCAGCTCCAGCCACTTATTTCCCCTGTAGCTCTAGAATTGGTCAATCTGTCACTGAAACTAGCCTCCGTCCCTAGGGCGTGGAAGCATTCAAAAGTCATCCCTTTGTTAAAAAAGCCATCACTAGATCCGGATGATCCTGGCAATTACTGCCCCATATCCCAGCTATCTTTTATGGTGAAAGTGGTGGAGGCACACGTAAATTCCATCTTGTCTAAATACATCGACGAGCATAACATCTTTGACCCCTCTCAACGTGGGTTTCGCCTCCGCCATAGTACTGAGTCAGCACTCCTGGCTGTCACGGAATCTATCCGGAGCCTGCTGGATGTAGGAGACTTTGCGGCCTTGGTCCTTTTAGACCTAAGTGCCGCTTTTGACACGGAGTCCCATGCGATTCTCCTTGAACACCTTTGGGCAGCTGGAATCAGGGATGATGCCCTGGAGTGGATTTGTTGCTTCCTGGCTGGGCGGTCTATCCAAGTGTCAGTGCCTCCTTTTAATTCTCAGGAACATGCCCTGTGCCACTGGGTGCCTCAAGGCTCCATCTTGAGCCCGCTTTTATTTAATCTGTATGTGAGACCCTTGGCGGAGGTGGCCAGAGGCAGGGAGCTGTCCTTCGTGTTGTACGCAGACGACCCCCAGCTGGTGATCGCTTTTTCCAAAAATTGCCGCGCCAACCTGGAGAAGTTCAAGGAGGATCTGTTGATTATCTCGGACTGGATGAAGGCTAACTGTCTTCAATTAAACGCCAGCAAATCCGAGATTCTACTGTATGGTACGGACCAGGAGCTTTGATCAGAGCAGTGGTGGCCTGATCATCCTAAACCCGCCCCGTCACCTAAGGAGACGGTAAAGAACTTGGGTGTCTGGTTCGACAATGGACTAACATTCGAGAAACAGACAAGAGCTGTTGCCGCTGTTTGTTTTGTGCTCCTGAGAGGATTGAGGTCCATGCTTTTTTTTTTTCCTCCCAGAGTGCGCCAAACCATCCTACAGGCCTCCATTCTTGCTAGGCTTGAATATGGCAACACCTTATATCTGGGTGCCAATAAAGCTAGTATTAAACACCTGCAGAGGGTTCAGAACTCGGCAGAACGTATGTTAGTGTAGCTTCCAAGATCTCAGTCTGTGGCTCATGTGCTCTGTAAGTTGCACTGGCTGCCCGTTGAAGAGCGCACTCAGTTCAAGGTGCTGTGCATCGCGAACAAAATTTTGAAGCACCAAGCCCCTTTTGGGCTATCGGGTCTATTGAAGCCATATATACCCAGGCGTGCTCTGCGATCCGTAAATCATGGTCTGTCTGTGTCCCCCGAAAAAAGCGAGGGCAGGGGGTCGATCGTTTGGCCTCTTGGCGGCCAAACTCTGGAACTCCCTCCCAGCACGCATCCGAGTCATCCCTAATCTTTTGACGTTTCGGAAGTCCTTAAAAACATGGCTGTTTCCTACTATCTGATGTTGGACGCTTGTGAGTCTCTCTGCTCCTCCTCGGTTTCTGGTTGCACTGGGACGCCTCGTCGCTGAGGTAGCCATGCGCATTACAAATCCTGTATAAATAAATAAATAGCTCACCTGGACCATCACCACCAAGAATCCCCAGCCTGAAGAACTACCACAGAATTTGTAAGGGTTTTGTCCAAGTAGAATGTGGAAATTGAAGTCCCAAACTTTCAAGGACCATCTTGGAGCTTCCAGACCATTGGAGTACGTTTTGGACACGTTAGGCCCCTTAGCTTCAGGAAGAAGTTCCAGAATTTGAAAAAGTTTGGAGCAACTTTGGAAAAAAAGCTCCATAAGTGGACCGATTCGACCTAGCTAGACAAGCCAGCGGCCATCAAATGCGATCCGGCCTGCTGACCAGGTTCATCCCGCTGAAAAGCTCCAAAGTCCAACTTCAAGAGTTCGACTGGGAGTTGGCTGAAATCCAAGCCGGCAAACCCTCACCGAATCAGGACTGGTGAAGAGCATTGAGGGACCCACAAAAAAAGCTCGGGAAGAAACATTTCTAAGTCAGAGGGTAAAAACTTCGTTCAAGACATAACGCTAGGGGTAGCCACACAGGGCTCCATTGCGGTCGGCCTGAACTTTTGACTTTGTCCTGATCTAGCGCGACCAGAGGTCCTAACAGGCTACATAGGTTTCTGTGTGCTAAACAGTGCTAAATATTTAAAAATGCATATCGCTGGTTCCCTACATTGGATCTTTTTCATTTTGGTGTCATTGTAAAGATACAAATATTTCCTGTGTTTATAAATTGATGTTGGATTTTTATTGTGTGTTGTGTTTTAATTATTTACTGAATTGGTGTTTTTAAATGCTTTACATACCTGTCTTTGAAGTTAAGCTTGCTTGCTAGAAGCCAAGCTACCATGGGTTGAGCATGGGAATAATTTCCTGAGACCTATTCTGAGCCATTGTTTGTGTTAGTGGCCTTGTTGCCAGAGTGTACATTTACCCCTACCAATAATCCACTTTTAACAAGCTCCAGGCACAATCTGCTTCTTCTTCAATGGATTATCCTTGTCCTCCAGAGCAGTGCCTCATAACGGGGCTGTACTGACACTTGTCAGGAGGTGCTAATTGTTTGTAACCAGTGCATTTTATAGTGGCTATTCAGCTAGCGGGTATCCTGCATAGTCAAATGTTTACATGGGATATGTGGGTTCAAAAAAGTTACATTTTCTTATTGCCCCAAAGGTGACTTGTGCCAGTAGCAGGGCAGTTGTGGAAACAGACTAATATCTGTTCTAATCCTTATGTTTTTTCTTTCTAGGTATTTTTCTTGTCTGCATTGCATATGTAGCTCATGTAGAGCCAAGTGACAAATATATAATGCATGTCTACTAACGCCATTGCTAACAATTTTACATTAGCTCTAATATGCCCCTTGATGTCTGTGGACCAGGAACACTTGACACACTTAAGAGCAATATTTCTTTATGTTCAACATACCCCATAAAGATTGCAATTACACCAACTAATCTTGCAACATTAATGGGTAGGCTAACATGAAGGAACCTAGAATGTGTTACAAAGTATCTTGGAAAACTTGAAAAACGAATGGACTCCACATGACTATTTGCCAGAGTCTTTATACTGGCCAGCAGAGTAATTAAGCTGGCCAAGCTGAATCAGAGAAATGACACATACTCAAAGAAAGAGGGCAGATTTGACAAATGTGATAGTGAATGTGCACTCAGGATCAATGATCAGTGTGAAATACTTGTCTCTAGGCCTAACTATGGCGAAACTGTATTTTAGTACAGATTTTGCCCATAATGTATATTACATTAAGCACGCTATTTTTTCATTTAAGCACTTCAGACTTACACTAGGAATACCCTATCGCATTGCAATGCCTACACTAGATCAACAGCAATTCCTGCGGGGTACCTTCTGTGACAAGCTACCTGTGCACCCATACCGCCCTGAGCTGGTCCTGCGCTTAGCCTGCACCCATTTTCCCATGCAGCCAACCCAGAGCTTCTTATCAGTGGATCTTGTTTTAAATGGCAGACACCGGAGCACTCTCAATCCAATTTAACAGTGTTTACAGTGAGTGAGGCTTACTCACAGTAAAGCAAAATATCCAAGGGTTTAAATGGGTCGCAATCCATTTTACTACAATGGAGATTAGAATAAACTTTTGAGTTTTATATGGAGTTGTCATCTAAGATGACTAGATACAATGCAACTGCTTCTGCGTAAACTTTCACATAGAGCTGAGGTTCCTCAGAATATTTGTGACAGTAAATACCTGATTAACACAGTGAGAAAGAATACTGTTTCAAGGTAAAGTTTAAAAAGCTTGGGCCATAGTCTAATTTTAATTGAAGATGAGGTAATTAACACTCTGATGAGAAGTTTGGCATACGAATAGAAAAGAGGCATGACACCCTGTATCACCCCCAGTCTGTGGTCTATTGAGCTGCAGTTACCCAAGTCATGCCGTTAGCTGCTACTTAATGACAAGAAACAGCCATCACATCGTATGCGTTACAATGCATGTAATTACAATGTGGTTGTTACCACGACTGCGTTGTTACATCGCAGTGCAATTACAACGCAAGTCGTGACATCGACTTGCTGAAGGGGGCGCGCTAACCTAAGGAATAGTATAATTTAGTATTCCAACACCTTTCCTACTGTTGCGCACACTGGAGTTGGAATAGTAAATTATACTATTCCTAAATCCAGCGCGCCCCCTACAGCAAGTCGATGTAACGACTAACCCTGGGCGTAGTGTGCGGAGTGGGGCTCCGCGGAGCTACGCCAAGTGGGCGCAAAACTACGCCCACCCGCGCACTCCGCGTAGCCCCACTCCGCGCCGCCCGCCTCCCTCCCGCGCCGCCCGCCTCCCTCCCGCCCTCCCTAATTACTGAAATAAAAGGATAGAAAGCGTTTAAAAACACTTACCTTGTCTGCCGCGTCCCCGGGGCTCCCTCTCGCCGTCCCGCGATTCGCGCCGCCACCGATTCGGATACTAATGCGCATGCGCGGGCGCCCGCGCATGCGCATTCCTCATGAGAAATGCGCATGCGCGGCCGCCCGCGCATGCGCGTTAGTATCCGAAATGGCGGCGCGAATCCAGGGACGGCGAGTGGGAGCCCCGGGGACGCGGCGGACAAGGTAAGTGTTTTTAAAAGCTTTCTATCCTTTTTTTTTAAGTATTTAGGGAGGGAGGCGGGTGGCGGCCGGCTACGCCCCGTCTGCGGAGCGCGCGTAGTGCCGCCTGGCTACGCCCGCTACGCAAAATGCGTAGGAGACGGCACTACGTGCACTCCGTGCACGGAACGTAGCTGGCCGCCCACCGTTAGTAACGACTTGCATTGTAATGGTACTGCAATGTAACAATGCGGTCGTTGTAATACCATGCGTTGTAATCGCATGCATTGTAAAGGGCTATATTCCTTAATGACAGAAGAATGAAAGAGGCATGTGGTAATGACTAGCAGTGTTCTCGCTGATTTAAAAGGTGCCAGTGCGGGTATGATCCGCTCTGTCACGCCTGATTAGGTATCAGTTTAAATTGCAATTCTATGAAGAGAAAGAGGTCAGAATATATGTCTGTAATCATCCCATTTTATATCACAAATGTTTATAGATGCTCAAAAGAGATATATTACCTGTTTTAATGCGGAGAACAGCGATGGCATTCTCTCTGCGGATTTTGTGGCACTTACTTGGCATTCCTAAGGTCCCGGTTGTCCTCCTGGGTGAACCAATGACCCTCTTAATAGACTTTATATTTGTATCATTATGTGAACGGAGCAAAAATGCTGAAGCAGCCTCGAAGGCCAGGCGATTATTGGCCCCCGAACAAAGAGTAAACGTATATTAAAAAAACGAGAGCACAAAGGATGACGTTTTCTCGTCAGGATGAAAAATAATCCAGAGCAGTGTGCGCTGCTTCTCTCTTAAAATTGTATCCATGTGTACCGAATCTGCAGGGTCATCGCACTTGAATATTGCACGATTGCATTCCAGGCTGATATGTACTTGAGATTGGAGAAAAGATGGATAATCATTGCAAACTCAGTATCTCCAGTTCTTCGATGGGTAATACAATGCGCTAATGGCAACGGCTCCGGTAATTGCTTTCACCCTTTTAAAATGCTGTATGGCGTTTGTGAATTCAACTGTATATTAACGCCGTGATTAAAAGGCGGTGCAGATCTTGTAGTCGGTTACTGCATTAATTTCCGCGTGATCTTTATTCGGATTTTTCATAGTAAGATTTTTTAATCTAGTTTGTCAATAGGTATCTCTCTTAAAATGCATGCTACAGCATATTGCATTTGAAAAAGGTACAGAAAATCTCTTCAAAAAGAGATAATCTATCCTGCAACATCTCTGCATAAAGTCATGAAGGTGCCGTGGGTTGTAGTTCAAGGAGCTTTTTATTCCATTTATATGTGGCTAAACCCTTTCTGCTTGACGCAGTTAAAGATTCATCATGAATTGTGAGCAGCGATGCCACTTATATGGGAATCTGACTTTTTTAAGCCGAGATATTTTATGTCAATGTACAGATAAGAACAGTATTTAGGTATTGTTAGTTGAGTAAACCTGCACTTGCTGTAACAGTTTATGGACACGTCTGTCTCATCCGCCCTCTTGAACACCACATCTATCACTCAGAGCACTCTGAGTTCTTAGCACTGCAGACACCAGTAGCAGGCCAATGACAGTGAAAGAAGCCGTGCTACCAATGTGCCTCGGGCACATCAGGAAGCATGCTCTCAAAGTGCTATGATTCCACATATTCCACTGTAGCATAAGAACATTTTGAGAGTGAAGTAGTGTAGAAGGAATGTAATACTGTGTGGGGGCTAATTAAGATTTTAGTACACATACCAAAATGTAATGTCCGACAATATACTTTGAAGAATTTGAGGGCACGTGTGTTTTAGGAACTACCTCACTGTCACCCAGGGACAATAGTGTAACCATACTGAACTGCTGCCCACTTCCTAAGAAAACCCCCGCCCCAAGCACTATGCTTGCCACTCTTGGTGTCGTACCTCCAGTGAGAGCTTTTGCTCTTTTTGGACATTTGGGATCTATCTTGCAGTGCCTGCACTGAAAACAGTCATATAATTTGGGATTAGTTGGCTGACTCTTGTCAGGAAAGCTCTTCTCCTGGTAACCAGATTGGGAATGGGACCCTTACCCCTGTGAGTTGTTTTAGGGGCCTTGAGAGAACTCCTTCTTCCCCTTCCTTCTACTAGTGGGAACCCTGGCCACCCTTTTGGGAGTTTCCTCCTGATGACTTTTTTGACATTCTTGTGCTGACTCAGATTTCCACCTCCTCAGCCGGCGTTCTGGGGTCAGTCAGCTTACTTTCCACTAGATGTTGGTGCTGCTCTGTAAAACAAGTATCTAGCATGTGCTCCTTTAAAATTGAGTTGGACAGCCCAAATATTAAGCAAACATGCTGCCACTCACCCAGCCCTTCAGTTCCTTGCTTGCACAGCCAAGAAGTCTACCCCAGTTTGTGAGACATTTTGTGGCTGCCCTAAAGCTTCTGCCTATACTTCTCAGGGGTCATCCCAAACTTACTAAGCAAAATGGCTTTCATGGGGGTGTACTGGGTCTACTCCTTCACCTCCAGTGTAAGGAGTGTGTCCCTCCCCACCTTGTACATGTATCTCCATAGACTACCCACTGGGACTCCTCGGTAACCTTGTGTACCTTTGAACCAGAGAACCACTTATCCAAGAAACCCCCTACAACAAAACTGGGTACCAAATCCTTTGGGATGCAAACTCTCCCTTCTGCAACAAGCACTGTATGTATGCAGCCACCACAACTGCTGGACTCCACTTACATGGCTACGATGTCCATTTCTCTCAGGCTCCGGTCATGGGCCATCCTCCTCTCCTCCATGGCCAGCCTATTCTCCTCTAGAGCTTGCTCCTTCTCCAACATGGAACGTTTTTGCTCTCTCTCAAACTTGGAAAGCTCTAGTTTTAGCTTCCTATCTTCTCTCCTGCCCTCTAGCTCATCTAGGGAAAGGTTTATAGAAGACACACGGCTGCCTGCTCTTGGATTGACTTCCAGTCCTGGGTGGATTGTACTCCTATCCTCAGTAGCCTGCATGACTAGACCTGCAGATCAGTCATGCTACTGTGACCCTTCCCCCTCATCATCTGGATTGGCCCGGTAGGCTTCTGCCCATGATTTGAAGGCCTTCTTGGCACTACCCTTAGTGAACAACATCTTCGCCTTGCAGAATCCTGTGAGCTGGGCCACTGTGTAGCTCTACAGATTGGCCAGATCAAATTCCTTCTTGTCAGGTAAGGTCACAGACACAGCAAAAAAATGGGAATTGGGAAAAAGACTTTGGAATAATCAAATGTCAAGTAGGGAGAATTGGTTTTAATTGGTCTAGATATGGAGTAGTAGTGTACACTAAGTCACTGCATGGAACTGCACAAACACCAGTGCTATTCTCAATGCTGATCACCCATTTTAGAATTTGGGTTTCTGGTTGGCAGAGGCATGCACCCTGTCCAAGCAAGAACCACACTCGTAGTCAGGATAAGTCAGACATACACTACAAAATCTGGTAGATTGGCACAGAGCAGGCAGGCTTAACTTAAGAGGAAATGTGTAAAGTATTTGGGCAGCACTTCAAACAGTAACACAGTGAAAAACATCACAAAAAGACTCCACAATCATTTAGAAACATAGATGATGTGTTTAGCAATAATACATAGAAATTAGAAGCAATAAGAGCCTAAGGGGTTATCTGGTTGTGCTGGACCATGCCAAAGTCTAAGGTGCAGGTTGACCACAATGGAGTGTGGGCCGGATACAGGAGCCACGCAAGGCCTGCTGCACAAAGTACCTGGTTGCAACAGTGAAATGCGGGTTGCAGCTGACCGATGTGTCGGTATTGATCCCGGAGTTGGGGTGATGTGTAGATTTTCTCCACACAACAATGGCAATGTGCCGGTTCTGAAGACAAAGTGCCGAAGCCAAGATGCATTGGTTTTGAAGCTGATGCACCGAATTTCTTCCTGCAGTCGAGGGGATGTGTCAATCATCTCTCACTGCAGCAGCGACCATGTGGCAGTTCCGATGCATCGGTTCTGGAAGAGATGCACTGGTTCTGAGTGCAATGCACCAGTTTGGTTCCCGCAACAGCGTTGGTGCGTCATCTCTGCTTCAAGCAGCAGAGGCTGCATTGATTCTACTGGAGCAAGCACCTTGATTCACTTCCAATAGACCAGAGACTGGAGCAGGCGGTAAGACTTTGATATCCCTGAGTCTCAAAACAGAAGGCAAGCCAGCATGCTCTTGGAGATCACTCTGGGTTCAAGAAAGAGCACACACTGCACACTGCACCAATCAAACAATGGTTGTGAGTGTTTGATTGGTGCAGATGCTCCGTCCATCACCACCCCCTTTTGTACCACTTTGTTCGCCATAAGTTGGCAGGGTATGCTTAGACGTCAGTCCCTTGCTCACTTTGCCACTGGATTCAAGCAAGCCAGGCTGAAGACGGCTGAAATGCCAGAAACAGGTCCTCGGAAGCTTGTTTCCGGTCCAGGGAAGGCATGGCTTGGCAGTTCGGGCTGGACTGTTCCCATGAGGCACAGGGTCAGACTGATTTGCATATGGCCATGTCTGAACTGGGGTGGCAGAGTGGGCTAAACAACGGTGATGGTTTAAACCCAGATCTGTTGACTGGGTGTGAGTGTTTGATTGGATCAGATGCTCCGTCCATCACCACCCCCTTTTGTACCACCTTTCTAAAGGTGGCATTTCCAAAATAGTAATTATAAATCAAAATTTGCCAGCAAAGAAGATTTAGTATTATCATTTCAATGAACATGACAGAGCTACTCATTCTCAATCAGGAATTACAGCTTAAATGTGTAATAAAGAATTCCCAATGTTAACCAATGCGAGGGGTAGGCCTCACAGTCGAAACAATGAATGTAGGTGTTTTTCACTATCAGGACATTCAAAACCTCAAAGTACATGTCCTACCTTTTAGTTAAACAGCACCCTGCCCTATGTACTACCTAGGGCCTACATTAGGGGTGACTTATATGTAAGGAAAGTGGAGTTTAAGGCTTGGCAAGTAGTTTTAAATTGCCAGGTCAACATGGCAGTGTAACCTGCACACACAGACTCTGTAGTGGCAGGGCTGAGCCATGTTTTAAAGGGCAACTTGTGTGGGTGGCACAATTAGTGCTGCCGGCCCACTAGTAGCATTTAATGTACAGTCCCTGGGAACAGGTAGTGCAGACTACTAGAGACTTACAGATAAACAAAGCATTCAAATTATGGATAAATCAATGAAACCATTTTTCGGGGGGGAAGCGCATGCACTTTAGCACCGGTTAGCAGTGGTAAAGTGCACAGAGTTCTAAGCCCAACAAAAAGAATACAGCAAAAAATGGAGTTAAGCAGGAAAAATGTTTGGGGGAAGACCACCCTAAGGCTGTCAGGTCTAACACAACCAAAGTTGTTTTGCCCTATTGTAGTGCTGCTAGCCACATAGGCTAATATGGAGATGCTTTATTAAACTTAATACGTTCTAACGTTTGATTAAAACTAGCTAGCAATATCATTCAAAGTATCAAAATAATGGTTACAATACATCCAACAACTTACCAAGGTTGCATTTTTTTATAACTATTACAGGAAAGAAGCTTTAGAACTTACTATCCTGAAGTTACCTAAAGCAGCCCTGTTGCAGCCTCTTCTGATCGGTCTGCCTTTAACAGCCTGGGGCTAGAGCAATACAGGTATTTGGTGGAATGATATTTGCTTCCTAGAGAGGGAGAGGAAGGGGGCTGGGGAAGTAGACTGCACTTCAAAAGCAGTAGAAGAGACATCACGGAATCTAGGATCACCCCCACTTCCTTGAACCCTAGCCAGATGGGAGCCCCTCTAATTAGTTTAAGAGAGGGGGTGGCAATGAGTGTAGTGAGTTGTTAGCCACACCTTTGGGTTGGGTTACACAGACAAACACACCAAAGGGAGGCTTTCTCCATATTGATTTTTGAAGAACAGGACATTCTGGGTCACAAATATTCCACACTTTGCAGGACGTGGTTATAGTACAGGAAGGAAACTTTAACCCTATTGGTTGGGGCGGCCCTTCCTTGCCAACCCGGAATGGAGGATAAATATGGAGGAGCTTATCTGATCACTGCCTGGAACATCAGAAGAAGAAGGACTGCCCTGCTTGATCCTTGGACTTTACAACAGAAGGCTTGTAAGCAACAAACTGCAATGATGGACCCTTCCTAGAGTCAGCACCTGACTAACTTACGCCCAACAATAATCGATATCCCTTAAATTAATGAAGGGGATTGTGTGCACACCGAATGGCACCCATCATCACTGTGCCTATTCCCATGGGGAATTTAAATGCAATGGAAAAACAACCGCAAAGGTGCACCACAACAAATAAAATAATAAGTGCAAAAAGTATTTGAGCACAATAAAGAAATATATCATGAAGGAATGTTGTTAGTCTTCTTTTAATCTTTAATTTTCAATTTGTGGTGAAACAGAAACAGCCGACGCGTTTCGTCCCAAGCCGGGACTTCTTCAGGGCTGTCGGTAAAAAACATATACATACAATCAATTTTGTGTACAACAAATGACTTACAATCTGACAATCTAAACAACAACAAACAGATTTAAAACCTTCCTACGATAGACATGGAGCTATTTACATTGATCCTTCGGCCTTAGCCCACCGATGATCTTTACTCTTAGGGTTACAGCCAGACATCAGAATTTGTACATGTGTGGGAACAATTTATTATGTTAAAAAACGGGTATATAAACATTATTTACATTTGCAGGAGATCATTTTGTAGTAATTGCATATTAACCCAACATATTCTATCTGACGGGGGATAGATAAATGCAGTGGGCCTGTAGTATATGCTTGAAGCACTGAGAGGGACCAGACTGAGAAAGGGAATAAGAAAATTGAAGAGGAAAACGGAGTAGACAAGAGGAAACCCCTTATTGAAAGTGGACTAGTTCCATATAATACGGAGCCCAATGAGAGGGGGAACCAACTGCGTCCAGTAACCAATACCCTTATTAAACCGAACGCAAAGGGTCATTTACCTTTAAGTTTGATAATACGTCGCTTTTGAAGGCAGGATAATGTAAAGTGAACTGGAGTCCAAGGATAGTCTTCCCAGCGACTTTACTCCCGTTGTGTGTTATTTCTTGTTTGGCTTGTACTCTGAACGGCTACAACTGCTGCACTCTCAAGACTCCAAAAAGAAAGGACTGCACCTGACTCAAAGAAAAAGGAGTGAACTCCCTGAGCAGCAACAGGTACAAAAGTGCTGAAAAAAATGTTACCTGCATCAGACAAAGAGAGGATTACTCCAGTTGAACAGCAACAACTACATTTTCCTGGACTGCACAGGTGGATTGTGGGAGATTGAGTCCTGGTCCCCAAGAGGTAATCCAGAGTCTCTGAACCCTTGGCCGGTGCTACTGGACACCACTTTCATCAAAGGAATCAACAAGGAACAAGATATGAAAGTTTGGAAACTTTCTACAAAGTTTTGCAAACCACTCATGGAGGAACCCGGGTCAACATTGAGAGTCAAGCTGCCATCACTGGGTCGAGAATTGGCCTCACCGTGGTAGATTATCCCACTGAAAGCTCTGGACCTCCTGGGCGTTGAGGACAAAGAATTCCAGAGAATCACCAAGACGTATGCTGCTGCAGTAGGTCTCTGTCGTCGTCTCAAACTTTGCATTCAAGAAGCCAGAGGACCCGCCGACAAGCCCATCAACGTGAGAAAAGCTCCAAGAAAAAGACTAAGGGCCTGATTATGAGTGTGGGGGAGCATCAGACCACTGTACCTGTAGTGGCGGTCCCTGGACCGCCAGAATAGTGGTCCGCCTGCCTTATGATGAATGCAGAGGTGGGACCGCCCAGGACTGCCACAACCACCTGTGATCATGGTGGGTGGTTATTAGGGGCCCAAAGATACTTGGAGGGGCTGCTGAGGGCCCACCAAGCATATTTGGGCAATGGGATGCATGCAGGTGGGCACATGGTATGCCCCCGTTTGCATGCACCCCCTTTCCCTGCACGGCATGGACTTTAAAGTCCGCGCCATGCAGGAACATGCTTTGGTGTTCCTATTGCAGTGCCTTTCAATAGGCACTGCGGTGAGAATGCCAAAGGGCAGCCCGCCAGACCAGGAGAAAACTCCTAACCTGGCGAGTGGTTTGACTACAGGTTTGATGGTTCTGGAGTGGGCACTGATGTGATCGGGCACTCCAGGACCGCCAAACTTGTAATCAGGCTCTTTGTCAGAACTTTTGATCAGGACCTAGCACTCAGCCTGTATGACCAACACTCCTTCGGGGTCCTGGTCCAGCGTGACTAGATAGCTGTGAGTGGCGCACTAAGCTTCTTTGCGCTACAGTGCACAATTTTTTATTTAATCTTTAAAAATTAATAACTCCAGCTTCCTACGTTGGATTTGTGTTGTTTTAGTGTCATTTGTAACTCTAAAAATATTCTTTATTTTTATAAATTGGTGTTGTATTTTTATTGTGATGTGTCATTTACTCACTTATTGTGTTGGTGATAATAAGTGCTTTACAAATACCTGTCCCATAAGTTAAGCCTCTCTGCTCTTCTGCTAAGCTACCATAGGTTGAGCAAGGATTCATTTATTGAGACTTGGCTGGACCTATTAGTTATTGTAGCACCAATATTAGCTGCAGGTGAATACCCCCACCTACTAATAACACACTTCCCTACAGCCTCCAGGCCATTGATGTAGTTCCTACGCATGGTAATAGGGCCTTAGTGAAAAGTTATCAATGCCAGTTGAGATTTAGCCAGTTTTTCCATGTTTTCTGCTGGGGGGTGGTCAGCAGTGCAGATTTAAAAAAACAAAAGTACCAGTCAAACTGTGTACACCTCACCTCACAAAAAGAGGGATTTTCTCACACCCACAATCAACATTTCTTTGTTTCTTTGTTATGAATGAATTGCAGGATTAGAACGTTTGTACCCTGGCAATCTACATTTTGTGTGCATGGTGGATATGTATACATGAGCTGTTTATCCTTACTTGCATCTGTTTATACTCCTACTGTATACACTATCTCTGCTAAACATTGGCATTTATTTGTGATGCTAGTTTTTCTTTAAGATCGCTCTTGGCTGAAGAACAGTACTCTTTGGTATGATGATCTGTTTATAAACCTTGATTAAACGTTTGCTATTGTAATGGTGATTACTCTTGGCATTTGTCTGGATGCACTCCATAAATGTGAGTCCTAGACCCACCCCTTCACTCTGTCTGTTTTCCATTTCCCTGTGCTCATCATCTTGACAGTTTCATTACTAGTGTTAGAAATGGAGGTCTTTAGTTGGCAGAGGTAGGTACCTTTGTCCAAATAGGGGCCTTTGCTTCTAGTCAGGGTAAGGGGGATACACTTCCAAAATAACCCCTGCTCACCCCCTTGGTAGCTTCGCAAGAGCAGACTGGCTTATCTCAGAGGCAGTGTGTAAAGCATTTGTGGACACATACAGTAATACAGTGAAAACACTACAAATGGACACCACACCAGTTTAAAAAAATAGTAAATCTTTATCTAAACCAACAAGACCAAATACGATAAAAATCCAACATACAATACTCTTGAAAAAGGTACTTGTGCACAATAACCTTTAAATTGCAGAGAAATAAATAAAACAGAGTTCTTCTGGCTCGCTAGCTCCTCCTGGAGCTACAGCGATACTGAATACGACAAAGAATAACAGTTCCAGCTGACAGCGTTGATGCAGGCCAGCTAAAGCGTCAACAAACTAGGACACAGTACCTTACTTGTTGCGACCAACACGTCAGTGGCAGTCGTTCGGAGTTAACATCTCAGTTGTGTTGTGAAACGAAGCGCTGCGGCGGACCATGTCTTCACGATTCAGTGTAGGCAGCTGCTCATTGACTGAGTTAGTGAGACCAGGGCTTGCATCGAAGGGTGAGACAATGCTCACTGCGGTGCTGGCAGATCACGGTGCCGCAACCGAGCCGGTCGATGTTTGGGTCGGGCAGCGACGGAGTCGTGATGTTCTTACAGCATGTTGAGAAGTGTTGCAGAGTGCGGTGCCCACAGGATTCGGTGCAAGCAGTGGCTCATTGACGGAGTCGATGAGACCAGGGTTGCATTGCAAAGTGAGGCATTACTCTCGGTGGCGCTTTCAGGATACAGAATCCTGCGACGACTCGATGACAGGGTTGGTTACCCTTTTTCTTCTGCAGCGATGATCAGAGACGGTGCCCTCAGACACAGTGAGCTCTTTTCTGTTCCTGAGACCTCTAGAACAGGGGGCAAACTCAGTTCAAGCCCTTTGAGATCTTCCCTTCAAGCAGGGGGACAAAGCAAGCAGCAAAGTCCTTATGTTCTTTCCTTGAAAGCAAGTAGCCACTGCAGGCCTACCCCAGACAGCAAACAGCACAGGGGCAGTATTCCTCCTCAGCTTCTCAGGCTCTTCTCCTTGGCAAAGGTTCCTCTTGATTTCCCAGAAGTGATCTAAAAGTCTGGGGCCTGGGTCCCACTTTTTACACACACAAATCCTTTGTACTCTGAAGGCAGAGAGTGTCTGTACCCAGCCAAAACTAGTTCTGTCCTCACTGTTATGTTATGTTATGTTATAAGCTGTTTTGTAGCGCGCTCAATTACTACCGGAGTATCCTGGCGCGGTATACCGCTGGGGAACCCGTCTTGGCTTTCCCTGTGGGATGGTCCCTACTGGGAATCCCCAAGGTGAAGCCAGGCATCCCCGGCGTTGATGGGGCCGTTGTGGAGATTAGGCAATCTAATGCCCAGAGTTGCCGAGTGGGACCCCTGGTTAGAGTAGGCACCGAGGCGAGAATTATCGAGTCCGCTGACCCTGGTCCACCAGCCTGCCGCATCGGGAATTGAAACCTGGTCCCAGGCCGACTCCTGCTTCCGGGTCTGCTGCCTCTAACCAGTGAGCCACACCACTCCTCACTGGTGCAGCTTTCTGGCAGGAGGTGGAGACAGCATTGTTGAAGGCAGATCAGGCCCATTCAGGTGAAAGGAAATCTCCTCCCCCTACTCTAAATGCAGCCCCGCTCTATTCAGCCCAGCCGTGACTCATCATACTTCTGGAGACACTGCCCCTCTCCAGCCTCTGTCATCCAAAAGCCAGACATGCAATACACAAACCTAGAAGAGGCACACTGGATGGTTAGGCAGAAAAATACCTACTTTATAAAAGTGGTATTTTCAAACACAGAATGTAAAAACCACCCTCACTAAAAGATGCCTTTTAACATTCTGAGTTCAGGCATAGTAAACTTTATTTTTCTACCTTATTCCCAGGGCCAGTTATATTTATGTTCCTACCTTATTCCCAGGGCCAGTTATGTTTATAAGAGGTTATACTAATTAAGTAGCTTTCCAATTTCCTTCAACAGAAAAGTCTTAAAATAAGTGACATTATCTTACCAGAAAGTACAGCAAAACCATACTTCCTGATAGCTATATTCCGACATCTGTAGCCATTTTGACAGAGGCATGTTTTTATAAATAACATGCCCAAAATTAGCCCTTCCAGCCCCCCCCCCATAGATTTATGTCTAGCTAAATTGATGTCCACCTTAGGACCGTTTTTTTCTCTCGAAAGTTTCTATTTGTCTTGAACAGCTGTCTGTCTGGTTGCAAGAATTATTTTGGGGCATAAGAGACTGGGAACTTTGAGGGGATGACACACGGACAGTGTAAAATTAAATATGCACTGATAAGACTCCTTTCCCCAACTCATATGCACAGCTCCAGCCACTAGAGGACCAGCACAATCGGGGACACATCTGGGTCAATAGAGGAACTCCAAGTATTTCAACCCCATATGTGTAGAGTTGATCTGTTTGACAACAGCAGTTAACCTTCACACTCTGCTCGACCCATCACCATTGTTGTTTTCTCCTTTACCCCTTGACTTATGGTCCTCTTGTTCCTTTACACTTTGCTGTTAGTTCCTGCTTCGTTACCATCTTATCAATGTGTCTCCTTGTCTAGGCTTCCCTTTTCCTGGTGCAGTTGGGTTTTCATCTGCAGCTCTTGTGCACGATCTGTAGTACATCAGGGGCTATTTACACCATTTACCTCTGCTTGCATCGGGTAAATCCCTCACCTTGTTACCCTTATGTCTAATGTTTATTCCACGTTGTCATCCCCTTAGGGAGTGCCTTCAAAATCTACATTGGGTTTTCTGAATGCCAGCCTGCAAGAGTATTTCTCTCTCTTACTCTAGTTTTCCCTTTTCCTCTAATCCTGGGGTCTCCTTTAACATCCTTGGTCCAGCGCAGGGGGTTAAATCTGCCTTTAGGGGAGAGGGACGGATTGGCCTCGACATCCAGACTCGCGAAACAGGGTGTTCATTACACTTTTAGGGAAGGTATACATTTTATTATTATGGTTGTTGTGTGTTTATTATCAATATTCCTCTAGATTTTAAGAGACCATTTTCTTTATACAAATCTTTTAGCAGGATAGTGGTGGGGAAACTGAAATTGAGGAAAGGTTTATGGGCATTATTCAGTGTGTATGTCTTGCACCATGTGGTATAGTTGTTAAATGGATCATCATGCTTGAGGTTAAACCATGAAGCAATTGTAAAAGTACTGCTTAGCAATCCTGCTGATGGTCAGAATATTGCATCAGCTTTCGCATCTTCTGGGTTGGTTGTTGGGGCTCAAGAGATTTGCAAGTGCCTTTCGTCAAAGGCCTTTTTCAGGTATTTCTGACAGGCCCCAGGAGTGTTGTCAGTGCCCTTTCAGGTTTGTTGATGGACATCAGGAGAGTATTAAGTGCTTGTCAGAAATCAAAGCTTTCTACCGAAATAAGGTTACAAGTTTTGATGCTTTTTTCCAAAGCTCCGATTGCGTTATGGATTGCATATTTAGTTAATTGGCTCTTCTGATTTGTAAACCTATTTTTTAGCTCATTATTGAACTTCAGGAATAATCTTTGCTGGAATATTTCAGGACTGGCTATTGTCTGTATTCTGTTTGAGTGGACTGAGGAATGATAGATGTAATGATGTTGTCTTCTACATGCATCTGTAACAGAATCAAAAGCCTCAGTTTATACTATCTCAGTTCATGAAGAAAGTATTAATTCGTTGAATATTTGGGACAGAAGTGCAGACACCAGGTTTATTTGAATGTATATGCACGTATATGTTTTATTTTCTAGAACGAAATATAGAAAGTAGATCAGAGAACAGTAAGCCAAGTTATTTCAGCCTACATTTAAGGTTCGTGAGAAAATGTTTTTCCTGTTAATTATCATATAATTCTAGGCAACATAGCAATGAAGGTTTTATCCTACTTCTTTGGAACTTGAACTACTGCTGAGTGCATCTGATAAAAGTGGTTGCTGCATCTCTGCCTTGTTCCTCTTTTCTCCCAAAGTCTGATTTCTTTATACTAAAGTTGATGTGTAGATATATTGGGAGTGAAAGGAGTATGCTTAAAATGACACCCCTGAGTTAATGTATGTATTCTTAGTTGTTCAACAGCTACCTTTGCTCTGTATTGCACCCACACTATAGAAGAGTACAATCCTACCTCTTCTGAATACAACGCCTTTTTGAATCCTTAAAACGTAAACAATTTTCAACTGACTTCACGTCTAAAAAAGTATTTTTTAAGCAACACCAGAGTTTTGTGGATTCCTTATTAGTTTCCTATGAATCTGTCTTTCGTCCTAGCAGACACACTGAGTTGGTGGTGTGCATATTAAAATATCTGGGGAGACTGGCTGATTCTGGGGGTTTTGGGAGTCTAATGCGTTTTTACCTCCCACCAGCCTTTGACAGCTTCACCCATGCCGTTCTCTCCACAAGAGTTCCTGAGGCAGGTGTTAAATGAGAAATCGTACCTATTTAAACTCCTTAGTGGCTAACCACCACTAGTCGCTGGACCTATCACCATATACCTACAAACACAAACCTCTCAGTTCTTCTCTCCCTTCTCTTTTTCCTTTTGACCATTGTGAGAAAATGCCCCTTTTAATGTGGTCCACCCCACGCCCAGTTCTTGCTTAATTTTATTGCTAGTTTGTAGACTCTGCACATGGGTCACTGTTTTCCAGTGCCTGATATAAGGGCTTTGACCCCTTAAAACATGAACAAATTGTCTAATCCCTAATTGCCATATTTACATTTTCTATAAGGCCGAAGATTATGGTGCAGGAAACACCCATAGCATGAAGAGCTAAATGTCACATGTGAACATGGTATTCAGACAAAATATTGAAAATCTAATATAGAGCTACATAAATATTGAGTTGGAAATATTGTGATACAGAAATATCGTGTGCAAAAATAATGTTGACAAGATTATCGATTTTAAGGTAATATCGATTTAAAAAATATAGAAAGTGTTGATGTAATTTACAAAAAGATCTATGTTGTTAATATCGATGTTAAAAATAACTATGTTAATATTGTTTACAAAAATATTGTTAATAGTTTTTTTTTTGAATTATTTTTATGTATTTAACAATATATTTTAGCTGTACATGTTATACATTGTTTGTATAAATATTGTTATTTTTTTTAATATAGTTTGTAACATTTTAGTAGTTTTCACATTTAATTTAATGGTTTTCTGTCATTTATAGTACCATAGCGGGTCTTGAGTTTTATAGGAGTACAGGGTGGGAAATAAGATAATTCTAATTAATTAATAAATAATTTTAATTTAAGTTCATCATTTAATTGATATTTATGTATGTCAATTGTCTAATGTATTTTTAAATAATTTAAGTTTTAAGTGCAGCTTATGGGTCTTGTAGGTGAATAGGGTGGGAAGTAAATGAATTATAATTATTTAATAAATATTTATTATTATAAATCATTATTTAATTGATAATTAATCACGTACATTGTGTAATAAACTTATTTAATTTTGCTTGGTGTGGGTTGTTTTTGAATGGGTAAAGAGTGTGGAGAAAATCAATTATAATAAATATTAATTAATGTCCATTTATAATAATTGTTTAATTTATATTTAATGATGTTAATTGTGTAATTAGGATGCTGTTTAAGTTATATATTAGGTGTGTTTTGTTGGATTTTTAGGGGTAAAGTTTGGGAAGTTAATTAAATACAATGAATCGATTATTCGTTAATTATTAATAATTCTTTAATTCATCATTAATTATTTAAATTATGTAATTAACATTTTTAAAATATAAATAAGGTGTGGGTTGTTGGTTCTGTAGGGATAAAAGGTGGGAGGGTAAATAAATATGATTATTTTACTATTAAAATTTTAATTATGTAAAATGTGTAAATATAACTAAATTATATATTTCAGGCGTGTAGTGTAGTTTATACAGGTATAGGGTAGGAGGTTACTTAAGAAATAATAGATTTAAAAATTGTTAAATATTTTAAAACTTGTGTCATGTATTATGTTATATGTTAATTGTGTTGTGCTTCTTAATTGTAAATAATATTGTTTTTGTTTGGTGTTAATATTTTTAAAATACAGTTTAGTATTTTAGTTATAATAATATTCGTATTCATTTATAATGTGTATTAAATATTGTAATGCATAATTTGTTTATTTTGTATAGAAATGTATATATGTAAATTTTATATTTACATATTTATAGTTTTTGTTATTTAAAATAGTTTTCAAAATATATTTTTATTTTTATTTGTAAGTGAACTACTGATTGTCTTATGCTCCACAATCCAACACTTTTCCTACTGTTGCACTGGCTTGAGTGGGAAAAGTAAATTTTACTGTTCTGCAGTCTGTCACCTTCCCTAATGCTCCACTGGCTGGAGTGGGAAAAGTAAATGTTACCCCTCTGCAGTCTAACACTTTCCCTACAGTTGTATTGACTGGAGTGGGAATAGTAAATTTCATCCCTCCGCAATCCAATACTTTTCCTACTGTTGCACTGACTGGAGTGGTAATAGTGCATTTTACCCATCCACAATCCAACACTTTCCCTACTGTTGGAATGACTTCAGTGGGAATAGTAATTTTTATCTCTACGCAATTCAATCCTTCCCCTACTGTTGTACGTACTGGAGTGGGAATAGTAATTCATACTTCTCCTGAGTCTAAAACTTTCCTTACTGTTGTATAAATTGGAGTGGGCAAACTATATGTATTATTTGTAGAATTGTATTGTCTAGTTTACATTGTATACATTTATATTATTATGTTTTTGTATTTAAAATTATATTTGTAATTGATAGTATTTTAATAAGTAATATATTTTCAGTCTATTAAAATGTTTTATATTGTTTACTTTTGTATTTGTAATTAAATTGGTAAGATTTTCAATGTTATTATGCTATTTGGAATATGTATGCATGTATGTGCATATCTATATCAAATTCAAAACTCGCTTTATTCGGTTTTCATTTTTTGAATTACAAAAAGCACGAAACACAATAAACATTACAATTATTTCAATGCACTCAATTTGAGATCATTACAAAATAGAATATATATATATATATATTTATATATATATATATATATATATATATATATATATATATATATATATATATATATATATATATGTATATATGTATATATATATATATATATATCCAAACAGAGTGGGTTCTTCTGAGACCATTACTCCCATCGTCAGGTGGCGTACATTGGCGGCGAACCCCGGCCGTTACTTTTCTATTACTTCAAAGTCGCTTCACAGCAAGTACGCACTCAGAGACAGATTCTGATGTAAGGGTTTTATTCCCAAATTACGCTACGCGTTTCAACACTATGCAGTGTCTTGATCACACAATGCTTCGAAGTGTACTGGCATTTTTGTAATTAAAGGAAACCACAAACAACATAAACAAGGGTGTACATTTACACAAATCACGTGACTTGAAATGTGTTATTGTCGGCCATCTTTGAGTGGTGACAGACTGTTACATAACATAGCCTGCACCCTCCAAAATCAAGTATATATATCGATAGGCTTGCATTGAGAGTCCATATACATTGAGACAATTTTTATGCACAAGCTGTGGTATCACAATAAACCCACTAAATATACATTCCAAATTATTTCTTTGGAGTACTTGCCTAGCAACACAATTTGTTCGGTCTGGTGCCATTAAATGTATCATCCTAGGCTTATAACAGTTGGGGGTTGGTGAATCGTCACCCAAAATTGTCCGCCCTGCTCACTGGTATTGTCCTGAATTATTTACCTTTGTAGAGCTAAATTATTCGGAATTCATACTTTCAGATGCATGCGGTCTAGTGCCCTTGTTTCCTCTTCTTATTGCATACCAGTTTTGTGCATCTCACCAAATCGACTCACAATCTGTCAAAAATTATATCCCTTCTTCTGTCAGTTTGTGGTATTACCATTGCCATAATTATTGCGCAGTCTAGTGCTCAAAAAGTGCAAAGAATAAGTGCTTCCAAATTCATGAATTTAAAAGGAAGAGAGAAGTCAAATTAAGTAGGAACCCAGTGTAGTGCCAAGGCAATGAAGGGAAGTTTCTCTCGTGTCCTAAAAAACAATGTGATAAAAGTGAAATTAAAATCTTATTGCACTAAAAAGATATGTACATACAGTGATTAAAGCCGGAAAAAGTCAATTATCAGGTTCATTCAATAATTTACATTTCATTGGTTGCCAGCATCTATATACTTATATTTGCCCAATCATGTGTACAAGTGAGTTGCCAGTTCCTCATCAAGGTTATGGCCCCCAGGGAACCTGGTCTCGAGATCTAAAATCCACCTTGATTCTCGTTTTCTGAGTGCTAACAACCGATTTCCCCCTCTTTTTCCAATATTGACCTGTTCCACTATATAGTATTTCAGTAGGGTATTATTGGATTGATTACAAAAGAAAAGCAGAGTCATGATGACATGTACATATTTCACGTCGTGCTGCCCATAACAAATCATCCGGCAAGGCCCAACATTTCATCAGATATCGCTAGACCCCTAATAAAAATAGTCACCTCCCCATCATAAAGGAAGTGAAGGAAAGGAGTGGAGAAAGATGTGAGCGAGATATGGCAGGTGTGCGCGCTGAAATGGTTTTATGGCTGGTAGGGCCTAGATGTTATCTTGCTCGGCCACTGGGAGGGAACTGACCTAACGAGTTCGGCCTGGGGCAATGGTTCTAACTTGTACTGGGGTCAGGGAGAAGTCGATTAAGGAGTATGTGTCCTTGTGGAATCAAATTCAACTGGATTAAGGCCTATGTAAAGGGCAACATGCAGCTAAGGGTTTAGAAGGTAAAAGACGATTTCGAGGTGAAATCGTCACTCGAATATGCCGAAAATACATGTACTTGATGTACTCGTCATTCTCGGTCTTCTGATACCAAATTCGTCCTATTTCGACGAAGTTTTTATTCTCGAGTCCAGTACTAGAATATGAATCCAGATTTTTCAGAACCACAGACCCTCCTTTTGCCCTTACATAGGCAATTAATCTATCCTCATGTTAATCTGAGTCCAGATCTATATTCCTAAAGTCGTTGAGATGTTGCTGCAACATCATTCTAGTGCTGAGCTCATGTCTTGACACAGGTTTCCTTACACATGATGTAACACAGAGGCCACATATTGCAGGAGCACACTGTATGCATAGACAGAACAGGAAAAGAATGGCTAAGACCATCCCAATGACCATCAGAATTTTCCATCCCCAGGCAGATATCAGTTCCCAGAACCATCCCATTAACGACCAATCTCCTTTTTCCACATGAATAGATTCGGAAATCTTATGTAGTTTGGAGATGGCCCCGTACACTGTCGGAGCATTATCTGGAATAAAAATGCAACAACTGGACTGGATCAATTTGCATACTCCACCTCGGTCCGCCAGTATTACATCCAAAGCGACCCGGTTCTGAAGGGTCATCAATCGATCCGACTGGAGCTCAGCAGTCAGGTTACTAAGGGCACCAGCAGTTTCAATCACGGTGGATTCAACTACCCTTGTCAATTGCCTTATGTTTCTGCTGTTAGCCATGGCTCCCCAGAACGGCAGGACACCCAATGCAAAGTCACCAAATTCTTGACCTGCAGTGTCTTCTTTACTCAGAACACCTCTAACTACCCTTGTCCGATGGTAATCCGCCGCTGCTGTGTAGGTGGGAGGTAACAGGAATGAAACAAAACATGAGCCCGAGAAGTCAGGGGGCAACCATGTATAGGCTCTATCATGGCAGATAAAATAAGTACCCTTAGCGGCTAAAAAGGCAGGGGAAGTCTGAGATCCAAAAACGTACGTTTCTGTACAGACACTCTTCCCTAGCTGAGCTCTGGGATTCCTACCAATACCTTGCAGACACAGGTGACCTTGATGGGGTACGATCCAGATAGGGGACGATCTCCTGGCTTGCTGTTTCTCACTTAATGTAATGCCATATCCGGTCACATTCCAACCTACATATGCAAGTATCTCATCATCCGGGGTATCTTCGTAAGAAGTTACTTCCTTGATCATGTCAACTATACCCTTGACTAGGGCGCTAGTCTTGAGGTTGTCTTTTACAGAACGTAGGGGTTGGATTTCTAGTGCATATATGAACATTGTCCTATATGCCCATACTGACCCATTGTGACTAAATGGCAGGACCAAATAGGGGATACCTTTATCCGTGGTGTGGGGCATGAGACCACACACCCAACAGTTGGTTGTGTTCATTACAAGTTGGTGTTGGTGTAATAACTGAACGAAGGAGTTATTAATGAACTCTAATCTCCTATTTGATTCGTGGTCAGGCAAAGGGTGGAAAGAATGAGAGGAAACAGTAGGAGGAGGTATGGGTGATGTAGTGGGCGCAAATGTCACATGAAAAGAGAATAAAACATAGCTTATCAAAAAGACCATTACGCTAAATAGCATAAAAATACACATTATTATAAAAATTTTCTTCCTTATTGTTTTCAAAAGTCTCTGCTTAAAGTTCATTTGTTTGGCAGGCCTCTCCACATCAGGAAACTCCATCCTCTCTAAGGTGCTGCCCGCGGCGGTAGGTTGTTTCTGCTAAAGGATGCTTCCGTCAGTCTAGGGCAGCTCCCTTGGACCAACTGGAACCAGCGACCTATCGTCGTTAGCTGCACCCAAAAGTCTTTAATCAACCGCGACCCTAGCAGCGGAACCCGGATGGCGGTTCAAAGAAAAACAAAAATAAGCAAGTTACCTAGATGGGAGAATCTGCACTTTCAAAAATAGGATTTGGGGAAAAAACACATTTTTTATTAGTCCACAGGTTTTTCTCTCGGATCATAAAATAAATCACGTTTACTTTAGTCTGTTTTTCTTGGTCGCAATTTGTAGCGTCTTTTCCCGGGTACTGTCTGGTCCAGAAATAGTAGCTCAGGTTCCACAGAGTTCAATTGTTCTGATGGTGGCGCAGTGTCTTGAAAAACGTTCCCACTTTTACAATCAGGATTAGCTTCTTTTACACGTTCATCAGTTGTGCGATCTGAGTCAGTGCCTCCTGTCCGGACCCATTGGTCATGTGGCAGAGGGAAGGGTATTTTCTTACAATGGATCCTGTGGACCCAATTGGCCTTCCCCTCCACCCTAACAGCCGACCTTGTAGACAGGAGGACGAGGTGAGGCCCGGTCCATCTGGGCTGGTCGTTTCTTGTTCTTTGGAAGTTTCTGACAAGCACCCAGGAACCGGGGTCAATGGAGTGACCCGGTGTCTCAGAGACCGGAGGCAAGGTGTTGTGGACCTGTTGATATAAAACACGCAATTTAGCCGTCAATTCATACAAATAGTCAAGTATAATGGGGTGTTGCAGCTCGCTAAACTTCGTGGGCCTAGGCACTCCCCATATGTTGGCTGGCCGACCAAAGATTATTTCATAGGGGCTGAGTTTCACTCGCGAATGCACAGTCATTCTGGTGGATAGGAGTGCTAAGGGTAGAGCGTCAGGCCATTTAAGACCTGTGCTCGCTTGGATTTTGGCCAATTTAAGTTTAAGCGTGCCATTGTAACATTCCACTAATCCAGCTGATTGGGGGTGATTTGCAGCATGGAACTTCTGCCTAATGCCTAGCCCTTCACACACTCTTTTCATCACACAACCCACAAATTCACTTCCGTTGTCAGACCAGACCATTCTAGGCATTCCGAACCTGGGGAAGAACTCTTTCACAAGGGCTTTCGCTGTGGACAAGGCAGTATTGTCCCTTAGGGGATAGGCTTCTACCCATCTTGAGAAGGCACAAACAACCACGAGCACGTATTTTAAGTTGTTGCACCTCTCCATGTGTATGAAATCTAGCTGCAAAACCTCGAACGGATACGTAGGAGGTGCAAAACGACCAGCTGGAGTTGGGGTTCCCCTACCAGGATTGTGTTTCAGACATACCAGGCAATTCTTGACAACATTCTCTGCACACTTGGGAATCCCTGAATTCTTCCACACTGGGGCCAACAACTCGCAAATCCCTTTCGCGCTGATATGGGCCATCCCATGAGCCATTGTAACCACTGCAGGCCCATATGCATCGGGTAACAACCATCTCGGTTGCTTTGTCGATTCAATCCAACAACCATTCGCATCCATTCTCCCTGTACTTTCCCTCCACATGCTTAACTCTTTCTTCGTGGCCTCAGCTTGGATGGACTTCACACTTTCTAGCGTGTCTTCACATATTCCAACATCACCAGTGCGCCTTTCTGGGCTCACAACATACATTCGGCTCATCATATTCTTTGCAGTTCCCTTAGCAGTTTCATCAGCAAATGCATTTCCACGACCAACATCATCAGTCACTTTCTTGTGAGCACTACATTTCACGATCGCTACTTTCAGGGGCAACGTCAGTGATTCAAGAAGCTCATTCACCAACTGACCATGCTGAATCTTAGCTCCATGCGAAGTCAGGAACCCACGTTCTCTCCACAATCGTCCAAAACTGTGAGCCACTCCAAAAGCATACTGACTGTCGGTATAGACAGTCACTTTCATTCCTTTGGATAACACACATGCTCTCGTCAGTGCCACGAGTTCAGCGGCTTGAGCTGAACCATGTGTTATTCGCGCAGTTTCAATGATTGTGTGCAAAGTTGTGACAGCATATGCTGTAGTCACATTACCATTTGGGAGTTTAAAGCATGAACCATCCACCCATAATGTACCATCACATTCGGCAAGAGGAGTGTCGAATAAATCAACTCTCCCTTTCGTCTCTTCCTCTGTTCTGAGGAAACAATCGTGCTGTTCTGAAGCATCCGATTCCTCTGTAATTGGTAACAATGTGGCTATGTTCAAGGTACTGCACCTTTTTATGTGCACATGGCTTGCTAGTGGCGTCAATTCATAACTGGACAGTCGAGCACTAGTTAAGTGCTGTGTCTTGGTCCTATTTAACAACGTGTCTACTGCATGCGGGACCATCACGATTAGTGTATTATTCATTACTAGACCTGCAGACTGTCGAATAGAAACAGCTGCTGCTGCTGTGGCCCTTAAACAACTTGGCAATGCTCGTGCTACCGGATCCAAAGTTGACGAAAAATAGGCGCATGGCCGCTGTCTATCTCCGTATAACTGAGTCAGTACAGACAATGCACAGCCCTCCTTCTCGTGGACATATAATGTGAAAGGTTTACTGTAGTTGGGGTTACCTAACACAGGGGCCGAACATAATGCTGTGCGTAATTCGAAAAAACTTTTCTGACACTCATCAGACCAAGGAATGGGATTGGGTGTATTTGTACACGTTAGTGCCAATAAGGGTTTGGCTAATAACGAAAAATTTGGAATCCACTGTCTACAGTACGATGTAATGCCCAAGAAAGCGCGTACTTCTCTCTGCGTTCTTGGCACATGCAATTTTGCTATTGCCTGAATTCTTTCTGGGGTCAGTTTCCTCCCCTCCTTCGATAAGAGATGACCTAAGTAGGTCACCTCTTGTCGGCAATATTGAAGCTTAGAAAGTGACACCTTGTGATGCAGATCACATAGATGACGCAGTAATGCCAACGTGGCCATTTTACATATTTTCTCAGTATCCGCAGCGATGAGCAAATCGTCCACGTACTGTACGAGAGTGGAACCTTTGGGCAAACCCATTGTGTCAAGCTGACTTTTCAGAGCTTGACTGTATATTGAGGGGCTTTCGCAGTAGCCTTGAGGGGCGCGTTTAAAGCGGAAACTGCGACCACCTAAACTAAAGGAAAAAATATCCCTGCTTTCCTCGGCAATCGGGACACTGAAGAAAGCATTCTTCAGGTCAATCACCGAAAACCAGGTGGCAGAGGCTGGAATCATAGTCAATAATGTTGTAATGTCGGGGACAACTGGGAATTGTGGCACCACTATCTTATTTACTTCTCTAAGATCAATCACGAGTCTATACACAGGTGGCTGAGAAGGGTCAGTTCGTTTTAAAACAGGCAGAACAGGACTATTGCAAACATTGCCTCGTGTTTCTTCAATTACGTCTTTTTCAATCAACTCGTAAACAATCGCTAGCAAAGCTTTTTCGCCCTCATTGGATATTCTGTATTGGGGAATTCGTGGCATTTTGACATTCGACTTCAATGTTACAACATACGGTGGAATTTCTAAAAGACCTACATCATTCGGACCAGTAGCCCAAAGAATATCTGGGAGAAGTGCCAATTCTGCTGGAAGTGCATTTCTCGACAAATACATGGGAGAAACCACTTTCTTACCTAAAGTAAGTTGTACTCCTGAGGGGGAACAGTACAAAGTCGCATACAATCTTTTTAGCAAATCTAATCCTAGCAAATTTTCACCACAACCTGTTGTCAAAATAAGGGGTGCTTCGAATTCACAAGGACCAACAGAAAGAGATATAGGGTCAGAAATCGGATTTCTAACCGGGGCGCCAGAAAAACCTACGGAAACGTTCATTTCGCCAGACAAAGGTGCGCCAGGGAGTTTGGAGTGCATAATAGAACTCTTTGTAGCACCAGTATCCAACAAAAAAGGTTCTGACACACCCGATGTAATCACCTCAACGTAAGGTCCACTCTGATCTACTGGAACTGAAACAACTCCCTCTCCTTGTCTTAGGCTGTCCTAGCAATCATTACTCTCCCACTGCTCATTTTCTGTGTAATACTCGTCAACGTAGTATTGAGCTGTCCTGTCAGATACGTTATTTTGCTGGTCAAACCTGTTCATAGAGTTTTGTGGTGGAAGGGGACGTGCGTCCTGAGGGGTGTTTCCACGCCCTCTACCTCTAGGCGCTTGCTGACTACCACGACCTCTTACGCCAGAAATTCCATTTGCACGTTGTGGTAGGGCAGGACAGTCATATTTGTAATGACCCTCTTGTTTGCAGTATAAACATTGATTGGGACCTACGCGGTTTTGATTGTAATCGAATCTTTGCAAGTTTCTCGGAGGCTGCTGAAAAGTGTTCTGGTAGTTATTCTGACCATTATTATTTTTATTACCACCACCACGTGGCGGATAGGCTTGCTGTAGTAAAACCTTCGTTTTGAGTTCTCTAGTTTTCTTTTCTACTTTATCTTTCTCATCTTTGTCTCTATTCTCGTAGTACTGTGCGGTGGCTAATATCTGGGCTGACGATGAGACTGCCCAAGAACTTTCCGAATCTTTCAATTTCCTACACAAGTCTGGAAGTAGGTTGTGCACAAATTTATCGACAAACAATCTCTGACCACCTTCTGTGGTCATATCTTGACCGCTGTGGTCAATTAATGTTTCTTCAAATCTGGTGAAGAAATCTGAAACAGTTTCTTCTTTCTTTTGCTTGCATGCAGATAACTTATCCCAATTTACGCGTATTGCAGGCATTATCGTTTTCATGTAATCTACTATTCTACCAGGTAGTTCCGCTATCAGAGGCTCAGGCTTAGCACCACCAACTTGTCGTGCATCTGCAGCAGTAATATTAACCCACGTGTCACCTAATTCCTGGTCATGATCTACATGGCAAATTTTTCCCCATAAAGGCTGTGGAACAACGTTCCCGAATAACATATCGATATCGGCCAAATTCATTATACATGACCCAGCAGTTTGCGACAATTCTTTATAGTACCCTGCAGGATTTTTACGCGGATCTGGTAGTGTTTGTTTGAGTGCTAAAACTTCAGCTCGCTTCCATGGGACATGTACCCATACGCGGTGAAAGTGGGGCAGGACAGGTGGGACAGCTGTCGCGTCACCCTCTCTCCATTGTGGGGGAACTTCTCTCATAGGGTATTGTCGTGCCTTTTTCCTACTAGATGCACTGGATTCCGATGGTGACCCAGAACTGCTTCCCTTACTTCGATATGAAAATAGCATTTCAACTGCTTTTTCCACATCGGGACCTACAATCATACCCTCTCCAAATTTAAATCGTACACGACACATCTCTTGTGGGATGCATTCTTGATCATTGTCTTCTAAATCTTCGCCAAGAAAGACACACATCTGTTCGAACACATATCTCTGTGTCGCTGCTTCCCATTGATGGAAAACTTCCATGACAGACTGTACATCATATTTTGCAGTGTCCAGGACCCATTTCCGAGCTAAACTATTCAGGGAATCTCTCTCTTGATAATCAGGCAGTTGACTTCGCAACTGTCTTCTACCTATGTTAGGGGTCGTAGCAGGCGACCCGAAAAGAGGTAAAAGAAGATTAGTAACAGTGCTGGCCATTTTCTGCCGAAGGGAAGGTGAAACTGAAGGACAAACAGATGAAAAAACGGGGTGAGATAAGGCGGGGGTAGAGATGGCAGAAGAGGTATCGGAAATAATAGATGTGGTACTAGGCAAAATCGTAGAGGGGGCATTAGGAGATGTAGAAAGTACAGTAGGCAAAATCGTAGAAAACACAGGTGAAACAGAAGTGGTCGGTGGGCCTGGAGGAGGCTGCACCGAAGAAGTAGGAGCCAGCTGAAGAACAGCTGGTGGGTGCTGTGGAAGAGCCGGAGGTGCGGCTTGTGCAACTAAAGGTTGCGGGGGTGCTGTGGCATTCTGCGCATAGGGGGGTGGTGAAGTTAATAATTGCGACATTAATTGGTCTTTTTCACGCTCTTTTGCTGTCCCTTGCTGAAGAGACGGCAAAACTGGATAACACTTATCTATTGCCATTTTACGTTGCCTGTGCAACTGCTCATTTATCTGCTCTTCCTCATTATCTTTAAACTGCACGGCAGCTTGCATTACTGAAAGTCCCCCTTCTCTCTTATTTTTCTTAGCTAATTTAATTTCTTTTTGTTTGGCTTCTTTGCGCCATAAGCGGAAAGAGTCAAACATCGCCGGCCGGGCTTTCTTTTTGAAGAGTTTAACTTCAAGGTTGTCTAAGATTTCAGAATCAAAGCTACCATATTGGGGCCATTTTAAAACACCATCTTTCCTAGTGTATTTAATCCATACCTCGTTGTAAACGATGGGGCCTACCCCATGTTTAACGTATAGCTCGTAAGTCGGAGTTCCAACTGGAGGAACCGGACATGAGTCCTCCAATCGGGAGTCCCTATTATTACTACCAAGACAAAACCAATTCCCGAGTCTAAGACTAGGCATCCTCGCTCTCTAGTCTAGTTCCAAAACTTCAAAGGATTAATCGATTACGATATTTCTCGTGAATACACGAGTCCTTCGGTTATGGTGCTTGCAAGTACCAATAAAAACCTTTTGTATCTCCAAGATACCACAAAGTAAGTCCAACTAAGGACTGGGAGACGCTCCACTTATACTTAACTGAAAAATATCGATGGCTTCACCAGAAGACTCGTCTCAGCGTTTCGCTCTACCGAAAATTTCAAGGGTCCAACATCAGGGCGATAGCCAGGGCAGCAGTCCTTGTAGCCGTCTGGAAGCAGGGAACCTCGCAGTAAAGACCTTCGGACCACATCGACATGCAGGGGTCGATGAGGTGGTGGGCCCTCCTCCGGAATTTTCACACGAAGCTCCTCACGATCTTCAGGCTGATTGGTACCACTGGAATCGCCCCAAACGCTGGGCGCCAATTGAGGTACTGGGTTTTTAAGAACCGGCACAGAACCGGTAACCCAGCGGTGCCAGGGGATCAACACCCAGAGACCTCGGGTTCTCCTGAGTCAGACCCACAGAAACTCGGAGTCTTCCAGGTGAAGTCAAAGATTAGTTTATTGGCTGCAACCAAGGTGACAGGGTCCTAGAAGTACAATACGAGTATATTCAGGAGACTGCACACTTTCACGAAGTTAGGCTTCCCTTCTTATACATAATATTCAGCCTTGGGCAAAACATTCCTTGGATTCGTGGTATTTCATTTATGGTTACTGATTACAAAAGAAAAGCAGAGTCATGATGACATGTACATATTTCACGTCGTGCTGCCCATAACAAATCATCCGGCAAGGCCCAACATTTCATCAGATATCGCTAGACCCCTAATAAAAATAGTCACCTCCCCATCATAAAGGAAGTGAAGGAAAGGAGTGGAGAAAGATGTGAGCGAGATATGGCAGGTGTGCGCGCTGAAATGGTTTTATGGCTGGTTGGGCCTAGATGCTATCTTGCTCGGCCACTGGGAGGGAACTGACCTAACGAGTTCGGCCTGGGGCAATGGTTCTAACTTGTACTGGGGTCAGGGAGAAGTCGATTAAGGAGTATGTGTCCTTGTGGAATCAAATTCAACTGGATTAAGGCCTATGTAAAGGGCAACATGCAGCTAAGGGTTTAGAAGGTAAAAGACGATTTCGAGGTGAAATCGTCACTCGAATATGCCGAAAATACATGTACTTGATGTACTCGTCATTCTCGGTCTTCTGATACCAAATTCGTCCTATTTCGACGAAGTTTTTATTCTCGAGTCCAGTACTAGAATATGAATCCAGATTTTTCAGAACCACAATCCCGAGTGGGTACTCAAAAAAGCAGTCTCTAAAGTCTCTGAAATTGACAGAACTAATGCTCTTTTACCCAAAAGTAATAAGAACGCAGGGGAAGATGAGATACAGACTAGAATAATTACCACATTCAATAATGAATCCAAGAGGATCCACAAAATAGTTACCGACAACTGGTCTATCCTGAAATCGGATAACATCATAGGGCCACGAATAAGGGAAAGACCTAGTATTACCTACAGGCGAGGACGGAATCTCCGGGACATATTGGTAAAGGGAGATGTGACAGAGAAAAGGACACATGTGCAGGGTCTAAAAGGCTTTTACCCTTGCGGGCATTGCCGTGCATGCATGGCCAGTGTAATGGTGAAAAAAATCCACATACCAGGCAATCCCAAACCTAGGGAGATCAAACAATTTTTGACTTGCAACTCCACATATGTAGTGTATGTTTTGGAATGTCCCTGCAACAAGAAATATGTGGGGAGTACAATCTGTATGGCCAAAAAAAGAGTGCAGGAACACCTCAGAGCCATTACACATAAGGATATTAAATACCGAATAGCAAGACATTTCTCCGAGTACCATCAATCCAATAATACCCTACTGAAATACTATATAGTGGAACAGGTCAATATTGGAAAAAGAGGGGGAAATCGGTTGTTAGCACTCAGAAAACGAGAATCAAGGTGGATTTTAGATCTCGAGACCAGGTTCCCTGGGGGCCATAACCTTGATGAGGAACTGGCAACTCACTTGTACACATGATTGGGCAAATATAAGTATATAGATGCTGGCAACCAATGAAATGTAAATTATTGAATGAACCTGATAATTGACTTTTTCTGGCTTTAATCACTGTATGTACATATCTTTTTAGTGCAATAAGATTTTAATTTCACTTTTATCACATTGTTTTTTAGGACACGAGAGAAACTTCCCTTCACTGCCTTGGCACTACACTGGGTTCCTACTTAATTTGACTTCTCTCTTCCTTTTAAATTCATGAATTTGGAAGCACTTATTCTTTGCACTTTTTGAGCACTAGACTGCGCAATAATTATGGCAATGGTAATACCACAAACTGACAGAAGAAGGGATATAATTTTTGACAGATTGTGAGTCGATTTGGTGAGATGCACAAAACTGGTATGCAATAAGAAGAGGAAACAAGGGCACTAGACCGCATGCATCTGAAAGTATGAATTCCGAATAATTTAGCTCTGCAAAGGTAAATAATTCAGGACAATACCAGTGAGCAGGGCGGACAATTTTGGGTGACGATTCACCAACCCCCAACTGTTATAAGCCTAGGATGATACATTTAATGGCACTAGACCGAACAAATTGTGTTGCTAGGCAAGTACTCCAAAGAAATAATTTGGAATGTATATTTAGTGGGTTTATTGTGATACCACAGCTTGTGCATAAAAATTGTCTCAATGTATATGGACTCTCAATGCAAGCCTATCGATATATATACTTGATTTTGGAGGGTGCAGGCTATGTTATGTAACAGTCTGTCACCACTCAAAGATGGCCGACAATAACACATTTCAAGTCACGTGATGTGTGTAAATGTACACCCTTGTTTATGTTGTTTGTGGTTTCCTTTAGTTACAAAAATGCCAGTACACTTCGAAGCATTGTGTGATCAAGACACTGCATAGTGTTGAAACGCGTAGCGTAATTTGGGAATAAAACCCTTACATCAGAATCTGTCTCTGAGTGCGTACTTGCTGAGAAGCAACTTTGAAGTAATATATATATATATTCACTGAAAAAACCATAGGTTATAGACCATATATAGTTAGGAATTAGCATTTAAAAAACCTTATTTTACTCACACAAAACCATTGAAATTCCATATATAGTTAGTTGCACTAACTATATATTGCGCACCCGCAATCCACTGCTGATGATGTCACATATTACATCATTCATGACATGGTCAGTGACATCACTGATGACAACATCCAGTGACTATGTTTCTGTAAAGTTAAAATATGTCTTACATATTGAAGAATGAGTGGATGTATAAGTGTCTGGACGAAGGATTTAGTAGGTGCATGACTGAATGTATGAGTGAGTGATTAAATGTGTCTCACTGAGTGCATGGGTTAGTGACTAAACTGTCTTAATTTGTGCATCATTATGTCTGTTGTTCTGTAAACTGCTGCATGTGTTGATCAGTAGCTATATGAGTAACTATATGGGTTATTGATTGATTGCCCAAGTATTTGCATGGGAGACTGAGTGTGTGTGTGGCTGGATGGGAGGTGTGTGACTCTGTACAGATCAATGTGTACTTGTATCAATGATTGTATAAGAGAGTAAGTATGTGTTAGTATATGGTTGAAAACGTAAGGTGCTCTATGTTTAACTGTATAGAGTAGAAAATGGAAGTGTGATTGATTCTTTACAGGACTGACTAGGTGTGTGAGTAACTCCATGGATGAGTGGCAGAGTGTGAGTGTCTGTATAGGTGTATGAGTGCATATGATTGTGTTGTAAACATGAGTGATTGTATGTATGAATGATTGTATGGGTGAATGAGTGAATGTGTGTGTAGACGTAGGAATCAGTGAGTACGTATGTAGTAACTAGTATTGGTGTGTCAATGGTTTCAAAAATTATACTCTGTTTTTAACACTGGGTGAAACAGAGGTTATATTAAAATGTGAGGAGATGCATTGTATTGTCACATGAATGATATCATCAGTGATGTGGTCATTGATGTCAAATGAGATGTCATCAGTGATGTCATTTGAGATGTCATCAGTGATGTCATCAGTGATGTCACTGACCATGTCATGAATGATGTAATATGTGACATCATCAGCAGTGGATTGCGGGTGCGCAATATATAGTTAGTGCAACTAACTATATATGGAATTTCAATGGTTTTGTGTGAGTAAAATAAGGTTTTTTAAATGCTAATTCCTAACTATATATGGTCTATAACCTATGGTTTTTTCAGTGAATTTTCAAGGTTTTGTAAATGCTAATTCCTAACTATATATGGTCTATAACCTATGGTTTTTTCAGTGAATTTCAATGGTTTTTTAATAGCAAATATCATAAGCTGTCGAATGTCAAGTACGTGGTAAGAATTTTTTTTTTCGTGTTTATGCACACTGATCTGCTTTGATTGCTGCCCCCCACCCCTCATTTCTATTAGGAGTACTCTCTCTTTGCAGATAGTGAAGGGTAGTTAACGCAGCCCTTTCCCCCTTTGTAATCCGTCGTGCCTGCTTCTCTCTCCATTTGATTGATTGTTCTCTTTGGTTCATTCTCTATTTACAAACAAGCACAGAGTCGCAATACTCTGTTTAGTCTTTGCAGATAGCGAAAAATCGTGTAAAAAAACAAAAGGAATCGAGCAAAATCAGTAGGCCACTAATGGGATCTCTTTTGACCTCGCTAAAATAGAAACATTAGGAACAACCTGTTGAAAATAGCAATGCGTATGTATATAAGCGGCGTTCATTTGTGTTCACAGTACCCCTTGTTGATTGTTTCAATCGAGCATTGAATTGTTCGAAGTTAATTCTCTTAACGATCTTCTCTACCTGCAAACGAGGAAGAATAGGAATATTCTATCTCCCTTTGCAGATAGTGAAGGGTAGGTAACGCAAGCCTTTAACACGTCGTACCTATTTCATTCCTCATTGATTGATTGATTGTCCGAACATTGACTGTTTGGGAATTAGTTCTTTTTGGAGGTATTCCCTGTTTGCAAATAAACGTAGGAAAATCTTTGCAAGTAGTGAAAGGGTACGTAATGCGGACCGTTCTCCCCCGTTGTAATCTGTCATGCCTATCTACTCCCCACTGATTGATGCACCTTTTTCACCCGGACCATTTACTAGAGATACGTCATCTGGCCCGACCAGAGAGCACCCCTAGTGAAAAGGACATATGCAATAATAACGAAGTGATCACTGTATCCTGTTAACAGAAACTTTACCATGAAGCAACCTGGAAAGAAAAAAATAGGAAAACGAAAATCAGTAGGCCACTGATGAACATGAACTTTTATTAAACAACGAACAAAGAAACGATAACATAACGTAATGATAAAACCTATTAATGTCCTAGAAACAAGAAAACGTTAAAATATGCCAGTGGTGAGAGACCAGAAAAACAGTAAGAGAAACCAAATCACCCCTCGCTGTCCCACCGCCTGCCACGCCAAAAAAATCGATAGACTAGGGAAAATGCAAGTCAGTAGAACATCCACCCCCACTCTGGAAACTTCCAAGGTGGGGCAGGGTTCCGGCTACGCCCAGCCGGGAGCAGCCCATATAAGGCAGGTCCTGCTGCCACGCCTCGGCCAGGAGATCCTAACGTAGGGTGTAGCCGGAGGAGAGGCCGAGACCAGCGGGACCCGGCCAGGGGATTGCCTTTACAACGCTGAACAGTTGCAGGGGGGGGGAATGTCTCCTCGACCCTCCCCTCTCTCTCCCAGTCCGGCCGCGGTGGCCCTTGAGAGTTGCAGGTAGTCCCGCCACATGCTCTTCCGGTCCGACCACCAACGGTCGGGGGGCCGAGGCCGACGGGATCCGGCTGCAGCCGATAAACCAAGAAACCCGTTCATGGGGCCAGAGCCAGGGGCGTCCGGCCGACATCCACCGGAAGCCCGGCCCGAAGACGGACGGGACACTTCTTTCTTTTATAATGGCTGCGACAACACTGGAGGGGGATGTCTTGCACATGCCTCCGACCCCCCCCTCGTCCTCATCGCCTGGTCCGGCCATAACAAATCTCAAGCGAGACGCCGTGGGGTGCACTGGGAGGGAGAGACGGTGCGAACAGGCCTCTCCCGCCTCCCCAGGTGGAGGCTTCCCAGCTGCACCCTCAGCGCTCCAGGCGGTGGCATCCTAACAACTACAGTGCTGCACAGTTTCGGAACGACCTAGATAACGGTTCTTCCACTGTGGCCATGCTGCAACGTCTCGCCCGGCAGGGTGGAGCCCGTCCGCTCATGTGACCCCGCGATCGCCGGTAGCTGCCGAACTCTCAAAATGGCTGTCGACCTGGCAAGAGCGGGCCCAACATAAAGAAATGGCCCGGTCACTGGTTGACTCCACCACCGTAGTCCTCCACGACCTTGAAGATTCTAGAGGAGCCGCGGGAGTCTCCGACCCCCGATGGGGAATGACTGCCATGATCGCCCGTGGAGTGACGAAACTGTATCCGCGGGACGTCGGCGCTCCCATGCTGGCGCCAGCCTCACTTTGAATTACTACAATCCTGCAGACCTCACTTCCGGTGAAAGCACAGTGTGACCCGGTAGGAAAAATTATTGCACCCCCTCCCCTTTTTGACTGATAGTTCAAACCACCGATCCTTTCCTTTGCCCTTTTAACGGAACTTTGGACTGCCTCCCCCTCTTTTACATTTTCTAGAGAAAACAAAACATTAACCACTACATTAGCATAGCAGTTGACACCAGAACTGTTTTCAAATTGAAACCAACAACATCTTCAACAGAATCCTTTTTGTTTCTGCTGTGACCCTGCTACAGCACAGGCATTGTCCCCAGCAGTAATTCTGCAATGCCGGTAAGAATAGCTGTGGTGCCTACTGGACTCACTCACCCCCGCGGCGCCCCACGCCGTTTTTTGCTGGGCGGCAACTTACTAGACATCACTTTCGTGCCATCTAGATTTCAGCGCGTTCTGCTGCCTTGGAACTATTCGCACAACAGACCGCTACTGACAAGAATATTTCATTATTGGTGCTGTCAATTTCAATAAATCTATTGGATAATTAAAAAGAAATTGCCACGGTCTCTTCGTTGTTTAAATGTTTTTACTGTTTTTGTTTTGTTGTATATATTTATATGTTATTAAAGTTTTATATTCCTACTACTTTGTTGAAGTGCTATATATTTTTAATGTGACACATAATTGTAAAAACTTTGATGTACAAAGAGTCATTCCTGGAATCTTCCGCTTCAGGCTCGGTCCCCTCCCCAATCACAATACAGGATGGTTTTCAGATAGTAGGAACGCGTGTGCTGTGACGGATCACATCGGGTGTGGGCCTTGATCTACTATAACTCCTTTGAAGAGGGGTGATTCTTTACAGCTGGGGCCATAAACTACATCTGCAGGGCTAGCTGATAGCCTAGGACCGGCCTGGACATTCGGACACAGAGGAAGAGGAGTGTCAGAGGGTGCGGTAGTGAATAGGGCGAAAGGGAGGTGTCGGGCGGGCACAGGGTGTGATTCTCAGGGAAGAACAGCGCAGATGGGGGGAGGTTTATTGCCCATGCATAAGACAGAGAGCGGTGGTGACCAGTGCCTGGGGGAGATGCTTACGAGGGTGAGGAGCCATGCTACGAATCGACAGCGTGCAGAGAGTGGGTCTGGTCAAGACATCTAAAATGGCTGCCGTGCACGACAAAAGTGTGGCATTTCAAAAAAGGCAAGATGGCGCAGACAATGTTTTTCAACACTTCCTCATTTCCTTCGAATCGAACGTTAACAGACGTTGGGGCATATTACCAAAGTTAAGCGATATTTATCGCTAACGATGCTTACCAACCAATTTTTTACCACTAAGCATCGTCAGAAATTATCGAAGATAAACCTTACTATTATCAAGGTTTATCGCAAATGCGATAATAAACGGCCGCAATGCATGAATATCGCTAAAAACTCAGCGATATTCATGCATTACCGAGCTAATACTCTTAGCCATGTTATCCACCTCCCATTGGATAACATGGCTAAGAACTGCTCAGGGCAGGTGTTACTTTTTGGAGATATTCGCGCTTAGCGCGAATATCTCCAAAAGTTGGTAATAGGAGATAGATATCTTGCATGTTGTAATGCAAGTTATTGTGGTATATGGAACTCATACCATAATCTCTCAGGAAAGCAGAAACTGATCCTTTTGGGACCGCCTAAAAAGGCCTAGGGGGTGAGGAGTACTCTACTTTGCCCCCTTTTCACGTTCCGAACTATTTTATTTTACTCTCTTCTGTAATTACACAAAATACCAGCGATAAGATGCATCGGAGACACACAGTGAGAGAAAGGAGGCCGGAGATGAAGAAGACATGTCAAATACACATTGGAGATAATATAGTGGCAGAAGGGAAGTAAATATGAGTAAACTTACCATGTAACCTAAAAATGTTGCACTCTATACTATAAGTCTCATTTTATACTACAATCACTTCGCTACAACCTCATAAATTAAAAATAAAAATAAATAATGTCTCAAACAATTTTTGATTTCTAAATATAAATTTATTCTTCAGAATTTTCTAAATTTGAAACAACTAGTAACATGTCCTCATCAGTAATTTCCTCTTCAATCATCTCATCTGGAATCTCCTCATTAAAAGTCTGCAATGATGATTCTTGTAACTCTATGGTCTCCAAACACTCGATAAATTCGCCATCAAGAGATTGATCAAAAAAATCATTCAAGTCATCTCCTCCTTCTGACAATATTTCATTATTGGTGCTGTCCATTTCAATCAATGTAGTGGAATCATTCAAGTCATCTCCTCGTGACAATATTTCATTATTGGTGCTCTCAATTTCAATCAATGTAGTGGAATCATTCAAGTCATCTCCTCCTTGTGACAATATTTCATTATTGGTGCTGTCCATTTCAATCAATCTAATGGAATCATACAAGCCATCTCCTCCTTGTGACAATATTTCATTATTGGTGCTCTCAATTTCAATCAATGTAGTGGAATCATTCAAGTCATCTCCTTGTGACAATATTTCATTCTTGGTGCTGTCCATTTCAATCAATCTAATGGAATCATACAAGTCATGTCCTCCTTGTGACAATATTTCATTATTGGTGCTCTCAATTTCAATCAATGTAGTGGACAATTCAAAAGAAATTGCCACGGTCTCTTCATTGTGAGCCATTTTATTTTGAAATTGCTTGCTGTAAATTGCAGAAAAAAATAATCACTTTCATTTATCGTTTTTAGTAATACATAATATAAAACTAACTTCATCAAGTATTTAGTATAACAGAAGGACTGCAAATAAATAACAGAAAACATTTTTCAAATTATCTTCAAGTGTACAACATAGTTCCCCTTACAAATTAACAACTCACCTTTTTAAAAGTAGCAGAAGTGTTAGTACTGTGTAAATCAAACACCAGAAATTCACCACCAAAAATTCCTCACAAATGTACCTCAGACAGTAGTATCACAAAATGGCTGTGGTTTCCTCTCATTTGACATATATACATAACCAATTAACTTTCATCACACACAAATACAAAACCAAAGTAACATTTTAATTGGTTCTAAATTTCAACACTTTCAAATGTGTTTTCCCCATGCAATTTTCCATAGGACATTTACATACATCTACAGCCTGAATGGCTGAACGGAATTACACCAAACTTGGCAAAATGGTACATCAAACCTAAGAGGTCAGGAAGGATCTACTATGCCCCCTTATGGTCATTTCCCCCTTCGCTTTGGCCTCCTCTTGTCTCTCAATCCTACCGAGGGACAAGATGGCGGCCGCTACGGACTGTTTGGAATGTTGACAGACGCCGGAGAACCAATCAGCTTCGCAAAGCTCCGTAACGCGAAAAGTACGCGAAGCGGAGCGCTGTTACAGATATATATCTTTTTTTCAACGTTAATTTCTCAAAATCCACTGGAGCACATATATTGAGACCTAGCAAAGGCACATCGGGCTACCAGTCCCTAATATTTTGCCAAGTTTCGTGCAAATCCATTCAGCCGTTCGATTATTATTATTTTGTTTTTTTTTTGCCCCGCGGGGCCCTTTTAAAACCTCCACATCAAACCTAGGGGGTCAGCGAGGATCTACTATGCCCCCTTATAGTTATTTCCCCCTTTGTTTTGACCTCCTCTTGTCTCTCGATCCTACTGAGAGACAAGATGGCGGCCGCTACGGACTGTTTGGAATGTTGACAGACGCCGGAGAACCAATCAGCTTCGCTTCACAAAGCTCCGTTGCGCGAAAAGTCCGCGAACCAGAGCGCTAACCGGTCCGCTGTTACAGATATATATCTTTTTTTAAACGTTAATTTATCAAAATCCACTGGAGCACATATATTGAGACCTACAAAAGGCACATCGGGCTACCAGTCCCTACAATTTTGCCAAGTTTCGTGCAAATCCATTCAGCCGTTCGGGCTAAAAGTGAGGCCAACCGCCCTATGGAAAACTCAATGTTAAAAACACGTTTTGGGACCCCCCTTTTTTCTCGGCCCCCACTGGACGAACCCCCCCCAAATTTTCAAGGGCTGCTCAGAAACAAAATGTGCCATTTTCCTGAAAATTTCAGCCGATTCCGTCCACAAACGCCAAAGTTATTAGACAGAATTTTCAAAAAACCCATAGAGAAAAAATCCTAACTATATATACCTACTGGCGACCGCCAGTAGGTAATATATATATACGTATATGTATATATATATATATATATAATGTATATTTGTTATATTATTACATAAAAAAACATTTTTTTTAATATTTTTTATTTTTCATTTTACGCACACTTCAGACATTATACATTTTACATCATTAATTAAATTTCCATTCATTCATGTCAATCACAGATATACAGTATCCAATACATTTCCTTATCTTAGTTATAATTATATAAAAGAAACGCCATACCCCTAGCAATTTCAACTTCAATTTCAACCTAGTCCCTCCTTCCATCTCCTTATAGGATCCCATATTCTCAAGCCCATCGTTTTCCCTCTCCTTCCTTTTCGGGCATATATATTCTTCTCCATATTGTATGCCACTAGTAAGTTAGCCAGCCAGCACTGCATTGACGGTGGGTTCTTATCCAGCCAGGCCCTAGCTATTGTTAATCTATATACCGCCATTGCCACAAACATGAACTCCCGCTGTGCACAATCCTTATCCATGCCAACCCCTAATAAAATCCAAGACGGAGTAAGCGTGATTTGGATCCCTAATGCTCTACCCAGAAACCCCTCAATATCTCTGACCAACGTATGGAGTTGCGGACAGGTGGCAAATATATGTATACTGTCAGCTTCAGCTGCGTTACACCTAGGACAGGTAGTACCCGTGGTACCTCCCCATTGTGCTATCCTGGCTGGAGTAAAGTAGAGTGAATATATGGTTTTGTAGTGCTGAGATTGGAGGGGGGATGCACACAATATCGTTCGACCTAAATCTAATGATTCCTGGAACCACCCCATTTCCCCACCTGTTTTCTCCGCCCATCTATGACTATATTTTAGAAAAATAAAAATTAAAAAAAATGTAATTGTTGGTTTAATAATATTTGAAAATTAAATGTATGTATATAATCATATATATTAATATAAATGTGTTTTATTTTCTTAAATAAGTATAATAGTTATATATATATATTTAAATTAATTAAATACATTTAATTTCTTTTTAATTACTGTTACTTTTTCATACATTTAGGGTTGATTATGATGTAGGGTGACTCACATCCGTCTGACATCGCCGCAATCTCAGAACTGACTGGCCTGTGGTAAATAGTGCGGGTGCATGCTCCCAATCCCTATGAGAGCTTGAGCTATAGCCATAAACTGGCGATAGGGTGGCCTTTTAAAATAACCCTTGTTAAAAATTCTTAAATAATATCAGGTGGACTAAACCTGCTGCATTCTGCATCTGTGAATTGTGATAAGGACCTGAGGAGGTTAAACCTTATTCACTTGAAATCCAAGTACAGAGAGATCTCCAAGGATCATACAGCTGATTCTCTGGGAGGCTCCAGGAACATAAAAAACTGAAGAGGGCATTCCTGTGAAGAATCTCAGCTGACCAGTGGAAAATGGACCTGTACTGGCCTGGCTGTTGCCCTCTGCCTGACTCCATGAGAACATCTAAGGGCTCTCCTTGAGGTGCTGGGGGCTTTGAAACTGTAGACCTGTGGTTGTTTGGGTGACAGTGAAAAGTATCTGACCTGTAGGTTCATGGTGTGTGACTGAATTTACAGTTTGTCCCGTACAAAGGGTTTCCTTCAGACAAATTACTAACGGGATGATGATGAACCTGACAGTCAGACCACCAGGCCATAGTGCAGGTATCCGTCCTTGGTGACATGAAGGTGATGCTGCTGTGGTGCAGCGCCTTCACTGTCATGCGTGCAGTGTTACCATGCACCATGTCACCAGTCCAAGCGCGACAGTGCATGGAGAGTGTGGCACAACATGTGCCCCCATGCACTGCCAACCCTGGGTGAAATTGCCCAGGGGCCATGTTTGGGGCCCCCTCATTATGTTTCTGACATCCTTTACATGGCGGGGTCGCGGCTATGTAAGGGATGTCGGAAAGGGATGTCACAATCCCTACGGAAGTGCCTGCCTCGGCGTCATCGCCATTCACTTGCCCTGACACCACTAGCGCACCTTCAGGATCCAATATCCTGGCTGTGGCGGTGATGTTGTATCAGGCAACTTTCTTTTTGATCACCAGTGTCCTAATGTGGCTGTCGGACCGCCACCGACGGGAAGTTGGCAGTCTGACTGCCGGCATTGTAATCAGTTCCTAAATTCATTTTCAGATTGTGACTTCGACCTGCACTCGATTGTAGTCAGCCTAAAATAGCACCTAGATCCCATTACACTGCTACTATTGACCATGATCAGAGCTTTGCACATTTGGATGCTATTTTCTCTAACATCTTTATAAATGTATGCTTCCAGTTCCGTTTATTAGATTTTTGTTGATTTAGTGTCATTTTCTTCATAGTTTTCTCTATGTTTATTAATTCGAGTTGAATATTTCTTCTGTAGTGTTTTTGACTTTTTAGTTGATACATCGAAATGCTTTACACATTTTCTTTAACTTACGTCTGTCCAGCTCAAACTATGAAAATATTAAAACCTTTGACTGGATGTGACTTTACTACATGTGGTGGCCCCAATGCACCCCATAAACCACTTTCTCTTACCCATCTTTTCTACCACACTGAGACTAGGTTTAATATGTGTGTAGTTGATACCCAATGGGTCTTTGTATGAACTTGTTTACCTAAACAGATAACTCAAATTACTTTGCTTTAGCATAAAATCTATCATTAACATGCATGTGAATGCCTGCTAATGTTATGAAGCTCGATCCTTCTATAATTGAGCTTCTTATGGCCACTCAAGAATCTGCGTTTATTGGAGAGATCAAGTTGCACATCACAATGGGGCCTCCAACTGCTGCAGCTCCCTCTGTCCATAATAAGGGCGTTCATCTGGATTGCAATCTGGTGCTGAACACCCAGGATACTAAGAAGTCTTGCTCCCTTCAACTGCAAATAGAACAGATGATTTACAGAATGCTGACCAAATCAAGCATTTACACCCAGTCATGGATCGGGATTAAATTCCTTATTTCGTGTTCACCAGGCCATTCCAGTTTGGACCCAGTCTATGCAAATCAGTCTTGATCCTGCTCCCTATGAAAACAGTCCAGCCTGAACTGCCAGGCCAGGTCCTCCCAGGACCTTAGAAAAGCATCCAGGGACCTCTTTTCATCAGCCGAGCTAGCTTGAATCTAGTGCCATAGCGAGCACGGTACTCAACCGTCCAGCATGAACTGTCAGGCCCGCCCTCCCTGGACCAGAAACAAGCATCCTGCAACTGATTTTGGCGTATCGTCCATCATCAGCTAGGCTAGCTTGAATCCAGAGGCATAGTGAGCATGGGACCCTTGTCTGGGCATACACATCGCACTTAGGGAGACACATGCAAAAGGAACAGATGATGTACAGTATACTGAACAAATAAAACATTCACTCTCAGTCACAGATCTGGGTTGAATACATCGTCTTTTTGCTGGCCTTGCCTTTCCAGTTTGTACCCAGCCATATGCAAATCACTCTTGACCCTGCTCCCCATGGGAACAGCCAAGCCAAAACTGCCATGCCAGGTCTTCCCTGGACCACAAACAAGCATCCTGGGGCCAGTTTCAGGTTATCGCCTCTTATCAATCAAGCTAGCTTGAATGAAGTGGCATAGCGAGCACGGGACCAATGTCCGGGCATACTCTTCCCACATACGGTGACAAAAACAAAAAGAAGAGATCTTGGATGGAATGCTGAACAAATCAAACTTTCACCTGCAGTCACAGATCTGGGTCAAATTCATAGTGCTTTTGCTTGCCATGCCTTTCAAGTTTGGACCCAGCCATATGCAAATCCATTTTGGTCCTGTTCTCCATGAGACCAGTCCAGCCCGAACTGCCAGGCCAGGCCAGGTCCTCTCTAGACCAGGGACCTATTTCGAAGTATCAGTCTTGACACTTCCCTGTCATGCACAGTTTTTTCATCTGGGGAACCATCATCTACTGCACCCCCAGACCTCACACACCTTTCGCTGACTCCATCATGGACTGCATCTCCGCACAAGCCATCACAGCCACCAACTACACTCTGCTGGGAGACATCAACTTCCACTTTGAGAATGTACAAGACCCAAACACCAGATTCCTCCTTAGCAACCTCCACAACATAGGCCTCAGACAGATCGTGACAGAGCCAACAGGCTCAGCAGGACACACCCACGATCCAATCTTCACTACAGGAACCTCCACTATCTTCAGCCACACTACAGAACTCAGGACAGATCACTGATGCATCTACTTCACCTTCAACACACCCACCATCACGAGACCCCAACTGCCGCCCTCGCCACCCCCACCATCACACACAACGATGACCCAAACACCGCAGCACGCACCTTCCACAACTGGATCACCGACTGAGCTGACACCATAGCCCCCCTCAAAAATAACAGCAACACCCACGCAAAGAAAACCAGCTGGTTCACCCCCACACTTTGGGAATCAAGACGCACCTGTCGCCACTTTGAGAAAATCTGGATAAACACCAAATCCCCAGAAGCCCACAGCAACTTCAGAGCCGCCAGCACCGCACACCACCAATTAATCAGAAACACCAGAAAGAAGTCTATCCAAGAAGGGATCTCGTCACAAGCACACAACAGCAAGAAACTCTTCAGCATCATCAAGGAGTTCGCCCAACCCAACAGTGAAACTACGGACATCCCACCCTCACAGGACCTATGCGACAGACTCAACACCTACTTCCACCACAAAATCAAGACCATCTACGAGAGTTTTACCAAGGACAACCCACGTGCAGAACCCGCTCTTCCAAACCCCGACACCAACAAGCCTACAATCTCCTCCTGGACACCCCTCTCCACTGACGATACCCTGGAAACTATGAAGTCCATATACTCCAGGGCCCCACCAGACCCTTGCCCCATCACATCTTCAACAGAGCTGCAGACACCATAGCCCCCAAGCTCCGCCTCACCATCAACTGCTCACTAGCTGCCTCCACCTTCACCGACGACTGGAAAAATGCCCAGATCATCCCCGCCTCAAGAAACCCTCGGCAGACCCCACCGACCTCAAAAACGTCAGGCCCATCTCTCTGCTTCCATTTCCTGCGAAAGTCATTGCAAAAGCAGTCAACAGACAACTCACCACGTTTTTAGAAGACCACAACATCCTCAACATCTCCCAAACTGGATTCAGGTATAACCACAGCACCACAACAGCCCTCCTGGCAGCAACAGATGACATCCGCTCCCTACTGGAATAGGGAGAGACAGCAGCACTTATCCTACTCGTCCTCTCAGTGGCTTTCGACACAGTCTCCCATCACACCCTGATAAGAAGACTCCACGAAGCTGACATCAGAGACAAGGCCCTTGACTGGATCCAATCCTTCCTCTTGGGCAGAAAGCAATCAGTGAGACTCGCCCCCTTCCTCACAGATCCCACATCCACTACCTGCAGAGTGCCCCAGGGATCCTCCCTCAGCCCCATGCTGTTCAACATCTACATGGCCCTGCTAGCCACCATCATCAGAAGCTAAGGAATAAACATCATCTCTTACGCTGACGGCACCCAACTCATCCTCTCCCTCTCCAACAAACCCGACAAGGCCAGACACAACTTCCTCGAAGGCATGAAAGCAGTCGCCGACTGGATGAGAGACGGCTGCCTTCAACTCAACACAGACAAGACAGAAGTACTCATCATGGGCCCTCAACCCAATCCATGGAGCAACCCGTTGTGGCCTCCCACCCTCGGAAATCCTCCCACTCCCGCCAACCAAGCCAGCAAACTCTGAATCATCCTGGGCCCTGACCTCAGCATGAACCATCAGATCAACTCAGGCACGTCCACCTGCTTCCACACCCTCCGCCACCTACACAAGACCTTCAAATGGTTCCCCCTTGAACATAGAAAGACTGTCACACACGCCCTCATCACCAGCAGACTGGACTATGGCAATCATCAACAAAAAACTCACTCACAAATTGCAAAACATCCAGAACGCCGCCGCCAGACTGATCCTCGACCTACCCCGACACTGCCACATCTCGCAACACCTACGTACACTGCACTGGCACCCCATAGAGAAAAGAATCACTTTCAAGATCCTCACCCACCCACATAAAGCACTCCCCAACACCGGACCAGCCTACCTGAACCAGCGACTAAGCCTCCACGTACTCCACAGGGCCCTATGCTTAGCCCAGCTCTCTCTCGCAGAAGTACCCCACATGAGGAAAACCAGAACAGGAGGACGCTCCTTCTCCTTCCTTGCAGTCACCTCCTAGAATGCCCTACCCATCCACATAAGATAAACCTCCTCCCCCTCCCCAGCTTCATGAAGGAACTGAAGACTTGGCTTTTTAATCCACCTCACAGGCACATGCTACATTTGCCCCTCCCCAGTGCCTTGAGACCCTAACGGGTAAGTAGCTGCGCTTTATAAACTCCGATTCATTGATTGGTTGAGCAATAATTTCACTGTAAATTTTGCTGCAATATTATCAATTATGTCATAAAAGATGTCATAAGTGATGTAATATGTGTGGTAATTAGCAGTGCATAGCAAGGGTGCGAGTTATAGTTACCGTAGGGGAGGAGTTAAAGTTACTTGAGATAACTATGACTCCTGAATTTCTATGGTTTTGTGTGTGTAAAATCTGAACCTAACTATAACGTCCCTGCAACCTTTGTTTTTTTCAGTGATTTTCTAAGGTTTTTTAAAATGTTATTCCCTAACTACAACGTCCCCACAACCTTTGTTTTTTAGTGAATTTCTATAGTTTTTTAATGCTATGTCCTAATGATAATGTCCCTGCTACCTGTGATAAACAACATGGTAAAGGGAATAGAATGCAGAATACCACCTGGTACATCTGGTTTGCACAGTGATTCCCCATTTTATGGGGATTAACTCACGATTGCACAGCGATGATGGGTTGCTACCACGTGTTACTGCAATTACTGGTGCAGAGGTTGCACCCTGCTAGTACTATGCAACTTCTAATTGAGACACAGTGGGCTATCTAAAATACCAGGATATATATCAATAGGTATAAAGGGCCCAGTTATCTGATCCAACCATACATACAAATGCATAGCAGGGGCACTTCACCATACTTTATATTAAAAAAAAGACAGAAAATGGAAGAATCCAGAAGGTAATAGATAGCCAGTGCTATTATATAGAACGGCCATTATATAACACTTTCCTAGCCTTTGAAAGGTCCAAAGATATGTGTTAGACCTGGCATCTTTGGCGTAGTTTCCCCAATCTTTTTGCCTCTACCTCCTGTATTTTTGATGCTGTGCTGGATTTCGTTTTTGCTGGTTTAGATGCTTTGGACACTCTGCCACTGCTGATCAGTGCCAGAGTGTAAGTGCTCCCTGTGTAAATTGTTATTCTGATTGGATATACATGTTTGGCATGTTTGTATCACCATGAAGTCCCTAGTAAAGTGCACTGGGTGTGCCAGGGCTGGTGATGACAAATGCTACTAGTGGGCCTGCAGCACTGATTGTGCCACCCACAGGATTAGCTCTAAAATGGTGTCTCAGGCCTGCCACTGCAGTGCCTATGGGCAGTTTAGAACTGCCATGTCCTCCTGGCCAGTGGCCCCACTGACCAGGCCTAACCCTTCCCTTTTTGTGCACATCAGCCACCCCTATGGAAGGCCCAAGGTACCCCCCTGGGCAGGGTGCAGTGTATGTGAAAGGTAGAGCATGTACTGGTGCAGGTAACATGTTCTGGTAGTGAATTACAGCCATTTTCGTTTTTCACTATTGTAAGGCTATCTTGCTCCATAGATTAACATGGGGGATGCTGGCTACAGTGGTTAACAGCATTTCTTCCCATAGGAACAAGATAGGACATAAGTATCTAGTATCCCTGAACTCAGAATTTAATAACACATCTTTTAGGAAAGGTTGTTTTTAAATCCTGGGTTTGAGAACAGCACTTTTAGAAAGTTGCTGTTCTCTTGTCTAACCCTTCTGTGTGCCTGGGCCTGTTTGTGTATTGACTGTCTGGCTTGTGAGTGACAGGGGCTGGGGAATTCCCCAGCAGGATGGATGAGTCAGCACTAGGCTGAATGACTGCAGTTGTGACTGGAGTGGTGGGAGGAGTTAGCACCTGGGCTGAATAGGGCTGTGCCTGCCTTCCACAATGCTGGCTCCACCCCCCTGCTGGGCGGCTGAGGACCCTGCCCCTCACTCTGAAAGGAAAGATGCAGCCAGCAAAACAAAGTGCTCAGGATCCACCCAGAACTCGTTCAGACCGGGCTCAGGGCCCACATGCACCAATAGAACAAAGACTTTAGGGGTATAAGTACAGGACCCCGACCACAGAAAATTAGATCATCCTGGAAATCAAGAAGGAACCTCTGCCAAGGAGAAAGCTGAAACTGAAGAAGGAAGATTGTCCTGCTGTTGCTCTGCTGGACTGACCTGTTGCTTTGCTGCCAAGGAGAGGGGAAGGACTTTGCTGCTGAGCTGTGTCCCCTGTCGTGAAGGAATCTCCAAGGGCCTGAGAAGAGCTGGCTCCCTGTTTTGAAGTCCCAGGAACAAAAGGACTTCACCCCCAGCTTCCCTAAACTCTGCTGAGAGAGTTCTGTCCTTCCTAGAGTGCCTGATCCAGTTGTGGGGCCTCTGGAAGTTGTACCTGAGCTGGGAAGCTTGAAACTAAGCTTGAGAGACTTTTTGAATCTGAAAAGTGTTGCATCGCTCGCTTGCGGAGCGCATCCCCGACAGTGCGAAAAGTTTCCCGCCGCTACGAAGGTCGAGATCGTCGCAGCGCCTGACGCCGCTGCCAGAGCCGTCGCATCCTTCGTTTGCGGGACGCACCAGACCGGTGCGGGAGAATTGAACATCGCTGCGAGTATAGTCGCAGAGCCTGTCGTCGCTGGGTGAGAACGCCGCACCGCTTGCTTGTGGGTCGCATCACGTCGCTGCGAGTGTCGTCGCAGAATCAACGCATCGAGGAGCTGCGAGAGAGAGGATCCCCGCTGGACCGTGCATCGTCGCCCCGGAGATCGTCGCAGCCCCTACGAGATCGTTGCATCGTGCCTTTGCGAGAACAGACTTCCTACGGAACCTACGCACCGGAATCCATACAAGTGGCCTTCCTCCCGATACAGACCGGATTCGTCGCAACATGCCCGCTGCTGCAGCGGTGCTGTCGCATCGCCTCCCCAGGGTCTCAGGAGCAACGCATCGCTTGTTTTCCACCGCACCAGCTTCTGCTTTTGGAACTTTGTTGCAACTAAAGGTACTGTGAGTAAACGTGACACAACTGTGAACTTTTCACACATCTGTGGTTTATTTTACCGCAACTTGAAGAACTTTAACGCAACCTTAAGAACTCTTTTTGAAACCATATTCTTGAACTGTGTATGTTGGATTTTTGTCGTTTTGGTCTTGTGTAGTTTAGATTAAAAAATACCTTTATTTTTCTAAACTGTTGTGGAGTCAGTTTGTGGTGTTTTCACTGTGTTACTGTGAGTGTTGGTACAAATACTTTACGCATTGCCTCTGGTTAGCCTAGACTGCTCATGCCAAGCTACCTAGAGGGTGAGCAGGGGTTATCTCAGAGGGTTATCTCCTTGCCCTGACTAGAAGCAGGGGTCCCTATTTGGACAGTGGTACCTACCTCTGCCAACTAGAGACCCCCAGATCTAACATTGGTGGCAGCGGTGGGATTTGAACTTGTATTTGTACTTGACCCACAGTAATTGGTGTACATCACTAGTGAGTGCAGACCACTACGCCACCGCATACTACTGGTTTTTGATTCTATTTTTTAGTAACTCTTCAAAGCATCATGTCTGCGAAAGGAAAGGCACTCAGTGAGGGGGCAGAAGCAGAATTAGAGTTTTGCATTGAGGATTTGTGTTCATACAAAGTTGAGCAACTGAGGAAATTCTGCCTTGAGTTTGAGTGCCCCATAAAAAGCGCCTACAGAAAGGAGGAGCTGCAGAGAATCTTGAAAGCCCATTGGGAGGCACAAGAGGGAGATGATGTGGAGGTAGAAAATGGTTTTCAAAGCACAGATCTGCCAGTGGGCAGAGTAGGCTCAGGAGCTGGCAGCAACCACTCCGGTAGGGGCCTCACCCCAGAAGAGTTACAAGAAAATCAGAGAATGAGAGAATATGACTTGGAAGTCATGAAAATGAAACTGAGGCAATTGGAATTGGAGAAAGAAAGGGCAGCGGAAGACAAGAGAGAGGCTCGTGCCCTAGAGGAAAAGAAATTGCTTTTGGCTCATGAGTTGAGCATGAAAGAACTGGATCTTAAAGCCAAGGAGGTGGATGCCAGTTCAAATGGTGGCAGCGTGCAGCCAGTGCATGGGGGTAAAGTATATATTCCCAAGGACCTGGTATAGAATTACCATAGGGGTGAGGATATTTATGCCTGGTTCACTTCGTATGAAATTGCATTGAAGATGAATGGTGTGCCTGATCAGCATTGGGGGGCGGGCCTGTGGAAACATTTTGAGGCTTCTGGGAGGAGTGCTCTAGAGCCCTTAGAATTAGCAGGTGCCATGACCTACCCAAATATGAAGGAGGCCTTATGTCTCAGGTATGGCCTTACCCCAGAGCAGTACAGACTGCAGTTTAGGAACTCCAAGAAGAGAGAGTCTGAGACTTGGATGGAGTGTGTGAATTTGTACTCGCGTGCACTGGAAGGTTGGATGAAGGGCAGTAAAGTAACTGATTTTAAGGGGTTGTTGCATTTAATCAGTTGGGAGCACTTGAGTAGTCTTTGTGTTCCAGAGCTGCGCCAGCATCTTTTAGACAGCAAGCTGACAGACCCCATTGAGCTTGCTAAGGAGGCGGACCGCTGGACCAGTACCAGGGTCCACAGAGGAATTGTGGGTACCACAGCCAAAGGTGGGCAGGGTCCCCAGCAGAAGAGTGGGGGGGGCAAGGGTAATGTAAAGGAGTTCTCAGAAGGGCCCCAAAATAGTTCCCAGGGAAAGGAATCCCAACCCCCCAAACCTAAACAGCCATGGCCCTCTAAGGGCAGGCGGGACAATAAAGACAACAGGGGCCCACCTACCTGCTATCACTGCAATGAGGTGGGCCACATAGCTCCAAAATGTCCCAAGAAGAAGCAAGCACCCACTGGTGCCCCCGCCCCAGCGTTAGCTAGTGTAGCTTTGGGAGGGGATTTGGTTTCCAGTGATTGGGGGGAGCTAGCAGTTATGACCCTTGTCTCTCTAGGAGACCAAGAGGTGGTCCAGGAAACCTTACTGCCCTCTAACACTAAGAAATATGGGCAGAAGGTGACCATCAATGGGAGGGAGATTGAGGCTCTGAGAGACACAGGAGCCAGCGTGACATCCGTGAGGTGTCAGTGGGTGTCTGAAGAGCAAATCATCCCGGGTGTACTCCGCCCTGTAGTGGCAGCTGACAGTTCAGTGCGCTTCAGCAAGCTGGCACGTGTTCCCTTTGAATGGGAGGGAGTCTCTGGTCTTTTGGAGGTAGTTGTCAGTGATGCCTTGCCTGTAGACTGTCTGTTAGGTAACGACCTGGAGAGTTCTCCATGGAAGGATGTAGAACACAGAACTCACTTGGAGATGTTGGGTTTGCCTGCGTGGATCTGTGTGTCCACACGTGCTATGACAGCCAGTAGGGGGGAGTCAGCAGAACTGGAGCCTGAAACAGTGGCCCAGAGACCTGCCAGGAGAGGAAGAGGCAGGGGGCGCGGGAAACCAGCCCCAGCCGTTCCCACGGTCCAGGAGGAAGCAGAACCTGAGGGGGATGCCCTGGAACCTACAGGGGAACAGGTAGCCGAACTGGGAGACTTGCCTGAGCTGACCCATTGGCAGCAGGAAGGTGGTCCCTCCTGGGAGGAATTCTGCAAGGCGCAGAAGGAGTGCCCTTCCCTCATTGGTCTGCGGCAACAGGCTGTAGATCAGGCAGCAGGTGGAGCAGCCAGAGATCACTTCATCTACTGGGAAGATGACTTGTTATATAGCGAGCCTAAGTTTGCTGAGCCCGGTGCAGCCCGTGTGCTGGTGGTACCCGAGCGCTTCAGAAACTTCCTAATGGGTCTGGCTCATGACGTGCCTCTTGCAGGACATCTGGGGCAAGACAAGACCCTAAACCGGCTTGTCACCCACTTCCACTGACTCCAGATGAGAAAGCACGTTGGTTCCTTTTGCAGATCTTGCCAAACCTGTCAAGCCAGTGGCAAGACTGGAACAAAGTTGAAGGCACCCCTTCAACCCTTCCCAGTAGTGAGCACCCCTTTCGAGCGGGTGGGCATAGACATTGTAGGGCCCCTGGACCCCAAGACAGCCTTAGGCAACAGGTTCATCCTGGTCTTGGTGGACCATGCCACCCGGTACCCGGAAGCAATCCCTCTCAGGACAATCACAGCACCCGTGGTGGGCCGTGCATTGATGGGGATCTTTTCCCATGTGGGGTTCCCCAGAGAGGTGGTCTCCGACCGAGGTACCAACTTCATCTCTAAGTACATGAAGTCTCTGTGGGAGGAGTGTGGGGTAACTTATAAGTTCACCATTCCTTACCACCTTCAAGGAAATGGGTTGGTTGAAAGGTTCAACCGGACCCTGAAAGGTATGATTATGGGCCTAGCGGAGCCCATGAGACGCAAGTGGGACGTCTTGTTACCATGCCTGTTGTTTGCCTACAGGGAGGTGCCTCAGAAGTCCTTAGGGTTCAGTCCCTTTGAACTCCTGTATGGCCACCCTGTTAGAGGACCTCTCTCACTGGTAAAGGAGGGTTGGGAAAAGTCCCGTGGGAAAACCCCCCAGGATGTGTTCAGCTATGTGCTGGCCATCCGCAACCAGACACAACGCTTCAGGAAGCTCGCTCAGGCGAACCTGGAAGCAAGCCAGGAAGAAATGAAAAGATGGTACGACCAGAATACCACTCTGGTCGAATTTCAACCTGGGCAGGAAGTGTGGGTGATGGCGCCAGTGGAGCATTGTGCGCTCCAAGACAAGTGGACTGGGCCATATGAGGTGGTGGAAAGGAAGAGTGAGGTAACCTACCTGGTTAACCTGAAGACTCCCAGGCAGCCCCTGAGAGTCTTGCATGTGAACCGCCTCAAACCACACTTTAAGAGGTCTGAAGTAACCATGCTCCTGGCTACAGATGCAGGAATGGAAGAGGATAGTGATCCTCTCCCTGACCTCCTGGCAGTTAAGGAGCAAGATGGGTCAGTGGATGGTGTGGTCCTCTCGCCCACCCTGACCCCCCAGAACAGCAGAGTGACTGTCGCCAAGTGTTGGGTCAGTTCTCCTCCCTGTTCTCCCTGACCCCAGGAGTCACCAACTGGTGCGTCCATGATGTGGACACTGGAGACAGTCTGCCTGTGAAACAGAAATTTTACAGGGTAGCTGACAAGGTCAGGGCCAGCATCAAGGAAGAGGTTTCCAAGATGTTGGCGCTAGGGGTGATTGAGCCCTCCAGCAGCCCCTGGGCTAGCCCAGTGGTCTTGGTACCCAAGAAAGCTGCTACCCCCGGTGGCCCTCCAGAACTCCGGTTTTGCGTGGACTACCGTGGGCTCAATGCGGTCACGAAGATTGACGCACACCCCATCCCCAGAGCTGATGAGCTCGTGGATCGGTTGGGAGCTGCCCAGTACCTCAGTACATTTGATTTGACTTCGGGGTACTGGCAGATTGCCTTAACTGATGGGGCCAAAGAGAGGTCTGCATTTTCAACGCCAGAGGGGCACTTCCAGTTCCGTGTCATGCCCTTTGGGTTGAAGAATGCCCCTGCCACATTCCAGAGACTGGTTAACCAGGTACTGACCGGGCTGGAGGAATTCAGCGCCGCATACCTGGATGACATTGCTGTGTTCAGCTCCACGTGGGAGGAACACCTGCAACACCTCTGCGAAGTGTTGAAGGCTCTGCAAAGGGCAGGCCTCACTATCAAGGCCAGCAAGTGCCAGATAGGGCAGGGATCTGTGGTGTATTTGGGACACCAGGTGGGGAGCGGCCAGGTGGCGCCCCTACAGGCCAAGATTGATACCATTCTGGCTTGGGAGCCTCCCAAGACCCAGACAGAGGTAAGGGCCTTTTTAGGACTCACCGGGTATTACCGACGGTTTGTCAAGGGATATGGCACCATTGTCGCCCCCTCGAACAGAACTCACTTCCAAGAAGTTGCCCAAAAGAGTTGACTGGACTGACGCCTGCCAAACTGCTTTTGAAACCCTGAAAACTGCTATGTGCACAGCGCCGGTGCTCAAGGCACCTGACTTTTCCAGTGAGTTCATAGTTCAGACAGACGCTTCAGAGCATGGTGTGGGAGCAGTACTCTCACAAATCACTGAGGAGGGAGGAGACCAGCCGGTAGCCTTCATTAGCAGGAGACTACTCCCCAGGGAACAGAGGTGGAGTGCGATTGAGAGAGAGGCATTTGCTGTGGTCTGGGCTCTGAAAAAGTTGAGGCCCTACCTGTTTGGGACTCACTTCCGTGTTCAGACCGACCACAGGCCCCTCAGATGGTTAATGCAAATGAGGGGTGAGAACCCAAAACTGTTGAGGTGGTCCATCTCCCTACAGGGAATGGACTTCACGGTGGAACACCGCCCTGGCACAGAACACGCCAATGCTGATGGTCTGTCCCGGTTTTCCGCCTTAGTGAAGAGAACTCCCAAGAAGGTGGGCAGTTCTCCCCACTTTCAGCTGGAGGGGACACGTGTTAGACCTGGCATCTTTGGCGTAGTTTCCCCAATCTTTTTGCCTCTACCTCCTGTATTTTTGATGCTGTGCTGGATTTCGTTTTTGCTGGTTTAGATGCTCTGGACACTCTGCCACTGCTGATCAGTGCCAGAGTGTAAGTGCTCCCTGTGTAAATTGTTATTCTGATTGGATATACATGTTTGGCATGTTTGTATCACCATGAAGTCCCTAGTAAAGTGCACTGGGTGTGCCAGGGCTGGTGATGACAAATGCTACTAGTGGGCCTGCAGCACTGATTGTGCCACCCACAGGAGTAGCTCTAAAATGGTGTCTCAGGCCTGCCACTGCAGTGCCTATGGGCAGTTTAGAACTGCCATGTCCTCCTGGCCAGTGTCCCCACTGACCAGGCCTAACCCTTCCCTTTTTGTGCACATCAGCCACCCCTATGGAAGGCCCAAGGTACCCCCCTGGGCAGGGTGCAGTGTATGTGAAAGGTAGAGCATGTACTGGTGCAGGTAACATGTTCTGGTAGTGAATTACAGCCATTTTCGTTTTTCACTATTGTAAGGCTATCTTGCTCCATAGATTAACATGGGGGATGCTGGCTACAGTGGTTAACAGCATTTCTTCCCATAGGAACAAGATAGGACATAAGTATCTAGTATCCCTGAACTCAGAATTTAATAACACATCTTTTAGGAAAGGTTGTTTTTAAATCCTGGGTTTGAGAACAGCACTTTTAGAAAGTTGCTGTTCTCTTGTCTAACCCTTCTGTGTGCCTGGGCCTGTTTGTGTATTGACTGTCTGGCTTGTGAGTGACAGGGGCTGGGGAATTCCCCAGCAGGATGGATGAGTCAGCACTAGGCTGAATGACTACAGTTGCGACTGGAGTGGTGGGAGGAGTTAGCACCTGGGCTGAATAGGGCTGTGCCTGCCTTCCACAATGCTGGCTCCACCCCCCTGCTGGGCGGCTGAGGACCCTGCCCCTCACTCTGAAAGGAAAGATGCAGCCAGCAAAACAAAGTGCTCAGGATCCACCCAGAACTGGTTCAGACCGGGCTCAGGGCCCACATGCACCAAGAGAACAAAGACTTTAGGGGTATAAGTACAGGACCCCTGACAACAGAAAATTAGATCATCCTGGAAATCAAGAAGGAACCTCTGCGAAGGAGAAAGCTGAAACTGAATAAGGAAGATTGTCCTGCTGTTGCGCTGCTGGACTGACCTGTTGCTTTGCTGCCAAGGAGAGGGGAAGGACTTTGCTGCTGAGCTGTGTCCCCTGTCTTGAAGGAATCTCCAAGGGCCTGAGAAGAGCTGGCTCCCTGTTTTGAAGTCCCAGGAACAAAAGGACTTCACCCCCAGCTTCCCTGAACTCTGCTGAGAGGGTTCTGTCCTTCCTAGAATGCCTGATCCAGTTGTGGGGCCTCTGGAAGTTGTACCTGAGCTGGGAAGCTTGAAACTAAGCTTGAGAGACTTTTTGAATCTGAAAAGTGTCGCATCGCTCGCTTGCGGAGCGCATCCCCGACAGTGCGAGAAGTTTCCCGCCGCTACGAAGGTCGAGATCGTCGCAGCGCCTAACGCCGCTGCCAGAGCCGTCGCATCCTTCGTTTGCGGGACGCACCAGACCGGTGCGGGAGAATTGAACATCGTTGCGAGTATCGTCGCAGAGCCTGTTGTCGCTGGGTGAGATCGCCGCACCGCTTGCTTGCGGGTCGCATCACGTCGCTGCGAGTGTCATCGCAGAATCAACGCATCGAGGAGCTGCGAGAGAGAGGATCCCCACTGGACCGTGCATCGTCGCCCCGGAGATCGTCGCAGCCCCTACGAGATCGTCGCATCGTGCCTTTGCGAGAACAGACTTCCTACGGAACCTACGCACCGGAATCCATACAAGTGGCCTTCCTCCCCATACAGACCGGATTCGTCGCAACACGCCCGCTGCTGCAGCGGGGCTGTCGCATCGCCTCCCCAGGGTCTCAGGAGCAACGCATCGCTTGTTTTCCACCGCACCAGCTTCTGCTTTTGGAACTTTGTTGCAACTAAAGGTACTGTGAGTAAACGTGACACAACTGTGAACTTTTCACACATCTGTGGTTTATTTTACCGCAACTTGAAGAACTTTAACGCAACCTTAAGAACTCTTTTTGAAACCATATTCTTGAACTGTGTATGTTGGATTTTTGTCGTTTTGGTCTTGTGTAGTTTAGATTAAAAAATACCTTTATTTTTCTAAACTGTTGTGGAGTCAGTTTGTGGTGTTTTCACTGTGTTACTGTGAGTGTTGGTACAAATACTTTACGCATTGCCTCTGGTTAGCCTAGACTGCTCATGCCAAGCTACCTAGAGGGTTAGCAGGGGTTATCTCAGAGGGTTATCTCCTTGCCCTGACTAGAAGCAGGGGTCCCTATTTGGACAGTGGTACCTACCTCTGCCAACTAGAGACCCCCAGATCTAACATTGGTGGCAGCGGTGGGATTTGAACTTGTATTTGTACTTGACCCACAGTAATTGGTGTACATCACTAGTGAGTGCAGACCACTACGCCACCGCATACTACTGGTTTTTGATTCTATTTTTTAGTAACTCTTCAAAGCATCATGTCTGCGAAAGGAAAGGCACTCAGTGAGGGGGCAGAAGCAGAATTAGAGTTTTGCATTGAGGATTTGTGTTCATACAAAGTTGAGCAACTGAGGAAATTCTGCCTTGAGTTTGAGTGCCCCATAAAAAGCGCCTACAGAAAGGAGGAGCTGCAGAGAATCTTGAAAGCCCATTGGGAGGCACAAGAGGGAGATGATGTGGAGGTAGAAAATGGTTTTCAAAGCACAGATCTGCCAGTGGGCAGAGTAGGCTCAGGAGCTGGCAGCAACCACTCCGGTAGGGGCCTCACCCCAGAAGAGTTACAAGAAAATCAGAGAATGAGAGAATATGACTTGGAAGTCATGAAAATGAAACTGAGGCAATTGGAATTGGAGAAAGAAAGGGCAGCGGAAGACAAGAGAGAGGCTCGTGCCCTAGAGGAAAAGAAATTGCTTTTGGCTCATGAGTTGAGCATGAAAGAACTGGATCTTAAAGCCAAGGAGGTGGATGCCAGTTCAAATGGTGGCAGCGTGCAGCCAGTGCATGGGGGTAAAGTATATATTCCCAAGGACCTGGTACAGAATTACCATAGGGGTGAGGATATTTATGCCTGGTTCACTTCGTATGAAATTGCATTGAAGATGAATGGTGTGCCTGATCAGCATTGGGGGGCGGGCCTGTGGAAACATTTTGAGGCTTCTGGGAGGAGTGCTCTAGAGCCCTTAGAATTAGCAGGTGCCATGACCTACCCCAATATGAAGGAGGCCTTATGTCTCAGGTATGGCCTTACCCCAGAGCAGTACAGACTGCAGTTTAGGAACTCCAAGAAGAGAGAGTCTGAGACTTGGATGGAGTGTGTGAATTTGTACTCGCGTGCACTGGAAGGTTGGATGAAGGGCAGTAAAGTAACTGATTTTAAGGGGTTGTTGCATTTAATCAGTTGGGAGCACTTGAGTAGTCTTTGTGTTCCAGAGCTGCGCCAGCATCTTTTAGACAGCAAGCTGACAGACCCCATTGAGCTTGCTAAGGAGGCGGACCGCTGGACCAGTACCAGGGTCCACAGAGGAATTGTGGGTACCACAGCCAAAGGTGGGCAGGGTCCCCAGCAGAAGAGTGGGGGGGGCAAGGGTAATGTAAAGGAGTTCTCAGAAGGGCCCCAAAATAGTTCCCAGGGAAAGGAATCCCAACCCCCCAAACCTAAACAGCCATGGCCCTCTAAGGGCAGGCGGGACAATAAAGACAACAGGGGCCCATCTACCTGCTATCACTGCAATGAGGTGGGCCACATAGCTCCAAAATGTCCCAAGAAGAAGCAAGCACCCACTGGTGCCCCCGCCCCAGCGTTAGCTAGTGTAGCTTTGGGAGGGGATTTGGTTTCCAGTGATTGGGGGGAGCTAGCAGTTATGACCCTTGTCTCTCTAGGAGACCAAGAGGTGGTCCAGGAAACCTTACTGCCCTCTAACACTAAGAAATATGGGCAGAAGGTGACCATCAATGGGAGGGAGATTGAGGCTCTGAGAGACACAGGAGCCAGCGTGACATCCGTGAGGTGTCAGTGGGTGTCTGAAGAGCAAATCATCCCGGGTGTACTCCGCCCTGTAGTGGCAGCTGACAGTTCAGTGCGCTTCAGCAAGCTGGCACGTGTTCCCTTTGAATGGGAGGGAGTCTCTGGTCTTTTGGAGGTAGTTGTCAGTGATGCCTTGCCTGTAGACTGTCTGTTAGGTAACGACCTGGAGAGTTCTCCATGGAAGGATGTAGAACACAGAACTCACTTGGAGATGTTGGGTTTGCCTGCGTGGATCTGTGTGTCCACACGTGCTATGACAGCCAGTAGGGGGGAGTCAGCAGGACTGGAGCCTGAAACAGTGGCCCAGAGACCTGCCAGGAGAGGAAGAGGCAGGGGGCGCGGGAAACCAGCCCCAGCCGTTCCCACGGTCCAGGAGGAAGCAGAACCTGAGGGGGATGCCCTGGAACCTACAGGGGAACAGGTAGCCGAACTGGGAGACTTGCCTGAGCTGACCCATTGGCAGCAGGAAGGTGGTCCCTCCTGGGAGGAATTCTGCAAGGCGCAGAAGGAGTGCCCTTCCCTCATTGGTCTGCGGCAACAGGCTGTAGATCAGGCAGCAGGTGGAGCAGCCAGAGATCACTTCATCTACTGGGAAGATGACTTGTTATATAGCGAGCCTAAGTTTGCTGAGCCCGGTGCAGCCCGTGTGCTGGTGGTACCCGAGCGCTTCAGAAACTTCCTAATGGGTCTGGCTCATGACGTGCCTCTTGCAGGACATCTGGGGCAAGACAAGACCCTAAACCGGCTTGTCACCCACTTCCACTGACTCCAGATGAGAAAGCACGTTGGTTCCTTTTGCAGATCTTGCCAAACCTGTCAAGCCAGTGGCAAGACTGGAACAAAGTTGAAGGCACCCCTTCAACCCTTCCCAGTAGTGAGCACCCCTTTCGAGCGGGTGGGCATAGACATTGTAGGGCCCCTGGACCCCAAGACAGCCTTAGGCAACAGGTTCATCCTGGTCTTGGTGGACCATGCCACCCGGTACCCGGAAGCAATCCCTCTCAGGACAATCACAGCACCCGTGGTGGGCCGTGCATTGATGGGGATCTTTTCCCATGTGGGGTTCCCCAGAGAGGTGGTCTCCGACCGAGGTACCAACTTCATCTCTAAGTACATGAAGTCTCTGTGGGAGGAGTGTGGGGTAACTTATAAGTTCACCACTCCTTACCACCTTCAAGGAAATGGGTTGGTTGAAAGGTTCAACCGGACCCTGAAAGGTATGATTATGGGCCTAGCGGAGCCCATGAGACGCAAGTGGGACGTCTTGTTACCATGCCTGTTGTTTGCCTACAGGGAGGTGCCTCAGAAGTCCTTAGGGTTCAGTCCCTTTGAACTCCTGTATGGCCACCCTGTTAGAGGACCTCTCTCACTGGTAAAGGAGGGTTGGGAAAAGTCCCGTGGGAAAACCCCCCAGGATGTGTTCAGCTATGTGCTGGCCATCCGCAACCAGACACAACGCTTCAGGAAGCTCGCTCAGGCGAACCTGGAAGCAAGCCAGGAAGAAATGAAAAGATGGTACGACCAGAATACCACTCTGGTCGAATTTCAACCTGGGCAGGAAGTGTGGGTGATGGCGCCAGTGGAGCATTGTGCGCTCCAAGACAAGTGGACTGGGCCATATGAGGTGGTGGAAAGGAAGAGTGAGGTAACCTACCTGGTTAACCTGAAGACTCCCAGGCAGCCCCTGAGAGTCTTGCATGTGAACCGCCTCAAACCACACTTTAAGAGGTCTGAAGTAACCATGCTCCTGGCTACAGATGCAGGAATGGAAGAGGATAGTGATCCTCTCCCTGACCTCCTGGCAGTTAAGGAGCAAGATGGGTCAGTGGATGGTGTGGTCCTCTCGCCCACCCTGACCCCCCAGAACAGCAGAGTGACTGTCGCCAAGTGTTGGGTCAGTTCTCCTCCCTGTTCTCCCTGACCCCAGGAGTCACCAACTGGTGCGTCCATGATGTGGACACTGGAGACAGTCTGCCTGTGAAACAGAAATTTTACAGGGTAGCTGACAAGGTCAGGGCCAGCATCAAGGAAGAGGTTTCCAAGATGTTGGCGCTAGGGGTGATTGAGCCCTCCAGCAGCCCCTGGGCTAGCCCAGTGGTCTTGGTACCCAAGAAAGCTGCTACCCCCGGTGGCCCTCCAGAACTCCGGTTTTGCGTGGACTACCGTGGGCTCAATGCGGTCACGAAGATTGACGCACACCCCATCCCCAGAGCTGATGAGCTCGTGGATCGGTTGGGAGCTGCCCAGTACCTCAGTACATTTGATTTGACTTCGGGGTACTGGCAGATTGCCTTAACTGATGGGGCCAAAGAGAGGTCTGCATTTTCAACGCCAGAGGGGCACTTCCAGTTCCGTGTCATGCCCTTTGGGTTGAAGAATGCCCCTGCCACATTCCAGAGACTGGTTAACCAGGTACTGACCGGGCTGGAGGAATTCAGCGCCGCATACCTGGATGACATTGCTGTGTTCAGCTCCACGTGGGAGGAACACCTGCAACACCTCTGCGAAGTGTTGAAGGCTCTGCAAAGGGCAGGCCTCACTATCAAGGCCAGCAAGTGCCAGATAGGGCAGGGATCTGTGGTGTATTTGGGACACCAGGTGGGGAGCGGCCAGGTGGCGCCCCTACAGGCCAAGATTGATACCATTCTGGCTTGGGAGCCTCCCAAGACCCAGACAGAGGTAAGGGCCTTTTTAGGACTCACCGGGTATTACCGACGGTTTGTCAAGGGATATGGCACCATTGTCGCCCCCTCGAACAGAACTCACTTCCAAGAAGTTGCCCAAAAGAGTTGACTGGACTGACGCCTGCCAAACTGCTTTTGAAACCCTGAAAACTGCTATGTGCACAGCGCCGGTGCTCAAGGCACCTGACTTTTCCAGTGAGTTCATAGTTCAGACAGACGCTTCAGAGCATGGTGTGGGAGCAGTACTCTCACAAATCACTGAGGAGGGAGGAGACCAGCCGGTAGCCTTCATTAGCAGGAGACTACTCCCCAGGGAACAGAGGTGGAGTGCGATTGAGAGAGAGGCATTTGCTGTGGTCTGGGCTCTGAAAAAGTTGAGGCCCTACCTGTTTGGGACTCACTTCCGTGTTCAGACCGACCACAGGCCCCTCAGATGGTTAATGCAAATGAGGGGTGAGAACCCAAAACTGTTGAGGTGGTCCATCTCCCTACAGGGAATGGACTTCACGGTGGAACACCGCCCTGGCACAGAACACGCCAATGCTGATGGTCTGTCCCGGTTTTCCGCCTTAGTGAAGAGAACTCCCAAGAAGGTGGGCAGTTCTCCCCACTTTCAGCTGGAGGGGACACATGTTAGACCTGGCATCTTTGGCGTAGTTTCCCCAATCTTTTTGCCTCTACCTCCTGTATTTTTGATGCTGTGCTGGATTTCGTTTTTGCTGGTTTAGATGCTCTGGACACTCTGCCACTGCTGATCAGTGCCAGAGTGTAAGTGCTCCCTGTGTAAATTGTTATTCTGATTGGATATACATGTTTGGCATGTTTGTATCACCATGAAGTCCCTAGTAAAGTGCACTGGGTGTGCCAGGGCTGGTGATGACAAATGCTACTAGTGGGCCTGCAGCACTGATTGTGCCACCCACAGGAGTAGCTCTAAAATGGTGTCTCAGGCCTGCCACTGCAGTGCCTATGGGCAGTTTAGAACTGCCATGTCCTCCTGGCCAGTGTCCCCACTGACCAGGCCTAACCCTTCCCTTTTTGTGCACATCAGCCACCCCTATGGAAGGCCCAAGGTACCCCCCTGGGCAGGGTGCAGTGTATGTGAAAGGTAGAGCATGTACTGGTGCAGGTAACATGTTCTGGTAGTGAATTACAGCCATTTTCGTTTTTCACTATTGTAAGGCTATCTTGCTCCATAGATTAACATGGGGGATGCTGGCTACAGTGGTTAACAGCATTTCTTCCCATAGGAACAAGATAGGACATAAGTATCTAGTATCCCTGAACTCAGAATTTAATAACACATCTTTTAGGAAAGGTTGTTTTTAAATCCTGGGTTTGAGAACAGCACTTTTAGAAAGTTGCTGTTCTCTTGTCTAACCCTTCTGTGTGCCTGGGCCTGTTTGTGTATTGACTGTCTGGCTTGTGAGTGACAGGGGCTGGGGAATTCCCCAGCAGGATGGATGAGTCAGCACTAGGCTGAATGACTGCAGTTGCGACTGGAGTGGTGGGAGGAGTTAGCACCTGGGCTGAATAGGGCTGTGCCTGCCTTCCACAATGCTGGCTCCACCCCCCTGCTGGGCGGCTGAGGACCCTGCCCCTCACTCTGAAAGGAAAGATGCAGCCAGCAAAACAAAGTGCTCAGGATCCACCCAGAACTGGTTCAGACCGGGCTCAGGGCCCACATGCACCAAGAGAACAAAGACTTTAGGGGTATAAGTACAGGACCCCTGACAACAGAAAATTAGATCATCCTGGAAATCAAGAAGGAACCTCTGCGAAGGAGAAAGCTGAAACTGAATAAGGAAGATTGTCCTGCTGTTGCGCTGCTGGACTGACCTGTTGCTTTGCTGCCAAGGAGAGGGGAAGGACTTTGCTGCTGAGCTGTGTCCCCTGTCTTGAAGGAATCTCCAAGGGCCTGAGAAGAGCTGGCTCCCTGTTTTGAAGTCCCAGGAACAAAAGGACTTCACCCCCAGCTTCCCTGAACTCTGCTGAGAGGGTTCTGTCCTTCCTAGAATGCCTGATCCAGTTGTGGGGCCTCTGGAAGTTGTACCTGAGCTGGGAAGCTTGAAACTAAGCTTGAGAGACTTTTTGAATCTGAAAAGTGTCGCATCGCTCGCTTGCGGAGCGCATCCCCGACAGTGCGAGAAGTTTCCCGCCGCTACGAAGGTCGAGATCGTCGCAGCGCCTAACGCCGCTGCCAGAGCCGTCGCATCCTTCGTTTGCGGGACGCACCAGACCGGTGCGGGAGAATTGAACATCGTTGCGAGTATCGTCGCAGAGCCTGTTGTCGCTGGGTGAGATCGCCGCACCGCTTGCTTGCGGGTCGCATCACGTCGCTGCGAGTGTCATCGCAGAATCAACGCATCGAGGAGCTGCGAGAGAGAGGATCCCCACTGGACCGTGCATCGTCGCCCCGGAGATCGTCGCAGCCCCTACGAGATCGTCGCATCGTGCCTTTGCGAGAACAGACTTCCTACGGAACCTACGCACCGGAATCCATACAAGTGGCCTTCCTCCCCATACAGACCGGATTCGTCGCAACACGCCCGCTGCTGCAGCGGGGCTGTCGCATCGCCTCCCCAGGGTCTCAGGAGCAACGCATCGCTTGTTTTCCACCGCACCAGCTTCTGCTTTTGGAACTTTGTTGCAACTAAAGGTACTGTGAGTAAACGTGACACAACTGTGAACTTTTCACACATCTGTGGTTTATTTTACCGCAACTTGAAGAACTTTAACGCAACCTTAAGAACTCTTTTTGAAACCATATTCTTGAACTGTGTATGTTGGATTTTTGTCGTTTTGGTCTTGTGTAGTTTAGATTAAAAAATACCTTTATTTTTCTAAACTGTTGTGGAGTCAGTTTGTGGTGTTTTCACTGTGTTACTGTGAGTGTTGGTACAAATACTTTACGCATTGCCTCTGGTTAGCCTAGACTGCTCATGCCAAGCTACCTAGAGGGTGAGCAGGGGTTATCTCAGAGGGTTATCTCCTTGCCCTGACTAGAAGCAGGGGTCCCTATTTGGACAGTGGTACCTACCTCTGCCAACTAGAGACCCCCAGATCTAACATTGGTGGCAGCGGTGGGATTTGAACTTGTATTTGTACTTGACCCACAGTAATTGGTGTACATCACTAGTGAGTGCAGACCACTACGCCACCGCATACTACTGGTTTTTGATTCTATTTTTTAGTAACTCTTCAAAGCATCATGTCTGCGAAAGGAAAGGCACTCAGTGAGGGGGCAGAAGCAGAATTAGAGTTTTGCATTGAGGATTTGTGTTCATACAAAGTTGAGCAACTGAGGAAATTCTGCCTTGAGTTTGAGTGCCCCATAAAAAGCGCCTACAGAAAAGAGGAGCTGCAGAGAATCTTGAAAGCCCATTGGGAGGCACAAGAGGGAGATGATGTGGAGGTAGAAAATGGTTTTCAAAGCACAGATCTGCCAGTGGGCAGAGTAGGCTCAGGAGCTGGCAGCAACCACTCCGGTAGGGGCCTCACCCCAGAAGAGTTACAAGAAAATCAGAGAATGAGAGAATATGACTTGGAAGTCATGAAAATGAAACTGAGGCAATTGGAATTGGAGAAAGAAAGGGCAGCGGAAGACAAGAGAGAGGCTCGTGCCCTAGAGGAAAAGAAATTGCTTTTGGCTCATGAGTTGAGCATGAAAGAACTGGATCTTAAAGCCAAGGAGGTGGATGCCAGTTCAAATGGTGGCAGCGTGCAGCCAGTGCATGGGGGTAAAGTATATATTCCCAAGGACCTGGTACAGAATTACCATAGGGGTGAGGATATTTATGCCTGGTTCACTTCGTATGAAATTGCATTGAAGATGAATGGTGTGCCTGATCAGCATTGGGGGGCGGGCCTGTGGAAACATTTTGAGGCTTCTGGGAGGAGTGCTCTAGAGCCCTTAGAATTAGCAGGTGCCATGACCTACCCCAATATGAAGGAGGCCTTATGTCTCAGGTATGGCCTTACCCCAGAGCAGTACAGACTGCAGTTTAGGAACTCCAAGAAGAGAGAGTCTGAGACTTGGATGGAGTGTGTGAATTTGTACTCGCGTGCACTGGAAGGTTGGATGAAGGGCAGTAAAGTAACTGATTTTAAGGGGTTGTTGCATTTAATCAGTTGGGAGCACTTGAGTAGTCTTTGTGTTCCAGAGCTGCGCCAGCATCTTTTAGACAGCAAGCTGACAGACCCCATTGAGCTTGCTAAGGAGGCGGACCGCTGGACCAGTACCAGGGTCCACAGAGGAATTGTGGGTACCACAGCCAAAGGTGGGCAGGGTCCCCAGCAGAAGAGTGGGGGGGACAAGGGTAATGTAAAGGAGTTCTCAGAAGGGCCCCAAAATAGTTCCCAGGGAAAGGAATCCCAACCCCCCAAACCCAAACAGCCATGGCCCTCTAAGGGCAGGCGGGACAATAAAGACAACAGGGGCCCACCTACCTGCTATCACTGCAATGAGGTGGGCCACATAGCTCCAAAATGTCCCAAGAAGAAGCAAGCACCCACTGGTGCCCCCGCCCCAGCGTTAGCTAGTGTAGCTTTGGGAGGGGATTTGGTTTCCAGTGATTGGGGGGAGCTAGCAGTTATGACCCTTGTCTCTCTAGGAGACCAAGAGGTGGTCCAGGAAACCTTACTGCCCTCTAACACTAAGAAATATGGGCAGAAGGTGACCATCAATGGGAGGGAGATTGAGGCTCTGAGCGACACAGGAGCCAGCGTGACATCCGTGAGGTGTCAGTGGGTGTCTGAAGAGCAAATCATCCCGGGTGTACTCCGCCCTGTAGTGGCAGCTGACAGTTCAGTGCGCTTCAGCAAGCTGGCACGTGTTCCCTTTGAATGGGAGGGAGTCTCTGGTCTTTTGGAGGTAGTTGTCAGTGATGCCTTGCCTGTAGACTGTCTGTTAGGTAACAACCTGGAGAGTTCTCCATGGAAGGATGTAGAACACAGAACTCACTTGGAGATGTTGGGTTTGCCTGCGTGGATCTGTGTGTCCACACGTGCTATGACAGCCAGTAGGGGGGAGTCAGCAGAACTGGAGCCTGAAACAGTGGCCCAGAGACCTGCCAGGAGAGGAAGAGGCAGGGGGCGCGGGAAACCAGCCCCAGCCGTTCCCACGGTCCAGGAGGAAGCAGAACCTGAGGGGGATGCCCTGGAACCTACAGGGGAACAGGTAGCCGAACTGGGAGACTTGCCTGAGCTGACCCATTGGCAGCAGGAAGGTGGTCCCTCCTGGGAGGAATTCTGCAAGGCGCAGAAGGAGTGCCCTTCCCTCATTGGTCTGCGGCAACAGGCTGTAGATCAGGCAGCAGGTGGAGCAGCCAGAGATCACTTCATCTACTGGGAAGATGACTTGTTATATAGCGAGCCTAAGTTTGCTGAGCCCGGTGCAGCCCGTGTGCTGGTGGTACCCGAGCGCTTCAGAAACTTCCTAATGGGTCTGGCTCATGACGTGCCTCTTGCAGGACATCTGGGGCAAGACAAGACCCTAAACCGGCTTGTCACCCACTTCCACTGGCTCCAGATGAGAAAGCACGTTGGTTCCTTTTGCAGATCTTGCCAAACCTGTCAAGCCAGTGGCAAGACTGGAACAAAGTTGAAGGCACCCCTTCAACCCTTCCCAGTAGTGAGCACCCCTTTCGAGCGGGTGGGCATAGACATTGTAGGGCCCCTGGACCCCAAGACAGCCTTAGGCAACAGGTTCATCCTGGTCTTGGTGGACCATGCCACCCGGTACCCGGAAGCAGTCCCTCTCAGGACAATCACAGCACCCGTGGTGGGCCGTGCATTGATGGGGATCTTTTCCCATGTGGGGTTCCCCAGAGAGGTGGTCTCCGACCAAGGTACCAACTTCATCTCTAAGTACATGAAGTCTCTGTGGGAGGAGTGTGGGGTAACTTATAAGTTCACCACTCCTTACCACCCTCAAGGAAATGGGTTGGTTGAAAGGTTCAACCGGACCCTGAAAGGTATGATTATGGGCCTAGCGGAGCCCATGAGACGCAAGTGGGACGTCTTGTTACCATGCCTGTTGTTTGCCTACAGGGAGGTGCCTCAGAAGTCCTTAGGGTTCAGTCCCTTTGAACTCCTGTATGGCCACCCTGTTAGAGGACCTCTCTCACTGGTAAAGGAGGGTTGGGAAAAGTCCCGTGGGAAAACCCCCCAGGATGTGTTCAGCTATGTGCTGGCCATCCGCAACCAGACACAACGCTTCAGGAAGCTCGCTCAGGCGAACCTGGAAGCAAGCCAGGAAGAAATGAAAAGATGGTACGACCAGAATACCACTCTGGTCGAATTTCAACCTGGGCAGGAAGTGTGGGTGATGGCGCCAGTGGAGCATTGTGCGCTCCAAGACAAGTGGACTGGGCCATATGAGGTGGTGGAAAGGAAGAGTGAGGTAACCTACCTGGTTAACCTGAAGACTCCCAGGCAGCCCCTGAGAGTCTTGCATGTGAACCGCCTCAAACCACACTTTAAGAGGTCTGAAGTAACCATGCTCCTGGCTACAGATGCAGGAATGGAAGAGGATAGTGATCCTCTCCCTGACCTCCTGGCAGTTAAGGAGCAAGATGGGTCAGTGGATGGTGTGGTCCTCTCGCCCACCCTGACCCCCCAGAACAGCAGAGTGACTGTCGCCAAGTGTTGGGTCAGTTCTCCTCCCTGTTCTCCCTGACCCCAGGAGTCACCAACAGGTGCGTCCATGATGTGGACACTGGAGACAGTCTGCCTGTGAAACAGAAATTTTACAGGGTAGCTGACAAGGTCAGGGCCAGCATCAAGGAAGAGGTTTCCAAGATGTTGGCGCTAGGGGTGATTGAGCCCTCCAGCAGCCCCTGGGCTAGCCCAGTGGTCTTGGTACCCAAGAAAGCTGCTACCCCCGGTGGCCCTCCAGAACTCCGGTTTTGCGTGGACTACCGTGGGCTCAATGCGGTCACGAAGATTGACGCACACCCCATCCCCAGAGCTAGTGAGCTCGTGGATCGGTTGGGAGCTGCCCAGTACCTCAGTACATTTGATTTGACTTCGGGGTACTGGCAGATTGCCTTAACTGATGGGGCCAAAGAGAGGTCTGCATTTTCAACGCCAGAGGGGCACTTCCAGTTCCGTGTCATGCCCTTTGGGTTGAAGAATGCCCCTGCCACATTCCAGAGACTGGTTAACCAGGTACTGACCGGGCTGGAGGAATTCAGCGCCGCATACCTGGATGACATTGCTGTGTTCAGCTCCACGTGGGAGGAACACCTGCAACACCTCTGCGAAGTGTTGAAGGCTCTGCAAAGGGCAGGCCTCACTATCAAGGCCAGCAAGTGCCAGATAGGGCAGGGATCTGTGGTGTATTTGGGACACCAGGTGGGGAGCGGCCAGGTGGCGCCCCTACAGGCCAAGATTGATACCATTCTGGCTTGGGAGCCTCCCAAGACCCAGACAGAGGTAAGGGCCTTTTTAGGACTCACCGGGTATTACCGACGGTTTGTCAAGGGATATGGCACCATTGTCGCCCCCTCGAACAGAACTCACTTCCAAGAAGTTGCCCAAAAGAGTTGACTGGACTGACGCCTGCCAAACTGCTTTTGAAACCCTGAAAACTGCTATGTGCACAGCGCCGGTGCTCAAGGCACCTGACTTTTCCAGTGAGTTCATAGTTCAGACAGACGCTTCAGAGCATGGTGTGGGAGCAGTACTCTCACAAATCACTGAGGAGGGAGGAGACCAGCCGGTAGCCTTCATTAGCAGGAGACTACTCCCCAGGGAACAGAGGTGGAGTGCGATTGAGAGAGAGGCATTTGCTGTGGTCTGGGCTCTGAAAAAGTTGAGGCCCTACCTGTTTGGGACTCACTTCCGTGTTCAGACCGACCACAGGCCCCTCAGATGGTTAATGCAAATGAGGGGTGAGAACCCAAAACTGTTGAGGTGGTCCATCTCCCTACAGGGAATGGACTTCACGGTGGAACACCGCCCTGGCACAGAACACGCCAATGCTGATGGTCTGTCCCGGTTTTCCGCCTTAGTGAAGAGAACTCCCAAGAAGGTGGGCAGTTCTCCCCACTTTCAGCTGGAGGGGACACATGTTAGACCTGGCATCTTTGGCGTAGTTTCCCCAATCTTTTTGCCTCTACCTCCTGTATTTTTGATGCTGTGCTGGATTTCGTTTTTGCTGGTTTAGATGCTCTGGACACTCTGCCACTGCTGATCAGTGCCAGAGTGTAAGTGCTCCCTGTGTAAATTGTTATTCTGATTGGATATACATGTTTGGCATGTTTGTATCACCATGAAGTCCCTAGTAAAGTGCACTGGGTGTGCCAGGGCTGGTGATGACAAATGCTACTAGTGGGCCTGCAGCACTGATTGTGCCACCCACAGGAGTAGCTCTAAAATGGTGTCTCAGGCCTGCCACTGCAGTGCCTATGGGCAGTTTAGAACTGCCATGTCCTCCTGGCCAGTGTCCCCACTGACCAGGCCTAACCCTTCCCTTTTTGTGCACATCAGCCACCCCTATGGAAGGCCCAAGGTACCCCCCTGGGCAGGGTGCAGTGTATGTGAAAGGTAGAGCATGTACTGGTGCAGGTAACATGTTCTGGTAGTGAATTACAGCCATTTTCGTTTTTCACTATTGTAAGGCTATCTTGCTCCATAGATTAACATGGGGGATGCTGGCTACAGTGGTTAACAGCATTTCTTCCCATAGGAACAAGATAGGACATAAGTATCTAGTATCCCTGAACTCAGAATTTAATAACACATCTTTTAGGAAAGGTTGTTTTTAAATCCTGGGTTTGAGAACAGCACTTTTAGAAAGTTGCTGTTCTCTTGTCTAACCCTTCTGTGTGCCTGGGCCTGTTTGTGTATTGACTGTCTGGCTTGTGAGTGACAGGGGCTGGGGAATTCCCCAGCAGGATGGATGAGTCAGCACTAGGCTGAATGACTGCAGTTGCGACTGGAGTGGTGGGAGGAGTTAGCACCTGGGCTGAATAGGGCTGTGCCTGCCTTCCACAATGCTGGCTCCACCCCCCTGCTGGGCGGCTGAGGACCCTGCCCCTCACTCTGAAAGGAAAGATGCAGCCAGCAAAACAAAGTGCTCAGGATCCACCCAGAACTGGTTCAGACCGGGCTCAGGGCCCACATGCACCAAGAGAACAAAGACTTTAGGGGTATAAGTACAGGACCCCTGACAACAGAAAATTAGATCATCCTGGAAATCAAGAAGGAACCTCTGCGAAGGAGAAAGCTGAAACTGAATAAGGAAGATTGTCCTGCTGTTGCGCTGCTGGACTGACCTGTTGCTTTGCTGCCAAGGAGAGGGGAAGGACTTTGCTGCTGAGCTGTGTCCCCTGTCTTGAAGGAATCTCCAAGGGCCTGAGAAGAGCTGGCTCCCTGTTTTGAAGTCCCAGGAACAAAAGGACTTCACCCCCAGCTTCCCTGAACTCTGCTGAGAGGGTTCTGTCCTTCCTAGAATGCCTGATCCAGTTGTGGGGCCTCTGGAAGTTGTACCTGAGCTGGGAAGCTTGAAACTAAGCTTGAGAGACTTTTTGAATCTGAAAAGTGTCGCATCGCTCGCTTGCGGAGCGCATCCCCGACAGTGCGAGAAGTTTCCCGCCGCTACGAAGGTCGAGATCGTTGCGGCGCCTAACGCCGCTGCCAGAGCCGTCGCATCCTTCGTTTGCGGGACGCACCAGACCGGTGCGGGAGAATTGAACATCGTTGCGAGTATCGTCGCAGAGCCTGTTGTCGCTGGGTGAGATCGCCGCACCGCTTGCTTGCGGGTCGCATCACGTCGCTGCGAGTGTCATCGCAGAATCAACGCATCGAGGAGCTGCGAGAGAGAGGATCCCCACTGGACCGTGCATCGTCGCCCCGGAGATCGTCGCAGCCCCTACGAGATCGTCGCATCGTGCCTTTGCGAGAACAGACTTCCTACGGAACCTACGCACCGGAATCCATACAAGTGGCCTTCCTCCCCATACAGACCGGATTCGTCGCAACACGCCCGCTGCTGCAGCGGGGCTGTCGCATCGCCTCCCCAGGGTCTCAGGAGCAACGCATCGCTTGTTTTCCACCGCACCAGCTTCTGCTTTTGGAACTTTGTTGCAACTAAAGGTACTGTGAGTAAACGTGACGCAACTGTGAACTTTTCACGCATCTGTGGTTTATTTTACCGCAACTTGAAGAACTTTAACGCAACCTTAAGAACTCTTTTTGAAACCATATTCTTGAACTGTGTATGTTGGATTTTTGTTGTTTTGGTCTTGTGTAGTTTAGATTAAAAAATACCTTTATTTTTCTAAACTGTTGTGGAGTCAGTTTGTGGTGTTTTCACTGTGTTACTGTGAGTGTTGGTACAAATACTTTACGCATTGCCTCTGGTTAGCCTAGACTGCTCGTGCCAAGCTACCTAGAGGGTGAGCAGGGGTTATCTCAGAGGGTTATCTCCTTGCCCTGACTAGAAACAAGGGTCCCTATTTGGACAGTGGTACCTACCTCTGCCAACTAGAGACCCCCAGATCTAACAATATGGAAGAAACATTGCTTTGTTTTACTTCCTTAATGATTTAAACCAATTGATAACATCAGGCACCATATAAACAGAAATGTTATAAACAGAGACTGAATGAAAAAATGATAAATTATGTCAGCAGGTTCTAGAATTGATTCTAATTAATGCCACAGCCTTCCAAAGCATGTTTGCTTTCATGGTCCCAGGTAATTGTTTCTTTAAGAAAAATGAAGTTCATATGGCTTTTTCCTTCCACTGGTGTTGTTTTGGGGTTGATTGGATGGACTCTCAGACCTCAAAACTGTGTGAATCTCTGGGTTTGAACCTCACAAGGCTAGCTCTCTTCATTTCTGTGCACATTTGTAGCCCGATGTTTACATGCTTCAAACTGTGTATATGCCGTTCACTCTTTAGATAGCAGGTATTGGCTTGTGCAGCCGCATCTTTCCTCTGACATCTGTCCTACTCCCATGAGTAACAACAACTACACAATTCTTTATGATAGTTTCAGCCACATCTTATTCACATACCAAAACACTTTGAACATAAGCCAGACTGCACTCAGCCACTTTTGTCCTTCAATTGTAATCTACTCCTTCGGTAACCTATCACCCACTCATTTTTCTCTTCAAAATCACACATAGAAACAGCAACAAAACTTTTAAAGAGCATAACTATGGTTTTGACACATGACATCCAAAACCTACTTATATAAGCCAGACAACAAAAACATATGGGGCCTCATTTATGAGGCCGTGCGTCACTTTTACGCCGCTGGTGCGTCACTTTTTGTGACGCACCAGCAGCGTAAATAATGTGCTTTGTTGCACCATATTTTCAAAGTGACGCATCTAGGTAGATGCGCCAGGTATAATGTATGCAAGGGGGGCGTATTGACACAAGGAAGGGTCGTAGAAGTGACGCAGTGAAATCTATGAGATTTCACTGTATCACTTTTAGGACGCCGTTGCGTCAAAATCTTGCGCCTGCCTCACAGCAGGCGTAAGACTGACGCAGGCCCTTTCACATGGGGCTTGCCCCATGTGAAAGAGTGCATTGCTGGAGTTGCGTCACTTTTGTGACACACTCCAGCAATGCGTCACTTTTGTGCTTACAGACACGTCAGAAATACTGACGTATCTGTAACTCCTTGCGACATGATGCGTCATACATTAAATATGACGCATCATTGGTGTCGCAAGGAGTGCGCAGTGAAAATTGACGCATCGCTGTTTTCACGCAGCGATGCGTCACTTTTCATAAATGAGGCCCATTGTTCCTTCTATGACACTCCACAGAGTGGGGTTCTACCCCTCCGCAAATGCCTTTTAGTGCTGTGTTTAGAGTAAAAAGGACTGTATAAATACCACTAAAAAACAATATAACATATTCAAACCCTACAGCACTGCAAGGCAATAATAACGGCAATACTGAGCTATAATTAGGCTTTCCTGTTTTCAGTTTCTATTTTTGGTGAATTCTGGTGGGGTTTTTTCAGTTTTTTCAATACCTTAAAACAACAGTGGCTATCAGTGGTTACACATTTTCGTGCCATTAAAAACAACAGAAACATTGTTTTTCCAATGTTAATGGAATTTTAATTTAATTTTAATTATTGCTTGCTTTCTGCACTGATAGTACATGTGTATAGATAGCGTGTGCACAGGGTATATCCACTTCCATGCGTCAGACGGCCTGGGGCCGTCCGACGTCACGGTGGGCGTCTGCGGAGGACAGCGTGGCCGTCCAATCTGCGCAGGTTCTAAAGATGCGTTCAGCATACCATCTAGCAAGTGACAAGGATCTCTTACAGGGAAGAACTTCAGATCAGGTATCGATTTTGACAGACCATCATAAAACTGTTTGCCATACATAGCTGAATTACTGCAAATACAAACATTATCATTCCAATCTTTATTGAACTTGGTAGGAACTTTTTTCAGCAGCATCCCAAGTGACATGCGTTCCATTTTTACCAAACTTCCGGTGTCATGTTTCCACCACTATCTCAGATGCTTGGTTAGAATATTCTTTTCACATATCCCTGTCACTACATCTTGCATTGAATGTTTAAAGCTTGGGGTGTTTGGCAATTCACTTGCAATCAATACTGACTCACTAGAAAAGGGGCTGATATGTCAAAGGATTTCACCCATTCTCTGTCTGTGGGTAAATGTGTTGGTACATATTAGGAAAGATTCTTATGAAACCAACCATTTTACCTATCAGTGAAATCAAATGTAGTCAAAATATCAAATATGATTTTGATATTTCCTGATTCTCTACAGTTTATAAAATAACTAAATAAGACCTAAAACATGCTTCTAAACACTATGTGGGGATATGTCTATGTGGGGATATTTGTAGAGCGCACTGTTACTCCAAAGAGTATCCTGCGCTAAGCTGAACGGTAGCAGCATGGTAGAAGGAAACCTAGGGGCAAGAGAAAAGCCATATTTTCAGTTTTTTCCGAAACAGGGGAGTGGATTCAATGCTTCTCAGCTGAAGGGCATTATGTTCCAGAGGAAGGGCCCCAGGCAAGAGAGAGACTTACCTCCTAGCGTGGACTTTTCAAAATGGGAGACATTGGTCACTGCATCTTTAGACAAAAGACCACAAAACTGAAAAAAGCAGAAGGAAGAACCGACAATGTTTTAGTGACATCCCAAACAATAAAAATCATGCAGAATAATGTTAGCCCAGTCTTTCCTGATGCTGCCTTGTATAGCAAAGTTACATTGTATTGGTCCCTTCAGGGAGAAATAAAAATGTCTCTTTCACCCACCCTTTCCTATCTTTGAATGGCACTTAGATTGGGGTTGCAAAGGTGTTTCTTCAGTGTTGATATGTTTACACAAGTGACAGCTATTTTCCTTTTGGTAGGGTTTTAGCAGTTATTATAGGTTAAAACTTAAACCAGATAGCCTAGATATAATTTATCGTTGCCTTCTATAAATGTACCGATATTACTGAGACCCTGATTCTAATTTGCACTTTAAGTTCTGCTCCATGTGTAGATGAATGTTTGCTCACAGATTTGAATTATGTATTGTGCACCATTAGTGATCACTAATTATCACCCAAATTTTAAATAAATTGGAACTACGGTTTTATTCTCCAAATCTGTTTTTGTGCTTCTATCATGATGCTATCCATACAGTCATGTACATAGCTTCCTATATATTAGTCTCTCAGTTTGGGATCACCAAGCCTACCTAGTTTAACCCTTTTGTGTCTTTGTGTGTGTGGGGAGAGTGATGGAACCCATCTATCCTGCCAATTTTCTTGCAGTTACTTGCTCTGTTTTTAATCTTGTCCTATAATAACATCATTGAGGACAGCTAAATAGAGAATCAAGATCATGCACACATATGGATGATACACAAACACCACCAGATTTGCCTGATATGTCAGAGAGTCTGTTTACTATAACCTTATATACCATGCTTATGAAGCTATTTTGAACCTTGTGGAAAGTTAGGAAGGATAAGCCCATTGTCTCCACCAATCAATCAGAGGACCGTCTACTGTGTTCAGATTTCCTCACCTGCATGGCCGGGATTTCATTGCTGTGAGGAACAGGCCTATCTTTTATGAGTGTAGTTTCCACACTCATAAACTCTATTAAAATGCAGTTTTGCGAGTGCTGAAAAAAGCATAAACGTACACAAACGTGTACATTTACCTTTTGAATCAGACCCTAAGTGGCTAACGCTTTGCTCAGATATGGGTACCATGCTCACTATGCCAGCTGGAACCAAGCAACACCTGGCTGACTAGCCCTAACCTGGTTGCTTCTGTTCCATTTGTGGCCTGGCAGTTTGGGCTGGACTATTATAATGGAGCAGGGTCTAAACTGATTTGCATATGGCTGGGTCCAAACAGAGGAAGCATGTTGGGCAAAAGAATGTTTGGTTGGAATGCTACACAGGTGATTGTTGTAGTTAGACATATTGCGAGTTTTTCTGAAACCACCTATTCCACCTGTCAACCCCAATATTGGCCACGGCATTGAAAAAAAATAATACCACCACAGCCAAATATTCCACCTGTTGCTCCGTCCGGGAGAGCACAGGGAGCTATCAAATTTTACCTGCATCAAGATAAACAGGAATCACATTTTGATTATTTCATAGACTTGGCTACGTAATGCAAGTAAACATCATCTTTAAGTAGCAGATTGGATCCATTGTGACATGATTCAGCATGCAACTAACATTATAATCCACTGACACTTTAGGTGCTACACCCTCCGCTGTCATAGTCACTTTCCTAAACAGATTAGGCAGCATGGATGTGACTGAGACAGTGCCAGCTAAAACAACATTCTGTACATCCTCTGGATATATCTTGTCCATAAATATCAACATTATCAACCTCTCACTTCTTTTCAGTCTTTTAAAATGACACTCTTAATGGACTTGTAAAGAGAAAAATGCAATGTGCAAGGAAAATTATATTTATCAAAAATGGCTTTACTGCACTTCTGGTCTTTTCAGAGAAAGGCCCAAATTGTTCAGAACATGAGGCAACACCTGGTTAACCAGGTCTTTACCCATAGTGTTCTCCTCTCCCAGCTGAAGCTCTGAGTAGGAAGGGTCAGGCACTACAGTAGCAACCTCTCTGAAGGCATGGCATGCAGCTCCTCTGCAGGCCAAGGCATGCATATTCGAACAGCCAATGAGTGAGACACACTGAGGTGTACCATCTTAACCTGCATTGACATGGAACTATTCTAGTCACAGGCAACACAGCATGAGCAAAATGGTAAACAAGACAAATACAGTAGCTTTTTCTGCCGCCAAATAACGCTTCTGAAGCTAAAACATTTCTCCGTCACTGCAGTTTCAGAACAAGCCCCGCCTAATTCCGCGAAAGCATCCACCTGTTGTTGATAGCATCACCGTCATATCTGCCAGATCCAGCATTACCACGGGATCCAAACTTGCCCACGAACACGAAATATGCATAGCTCCATATTGCAAAAAAAACTCTATGGGGAGTCTGGCAATGGTCTATCCAGATGCTCCGCCTGAACATGCTCCCTTCCTGAGTTCCTCAGGTGTTATAGATACAGTAGTTTCGCAGGAGGTATTACTGGGCTCAAGTATTAAAGAAACAGTAAGGTTAGAGTTACTGCAAATTAGTCTGCAAAAACAGAGACAACTCTTCAATAGCTCTGTCTGTGATTTGGCATGCCTCGTTTTGTTATGAAGGGAGAGAGGTTGTTGGTAATTACCTTTCAGACAGCGTATGAACACCCATAGAGTGGGAGTTTAAAGCGAGGCAATCCTTTTCTTCATTGAGGACGAGCTCATTTTCCAGAAAATAGGGGAGCTTTTAGCAGATCTTCTGGCACATGCATCAACAATGCCTTTTGCGATTCCATATTAGCGAAAAATAAGGATTCGCTAATAAGGAATAGCAAAAGGCTATGCATGTAGAAATCGCTTAAAAAATAGCGAATTATAAACATTCCTTAATTAGTACTCTCAAATTGTGCGTCGCAATTAAAGAATACCCCCCCATTCATTCCTATGGGCCTACAGGCCCATAGGAATGAATGGGAAGACATTCTCAATTTGCGATTCTCAATTAGAGAATCACAAATTGAGAATGCAATTTCAAGGGTGCCAGGGTGTCAAAAGCAGACCCTGTTGCACCTCTGAAATCTGCATATGAATACATCTTGCACACACACATGCCCCAAGGGCATGTGTGTGTGTAAAATGGAACTTTGAAATATGCACTATAGTGCATTTTTCAAAGTTTTGAAAATTACCATGAAGTTCAACTTCATGGTAATTTGCTCCCTCTATTAGCGAAATCGCTATTTTTTTTTACTTGAATGCATTGCATTTAAGGAATCTCAATTTGAGATTCCTTAAATGCAAGCGCAATTTAAGTAATCGCAATTTAGAGATCACTTAAATTGCAATTTTTGCATTTGGGATGATACATCCTAAATGCAAAAATACCGGTCGCAAAGGGGCAGATTCTGAAAATCTGCCCGTTTTTTGCGACCGTTTTTTGCTTTGATGCATGTGGGCCCTTATCTCCTGTGATGTTGTATTTGGCATTAGTATATTGGGCTGAACCAAAGCAAATGGTGTACTGTAAGTTTAATCGTGCAAAATCTGTACTTTATGCCTACTAACAATGTGGATAATTGGATTTCTGAGTAATCATATTATGTTTTCGGATTCAATTAATAACTGAGACTACTTCAGGTAAAGTTAAATTTTTCCAGAACTGAATTTTGTTTTACCTCTGTTTAAAATAACGTTATTTTCAATATCTAGTTAAAGACTGAATTAAAAAGTACATATTTTCCTTTTAAATGCAAAAGAATGTTGACACCTTAATATAAGAACATACACGTTTAAAAAAAATATATATATTACCTCTCAGATCTGCCGATGTCTTAGATTTAAACTATATGAACGGGGATGGGTAAAGTTTAGGAACTCGAATCAATATCAGTGTGTTGTGAAAAATAGAAACCGAAACACGATGGAAACTGCTGTGTTTATAAAAAAGAAATAGGGTTACAAAATACATACAAGAAATAATACAGTGAACAGCAAACTGGAAAGAAAAGAAAACATAATTTCTAAAAAACTGTTTATCACCCGAGGTAGGACAAAAATGAAAGAAGGCAACCTAATGTCATATTGGGAGATAACGAACACAGTCACACCGTCAAGGACAAGTAACCAGAAAAATAAGAAGAGAAATGGCATCTGCGACAAAGCAATGCAGCCATGCACAAAAGCGCAGACATATTCCACAAATGTAATATTGGAAAGCAGAAACAATGTTGGCAGGGGAAGTATATCAAAAGGGCACCAGAGATGCAGGGCTGAATCACAACATATTTTTGCCTGCCATTATTTCTTTTCTTTGGTCGCTAGTAAAGGTATGGCTGTGTGGGCAAACACCTGTTGCCACCATATTATGAAAACACTTTTTGAGGTGTGGCAATGTTTGAAAAGATTATTATGCATATTTTATGTGTGGCAGTTTGTAGTGGTGGTGATGTGTTCTGTTATTTTTTTGTGTTGCTGTTTGCTTGCCGTGCATTATTGGAATGCAATGGTTTTCAGTGGTTGCCTTACTATGATTCCATGTTGTCAATATGCTGCTTTATATATGTTGTAGTGTTGTAGTCTGCTATTTACTTTTAATATGTCAACAAATGCGTGTATCTAATTTTTTTGCCAAAAACATCATTCGCATTTAAGCCCCTGTGACAATCAACCATTTCTTACTGTTTAAGACAGTAAAATACTACTGCTTCAGCACATCAACTGTTTAAGACCAAAACTGTGTTAGAGACCATGGGGTCCATTAGTATGTCGGGCGGATTGCCTCCGCCAGGGTGGCGGTGCCCACCGCCACCCTGGCGGAGGCAATCCGCCCGACAAGCACTCTCGTTTTCCCCTCCGCCAGATTAGGATGGCGGAGGGCACAGAGGCGGACGGAAAGACCGTCCGCCACTTTACCGCCGCGGTCGCCTTGCGACCGCGGCGGTGATGGAATAATATGGTGGCGGTGTCCAATGGACACCGCCAGCCTTATTATGATGCCTGAAATTAGGGGCCTTTCCGCGGCGGCAATGCCGCCACGGAAAGGCAGGCGGTGATTGCTGCGGGGGCCCCCTGTGGGCCCCCAGAGTGACGGCCAAAGGGGTTGGCACACGGGGGTACCTGTGGTACCCCCCTGCATTTGCATGATTGCAGCGGCAGGCACCGCGCGGTGCCTGCCGCTTTGATTATGCAAATGCGTGCATTTGTATTTGACATTGTGGCGGTCGGTGCAGTGAGCACCGCCCGCCACAATGTTAACTTGAGGAATGCGCCCGCCACTGTGGCGGGCGCATCCTAATGCCAATGGTGGGACCCCCGCCCTTCAGGCGGGCGGTCCCGATCTCCGTTAGGATGGCGGGCGGACAAAGTCCGCCCGCCATCCTAATGGACCTGCATGTCTTAAAATAGCATATGGAGTGTTCTTTTTATGTGGTACAACCCAATGTTTCTCTAAGCCTCCCTAAGCCAAATTCCTCTTTTCAATCCACTGGGCATATTGTTTGTTCTCTCCCCGCATCCTACCTCACACCGCGGTTTGGTAGGACAGTGGCAATTGTCTTTAGATAGGCTGGTGGTGCCAATGTGTGAGGTATGGAGGCTCAGACTAAGGGGCCGATTACGATGATGTCTGGAAAGGCTCCGAATGGGATTTGGATACGGCTAATCTGATTTGGAACCTATGTTTCTGACTGAATTGGACACTTTTCGGACGACCAATTACAATGTAAGGAAACCGTTCAGCCTCTCTAAATTAGTTCTTAACGGCATTAGGACATCCCGAGTCATTCAGAGCCGAATCGTACAGCTCTATGGATACGGTTTCCGAACGAGCGATCCCGATGACTGATTCGGACAGCCGTTCCAATTGTGTTTGCCCGACACAAAATGGCTGTCTAAGTTTGACTTTGGGGGCCCATAGAAGGCCCCCCTTCACCAGTAGGCCTCTGGTTGGGGCCCATGGGAGTACCCAAAGGGACTCCTCTTACCAATCATTTACAGTGTGGCAGGCAACATGGGGTGCCTATCACAGGGTGCATGGGTTCCCCAACCACGCCTTTTTTCAATGGGAGCCTGTGTTCTTGTTTGGAACACAGGTTCTCATTGAAGTCAAGTCCGACCGAACGATGTACAAAAGCATCGTAATTGGTCGGTTAGAGCCAGCCTGTAGAACCCGAGTCAGTCAGAAACGATTCTGAAAATAATTTGGTCTGAAGAGTTTCCAAATGACATCATAATTGGCCCCTTAGAGTGGTGCCACCTGAGGCTGTGACACACTAAGGCAGCTGGTGGAGAGATACAGCTGTGCTATGGCTACTGTACCACTATGTGTTCCTTTATTTACAAAGAAGATGAGCAGGCTAGGGTAGGTGACAGAAGTGGATGGGCCATTGTTTTGGAGCCTAAGAGGACAAAGCACCAAGGCCAGCAGGGCAGTAGTTCTTGTAACCTGTGCCATATCAGCACCAGAGAACGCATGACTAGGCCTTTGGGTTGGAGTCACAGAGGTAAGAGGGCTGTAGGCTGTGCTATGTAGGCAGTGATTTTGGGTGATAATGTGAATGACCCTGCTTGACCTCAACTGATGACTACTACTGGCTTTTCAGATGTGTGATGGCGTTCTGGTTTTGCTAACTTTATTTCTAGTGATAGTTCCTGAGATTGTGTGCTATCTCAAAAAGGCCTCCTCCCACTATATTCGTAAAAGCCTGAAAAAAACATAGACCTTCACTGAAAATGTCTGATTGTTCTTCATCTTTCTCCTTTGAACGACCCTCTGCTAACCTTAAATTCTCTGCATGTCTCCTGTGTCTGAGGTAGCCTGCTTTAGGTCTCATGTCTGTGTGGCTTGAGCTCTGTCTTAGATTTAATCAAATTGTCCTCACCTCGTTTCTTAGATTACAACCTCTTTTTCTTTCAGATATGCAATTTAATAAAAGCTCGGCTACTTTAGCCTATCTATTAGGGAAAAGACGATGGCTAAATACAAGTTAGATAATTATATAAAGCATTTCAGGCCATACATTTGTATATCTTAATAGGGGAGGGAGCGCAGGGAGGTTTGTTTATGTACAGGAAGGCGTCCCTTCCCGCACATAAACAAACCTAAAATGCCAGTTTGCAACTTACATGTGTGCTGCTTCAAGCCCACCCAACACCCACTGCACGCCCCTTTCATGCTAAACACAGCGTGAAAGGGGGCCTATTCACAAGGCTGCGTTAAGCCACGTTAAATGACTTAACCCTGCTTTGTGAATACAGCGAGGCCCCTATCGCCAGAACAACGTCACTGAAAGTGACGTTGTGGTGGCAATAGGGGCTTGTGAATATGTCCCTTAGACTCTTGTTCCTTCTCGCAAGACTTTGTGAGGTTTTAATCCTTCCATACACAAGGCTGCGTTAAGCCACGTTAAGTGACTTAACCCTGCTTTGTGAATACAGCGAGGCCCATATCGCCACCACAACGTCGTTGTGGCAATAGGGGCTTGTGAATATGTCCCTTAGGCTCTTGTTCCTTCTCGCAAGACTTTGTGAGGTTTTAATCCTTCCACCATTCACGTTTGTGCACAAACAGTGCCACCACGAAAGAGGTGCCAGGAAATGGATTTGTGCAATATATGGCAAATAATACATTTTATGTGCCTGTTTTGGTGCCACAGAAAAAGTGCCACATTTGTAACTACAACTTCTTCACTCACCTGCAGAAGCAAGAGCAGGGTTGAGCTGGCCTCTCATTTTCCTTACACCCTTGCACTACCTCTTGCTTTTGTTCTCTCTCCCTCCCTCTCCCACCAGCTTGCTTTCTCCCTCTTCTCCAATCTTTCTCTTCAAATCATGCAGTCTCAATCTCTAACTCTTCCTCTCTGTTTTACTGGCTTTCTCTCCACTGTTGCTCTCTCCTGTATTTTGCCACTCCTGCCATGCATTGTTTTCTTTGCAGTTTTCTTATTTTCCCGTGAGTATGACTCTTGAGTGAAGAAAGAGAAATAGAGAAGTAAATCTGGGGAAATTAATTTCCCTAATTATCTGGAAATTTAAAGTTGGGTTTCTAGTTTTAACAATAAGTAGTCTCCCATATAAATCAGGAGAACTGGCCTGCACAGAGTCCACATTGGGTCTAAGGAGGAAAAGAAGGAAAATGGAAATGGGCACACTCAATGACACTGTGCCAAAAGACCAACACTACTGAAAAAAAGGAAAGGTAAAGCTTGAGTAAAGAATGGGTCGTAAAAAAGCTCCTAGCTCTTTATGGTGTTTCAATGTTATGTATTAAGTAAACCACACACCTTGTTTTCCCTTTCCTGCAAACAGGTTTTCTAGTTGTTGCATGTTTTTTAGAGAGCATCAATAATACCAGTTATGTGGGGATGGGTCTTATTTTGTTAGTGATGTCTTCCCCTTCTTGACATAGTTACTTCCAACCTTCCATATTTTCTGCTGACTCACTGCCATTATGATAGATGGTAACTCTAATATTCCAGGAATAACTTGTTGAGGCAGTTTGCACAGACATTATATTGACATACTTTACCCACTTTAGCCCTAAAATAAACTAAAATAAACTAAATACTTATACACTGTCTGTAATTCAAGGTACACCCACTCTGGATAAATAAAGAGCGGACCACACCTGCCATAAGTCCTGAAATACCAATTCCTCATGACTGTTACGAAGATGTCTAGGACTTTGGGTAATAACAATTACAAGTAAGTAATCAGAGCATTACCTCCACACCCGTCTTCTTCATCCAAATCCTGGCACCATGAGTATGTACGAAGGCAGAAAAATCTGTAAACAGGAATGATGATAAAAATTCACCAGCAGCACAATTAATAAAACACTTTAAATTAGACAAACCTCAAGCGGGAATCAAACCTGCAATAGGAAGACTGAGTGTGGAGACTACCATGTTTGTCTGCTCAGGCAATACAGGGTCTTCCCAAAACCCATAAATAGCAAACATGAAAGAGCTATCAATGCTAAGCCAGAGAAACAGTGCACCCTGAAGCAGGCTGAAACCCAACATATATGAGAGGAAATACCGTTGAAAACAGTAAACACAGGAATTTCTGTACATGAAACAGGAGCTGAAAATCCTACTACATAAAAAGCCTTCAGGCAGATTGACCCCCCATAAGTAAAACTGGGAATACATGCTATTGTACACTTAAAAGGGACACAAAAAGTGTTGTTAGGAAATGAGTAAGAGATCATGCTGGGGCTGGAAACTCAGAAGTAATGGGTCTAAGAGACAAGGACTGTAAAAAAAACCGAGATGCCTTTTTGATGTGAGAAAAAAAAACTAGAGTCTGAATATATTTTCCACGAGACACCTGAACACGACTACAGTGCGAATCAGCACTCATGCCATAGGCCAAGAGAAACACTAGACCTCAGCTACTGCAATGAGAATGTAGGAGCATAAAACAAACAGAGCAGTATATCTGAACTATTCGCCTGTCGTAAAATATGCCTGTAACTGAAACGGTGTGTTCACTGTATGCATCTATACTACTATTATAAAGGAAGAACTTTGCACCTTTGAGGCGGGTAAACTCGGGAACCACAGCACTAATCCACACACCCGATACATCATTGTAAACGTCAGGGTGTGCAGAAGGACATAGGCTATATAAAGTATAAAAATATGCGTTATTTAAAAAATTAACATAAAAAAAGTAGTCCCTTCGAAGTAGCGCCGGCCGCGACCTGCGTGCTGACGTCAGGAGCGCGGGGAGGAGCGGCGGACATGGCATGGGGGAGGAGGGGTGACGAACGGCGATGAGGACCGGCGGCCAGGCGGGAGGAGCGGTAAGCAGCGAGGAGCGGTGAAATGAGGAGCGCGGGGGAGGAGCGGCGGCTGAGGTAAGGCTCCGGGCAGGCGGGGGTAGGGGAAGGTGGGGGTCGGGGCAGGCGGGGGTCGGGGCGGGCAGGGGCCCAGGCTGCTTGACAATGTCGGGGCGAGCGGGGGGCCGGGCTGCTGCACAATGTGCGGTGAAATGAGGAGCGCGGGGGAAGAGCGGCAGCTGAGGTAAGGCTCTGGGCAGGCGGGGGTCGGGGCAGGCACGGGACGGGACGAGCGGGGGCCCGGCCTGCTTGACAATGTCGGGGCGGGCGGGGGGCCGGGCTGCTGCAAAATGTCGGGGCAGGCGGGGGTCGGAGAAGCCTGATTGCTCCCAGACAAGGTCGGGACGGGCTGCTAGTTAATATATATAATCCATATTAACGGATGATAACTTACGGACGTTACTAATTATGGCCAGTCAGGAAGTTGATAATACCCAAGATGGGATTTCAGATGTTTCCAACATTGTGAGTCTTGGCATTGAACAAAAATCTGTAAAAACTAACTTTAAGCCAAATTCAACATATATACCTATGACTCCTTTTGACAATATTGACACCTTTGAAGAATCGGTAACAAGAGATCTGTTGAAATTACGATCTAACAAATCAAGCAATATGAATGCTAATCTAACTGTGGGGCAGAGAACTGCACTACAACAAATCCAGAATGATCCTAATGTGATTTGTAAACCCTCGGACAAAGGAGGGAATATAGTATTGATGACGCAAGAAAATTATGTAGAAGAGGCATTACGACAATTATCAGATGTGAACAAGGATGCTCTTCGACCACCTGGTCGCCCTATCGTATCTTCTAAGGGGTGCCTAACGGAATCGATGTCTCAGTACATTGACTTCTTTCTGGCAGAGTTCGTAAGGATGTTGCCATCGTACATCCGAGACACCACTCATTTCATCAGGAATATTATGGATATATCTTGGGAAACGGACATGCCGATGATTGTTCTCGATGTTACGAGTCTGTATACCTGTATTGAACACACCAATGGCCTTCAGGCCTTAACGTATTTCTTAAAGGGAAGATCATTGAAGTTTACAGAACATAATGAAATGTTGATTGGATTTATATGGTTCTATTTAACTAATAACATCTTTTTATTTAACAAGCAATACTACAGTCAAATACAAGGTGCAGCTGTGGACACCTGCTTCACCCCCAGCTATGCGAACTTGTTCGTTGGCTGGTGATAGAAGCAGGTGGCCTGGGCTGAAAAATACAGTCATTGGGTCAAATGCATAACAAGATGGTATAGACATATAGATGATCTATTTATATTATGGAAGGGTTCAACTCAATTCACCTTTTCCGGTTTTTATTCAAATTACCCCAGTGGGCTTGGATTTGCATGATGTTCATTCAGGCATGATGGACTTTGTAGTCCTTTGAGATGCAAAGCCAAGACCACTGGGGGTAATTTGAATAAAAAACGGAAATAGTGAATTGAGTTGAGCCTTCAACGTTTGTTTGTGCCCTGGATGAAGAGGCGTGAAATGCCTCGAAACGCGTCGGCATCGGAGAACTTTTATGGCAATGGAGGGGCAGGCTGCAAAGAGGCAGAAGTGACCTGACGGTTGGGAGCGTGGTCGAATGCTCCTTTTAATGCTTCAGGGTGTTTGTTTGCAAAAAATTAACTTTCCACGGCCGCCCGGCCGTGAACAGGAGCACCATTCCGAATCCTGGGAAGGCTGCAGAGCGGAACGGTTCTACTCGGAGCAGCATCACGCTCCATATGCAGATTTTAAAAGTGTGCCCCTTCTTTGCCTATCCTACAAAGGAAAGTATACAAATGAAAACAATGGCAAATATGACATTGAACTTACTAAAGCATATCACTAACCTCAACTCAAAGGACTACAAAGTCCATCATGCTCGAATGAACATCATGCAAAGCCAAACCCACTGGGGGTAATTTGAATAAAAACCGGAAAAGGTGAATTGAGTTGAGCCTTCAATGTTTGTTTGTGCCCTGGATGAAGAGGCAATGGCGAAACGGGTCACGGCGGGTCTATGATTTGAATAAACCCCCAACTTTATTGTACAAAACCTGCAATTTACTGCGTCAGACTGACTTTGAGAGCGCGAGTGGAACTTTGTTTTTGCTGGATATATATATATGTATATATATATATATATATATACATATATATATATATATATATATATATATGTTCCTTCCAAAGTTTCAATATCGTACGCTCTCAGGACAAACACGTGAACAAGGCTGTGTTAACAGTCAAAACGCGTTGTGTAATAAACACTTGGATCATTCACTGGTGACCTGTTTGTTTGTCCTGAGAGTGTACGATATTGAAACTTTGGAAGGAACATTAAAAAAGCCGGTACTCTCTGCCGGCGTGTACACCACTCTTCACGGGTCCCCGCGCTCTAGAAATATATATACTGACAAACTACTCCACTAGTGCATCAAAACTCTTTCAGATAATGAGATGAAATTGGAACATTCTAAGATCAGATCCAATAATACGGGGGGTCCTAACCACATCCCCACACATCTCATATAGAGATAGTACTGCACTAAAGGACCTATTTGTCCACAGCCATTACTCAGGAACTAAACAAATTAAGAAACCAGTGACAGGATTACTTTTCTTGGCTAAAATGTAAAGCTTGCAAGTTTAGTTAAAAAAAAGACATATTAGATGCTACAATCTAAGAAAACATGGGAAGATCACCAAACTACTTAATTGCAATTCCTATCATGTATTTTATTGCCTTATTTGGCAATGTGAAAATAAATACAAAGGAAGCACAACAAACATGGCAAAAAAGAGAGTATTAGAACATATGAGAGCAATAACTAATCACGGTGCAATTTACCCAGTTGCAAGACATTTTGAAGCACAACATCAGGATAGCAATCAGGATCTTCTAAAAGTTTTCTGCTCAGAAGAAATTGGAAAAGAAGAAAGGGGAGGAGATCATGGGAAAGAAAATTTAGGCAGATGGAATCAAAATATATTATAACCTGACAAACTAAACACCCAGTAGGTCTCAATTCTGAAGAAGAACTATGGGTACGTGTAGGAAGAAGGATTGGCCTGTATAACGTCTCACTTCTCTCTTTTTTTCACTAAATGATAGAAAGAACCCTGCAAGAGAGTAGCAGAGAGAGTAGCATTGGAATACAAGGATGATTAGAAGAAAACTATGGGGTCGATTAGGATCGCGGAGGGACTTGAGTCCGTCCACGACCCCTGAGGAGGAGGGAACGTCCGCATGGGCTGCGGCGTTCCCTCCAAGCAAATTAGGATGTAACCGCCAGGGTGGCGGTCACATCCTCTATCTTTAACATTGCAGCGGGTGCAGCTTCAAGCTGCACCCGCCGCAATGTTAAAAATGCGGTGCCTGCTGCTTTGTGCACGCAAATGCAGGGGAGTACCATAGGTACCCCCCATGTGCACCCCCCCCTTCACCCAGGGGGCCCGCAAATGGCCCCCGAAGTGAAACTCCGTATGCTTTTCCACGGCGGAAAAGCCGCCGTGGAAAAGCATTACATTCCCACCTTCCTAATATGGCTGGCGGTGTCTGATAGACACCGCCAGCCATGTTAGAGCTTTTCCGCCGCGGTCGTAAGGCGACCGCGGCGGAGAAGCTGCGGACGGAATCCCAGATCCACCACCATCCTAATTTGGCGGTGGGTCTTTGGAGGCTCCGCAGCAGTTTTGCCGCATCCTCCTGGAAAACCGCGATCATAATTGGCCCCTTAGTTTGGTAAGACTTATCCCAAACATTGGTATAGTAAAACCTTAAAAGGATTATTTAATCAATGTAAACAAATCAGTCACCTGATTCAGGGTACAATTGTGAATAATATGAATTTTGTATTGATTATTGAATGAAATGCAAGAATGTATTTATAAAAAGAATATCATTACATTTCTCTTAATCGCATTTAGATGAAATATGAATGTGAAAACCTTAGGATCAAGTAACAATGGTGAAATTAAACACCACGTTCTGTAAATGTTTTCTTAATATATGTGAGCCCGATGATGGAGTCCCAATAGTCCAGTTAAAACAGTCTGTAAAACTTTGAGAGAGAAATTTGTATGATCTGCGTACCATATCTTCAACCACAATAAAAGTGAGGCAAGTTTAATTTTATCCCCTCTATACAGACGTCCAGCTTCAGAATGAGCCATAATACTGGCAGTATTCTTTGTAACTGTGAGCAATCTGCCAAGTGTTTTTTTCTTCAATAACCTGATAAGTTTCTATATCTGGGCAGAGCCGAACTACACATCTCCTCCAGAGCTGGAGCATGCCTCTGATTGGCTGCCAACACTTCAAACCAGGAAGTGTTGGCAGCAATCCTGTGCTTCGGACTGAGGGAGAAAGAAAAAGGTAAGACAAAGATTAAAAAAAACAAGAAAAATGGGCAGGGTAAAAACACTCTGACCCCCCAGGCCCCAAAAAAGCATTTATTTTTTTACATTTTCAGGCATGGTGGGCCAAGTCCCAGGGGCAATTTATTCATGTAGCAGGGGCCTGCAGGGGCCCCCAAAGCCCCGGGGACCACCACCTCCCCGGGCTTTATTTGATTAGGTGCAGAGGGTGCGGGGCGCTCCCGCAGCCTCGGGGGCTGCCACCTCCCCGGGGCTAAAATCAATAGAAATAGGTGTGGGGGGAGCTCATGCTCCCTCTACACTGCCCTGGGGGCCACCATCTCCCTGGGGCACAAATTGTTCAAAATAGGGGGTCTGTTGCTAACCCCCAAGCCTGGGGGTTCCCCTTCAATCCTGAGGGACCCTGGGGACCAACTAGCCCACCAGGTACCTCCAGTATGCGCCACCGAGCTGTGTTGCAGAGAGGTGGTCCGAGGCCATGCCCCTTTTTACACCACCCTGCAAAACTGGCTTTTGGCGCACTGGTGGTGGGGTGATGAGGTCATCTTGTGTCTTAAGGAGCTCAGGACACAAGTGGACTTCATTCCCTGAGCAGCAGTGCACCAAGAGGCGCGTTTGCAGAGTGGTGTAAAAAGGGGGCATGGCCTCAGACCACGTCCCTGCAATCCAGCTCTGTGGCACATATTGGAGGTACCTGGTGGGCTAGTTGGCCACCAGGGACCCTCAGTATTCAAGGGGAAATAATTCACCTTGAACTAACAATGCGCCAGAGGGCGCGTTTGCAGATTGGTGGAGAAAGGGGGCTTGGCCATTGTCTACCTCTCAGCAATCCCACTGCGTGGGGGTTACTGGAGAGAAGAGGTAGGCTAGTTGGCCCCTTAAGGACCCCCAGCAGCGAAGTGGACTTCCATTCTCATCAGTAATAGGAGGAGTAGTTGGCCCCCAATTATGTCTTTGTGGACCAACTACCCCTCTTGTTACCTCCAGTAAGTCCCACACAGTGGGATTGCTAAGAAGTCTTCCGAGGCCAAGCCCCTTTCTCCACCATTCTGCAAACGCGCCTCCTGGCAGAATATGGAATGGGGGATGAAGTTAAATTTACACCTGAGGGACTTTGGGGGTCAAGAAGCCCTACAGGTACCTCCTGTAAGCCCTACGCACCGGAATTCCTGAGCGCTGGTCAGAGGCCCAGCACCCTTTCTCCACCACTCTGCAAACGCTACTACTAGTTAAAGAAGTGTTTGCAATGTAATATGTTTCAAATTTGCGAGAATTAGAACTATTGGTGTTGTAAATGCAAACTTTTTTACTAATGTTTATTTGGAGTGGGGTAGGTGTACGTTGTGTGTAGTGGAATTATGTGGTATGTTGTGCAGTGAAATTATCTGGGAAGAAAGTATGTGGTATTTAGTGTATAGGAATTATGTAGAGTGGGATTATGTGTTATGGAGAGTAATTATGTGGTATAATAGTCTGTGTTGTGGAGTGGTAACCTCATGTTTAGTCTTCCTCGTTTCCATAGAAGCTCAACTATGAACTCAGTGAGACAAAAAAAGATGGAATCACTGAGGAGCGCGTGTGGGCCTAGTCAGAGGTATGAGCAGGGCCACTGGAATTATGTGACTGTTTGGCTGCACCGAGTTTCGCACAATTTGACATTTTCTGCATTGGCCACATAATTCATCATCTGCACCCTAATCTGCAGATTTGAACAAAAAAAGCCTTGTTTCTAGCTGAAACGAGTCAACCGTTACCAAATATGCAGCGACAAGTGTTACAGCATGGTGGAATGCCATTTGCAAACCGAGAATAGTCATGTGGTGCTTATTGCTAAATGTGTCTGTTAAATTGGTACTAATGGTGTGCAAGCCACTCTTACTTCACTCTGCGCCTCTTTTGCCTCTTTGTGCATTTCTATTGCTTCTTTCTGCACGTTTCTTTGACCTCATTCTGCAAATCCCATGTACTTTCTGCACCTCTCTTCGCTCTTTCTGCACATCTGTTGCCTCTTTCTGCACCTCATTTGCTTCTTTCTGCACCCCTGTTGTCTCATTATGCACTCGTCTTCCCTCTTTCTGTACTATTCCTGCCTGTTTTTGCATCTCACTTGCTTCTTTCTGCACTTTTCTTGTTTCTTTATTCACCTCTGTTGCTTGTTTCAGCAATTCTCCTGCCTCTTCGTGCACTTTCCTTGCCTGTTTCTACACTTCTCTTGCCTCTTTCTGCACCCTGTTGCTTCATTCTGCACTTTCCACGCTTCTTTCTGCACCTGTCTTGCCTCTTTCTGCACTTTTCCTGGATTTTTCTGCACTTCTCTTCCTTCTTTATTCACCCTCCTGCCTTTTTCTGTACCTCTCTTGCCTCTTTGTGGACCCATCCTACCTTTTTCTACACCCCTCTTGCCTCTCTCCACCCATTTTCCCTATTTCTGCACCTCTGTTGGTTCTTTCTGCACTGCACTTGCTTCGTTCTACACCTCTGTTGCTTCTTTCAGCAATTCTCTTGCCTCTTTCTGCACTTCTCTTGCTTCTTTCTACACCTCTTTTGCTTCTTTCAGCAATTATCTTGCCTCTTCCCGCACCCCTTTTGCTTCTTTCTGCACCCCTCCTGCCTCTTTCTGTACCTTTCTCGCCTCTTTGTGCACCTCTCCTACCCTTTTCTGCACTCCTTTTTCCACTTTTCCACATCTGCTGGTTCTTTCTGCACTGCTCTTTCTTCTTTCTGCACCTCACTTGCCTCTTTCTGCACTTCACTTGCTTTTTTCTGCACCTCTCTTGCCTCTTTCGGCACCTGTGTTGCCTCTTTCTGTATTTCTCTTGCCTCCTTCTGCACCTCTTAGAGGTAGTTTTAATCCCCTTGCCCTATTATGTACTAGGACCATACAGGGGAGGTCATGCGAATCACAAGGGTACCCCAACCCATAGTGTAACCTACTGTATGTAGATGTTTTCACTGTATTCTAAGTGTCTTTCAGCATAGCATTGGCTCTGGACCTGGTTAGTCAGAGTCAGTTACCTCCAGTACCCGTAAGCAAAAAGGTTTGGGGCACAGGATGACTTTGCAACGAGTCCTCTTTATGCTCCTCTGTTTGTTCTTTGTGCACATCTCTTGCTTCTTTCTGTACCTTTCTTTGTCTTTCTAGACATCTGTTGCCTCTTTCTGCATTTCTCCTGCTTCTTTCTTTGCCTTTCTTTCTCTTTCAGCACATGTCCTACCTTTGTAGGCATAGTTAGAAATTAGCATTTAAAAACCTTTGAAATTCACTGAAAAAACACAGGTTTCAGGGACGTTATAGTTAGACATTTCACTCCCACAAAACTAGACAAATTTGGCCATTATAGTTAGTTTAGCTAACTAGAACTCGTACCCCCGCAATGAACTGCTGATGATGTCACATATTACATCATTCATGACATGGTCAGTGACATCACTGATGACATCACTGATGACATCTCAAATGACATCACTGATGACATCATCCAGTGACTGTGTGTTTCTGTAAAGTTTAAATATGTTTTATATATATATATAGGCCAAGGTGTAGTGAAGAATGAATGGGTGTATAAGTGTCTGAATGGATGTTTTAGTAGGTGCGTGACTGACTGTATAAGTGAGTGATTAAATGTGTCTTAGTGAATCCATGGGTTAGTGACTGATACTGACATTCACACAGTTTAGTTTGTCAGTTGGTGTGTAAGCGGTTGCATGGATTGGTGAGTTGCTAAATGAAGGTCCAAGTGGGTTATTGATTGGGTGTATTAGTATATGTATGGGTGCCTGAGTGTCTGTGTGGGTGAGTCGGGGTGTGGCTCTGTGCATAGATGTGTGAGTGGGTGATTCACTGGGTGTATGGGTTCAAGAGTGCATCTTTGAAGGGATGTATGGGTGGGTGAGTCTGTGTATGGGTGTGTTGGTGAGTGAATGGATGCCTCAGTGGTACATGTGTGAGTAACTGCATATGTGAAAGGCAATATATGTGAGTGTTGGAGTTTATAAATGACTATATGTGAGAGTGAGTGAGTGTGAGAGTGGCTGTATGGATGAGTGTGTGCTTGTATTAGTTATTGTATAAGAGTGTAAGTATGTGTTAGTATATATTTGAATAAGTGAGGTGGAGTGTGTATAACTGTATGGGTGAGTAAATGGGAGTGTGATTGATTCTTTGCCTGACTGACTAGGTGTGTGAGTAACTCTATGGATGAATGGCGGTGTATGAGTGTCTGTACAGATATATGAGTGCATATGATAGTGCTGTATTGATGGTTGATTGCATGTATGAGTGCCTGTGTGGGTGAATGAGTGGATGTGTGTGTAGACCTTGGAATTAGTGAGTGGGTATGTACTAACTGGTATTGGTGTGTCTATGGTTTAAAAAATGGTTGTCTGTATTCTAGAGTGGGTGTATCAAAGGTTATATTAGGGTATGAGGAAGTGCATCAGATTATCACATGGATGATGTCATCAGTGATGTCATTTGAGATGTCATCAGTAATGTCATCAGTGATGTCACTGAGCATGTCATGAATGATGTAATATGTGAAGTCATCAGCAGTGCATTGCGGAGGCGCAATTATAGTTAGCTGGACTAACAATAATGGCCGATTTTCTCTGGTTTTGTGCGAGTGAAATGTCCAACTAACTATAACGTCCCTGAAACCTGTGTTTTTTCAGTGAATATATATATATATATATATATATATATATATATATATATATATATATATATTTATTGCAGCTTCCGTGAACAAAGCCTGTGCTAGGCTGAAACGCATTGGTCCGAGCGTGAAGCTGCAATAAATCCAAAATAAAAACCAAATCTTGAGTGCAGCATCTCTTGCTGAAAAATTGTCGTTTTGGGCCAAGATCCGGCCCCTATGCAGAGCCCCAGTAGATGAGCGTGTTGAGTCTAAGGGATCGTATTATGGAAAATATATATATATATATATATATATACATATATATATATATATATATATATATACACATATATATATATATATATATATATATATATATATATTCTATTTTGCATGCAAAAAACGTAACATACAATATGCAAGTATTCCTAGATATACTTTTAATTGAACAGACCAACCCAACCACAACATTCAAAGTTTCTCAAGAGTAAATGGAGCGCTCATTAAGCCCAGTCAGCCCTGAAGTTTTAAATTCAACCTCACCTCGCAACCCTTGACTCGTTTCATTAGAAAAATACCTGGAATACACACTTGCCCATGTAAATGGTGCCCAACTAATGCGTGAACTAAATATCATCTCAGCAACTTTTCCCTTATACATTTTCAGAGGACACTGGGAGGAGGATGTGGCCTAACGTCTAGGGCGGTCAACCTCAACTCTGGTGCCCCGGGTTCGAGTCTCAACAACGACGCTCAACATCATTTGATTCTGGGCAAATCACTTAATCTCTCGGTGCCTAACAAACAAACAGAATGCTTGTTTGAAGCCTCTGAAACCTTCGGGTCAAGTTTGCCCTATTTAAAACTGCTGGGGACAAAATGAGATGCTCTTTGATTGTTCAAACAGTCAATGAGATTCCGCTGAATCGTTACATTGACGGTCGAAATTTTTCCACACATGTGTAAGATGCAATTTACTACCCCTCCACGTTTATCTTTAGTGCTTCATTCCATGCTTCTATATATTAGAGAAATAATGTGTACATTTTAAGCCTGCTGGTTCTGGGTCTCCAAACGTTTGTTCTCTGTTGATAGACATTTTTTACCACTGTGCCTTCTGGGCTTAACACACATTCACAAAATACAACCCTGTAAACATGCAAGATATAGCTGCACTGAAGAGAAGTATACATTTTGTAGAGACCAGTACAGGTTGATCAGGCAATATAGAAAACCTGTTACCCAAAACATGCCTGCCAATACCATGTGTCATGATGTAAATCTGGACTATTGCTTTGAGCGCTGTGCTAATACTCTTATGCACTTTTCAGCGCAAGATCATGAAAAAACCAAATAGGCGGCTGCTCTGATTAAATAAAATAAATAAAAGAGAATTGCCTCAATCTTGACGCTGAGAACTCCTAGGATAGTATTTCATTTTAACAGAGAGCCTTCAGTGAGGCTGAAAATGCTCTGACTCCACACGACAGAGAAAAGATGGAACCAACTGCATTCCTAATCTCGTACTATTCTTAATCAATACACAACGTGTGTGCAGAAGAAGGGACTGGGATTGGTGCACAGAACACAGGCAGTACACGACTTCAGCAGACAAGCCCCAAAGACCACCCCATCCCATGCCTCCCCAGAAACTGACCCCAGTAGCTATCCTTTAATCATTTCTAACAGGTGCACGAGTCTAATTAGTTCAATGCAAGCGCTCCAATACCCAGAATGCATTAGGTTGTCACAGGTTTAGAAACAACATCCGTGAAAACATGGAGAATGCTAGACACCTGTTAAGGCAGTCCTAGTTGAATGTCCTGGAGCCCCCACCCTTCTCCTATGCCCCCAGAACATGAAGGCCATACCGCAGCCCAGGAAACCTCTGAGTAGGGAGCAGGAGGCCGCTTTTTTAGGGAAGAGAGTCGGACACCCCGATTACCCACGAGCTGCACTTGACCAGCGCATGCTCTTCACATGCTCACCTTGCACTGGCAGTTCCAGAGCATGAGTGAGCAAATGAATGAAGAACACCCAAACTGCAGGGCAGGAGTAGCAGTAGGCTGGAAGGACCAGGAGTGTCGGGTGGGGGAGAGGACCAATAGTACACGATTCCAGCAGGCACCTAAACCCTCATATTCAGACTGACTAGAAACCTCCTATGCTGGCTAGGTCAGAAAGCCACAGGGGCAGGGAATATCTATAACTAGTGCAGCAGGTGCAGTGGCACCAAGACCCAGTGATAGGAAGTACTCACTACACCCCCATTATTGTAAAATGTTACTACTAAAGCACAGGTAATTGAATCACAGACCATTTCTCATGTTCAGTGCATTTAAGAGGTGATAATATAAATAGAGAAGAAAGACCGCGCTTACTGAAAGAGAAGGTAGGCATCCAGCATTGTAAGGAAGAAACAATCAGAGAGGGACCCCCTGTTGATGACTCATAACATAACACGTGTATTGGTAATGCACACTTATCACCCATGGGTCTCAAGGTGCTGAATGACAGATGTTTATTGTTACCCAACTAAATGCTACTCATTTTATCGACCTCAGATCGATGAAAGGCCGAGTGGACCTGCCGGGATTTGAACCTGTGACCATGAGGTCCAACACAGGCCACTGCAGTGAATACATTTGACCACTAAACCCAGACCCAGCTAGCACTCACTGTGGGCCGGTGGAGCCAAATTTAGTATCTGGGTATAAGTATTTCTTTTTCTTTATTTTAGGGCTCTGGAATTTGATTTTTGTTTGTTTACAGTACACATAATCAATACTATGCAGCAGTGACTCTCGAAACGAACCTTTTGCCACCTTCATTTGACTTTTTTAATTAGAGAGCTTTGCCTAGTAGTCACTGCCACTGGATTTTTGCATACAATATTATTTTTTTAATGAAAGTATTCTAGCTCTGCTACTTGGGAAAGGAAGGACTGCTTCTGGCTTCTTTCTGAATAAATAGGAGTTACCTTAATGTTTTCTTCCAAACCTCTGCTGCAGAACTGGGCCTTGCCTAAAGCGAGGAACTTGTATTTTAGTCCTTCTGCACGCCCTCTGCTTGTCCCAGTCCACCCTCCAGATAGGATCGTACACCAGACAAATTAAAACAATGAGCTGTCTGGAGTAGTGTAGTATCCTTTAATCCGGTTTTTTTAACAGTCTCCCCTCTCCCGCCGCTCATTCCTTTTGCGTATATGTGCCTTGGATCCTGCTGTATATGTATTGTATATGCATTCTTGGAACTTCAATGGGGTAAAGTTCTGCATTAGTGGAACCCTGGGATGGAAGGTTGAGATGGAATCTTGTGGGGTGATGGTGAGGGGAACTGCTGACCATGGAAGTTGGAACTGGCGGTTACTGAAAATATAGTCTTTGTTGAACCTACCTCGGCTGACATATTTGTTCATCCTTCTACAGAATCTGAAATTCCAATGTAGACTCAAGAACTTTAAATTCTTTCTTTAGATCTTTGAATATGTCAAATTCTGTGTGCAGATGCCGATATTTTCCTTTAACCTTTAAGCAAGAGATTTATTCCCCACTCCTACAAGTTTTATTAATAGTCAGTTCAATTGACCATGTTCAAGGTAAGGGGCATCATTGACGAATACATTTATTAATAGAAACAAAGGGGCAACTACAATAATTGCAATAAACTAATGTAGCGCAGTGCAGCAAGCAATTTTGCCTCACCGCGCCACGTTAGTTTGGAAGCACGGGTTTGCAACATATTTGCAACAATATGTCGCATCTCTGTCCCTCCCACTGCGCTCAAGCAAAAACTGCTGCCATGCACCGGCACAGGCACCCTTGCACCATGGTGCAAGGATGCCTGCGTCACAGGGATGACTGTTTATGTGCAGTAAGAGTTCCCTTCATGCACATAAACAATCAGACATGGCGTTTTACAACTTCTATGTGTGCTGCATTAGCACACATGCAGCCAGATTCATCAAGCTCAATAGCGCTCGCAAAGGGCCAGATTCTGAGAATCTGGCCCTTTGCGAGTGCAATTTTTGCATTTGGGATTCATCATCCCAAATGCAAAATTCGCTAATAAAGAATTCTCACATTTGCGAGGAATTGCATTTAAGGAATCTCTATTTGAGATTCCTTAAATACAATTCATTAACCATTTTTACATTGCAAATTCGCAATTTTTGGTCGCTATTTACCACGAAGTCTGACTTCGTGGTAAATAGCGAAAAAAATAGAACAAAGCACTTTAGTTCATTTTTCTCAATTGCATGTTACACACACACGTCCTTTGGACATGTGTGTGCGCAACACCTGTGTACATTTGCATATCAGGGGTGCTACAGGGTGTCCTTTGGACACCCCTGGCTCCCTTGAATTCGCATCCTTATTTGCGATTAGCCTGTAGGCCCATAGGAATGAATGGGAAGTTATTCCTTATTTGCGATTAGCAATTAGCTAATCGCAAATAAGGAAGCTGTAGGAATCGCAATAAATATTGCAATTCCTACATGATTCCCGTTTTGCGAGTCTGTAATAGCGATTCCTTATGAATCGCTATTATAGACTCGCAAAACGGGTCTTTGATGAATCTAGCTGATGGAGCTTGTAAAACGTCTTTATTTAAAGGATTTTTTATGTTCAGGAAGGGACACCTTCCTGTACATAAATAATCACCAGAGGTGATTTCCTCTTTCTATGTGTGCTGCAGAATGTATAGAAAGAGGAAAAAACAAAGAGAAATTAATACATTTCTCCTCGTTGCGCCTCCCTACGTCTCCCCTGGGGAGGCGTAGCATTTAGACGCATTTTCAGATTTACGAATTCTTGTAAATTTGGAAATGTGTCTGGTTCCATGGGTGTTACATGGGAACACCCATGGATAGTGACGCGTGTAAAGGGGCCATATTTACAAGGACAGGAAAAGCCACACAGGGTGGCTTTTCCTGTCCTTGTAAATATGGGGCAGAGAAAGGCTGCGGGTGTGTCACAAAAAGTGACGCACTGCCAGCGCAAGGGGCTTGTAAATATGCCCCAATATCTTTAATGATGTAGGTTCAGAACTCTTTTGTCACCACAAAGTAATTTCCAGAAACCCTGTTCTTTTAATGTTTGGGTTCCTGGTTGTATTTTGAGATGCAATTTAATATAAAATGAATGAGAAATATATTGCGTTTTTGGCCTCCGCCTGTTAAAGTTATGGTTCTTTGCAACATTGAGGTGCAGGCTCACATTGTAAAGTTATTTACAGATATGCCTGAAGGAGGGTGAAATGTAGCTGGAAAGAGGTGGAGGATATTAATAGGTCCGGCATGCTTTCGAAGTCTCAGTGTGCAAGTAGCAAGAGAACATTATTGTGCCAGGCCAGTCATGTTTTCCTTTCTAATACTTCCAAAAGTAAAATGTGATAGGTGCTGACAGGGAAACGCTATGATTTCATAGCACAAAATTGGACAGTGAACCTGGATTTTCCTGACAATCTACGTGGAATTGGGTGCACAACCTCTATTACTTCTTCAGAGCAGTTGCACACCGCATTCACGATTTACAATCGTCTCCTGAAACTCAAATACATCTATTCAGTGCCAAGTCGAATAAAATAAAAGCTGTCAGTCGCTTCATGTTTCTATTAATGATCTGTATATATCTCCAGGCTGAGAGCATATAGGAGCTTCCTTCATGAACTGCGGCTGCGGGCAATGTGCATTCCAGGAGTTATAAATAAGCTGCATGGACCACTCAGCAGAGCCCTAAGCACCCAACAAGAGGGCGAATGATGAGCGGATTAGGTAGTTAGACCATTTGCACCCACCCCCCACAACTCACTCGACAGAAATTTATGAATAGATCAATTGTCCTTGTTTGCTCCATGTCCCTAATTTAAACTCTTACTGAACCAAGAACGCAGGCAACCATCAGTCGTTAATGCCAGTATTCATATTGGCTGACGCCATTTCACGTATTCTTATCTTATCAGCTGGGCCAACCCCACGATTCCGCACAGTAAGCTTATAAGGATAAGCATACTACCTATGATTTATGTTTATGTAGTATCTTTGTCGGGACCACATTGGTTTCAAATGCTCTGGGTAAAAAAATCGCTATTTAATTTGCCATTCACTTGCAAGGTATTAATCAATAATGGTGAGCAGTCTTTGGGCCCAATTCAAATAAACTAAGATGCTTGGTCTACACTTAGACCAAACATCTAAGTTTACGGCTTTGGTAATGCACAAAGGGCATTTACAAGTACTGGGCCTTAGTTTTGCGCTGCCGTTGCGTCATTTTTTGTGACGCATTGGCGACGTAAAACATGCCCCCTGTTGCGCCCTATTTACAAAGTGATGCATCTAAGCAGATCCGTTACTTGGTAAACCCCAGCACTATATTATACCTGCGTCAGGTATAATGTATGCAGAAGGTAGCGTTCCAACGCAAGTAAGCCTCGTAGAAGTGATGCAGTGAAATCTATTTGATTTCACTGATGCCACTTCTAGGACGCAAATGCGTCAAAGACTTACGCCTGCCATGATGCATATGCATAGCCCTCCCCCTGTATTGCTGGAGTTGCGTCATGCTTCAGACACAACTCCAGCAATGTGTCATTTTTGCACATACAGATACAGTGAAACTGACGTATCTGCCATTCCTTGTGACATGATGCATCATACAGTAAATATGGTGCATCCCTCATGTCGCAAGAGGGTGCAGTTAAAAGTGACGCATTGCTCTTTTCCCGCAGCGATGCGCCACTTTTCATAAATGAGGCCCAATATCTTTATGTCCGCATTCGGGGTACAGATCCACCCGGAGGGCAGACATAAAGATAGCACTCGTAAATGCCCTTTGTGAATTCCCAAAGTCGTAAAGCTAGAGGTTTGATCTACGTTTAGATCAAACATCTGAGGGCCAGATTCACAAGGTAAACTTACACTTTATGTGAGTTTACTACTTTCTGATATTCACAAAGGTAAACTTAGACCAAAAGTCTAACTTTCTTAGTAGTAACTTACATTTGTGAATACCGAAAAGTAGCAAACTTAAAAAAAAATTGTGTGAGTTTAACTTTGTGAATAGGGCCAATGATTACCTCTGTGAATCGGGCCATGTATTTTTCATAGAAGCAATTTGAAGTTCGTCAGCAGGTGGATAGCGTGTCTGGTTCGATATTGTGATCAGGTAGTGAACAGGGGTGAGTGCAACTCGTGCAATTCTGTATATTGTAATCACACATAATTAGCCCAAAGTTCTGCAAGATTACATGAAAAGAGTAATCTGAATTAGGACAATTTTTCAGTGCAAAAATTGCAAGGATGCAATTAGTGCAAAAAAAATATTGCTATATGCAACATACCAGCTGCTCATGCTCGCTAAATGTGCACTTGGCGTGGGATTTCCCTCCAAACTTAGGGGCTCATTATGATGGCGGGCGGACATCAGTCCGCCGGCCACCATAATGGTGATGGGACCGACCGCCAGACGTACGGCGGTCACACCGGCCCAATTAGGATGCGGCCGCCATGCCGGCAGGCGCATCGTGCCCTTTCACCATTGCGGACGGTGTTGCTGTCTGCAGCATCGTCCGCAATGGTAAAAGGGCATGCACAGCATTTCCCTGCACCGAGTGGTAGGCAACATGGGTACCCCCGACATGCACCCTCCCACCCCCCCCGGGGGCCCACAACGGGCTCCCAAAGCCAATCCCCGCTGGCCTTTCCAAGGCGGCGGCATCGCCATGGAAAGTCCTGTTACCCACCCACATCATAATATGGCTGGAGGTGCTTGCTAGGCACCGCCACCATATTACTGGCCCAGCTCCACCCGGCCGGCATTTGTAACGATTGCCGACTGGCGGAAAAGCAGCAGACGGACTTTGCGTCCGCCGCGATGCCCACCGCCATCATAATGTGGCGGGAGTATTTCTCGTTACGATGGCGTAATGGTCGCCACCGCCGGCTTGGGGGTGGTGATCGTTACGCCATCGTAATGAGCCCCTTACTTCCAACATTAAGGGCCAGATGTATTAACAAGCCATTTCAGGAGCTCCTATTTGCGAATCCTAGAGATTGGCAATGAGAAATTGCAAAACAGAATGCATGAAAGTGTATTTAACACTTTCTGCGATTCCTAGGGGATCGCAAATGACCTAACTCATGAATATTAATGAGGTAGGTCGCAATGTGCGACCCCTAGGATTCGCAAAAATCACAGGGATGGTGGCCTGCTGGGGTCAGCAGACCACCATGTTCGTGGTGGCTTTTAACTAAAGCGATACCAAAGGGGATGATGGACGGAGTGTTTGAGCAAATCAAACACTCACCCCCAGACAACTGATCTGGATTTAATCCACCACCATTCTTTAGCTCACTCCACCACCCCAGTTCAGACATGGCCATATGCAAATAAGCCTGACCCTGTGCCTCATGGGAACAGTCCAACCCGAACTGCCAAGCCATGTCTTCCCTGGCCCGGAAACAAGCAACCTGGGACTGGTTTTGGGTTCATAACCCTCATCAGCCAGGCTATCTTGTATCCAGTGGCAAAGTGAGCAAGGGACCCACGTCTGGGCCTACCCTGCCAACTTAGGGCGAACAAAGCGATACCAAAGGGGATGATGGACAGAGCGTTTGAGCAAATCAAACACTCACCCCCAAACAACTGATCTGGGTTTAATCACCATAATTCTTTAGCTCACTCCACAACCCCAGTCCAGCCCGAACTGCCAAGCCATGTCTTTCCTGGACCGGAAACAAGCACCCTGGGACCGGTTTCGCGTTCATAATAAAGCAATCTTTTTTTTGTGAAGCAGCCCTTTTTCCTTAACTCCTTCGATGCTGATGACGGAACCGCTCCGTCATCAGCTGCGGTGGCGCTGTGCTGATGACGGAGCGGTTCCGTCATGGCCTGCTCGGCACGCCTGCGCGGCGCGGATTCCGCGCCTGCGCTGAGCGTTCTATTGAGCGGGGCGGGCCATGACGGAACCGCTCCCTCATGAGCACAGCTCAACCGAGGCTGGTGACGGAGCGGTTCCGTCACCAGCATGCGGCCGCCACGCAGCCGCCCCGCCCCCTTAGTGCTGCGGCGCAATAGCCGCCGCAGTGAAGAGGTTAAAGGAAAATGGGATTAAAACGTTTCCTTTCATTTTTACAGAAAATGCATTTGCTGACATTCACAAAGGGGAAGGGGACCCTTGGGGACCCCTTCCCATTTACAAATTAGTATTGGAAGTAGGTGGTAAAATGCAAATGCTTTGCAACCGCCTTTCAGTCGCAAAACATTCATGCAAACATATGCAATTTGGTAATAGGAAGGGACGCCCTAAACACTCGCCTTCCTAAAAGCGAATCACAAACCCATTTTGCGATTCGGTAACATGTTACCAAATCGCAAAATAGGGTTTGCTGCATCAGGAGAGCCTTTTTTTGCAAATAGGCCGTTTGCAAAGGCAAAAAATGCTTGATGCATCTGGCCCTAAGTGCGAAACACTCGCAAAGCACACTACCACCCGGCAGCAGCAGAGGGGCACACGAACCGGGGAGAACCACGCTCCCCACAAGACAGCGAGTCAGATAAACGCCCTTTTGCCATGCCCTGCCTCCAGGTGGACCTAAAAACCTCTCGCATTTCCCGCTCCATGGGAAACACTCGCAAAGCTCACTACCTACCGGCAGGAGCAGAGAGGCATACAAATGGGGGAGAACCACGCTCCCCACAAGACAGCGGGGCAGATAGACACCCTTTCGCCATGCCCTGCCTCCAGGTGGACCTAAAAACCTCTTGCGTTTCCCGCTCTGCGGGAAACATTTGCAAAGCTCACTACCTACCGGCAGCAGCAGAGGAGCACACGAACAGGGAGAGCAAACACTCGCAAAGTTCACTACCTACCGGCAGCAGCAGAGGGGCACATGAACAGGGGAGAACCACGCTCCCCACAAGACAGCGGGACTGATAGATGCCCTTTCGCCACGCCCTGCCTCCAGGTGGACCTAAAAACCTCTCCATTTCCCGCTCCGCGGGAAACACTTGCAAAGCTCTCTACCTACCGGCAGCAGGAGAGGGGCACACAAACGGGGGAGAACCACGCTCCCCACAAGACAGCGGGGCAGATAGACGCCCTTTCGCCACGCCCTACCTCCAGGTGGACCTAAAAACCTCTCGCGTTTCACTCTCATAGCTCACTACCTACCGGCAGCAACAGAGGAGCACACAAATGGGGGAGAACCACGCTCCCCAAAAGACAGCGGGGCAGATAGACGCCCTTTCGCCACACCCTGCCTCCAGGTGGACCTAAAAACCTCTCGCGTTTCCCGCTCCGCCGGAAACACTCGCAAAGCTCACTACCTACCGGCAGCAGCAGAGGGGCACACGAACAGGGAGAACCACGCTCCCCACAAGACAGCGGGGCAGATAGACACCCTTTTGCCATGCCCTGCCTCTAGGTGGACTTAAGCAGCCTCCCATCCCAGTCCCGCGGGACGCGCGCGGTCGGGCATGCGCCGGGCGAAGCCCGGGCCAAAGGCGGGCCGGTTTGAGCCCGTTAGAGAACGTTCGAGGACGGGACGGGGCCTTTCCCTAACATCTTATTTAGAGGTTAGTGTGAAGCTCAATTATTGTTACTAACCACTACAACTGTCATCGCTTGTTATAGCAAGTAAACACCAAGGTCGTGATTGTATTCGATAAAACTTGTAATCGATATAATGGCGTCACCCCTGGGGAGGAAAGGAAGAAAATCCTTGACTGGTGGCTCCCTAGTGGGAACCTTGGACCAGTTCCTGATAAGAGCGTCCTCAATCCTAGAAAATTAAATTGTTCAGACAGAAAAAAGACTGTCCTTGGATATTGCTTTGGAAAAGCGCTCCTCATTGGGTTTACTGGCACAGGCACGGTCACCGGTGCATCCTCATGCCTTAGAATCTAGCGAAGTAAGTCGCGCCGGCGGGAGGGAAGGAAACTGTGCACCGCAGTATGAAGAAAGCCAACCTTGCCTCCCAGTACCTGATGAAGCAATCCTTTGCTGCATGACTGCACAGAGGCAACCCAATAGTACCAACACAGAATCAACGGCTCAGTGTATTAAGACTCGGTCTGCATCTAACACCAAGCAGGCCCTGCCCAGCCAATTGGTCGATCAAAATCCTAAGAGCCAAAGTTCATAAAAGGAAACGCGGGGGCGCTATCGCTAAAGGGAAAAATCCAAAGAACCGGAAAATCAACACAGATAACAGGAATGTTATATCACCAGTGCTCTCGAGACCAGACTCTGGCCATCTCACCAGTGAAGTAATAATTCTGCCTACGTCTCCTAATGAAGAGCTACCTGCTGAGATGGGGAGGGACTTTTGGACAAAATTGGAATCTATTTTCAAAAAAACATGCCTCCCAATCTATGACAGGCTAGACATAATCGAGAGCAGACTAGCATGCCTTGAATTATCATTTGCCTCGACTCAGGCACAGTCCATATCACGGTCTAAAGGTCCTAGCGACAACCATTTAACCGACAAACCTACTGATAACCTTATTGTCAAACCTGTGGACGTTGCAGTTGTTGTTGTTCCTCAGCATACCCCCTCTTACCTTGCTTGGGAACCCAGGCTGTACCTAGTCAAACTGTGTGGAATGGTGAGGTGGGAGGAGGGAAGTTGCTAGTCCATATCACGGTTTAAAGGTCCTAACGACAACCATTTAACCGACAAACCTACTGATAACCTTATTGTCAAACCTGTGGACGTTGCAGTTGTTGTTGTTCCTCAGCATACCTCCTCTTACCTTGCTTGAGAACCCAGGCTGTACCTAGTCAAACTGTGTGGAATGGTAAGGTGGGAGGAGGGAAGTTGCTAGGGAGGAATAACATACCTCCCAGGCAAATTTGGATACTCCTCGAATGCCATTGGTAAAAAGGCTTCCTTGTATTGATCTCCCTCCAGAATCCATCCCCTATGTGGTGGTACTTGCAGGGGTCACTCCACTGAGTCAGGATAAAAGGGAGGAGTACAAGGACCTTAAGAATAAGTGTATCTATTGGCTTAATTCTAATCGCCCCTTGCCCCCGAATGTATCAGCCGAAATCTTGTTCGCAAGGCGTGTCGACTGGGTGGGCTCCCAAAGTAAGTCCATTGAGGGGGACTGTATTATTATCAACTTTAGGGACAGAAAGGCCGCTGAATATATCTGTGACTGGCCCGTGGTAAGCTCAGCAACCTCAATACGCTCCCTACCCTTTACTTATTTCTATCATGCACCACAGCAGCCCATTTTGAACAAGCCATTAGTAAGGGGTTTAGAGCATCGTGCTAACAAAGAGGAAGGAATAAGGTTTCATAATGGTTTTGACAGGCTGTCAGGGTTGGAAGATTGTGATTGACAGTCTTGCCTGCCCAGACCTGGGGCTCACCACCTAGAACTCACCCAGTGTACTGAAAGTAGGGGAATTGACTCATCTGTGGGTAGGGTTAATGGTGACGCTGAAACTTCAGTAGCTAGCCTAACTAATATGGCAGTAGAATTAGAGAATAGCGTCCTATTCTTATCAGGTGCCGAGAGACAACTACATCCACCTAGAGGGGCAACAGTTTTGATTCTTCCTTCTACCCCTTATAACAGGGATAGCCAGCCTGACCTCCCACCCAGGGTGGAAATAGCTTTAAGGATCCCTTCTGGGTCTGATAATAGGGATAGCCAATGTGACTTTTTAGGAAGGTTAAACACCGTTGGTGGTTTGTCTCATGGAAATGGGACAACCTCAATGATATCCTGGAATCTAGCGGGTTTGGGTTCAAAATTAGTCTCACCTGAGTGGTCGGATTTTATCGAAAAATTTGACATCTGCCTTTTCCAGGAGACATGGATAGTAGATCCTGTCTTTCGTGTTGGTTATCTTAATTTTTATGTCCCAGCATCCAAAAAGACAGGGGTCGCCCAACTGGGGGATTAACCATTTGGGCGAGGCAAGATTTAGGGTGTAAAATCCAGCAGCGCCCAGTATGTAATAATGACATTCTAGCAGTGAGATTTGGCCAGGAATCAGCCTAGAAATTTTTAATGTCTATGCGCGAGGTCATCCAGGGGGGAAAAACCCTGAGGTTGTAACTGTTCTGGAAGAACTGTTAGCGATTATGCCCCCGAATACCTTGCCTCTCGCAGCGGGGGATTTTAACACAACCTTTGAGACCCTAGGGCATGACGATTACTATATCACAGAAGAGGATGATTCTAGATGGGGTGTTCCTGCCCTTGAGGTAGCTCCCATAAAAAAATGGACAGAGGCGGCAATTCAGTTGAAAGGATTGTGCATGGTTAACCATCTGATGGCAGCTAATGGGCGCTCTTCATCAGATAGACTAGGTAGGAACACCTTCGACAATGGCCTTAGGTCTAGTCAGTCGTATAAACTACTTGCTTGTGCACCTAAGGCTATGGCCCTATCTTGTTGATATGAGGTAACCAACCGCATAGAGAGTGATCATAATCCACTCACCACTATTTTTAATTTGTCCCTCGCCGTGGGTATACCATCCCCCCAGGGAGCAATAGTGTCCGACCATGTTTTAACCAACGATATGCGCCACCTAAAATGGAGCAGAATCGTTGAACATCCCGAAATAGTAGCTGCAAATAACAAAGATGTAACCAATGCACTGACTGACTGTTAGTGTGGATTCCCGTTCTAATGTGACGGATATCCATACCAAACTTTTTGAGGGTTTAAATATCTATTTTTGTAGGCCCAACGCAGGAAGGAGTGCAAGGGGCAGCAAATCGTCGGGATGGTATAATTCAGCCTGCCGAAAAGCTCGGGCTAGCCTTGGCAGTGCTCTAAAGACAAGAGATACATTTAAAGTAAGGACAGCACGGCCTGCTATAGGAAAGCTAAGCTGGAGGCAAAAAAGAGCTGGGACGAGGAGAAGCGGAAGGATCTTAAAGACACTTGTGCGGCTAAGAATCCCAAATTGTTCTGGGACATATTCAAATGGAATCGGGGAGGTTGTCCGGATCGCCCACAGAACAATGTGGCTCAGCACACCTGGGTCAACTATTTTAAGCCACAGTATGCCAGGAGCAGTGACGATGAGCTTTACGAACCGCTCCCGCATATTTACTATGAGGGGGTGGTCTTTACTCCTGCAGATGTTGATAGGGCATTGGATGCAGTAACCGGGGGTAGAGCGCCGGGCATGGATGGCATCACAGCAGACGTTTTTGTTAATGACAAACAAACTTGGCGACAATACATTGCACATATTGCAAATGCAATTGCCTGGGGAGCAGACGTCCCGCCCTCCTGGAAGGGGGCGGAAATCATTCCAGTATTCAAAAAGGGCGACAAGTCAGTAGCTGGTAACTACACGCCAATCAGTTTAATAGTTTCGGTGCAGAAGGTCATGGGCCGATTGGTCCTGTTTAAGATTCAGACATGGATAGATGATAATGACATCTTGAGTCCCATGCAGGCCGGCTTCCGCCGCCGAACTAGTACAATAGACCAAGTTTTTTGCTTCATTACCTTGTACTGGAGGACGGTGGTCTTAGGAAAGGGGGCCCTTTACGCGGTATTTGTCGATATAAGGGCAGCTTTCGATTTAGTTCCCCGTGAAAAGCTATGGCAAGACCTGGGAGAAATGGGGATGGCCCCAGAGCTGCTGTCCTTAATCATCCGGTTACACGAGGACAACTTTGCACGGGTCCGTGGGGGGGTAAAGGAGAGGTGACGGAAGACTTCCCTGTTGGCAGGGGTGTGCGACAGGGATGCGTTATGGCACCTACCCTGTTCTCACTCTTTGTCATAGGGGTGGTCGACTTTCTTTTGCTGACCCCCACGGACGCTCCGGTGCTGGCAGGGTCATACATCCCAATCCTTATGTTTGCGGATGTCACTTTAATAATCTCCAAGACTCCAAATGGTTTACAAAAGGCCCTCCAGCGATTTGAAGAATTCTGCAAACTACATGGCCTAGAAGTAAATACAGCTAAGACTAAGTTTGTCATTTAATGAACACAAGTCGTTTAGGGGCAATGTGTTGATGGATAATTTACCTCTGGAACAGGTTGAGTCCTTTACATATTTGGGCCTCACCTTACAGAAGGATATGCAATGGAAAAGCCAACTTGACCGGGCTGTTTTGGCGCATAAACAGCAAGCAGGAATCCTCCTAACTAAGGGGCCTATTATGATTGCGGTTTTTCCGCATCCTCGGGGCCGGCGGAAGCCACCGCCGGCTCGGAGGATGCGGAAAAACCGCAGCGGACCCACCAAAGACCCACTGCCACATTAGGATGGCTGGTGGGTCCTGGTTTCCGTCCACAGCTTTTCCGCCACGGTTGGCTTACAACCGCGGCGGAAAAGCTCTAATATGGTGGCGGTGTCTCTCAGACACCGTCCCCCATATTAGGAAGGGCTTTAAAAAATGCTTTTCCGCTGCAGGTTTTCCGCCGTGGAAAAGCATGTGTAACTTCACTGCGGGGGCCCGTTGCGGGTCCCCTAGGTGAATGGAGGGGTGGGGGGTGCACATTGGGGGTACCTATGGTACCCACCTGCATTTGTATGCAGAAAGCGGCAGGCACCACACGGTGCCTGCCGCTTTCTGCATACAAATGCAATGTATGCATTTTTACCATTGCGGCGGATGCAGCTTGAAGCCGCACCCGCCGCAATGGTAAAAATAGAGGATGTAACCGCCAGTGTGGCGGTCACATCCTAATTGCACAGGAGGGAACTCCGCAGGCAATGCGGAGGTTCCCTCCTGCTCTATGGTGGCGGACGGACTCAGGTCCGTCCGCCATCATAATCAGCCCCTAAGTTCAAGACCTCACTGACAAAACCAATTAGTCCAGTTTTAGATATTTACAGGATGAAGGTCCTAAGCTCCGCCCTATATGGGACAGAGCTGTGGGGGTTCGAAAACTTGAAATGTTTAACTATTGGAGAATGCGTTCTTACGCAAAGTAACAAGCCTCCCTCAAAGCACCACCCTAAGACCGCTACTGCTGGATCTTGGCAAAAAGCCTGTGGTACACCTAGCGAATTTCCGTCCTTTATTATATTGGCGTAGGCTATGGGGCACGGAGGAACTAGTGCATTACACCAGGGGTCTCATGGATGTCATAAAAACTGACTCATTCCATAAAATAACATGGTTAAAGGAGATAAGATGCCTCCTAGGGAAGCTTGTGAAGTTAGAGCTCTGGAATGATCCTTTGAATGCGGTGTTCCCTTCGAAGGAAAATTGAAAGAAAGGTATTGGGAACTGGTATTTACATCAGTGAGTTCTCATGGCCTTTCAACCCACCTTACTGGTCGTTTTCTCGAATTCAAGTCCCATCCAGTTTGGAAAGGTATTGGGACATGATCGAGAAACCTTACGACTGTCAACTGAATTTTCAATTAAAGGTGGGTGCTCTTCCAACTCGAGATTTTACCTGCAGATGGGGAGGTTCTAGTAATGACAAATGTGGCAAGTGCCAAGAACAATGTGAAACAGTGGGCCATATACTATTTTTTTGCTACTTGTACACTGTCCCGCGTAATGTCTGGATAAAGCCCATTTGTCATGCAATGGGCATCAGAAGATACGCAGTAGCCTTGCGAATACTGTGCTCAGATCCCGCCCCTCCTATCGCTAAAGCTGTAGCGAAGTTTCTAAGCTGGGCTTGGCGAATCCGTTTGAATATATTGCCCCAAGTGACCAGTGAGTGATTGCCTATTACATGTTAAGTTTTATGATGACTTGCTATTTCAAGATCTCCTGCCAACCAGATTTATGTTACGTGTTTCCCTATGTAGTGCAAGATCTGGCATTTTTTTATTGTATCATTATATCTGCAAAATGAATTAATGGTCGTTTTTAAAAATATTTAAGCGAATTAATGGAATCTTTTATAAAAATATTCGATGGTTGTAGAATGATTTAATTGCATTTTAAACATTTTAGATATTTAAAAATTGGTTCTTAAATTGTATTTGTAGGATGTGCTTTTATGACTTAACTGTCGAATAATGTTTTGTGAATTGAATTGGCTATTTTCCAAGCCGAAATTGCAACCTCATGTCCAAAAAGGATATGAGCACGCATTTTGTTCTAAGAAAAAGCTCTAAACACAACAGAACCCTAATAGTGAGTCGGAGCAGCTGCTAACGCTCACTAAAGGTGCTCTTGTGGTAGAGTTGGTTCCCCCTACATTACGTTAAAATACATTGACAGGCCTAATCTCATTAGCATTGGTAATTCTGTGCCAAAGAGTAATGCGAAATTACAAAAATTACTCCCATGCCTAGTAGTGACAGTTGGTTCATCCTTATTTTAAATATATCAAATCAAAAACTGTGCATGGTATTTTTGTGCTTCTACAGCTGCATTGTGTTAACCAAGAAGCTATTAGCATTCAAAAATATCAACATAATAATGACAGGAGAGCAGAATATGTTACAAATCATTGCCTTACACATGACTGAGCAAGGAGGTGCGAAAACAATCTATAGTATTAAAGAAATAAAAATATATAACATTAAGAAAGTATGTATTTCTGTTGAAGGGTAATGTAACACATTTAAAATGACTTGAAAATTATGACCATTTATTTTATGTTTGCCTGAGTTTCATTTAACTTTTGACAAACCCTGACACATGCAGGAAAAAAAGACTTTATTTGCTTTATTCAAATTCAAATTCAAAATCTTTATTTCGGTTAAAAACAAAGCATAAAAGAGTCATACAATAATACAAAGCAATCTCTTAAAACGTCCATCAAGTTCAAGCAATATCAATGGCTGGGTGAAAAAAGGTAGCACATGCATGATTGGCACATGAACAAGCCATGGACTCGATTCAAGTTCATCTCCAGGGGGACTCACAATTTCATCAAGCATTAATCAATACTTTTTAAAATCAATCCATCAGGTTCTGTGCAATGCAAGCATAAATGGGGAAGGGGAATACAATATTAGGAGTTTATTTGCTTTATTGCAAACTGTTCCTTCGGATAGCCAAATTACAGTATCTTTGCATGATAGAAATTCAACCGGAAAGTGCAACTATGTTTAAGTTAAGATTAGCAAAATAAACACTGGCATGCATCTGGCTTTAATGTGGCAGCACATGTAAATTTAAGAATTCACAAATTCTATTGTATTCTGCCTCCCCTATTGGCTCTGCAAGTGCTGGATAGAATCAATCATAGTGGTTTATAAAGCACACAGCTGCCAACCGGCGTCCTGGCACTAGAACACAAAATTGAAGGATTAATCCTAGTCAAGGAGCCATGTCTTGAGCTGTGACCTAAACAGGCTTTCCTTCTCAATGCAACAAAACACTTAAGGGAGCTTGTTCCAGGCCTTGGCGGCTAATGCCTTGAAGGAACAGTCTCCTCTGGTTTTCCAATGAAACTGGGGACATTTTAAAAAGAGCATGTTCTGAGCGCAAAGTGAATCTTGGCAAATAATGTCTAAGTCTGCAGCACAAATAGCTGAGGGTCAACTAGTGTAAGGCATACAATTCAATAACTAATGCTTTAAAATGGTATGTTTATCAACAGGGAGCCAGTGAAGTCTTTTCAGATGTAACCAGACCAAATGAGATTTAAGCAGTGGCGTAGCTCGGCCTATGGCCGCCTGTGGTGGTCCCTGCGTTTGCTGCCCTGCAGCATCCCCACTGAAGAGCGGGGGGTGCTGGTGAGATTCAGGGGCAATTGCCGCCCTGCAACGGCCGCAATGTAGAGTGGGGGGGGGGGCGATTGCCACTCCCAAGATGGCAGGTAAGAGCAGGAGGAGACTGCCGCCCCTAAAACTCGCGCTGCCCGGGGCAGACCGGCCTCCTTGCACCCCTTGCTATGCCACTGGATTTAGGCAACCCGAAAATCAACCTTGCTGCCGCATATTGCTCAATCTGTAGTGGATTAAAAAGATAAGCATAATCTAATCTTGCAGTTATGGCAGCATGTACGATGATTTTCATAGCATCTAATGGGACATACTTCAGTGTTTTTTTAATGCTGTTACTGTGGCAAAACAGGAAGCTGCAACAGCATAGATGGAATGGAGAGCGTTATCAAATGTAACTTCTAAATTTCTTACCACCACCATGGGTGGAAGAGGGGGTCCAACTTCCACTGGCCACCAGTCATACGGACAAGAACAAAAATAGTCACCAAAAGAAAGATCTCAGTTTTGGAGGGGTTTCACTTTAGGCAATTCCTGTTCATCGAGTTAACCACTTCTAACACATTGCATGAGCTGAACTGGCTCATCTAAAGCTTGCTTACCAAAAGAGAAGACAAGCTGAGTCTCGTTGACATGTGAAATTAAACTAAAACCATATTGCTTCAGAATGTATGCTAGAGGTGTCAAGTGCACATTAAATAACGTAGGGCTCAAGGATCTGACTGATCTTTTTTTTATCATTTTTGATATACCAAGAGTATTGAAATGATTAAAGATGTGGACCCAGCATTGGCACAGACAGTCAGACTTCCTTAGCCAATGCTTGTTCTGTGCTGCCAGTTCTGTCTTCGCCAATGCTGGCAGAATCGCGGCATAAATTCTGGAAAAGTGAAGAGTGGTGGACAGCCCTCTTGTAATGATATTTGTTTATTCTCCTAAGATGAACATCCCATGGTGGAGAGATGCAACAAGACTCTCGCTTTCCAACAGTATTAAAATGTTTGGATCACTTTAACATACAGGTTTGCTTAATGATCAGATTGAGATCAGGGACCTAAATGTAAATCCCAGTCAGAAGAGCATTCTAAGGGGCCGATTCCGATTTAGGCCGGAAGGGCCCTGAACCATGTTTGCAGCCCTTCCGACCGAATCGGTCAGTGCCAGCCGGATTCCTTCCCGACCAAGCCATTCTGATGGGCTCAGCCGGGAAGGGATCCAACTCGGATTTCCGGATTGCGGACGACAGGCTCGGACAGCCTGTCCGCAGTCCGGAAATCCTCCAGTACTCCTCCGGTCGCCTCTATGCGACCGAGGGAGTACAATGGCAGCTCTTCACTGCCTTTTCGTGCCGATCTGTCCGGCACGAAAAGGCAGTCGGAAGCTGTCTCTGGGGGCCCCCAGCAGGGCCCCCATGGGTGTGAGGCCACACCTATGGTGCCCCTCCGTTGATCCCTGCACCCGGTGGCAGGCACATTGGGGTGCAGGCCACAGGGTGCAAGGATGAACTGCACCCCTGCTTTCTACATTGCAATCATGCTTTCCGGTCGGAAAGCATGCTTGCATTGTAAGGTATACGAATGGGATCGAACCCTGTTCGGTTGCATCGTACTAGCAGGGCTGTAACCGATGACAGCAGGTCGGTCGGTTACAGCTCCTGCCCGATGAAGTCCGTCCGACATCAGAATAGGCCCCTAAGTGTCAACTGAAGGTATCTAGATGCCCTTTACCGGGACAAAGCCACAAGTTTAGGATGACCAGTAAGGTACACAGGCCAGGCATAGGGCCAAATTTGGCCATCTGATAGTTGTACCGTGTGTCCTTGGTGTAAAGTCTGCAGGGCGATGATTTGTGAACGCCTTTAGATGGTACTTTTATCTAAACTTTAAAAATTCAGCAGCTCCAGTTCTTCTGACTGGATATTTGTCATTTTGATCTCAAACATATTTATTAGATCACAATATAATTTTCTAGATTGATGTGGGATTTTCCTTGTGTGTGTTATTACTCTATAACTTTTTGTGTACGGCATAAATACTTTACGGTGCAGAGATAGAATTTCGAGTAAAAAATATTGAATTGCACAAATATCAAGTCAAATTTATTGTGGGTCAGTAATATCGACAGACAATTTCTCGTGGTCAAGAATAATGATTTTAGGTATGCAATATCGATTTAAAAAATATCGAAGTGTTAAATATCCTTTGCAAAAATTTAAGGGGTCATTATGATGGCAGTAGGCCCGCCACTGCCAGCCGTGCGGTGGAGGGCCTTATGCCATCAGACCGCGATCTCCCCCACATTACGATGGTGGGGGGATGAAGACTGCGACCGCGGTGGACACAAAGACTGTCTGCAACGGAACCACCAAAGGCAATCGTTAGGATTGCCTGGCGGACATTCAAGATAAGCTAAAAAGGTGGCGGTGTCTAACAGGCATCATCCGCCAAAATTAGGATGCTGGCAGGGATTTGTTTTGGGGGGGCGTTGTGGGCTCCCTGTGTGTTGGGGGGAGGTGTGGGTGCTCTAGGGGGCATTTCACAGCACTAAATGGCAGGCACTGTGTGGTGCCTGCTACATAGTGCAGTGAAATGCGCAACCTGCTTTTTTGGCATTGCTGCGGGTGCTGCCGCAGCAATGTTAAATGGCAAGATGCAACCGCGATAGTGGCGGTCGGATCCTTATTTGTGGTGCAGGACCGCCGAATGAATGGCGGGCGGTCACGATCCCCACCACGAGTCTACCCGCCATCGTAATGACTCCCATAGTTGTTAAAAATAACGATTTTTTAATGATGTTCTGTATTTTAATATATCATTTATATGTGCTTGATGTATTTTTTTGCATAAGAATTGTTTGTATGTTTCTTATATGTTTTAGTAATATTTATTGTTTTTATTTGAATTTTGCATTTTTAGTTCCATAGTGTGTTGTGGGTTTATAGGGGAATAGGGTGAGAAGTAATTTCATTATATGAAATGTATTGATAATTATTTGTATTCATCATTTTTTTTTATTTGAACTTTGCGTTTTTAGTACTGTAGCGGGTTGTGTTTTTATAGGGAAATAGGATGGAAAGTAATTTAATTATATTACATTTATTGAATAATTTTGATTTATTAATATTTGTTTCAGATGTTATAGCGTTAAATGTGTGAATTCATTTGTTAATAATTTTTTCATCATTAGTTGTTAATTAATTTTAATTATTTAATTGGCAATTAATTATGGTAATTGTGTAATTAATTACAGGTGTGTGTTGTGTTTATAGGTGAAAATGGAGGGAAGGGAGAGACGTTTTTTTTTTAATTGATAAATTAATAATTAGTTGTTAATTAATTGTACTTAATTAATTAATCATTAATTATGGTTATTGTGTAATTATTTTTAGATGTGTATTGTGGTGTTCATAGGTGTAAATAGTGGGAATGGTGTGAAGTCATTTATTTTTTATTGATGAATTATTAATTAGTTGGTAATTATTTAAATTAATTAATTAGTAATTAATTATGGTAATTGTGTAATTAGTTTTAGCTGTGTGTTGTGGATAGTATAGTGTTAAAGAATGTGTACTCAATAAAAGTTTTTTATTAATAATATTTGTTAACTGCATTACTAATTATGTTAGTTAAGGAAATAAATGTAATTAAAAATATTGAAGTCTTTTTTTATTGGTGTGGTGTTATAGGGTAGGAAATAAATTAAATACATTTATGCTTCAAATAATTTGTTTGTTAATATTTGCTCCTTTTAAATAAATATTATTTATAAATGTATTTGTTAGTTTATTTTATATATTTGTCCTTTTGTATATGTAATAATATTATAATATAAGTTTTCGTTTTATATGTTTAATATTTTTAATCACATATTTTTAAAATATTCTTTATTTACCTTAAGATCATTTAATTTTTTTCAATTGTTTAAATGTTATTAGTAATTTTTGTTTCTCTGCTATCCAATACTTTCCCTACTGTTGCACTCACTAGACTGGGAATAGTCATTTTTACCCCCCGCTAGCCAGCACTTTCCCTACTGTTGTAAATGTAATGTAATGTAAATGTAAATTGATACTTGTATAGTGCACTACTCACCCGCAAGGGTCTCAAGGCGCTTGTTTGAATACTGCTGTGGAACCCATCCTGGCTTTCCCTGTGAGGTGTCCACTCCTGGGCACCCCCAAGGTGGAGGCCAGGCATCCTTAGCGTTGTGGGGGCCGTTGTGGAGATTAAGCAAGCTATTGCCCAGAGTTGCAGAGTGGGACTCCATGATTGGACTAGGCACCGAGGTGAGACTTATCAGGTCCGTGGAATTTTTAGCCCAAGACCCGCCGAGGCGGGGAATTGAACCCTGGTCCCAGGCTAGACCTCTGCATCAGGGTCTGCCGCTCTAACTATTGAGCCACACTTCTCCACCTCCTGTTGCAATCACTGGAGTGTGAAAAGTAACTTTTACCCCTCCCTATATAACACTTTCTCTACTGTTGCACTCAATGTAGTGGGAATAGTAAGTTCTTCTGCTTTGCTATCCAATACTTTCTCTACTTTTGAACTCACTGGAGTAGGAATAGTAATTTGTACTCCTCCGCTATCCAAAACTTTCCCTACAGTTGCACTCACTGGAGTGGGCATAGTAATTTTTACCACTCTGCTATCCACTACTTTTCCTACTGTTGAACTCACTGGAGTGGGCATAGTAAGTTTTACCCCTCCGCTATCCAAGACTTTACCCACTGTTGCACTTTTTGGAGTGGGAATAGTAAATTACACCCCTCTGCTATCCAACACCTTACCTACTGTCGTATTCCCTGGAGTTGGAATAGTACATTTAATTATTCTGCTATTCAACATTTACCCTCCTGTTTTATTTTTGCATTACGAAATGTATGTTTTAATTTTTTTATAGTTTAATGTTTTAATTAATTTCAGCATTTTGTTATCTTAAATTATTGATATATGTATATATTTTATTTTTATATAGTTTAAGCATTTAAAAATGAAAAGATAAAGTTAATCAATTATTTTAAAGTTAATATATATATATATGTATAAAATAATATTTTTTTAATTAAGTTTCTTTTTTATATTTAGTTAAAACATTTTATTTATTTTGTTAAAGATAATAATAATATGTTTATAGTTAATATATATTATTTTATTTTACTTATATTTTTATAATGATAGTTTTTTACATCCATATTTTTAGCTTCGATATTTTGGATTGAATATTTTTGTACTTACATGTTAAGTGTAGGGAGTTGATATATTTGCATTCTGTATTTTTTCAGCAATATTTTGCATTCTATATTTTTGTCATCAATATTTTGCTATCGATATTTTGTCTGTGAACCCCCAATCCCTAACAATAAGGCTCTGACAAAAGTAGTTTTGTTTGCATTGTGTTAAGAGAGCATATTGCAACACACTAGAATTTCACTAACTTTAAAAAGGCATACTAGTCTTCTAGCTTTGGCCCATTGCTCATTCAAATATTAGATCATTGCACGATTACATTTTATGGGATGCAACCAGATAAGACTTTGAGTTGTCCTGTCTTTTGAGGATTCTTTGTTCATGTTATGTTCTTTATAAAAAATACTGTGTCTTAGTGGTAGGATACAATGGGTGTCCACATTTTGATACGGTGCTGCATTGTCATCCATCATTTAAGGGTTATTCTTAGCTTTTAGTGATTGATCCATTTCCACTGGATATTCTTCGTGTACCACTATGAATTGCTCCAGCTCATCTACATCCTGACAGTTTTTGGTCTTTCCGTTGAGTGGAGGCGTGCATGTTTAATCTGGACACAGACGAGCATGAAACATTTCTTTACCTGGTCCTCGGGTAAACGTTCCCCAGCCAACCTGCAGTGAACAGCTCCCTATACCCAACTGTTGGCATGCCCTTGCCATCCAGGGGTCTTTTCTCCGCCAACCTCACGAGGACCACAAAACCATTCTTCCACAAAAACCCTTATCTATCCAAGCTGTTATGCCATACCTTCTGCCTCTGCTTAATTCAGAGACTCTGTCCATCACCACCCCTTGTTGTAAATATTTTTGTCCACCCTAAGCGTGGAAGGGTATACTCAGATGTGAGTCCCTTGCTCATTGCACCATCAGGATTCAAGCAAGCCGGGCCGAAGACGGCTGTAATGCCAGAAACCGGTCCCCGGAAGCTTGTTTCCTTCCCAGTGTAAGAATTGGCTTTTGTAGTCTGGTCTGTCCTGTTCCCATGATGCACTGGGCCAGGGCCAGACTAATTTGCATACAGCCAGGTTCTGAAACTGGGATGGTGCAATGAGCTAAAAAACGGTGTTGGATCTAGCCCTGATCTCTTGACTGGGTGAGAGTACTCTGCTTAATTCAGAGACTCTGTCCATCACCACCCCTTGTTGTAAATAATACCTTCTGCCTTAGCCTCTCTTCATGGCAATTCACACATCTTAAGAATATTAGTAACCTTTGATTGTGCTTATCAACTATACATTTCTGTATATTATGCTGCTTATCTTTTGACCCAGCGAGCTATGCCACATAGGTACCTTCACCCTTCGTTTGTGATGGTGGCTGCCCTGATGAAGGCAAGGATCCGCTGAAATGCAAGTAGATAGACGATACAGGATTATTAATAATCTCAGCCACTAAATAAAGAAAGCTATGCTGTAATCAAATTTGAAAGAGTATATAATGGAGAAATGTAATGATGCTTGACTGTTACAAAACAAATGTTTATTATTTTCTAGGTACGGTAATATAGCTTCAGGTGGAGAGGTATGATTGAAAGTGTGAATGTTGTGCTGCAGTCAGGATGAAAAAGCCCCTTTAACCATATGGTTGACTTAATGAGTGAAATAACCAGATTATAATGCTGATAATTGAAATTATTGTATTTTGTAATGATTTTTTAGACATATGGATTGTAAGTAAGAATTCTTTGAATTCACCCAACAGCTACTCTTCCTTTGAGCCCCAGTATGTAGTTAGGAAACTAGTTTGCTATGTGTTAGTTGCCAGGGTTGCAGTACACTTTTGTAATTTTCCCTGCACTTGGAACATCCATACTTAGCAGGGGGTCCCCTTTATCACAATACTTTCTCTTGAGTATCACCAGCTCCTTTGCTGTCTCTAATAGGACGTATCTGGCATTTATCTTTTTCAGCAATAGGCACAGGCTGAGGATTTTTTTTCTACCAATGTTCATAATAATAATAATAATCTGCCTAAAAACCTTTTTTAAACCAATTGCCAGACACACAGGTGTCTCAGTAGGCAGGTTATCAGGGGGCTAGGACTTGTTTCAAAATGGTACAGTCTCTGCTTAAGTCTGTGTGCGTTTTGGAATACCAGCAAATGATGAAAGTCACTGTAAGCTTGGGCAGCAAGTCAGTTAAATAATGTATCATATTTTCACCTTTTTTTTAGTTCTGGAAGTTCAAACACTATATTATTCCTCCTACTTCGGTCTTAGTGGTTGATGATCTTTCTATTAAGATTCCAAATCTTGTCATCAGGGGTAGAAAGTAGTTTGGCTTCTTTGTTGTCTAAGCGTTTATCAAATGTATTCATTTGCGTCATTAAGTGCGCAAGTTCCTTGTGGAAGGTCTTTAGTTTCTTATTAGTGGCTTAAGTGGCCATTTCCATTATGTTTATTGAAATCTTGATCCTTTTTTAGTTTGACCATCAAGGATTCTAGTGACGCTGTCTTTGTGACTTGGTGCTGGTCCCTTATCGTGCCTAGAAGACTGCCTCTGAAAACAGAGCTGATGTGAAGATTTATTTTTTGTCATGAGGGGTCTTCCAGATATCAGCCTATCGAAGGCGTGAGCAGCTTACCTTTGATCGTATGAAAATATAATCTCCATATTGAATAGATGTCCTCTATAGAAACCTGTTCAAATTTCTTTAGCCGGCAGCATCCAATGCTCTCTGACAATCTTCAGTCCTGCCCAATAATTAGTGTTATGTTAGAGATCATTCCCTGTGAACAATTGGACATTTTCATAATTTGTTATAAAAGAGTAACTTATCAACTGCTCAGCAACGTGTATCTGGATACATCCAGTTTGAATCTTTGATTTATTGATGTGCCAGTAGGGATAGGTAGTGCTGTGTGTTATTCAGTATGGCGGCCTCCACCTAATAACTTGGTTTCATCATATGGGGCCAGCGCAATCCAATATGGGTGATAGTCCGGTAGCATCTCCAGATTCCTGTGCAACAATCTGTTGTTCAGTCCCCGGAAGTCAACCAGGCTAGCCAAGGACCCAGGGCAGCACCAGTACCTCACAGGAACAATCTGCCAGGACAGAGGTCAGTAGGTATGCTAGGTATCAGCCATGGAGGGAATAGCTGTCTGTGTGAGAACACACGAGGGTTGTGGGCACTGTTCCCTGTAAACTGTGCGCCTGCGAGCCCGTGCACCTGTCTCAACACGAGCGTGCAGTGTGGCATTTGAAGCGCGCACAGAAAAAACAAGGTAAAGCCTACGGAACAGTGATACATCTATCTGATTATAAGACTGGATAACATTAATTATCCAATCTTGGATTCATCCTTCTCCACATAATTTAATTGAGATAATTTTGGATATAGAGTATCTCCAGGTAGAAAGCCATACGCAAAGAGCAATAAATATAAAATGTATGGTTCAACTTTTTCTTTTAATTAAACCACATTAAACCTTAAATATTGGTCTCTCACATTGAACAAAACTGTACACAATTCATATATACAAAACACATATACATCTGATTTACATATATATACACTTTTTTTTTAGAGAACCAAACTCACGATTCTTGTTGCCCCACTTTTTTGAACAAGGATGTCAAAACATAATTCCTTCACATGACATTCCTTCACTTTAGATCACCAAAACAAAACAAACACATAGGGAGTATACGAGGTTTAGCCATTTTTGACCTCTCTTTAACTAACACTCTCTACAGTGATTATTTCAACAAGAATACTACTCAAACAGATTTCTTGTTTTGGAGTCTTCAAAATCGTGTGTGTCAACGCGTTTCAGCCTCTGTTTGATCCAGGCCTCATCAGGACTACGAGGGCAAATATACTAGAACCCTAAAAAAACAAACTAAATTTATAGTCATCATAAGTTAACTGGGATAGCAAGTCACACTCCCATGCACCTATCCCCTGTGGCTCTATTTACAATGTGACTCTATTTACAACATCGAATGTCATATCCTGAGGTGTATGGCATCAATTAGATTTAGTGAACACCTTGTTCCGTGAATCCAAATCATCATGAATACAGAAGAGGAAAAGAAAATAGACCCTCCACCAAAACAACGTGTTGAAAGCGCAGTGCTTTTATATACACCCCCTTTCCTAATGCAACAAATGTTCTGGACCAAGGTGACCTCCAATGATGGCGAGGTTGGGCTTTTCAGGGACAGTCCGTCATCGCTGTTTATATGTAGGAAACGCAAACGGCATCCTGAGCCAAGTGACAGTGCTCTTTCGAATAGTTATTTGGATTTGTTACCGTCGTGGATAATTAAAGGACCCGAAGAAAGACTCAAGAGGTATTGATATAAAGTTCCCGTTGCTAGCCCTTTGTGTTCTTGTTTAACTGTAGCGATTTATAAAATTACTCGGAGTAGACTTTTGACGCGGAGATATTTGTATTGCAGGCTTGATTTTCCGTTGGGTTGAATGCCCATTTTGAAGGATTTCAAATTAGAAGGTAAGCCTGGTGGCTGGCAAGAACGTAGATTCTGACTCATTGTGACTTGGGTATTTAGAAAAGTTATACATGGTTTGCTTTTTAGCTTTTTCGATTGAAAGTGCCCGAGTAAGAAGGTTCGGCAACAGTTAATTCGGACCTGGTATGTAATGTATATTCCACCATCATTGGAGCATTCACTCACCAATACACTCATGCACACAGTCAACCGCCCATACAGCTGTTTCCACATGCACTTTTGAACCCATACATCTAGTCAATCAACTGCTCACACATCTATGCAAAGAGTCATACACCTCCCAGCCACCCACACACACACTCAGTCTCCCATACAAATGCTTGGGCAACCAATCAATAACCCATACAGTTAATCATATAGCTACTGATCAACACATGCAGCAGTTTACAGAACAACAGACATAATGATGCACAAATTAAGACAGTTTAGTCACTAACCCATGCACTCAGTGAGACACATTTAATCAGTCACTCATACAGTCAGTCATGCCCCTACTAAATCCTTCATCAAGACACTTATACATCCACTCATTCTTCAATATGTAAGACATATTTTAACTTTACAGAATTATACAGTCACTGAATGTAGTCATCAGTGATGTCATCAGTGATGTCATTTGAGATGTCATCAGTGATGTCATCAGTGATGTCATTTGAGATGTCATCAGTGATGTCATCAGTGATGTCACTGACCATGTCATGAATGATGTAATATGTGACATCATCAGCAGTGGATTGCGGGTGCGCGATATATAGTTAGTACAACTAACTATATATGGAATTTCAATGGTTTTGTGTGAGTAAAATAAGGTTTTTTAAATGCTAATTCCTAACTATATATGGTCTATAACCTATGGTTTTTTCAGTGAATTTTCAAGGTTTTGTAAATGCTAATTCCTAACTATATATGGTCTATAACCTATGGTTTTTTCAGTGAATTTCATTGGTTTTTTAAAAGCTAATATCTGTAGCTGTAAAATGTATTCTTCTTTAAATCCAAAAATATATTTTATATGTTTATTAATAATTTTTTTTTAATACTTTTTTTTTGTTCGCTCCCGGTTCGCGAACCGGGAAGCTTCCCGTTAGCTCATCTTGATGCCACGACCCAGTCCGCGAACCGGTAAACGTTCCGTTAGCGCAACTGCCGCGTTAGAAATCAACATCGTGACGCGTCGCGGAAGCGCGACGTATCCCGTTGTCGCGTAATGCGTCTTATGACGCGCTGCGTTAGCGCACCCGGAAGTGCTCCGGTACGCGAACTGAGACGCGAAGCGCAGCTCCCCGGAAGCGATCCGCGGCGCGTCGCGAAAGCGCGACGTATCGCATTGCCGCGTAATGCGTCTTATGACGCGCCGCGTTAGCGCACCCGAAAGCGCCCCGGAGCGCGAACCGAGGCGCGAAGCGCAGCGAACCGGAAGCGATCCGGAGCGCGTTCCGCAGCGCGTAACTTAAAACTTTTCATTGGTTCATTTCACTTTTGGTTTCATAATGATGTAAGGCTAGGTCAGGTGACCTAAAAATAACACTTTTCATTGGTTTAGAAATATTGTTTTTCCCAAATGATGAAAACCCCTCCTTCTTTCCTCACTCTGACTTTCATCTTTGTGAGAGGAAGACCATTTTTGAGAGTTGAGCAATGGCTTCAATAGTTGCTTCAGCTGGTGCACCCCCACCACCACCTCCACCTCCTCATGGGAAGAGAGGACCACCTCCCCAGTTTATCAGCCAGACAGAGGAGGAAAAGGATGAACTAGAGGAAGAGGAGACCGAAGGACCACAGTTCTTACAGGAGTTGCCCCGGGTTGCACGTCGGAAAGCCAGCTTTATTTGGCAGTTTTTTTCACTCCCTCGAGGGCAAAAAAAAGTAAATGCTAGGTATGTCACCTGCCTGATTTGTAAAGACCGGTTATCTAGAGGCACTGATAAAAAATATAGCTACGGAAACCATACAATGCATCGTCACATGACCAGGTGGCATCCACTGAACTACAGCCAGGCGGAGATACGTGACATGCAAGATAACCCAACAACAACTCCTGTGGCCAGGTCAACATCACTAATATCATTGACAGCAGCAGAGGCACGGGAAACCGTGCCAAACATTCAGGAGAACTTTGCTCATATCAAACATACCTGTATGTATTGCGGTGCATTGCTGTCATGTGGTAACATGAGCATTAATTTAATCAACCTAGCTATTAACAATCACAATTGCCCTAACCGCCCCAGACAGTAATTTTTTTTTTTGCTCCTGTTGAGCCCTTTTCAATGCCTGTTTTTTGTTGTTTCCCCTCCATCAAAAACAAAAAAAAACATAAAAATGTTCAAAAAATACAAAAAAAAGAAAAAATGTTCAGAAAAATAAAAAAAAATATAAAACAACAAAAACATTTAAAAAAAAGTTCTTTTCAGAACTACCTCCCCTTTAAAAAAAAATTGCTAGAATGTTTAGCACTCTGGCAAGCTCTTTTTTTTTTAGTTCGCTTCCCCGTTCGCGAACCGGGAGCGAACCGGGAGCGAACCCAAAAAAAAAAAAAAAGAGTAAGTATAAGGGAAGTAAACAGAGAGTAATGTTAAAAGAAAGACAGCTATAGGGAGTAATCCAGAGATACTGTTTAATAGATCTATTTACCGAGTGCACCATGACCTTACCGGAGCAAGTCAACTGTCCCAATTGCGTGTAATGCATCCAAATGGCCACTAGTTAACACAGAAGCGGTGACAATGAAACCCAAAAAACTATGCACAGTTTGAACACAAACGGATTGTGATGTCACTAGTCCACTCGAGTGTCTGGCTTCGAAGAGCAGTATGTGTGGTTCGTGTGATTTGATAGTTCTGGCTGCGAGTCCACGTTGCACCTACAGTTGCCATTTTACGGTCTTGTAATACTATACTAAGCCTAGACGTGATGACCTCTCTCCCAAAACTTGTTTATCCCATACGGTGGCATTCTTACGCTCTTAATGCATTTGGTTTAGTCCCTAGTCTTAAAGATATGGCATTCCAGCATACTGTTTCTGTCCATTTAGTCCATAAAAAGTACAAGATTGAACTGTTTGCACGGATAACACCTCCATGAATGATATAAGTAACTCGTATCATAAAAATTGTACATTTGGCCACATTAAATACATAACAATAGGTCCAGGCCTTAAACCCAGCAGCCCTGTCTATTTCACTGTTTAATAAAGATGCCTAAAAGCCGACGCTACCCTATTTTGCAAGTGCAATCTCCATGGAGGTGGAACGGGCTCAGTAAATGGGCCCCGTTTGAGCAGATTTGTACACACAATGACAAGCAAGCGATTTGCTTACTTGTGGGTGAATTGGACCCAGTTTGTCGTCTAAGGGTCCAGTAAAGCCCTACTGACAAACGCCCCAAGCGTGGTCAGTTTGAAAGCAGTTAAGTGTTCCATTGCGAGTTTCAATGTGGTCTTGAACTGCATAGTGGCAATGACTTTAGAGTACCACCAGTTTTAACATCTCTTAATTGTGCTGTGCCTTTGACGAGCTTTTGGGGCGTGGGTTATACCTTGTAGCACTGTTATTTAGGTTGTCTGGTAAGATGACTTTCCAGTCATTGCCTTCTAATAAAGTTGACTATCTGGGAGACTGAGGTGGGAGAGTAGTCGCGAGGCAGGACATTTGGGAGTAGCAAATCTAGCTAATACTAGATAGACTTCAATTGGTAACCTAAAATGCTCCTGTTGGTTACACGAGTCTTGTATCCGAACATGCCATTGTAGTCTCGTACATTAAAGGCATAGTTGGTATCCGGGGTAATTTGCTTCCATCACATCAAGGGGCTAGGTCAGGTCCCTTCATCCATTGGTTTGATTAAACATTTTGCAAGATTACTCCTGCCTTAAAGGTTTGGGTGTACTTGGGCATCCCCCCGCCTTTCTTTGCAAGTTTGAAAACTGGTATGCAAAGAAGCGTGTAAGCATGTAGTTGGTTTACCTGGTCGAGTGGGAGCATCACCGATCCGCCGAATGTGGCACGACCTGCTGCAATAGGTATGTTGCTGCCGGCTGCCGCTTTGGGGGCCTCTGCCACTTCCGTTTTGCCCTGTGGTCCTGCAACATGAGTCGGATCTCCTGGATCACTCCCCCCTCCCCCCCGCAGCATGGCACCAATGGCTCCAGTGCTCTGAATGTGCTGCTCATGGCTCCCGGAGGCCACACATCTTCCCGGGTGGTTGTATCCACACACAACCCACCGGCTGCCGTGGCAGCGCCTCACGGCCAACGCGTGATCGCAACAACACCTTCACCACCTTGCGCTCTCTGACGCCCACCGTGCCGGATGACTACAAGCTCTCCTAGATGGCGACGTGCCTGCGGCTGGCCTCCAGCGTCATCTCTCACCTGGGCTCCCACCTTCTCTCCTGGACTTATTGACTTTTGTTCTGTCCTGACCGACACTTGGCTGCTGTTTTCGGACAGTTTCTCTGGACTCTAGCCCTCCTACCATGCCCTCGGCCTTAAGCCTTTTCCCCGTGGATGATCCTCAAATGTTTCCTCCCTTTTGTGCTTCCCCTTCTCTCCATACCCTTGCATCCCTCCCACCCTCCCTTTGTGCTGTGACAGCATCCACACTTATGGAACTCTGCTCTTTGACTTATTGTAATAACTCTAATTAATGGTATTTGCTTTAGACCTGGCACCATATACCATTCCTATGTGATTTAGAGATTATTCAGTCATATCCCCTCCCTATGTATATAGAGATAACTCTAATCACTAGTGTATGCAGTAGACCTTTGTATTTTCTACCACTCCTATGTGACCATTAGAGTATTTCCGGTCATATCCCTTCCTATGTATATAGAGATAACTCTAATGTCTAGTCTCAATGTGACTTTTAGAGTATATCCATGTGTATCCCTTCACTATGTATATAGAGATAACTCTAACGACTAGTCGCCTATGAGACTGTTAGACTATATCCATGTGTATCCCTTCCCTATGTATATAGAGATAACTCTAATCACTTGAACATGCAGTAGTCCGCTTTGTTCTTTCCCATTCCTATGTGATTTTTAGAGTATATCCAGTTTTACCCCTTCCCTATATATATAGAGATAACTCTAATCACTAGTTTATGCAGGAGTCCGCTTTGCTCTCTAACATTCCTATGTGACTCTTAGAGTATATCCATGTGTATCCCCTCCCTAAGTAGATAGAGATATCACTAGTATATGCCTAGAGTTTATCCTTTTGCACCTTCTCCTTGTGTGACTATCTCTTGTACATTTGCAATTTTTTTCTGTTGTACCTGTTTTATAACACATGTAATCCTAAGTATAGCCAGGTGTATCCCTTCCCCCGTGTGAAGAGATAACCCTATTCACTAGAACAAAAAGAAATGTGTTCCTTATGTAACGTAACTGATTCTATGTAAAGTGCTTTGATAACATGTAACGGAACTGGTGCTATGTAAAGCGCTCTGATAACCTAATCGGTTCAAGTTCGTGCTATATAAAACTCTAAAAATAAATAAATAAATAAATAAATAAAAGATGGAAGAGGGTATAATTGTGAAAAACAAAATAGATAAGGAAGTGAAAGTAAAAAAAGAGAGTAGAACAATAACAAAGAAGAGTTTCTTGGAGAATGTGAGTGAATGTTCAAAATAAGATTAAAACATGTGGACAGAGAGAAAAAACAGAAAACAGAAAAGAAAAAATAACAGAAAAGATTAATTGAAACAGCAAAGAAATGTAAATAACATAGAACCATATCATCAACATAGGCAATAAAAGTTTTGCAGCTTTTATCAGCAGAAATGTGTCGCTAAAGCCGCTTTTGCAGCGGAAAACTGCAGCTAAAACCACTTTTGCAACAGTTTTCTTCCAATAAAAACAGCAATAATTTTATTGGCTGTGTTGATAATATGCCCCTTAGTGTGCTTGAACTACAGAGAGAAAGCATAATGAACAAGTAGTGAAAGAGTGATCAGTCAAAGACCCTAAGAGTAATAGAGACGGAGTGAGTGAACAAGAGTGAGGAACTATGAGAAGAGAGGGACTGAGAAAAGGAGTGGAAGGAGTAGAGTAAGTAGGTAATAGAGAAAGGAATGAGGGAAGTAGCAAAGGCAGGAAACTGAGGGTTAAAGAAATGAAGCTGTCAAACTACTAGTAGGTTAATGTGATAGAAATGTAACGAAAAGAGTACAAAACATTTACCTTATAATTGTCGTTAACTTACTCACTTTTTGTTTTTATACTTTCAATCTGTGAAAGAGAGAACAAACATTTGAAAAATATTAAAACATGTATTTAAAAATTAGAAAAGACAAGGGAAAAGATTGAAGGAGAAACAGAGTTTCTTTTCCTCATTTCACAATCACATCACTTGTGTTGCCTTTGGTTAGGTATCTCATAGTGCAGATGGAGTCTATCATATCAAAGAGTACATAGAAGTTGAGCAAAATATACAACAATTTTGACATTTACAGAAGACTTAGCTTCTTATCTTGTTGGAGATGAAGTCAGGCCTGTCTTGCAACATGGTGCATCTTTTGCATCACTGCTGCATCGGTTTCATGTGGCACGGGTTTTTTACAGCATGACACATCTGCCTAGATGCATCAATTTGTAATTTTGTCGCCTCATAGCAAATCTTTTGCACCGCCGCTGCATCACAAAAGTGACGCACAGTGGCGCAAAAGAGGCATACACCTATCATAAATCTGTCCCTAACATTTGAAATGATTGATTCAGGATGACGATAAGGTGTGGCCTATCCAGAGGTTTGTTTAAGGTGAGGCCTACTCAGGGTTTTAGATGAAATTTACGCTTGTTGAAGAGTACAGAGGAGATAATACATGTGAAGACCTACCAATGAAGTAAGTCATGTCCACTTCACTCTTGAACAAAGGCCAGACCTCTTCTGTGTCCATGGACAGACCTAAACTTCATCTGCACAATGTCATTCGTAAACTTAGGAAACACAGGTGATGTAATTGAAAAATGTGGAGTTTCTTTTCCTCATTTCACAATCACATCACCTGTGTTGCCTTTGCTTAGGTATCTCATAGTGCACATGTAGTGCAGCATATTAAACAGTACCCAGAAGTGCAGCACTGCATGGAACAACTTTGACACTTACAAAAGCTTCAGCTTCTGCATGCCCCCTACACAGTGCTAATTATATACATTTTAAACTAATGGTATCTTGCTGGAGATGAACTGAAACCTATCTTGCAACATGGTGCATCTTTTACACAAAAGTGACCCACAATGGAGCAAAAGAGGCGCACGGCCACCATAAATCTGACCCTAACATTTTAAATGATTGTTTTAAGATGCCAATAAGGTGTAACCTATCCACAGATTTGTTTCAGGTAAGTCCTACTCAGAGTTGCAGATGAAATTTAGGTTTGTTGAAGAATACAGAGGAGAAAATACATGTGCAGGCCTACCAACCAAGTGTGTCATGTCCACTGCACTCTTGAACAAATGTCAGACCTCCTCTGTCTCCAGGAACAGGCCTAAACCTCATCTACACAATGTGATGTGTAATGTTAGGAAACACAGGTAATATAATTGAAAAACGTGCAATTTTTTTTGCTCATTCCACAATCATTTCACCTGTGTTTCCTTTGCTTAGGTATCTCATTGTGGAAATGTAGTCTATCATATGAAAGACTACGTAGAATATGAGCACTGTATGCAACAACTTTGACACTTACAGAAGCCTCTCCTTCTCCATGCCTCCTACACAGTTCTAAATGTACATCATAAATGCAAACAGTACAGAATTAATTATACATCTTAAATGGTTTATTTTTGCTGTTCTCAGAATGTATCAAATTTCACTAAAAACAGTGACTTGAAGGTATTCATCATATAACAGCGGGGAAAAAAAACACAATTTTGATTGTGTTTAAAAAACCCATACAACATAACAAATCAGAATTCAGAACTCCTTAAAGTTAACTTACTTTCCATGACGTCGAAGGATGTCCTATGAACAGCTTACACTCTGTTGTGCTGTTATTACTTTCAGACCGCCACTTTCTGAAAGAAAACCTCCATCGTTTTGAAAAACATGTTACATACAATAAATGACTTCTTGCTCTCTACCACACGTTTCCACAAGGCCAAATCATGTCAGAGCCATTTACAACTCTTAGAATTCTTGTAAGCCAATCCCGTCATGTTGTATTTCCGCAACTTTCACAATAAAAATGTTGAAGATCATTTTCACAATCCTGGACTAGTAATATCTTCCCCTTCTTGCTCAGTCATGTTCTACATTTCCTATGACACTGATACTGCTTACTATGAAGCAGACTTACACTATCTCTATGACTACTACAATTATTTAATTCTCTACATCACTTTTAATCACAAAGCAATATAAAACAGTAGAGAGCATTGCAGACTTACATTCCCTCTACTCCATGTTTTGATTGGCTGCTTCAATTAGCTTATAAAAAGAAACAGTTTTTTTGAACTCATTCAAAGTGCACTTATTTCTCCATGACGTCCAGTGTTATGGTAAGAAGTTATGTCTCTGTACTACACTTATCCTCAAGGCCAAATCGTGTAGGAGCCATTAGAACTTCTTGAAATTCCTCAGAGCACATCCCGAGATTCTTTCCCTAAAATTTTGGTTTTAAAAACACCAGGTAAGAGTTTTTAAGGTCATACGGCAATTTTTTTTTTAAAATTAAAACTGAATCATTGCAGAATGACCAGCCATTTCTAGACTTTAAATAAGCTGTGTAATGTCCTGATGATATTGAAGGACCGTCATGATATATAATTGCTGCAGTTACAAAAGTCCTTCCTGATATTGACAACTGTGAAGCCACAAAATTTTTAATTAAAGTTGTCAATTTTGTTCCATCAGGCCTACATCGTTGGAACATTAAAATAACATACTGGCCATATGTTCGTATAAATAATGTGGACATCATTTCAGATTTACATTGTCTACACTCCATGTTGTGATCAGCTGCTTTTACTAGTTTATTAAAAGAGACTGATTTACTGTCTGGCAAAGTTAAATATATAAATCTTTCTGAGTCTACACTAGTAGTACTTGATACCCTACAGTTCTCGCAGTCATGCTGCCATTGATAAGAAAGCCCAAACAGGTGATCTACATCTACACCTTCAGCATGCAATACATCAAGCATATACATTAAAAACTCCTGACAATCTTGCTGAATATTTTGAGAGAATTGTGTTTGGCCTGAACATCTGTCTAACAGATTTCGAATTTCAGACACACTTTCTATTTTTGTTCTATCAGTGCTACATTTCTCTAACACAGAATTTAACAAACTGCAAAATCTTTGATCAGAATTGACCACAATCTCTTCTTTTACATTTTCTAGAGAAAACAAAACATTAACCACTACATTAGCATAGCAGTTGACACCAGAACTGTTTTCAAATTGAAAACCAACAACATCTTCAACAGAATCCTTTTTGTTTCTGCTTATAATTTCAGGTTCATCGACTTTTCATCTTTTTGCTACAACCTCCCCAGTATTGGTCACATTTCTTCGTTTCCGGCCTACCACACGTTTCTCAAACAAAGGATATTGAGGCAAATGTGGCGCATACTCTCTTCTTAACCTATTGTATTCCTTAACACAATCTAGATCCGCACAAATGTTTGTGACATCACACTCAATCAAGTACAATCCCGATAAAGTTCTAACTCGTGACAATGCCACATATGCCATAAACTCCTTGAACACAGAACTGCCAATATTCACCAATGCACTGTCTACACTTAAACCTTGCGATTTATGGATTGTCACCGCATATGCCAAGCAAACAGGAAACTGCTTACGGCGAACATATAAGTCTTTTACAAGCAAAAATCTAGCAGAACAACGACCAATTAGCTGTACTTCCTCAATGCCATCAAATTTAATTTTTAAAAATTCAATTCCATCTCTATTTCTGTATTTTACAAAATCAACAACATTACCCATTGATCCATTTACCAGACCTCTTTCAACATGTAAATTCCTTCTTAAAATTATACGGCAGTTCAAGCACACATTCAGAGTCTTTTCAAAACCTGCAGTTTTAGATATAGTCTTCTCTAATGAATCCAATTTTGTTTTCAAATTCTCAGACAAAATAATTGTTGATCCCATATGCTCTACTCTGTCAATAGCTTCCAGTTTCACAATCTGTTGTTTTTCTAAATGCAACATTTTGTTGTTGAATTTGGCACATTCTGCAAGAGTTGGCATCAAACATATTCCAGATTTCTTCTCAGTAATTTTCTGAAAAATATTCTCAGGCACAACATCTTGTTCTGGATATAAATTTGACAGTAATCGTGCATGTAAAGCTTCTTTCCCATGCTCGGTCACTTTTCCAATTCTAACATCTTGTAGAATAGTCTTGTAAACTTCATCCTTCGCCTGACGCATATTTTCATGCAGTTCAGCATAATTGAAGTTTAACCATATATTGACGTTGCCAATGCTCCCTAGGCACTTCCTGGTATCTTCATGCGTGAGCATTTTGAACACAGGTTGCCCTTTCACTGGTGTCAGCTGCAGAAGATCTCCGAAAACAATGATGTGTTTGCCACCAAATAACACATCATACTCTGTTTTGAGAACTTCTTGCATTCTCAAATGCACAAAGGCAAGCATGACATTGGAAACCATGCTTACTTCGTCAATGATAAGAAGTTTCATTTTCCTCAAGATTCTTGAAACTTCACAACAAGCATCTCCAGATAGCTTGTGATATTGTAATTTGTTGTCATGCTCCACTGGCAGCATCAGTAAACGATGTAAAGTAATCCCTTTAATGTTATGTGCTGCCAGTCCAGTTGGAGCGGTGACAACACAAGACAGCGATGACTCTGTCCTTTCCTGCAAATAACATGAAATTGCTTTAATAAGGAAACTTTTTCCAGTACCCGCTTCTCCACTGACGTGCAGTCGGACAGGCTTCAACGACGTACATGAGCACTCTTTCTTGTCATGACTTAATCCATGATCAATTTGCATGGTAACTTCGTCATATATTTTCCTCTGCTCAACGTTGAGTTGTCTTTCCAACTCTTCTAAGTTAACCGCATCCTCCTGAGCATGTGCCATGGCTCTTTCCACTTCATTCATAGCAGTAGCAGCTTCATTTTCGATAACAGGTCCTCCTAGTGGATCCTGACTCAATGAAGCAGAACTCTGACTGTCCTGAGAACTGTCTCTGGCAATCTCGGCTGCAATCGTTGCTTCCTGCTCAATTTCCGCATTCAACATTTCTACATATTTGGGAAAAGCAGGACATTCTATGGTCTCCTTGGCAGCATTGAAAGAGTCTTCGTAACAGAGGAAATCTCCAAGCAGTTCCTCTTCTGCACGCCAAGGCTTGAAAAGTTGCAAAAGTGCTAAATAGAAAAACTCCTTTTTTTCAGGAGATTCGCCACTCAATTTTCGATGGTTTACCAAGTGGCATTTTCTTTGCTTGACCAGACATCCCTCACTTCCTATTACAGCATACACTCCTTTCTCAGTATCTTCTTTGATGTTCCTCTTGAATATGTAATTTTGAAGAACCTCATACAGACAAACATTCTCGAGGTGACTGCTTCGATTTGGATAATATATATCCAACATGTTGGTCTTCAAAATGTCGGTACTGTTTGGCTCCTTTTCCGCCAAATACTCAATTTCCCGCACAAGTTTCAGAACTCGATTACGCGTTGCAGCAAGACCAAGACTCGCCCAAACGATACTCCTGGACTTGGCATAGAGACTTGCTGAAGACAACTGGTCAGAACATTCGTAAGCTCCGATTTCTCGATGCGACAACATCTTCAGACTGAAACTGTACAACTTCTTGCTGAGGCTCTTTTCATGGGAAATGTCCTCCCACATATCCTTCAATTCTGTCTTCTCTTTTTTGGTGATGTAAGATGTCACATACCGAGCAACAGCCATACAGTTATCAGCCACAAACTGTATATCCATGTTAGCATTCCACATGGACAAAATCACCGGGTTGTAGTCGTTGATGTACTTAGACTCTTCGTTCCTCTTCAAATTGTATGTGTTTTTAGGTGATTTCTTCATCACATTATGTCGCAGCGAAGCCATCAAACTGTTTACTCTTCCTTTAGAAATCACCGGTCGTGGAAAGCCGAAACGACATTTGGTGTAGAACTTGTCCTTGTTTCGGAATTTACAACGACAGTACTTTCCACATCGATGGCTTTGGAAACGTAGAACTTTTTCTCTTAGGCTTTTCTTCTCCTTTGCGTTTGGAACAGCACACGTAGAATACTGTTGTATGAAACTCATCACTGAGTCTTCTGGATCCGTTCCAAATTTAGGTGCATCCTTGATCCACAGCAACATATGTATATGAGGAGCACCTCTTGCTTGGTACTCCTTTCTCCAGAAGAAATCCAACACCTCTCCAAGAGGTGTATTCTTCTTATTCATGATGAAAGACATCATAGCTTCAAATCTATGATTGAAGTACCTGCATACATTGACTGGATCCAAAGAGCACAGTTCTCCGGGTGTCTTGAATTCGATGTTTTCTACGTTAGCATTTGCCTCTCGTAGAAATTCAAGTAAGTCTTCCCAGCCATACTCCGCACAGCTCAGAGTGAGGAACCATGTGGGAGTTCCTAAGTTCCTCAGCATACATTTTAAATCACCATGACGACGGTACCAGTACTCATTAGTACCACGCTGACACGCCATGAGATTAATCAGGTGAGAATCCAAAATACTGTCCTGGACATTGACTTTATCCATAAAGTCACTTGCCGAGATGTTTTGCATGTGTATACCACTTTTCAAGATGTGGTTCACTGCATATGACAGTCCAGACAGATCGCTTTCAAACAGGAGATGAAACAAATAGGGAATGCATTGTCGAAACCTAGCATCTCCTGCATACAATCGCAAAGTCCGAAAAGTCGCAAAAGCTGTGGGAAACACCGAGCTTCCAAACTTTCCTCCCAAACACTAATGGGACTCCCTTTGGCTTGTTTCATTTGAAACAACTCAATAGCATTCCCCATGACTTCCATGGAATGCAAAGAAAGAACACTATAATGTTCATATATTTCTTCACTAGTAGAGGGTTCTACTTTCTCAATTTGACCAGCACACAAATCGCTATCCTCTTCCTCATTTACTTCCTCTTCTGCAACATATACATTCTTATAGTATTTATTATTTTTTTTCAAATACACTGTTGCCTTTTTAACTTTCCTAACATCCACTAAATCTTGCCATATTTTCTTATTCTTTGTCGGAACCCCATTAACTAAGATAACCAGAGGTTCCTCTTCCACTTTTTCTACTCCAATTGTGTTAATGTTTTTCTTCAAATCTAGAGGCAAATAAACAACTCTTCCCTTTAATCCTCTCTGTAAATCTGATGGAGGCAATTTCCCTGTCTTTGGCTCCATTCTTACAATAGCCTGAAAGGGATGGATACTTTGAATCAAAATAGATTCATAAGTATTTAAATCCTTCAATTCAGAAGGAATCTCAACCAATTCCAGATTATTATGAACTGCTCTAGCAGGCATCTGGTTTTGATTTAATTTGTTACAACAATAAGTACACACACGTTGATCCAATCCCAAATCAAAACAATTTTCTACCATCAAGTATGTTGTGAAATCCTTCCATTCACTATTATTTTCCCTTTCACTTTTTGCATATAAATCCACTAACTTAGGGGCCGATTAGGATGGCGGACGGACTTGCGTCCGTCCGCCACCCCTGAGTAGGAGGGACCGTCCGCATGGGCAGCGGCGGTCCCTCCATGGCAATTAGGATGTGACCGCCAGGGTGGCGGTCACATCCTCTATTATTAACATTGCGGCGGGTGCAGCTTCAAGCTGCACCCGCCGCAATGTTAAAAAAGCATGTGTTGCATTTACATGCACAAAGCGGCAGGCACCGCACGGTGCCTGCTGCTTTGTGTACGCAAATGCTGGGGGGTACCATAGGTACCCCCCATGTGCACCCCCCACCCCCCATTCACCCAGGGGGCCCGCAACGGGCCCCCAAAGTGAATGTCCGTATGCTTTTCCATGGCGGAAAAGCCGCCGTGGAAAAGCATATTTACACAAACATCATAATATGGCGGACGGTGTCTCATAGACACCGCCTGCCATGTTATAGCTTTTCCGCCGCGGTCGGAAGCCGACCGCGGCGGAAAAGCGGCGGACGGAATTCCAGACCCACCAGCCATCCTAATTTGGCGGTGGGTCTTTGGAGTCTCCGCCGCGGTTTTTCCGCATCCTCCAGGCCGGCGGACACTTCCGCCGGCCCGGAGGATGCGGAAAAACCGCCATCCTAATCGGCCCCTTAGTCTGATTCTTATAATAAGTGCGTCGACAACACACACAAGTGAAATTTGGCCTCTCACTTGATTTCACCTGAAACGTCGCAATTTCCCTCTGGAAATTATCTGTACTGGAAACCTGTACACTATCTTCCATATTACCCGCTTCTTCTTGGTCAATTTCAACATTCTCCTCTTTACTTCCAAAGTAACAAAACTCAACTTCTTCACATATATTCTTCACATCTATTTCAGAACCATGCAAAAGAGCAGCGCATAATTGTTTAAGCATAATTGCTGGACTCTTAGCATAATACAACATTCTAACTAATTTCCTCACTTTATTATGATGCACTGCTAGCATCCTGAAATGATGAAAAACACTCTGGCATACTCTCCTGGAAAGACAAGCCAGTGAATGACCATGCAAACCTGTCACTTCTCTCACTCTGCAAGGATCTAATTCTTGCAACAACTTCATTTTCTGCTTCAAACTTTTCTTATTAAATGACCGTACAAAATCACAAAGCAAATTGATGGAATCCTGTCGCACACTGCAAATACTACTACACTTCCAGGTATACACAGGACCCTTAGGACGTCTTCCTAAAACCTCATTACCTAACACCTCTTCTGCCTCTGTTGTCACAAGTTTTTCTTTTTCAACTGGACAACCATCTTTCACTTCATAAGCTCGACCACTGGTGTCAACTGCATGCACCAAATCATTATCCTGGAAATAACTCTCCTCATTAAAAAATGCCTCACAGCTTGAACTATGCATCCATTCTCCAGAAAAAACTTCACAAAAATTACTACGATTAACTATTCTCTTCCATCTACTATTTCTTTTGAAATCATAAATTGCCTTGTTTAGCTTCCTAATTCTATTGATTATCAAAATAAATAACTTACGTTTAATTTCAAATGCCTGATCAATAACTTTCTCAACTATTTTTTTTCTCTTATAAAAAACCACTTTCTGTTGACCTTTCTTAATAATTTTTTAACAAATTGCCAATTATCCTGTTGCGGAACATTCGTTTACGAATGTCCCTAAACTGTTGTTTCCTTCTACTATCATGCACAGAGTTATCTCTTGCTCTAGCAGTAACATTTTTCATTGGCCTTTCCTTTCCGTTTGAATTGCTTCTCTTTTTCTGGACTGAAACATTTTCTGTAGTAATATTTTTTTTACTACAGATATTTCTTATGAATGTTTTTGTACTCTTACCCGGTGCTTTCTTGGTGACTTGACAAATCTTTTTGTTAGAGGACTGCTGCTTTTTTTCATTGACCTGCTGTCTTTGACGTTTTGCAGCCTTTCTCAGTCTGTCTTTGGTTGGCATGCTGAAATCTTGAAATGATCTGCAGTTGAATCTGTGGTAAAATATAATAAAAAATGTTATTAACCACTATTACCAAACAGTAAATCAATAACAGTCATCAAAAACTTAACACACTACTTGACATTTTTACATAGAAGATTTTTTAGTGCTTGGCAAATATATAATACACAAATAGCAGAAAATAAATGGAATTTATATTCATTTTACCTCTACTATTTTATATGTGATTCTGATCTAATTTTATGAGCATATTTTAATATTTTATTGAAGACACTAGACATAACCTGTTTTTAAAGGTGTTTTTAATTTTAAATCAAACGGTTTACATTTTTACTTTTTATTTATTATACATTTTTAAAATAAATGTTTATAGTTCCATAGGCTCAAGCACGTCAGCTTCCCATCCTATGTCATACAATTCTGACAAATCTGCATCCTCATCACGTTCTTCTTCATCCTCAGGATTTAAATCATCCAAGGGATCAACATCCACTGATGTTTCAATTACGAGTTCAATGATGAGATCGAAATCAACTGATTGCTGATTGTCGCTCATGTTGATGTTGTCTTTATCTTTAAAGAAAGATAACAACAATGAGATGTTGCAGAGTAAGAGACAAATCTCAGAGATTATAATAGTAAAATTGTTTAACAAGAGTAACATTTTGCAGCTATTATTTAGCCATGTCCAGCGATGCTGAGGAGGTGAAGCCTATGTCCAATTTTTCAGTGAACAGGACTCATCTCTTCTTAACCTTGGATAAGCCTCACCGACTCTGTGTCCCCTGCACATACTTAAATGTAAAGGGGCAGATTTATGTTAACTGGCACATCCCCAGGGATGCACCAGTTAACGTGCACCGCTGCTCTGCCACCCATGGTGTGCCGCATTTACAATCAGATAGGACAAAGCTGCGTCAAAACCCTGCGCCTGCTTGAAGCAGGCATAGTTCTTGACGCAGCATTGTGGAGATGGGGCACCCCTGAGCCTTGCTGGAGCTGCATCGCACTTGCGATACAACTCCAGTAATGCGCCACCTTTACGGCACAGATGCGTCACGTATCTGTGCCGTTTTTGCCCCATGGTGCGCCGCATTGTAAATGCAGCACACCATGGGTGGCGGAACAGCGGCGCAGGATGACTGGCACATACCTGGTGATGCGCCAGTCATCATAAATCTATTCCTAAGCTTCTTATCTTGTTAGAGATGAACCGCCTTATGTATCATCAAACTATTTTGCATTTCCTAAATAGCGAATTTTAAGGAATAAATAGCGATTCTTTACCATTCCTAATTTGCGATGAGCAAATTGCTAATTGCAAATTACCCATTCATTTCCATGGGCCAGGAGGCCCATAGGAATGAAGGTGCAATTTGCGATTAGCAATTAGCTCATCGCAAATTAGGAATTTTTCCAAGGGTGCAGGGGTGTCTCAAGAACACCCTGCTGCACCCCTGAAAAAGAAATTTGGGGGCATATGGCGCACATACATGTCCTAAGGGCATGTATGGGCGTCATATGGCACCTTTTGTTTTTTGGAAAAAAAGATTTTTGAAAAGAATTTGCAAATTACCACCAACTAGAAGTTGGTGGTAATTTGCAAATCCTTAATGGCATTTTTTGCATATTTTTTGTTTGATACATTTCATTTAAGGAATCGCAAAATTTGCAAATACTTCAGTGCAATCGCAAAATAAGGAATAACAAATTTTGCTATTCCTTATTTTGCATCAAACTTGTTTGATACATACCATTTGTCTAATTAGCATTCGCAAAGGCCGAAATTCGCAGAATTTCGGCCTTTGCGAATGCTAATTAGCTTGATACATATGGCCCCAAGTGAGGCCTGTCTTGCAACATGGTGCATCTTTTGCATCACTGCTGCATCGGTTTCATGTGGCACGGTTTTTTTACAGCATGACACATCTGCCTAAATGCATCAATTTGTAATTTTGTCGCCTCATAGCAAATCTTTTGCACCGCCGCTGCATCAGAAAAGTGACGCACAGTGGCGCAAAAGAGGCATACACCTATCATAAATCTGTCCCTAGCATTTTAAATGATTAATTCAGGATGACGATAAGGTGTGGCCTATCCAGAGGTTTGTTTAAGGTGAGGCCTACTGAGGGTTGCAGATCAAAGTTACGTTTGTTGAAGAATACAGAGGAGATAATACATGTAAAGGCCTACCAATGAAGTAAGTGATGTCCACCTCATTGCGCCAGTCATCATAAATCTATCCCTAAGCTTCTTATCTTGTTAGAGATAAACCGCCATATGTATCATCAAACTATTTTGCATTTCCTAAATAGCGAATTTTAAGGAATAAATAGCGATTCTTTACCATTCCTAATTTGCGATGAGCAAATTGCTAATTGCAAATTACCCATTCATTTCCATGGGCCAGGAGGCCCATAGCAATGAAGGTGCAATTTGCGATTAGCAATTAGCTCATCGCAAATTAGGAATTTTTCCAAGGTTGCAGGGGTGTCTCAAGAACACCCTGCTGCACCCCTGAAAAAGAAATTTGGGGGCATATGGCGCACATAAATTTTAAAAACATTCCTTTACCTTAAAAACGATTTTCAAGTCATAATTTGAAAACACTGCCCACGGGGAAATGACTTAAAATGTCCTTAAGACACATGAAAGTTTTTTTAAAGCCTTTGCAACTTTTTTGGGTCACTTTTAACATGGCTATGTAACTCAAACAGTCAAAATCTAAATTTACCATGCACAGGTGGGAGCATATTTACAAGGAATTTGCTCCACGGGGAAAGGTCTTTTAATTTAATATGGGAAAAATAACATCAGAGACACTGAAATGCCTTATAAAGAAGCATACACCATTATGTCCTTGTCATATATTTTAAAACCATTCCTTTTCCCCAAAAACGATTTTCAAGTCATATTTTGAAAACACTCCACATGGGGAAATGACTTGAAATGTCCTTAAGACACATGAAAGTGTTTTTTTAAAGCCTTTGCAACTTTTTTGGGTCACTTTTAACATGGCTATGTAACTCAAACAGTCATAATCTAAATTTACCATGCACAGGTGGGAGCATATTTACAAGGAATTTGCTCCACGGGGAAAGGTCTTTTAATTTAATATGGGAAAAATAACATCAGAGACACTGAAATGCCTTATAAAGAAGCATACACCATTATGTCCTTGTCATATATTTTAAAACCATTCCTTTTCCCCAAAAACGATTTTCAAGTCATATTTTGAAAACACTCCACATGGGGAAATGACTTAAAATGTCCTTAAGACACATGAAAGCGTTTTTTGATTGCCTTTGCAGCATGTTTGGGTCACTTTTAACATGGCTATGTAACGCAAACATTCAAAATCTAAATTTGCCATGCACAGGTGGGAGCATATTTACAAGCAATTTGCTCCACAGGTAAAGGTCTTACATTAAAATGGGAAAAATAACATCAGAGACACTCAATTGCCTTATAAAGAAGCATACACCATTATGTCCTTGTCATAAATTTTAAAACCATTCCTTTTCCCCAAAAACGATTTTCAAATCATAATTTGAAAACACTCCACATGGGGAAATGACTTAAAATGTCCTTAAGACACATGAACGTGTTTTTTTAAAGCCTTTGCAACTTTTTGGGGTCACTTTTAACATGGCTATGTAACTCAAACAGTCAAAATCTAAATTTACCATGCACAGGTGGGAGCATATTTACAAGGAATTTGCTTCACGGGGAAAGGTCTTTTAATTTAATATGGGAAAAATAACATCAGAGACACTCAATTGCCTTATAAAGAAGCATACACCATTATGTCCTTGTCATAAATTTTAAAACCATTCCTTTTCCCCAAAAACGGTTTTCAAATCATAATTTGAAAACACTCCACATGGGGAAATGACTTAAAATGTCCTTAAGACACATGAAAGTGTTTTTTTAAAGCCTTTGCAACTTTTTTGGGTCACTTTTAACATGGCTATGTAACTCAAACAGTCAAAATCTAAATTTACCATGCACAGGTGGGAGCATATTTACAAGGAATTTGCTCCACGGGGAAAGGTCTTTTAATTTAAAATGGGAAAAATAACATCAGAGACACTCAATTGCCTTATAAAGAAGCATACACCATTATGTCCTTGTCATACATTTTAAAACCATTCCTTTTCCCCAAAAACGATTTTCAAATTATAATTTGAAAACACTCCACATGGGGAAATGACTTAAAATGTCCTTATGACACATGAAAGCGTTTTTTGATTGCCTTTGCAGCATGTTTGGGTCACTTTTAACATGGCTATGTAACGCAAACATTCAAAATCTAAATTTGCCATGCACAGGTGGGAGCATATTTACAAGCAATTTGCTCCACAGGGAAATGTCTTACATTAAAATGGGAAAAATAACATCAGAGACACCCAATTGCCTTATAAAGAAGCATACACCATTATGTCCTTGTCATAAATTTTAAAACCATTCCTTTTCCTCAAAAACGATTTTCAAGTCATAATTTGAAAACACTCCACAGCTCCTATGCACAAAAAAACCCTGTCAGTACTAATACTTCACATTTTCTCCAATTACAATTTCTCAAAGAAACAAAATCTATTTGTAAAACACTTGAGACAAAGCAACATTTGAAAAACACAACTTTCTTCATAATTTTCTCCTTAAAGCACACTATTCTCTATCTAAAGTAAAGAAATCTTTTCTCACCTTAGCAAATACTTTATGAGTTTCAAAACAGTCTCAGAAACACACCAATTTGTCTTCAGCAGAGCAAAAGGTATGCACTCTAGAGTCTGCAGCTATCAAAAGCACAGAAATGCTGTAATTCTTCACACATATCTCTCATGTCACCCAATCAAAACTCTTCCCTCACTTTTTTCAAATCAAAACCCTTCCCCCCTCTGCCCTCTCTGCTTTTTTTGCATAGCAACCACCTCTTGGAAGACCTCTGGTGTTTGCAAGTTCACACAACAATGTTTCAATTGAACTCTGAACTCTCAGTGCACCTGCATATCCAGTGCATTCTTTCATTTAATGATTTTTTCTTGACCACTCAAAATACATCTTTCAAAGAACTCATCCATGCACCCTAACTTTCTGTTTTCAGCAATCAAAATCCACCAATCACTGTTACTGCTTCATTAACACAGAAACTCCACAGTTTTTTTCATTTTAAACTCTTATTTTTTCAACTGCCATTTCATTGCCACACTTCATCTGACTGCAGGAGAACCTTCTCTCAGCATGTTTTCTGTCTGGATTGTTGGACATAGTTACATCTATTGGACTCAGAGGTATGCTGAGAACAGAAATTTACCTAACCTCAATTTACAAGATGTGGAAATTAAGTGGTTTGGCCACAGAGGATTAAAATGTCACCAATTGATACCATTGGTGAAAACCTTTATGCATTTGCCAAAACCTGACCTGTTAATTGTGCACTGTGGAGGTAATGATTTGGGCACTTTGACTGGGGTAGGTCTGGAAATGCTTTTAAAGGACACCTTTGAGCAATTAATGGCACTTTTTCCTCAGACTGCCTTGGTATATTCAAATATATGCCAAAGACAGAAATGGAGGTGGTCAAACCAATTTTGTCCACAAATTGAGAAGTCGAGGAAGCATGTAAATACATCTGTTTCAGCTTACACGAGAGACCATGGAATGGGCTCCATGTACAACAATACCTTGCGTTACTACATGCAAGATATCTACAGAGGAGATGGAGTTCACTTCTCAGATGAGGGCAACAGAGTTTTCATTTTGAATTTAAGACTGTGCATTGGTACCTACTTATAAGTACCTAAATGTACCATAAACCCAAAAGCTCTTCTCAGAGCTACCCTACATCTGATCTCTCACAATTATTATTTTACTCTAACTTTTTTCACTAATTTTCAACAAAGTACGCTCCCCGGGGCGCTACCCGGTACGCGAACCGGAAGCTAACCGCGCGAAATTTTCAATTTTGTTTTTTTTTTCGCACATATAAGCCTCCTCAGCCACCCTCAGAAAACCTAGGGGGTCAAGATAAGTCTACCGTGCCCCCTTCTACCCATTCTGAACATTATTTGCCCTCCATCTTGTATCTTAAGTCAACCGAAACACAAAATGGTGGACTCCCGTAATGCTTAAGGTTCGCGTACCGGGGCGCTCGCCAGTTCGCGTACCGGGGCGCTCCCCGGGAAGCGCACCATCAAAAAAGGTGGGAAAGTAATTTACAGAAAAACGACTGGAGACACTCTCACCAAATATAGATTAGCTCATACTACATACCAATCCCTACCATTTTCACAAATTTGGTTGGAATTCCATTTAGCCATTTAGCCTGTAGACCTCTCTAAATACCCTGAGGTAAATTACTTCACAAAACACATCTGAAGTGTTGGAATTGACAACCAATTAAAATGTTACTTTCATTTTCTACTTTTTTTACCTGACATTTGATTGGTTATGTACCTGAATATATATAAAAAAAGAGAGAGAAACACAGCCATTTTGACTACTACTTCCTGAAGTACATTGCAAGTGCTTTTTCACTGACAACTTAAACTTGTTTTTAGTAGGTAAGATGTTATTTTATAAATTTGAAAGGAGAACTATGTTATGCACTTTAAATTAATTTGGGAAAACATTTTCAGATAGTTATATACTGTCCCTCTGTAAGAGTTAGACATTGAGAAAGGCTTGTTTATTATAATTATGGATTGATTTAGGTTTCTGTGCTATAATTATGAATTTACTTAGACTTCTTCACAGGCACTTTTTAATAGTACTACTTCACGCCTGAAACCATACAGTGCCCATAGATTACTTCTCTGTTATAAACTCACAAGTACCTGTCTGAACTTAAAGCCAACAGTGCCCTATCTCTACTGATATATTTATTTTTTATGCAAATTACAGCAAGAAAATGGAAGGAGAGCAGATTATTTCCTTCAAAATTGTTCTGGAGAACAACACAGAAAAAGTTATTGAGGACAATGATGACTCAGATTTCATGGATGAATCACGGGACCATGAATTAGTTCAATGTGTAGATGCAGTAGATTTGCTGATTGAAAATGAGGACATTTCCGACAATTTGTTGTTAAATGTTCTGTTAAATTTGGAAAAATAATCACAAAAATAAAATTATTTAATAATCAAAAATTGTTCGAGACTTTAATCATTTTTATATGTAATTCATAAACTAGTACCTAATTGATTATAATGTAAAGTCAGACTTATAGTATACTGTGCAACTTTTTTATGTTACATAGTAATTTTGCTCATAGTTACTTCCTTTCTCCAACTATATTATCTCCAATGTGTATTTAACAACTCTTTTTCATCTCCTGCCTCCATGTTCTTTCTGCTTTCCTGACAGACTATGATATGGATTCCATATTCCACAATAACTTCTGAAACAACATGCAAGATATCTACAAAGGAGACGGTGTATATTAATTTTTTGACTCTGCATTGGTACCTACATATTGCTACTTAAATAAAAAAAAAACAAAAAAAAAAACAAAAACGAACAATCAATAAACATACAATATTTTAAAAGTCTATCATTCTTTTTTCCTCATAGTACGCTCCCCAGTACGCTTCCCGGTTCGCGAACCGGGCGCTCCCCACGCAAAAGACAAAAATTATTATTTTTTTTTTTTTTGCCCTGCGGGGCCCTTTTAAAGCCTCCACATCAAACCTAGGGGGTCAGGGAGGATCTACTATGCCCCCTTATGGTCATTTCCCCCTTTGTTTTGGCCTCCTCTTGTCTCTCGATCCTACCGAGAGACAAGATGGCGGCCGCTCCGGACTGTTTAGAATGTTGACAGACACCGGAGAGCCAATCAGCTTCGCTTCGCGAAGTTCCGTTACGCGTAAAGTACGCGAACCGGAGCGCTGCCCAGAGCGCGCTTACAGATATATATCTTTTTTTAAACGTTAATTTCTCAAAATCCACTGGAGCACATATATTGAGACCTAGCAAAGGCACATCGGGCTAACAGTCCCTACAATTTTGCCAAGTTTCGTGCAAATCCATTCAGCCGTTCGGGCTAAAAGTGAGGCCAACCGCCCTATGGAAATTAACATTGGAAAAACACGTTTTGGGACCCCCCTTTTTTCTCGGCCCCCCCTTGACGAATCCCCCCCAAATTTCCAGGGGCTGCTCAGAAACAAAATGTTCCATTTTCCTGAAAATGTCAGCCAATTCCGTCCACAAACGCCAAAGTTATTAGACATAGAATTTTCAAAAATCCCATAGGGAAAAAATCCTAACTATATATACCTAATATGTAAATCAGATGTATATGTGTTTTGTTTGTATATATGAATTGTGTACAGTTTTGTTCAATTTGAGAGACCAATATTTAAGGTTTAATGTGGTTTAATTAAAAGAAAAAGTTGAACCATACATTTGATATTTATTGCTCTTTGCGTATGGCTTTCTACCTGGAGATACTCTATATCCAAAATTATCTCAATTCAATTATGTGGAGAAGGATGAATCCAAGATTGGATAATTAATGGTATCCAGTCTTATAATCAGATAGATGTATCACTGTTCCGTAGGCTTTACCATGTTTTTTCTGTGTTAAGATACCCAAAAGCCTACGGGTTACTTGGGTGACCCCTGCAGTTTATTCACATTTGAAGCGCGCACAGCAGCAGTTAAGTTCAGCAGCAAGTGCCTCCTGCAGCAAGTCTACTGCTTGTAGACTTCCTGCCTTTCTTTTGTTGATAGAGCAGGACAAACTGTGTGAAAACAATGCCTGGGGCAAGATCTTAGTGCAACATGGCTGTACAAAATAGGACAATGCAACAACAGCAACCTCTGAACTGGATGTTTTTTGTACCTCAGCAGTGACACTACTTTTGGGGAACTTTTACATTATAAAACATCAAGAGAAGGCTAAATTTTCAACTGAGCTGTGCAGGATAGGTTGTTAGTCAATCCTTCCTTCATCAAGCCTCCTGGAATGGAATTGATATGTGTATGTGAACGCATTTCATTTGATTCAGTGTGTGAATGACTGTTATACAGTCGCCACCAACTTTACACTTTACTTCCTTTACAGTTGGTTCCCTCCTTCAACTTCTCTCTGAGCTCTACACTTCTCTGTTTCACAGAAACTAATGTGTATCTCCCTGCGTCCCATATATAGCACTTCACCTGTGGTGACTGGAGGGCTGTAAGTGGGCCTAGTCCTGCTGGTTTTTACCATCATCCTCAGAATGAAAAAAAATCGTAACTCTGCAGCAGTGCCACCCTTTACTGACTTTGATGTAACTTAAAAAACACTTGTTATAGTTCTTTCAGTCTCATCATGTCAGGCCTGAAACATTTTCAATGTTATATACAACAAAGCCATAATTGTTCCCTATTTATTTTATGCAACTAACAACCATTGACAAAGCCAATAATCCTGGCTTGTTGTAGGTGTAATTTTTCTTGTTAGATAATATATCTGGATGCAATGACAAAAGCAGCAAAAATACCTGTCGGGTGTCACACTATGCTAAGCACAGATTTTATGCTTACTGTGCTTTTAAGCCACACCCTTAATTACATCGGCCATGCCCCTTTGAGAGACCCCCCCAGTTTTCTCATCCCTCTTAAAGCCCTGGGTGACGGCTTGTGATACTAGGCTCCTTGAGAAACCCACTGATTGAGCAGCAGAATACCAGTGGGGCAGCACACTAGGCTAAGTACAGATTTTTAACAAAAGTGTTTTAACCACTTGGCTGCTAAGGGGTGTGCATGTAGGTCCATTGACTTTCCATTGAAATCAATGGGCCCTACATGACGAGTTACCCTTGTCATTAGCACTGAAGGGGTTAAACTACACCCTTAATTGGCAAGGCCCCTATAAGAGCCCCACAGTTTTTTCATCCCACTTAATGCTCTAACTACAAGCATGGGGTGCTTTGATGTGCCATCCCGTGGTGTGAACTGATTTACTTCTTGCCTGTGACTCGCTGCAGGGGAGAGCGGACGGACACATGTATATAATTGTTTCAAAAGGACCAACAGTGAAGTTCCTTGCCTCCAGCAATTTTCAGGCAATAATAAATATGTCAAGTTAACTAGGATGCTTCTTTCCAGCCCAGAGAGCACCTGGCCTGGCAGTTTGGACTGGACTGGTCCCATTGGACACTAGGTCAACACTGATTTGCATATGGCTGGGTTCAAACTGGAATGGCATGGTGAGCAGGATCCAGATCTATGTACTATGTACTGGGGTGAATGTATGAGATTGTCCTGCATCCTGTCCATCAATTTTTGTTTTTACATTTATAACCCAGAGTTTGACGGGCATGCCCAGACGTGAGTCCCGTGCTCTCCATTCCACTGGATTCAAGCTATCCTGGCTGATGTTGGGTGAAACCCGAAACCAGTCTTGGATGCTTGTTTCCAGTCCACGGAGGACCTGGCCTGGCAGTGCGGGCTGGACTGTTCCCATTGGACACATGGTCAAGACTGATTTGCATATGGCTGGGTTGCTGAGCAAACAAACAATGGATTTAGGCCCAGATCTATGTACTGGGGTGAATGTATGGGATTGTTCTGCATTCTGTCCATCAATTGTTGTTTTTCCAGATGGGATATCTACACAGCTGAGATAGGAACATACAGTATTTAAAATATGTGTGTGTAAAATTCAGAAGGGCAGTTTTGATACCAAGGGCATGTACCAAGAAAAAAGTGCATTAGTATGCTGCAAAAGTGGGAGAAAGGGAGGAGCATCCCATGATTCTTCAACCAAGAAGAGAGTGTAAAGCATAGAACTAAAAGGGACTATGAAGTCTCCCTGTCAAGGTGTGTTTTGTCTGCCAGCAGTCCAGACATATTCAAGAGGATGCAACTGCACTAAGAAGCTTCCTACTGGTGGGCTTCCAATGGGATAGTTGTAGTGGCAGTAAAAAGTGGTCCAGTAATGACAGAAAGGAAAGATTGTTTCTCCTAGTTTCCCTTCAACATGCCATTGGCACTGAGGGTACTTGAGAAAATGAGAGGTATTATCACAACCCTGAGGGAGTGGAGGGGCCTTGGTGACAGGATCTCCAATGCTAGTCCACCAATCCTTCTCTCAAAGGAAAAAAATAAGCTGGTCCTTCCAGAATAGTTAGCCCAGAAGAAAATATCTACCAAGTGGAAAATGGGGATTGGGGAAAAGATAGAGACATGCACTGGACACACATCTGTTCCCGTCATAATCAATGACCTTCTGCATTGGGTAAAGCAGACGGCCACTTGCGATGGTTCACAGGTAGAGAGTGATCTGGTATGACAGCGAATAAAGTAAAATATATCTTAAAATCTAAATGAACATCAGTACCATTCCCCACAATGCAGGCATTGGTTATTCCTTGTGCTCCAAAGAACAATGATGGTAATGATGCGAGACTTCTACAGGCTACCAGAATGGCAGATGACAGTGACAGTGGGGAACCAAGGCAGAGGCAGAACCAAGTGGAACACTGACTGGAAGCATGCTGGATATTGCAGGGTAACCAGACCTAGTAAAGCAGCTAAAGAGAAAGAAATACGCAAAGAGGAAAGTGGAACAAAACAGCAAAGGTGTTGGACCTCATTGTGGACAAACTAAGCATGGAGGGGAACCATACAATCAAAAAGAGGCAATATGATTCTCACTTCTAACTGTTCTTATGCTGCCCTAGAAGTATCTAGCTCCATATTCCTGACATTTTGATTGGTCTGACTCTGCGTCTGCCCCAAAAGTTCCTACTTTTGATTCTCATCCTCCATAGAAAGATATTCGGTTGTATGATGTTACAACGCGATCAAAATGATCGAGGTACATCATAACGCATCTTTTACAATGCAAGTCATTACCACGACTTGCGCTGTAGGGTGCTGGACTTAGGAATAGTAAGATTTACTATTCCAATTATAGCCTACTTACACTAGGGAAGGTGTTGTAATAGTAAATCTACTATTCCTTAGTCTAGAGCGCCCTCAAGCGCAAGTCGTGGTAACGACTTGCGTTGTAAAAGACGCGTCGTAATGGCACCGCGGTGTTTTGACCATGTTGTGAAGGATGTTTCCCAGATATTCCAACCTTCGCACAGTTGCTGGTGAGATGTCTGAAGCCTTACAGAGAGATGTGACCTATGACCGCTCACTTATTCCAAATTACTTCATCTCTTGAAACATGCAATATAATGATTTCTCACAATACTGATCATGAAAAAACACCAAATCCTATGTGACTCAACACGGGAAATGTGGCTTTCGACATCCCCAAATAACATCTCCCTCTTTGAACAATTAGCAAGAAATATGCAAAGAAGCTGAGTTAGACAGGCCAAGTATCTGTAGACTTGTGTAGAGATCTGTCGAGTGGCAAGACAGGTATCAGCAAAACCATAATGCCTAATTGCTATGTAAACTTTACCAACCAAACAGTCATTAGTGAAGACATTCTGAACAATGAAATATATAAAACGTCATTCTCTGGCAATGGTGCTGGGGATCCTCTCACCCTGGTGTGTACCAATCGTGTGCTTCAGGGAAACACCGAACGTCATTTTTTGGGGAAGTATCATGTTTCATATTTGGTATTCACCTACTGCACAATGGTGGAGTTCCGCCTAATTGTGAAGTTAGCAGGGGTTTTTTTCATCTAATTTCTATTCCTGCAGCTGGTGCAAAATTATTTACTGGTACCATTTTCCCAGTGCTGTCACTCCAAAGATTACAGTTATGCATTCTGGTATGTGTCTCAGAGATGTGTGCTGAAAAGTGAAATATGTAGAGATTTGTGGGTTATTGTGGAAACTATTCTAGCAATAATGGGGGAACCTGAAGGAATTGAGCACTTGCTGGTTTATTATATACAAAATATTGATATAGAGACTGGGATTAACACCATGAAAAACGACATAAACAATGACCTTGACGACCATAATGATGTAAGGACACAACTCCCACTGCAGCACACAGTCTCTCGTTGCCTTGCACCTGGAGCCCTTGAACTGATGGAAAACCGAAACCAGTGACAATGTTTTTAAGAGATGATTAAGGTCCATATTGGATTAATGTGCCAAGGCTACTTTGATTCTATTGGACCTCTCTGCAGTGTTCGACACTTGACAATCATTGCATCTTCAATGACTGGCTTTTTGAGCTCGGCTTAAGATGGTGTGCTCTCCATTTGTCGAAATCCTTCCATTCAGAGAGGAACGAACATATGGCAATGGGGTAATTCAAGTCCAAAACCTTCTGCCTGCCATGTGGGGTGCAGCATGATTCTTCACGGAGCCCTATCTTTTTCAATCTGTGTGTCACCCCACTGGCAAAGCTTAGTAAATCTTTGGCTTCTCTGTTGTCTTTTATGCTGATGACACTCAAATAGTGGTCTCGGTATCTAGCAACCCAGAGGAAACAGCAACCAACTTTAACAACTGTATGAGACAGACTGATAACTGGGTGAAAGTCATTTGTTTAAAGCTTAACTCTGTGAAAACAGAGTTTTGTGTGCGTGCGTGTGTGTGTGTGTGTGTGTGTGTGTGTGTGTGTGTGTAAGATTTGATACCTGGTTAATCTTCTGGTTAATCTATTTTTTTTTAACAAATTCTTTTTTTTCTGGCTTCAAACTGTCATGACAAGAAGTAAATATCCTTCCTGAGCCAAACCATCGAGTATTAATAAACAAATGCTGTCTTGTCTGAGAGCTCAATACAAATTCCCTTAATAAGCCGTGGAGTAACCACCTATCGTTATTCTATTTTAATATACAGATATTCTGTTTAATTTACAGATATATAATTTATAAGACATAAATACATTCAATCAGTTGTTGGAGAATACTGATGATACCGTCCAATATATAAAGACAGTTTACTAAAAGAAATACTTTTGAATTACTGAAGATTAATTGCACTAAGTCTGATAAATGTAATCTCCATATTTCATTTTGCAATACAAGTGAGTAATTCGCATCCTGAAAATAAATACCACATTCGTACCATTTTTAAGAAACACTTTCTGACTGTTATTTCATTAGTAGTATTAATTCTGCCTTTCTGCTTCATTTCAACCTTCTGCTTTGTCTTCCATTTTCTTGCAGATTATGCCTGGCCTTTACCTAACAAGCTCTGCCCTATATGTGTATCCTTGGATGTGCTGTTTTCAACTGCATCTATCATGCATCTGTGTGCAATCTCTCTTGATCGGTATGTAGCCATACGAAATCCAATAGAGCACAGCCGCTTCAACTCACGCACCAAAGCAATGATGAAGATTGCTGCAGTGTGGACAATATCCATAGGTAAGCACTGTTGAAGACCTTTTCTACTGGCAACAGCATCATGTACTCTAATATTATTATTCAAATACTAAGTGAAAATTCATGCATATTTGCAGACTAAATAATGAAATGATCCCCTTGACAGTAATTAATATAGCCATGTCTGCAAATAGAACTGGTGCGGGCAGTATTTAGATTTGGGTGCACTGGTGATTATCATCAAGCTCGCTTCAAAGCACTATAAATTGAAAAGGTAAAAATTCACAATCCACCCATATTCACACTCACTCAGTCCTATCTACACACTCATGCTGCCACAAATAACTTATCGGTGGCCACAATAATTTCTACTTATCCAGTCCCAGTAACCATGCACAGCAAAAAACAGACCTGATGCTCATCTAAGCATACTCTTGAGTATTTATTACAATGTACAGACATTATCGTGGCACGCTGATTACATGCAGTCTTCATCCCGGAAGCCTATCACTTAAATACAAATTCTTGCCACTGTTGTCCCCACAGGTTACAACATATAGCGTTCCAGGTGAAGTATAGTGATCATCCCCAAATCCTTCTGGACTTGCACATATAAGGAACATACCACACTCAAGTTCATGGACTTTCTTGCTTATGACTTATGACGGCAGCCTCCCAAAATGTGTCCTTCCATTTGACCTACAGACTTCTAGAGCTGTAGCTAAAATGTATTAGAGAACCCCTTGTCAACACCACACCCATTAACTAATCAATACTATCTTACTATTATTTTTTAAACTACAAGTTGACTCAACCACCAAAGACATAACGTAAGCTCCCCTCAGCCTTCTAAATAAAAAGTGTAGCAAACAACACATCTTTGGACCACCTCACAACAAAAACAACTCCCCATCATGTTGTCTATGACCTCACACTTCCCCTTCAAGGCCTTCCCTTTGTAACAATATCACATATTCACATAGTCATGATGACCATCAAGCGACCTCCATGCTCTAAATTCCACCTCTTACAAAGGCAAGACTACCTATTTCTCAATCATTTAATCCCTCTTTTGGAGAGCCCATCACACCCAATCTCAACCTAGAATAGGCCTCATTTATTAACCTTACCTTCAATGAAAAATGCTGACCTGTTATTGGTCCCTCACACACCTCTCCTGTCTTGGTAAAATCACATAAAAGCAATTAGCTGGACACAGAAATTTAACACTACATCTCTTCTGCACAATTATTAACCAGACTTCAAACCAGGTCTTAGACAATACACACACAAAAACACACACATCACTGAAAGGAAACCCCGTGATACCTATCATCCTTAATCAATCACTTCCCTTTTACATCAGCAATAAAACACTGCTGCACGCTTTCTCGATATGTTTGGACTTTGCTATTACCATTTTACATTGTCTTTCATGTGGTTTTTTGATACAATATTGCAATAGCTATCCAGTAGTCCTGTTGCTCACCTTGCTGGCATGTGAAGTACCCCAAGGATCCATTATTCCTCAGTTATTTTCAACCTTTAAATGAAATTAGTCAATGATCTACTGGCCAGCTGCAACATCAGACTACACCAATAAGCTGCCCATGAAAGTTTCATCAGGTAGTGACAACATATCCATAACCTTGAGTATCCTTTAAATATTAATCCCCAGCATTAACCTTCCTCCTCTCCACTAACCTGAAAATGCCTGGCTTCAAAACTGACTTTATAGCATAAAGATAGATGGTATCACACCAGGATGATGTCAGACCATTCGGATCTAACATTTATATTGTGATGCACTGGGTAGCTGTACTCAGCTTAACAACAAAATCTTTATAGAGAACCAAACATCATTTGATTCATTGTAATAGCATCTTCCTCTGCCACTAATATGGCAATTCAGCAATATAACTTAAAAACATCACTTACCTCTCTCCTAGCATACCCGCTATTTGGGAAGGGTTATTAGAAACCACGTCTAAAAGGCTACACCTCACATTTAAGGCTGGCCTATTGTGAGCTTTCATAGGGTAGGTAAAACATATTCCTCTGTCGTATTGGAGAATAGCAACTCTGTCCTTTCTGGAGGATTGAGGAGTAATTAATTCTGTAACTTAAAACGCCCCACAGGGCGTGTTTGCAGACATGTCACCTCAGGTCACGCCCCCTTTCTTCACCACTGTGCAAACGCACCTGTGGTGCATTTTAAGTTGGGGAATTAATTCTCTTTCAATACTGAGGGTCCCTGGGGGCCAAATAGCCCAACAGGTATCTCCAGTAAGCACCAGGGAGCTGCGTTGCAGACAGGTATTCAGAGGCCACGCCCCTTTTTACACCTCTCTGCAACGCAGCTCTGTGGCGCTTATTGGAGGTACCTAGTTCACTAGTTTGACCTTAGGGACTCTTAGGATTGAAGGGGACAGGGCACGTATACACCGTGGTGAAGGGAGGAGACGGGCCTGAGCTGATGTGTGCAAACACGCCCTGTGGCGCGTTTTAAGTTGGGGAAAAAAATTCCCCTTCAATCCTGCGGGACCATGGGGGCCAAGTAGCCCACCAGGTGCTTCCAGGAAGCCCCACTGCGCTGCGTTGCAGAGAGGTGGTGCAGGCCGTGCCCCTTTTTACATCTCTCTGCTATGCAGCTCTGTGGCGAATACTGGAATTACCTAGTGGGCTTGTTGGACTCTAGGGACCCTCAGGATTGAAGAGGAATTATTTCCCCAACTTAAAACGCGCCACAGCGCGTGTTTGCACAGTGGTGAAGGGAGGAGATGGTGTAGGAAAGTGGCTCTATATATACTGAATCAAAGTAAAATCAGCCGAACTACGAATTCCGATTTATGTTATCAGGAGAGACCTCAGTGCAGCATCTTTGAGCCCAGTACTGATCCTGAAAAGTAATTTTAACTGTACTTACCAGTAATTTGAATTTCCTTCCATAGGATATCATTGCTGCTTTTTGCTGAAAAAGTTTCTAAGTCTCGATTTTTGAAACTTACAAATATTCCTCTAAAATCAGCCAAACTACAAATTCCGATTTACTCTCCTGTTATCAGGAGATACCTCAGTGCTGCATCTTTGAGCCCAGTACAGATACTGAAAAGTAGTTCTAACCGTACTTACCAGTAACTTGAATTTCCTTCCATAGGCTAACATTGACTGGTTTCACTTGGAAATTCTTCGAAGGGGCCAATTCCAATCTGGGTCGGTAAAGCACTCCGACCTAGCCAGGTCCGGGGTGTTTTCTGACTGAACCAGACTCCTGCAGTCCGACAGAGCGAGTATGATGCTGCCATATGCTGTCGGACTTGGTTCGGTCGGACTCCCATAGAAGTCAAAGGGAGCCAATCGTACGACGCGTACATGGGCTCCCATTGACTGAATGAGTACGTCGCTGTTAGAACTGGGGGTCTCTAGTTGGCAGAGGTTGGTACCACTGTCCAAATAGGGACTCTTGTTTCTAGTCAGGGTAAGGAGGAAACCCTCTGAGATAACCCCTGGTCACCCCCTTGGTAGCTTGGCACGAGCAGTCAAGGCTTATCAAAGGCAATGTGTAAAGTATCTGTACCAAAACTTACAGTAACACAGTGAAAACACCACAAACTGACTCCACAACAGTTTAGAAAAATAAAGGTATTTAATCTAAACTACACAAGACAAAAAAGACAAAAATCCAACATACACAGTTCAAGAATTAGGTTGCAAAAGACTTCTTACTGTTCTTAATGTTAGCGATAAAATTATCCACAGTTGTGTCACGTTTTAGCCACAGTAGAGTTCAGGGAAGTTGGGGGTGAAGTTCTTTTGTTCCTGGGACTTCAAAAACAGGGAGCCAGCTCTCTCTCATGCCCTTGGAGATTCCTTCAAGCAAGGGGAAACAGCCCCAAGCAAAGTCCTTCCCATCTCTTTGGCAGCAAAGCAACAGCCGGTCAGTCCAGCAGAGCAACAGCAGGACAGTCTTCCTTCTTCAGTTTCAGCTTTCTCCTTGGCAAGTTTCCTTCTTGATTCCAGGATGATCTAATTTTCTGTTGTCAGGGGTCCTGTACTTATACCCCTAAAAGTCTTTGTTCTCTTTGTGCAAGTGGGCCCTGAGCCCGGTCTGAACCAGTTCTGGATGTTCCTTGAGCACTTTGTTTTTCTGGCTTCTCCTTTTCTTTCAGAGTGAGGAGCAGAGTCGTCAGCTGCCCAGCAGGAGGTGGAGCCAGCATTGTGAAAGGCAGGCACAGCCCTATTCAGGCCCAGGTGCTATCTCCTCCCACCACTCAAGTTGCAAATGCAGTCTTTCAGCCTAGGGCTGACTCAGCCAGCCTCCTGGGGAATCTCCAGCCCCTGTTACTCTCAAACCAGACAGTCAATTCACAAGCAGGCCAAGGCACACAGAAAGGCCAGACAAGAGAACAGCAACTTTCTAAAAGTGCTGTTCTCAAACACAGGATTTAAAAACAACCTTTCCTAAAAGATGTGTTATTAAATTCTGAGTTCAGGGATACCAGACTTTTATGTCCTATCTTGTTCCTATGAGAAGATATGCTGGTAGCCACTGTAGCCAGCATCCCCCATGATAGCCTATGGAGCAAGATAGTATTGCAGCAGTGAAAAACGAAAATGGCTGTAATTCACTACCAGAGCATGTCACCTTCACAAGTACATGCTCTACCTTTCACATACACTGCACCCTGCCGAAGGGGGTACCTTGGGCCTTCTATAGGGGTAACCAATGTGCACAGAAAGGGAAGGGTTAGGCCTGGTCAGTGGGGACACTGACCAGGAGGACATGGCAGTTCACAGACTGCACACAGGTACTGCGGTGGCAGGCCTGAGACACCATTTTAGGGCTACTCATGTGGGTGGCACAATCAGTGCTGCAGGCCCACTAGTAGCATTTGTCATTACCAGCCCTGACACACCCAGTGCACTTTACAAGGGACTTCTTGGTGATACAAATATGCCAATCATGTATATCCAATCATAATAACAATTCACAAAGCAAGCACTTACACTCTGACACTGATCAGCAGTGGCAGAGTGTCCGAAGCATCAAAACCAGCAAAAACTAAATCCAGCACAGCATCAAAAATACAGGAGGTAGAGGCAAAAAGATAGGGGCAAACCACGCCAAAGATGCCAGGTCTAACAGTCGCAGAGAGGTGCACCCCCTACAGTGGGTACGCGTCGGTGCCATCCACACCATACATGCCTGTGCTGGGGAGACCCATGGGTCACCCCCTGTGTCTGAGTCGTAAGGCTGCGGGTAATAGGGGGTTGGACGCAGAACCCTGAAGACCAACTCTGGGAGCTATTGAGAGCTGGTCGCTCCGACTCGATCCGGTTGTCCGAATCGAGCATCGTACTAGCTCGGTCATGAAACGTCTTGTTAGACCGACCTGCCACCTTTGGCGTGGTTTTTCCCCCATCTTTTTGCCTCTGACTCATGTATTTTTGATGCTGTGCTGGATTTCGTTTTTGCTGGTTTAGATGCTTTGGACACTCTGCCACTGCTGATCAGTGCCAGAGTGTAAGTGCTCCCTCTGTAAATTGTCATATTGATTGGATATACGTGATTGGCATATTTGTATCACCATGAAGTCCCTAGTAAAGTGCACTGTGTGTGCCAGGGCTGGTGATGACAGATGCTACTAGTGGACCTGCAGCACAGATTGCGCCACCCACATGAGTAGCCCTAAAATGGTGACTCAGGCCTGCCAGCGCAGGGCCTGTGTGCAGTCAGTGACTGCCATGTCCGCCTGGCCAGTGTCCCCACTGGCTGGGCCTAACCCTTCCCTGTCTGTGCACATCAGTCACCCCTATGGAAGGCTCAAGGTACCCCCCTGGGCATGGTGCAGTGTATGGATAAGGTAGAGCATGTACTAGTGCAGGTCACATGCTCTGGTAGTGAGCGGCAGCCATTTTGTGTGCTCACTGCTGTAAGGCTATCTTGCTCCATAGAGTAACATGGGGGAGGCTGGTCACAATGGATACTAGCCTATCTTCCCATAGGAACAAGATGGGACATAAGTGAATGATATCCCTGAACTCAGAATTTAATAACACATCTTTTAGTGAAGGTTGTTTTTAAATCCTGTGTTTGAGAATAGTACTTTTAGAAAGTGGCTGTTCTCTTGTCTAACCTTTCTGTGTGCCTGGGCCTGTTTGTGGATTGACTGTCTGGCCTGAGTGTGACAGGGGCTGCCGAGCCCCCAGGGGATTGTCTGAGTCAGCCCGTGGATGAAAGGCAGCATCTGCTGCCAAGGAAGTGGGAGGAGATCACACCTGATAGTGACAGGGCTGTGCCTGCCTGACCACAAAGCTGGCTCCACCCCCCTGCTGGGCGACTGTCACCTCTGTCCCTGATACTGAGAGGAAGAAGGAAGCCAGGAAACCCCCAGTGCCTCAGCTACACCCAGAACTGCCAAGACTTTGCTGTGTGCTGTGTCTGCAACTTGAATCTCCAAGGGCCTGAGAAGAGCTGGTCCCCTGTCTGCAACCAAGGGACATAAAGGTTGCCCAAGGACTACAAAACTCTGTTGTGCCCTTTGAAGCTGCTGTGTAGCAAAGAAATTGTGAAACACTGCTGTTTGGCCATGTAGCGCGCTGGCTGCTCTCTAATCTGAGTGAGGGCGCCGCACTGACCCAGCCTGCCGTGTGGCCGAGATCGACGTGTTCAACGACACGTGTGGGGCGAAGGTACGAGGTTTGTGGGCCTCCCCAGTGTAAGAAACACTGAGAACAACTGTGTGCCGTGTCACCGTCGCAGCCCGGGGTCGGTGAACTCCCGTGGAAGTGCCCCGTACTTGGCCGGTGTTGACGCCACGAAGATCGAGCCCGCCGCGCTCTGATTGGGTGAGAGAGCCGAGCCCCCTCACCAGCGCCGCGACGGGATTGGCCCGTGGAGCGTAGCGTCATCGACGAGGCCGCGCTGCCATTGGTTGAGGGCTCTCGCCTCAAGAGGGGCTCGTCGCAGGAGCCGCGACGGGATTGGCTGGCCATTGGAGGAGCTGCTTCGGAACCCGAGGAATTGCCGTGATCACCGCCGGCACCGGGGAAGACTGACCCGACCTCGCCGAGGGAATCCGGGAAGTGCCCCAGCCCCCGGACTGCCGTCTCTGCTCCCCGCCGCTCCCCGGAGGACTGAGAGCGGGCGGAGAGCTGCTGAGGCCGGCCGAGGCTGAGGTGAGTGTGCTTCACACGGCGCGTTGCGTCTAAAGTCATCGGGGAGCACCAGGCGGTGTGAGCCGGCCCGCAAGAGAGTCCCAGCATTCCGGTGAGGCGCATTGGCAGCGCTAGGGCTCCTGACTGTCTTGGCTGATGTTAGAGTAGTTTACCTACTGGCACTGCGTAGTTTGCTCGTTTTCAGAGCCAAATGAAGATAAAGAGATCGTATTATTTTTAATATCGATTTAGAAGAGACATGAGATCATCTTGGTATTAAGAGACTTCCTATATACATGCAACCATTAAGATTAAGTACAAAATTTTTCTAAAGAAGTGATTATCGTGCAACTGCTTTATTTACCTTGCTGAAACTAGATAAAGATATATATTTGTATAAAATATACTTACCTGTGTGGTCTCAGTTTGTGGTGGATTAGGGATTATTGTGGTGTTAAGTGCAATTATTTTACACATTGCCTTGGGGATAAGCCTGCCTGCTCGCGCCAAGCTACCTAGAGGGAGAGCGGAGGTTATCTACTGTGTGTATTCCTTCACCCTGACTAGAAGCAAGGGTCCCTACTTGGTCTAAGGTACTTACCTCTGCCAATTAGAGACCCCCAGATCTAACATTGGTGGCAGCGGTGGGATTTTGAACTAATAATTGCACTTGACCTACAGTGATTTCTTGTACATCACTAGTCTAGTTTAGCAGCACAGGTTGCGCAAGATTTTTTCTTTTTGGTGAAACCCTTTTTGCCGGAAAAGGTTAGGAAGCATCATGTCTCAGAAAGCGGCAAGTGTGAGAGTAGAATTGGAACTTGAATTTGAAATTCAGGAGTTGTTCAGCTACAGTAAGGAGCAACTGAAGCAATTCTGCAAACAGCTTGGATGCCCAGCGAAGGGCAGCGCAAACAAGGAAGAACTACGGAAAGCTCTGAGGGCCTGGTGGGAGGCCAAACATGGTGATCCAGAAGTTGCTATTGGAGAGGGAGGCACACAGGAGAATGCTTTTGTATCCAGTGATTTGCCAGTGAGGAGGCCAGCGTCTAAGGCTGGCAGCAACCACTCCAGTAGGATTATTTCTCCAGAGGAGCTGGAGGATAATCAGAGAGCTAGGGCCCATGAGATTGAGCTTTTTAAACTCAAATCCCAAGCAGAAGAAAGGAGACTGCACCTTGAAACTGAGAAAGAGGCGGAGGAGAGAAGAAATGCTCTCACTTTGGAGGAGAAGAAACTCCAATTGGCTCATGAGTTGAGCATGAGGGAGCTGGATATTAAATCCAAAAAGGTGGAGTCCAGTTCTAATGGTGGCAGCGCACAACCAGTACAGGCGGGTAAAGTATACATACCAAAAGATCTGGTACAGAATTATCAGAGGGGTGAGGATATTTATGCGTGGTTTAGATCGTATGAACTTGCCTTAAAGATGAATGAAGTGCCTGAGAAGAGTTGGGGGGCAGGATTGTGGAAGCATTTTGAGGCCTCTGGGAGGGATGTCTTAGCACCCTTAGAAGCAGCAGGTACTTTATCCTACCCCGCTATGAAGGAGGCTTTGTGCCTCAGGTATGGGCTCACTCCAGAACAGTACCGCCAGAAGTTTAGGAACTTCAAGAAGCTTGATTCAAGTACTTGGGTGGAGTGTGTGAGTATGTACACGCTTGCACTGGAAGGTTGGATAAAGGGCAGCAAAGTTACTGATTATGTGGGGTTGTGTCACTTGATTAGTTGGGAGCACTTAAGTAGTTCATGTGTTCCAGAGCTGCGCCGGCATCTTTTAGATAGCAAGTTAGCTGATCCCAGTGAGCTTGCTAAAGAGGCGGACCGCTGGACTAGCACCAGGGTCCACAAGGGGGTGGTAAGTACCCCAGCCAAAGGTGACAGGGTCCCCAGCAGAAGAGTGGGGGGGACACGGGTAATCAAAAGGAGTCTTCTAAAGGGCCCCAAAGTAGTTCCCAGGAGAAGGAGTCTCAACCCCCCAAGTCTAAGAAGTCCAGGCCCCATAGGGCAAACAAGACAACAGGCCCCCGCCTACTTGCTTTTCATGTGGGCAGGTGGGGCACATTGCCCCCAAATGTCCAAAGAAGAACTCAGCACCCACTGGTGCTCCCGCTCCGGCGTTAGCCAGTGTAGTTTTGTGAGGGGATTTGATTTCCAGTGGGGAGGAGGGGTTAGCAGTGATGACCCTTGTCTCTTTAGGAGACCAAGAGATGGCCCAGGAAACCTTGCTGCCCCAAAACACTAAGAAATACGGGCAGAAGGTGACCATTAATGGACAGGAAATAGAGGCTCTGAGAGACACAGGGGCCAGCGTGACATCTGTCAGGTGTCGGTGGGTGTCTGAAGAGCAAATTGTTCCTAAGGTACTCCGACCTGTGGTGGCATCTGACAGTTCAGTGCGCTTCTGCCCAGTGGCAAATGTTTCCTTTGAATGGGGAGGAGTCTCCGGTATTTTGGAGGTTGTTGTAAGTGATGCCTTGCCTGTAGATTGTCTATTAGGTAATGACCTGGAGAGCTCTCCATGGAAAGAGGTGGAGCACAGGACTCACTTGGAAATGTTGGGCTTGCCTGCGTGGTACTGTGTGTCCACCCGTGCAATGACAGCCAGAGAGGGCGGATTAGCAGAGCTGGAGCCTGGAACAATGGCCCAGGGACCTGCCAAGAAAGGAAGGGGTAGAGGGCGCGGGAAACCAGCCCCCACCGTTCCCACGGTCCAGGAGGAAGCAGACCCTGAGGGGGATGCCCTGGAACCTACAGGGGAGCAGGTGGCCGAACTGGGGGAATTGCCTGAGCTGTCCCAGTGGCAGCAAGAGGGTGGTCCCTCCAGGGAGGAATTCTGCCAGGCTCAGAAGGAGTGCCCTTCCCTCATTGGTGTGCGGCAGCAGGCTGCAGACCAGGCAGCAGGCCTGGGGTCCAAGGAGCATTTGATCTACTGGGAGGATGACTTACTTTATAGTGAGCCTAAGTTCGCTGAGCCCGGTGCAGCCCGTGTGTTGGTAGTACCAGAGCGCTTCAGGAACTTCCTACTGGGTCTGGCTCATGACGTGCCTCTCACAGGACATCTGGGGCAAGACAAGACCTATCACAGGCTTGTCACCCATTTCTACTGGCCCCAGATGAAGAAGCACGTCTCTGCCTTTTGTAAGTCTTGCCAAACTTGTCAGGCCAGTGGCAAGAGCGGAGGGAAGTGCGTGGCACCCCTCCAACCCTTTCCTGTGGTGAGCACCCCTTTTGAGCGGGTGGGCATTGACATTGTGGGGCCCCTGGACCCCAAGACAGCCCTAGGCAACAGGTTTATCCTGGTCTTGGTGGACCATGCCACTCGGTACCCGGAAGCCATCCCGCTCCGGACAGTCACAGCCCCAGTGGTGGGCCGTGCCTTGATGGGAATCTTTTCCCGTGTGGGGTTCCCCAGAGAGGTGGTCTCAGACAGGGGGACAAACTTCATTTCTAGGTATATGAAGTCCCTGTGGAATGTGTGTGGGTCGACATACAAATTCACCACTCCTTACCACCCTCAAGGAAATGGGTTGGTTGAAAGATTCAACCGCACATTGAAGGGCATGATTATGGGCCTGGAAGAGCCCATGAGGCGGAAATGGGACATCTTGTTACCATGCCTGTTGTTTGCCTACAGGGAGGTACCTCAGAAATCCTTAGGGTTCAGTCCCTTTGAGTTGCTGTATGGCCACCCTGTCAGAGGGCCTCTCACTCTGGTGAAGGAAGGGTGGGAGAAATCCCGTGGGAAAACCCCTCAGGATGTGTTCAGCTATGTGCTGGCCATTCGCAACCAGACCAAGCGCTTCAGGAAGCTCGCCCAAGAGAACCTGGAGGCTAGCCAGGAGTAAATGAAGAGATGGTATGACCAGAACACTTCTCTGGTTGAGTTCCAACCTGGTCAGAAAGTGTGGGTGATGGTGCCAGTGGAGCCTTGTGCGCTCCGTGACAAGTGGTCTGGGCCATATGAGGTGGTGGAGCGCAAGAGCGAGGTTACCTACTTGGTGAACCTGAAGACTCCCAGGCAGCCCCTGAGAGTGCTACATGTGAACCGCCTCAAACCCCACTTTGAGAGGTCAGAAGTGACTATGCTCATGGCTACAGATGCTGGAGGGGACGAGGATAGTGATCTCTCCCTGACCTCCTGGCAGTTAAGGAGCAAGATGGGTCAGTGGATGGTGTGGTCCTCTCGCCCACCCTGATCCCAGAGCAGTAGAAGGACTGTCGCCAAGTCTTGTCTAGTCAGTTCGCCCCCCTGTTCTCCCTGACCCCGGGTGTCACCAAATGGTGCGTCCACGATGTGGACACTGGAGATAGTCTGCCTGTGAAACAGAAGTTTTACAGGGTGGCTGACAAGGTCAGAGCTAGCATCAAGGAAGAAGTGTCCAAGATGTTGGCACTAGGGGTTATTGAGCCCTCCAGCAGCCCCTTGGCTAGCCCAGTGGTCTTAGTGCTTAAGAAAGCTGCTACCCCCGGTGGCACCCCAGAACTTCGGTTCTGCGTGGACTGCCGTGGGCTCAATGCGGTCACCAAGACTGATGCGCACCCCATCCCCAGAGCTGATGAGCTGGTGGATCGGTTGGGAGCTGCCCAGTACCTGAGCACTTTTGATTTGACTTCAGGGTACTGGCAGATTGCCTTAACTGAGGGGGCCAAGGAGAGGTCAGCATTTTCAACGCCAAAGGGGCACTTCCAGTTCCGCGTCATGCCCTTTGGGTTGAAAAATGCCCCTGCCACATTTCAGAGATTGGTCAACCAGGTACTGGCAGGGCTGGAGCAATTCAGCGCAGCCTACCTGGATGACATTGCTGTGTTCAGTTCCACTTGGGAGGAACACCTGCAACACCTCTCTGAAGTGTTGAAGGCTCTGCAAAAGGCAGGCCTCACTATCAAGGCCAGTAAATGCCAGATAGGGCAGGGATCTGTGGTGTACTTGGGACACCAGGTGGGGAGCGGCCAGGTGGCGCCCCTACAGGCAAAGATTGATACCATTCTGGCTTGGGAGCCCCCAAGACCCAGACAGAGGTGAGAGCCTTTCTAGGTCTCACCGGGTATTACAGACGGTTTGTCAAAGGTTATGGCACCATTGTGGCCCCTTTGACAGAGAGAAGAGACATGAGATCATCTTGGTATTAAGAGACTTCCTATATACATGCAACCATTAAGATTAAGTACAACATTTTTCTAAAGAAGTGATTATCGTGCAACTGCTTTATTTACCTTGCTGAAACTAGATAAAGATATATATTTTCATAAAATATACTTACCTATGTGGTCTCAGTTTGTGGTGGATTGGGGATTATTGTGGTGTTAAGTGCAATTATTTTACACATTGCCTTGGGGATAAGCCTGCCTGCTCGCGCCAAGCTACCTAGAGGGAGAGCGGAGGTTATCTACTGTGTGTATTCCTTCACCCTGACTAGAAGCAAGGGTCCCTACTTGGTCTAAGGTACTTACCTCTGCCAATTAGAGACCCCCAGATCTAACACGTCTCTATTGCGCGCCACAGTTTGCTTGTGACCGAGTCGTACGGAGCGATTCGGACCCGGAAACGATTCGGACCGATATTTTGCGCTTGTTCTCATCGTACTTCGACGTCTGCACCCGTGTATGACTCGGACAGAAATTCAGCCTCTGAATCGGATCCGCTAATGCCAAACCCGATTCGGTGCCCTACCGACCGAGATCGGAATCAGACCCTAAGTGTGGAGTTTTAGAACTTTATAATATTCCTCTAAAATCAGCCGAACTGCGAATTCCGATTTACTCACCTGTTATCAGGAGAGACCTCAGTGCTGCATCTTTGAGCCCAGAACTGATCCTGAAAAGTAATTCTAACCGTAGTTACCAGTAACTTGAATTTCCTTCCATAGGATATCATTGCCTGTCTTTTGCTGAAAAAGTTTCTAAGTGTCGATTTTTGAAACATACAAATATTCCTCTAAAATTAGTCGAACTACGAATTCCAATTTACTCACCTGTTATCAGGAGAGACCTCAGTGCTGCATCTTTGAGCCCAGCACTGATCCTGAAAAGTAATTCTAACCATACTTACCAGTAACTTGAATTTCCTTCTATAGTCTAACATTGACTGGTTTCACTTGGAAATTCTTCTAAGTATGGAGTTTTGGAACTTTAAAATATTCACCTAAAATCATCCGAATAATGAATTCCGATTTACTCACCTGTTATCAGGAAAGAACCCAGTGCTGCATCTTTTAGCCCAGCACTGACCCTGAAAAGTAGTTCTAACCATACTTACCAGTAACTTGTATTTCCTTCCATAGGAATCCATTTTCTGGTTTTCACCAGAAAAGTTTCTAAGTGTCGATTTTCAAACTACAAATATTCCTTAAAAATCGCCTATATGACTTAAACGCATTCTTCCAACTGTTTATAGGAGATGCACCAGTGCTGGATCCAGGATCCACCACTGAGTAAGAAAAAGTAACGCTAACACTACTTACCTGCTAAGTGGATTTCCTCCCATAGGATAACATTGATGATTCTATGTGAAAAAGTTTCTGTCAACTTTTAAAATACAATAATATTCCTTAAAAATCACTACTGTAACCAAGACGCTTTTACTCAACTATTTACAGGAGATGTCCCAGGACTGAATCTTGGATCCAGTCCTGTGGTTAGAAACTTAAACCATAAAGTAACTAATTGCATTTAACTAGAAATTCCCATTGAGCTCAATGTTGAATTGTGTTTGAAATTGTGTTGCCCATTGCAACATCTGTAATTACTGTACTTAAAAGTCTATTGCCTATTTGCAAAGTATTTAAACTAAAGTAATTAATTTTGAGATAGTATATTTTGTAAAGTGATATATAATGCAATTATAATGTAATTTAAAAAATAAAATATCTAATAATAAATACTTAAAAAAATGTAGTAAATCTCGAGAAGGACTCTGCGGCCACCCGCTCGGATACAGCCCTGCTGATGAACGCAATACAGGCCTCCCGGAAAGCCCTAGAGAATAAGATTGGAGACGTGGGGTCAGAAGTAACTCTCCTGCGACAGGACCTCTGAAATCTGGCGGCAAGAGTGACAGAATCAGAAACGAGATTAGGTGACGCGGAGGACACACTACAAGACCTGAGAAAAGGGATGACGGACCTCCAATCATCTTATAAGCAACTACAGAGGAAGGTGGATGATGTCGAAAACAGGGCAAGACGCAACAACCTCCGCTTTGTGGGATTTAGAGAAGGAATCGAGGGTGCCAACATGGTGGAATTCCTACATTCCTGGCTGCTGCGCACCTTCCCCGAGGAGAAATTTTTTACTTATTTCATCATTGAAAGGGCTCACCCCGCGCTATTGGCTAAACCACCAGTGGGAGCGAGGCCCAGGCCGGTCATAGCCCGTTTCCTAAATTTTTTGGACAGAGACATGATACTACGGGAAGCGAGAAAACGTGGGGAAATCCGTCTCGATAATGCCCACATAATGATTTTCCCGGACTACAGTCAGGAAGTACAGAGGCAGAGACGCTCCTATGACTCGATAAAATCCAAACTGAGAGACCTCCAAATCCAATACATGCTACTTTTTCCAGCAAACCTAAAAGTGATCTATAAGGGCAAGTCACTATTTTTTCAAACACCGGAGGAGGTGTGGCAATTGCTGGAAGAGCGCCCAATGTTGACACAGAGGGAGTCTGGGGCTCCAAAGGTGGATATGACTCAGAGGACCACAGGGGGCCCTGGAAGGGTGCCGAAGCCACATAGCTCTCGACAGGGAGCCCGCTCCTTGGCTGCAACTTCATACTAAACGGCTGGACATACAAGGCGAAGACGTCGGAGCATATCCTCCCTGGACCCCCACCGACCCTCAGGATCTCCCTTTCAGTAACTGGCAGGAAAAACACGCTCCGAGGGGGAAGAAGATCCGCAGGGTACCTCATCTGAAGTGGAGGAAGCAGACGAGCAGTCTCTGCACCCTTTGGCAATGGAAATAAATGAACTGGAAAAAGGACAGAAGCCGGATGCTGTGGCATCTCAGGGGGACCCCATGGACTCTAATTGATGAAGCTGGGACCGATTTGGCTGACCAAGCAGTCATAGAACATGCCTGGAGCACGCAAGTTGGACACCCCCCTTGCTTGTTCTGTTTCTGAATTCTCACTATTTGATTGTGTTTGCCTTTTTCTTGCCTTCCTAGTTTTTCCTACTTTCTTTCCTAAGTGTTTTAACCCCTAAGTTCACGTCTTTTCAGGGCTCGACCCTGATGGTTCAGGGGTACCCACAGGAGCTGGAACTTGTGGACTGAGTTTGATGAGGGAGGGCGACAGACCTCCACCTGCCCTAGAGTCTACCTCCATGTCATGTTGCCAGGAGGGGGTCAATGGGGGGGTGTTGGAAGAGGGAGGGAGTTACAATGGGCTCTGGGTGACGAGAAAGTTGTTTTGTGTTCTGTTTTTTGTTTGATTGGCATATGGTATACAGCTCCACGCTGCCAGGCACACACACCGTCACATCCACCCATGGCCTACACCTACCTGCTATTAGGATATGACTGCTGTAGATACACACGTTGCCCCTGGGGGTTGATGGGAGCCGGGACCCTATCGGATACTCACTTGGAACGTCAATGGTCAGGGGGACAAGATAAAACGAGGGCTGGTGACGGCACATATTAAACGGTTACACCCAGACACAGTCTGCCTCCAGGAGACTCACCTTAAGGGCACGAAGTGTGGATTCCTAGCAAGAGGAGCCTACAAAGTCTTAGCACATGTGGGATATACATCGGGGTCACGGGGAGTGGCTATCCTGATAAAAAAATCCCCACCTTTTACTGTGACTCGAACCTGGATAGACTTACAGGGGACCTATGTGGGAGTGACAGGAACATGGGGGAGACAACGGATTACTCTAGTCTCGGTCTATGCCCCCCCCCGAAACTACAGGCCGGGACACTGACCGGGATGGCAGAAATATTGTTGGACATGCCAGATACGCTACATAGCATAGCCAGCGACTTTAATGACGTTATGTCCACCTCCCTGGACTGGTCTGGGACGCGACTTGACGGCTCCCATACAACGCCTCTAGCCAGGACCATAGGAACGCTGGGGTTGACAGATGTCTGGAGATTGTTGCATTTCAACACGAGAAGTTATTCCTACTACTCAGGGGCACACAACGTACATTCCTGTCTAGACTATGTCTTCCTTCCCCAACACGCCCTAGGGACTGACGACGAAGCTGCATATCTGGCGCGGGGTATTTTGGACCACTCGCCTCTGCTGGTCCTACTGGGAGGGAGGCCGCGACGGCGGACGGGGGGGCTGGAGACTGACGCCATGGGACTTACAAAATCATACGATACTACAAGGACTCCGGGCAGACACAAAGGTTTACATTGCCGAAAATGTAGGCTCCGTGCAGTCAAGGGGTAACCTTATGGGAAGCCTATAAAGCGGTGCTTCAGGATAGGGCGCAGAGTAGGGTATCCTGGGAGAAATGGAGAGGTCAAGAGGAGTTGTGCACGCTGGAAACCAAAATTTTAGGCCTTGAACGACAGCACTTGATAGACAGAGATGCACAGGCACTTCGGCGCCTGCTTGACGCCCAGCAACACTACAGGGACCTGGCCACTAACGAAGCAAAGGCACAGGCACTTGCAACTCTGCACAGGTTGTACGATGTTGTGGACAAATCTGGGAAGCTCCTGGCTTGGCTGAGTCGCAGGGAGAGAGACACACGGTGGGTAGAGGGCTTGACTGATATGCAGGGACAATTGCATAGGGGAGACCCCCAAATAGCCCAGGTGTTTGCCTCCTATTTCTGGGATTTTTATGCGGCCAGGGACCTGGGAGACATGGACGACATAGCGGCCTACTTGGCTGAGATCCACACCCCAGTCTTAACTGAGTAAGACAATGACACCCTTGAGGCTGATATCACGGCTATAGAAATAAGGGAGGCAATAGCTAGGCTTCGACCGGGGAAGGCTCCAGGCCCAAAGGGACTCCCAGCTGAATTCTTTAAGAAAGGAGCAGACCTTATAATACCCCACCTTCTAGCGTTGTATGGAGATGCAACCCAAGACGGTGAGCTCCCGCCGAACGCGAGAATGGCCACAATTGCGCAGATATATAAACAGGGCAGGCCGCCTGACGCCTGCAAGTCGTATAGACCGATCTCTCTCCTTAATGTGGAGGCCAGGCTGTTGCCTACGGTTCTGGCCCTCCGATTACTTCAGGTGATTTCCGGATTGGTGCACCAGGACCAGACAGGATTCCTACCGAATAGGGCGACAAGGCAAAACCTCCGGCGGACCCATAACTGGCTCATGGAGTTGAAGCAGAGGGAAGACCCACATATGTTCCTCTCCTTAGATGCTGAGAAAGCATTTGATGCGGTCCATTGGCCCTTTTTGGAGGTGACACTGATCAAGTTTGGGGTCGGCCCCAATTTTCGAAGATGGGTGGGTCTATAATATACGGATCCTAAGGCTCGGGTTAAAAATAAATGGTGTAATGTCTGAGGATTTCCCGGTTTGGATGCCCCCTGTCCCCGCTACTGTTCGCACTCACGGTTGAAATAGTGGCGTGTGATATCCGTCAAGCGGAGGGGGTGCACGGCTTCCGCATCACACAGGCGGACCTACAGGAGGAGAAGATTTCATTATATGCAGACGATAGCCTCCTATACGTGACACAGCCGGCGATTACAATCTCTGCATTGTTTGAACTTTTAGACAAGTATGGCTTCTTCTCAGGCTACAAGATAAACTGGCACAAATCAATTTTATATAGCCCGCGCCTGGAAGAAGATTGGCCCCCACTACCGGGAGCCTTACAGGTCACCCAGTCTGGATTTAAATACCTGGGGGTTTACCTGACAACCGATAAACAAATTTCGTATAAAAAAAATATACTTATGGTAATTAAGAACTTTGCAGAAGACGCCCTTAGTGGAAGTCCCTACCTCTGACGATCCTAGGCCGAGCGGAAATGTTCAAAATGATTACATTGCCACGATTTCTGTATGCTCTACAGAATGAATATTTTCCCCTGCCCCGACAGACATTCCAGACAATTACTGCCGAACTGCGCGCCCTTCTATGGCTAGGGAAGCAACCTAGAGTAGCCCTAGCTACACTCCAACAAAATCAATATAATGGGGGGATCTCCTTGCTGGATATAGAGGCCTATTACTGGGCAGAGCATCTCGCACGATAAATGAATGGCTACATGCACCGGCGGATCACCCGACCTATAGGCTGGAGAGAGCCACCATGACGCACCGCACTAGTCTGCACTATTTGTATGGGGGAACTGGGAGGCGACGGCTACTACCGGTCACACAGATTACCATAGAGGTATGGGACAGGGCGACTAGTGGCAAGAGGAGAGCTTAAGACATTTGAGTCCCTAAGGGCGGAATATGGGCTGACCCCAGCGCAGTTCTTCAAATATGCTTGATTGCGTCATGCATGGAAGGCTGAGGCGGCGCTAGCATCCCCACTACCGGAGTATGCCCCTCTGGAGGGTCGCCTGTTACAAGAATAGGTTCCCAATAAACTGGTATCCTTGACATATAAACCACTGAATAATAACGCACCGGATGGGTTAGGGAAATTGAGGAGGATCTGGGAGCAAGACGTGGGCGACATGGACACCATAGACTGGGAGGCGGCCCTGATGCACCACAGGGAGGTTGTGATCGAAACCTGACTACATCTCATCCAATATAAAATACTACATAGGGTCTATTATGATAGGGTCAGAATGCACCGCATGGGCAGGGCTAGTGATCCATGCTGCTGGAGTTGACGTTACCGATGGACCCTAAGTTTGTGTTACTGGGAATAACTACAGAGATTGATCTGACGTGCCTGAACCTGATCTTTGCCCTGCTGACCCTAGTGGTGGCAAAGAGATATTTGGCACGAGAATGGGGAGCACCATTACCTCCAAAGGTGGGAGATTGGCGGAGGGGAATGGACATGTACATGGCGGCAGAGAGAGTGACATATAAAGCTAGGGCCTGCCCTCAAAAGTTTCACAAGGTCTGGGGGAAGTGGAGGAAGTACCATGAATTTGGTGTGGGACTGGGGACTGACTGAAAAGCTCCCGAGCACACTGGCTAGGATGTTGCCTTTGGTCCATGGCTTGTGGTTCAAGAAACTGGAACCTACGGGGCCCCCTTTGAAAGATGACACATGTGGGGACTTGGTGTTTGATGGGCCAGAAATGGACAATGTTGAATTGATGTATGCAATTGAACTGAAATGGAGGAGGGGCGGGGGCGCGGGGGTGCTTGGTGGGGTGGTAAAGTAACTGTGATGTGCCAATTATGCGTAAGTTGATTCAAAATGTCAATAACAATAGTTAAAAAAAAACTGTGAAAGATGAAAATCTATATTTACTATTACAACTAAGATTGTGTTGCAGGCACAAAGGGATGGGGATATCGGAATTTTGTTAAATACCTGAGGCTTAAAAAAGAGAGGAGCAGGAATGGTAAATTATTGTTCCTGAAGATTTTTTTTAGTGAATGTATCCTTTCAGAACTCTGAATTGAGACCGAGTTAGTGCTTCTTTCTTTCTTCTGTAATTCATAGGCAGCTCTACTCATTGCCCTCATCACTTCAAGGGCTCCCAGGATTTATCTCCTTCATTTTCTCTTCTCCTTACTTTGTTTCCTCTCCTAGTTGCCCAGTAAGAACCACTGTTATTTCCCTTCTAGACATTTGACTCCATCTCACTCCAGCAGTCAGGTCAGGGGTGGTGTGCAAGATTCTAACAAGAAGCGACAGCAAGCATTATTTACCTGTTCTTGTCTCATGGTGGCGTCAATTTCCAGATATGAGCCATGCCAGCTCGTCTGCAGAGTGCAAAGGTAATGCCCCAAGCAATCATTATCATACTGCAACTGCATTTTCCACGCTCAGAAGTGTCTTCAAATTCTAGAGAAATCATTACTGTTGATAATAATTTTTGATTGAGAAATCCACATCATTTAGATCGCATTCGAAAATCTTGCCCATTCCTAATCATGCGTTTTTACACATGCAGAAGAGATACCCCCACTCTTTATAACCAAAAGCCTCCTTTACATCTATTGAGAGGGCTACTGCCATTTTTCTGAAGTGCTCTAGTTTGCCAAAGGAGATGTGCATTCTCCGTGGGCCATATGGAAAAAGCAGATCTAGAAACTCTGAGACTGCACAAACGGATTACTGGCCCTACTCACTAAGCAGGCCATTCGCTGGTCCTAGTGTTTATTAATAGCAATTCAGTCATATGCGATGTACCCATGCCTATAACATGGACAGACCATCATTTGGATTCCCAGGATCCAAGTGTGCTCATTCCATCTTCCTGGAGGAGCGTCAGGACAGGTGCTCACATTGTGATTTTAGACTCACCCCACGAGATCTCCCAGCACTCCCAGCAGGGCCCTCCTATAAGCTACTCTGGTCCCTGCCCAAGCATACAACTGAGATTTTTACGTTGTTAAAAGACTCTGGTCTGGAGGTATTGTTTCTGACAGAGACCTGGCTCACCGCAAGCTCAGAGACGGATATTGTCCATTCACTTCCTTCTGGATACTTAATCCAGAGGAAAGACAGCACAACAGGAGTGGGCGGTGGGATTGCCATTATCTAAAAAAGCCACTTGAGCTGTAGATTACTAGAGAGTCCATTATTAGATTGAGAGAATGTTCATTTTTCAATGAAATTTACTCCCTCATTATCATTCTCAGGTATATTGATCTACTATCCACCTGGGTCAATGGGCCTATTCGGTAAATCTCTGTTGGAAACAGTTACGACTCTGGCTAGCTCCTCGGCTAAATTTACCCTCCTTGGAGATTTTAACCTTCACTTTGACGATCCTTTGGCATCCTCAGTGATTGAACTAGCAAAAGACCTGATGGCATGTCAACTTCACCAGAAGGTCTTCCAAGTAACTCATATTAAACCTTCTTGATCCCATTTTTTCTAACCTGTCGGAACTAAAAGGTAAAGTCCCCATACCCATACCATGTTCAGACCATTTCTTAATCCTGTCTGTTTGGGCCCCACCGACTCCTGTTCAGCACACCCACTCAACTCAAAGGCTAATCCATCCATGGCCCAAACTCTTGATGGAAGCGTGGATCCAGGAAATGGATAATTCCAAACCGAATCTAGAGTTCAACACCAGTCACGGACTACCAGAAGTTCACACACTTACTTGAGGAGTCATTGAACACGGTGCTCCCAAAGAAGAAAGCAAGTCCCAAAAAATAGGCATGATTTTCTCCTGAGCTGCGCATTTTAAACAACAATGCAAAAGACTAGAGAGGACATGGAGGAAACATTTCTCACATAGTAAGAAATAGGAATACAGGGCAGCTATCGGTAAATATAAGGCTGAAATAAAATTAGCCCAGACCACTTACTATGAGGAAAAGAACACAACAGCAGCCAACTCCTCTAGAGAGAGACCTTTCTGATTGCGAAAAAACTTCTCAAAGTCCCTGATCCCCGGCGGCAACCGATCCTTTGGGATACCGCTCTAACGAACTTGCTGAATACTTTGCCATCAAAGTTCATAATATTCTCAATCATCTGCCACAAAGAGACAATTATACACCTGAGCCAACTGGAGAGGAGATTGGCCTAACGGCTAGGGCGCTCGGCCTCGGACCTGAGGATCTGGGTTCGAGTCTCGGTAACGACGCCAAAACCTCCTGTGATTCTAGGCAAATCACTTAATCTCCCCGTGCCTAAAAAAAAAATGAAAGTGTGTCCTCGTGCAACGTAACTGGAAAATATGTAAAGCGCTCTGGGTCTAGTTCGCGCTATATAAAACTCTGCAAAAAAAACTGCTGCGGGCCAACATGGAAATAAACACTATCTGGAGATTTTTATTCTGCTGACTCAGGAGTCATTTTTGGCCAACTTAACTTCGGTCAAATCGGGGTCATTGGACCCAGCACCACCCAACATTTTAAAATTGGTAGCACCTACAGTGGCTCGCATTATGACCAGTCTGGTCAATGCCTCCCTCTCATTAGGGATAGTTGCCCCCGAATGGAAATGGGCAATGGTAAAAGCCCTACTAAACAAACATAATCTGGACCCTGCAGATCTGGGCAATTACCGTCTCATCTCGCTCCGCCCAGCAATTGGCAACATCGCAGAGAAACATGTTAACCACACACTTTCCATCCTTAATGAGTCCAATAACCTGCTCCACTCCTCACAAACGGGCTTTCACCTTCGCCAAGGCACTGGGACCGCCTTATTAGCGGGCGTGGAGGGAGCGAGAAAAATCCTTGATTCTGGAGGTACGGCGGCCATAATACTCCTTGATTTTAGTGCTGCCTTTTATGCGGTGAATCACCGTACCCTGGCTCACCGAATATAGGAGTGTCCAGCAAGACGTTATTGTGGCTCAAATCCTTTCTAGAGGACAGGTGCTTACAGGTGTTTGAAGGTAACATTTCTTCTAAACCTGTCCCCCTTGAGCCAATCCTTTTTAATGTCTATATGCACCCATTGGCGGATATTGTCTCCCCCTTTGGGATTCATATAGTTACATACGCTTATGACACACAGTTGTTTGTGGCATTGACCCAGGCCAACCATACACCCTCTGATCTTGTCTTGCGGAAGTTACTAAGTGGATGGGCCTGTCCCACTTAAAACTCAACAGTGATAAAGAGGAGCTTCTGCTGAACTTCAAATCTAATACAATGTGGCGAGCCTGTATGGGCTTGGTACCCATCCCAAAAACTGAAATAAAAAGCCTCGGTGTCTGGTTGGATCAAGATCTCACATTTAAAGTCCAGGCCAGGAAGACGGCTGTCTTATGTTATGGCACGTTAAGAATGATCCGCAAAGTGCTGCACCTCCTACCGGCCAAGCAAAACAAACGCTAGTCCAGGCGCTCAGCCTTTTTTGCAACTCCAACAGAAGCCTTCGCTCAGAAGAGATGTACCTAGCAATGGTAACTAGGATTAAGAGGGCCAGCAAGTGGCAGTCGCCGTTTTTCATATAATGCCTCAAAACTGTGGAATGGCCTGCCGCTGCATCTGCGTAGAGAATCCAACCATCTAATATTCCGGAAACAACTAAAGACTTTACTCTTTCCATGGAAGGCTTGTCCAACTCTAGTGACCACTACAGAACTGGGATGCTCCCGGGTAGCCATGGGTTATATAAAAACCTTCTCATTCATTTCATTTCACCAAATAATTCCCTTTCAATTTCAAGCATCTCAAGTAACCAGTATAGCGAAAATCAAAGTAGGTGACAAGGAAGTAAGAGCCTGCCATTTAGTCTCTCCTGATTCTTTCAGTGATCTTTTTAAATCTGGTTCATGAGCTAATGTCTCTGATGTTAACTTAGCTGTAGCTAATTTTAATAAGGCTGTGGCTTTTGATAAAATTGCACCACTGAAAAAGAGGGGTAATGCAAAACATTGCTTCCCAGCTCCTTGGGATACAACGGAGCTCATGTAAAGTGCTATTCAATATTCTACACAATTTTATCAGTCCTCAGGCGTTCTCCATGTCTACTTTTGCATCTCAGGAATTTCGTGATTCTTTTGCCAATTTCTTTCAGGATAGCATTTCACAGATATACTTGAATTTTAATATCCCAGCCCAAGAAAAAAGCAGGGAAATTAGGAGATTTGCCTCTATAGGAGCACAGGGAATCCTATTTTAGGTAAGTTTAAACCTTTTGTCTTTAGAGGATGTCCAGAGATCCTTCGAAATGGCGAAATCTGGCTCTCCGCTGGACCTTTGTTCTTCTAGGGTCATAGCTCTATTCGACAACCCTATTGTCCCAGCTATTCAGTAACTGTTTAATCTAACAGTACAAGCAGGCATTCTCCCCTCTGCTTGGAAATCTGCGCAAGTTCTACCCATCCTAAAGAAAGCAAAACTGGATCCTAATATCTTATCCAACTATCACCCCATTTCATTACTACCCCTTTTTTGAAAACTTTTATAAGGCCTAATCAACCAATAAGTAACAGCCTATCTCAAAGACAATCAGATTCTGGATCCGTCGCAATCTGGATTTAGATCTAGCCATAGCACTGAGATGGCGCTTTTGGCCATCATGGATTCTTAAAGACTCTCACTTGACATGGGAGCTTCATCTATGTTAGTGCTGCTAATATTTTTGAAAGATAGAATCCTACTGTTGCTCTTAGTCTCTTTACCTCCCGCAAGATGTGGCTGGACAAGGTTGTACCCCAAGGCTCATGCTTAAGCTCTACTATGTTCAACATATATGTGGCGACCCTTGCTAAGATTGTAGAGCCATTTGGCTTTGAAATGTCCTATGCTGATGACACTCACCTAAATTACACTTTTGAAAAAGATCTAGCCAAAGATCATTTTGCAAAAGGAATGCTAGCCATCTCTAGTTGGATGACAGCAAATTGTTTACAGCTAAATGTCGACAAGCCCAAGTTTATGATGTTTGGTAAGGCAAGGATTTTTTGATGAGTGGTGGCATGCGAAATTGGGCACTGTTCTGACTCCCAGATAGTCGGAAAAATCTTGGTGTAAAAATTGACCGAGTTTTCTCCATGAAAGAGCAGATTTTGGCTACCACTAGATTGTGCTTTCACACCATGCACCTATTTTGAAGAGTCTTTCCCTATCTTCCGATATCTGCTCGAAGAATGTTAGTCCAGGCCCTTGTAGTTAGTAGACTGGACTACGGTGATGGAGCACGCAGGGAACAACTAGCTAAGTTTTACCATACTCACCTTGGGCCCATATAACATTCACACATTGAACTAGTAGTCCTGTCGAACCAATTACTAATTTAGTCACCCTATCAGTTGCCCAGAGGTCCGATTTAGGACTTATACCTGTAAACCATGAATTACCAATCCTTGTCACCTTACTATAAGTCCTGTGAATCAGGGAGTTAGAATAAACAGGCAATAATTAAACACATTTAATTTTCTTATAATAACCACAGACTTGGGGAAAGTTTTAAAACCTTTATCTATGAGATATTTTCGGAATCAAGTTGAAAAGAGCCACAATCTTGTGACCATAAAGTTTACAAGCAAGAATATAACCAATAGGACATAAAGTTTGTAAGAAATCACAGTAACACCTTTTGACATTGGTACCTGGGAAGGGTGAGAAAGGGAAATAGCACATGGACACACCAAATAGATTATATTTACCTAGAATGATGCAATGACCAATCCTGGCCGCGGGCTGGGGTAAAAGGATCAGGACCAGGCTCCTGAGTAATCAGGGGCCCATGGGACTAGACAGGTGCAGATCAGCACAGGTGACCTCAGCTAAGTGAAACGCCAGTGTCACAGCCCTCTCTCTAGGAAAGCCAATTAGTACCCCGATTGGGTAATCGATTTTTCTGACAGAGCGCTCCACCAGCACCTCTGCTCTCGATCGCCTACTGAGTGCGTTGGGTCAGTGACAGGTCAGCCATTCGGACCAGTCGGACAATTGTTCTATCTAAATCTACCTTAGTATTACCATTTCGAGGGCAATGTACCACCCCTAAATGTTGCAAATCTATGTGTTTCCCTTCAGTGATTGGTTGGAAAGACGAGGAGAGGTCATCACACCATACTAAGCTGATGTAATTTCGATTAGATTCATATTGATTGAATCTCCACCCACAATTTACTTTCCCATGACTTTATTCCACCCAACAATATTGGTATACACACGATGTACATTGTATTTGTTTGAGTCTTCTTGCTTTCGAGTTAATATTAGTAAAAGCACATAGGCGAGCTTCCCCTAGATACTAGAAATGTTGTGAAATGTAACTATTAGTTAAACAAAACATGATGGTTAATATATTACAGGTTATTTAGAGAGGGTTGAGTACAAGCAAGTTTCAGTATATGTGAAACCTTGCTCCATCAACGGTAATGCTCTACTGGCCCCAGGAAATTAGATGATTATGGCTAAATTTCAAGTGGTACAAAACACTGCAGCCAGCATTGTTCTAAATCATCCATCAGGAACGCCTTCAGCCGCTTCATTGAATGCCTTACATTGGCTCCCTGTAAGGCAGAGAAGTACCTCTAAATTCTGCTGCCTCACCTAAAATGTCTTAGGGTCAAAGGCCCTAGATATCTCCAACAGAAACTCAGATGCTACTTACCTACTAGAAGTCTAAGATCTCAGGATAAAGTCTTGTTGAGCATACCCGTCTGTCCAGGTGTGTTGGCAGCGCCTTTTCGTTCCTGGCTCAGCTTAACTGGAACCATTTACCTCTTCACATTCAACTCTGTACTAATTACTGTAAATTTAGGAAATTGCTGAAAGCTCCCTTACTTTAAGTGATTTTCCCCTGCTTATGCTTGCTTCTAGTTGTAGGCAGCACCAAGATACCCTAGGATGAGTTGTGCACTGTACTAAATTCAATTAACATAACATAACATTCTTAGACGAGTGTCCTATAGTGAAATACATAAAATAAAATATGTAATACAGCGATGTAATCACCTTACTTGCCCTGTTTGTCAGTATTTTTTAATCAAATACATTTCTGTATCTCCCACATGCAAGAGTGTATTTACCTTTTTTAGGAGTGATATATTGGCTTTGTTAGAGATATGTCCCAGACAACCTGTGGATTGAGCCTCTTTAAATACTGCATGCAACACAGGTTCAAAGATTGTTTTGCCAGTTTTGTAAAATTCGACTGAGAATCAATCTGCGACAGCACCTTCGTCCCGCTGAAGAAACCCCCCCACAGAGATACCAACAAGAGGGCCAAATGGTTCACCCCAGAACTCCTAGCCTCCAAGCGAGCCTGCCGAAAGCTAGAGAAGAAATGTCACAGCAAACAGACCCTGGACAGCCACGCAGCCCACAAGTACGCCACCTGCAACCACCACCACCTCATCAGGATGGCCAAGAGGACCTCCTTCAAGGACCGCCTCGACAACAACGCTCACAATAGGGAGGAGCTCTTTAAAATTGTGAAGGAACTCTCCAACCCCAGCTCCAACACCAACAATCATACCGCCGTCGCAAGCCCTGTGCAACTCCCTCGCCATTTTCTTCCACCACGAGACAGCCCCAACAGACAGCAACACAACAGTCTCTTCACACACCATTGACCACGACCCCCTGCTAGCCTTGACCAGCGTGAGCATCGATGACACCATCAAGACCATGCGCACAATCCACTCTGGGTCCCCATCAGACCCATTTCCATCCCACATCTTCAACAAAGCCAGCAGCTCCATCGCACCCCACCTGCGCAATGTCATCAATCTCTCACTCAAGACCGTGACCATCCCAGAAAGCTGGAAACACACCGAGATCAATGCCCTACTCAAAAAACCAAAGGCTGACCCTAAAGACCTCAAGAACTTCCAGTCCATCTCTCTGCTCCTGTTCCCAGCCAAGGTCAACGAGAAGATTGTCAAAAGACAACTAACACGATACCTCGAAGAAAACAGAATCCTGGACCCTTCCCAGTCAGGATTCCACAACAACCACAGCACTGAGACTGCCCTCATCGCTGCCATTGACGAGATCAGAAAACTGCTGAATAGCGTTGAGACCGCAGCCCTCATCCTCCTGGACCTCTCCGCCACCTTCCACACTGTCTGCCACCGCACACTACGCACACGCCTCCATGCCGTAGGGATCCATGACAAAGCCCTGGAATGGACCACCTCCATCATCTCCGGCAGAGCTCAGAGTGTCCGCCTCCCCCATTCCGATTCGAAGCCTCCGAGATCATCTGCGGCGTACCCCAGGGCTTCGCCTTCAGCCCGACACTGTTCAACATTTACATGGCCCCGCTCGCACGCGTCACCCAACAGCACAACCTCAACATAATCTCCTACGCCAACGACTCTCAACTGATCCTCTCCCTCACCAAGGACCCTATCACCGCCAAAGCCAACCTCCATGAAGGAATGAAGACCGTTGCCGACTGGATGAAGACCAGCCAACTGAAGCTGAACACGGACAAAACGGAAGTCCTCATCCTAGGCTCCAACCCCTCAGCCTGGGACGACTCCTGGTGGCCGATGGCACTGGGGGCAGCCCTGTAGTGTAGTTCCTATCTTCCCAATAGGCTCTGCGCATTGGAATAATACCTACAGCAGTAAAGGCCTAGGCCAGGCGTTAACTAGGTCTACTACTGTCGATACTAGACTTAAGTTTTGGGTTTGCCAGCGTAGCTCAGAGTTCGCTAGAAACTTTCTCAAATGTTCAAGGAGGAATTAACTTCCCTGATTAGACAAGAAGGGATTTAGTTTCTGACAACCATAGAACATGACAACTTTGCTCTCCCCTAATCAAGAGTCAATCTCGAGAGTCGTGTGAACAAAAGGCAAATTATTTTACTCAGTCAGTACGTGCATTCTTAGTCTCATCAGAATGTAGAGAAAAGGAAGAGACGGGCGTGTTCAATAAAAAGGTGTTATTTATTGATCAGTCTCTTTTCTCATACAAGAGAAATGGATCGATATTATTGCAATACTTATAGTTAAGTAAAGTGCATACATTAAAAGCAATTGTATAAAGTAATACTGTAAAAACATTGATATGGTTTCTAAGCCATATGATGTTTAAAATGAATAAAATATATTTACATACACATATACATTTGACTAAACGTACTCAACTGGTGTTTCTAAATACGCCTACCCCGTGTACCTGACCTAAGCCTAATACGTGGGCGGGAATAGAAAGTTACAGTTTAAGTTAAGTTTGTTTTTGCCAAGTGAATAACTAAGGAATTCTCTGTGAGGGGTTATTCAGTTCTGTACCTGGAATTTAGGATGAATGAGGAATGGTATCTCTTTCTCTGGTCTCGATATTCCAGGCTGCCTGCGAGGGCTGCCCAGAAACGCCGGTGCTGGATTCTCGGCAGGAGAAAGCAGCGCGTCTCTCAGCGCATCAGAAAGGCGGGGCTGCTGCCAGCGGGGTCTGCTCTGCTCTCGGCTTCGGCAAGTATGGCTGCTCCGTCTCGTCACCACGCGTGTCTTTTGCATATGGCAAGATCGGTAATATTTATACCTTTAAGGTGCCGAGATTGACGTAAGGATGGACATAGATACGTCAATGAAGATGTCATACGATTTGCTCGTTAGCATATTCTTTTACTAAAGTTCTCGGTGAAATCAAAACAATGGCCGCAGGGTTTTGCCCAGGTTGTCATAGGTTTGATTTGTTATGAGAACTCCGTATGCCTTATCAGGGGCTGGAGGAATATCGCTTGTCTAATTAGATCGCAAGCGTTATGACCTAATCAGATAACACGTTCCTGTGCCGTAGTGTGACTGCGTCAGATAACGGTATCTGCATCATGGGGAATTTCTGCCTCATGGGCTGACTGCTAGTTAACTTGTTGGTTTGTTTAACTAGAATAGGGTCAGGAATAGGGGGATCGATTCAGAACCGATAGGAATACATGACACCCACTCCACGCTAACTATGGACATATTTACTAATCTAGGCATAGTATAACATAGTCCAACATACTATAGAGTAGTGTGTATACCTTACCACCCCAAAATACATAAATGCAATTTGAAATTTTCAAATATACGGAAAAATTGCAGACATATATATATGGTATGCACTCAAGCTGTAGAAAAATGCCAAAGTAATCGCATTTGTATACATTATTGCTTATTTGGTATATGAGAATTACACATGAAATGGTTTCTGACAGAAAAAAGTTTCGAGACCATTTCATCACAGAATAAAATATCTTTATGAACATGCCAGCGGGCAGCTAATGTCTATAAGCTATCTAAAATTTAGAAACCTTAGTTCTCTAAGAATAGTTCTTACTTTAAGCAGAAGATAGTGTCCCGAAAAATATGCAAAAATATTTTGGGGCTGCTGGAAAAACTGCTGTCCGTGAACTGGAGCGAAAATGTTCATGTGACTTTATTTTTAAAGTTGAAGGCCGAATTCAGGGAACGCCGTGTGCGAGCCTGCTCAAAAGTCTCTATTTCTGTTCGGGTGAGAACATCATCTCATTTAGGCTTTCGAAAAAACTGTCAACAGCTTCCTGGGAAAGTTCCACTAACTCGGAAATAGGTGTAATCATGCATTCTTGCGCATGATTGTCTCCATTGACATTCTGATTTGCATTACTGACAGAAGGTCGTACCTGTTCGATGCTTCTTTCATCTTGAACTTCACTACCCATCAATCGTAGTGGTGAAGCTTCCACGAATGCCGTCATCAGGATTGGTAGCCTTTGAGGGCAGCACAAAGCATGAACCTTGATCGGGCTCAACAATGTTTCTGCATCCATCGGCGCATCCGATTGTAGAGTCAGACAGGTGTCTAACACGCATTCTTCTCCGCATAGCAGACACCTTAATACAGGTAAAACACATCTTTGCCACATTGGTCGAAATGATAGAAACCAAGTCATGTTCAGGTCTCTAAGCCGGGAGAGTCCCAGGATTTTTGATATCCGGTCCCGGTATCCAATGGCTAGGATTGTTTCTTCCCTTGTCGCAAGAGTTTTGTCTGTGACATGGGTTGCCATAACGAAAAATAAGGACTAAGAATAGGATTCCTGCAATTAGTCCCAGGATCAGGGGAAGTCCGCCAAAAATCGAATGGACGAAATCTGGAAAAATACCCAGTATGGCTTTGAATGGTGTTAATGCCATCGAAAATACTGTCTTAAATACATTTGAGACCCCATTGGTATCAGAAATATTTAAGATTTCATTCAGGATTTCCGCGAAATGTACGGGGGAATTAGTTGATAATAATGTATGTATCTCTGCAGTCGTCCTTGCGACTTGTAGATCATACGTTTCTTTTGATGACGAGAGCCTGGTAGGCGTCTGAAGAAGGACTGTTTTCATTCTGCTTAAAGTATCTATTCGAATAGAAGTAATTTTCAAATCGGGCCATGCCCTTGCCTCCCTGTCTGGGAAGGAGCTGGGGAACAATGAGCGTCCACAGCACTTGACCTTCGCAGTCGTAGTAACTAGATAAGGAGTCCCGGGCATAAGACTACAGCATCTGCGGTCTACAATAAGAATGTAACTCCCATTATAGAGTCTTTGAAAGAATGGTTCTATTTCTGTTGCAGGTGCGCCTTGCTGGTGACATGAAAGGTTGTATGAATTCCCTTCACAGGCTCCATGCAAACTAATTCCGTTACACAGAAGCGTGCCGCTTAGTGACATCGCACAATTGTTGCCACTAAGAAACACTTTCTGTCCTTTATTACTGACACATGCATGTGAATAGGGCAGGTTCCATGTTGTTTTAAGGTACCCCTTTCCCAATTTCTCGTACATGCCAGCCTGTATATATTTTTGGCAGTATTGAAACCTGAAGGTTGAGATTGGAATATTTATGATTCCGTGTATTATCCATTCACTGACAGGTCGTTCTGACATTGTCATTGGTAATCTTTCTAGTTTTTCAATGCTCAAGATTGTATAATCAGCACCCTTTTGCGCCATACCGATTTGTCTATCAGTAAGGTTAAAGATTTGGAATAGTGACGTTGTGTTGATTAAACGCCAAGGCACATAGCCTGAACGCAGATTTTGTAACGTCCAGCCAAGCTGTACAATAGAACGCAATTGAGACTGACCGTGTTGTAATAACAGTAAGTCTTGCGATAATATATCGATTGCTGACGACACAATGCTGTCCAAAGAAAAAATTCTGGAGGACAGAGTCATTAACCCATTGTCCACTACAGAAAGTGATTTTTCCAAATTAATACGGTCAATTTCCCGTATTCTCTCTGCTGTTTCAATTTGAGTAACCTTCCAGGCCTCATTGTATGCTGCATATACAGAGGCTGCTATGAAACGTTTTTGACGCTGTTTGCGTGGTCCCAAAGTGAAATCATGCAAGTCAGCACCATCAGTAAGTAAAGTTAGGTGTTGCTTAATTTCTGCCAGTGTGGAAGTTTGTAGCCATTGAAGGCATAATTTGCCCACACTGTAGGTGGTTATTATCCCTGGGTGATGTCTTTCGGGATATCTAGGGTCTGGCCTGTTCATTTTGAAACCCTGTGTTTTGTTCAGGAATCTGTCTTGACAGTTATTAGTATCTGTGGGCCAGATCAACCACTGTTTCCAATTTGGATGTGTTCTGTTTTGGTTTAATATATGGTTTACGTCTATCTCTTCATCTGTATCAGAGTTATTGCTAAACATTGTTGGCTTTGGAATAGACGGTTTAATTAAATCTTTGATTTTGGCTAAGCCAAGACAGGTGGTTTGTTGAACAGTGTCATTTAAAAATATCATTTGTTCTGGGATCATGCAGGCTCTGAACAAAGCTTCTATACCCTGTACTTGCCATTCCTTTGTACCCCAAACACTTTTCAATTCAACATTTTTGTCCCAATAATCAAATCCAAAAGTATTCATTTTTTCAAAGAATGAGTCTGAATATAACAATTTTGTGTTGGTTATCATGGTCTTGGTTCCTGTCTTGTTTGACAATTTAAAATAAAATGCTTCAGCATTACTTGTGTTAAAACCTGAAAAATATGAATATTTGTCGTAAACGGTTCTTGAGCTCCCTTTTGGAGGTGTTGCACAATGTTCCCATTGATTATAATTTAAAACATTTCTAGGTTGTGCAGATCTATGTAAAAAGTGATTACCATAGTGGTTATAGCAATACATACTGTCATAATTTGTAGAACCCTGCAAATAATCATGTTTGGTAAATTTAGCAGACATTACTAAGTTAGACATCATGTTATTAATGCTTTCGAAGTCCCAATCATCAGCAAATGAGTTTGGTTTTGCAAAGTCACTCAATGAGATCTTAATTTGGTGTGGATATTTCAGGATCTCGACCGGACCATAAATTTCATAGTCAGTGTTGTCCCAGGCTACCCCACCAGGTATCGGATTGGCTGTGAAGTTGGCTGAAGAAAGTTCTCTTTTCTCGACGTGTGAAGATTTGTGTGGTTTGAGGATCAAGTTGATGTTCTGACTTGCTGTGTCCATTTTGGCATATTTTCCCTCAATGAAGCGTCCCAAAGTAAGTACCATGATGAGCCAAAGTATGAGGATAAATGCACCAAAACCCACCCAAAATTCAATCCATGGAGAAATCAGATATGTTTCTTTCAATTGTTTCAAAAGTTCCTTAGCTTTGTCTTTAAAGGATTTTGATGATGGCTGTGTCTTTGATTCACTGAAGCCTTCAGAGGAATCATCGAAGTTTATGAAGTAGCCGGATGCAGTTCTGTCAATTGTTCCAATTGGTTCAGGATTTTTGTTTCTTGCATTGTCACTTGGTACTTCATTATAGATTGGTGTGTCTCTGCTAAATGTTTTTATTTGGGTTTTCAGAGGTCTCAGTTCTATTGCATTGTTGCATAGTCCTTGTTGTTCTTCTGTAGGCGTTTCGAATGTGATGAGCCTCTTCGTTAGGACCTCTGTACTGGTAGCAAACCTTGGTGTTCTGCTACTTATTGGGAGTCCACTTGGCCTACTGTTTGTTATCGGCCACATGTTGTGGTTTTACCAGGTCGATGGATACAACTCGGTTCTCCTTTTTACCAGCAAGTGGCGGTAGTACAACTGATCTTGTCCTGTTGACAGACAAGACAGGAACTGCTTTTCTGTAAGAAGGCCCAAATTCCTTCTTTACCGCGATCTTCTCCCTGACTAGATCCCCGACTTTTGGAATCCAGACAGGTCTTGCTGGGACAGGTGGTGGTTCTTCAGTGGTTTTTGGCTGTTGTTTCAACTTTATGTTGCTCAGGTCTTTTCTTGTTTTGTTTAAGTCCTGCAAAATAGCCAAACGGTCTTTGATATCAAAGCTTTTTTCTTTCACCACTGAAGTCTGACTATCAATGTCAGAGATCATCATCCTAGTTTCAAATAATAATTCGTACGCACTGAATCCCTTCAGAGAATTTCTTGGCAAGTTATTGAGACTACGTTGGACACTTATTAGATGTTTGACCCACCCAGCTCCCGAACCTAATACCTTTCTGCTATAGATTGCTTTATGCCTTGGTTTTTTCTTTATACCATCCCGTCCCCTCAGGAAGGAAGTGAGAAGATTCCCGCTGGACTGTGCTCATTCGGCCATGTTTCCCCCCAGGCTGGTGGGCCTGAGTGAAAACAATGGTCGAACGTAGCATGCTCTTAGCGTATATGCCATTTAGACTCGCAAATCTTTGTATAACAGTCCGGACGTCAGCCGAGTGCTGGTGATCTACATTATAAGTGGAACTAGCCTGTATATGTTAATCGCAAGCCATTCTTTTTACTGGTAATATTATCTGCCGTAATACGACGAGGTATCAAACTGTTTCTCTCCCCACTGCGATCTCTATTGCAGTTTGGGCAGTTTTTTACAAACATGGTATGACGCAGGCTCATGCCTGGCCACCAGTACCGTGATTGTAATTCTTCCAGAGAATCTTTTAATTTAAGGTGTCTGAGACCCTCGCCTATGTGTGCGTCTGCGATTAACAAGTTTCTCCTGTCCATGTTTGGAATCACTCTATCCCCCACTCCAGGGATTCGAGTAAAAGGGACGGAGTTTGCATCGATTATGTATGTGTAATTGAGTGGATAGTTGATCGGTAACGCTGAGCAGTCGCCTTTTGATGACGTTTTCACTGCCAGCACTGTTTCACCGTCAATGTATTTTAATGTACGCTTTTTTCGAACTACGGGAGCCGATTTAGTGGCTGCCGCTGCGGCTGTTTCAGCCAATGAATTCCCTACAACGTGAACGCCATCACGCTGATGACTCAGTGAGTGAGTCACGTGAGTCTTTGGTAGTTCTTTTTGTAAAAGAGCTATTTGTTCCCAGAGCAGTTTCTGCTTTATTGGTGCATCTGTGTCATCTTTGTAACCGTTTTGAATCCATGTCTGCAAATCGCTGTTATATGATTTGACGCAGTAATATGAATCTGACACTATAAGTGTCGGGAATTCGCGATCCGCATTATCTAGCGCCATTTTTAAAGCTAATATTTCAGTTTGTTGTTCTGAATTACTTTCTACTGAGTGTGTCTTTGTTAATAGAGGTTTTAGTTTACCTCCGCGCCACACTTCTTTTGTAATCTCACATGTGGGGTTGTATGCTTGTTCTCCCCAAACGGACGGTTGAGCATGTCCGTCTGTATAGATTACACAGGCGTAATGTCGTAAAGGCAGAATGTCGATTGGCAGAGGATATGTTTCTTCATATGCTAGATTTTTCAATTCTTCTAGTTGTTAAAAAAATGTCAACCAGGCTATACTTGATAATTCATATCCTACGTACAGGACTGTCAGATGGGCAATTCTGGACTTTTTAAAGTTGAATTTGTAACCCTCTGCTGCGAACCCAAGTATTATGGTGTTCACTCTTTTCAAGTGAGTCTCCAAGTCATCATCTGTTAAGTAAATGTCATCGACATAAGATAATGCTTCATCATCATATAGTTGTAGTAATTCTGTTACTCTCGCTGAGAATACTCCCGGGCTGTTCTTGTACCCCTGGGCTAACCAACAGAATTGTTTTTGAGTGCCATTTACTGAGAATGCAGTTAAATATCTGCTCTCTGGTGCTATGTTTTGACAAAAGAATCCATTGGAGATGTCCAAGGTTGTTTTGTATTTTTTGTGCACTATGTTATTCATTAGTGCAGCACTGTGTGAGTTTTGCACTGCAAAAGTTTTGCAACATGTGTTAAGGTGTCGGTAATCCAAAACTAGACGATATGAATTGTCTGGTTTGGAGACCGGAAACAAAGGATTGTTCATTGGTGAGGTGCAAGTTTCAATCACCCCCTGGTATTCTAGCTGATCTAGTATTTCATTTACCTGTTTTTTAGCTTCTTGCTTAATTGGGTACTGCCTTTGTGCAGTAGGTTGTGATTTTAACTGGATTTTGTGAGGAGGAGAGTCCTCATCCCATCCTACATGATTTTTATATAAAGCAGGTGCCACTGCCCACTTTCTAGCAAGTGTGTATTTTTTATGAATTGGTATATGATTCGAGAAGGCAGGCATAATTACTTCTTCGCCATGAGGGCACTCCCTGACAAACTCTGGTGGCCAGTCTTTTTCAGCTAGAAGGATATCATAGCCCTTGGAGAGATTATCCCAAAATAGTCCCCTTATTTTCCTAGTCTTATCTCCCTCTATACGTAATGTTATCTCGTATATCTTGTGAGGTTTGCTAACCCTGGTGTCTGCAGTTTCCACTTGAAGATATTCATTCGTGTCCACTGTCTCCAGATGATTCATAAGGACTTTGCGAGCTATGCTCACTTCTGCTGCGCTGTCTAGCATTGTCTGAGCCCACTCTCCGTTTTTCAGTTGTGTCCTCAGTATTCTCGGCATTGTTAACTACCTTGATACTGGCTACCTTCTTTTTTGGAAATTGTAATTTCTTTTTTAGCTGAGCAGGTTCCTTGTCTTTGGACTTGGTGTGCTCTTCTCTTTGTTCTGATCGTCCTCTTCTTTCCGATTTCTGCGAGGAAGTCTGAAAAGATTGAGAGGGACGCGTATCAATGTCTTGATATCTATCAGGCTTTTTTATATTATCCCTATTTCTAAGGTTATATCTTTTCCCAGAGGGGTCACTCTGGGGTGACCTGTGTCTCTGGTTCGGAGATTTCTCCCTTCGCCTAGGAGACCTTCCTCGGGACTGGAATTTCTTTTCTTTTGGATTGGATTGTTTGTTTCCATCCCAGTTCTTTTTCGGTGAATTATTATTAAAAAATATTTTTTCTGGACTTTCAGTCAGTTGTGGTCTTACTGGTATTCCACCTAAGCTATCTCTACCTAGTTCCTCATAGGATTTTTCTATGATTCTGGCAATTTCAGCTGGTTGGTCTGCTATAACTGTCTCTTTTAACCTTTGGCGGATCGCCACGTTCGCTGCTTCACCTTTTATGTTGGCTAATAGTATAGCCGAGACCTGCTTGAAGTCTTTTAGTAATTTCATACCAAGAGTTAAAGCAGGTTCTGGACCATATTCGTCTTGAATTTGTTTTAGCACATCTGGTATCACCGAAATGGATGGAACACCGTGCGTTTTTGTGTAGATGGAAGCAAAGACTGTACCCCAAGTGTCACAGTCCTCAATGTGTGGTGCGATTCCCATTGGGAGACAGATAGTCAGAATCCTGTGTTTTTCTAATGGGGTGGTGTCAGGAAACACCGCCTCTATTTGGGTAATTTTCTGTGCCAACCAGAATGGTATTTGTTCCCGTTTAGCCGGTACTTTACCTAGGCAGGATTGGATGTTCTGTGGTGTAATTTTATTTGTGTTCCCCTGGTGAGGGGTCAGCTGTGGAAGTTTAATCGCTGACTGAATTGTTGAAGTCCGCATCACATACTGAACTAATTGTCTATGAATTTTTATTAATTGTTTTAGTTGTACTAAAAGATCTGCTGCAGGCATTCTTTCGAAGTCTGGATGTGGTGTGTATCCGGCTAGTACCGGCCACGTTGCTCCTGGTCTACCTAAAGGACCGAGCCTGGTGATGTGATTATTATGTTTTAGGGCGCCATCAAATAAGAGCAAATGCTCTTGGAATTTGAGTGGTACTTCCACCTCCTCGAAAGGAGTGTACTCATTAGGAGGTTCCTCTATTTTGTAATAGTGGAAGTACTTTGTTACAGCATTTGCTGCTGGAAAATGTATCCATGAATAATATACCTCTGTCTGCCGATATTCGTGTGCCTCAATTACGAATATGACTGTGCCACCTCTAGGTGTCAGTCCATTTTCTATAAGTTTTAGAGTTATAGATCTCCTTTTGATGACCGGAATGAGTATTATATCCGCGTCTGCTGCTTGCATGGTAGCATCAGCATCTGCGAGTTCAGTTGCTAATCTAACTGCCTCTCTTTCATCATCACTCTCTGCTATTTTACCGACAGGAAGCTTATTTTGTTTGTTTGCAGATCAGGTTTCTTATGGAAACAGAGATTAGATGCACAATATTTTGGAACCGTTTATCCTTCAATGTTGACTATACCAAGAACCATACATAGGAGTTCCCTCCTGCGAGGTTTTGGAGGATATTACCTTTCACCCACTCCAGACGTCTTTGGAGTATTATGGGAAAAGGGGTCTGAGTGAGAAAGCACGACTGAGTTACTCTAAATGTCTTACGTTAGTTTTATCGCCCTTTCCAAACGCGTTGGGCGCCATGTAGTGTAGTTCCTATCTTCCCAATAGGCTCTGCGCATTGGAATAATACCTACAGCAGTAAAGGCCTAGGCCAGACGTTAACTAGGTCTACTACTGTCGATATTAGACTTAAGTTTTGGGTTTGCCAGCGTAGCTCAGAGTTCGCTAGAAACTTTCTCGAATGTTCAAGGAGGAATTAACTTCCCTGATTAGACAAGAAGGGATTTAGTTTCTGACAACCATAGAACATGACAACTTTGCTCTCCCCTAATCAAGAGTCAATCTCGAGAGTCGTGTGAACAAAAGGCAAATTATTTTACTCAGTCAGTACGTGCATTCTTAGTCTCATCAGAATGTAGAGAAAAGGAAGAGACGGGCGTGTTCAATAAAAAGGTGTTATTTATTGATCAGTCTCTTTTCTCATACAAGAGAAATGGATCGATATTATTGCAATACTTATAGTTAAGTAAAGTGCATACATTAAAAGCAATAGTATAAAGTAATACTGTAAAAACATTGATATGGTTTCTAAGCCATATGATGTTTAAAATGAATAAAATATATTTACATACACATATACATTTGACTAAACGTACTCAACTGGTGTTTCTAAATACGCCTACCCCGTGTACCTGACCTAAGCCTAATACGTGGGCGGGAATAGAAAGTTACAGTTTAAGTTAAGTTTGTTTTTGCCAAGTGAATAACTAAGGAATTCTCTGTGAGGGGTTATTCAGTTCTGTACCTGGAATTTAGGATGAATGAGGAATGGTATCTCTTTCTCTGGTCTCGATATTCCAGGCTGCCTGCGAGGGCTGCCCAGAAACGCCGGTGCTGGATTCTCGGCAGGAGAAAGCAGCGCATCTCTCAGCGCGTCAGAAAGGCGGGGCTGCTGCCAGCGGGGTCTGCTCTGCTCTCGGCTTCGGCAAGTATGGCTGCTCCGTCTCGTCACCACGCGTGTCTTTTGCATATGGCAAGATCGGTAATATTTATACCTTTAAGGTGCCGAGATTGACGTAAGGATGGACATAGATACGTCAATAAAGATGTCATACGATTTGCTCGTTAGCACATTCTTTTACTAAAGTTCTTGGTGAAATCAAAACAATGGCCGCAGGGTTTTGCCCAGGTTGTCATAGGTTTGATTTGTTATGAGAACTCCGTATGCCTTATCAGGGGCTGGAGGAATATCGCTTGTCTAATTAGATCGCAAGCGTTATGACCTAATCAGATAACACGTTCCTGTGCCGTAGTGTGACTGCGTCAGATAACGGTATCTGCATCATGGGGAATTTCTGCCTCATGGGCTGACTGCTAGTTAACTTGTTGGTTTGTTTAACTAGAATAGGGTCAGGAATAGGGGGATCGATTCAGAACCGATAGGAATACATGACAGCCCCAATACCCACCAACCATGCACGCAACCTAGGAATCATCCTTGACTCAATGCTCTTCATGACCAAGCAAGTCAACGTCATCTCCTCCTCCTGTTTCAACACCCTCCGCATGCACCGCAAAATCTATGGGTGGACCCCGACAGAAACAAGAAGAACAGTCACCCAGGCCCTCGTTAGTAGCAGACTCGACTACGGAAATGCCCTCTATGCAGGAGCCCCGACCAAGCTCATCAAACAACTGCAATGCATCCAAAACACCTCGGCATGACACACAGCCACATCACCCCCCATCTGAGAAACCTGCACTGGCTACCCTTCAACAATAGGCTAACCTTCAAGCTCCTCATCCATGCACACAAGGCACTCCACAAGACTGGCCCAGCCTACCTCAACAAACGACTTTCCTTCTACACCCCCAACCGCCAGCTTTGCTCCGCTGACCTCGCACTCGCCACCATCCCGCGCTTCCGAAGGATAACCACTGGCGGGAGGTCCTTCTCCCACCTCACCGCCAAGACCTGGAACACCCTCCCACTTAACCTATGACAGACCCAAGTCCTGCTGATCTTCAGGAGGCTACTCAAGGCCTGGCTGTTCGATCAGTAGTGGTCCCTGTGCCTTAAGACCCTCACGGGTATGTAGTGCACTCTACAAATGTTGATTGATTGATTGATTGATTGATCTTCTGTGGAGATTTAACGGTGAGGTGATCAACAATTGGCTTCTTTATTTTTCAGCTGGTAATCTCGCCCTCCAAAGTGGATCTGCCTTCTGGCGTTAGGGTAGAAGATGGCAAATGGTTTGCTGCTTTAAACTGAGTCATAAAACCCCTCATTGTACAAGGCAAAAGCCTCCACAATGTCAATGTGGTGAGTAAGTAGACAGTCTATTTTGTTATATAGCATCACGATAAACATTTTCGGCAAAGTTGTGAAGCCAGTATCTTACTAGATTTCCCTGTTGGCTGTGCCTCCGTTTTTATTTTACAAAGGCATGTTCCTCCTTGGTAATGAAAAAAGAATTGAGAGAGACTTTTCAGTTTTCAAGCAGTGTCAAAAGAGATTGGAAGGATCTGTACTATATTGTTTTGGTACGATTGTAAAAGACTGTTTCAATCAGGCTTAGTTTTGGATCCCTGCGGAGTCCCCCAGGGGTCCTCCTCAGCCCCAAGCTCTTCAACGTCTACATGGCTCTGCTCACCCCCATCGTCAGAACCTACAGACTCAACATTGTGTCATACGCAGATGACACCCAAATCCTTCTCTCCTTATCCAACGAACCCAACACCGCCAGCCACAACTTTCAAGAATACATAGAAGCCGTCGCCAAATGGATGAAAAGCAGCTGCCTACAACTCAACACCGACAAAACAGAAGTACTCATCTTGGGCGCAAACCCGATGCCCGGAATGACACCTGGTTGCCCCCGACCCTTGGACGTCCACCCAACCCCACGGAGCACGCACACAACCTTGGAATCATCATGGACTCCAAGCTCAAAATGGACCGCCAGATCAACTCCGTTGCATCCTCCAGCTTCCACACCCTCGGCCTCCTACTTAAGACCTTCAAAGGAATCCCCCTCGAGCACAGAAAGAACGTCACTCACACCCTCGTCACCAGCAGACTCAACCACTGCAACACACTCTACACCTCAATAAACAAAAACCTCACCTTCAAGCTACAAAACATCCAGAACGCCTCCGCAAGACTGGTCCTCAACCTGCCAAGACACTGCCACAACTCCCAGCACCTGCGCGCACTCCACTGGCTCCCCATCGAGGCTAGATTCATCTTCAAGATTCTCACCCAGGCACACAAGGCACTCCACGTCACCGGACCAGTATACCTGAACAGCCGATTCAAATTCCATGCATCCCAAAGAACCCTATGATCAGCCCAGCTCTCCTATGCCGTGGTCCCCCACACCAGAAAGACCAGATCAGGATGCTGCTCCTTCCTCTCGGCCAGAATCTGGAATGCCCTTCCGCTCCACCTCAAACAGACAACTTTTCTCCCCATCTTCTCGAGAAACCTCTAGACCTGGCTCTTCGACAGACTCCCTCCTTGATGGACTGGAACCTGCACCGCCCCTCCCACCTGCACCTTGAGACCCTCACGGGTGAGTAGTAACGCTATAACAAACTCCTGATTGATTGACATTTTTTACTAAAGCTCTGTCAGTGTCACTCCATTTGCCCGTAGGACCTGAGTTGCCTAAAATGGATCAACTGCTAAATTTAGGTCACCTGGCACCATTACATGCATTCGATCAAATTCTGAGAGCACTGTAGATATTTTAAAGTTTTGGACAACTTGCTCATGTTGACTTCATACTATTCATTTTCACAAACTCATACCTACCTAATGGTCAGACCATATTTTAAATATTTTGTGTTGAGAAAATGTCTAATTAAAATAGACAAACCTCATTTCATGGAGCAGTTTCAAGCATCAGTGGTTACACGCTTGGATGTTTCCGTTTTTTCTGTCTGTGAAACACAGAGCTGACTCAATTCTACTACAATCTCCAATGGAATAATGAGAAGGGCATACTAGTTCAATCATTAAATGATCTCCTGCTCAGCAAAGACCTTACCCAACACTGCAACAGACAAACTCATAATGGAGGCTCAACCTTAGATGGTATTATAGCCTAAAACAAATTAATTAGTGTTAGAAATGGGGGTGTCTAGTTGGCAGAGGTAGGTACCTTTGTCCAAGTAGGGACCTTTTTTCCTAGTCATGGTAAGGGGAATACACTTCTAATATAACCCCTGTTCACTCCCTTGGTAGCTTGGCTCAAGCAGACAGGCTTATCTCAATGGCAGTGTGTAAATCATTTGTGAACATATACACTAATACTGTGAAAACACTACAAATGGACACCACACAAGTTTAGAAAAATAAGTCATCTTTATCTAAACCAAACAAGACCAATTAACAGAAATTCACAATACAATAATAAAAATAAGACTTTCAAATGGTAGAAATAGTTCAGGTTAAAGCAAATTGCAGATGCAACACTTTTCACACAAAGTACCTTGGATGCGTCACGCAAACAAACAAAAAAGGCCGCTGGGAAGGTGATGTGTCAGTTCCTTACACTAAGGGAAGGTGATGCATTGGTTCCTTGCTCCAGGGGAGGTGATGCTCCGGTTCCTTACTGCGGCACAGGGGAAGTGATGTGTCTGTTCCTTACCAGAGAGGAGATGAGGCGTTGGTTTCTTACTGCGTGGGGAGGTGATGGGTTGGTTTCTTACTTCGTCCCCCAATGATGCGACAGACTTTGAGCCTCGATGTGATGCGACGATCCGGGACGATACGTGGATTCTTGCAGCTGCACATCAGGGCTTGCATCGGAATCTCGTACTTCTGATATCATTGCACTCGAAGCGGTATGCTGCGATTTCTCGAGCTGCGGCAGGTGCTGCGGCAGTTTCTTCGGCGATGCGTTCGAAACAGTTACGGATGTGTCAAGCTTCTAGGTGTTGTGTCGATTTTCCAGCTCCAAGCAGAGGTCCAAAAAAACAGCAGGCACCTCTTGCAGGTCAGAACTCTCAGCAAGGAAGTTATGGGTAGCTGGTGGTGAAGTATTTGTGTCCCTGAGACATCAGAACAGGAGGCAAGCTCAGTTTGAAGCCATTGGAAATCTTCCTCAAGCAGGGGACACTGCAAACAACAACATCTTTCTCCTTTCCTTGGCAGCAAGTAGCTACTGCAGGACAACCCTAGAGAGCAAACAGCACAGGTAATGTTACAACAAGAGGGTAAACCCAGATAGTTTCACTGGGACCTGGGTATACAGCAGTATATTACAGGGTTGGTTCCAGTACAGCGTTATTCACCATCAACAAAACATAAAGAGATGAAGAACATATAGGACAAAATCGCCGGAGATTAAGCTGGCAGGCAGTGAAAACTTTGACGTTTCGACCCTAAATAAACTGTAGGTTTCTAGATTCCTTACGGGGTCTTCCTCAGGACTGAAGTGAAAGGGAGGTGGGGACACCCACGATTAAAAACAGAAAAGGCCTTATTCTAAGAACATGTAACAATGTATATAGCTATTCAGAAGGGGGGCAGAGCTTCAGCGAATTACCATAATTCATCCCAATATTGGGATTGGATGAAGAGTTTGTTGGGTGTCTTTGCTCCAGCAGGTAGAGGATGGAAAACACGCCACCTGTAACATAAATGTACAGGTTGTGAATGACCCTCCCAATCACTGACAAAAGGGTGGCTCATCAAGAAAATGAATTATGGGTGGGTGAAATGCAGCCCAGACCTGACTCATCAGACTCTCTGGAGCCACTGCTCCTCCCCAGTCCCTGTCATCCAAAGCCAGACATGCAATACACATACTTAGCAAAGGCACACTGGATGGCTAAGCAAGAAAATAATCACTTTTTAAAAGTGGTATTTTCAAACACAGAATGTAAAAATCAACCTCACTAAAAGATGCATTTTAACATTCTGAGTTCAAGCATACTAAACGTTATTTTCCAACCCTGTTCCCAGGGGTAGTTATGTTTATAATATGTTATACCCAAACTCCCCATTTTATCTATGGGAACAGGTAGTCTTGCAATAGTGAAAAACGAAATTGGCAGAACTTCTCTATTGGAACTTGCCACAAACACCAGGGTATGTCCTTCCTTTCACATACACTGCACCCTGCCCATAGGGGTACCGTGGGCCAACCTTAGGGGTGACTAACGTATAAAAAAGGGAAGGGTAGGGCCTGGCAAGCGGGTGCACTTGCCAAGTCGACATGGCAGTACCAGACTACACACAGGCTCCTCAATGGCAGGCCTGAGTTACATTTACGGCTGCTTATGTGGGTGGCACAATCAGTGCTGCAGCCCACTAGCAGCATTTGATGTACAGGCCCTGAGTACACACAGTTCACTGTACTAGGGACTGACTAGTAAATCAAATCAGCCAATCATGGAAACAGCAGGCCATAACAATAATTTACAAAGGGAGCATTTGCACTTTGGCACTGAACAGCAGTTGCAAAGTGCCCAAAGCATCTAGACCAGCAAAACGGAGTCCAACACACAGCAAAAACACAGGAGGTCAAAGCAAAAAAATGCAGGGGAGACCAACGCCCATGGTGCCAGATCTAACAATTAGTATAAACAACGTTCTCCCAGTTACCTGGTCAGAACCACCACATTATTCTGTTCCACATAAACCAAGCAATAGCACCTCCCAATCATTCTTCAAAACCCTGCCAGTAGTATAGAAACCTCAATCCGATCCCTTGAAGTCCCCTGAATGAAAAACTGTCATACCAACTAACGCCCACACAGACAACCTCAACTTAGAGGAGCTCACAAACCTCTGCAACTTGACAATGAAAACTTCCCTTGACCAACTAGCCCCCTGAAACTAAAAAGGATCAGAGATACCACATTGAGATTTTGGTTCACGTAAGTAAGCAAGCAAGAGCTGCTGAGGGACTCTGGAGAGCAAACCCATCCACTACTCACATCTAACAGCTCAGAACAGAATACAGAACTGCAAAATATACATCTAAAAAGAGAAGCCCACCTTCTTCTTTAAAGCCCTAGATAAATAAAAAGAAAAAAACAGCTTTTCAACATCATCAGACAACAAACCTCCAAACCTATCGAAGAATACTCCCTCATTTCTTAACCACGCTGCGATAACTTGGCCATATTCTTTAAAGACAAGATCAGAATTATTGTGTTTTCCTTGGTCAGTCACTCACAGACTCACTTTAGCAACTCCTCTCAAACAACGGGGGTAAACTCAACCCTCTATCACTCTTCGATCCCCAAACCAGAGGCCCTCCCCAAGCAGTTACCAGCATCAACCAATGTTCAAGACCCTCCTCTACACTAAGTGCTGAAAAGCCTTCAAACCACTCACAGAAGAGGACATTTCCATTGTGATTGCCAAATCCAAGCCCTCCACTCACTACACAGACCCACTCCCTGCTTCCCCGGCAAAAAACGTCAACCATGCCCTAACACCGCTATGGACCAATATTATTAACAGCTCCCTGAATAACAGGCTGATACCCGACTGCCTCAAATAGGGCCAAATCACCTCCCTTTTGAAAAATCCCAAGACAGACCTAAATGATCCCAAAAATTTCAGCACCATCCCCAAACTTCCCTCCCTGCAAAAACTCTTGAGAAATGTAGTCTCTCCCAACTATACCAATACTTTGACTCCAATAACCTATTTGAGTCACACCTGTCACTTTTCAGGATGGAATACAACACTGAAACAGCTATACTGAATATAACAAATGTCAATCATAAAACCCTAGACTCAAACAGATGTTGCCTGCTCCTCCTCCTTGATCTATCAGCGGCCTTCGACTTGGTAGGCCATATGTTAGCTATGGACGCTCTGCAACAACAAATCGGAACAGACAGCACTATTCTGCAATGGTTCACCTAATTTCTGCAAAACCGATCCCAGCTAATAAAAATCAACGACATGATGTCCAATATTTCACCCTTCACCTGGCATGTCTCATAAGGGTTAGTCTTCTCTCCTCCACTCATCACCATTTACATGGGGCCCCTAACTGCAATTTTGAAACAAGCAAATGCTGTCTATCACCTCTAAGTTGATGAAACCCAGCTCTACCTAGAACTATCCCCCCCAAATGACATGCACCAGCATAATGCCACACTCTTAAAAGTACAAAACGGCCTATCATCCAACCCCCTTAACCTCAACCAAGAAAAAAACTGACATTCTCATCATCTCCAACCACGGCCACTCACCACAGGTCCAATATTGGATAAAGAATGTGAACACCCTGAACTGCAAGCTTACTCTAGCCAACTCTGACAAATCTCCAGGGATCTCTCGTGACTCAAGATTCAACATTAGCTCACACATAAGGACCACTTCAAAGGGCACATTATATAGCTTAAAATTCCTCAACAAAATCAAGCTCTTACTCCTTCCTAATGACTTAAAAACCGCAACACAAACACTGGTTCTATCCAGACTAGACTATGGAAATGCCACACTCACATGAGCAGCTAAAGCCCATGCTGCTCCAATGAGTGCTATCCTAAATGCAGCAGCAAGAATGTTCACCAGAGTAAAGAAGTATGATCACATCTTCCCACATTCCAAAATCTTAAGTGGCTACCAATCGAGGCATGCTGCTGTTTCAAAACTGCCTGTCTCACTTACAGAGTCCAAAACCCTGGCATACCAGATTACCTTTTAGCCAAGCTAACAAAAGCAGGCTAATCGCGAACCCTACCAAGTTCCAAAACACTTCTTCTCATCCCCAATAAAAGACATAAACAAAAAGCCCTCTCCTGCTCTTTCTTAGGCAATGCTCATAAAATCTGGAGCTCTCTCCCACTAAACATCAGATCCAACTCCTCGTTCATGAGCTTCAAGAAGCAACTAAAAGAATTTCTCCCAAATCAACACCTTTTTCCTTCTAGGAAATAATATATTCTATCGCACCATGGAAACTCAACCTAGCTACACGTTACCCCTCCAACCAGCTCTACACATTGACTTGATGCTCAACTCTACAATCATGATAGACGATTATTGAATAAAAATGACTAAGCTCTCGAAACTGTTATCTTTTAATTGCTCTGAGAGTGACTGAAATTGTGTCTAGACTCTCGAAATTATATTTTTATTCTATTGTGTTTGTATGAAAATTGTTGTAACATTGCTGTAAAGCACTCTGATACCCCTCGGATCTTGCCAGCGCTATATAAAACTCCTAGAAATCAAATTAAAACAAAAAATACAATTGATTTTCATTTGAAGAAGTGTGTTCTCTGTAGGAGTTATAATCGAATCCCTTAGAGATGAGGTAGTATTAGAACTCTTTTCTCTTCATGTAATGGGATATGCTGTTACTGGTCAGTGAGGTAGTGACTAGTGAGAGAATATCGGCCATTGGTATGGACAGGTCTGAGAAAATGCTGACAGTGCTGGTGAGTTGCTATTAACAGGGAAAGGTGGTACAATATTACATTTGATTAGGGGCAAGGATACAGGGCAAACCTGCAATATGTATTTCATCCCAATCTCAGTGTGACGATGGTCAGACTATTGTGCGGTGCAAGAGTCAAAATTCCTGCTAGAAGAGCATGTGAACTCTCAAAACAATGATTGCCTTGTAAGGAAGAAGCCATACGTCTAAGCTCCCTTGGCTTAAATGATCAATATAGATACAAACATCTTAGTAGAACAGACTTTTAGTCATGCATAATAAAATGAGTCAAATCCGAAAATATATATCAGGTATTATACATTGGGTGCTCCAGTGAACGGCGCAGTGAACGTGATATATGTCAGCATTAGTGCACTAAGTGTAGTCATAACAGAAAAAAAACAATGCAGTCTTTTTTGCAATACAGTTTTCAATTGTGACTCATTTTTTGAGTGAATGTGACATATGTGAGTATAAGTGTGCTAAGTTTAGTTATAACAGAAGAAAACCACATCAATGTAGTCTTATTTACCATTTTCAATAGTGACTCATTTTTCAAGTACGAATGGCACTCAGTGGCAGTCTACATGTCATAGCATCGATGATTGGATCCCTATATCATACTTTAAAGGAGTCTTCATCTCGACTGATAGGTAGTACCATTCAAAGAACCAAAATCAATCAATTGTCTAGCAAAGGCTGATCTTCAGGCCTTCACAGACATGACTCCTCCAGTGGGGAATAGGTGTTAGCCAAACTAGAATGACTTAATAAGTCCCAACAAAAATGCCACCATCTGACCAAACTGTGTGACATATCGGGCCTTGAAGCTGACTGAAACAGGGCACGTGAGTCAGTGGCAAGAAATCAGGAGGGAAAAATAGCACCAGGGAAAAAAGAGGGTGCAAAGCACGATGTCCGGTAGGCTCTGATCACACTGTCAAATCTAGAGAAAAAACTAAATTCCAACCATGATAGCGAGCACCAACCTTTTTACAAATGAGAAAGAATGTTGAAAAGGAGGAAGTGCCAAATTGTAAGGCTGTATCTTGTCAAGCAAATGTTTCTAGTTATAAGAATAACAGTCTGACTGCAACCCACTCCTAGCTAGTCACCGGAAATACTACTGAGTATTCGACAGAACTATAGGAAGAATTGCGGGGGGGTTACACACCACTCAAAAGCCTGTGGCTGGATGATGTCTCTAAAGAACAATCTGTGTAGTGCAGTTTCCTTGGTATACATGCAGCTTAGTTACCACAATGAGAGGGGTCTAGACTGTCTTCTAATAGAGGCAGAGTGAATGAACAGGAATTTCAGGAAAATGTAACACGGAGAAAAAAAGAGAGCAGTAATGGAAATTCACACTGCAGTTTTTGATGTGGGTGCCTTGTTCTTCAGGGGTGATGTTGATTTGTCCTGCCCTTTGCCTGTGCCTTAGAGATCTGTTGTAGCCCCTTCCCATGGGAAGTGGAGGTTGGCTGTTTTGAATTCTGTCTGTTCTGGAGGTGGAGCTGGAGGACCCACTACTACATTCATCGAGGTGGAGTACAGAAGTCTACCAACCAGTTCAGAGTGCTCAGTAGTCTTTGCATCTACTGTTATGGTTGTGCTCATAATCACAGGATCCAGCAGACTGTATTTGATATTCCTCTATCACAGCCAAATTGAAGCTGCTCCACTTTGCACTGCCAAGACATGTGGAATGTTGAAGATCATCCACTCTGCTGGGCAAGAGAAGACAGCCAGATCAAAGCAAGGTGTCACTGTGGTGGAAGTAGAAATGTGGACAATAACTTCTAACTCTCAACACCATGTACAGAGTTCACAGGTAGAAAGAAGGGTAAAAAGTACAACCAACCTAATTGAAGTGTCTTATATTGGAGGGAGGAAATAGGAGTTTCACGATGAAGGAGCTGTGAACGGCATAGCGACATTGTTAATCATTGGCAGGGTCAAGGAGATCTGGAATCCCATTTGCACAGGTTGTGCACAGGTTTTCCACAGAGTAAGAAGATAAGAGACTGTTTACGATGTAAGTGAACTCTTTAATCTGGGTCTTATAATCATAAGCCGCGATGAGCAGATCAATGTTTCTGCATCTCCAATGTGAAAAAGTTCTGCATAGCAAAGTGTGTTGACAGGAGGAGAAAGAGAGCTGCCTTCCGACTATGTCAATTGTTCCAATTGCAAATAAAGGTCTGGGAAGTCCTTCACCCAAAATTGAATCAATACAGTCTATGTATATTGCCAGAGGATTGTGAAGTGCCATTCAAAAGTAAGTTAGGTATATATTTGTTTGTTTAAGAAGTTTTTATTACCTTTTCAGAACAAAACAAATACAAAAGATGAAAGTACATATGAAATAAAAACATTACAATATGGCAAAAAATATGTAAGCAGATAATAATCGAAATGTAAAGAGAATCATAAAAGTAATGAAAATCAGACAGTTGAGAAAATAGAAGGGTAAAAAGAAAAGAAAGAAGGAAGATAGAAAAGATAGAAAGAAAGGAAGGAAAATAAGGGGAACGAATATCCAAAATTGTAAAAAGAGATAAAGTATATAGAAAAAGAAAAGAAAAAGAAAAAAGAAAGACTAGCGTATAGGAGCATGAGCAGAAAGATAAGGCGTAAAAGGAACCCATAAAGTATCAGATTTAATTTTTTGAGAAAGGGACACAGAAGATACAGAAGCGATCCTATGTTCATCACAAATAAAATTCCACCAAATTAGTAAAGAAATGTTAGAATTATCTTTCCAAGAGGATAACATTACTTTAAAAGCTAATGCTAGAAAAAAGTCAAATAATAGAGAAACAGGTGATAACTCTGGCATATCAGGTGAGGAAGAACCTGGAAAAACATTTTGTATTGATAATGTAAGATTACAGTTAAAAATTGACATGCAAATATTCCATCCAGATTTCCAAAAAGATAAAACATTAGAACATTCATAAAGTAGGTGTTTCAGTGTGCCCGTAGTATTGGAACAAGACCAGCACAGCGAAGATGAAGAGAGAGAGAATTTAGAATTACAAACAGGTGTAATAACAGCTCTATTATAAATGAAATACAAAGATTGAGTAATTCGAGCAGCAACAGAAACTTTGAATAACTTAGACCAAATCTTATCCCATGTAGCAATAGGAAGAGAAGTCGACAAATCAACTTCCCAAGCAGTCTCAACAGGTGATTTGGGTCTTTCAGTAACATTTGATAATAACAACTTATATACGAGAGCGGCTTTAGGTCTGTGTGTTGGAAATAATAAATATAACGGGTGGTGGGAGTAAGTGATGGAGAATCCTCTGAAAGATCAAACGTAGTTAGGTGTAATTGTAATGCAGAAGAGATTAAAGTATATTCATTGAGGCAAGAGTCAGACAAGTGGTATTGTACTTGCAGGTCAGAAAAAGGGACAATAATATTGTGGAACATTAGTTGGTGTACATAATTAATTCCCTTTTCCTTCCAGTGTTTGTAATAGAAAAATGTACCCTTATATTTGAGAAATGTATTAAACCATATACTAGAGGATAAAAAACATTGAAACGGTGTAAAACCATTAGAAAATGTGCTGTATAAGAGATATTGAGAGTATTTTAGAATAGGGTTAGTGGATAAAAAAGTACTATTAGACGTAAAAATGACATTCTGAAATGAAAAGTCTTTAAGTAATGAATGTTCAAAAATAATCCATCTGGGAATAGGAATGTCAACAAAATCATAAGATAGAACAAAAGATTGCTAAATAAAGAATGCCGAGTGGTATGCTTTAAAGTTTGGAAAGCGAACACCACCTTCACCCTTTGGATGAATGAGTTTATTAAGTGCAATTCGTGGGTGTTTTTTATTCCATAAAAATGTTATACAAACTGAATTAATTTGAGAGAAATAAGAGAGAGGTACCCGAATGGGTAGCATAGACAATGTGTAAAGGACATGAGGGACGATCATCATTTTAATAGTATCCAATCTACCCCACCAGGAGAGGAATAAGGGGGACCATGTAAGGAGAAGTGATTGAATTTTGGTGTGCAATGCATGAAAGGTATGTTTAAGAGTATCTTTAAGAGATGAGGAGAACCAAATACCAAGGTACTTGAGTTTCGAGAGGCACCAGGCAAAATTAGTGTCAGCAAACATGAATTGGTAGCAAATAGAATTCAGGGGTAACACTTCAGTTTTAGAGAGGTTGAGCTTATATCCAGAAATACTGGAGTACAAGCGGACTTTGTTGAGAAAATGGGGGAGAGACTCAACAGGGTTAGATATATAAATCAATATATAATCTGCAAAGCAGATATTTTAGTTTCTTATTATGTTTGAAGCCATTGATTAGTGAATTAACACGAATACGCTCCAGGAATGGTTCTAGGCATAGGATAAATAATAAAGGGGATAGTGGACAGCCCTGTCTAGTACCTCTGGAAATGGTGAAATATATTGAAAAGTGGTTATTAACAAAAATACTAGCCCGCGGTCCAGTATATAATAGTTTAATAAAAGAAATAAAGGAGGGTCCAAAACCAAACCATTGAAGAGTAGCAAACATAAACTGCCAGTTAATACGGTCAAAGGCCTTCTCGGCATCTAAAGATAAAGCTGCAAGAGGTGATTTGTATTTTTTGCCATATGAAATAAGATTAGCGAACATGCGGGCATTATCAGATGCTAATCTGCCTTTCACAAAGCCAACTTGGTCAGTTTTAATCAATAGATGGAGGACTGTTTCAAGTCGGGACACAAGAATCTTGGCAAAGATTTTGCAATCATAGTTTATTAAAGATATGGGGCGATAATTCTTACATTGGCAGTGGTCCTTATCTGGTTTAGAAATTAAAATGATTAAGGCATCCATGAAGGAGCCGGAGGCTTTGGCATCATCAATGAAAGAATTAAAAAGTTTATTAAAGATATGGGGCGATAATTCTTACATTGGCAGTGGTCTTTATCTCGTTTAGAAATTAAAATGATTAAGGCATCCATGAAGGAGCCGGAGGCTTTGGCATCAGCAATGAAAGCATCAAAAAGTGTCAAAAGTTTGGGCACAAAAGTAGAGAGATATGTATTATAAAATTCTACAGAAAGACCATCAGGTCCTGGTGCTTTGGATTTTTTTAAGGATTTAATAGCATTTGTTATCTCTGTAGGAGAGATATCTCTCTCTAATGCCTCAAATTCATCTGGAAGAGAGGGGGGGGGGGAAGACCAGAGAAAAAGAATCTAAATTATGTTCAGTGGGAAAAGTGTCATCAGAATATAGAGATTGATAGTACTAATGAAAAACCTCAGCAATATGTTCATCTAAGTTAGGTATATTAATGAATTAAGAAATCCGTAGTTTAGGGTGGAGGTTGACATTTTAATGTGCAAACAAGATACTTCTCCATCAAGACTGCTTTTTTCTGCACTTTTCAGTTTCACCTACTGAGGCCTATCCACAATTGTCTATTTACAATTACTGCAGATGTAGACTGTAGGCTTCCTCGAATGATGGGAACAGTCATCTAAGAGCCACTGTTGGTCACCTTAGCTCCACTTGATGGACCTCAATGAGAGGAGTGTGACTGCATACTGTCCTACAGGCTCTCTCACTTGAAAATGTTTCCGTCCTCTGTACAAGGGAGTTTCAGCATGTCAGGTGCCAGGGGGCAGAGTCAGCTGCATTGTCTGTTCAATCGATTGGTAAGTTTTGCAGTCTTCTGGGTGTCACAGTAGCTGCAGCTGGTTGCCCCCATTTACGTTGGTTCTTCCCTGGGACTTGGGCTGAAGCCTGTCCCAGACGCAGCAAGACACATGGGAGTTCAGCCAATCCTTCCTCATTGATCAGTGGTCATTTAAAAATGGCTTCAGAGTTTAACAAATGCAGTACAGTATAGCAACAACAGCACCATACTGGGCTACGACTCTAAGACAAATTAAGACAAATGCAGGCCACAAATGTGTACATTGAAGACGTGGCTCGCTTATTAATGACCAAGCTCTCCTCCATTACCCCTGAGAGATTTTACTTGACTGTATCTCTATTGTCCTTGTTTTGTGAAGTGGATCCTCTGGAGAACAATCTAGATAGTCTTAAGTAAATGTAAGTGCAACATCATTATTTTCGGGGGATGTGGTAAGCAAAACCTTTGCAACGTTTTCTTAGGCCTTTGTAAATGTTATATATTAAGAAAAAACTCTCAGCTTTGCATGACTCCAATAATATAAAATCACTTTCACTGAAAGCCTTGCCATTTCATAGTCAGTCACAGACTTATTTTAGCCTGATAGATACACATTTTTGTTCAGCGATTTCAAGGTTCATGTAATTGTTTACAGGCATCTCTAAATATATGTGGGAGATGAGACATAGGTCTGCCTCACTTTCGTTCAATTTGAAAAGTCGTCCAGATGTTCTTTCAGACACATCGTCTGTACTTACCTACCTAAATATTGGAAGATTTTATGTTCTTTATTACTGTGCATTGACTGTTATCTCATATTTTGTCTTTTTTGCTGGTACTTGAGGCCCACTGCTCGGCCCATTATCAGTGCATTGATGAGTCCCAGCAGGAGCCTGCTCTCCTCTCCATTCACGCATTGATTGAATATTTTCCTCAGTTACTTGTCAGAAGTTGTGACTGACCATGAGGGGCTGCAATTAATTGGAGAAAAGCAGACTTTACTGATTGCATGACGGGAACCTTCTTTGGCATGATGTATAATTTAGGTGTTGCTAAAGGCAGCTTGTCTAGCTAAAGGCAGCTTTAGCCTTTTTTGCCAGAGCATTCATATTAGCAAAATGAGGATGCAAAGGATTTCACTGTTGATTTGCATTATTATACATACTGTAATAACTTTTTGCAATTTTTGGGTTTGTATAACGCGAACTCGAAGCAAAGATATCAGGATTCAGAGCACGTTACATGAGTACCAGTTTCATTACAGACGGACATATTCATTTCTTGTTAGGCACAGGGAGATTAAGTGATTTGCCCAGAATCACAAGATGTTGAGCGTCGTTGCCGAGACTCAAGCCTGGCTCCCCAGCTTCGAGGTCGACCGCTCTAGCCGTTAGCCCACACTCTCTCCCCAATTGATTACTGTTGTAATGAATTGATAACTGGTCAAAAAGTACTCCCTCTCTGCCACTACATTGTCAATACTGTCAGTGCCTGTGAAATTCTAGGAGAATATTTAAACAAATGATTCCAACTGAGGAAATCAATGAGTAAACATAAACATTAAGGAAGCAAACATGAATGTCAATATGTGCATGTCCAGAGGTGTATTCTGTGTCAGGCAGCAGCAAATAAAAAATTATCACATTATTTTTTTTCCTCTGTGAGGAACGCACGAAATCGTGAGGCTGTTTTAGTCTCTTTTGGCATCAATCTGTGAGAACATCACCAGGACTAAGTGTCAAGATACAATAATGGCTAACCCTTGGGCTCTTAATACATAGCAAACCAACATAAAATTAATATACACACATATGTAATAAAACAATACACTTCACAGCAGTAGACCACAGGTGGGTGAGAAGCATGTCAAAAGAGGGTGAAAAACCCAAAACACACTATGGATCAGTTATTGACACATAGCACACACAGATGGACGGTTCACAATCTGTGACTCATTTGTGGGTGGGGGACTCAATTGATGCAGACAGAAAATGACTACCATAGGCAGCCATCTGCCTCCTAATAAGGACGAGACTCCTACTTAGTATTTGAAATACATTTAATGTAGATGTGGTGAGAATTCTACATTGTAAAGCAGTATTGTGTCATTACTCAAAAACACAACTCAAGCAATGACCAGCGACAGTTCCACTCTGGTCAACTACTCCAACATGGAACTATGACTAAGTAAAGTGAAGGAATCCCGTAATAAAATCCAATTGGGGTTCACAATTGCAAGCTAAATCAAGTCAAGAGTTCTTTATTCGATGATTAAAAATCACCATAAAAGCACATATATATACAATTATTAAAATCTCATTAAATCATTATACAAACCCAACTTGTTATACAATCTGATTTCAAAAGTAGGGAAAAAAACCAACATAGTTCATTATAAATCTTATCAGTCAATCCCCCCCTCTGGTTACCCTCTATCTAACCGCCACTCTAATAAAATTCATAATACAGCATAATGTAAAAGGGTCAGTCGCTTGTTGTAAATAAATTATAGCAGCTCTAGCAGATTTCAAATTAGCTTGTTTTAAGATGTCTACCAGGAATCTACGCCTAGGCAATTGAATAAAAAGAACAAAATAATACAAAATGAAGGGAATCCTTCAGAGACCTATTGTCGCAGCCGCAGAATCCCTTCTGCTCAATTGTGGTTAAAAACCCAGACGGGGATGCTAATAAATAAGGTAATAAATTGAGCCTAAAACGACACATTAAAAACCTACCCTGGGATTTGTGCATAAGGTATAAGTATGGCTCCATTCCCTCAGTGCTTTTGACCAAACTATGGGCACTCACAGTTTTCTTAGACCCTTCAGCCTCTGCTCTTTGTTTTATTTTCTCGGCTAAAAAGGCTCTCTTTACGATCACTTTATTCTGAGGTAAAATTGTAGCTGGATTGACAAAGAGATTCTTATGGCCTAGATTTTCTAGGGTGGCCTTTACATAATTAAACCATGGGATGCTCATACATTTATCTCTTCCTGGGCAGTCCCTTAAGATTTCCCTGCTTAGGGACGCCTCCATATTTGTCCAAATCTTTAGCCAATCCAAGATGGGTCTGAGCTTCACCAGATTCCCTGTGTGCAATAACAGCGGGGGTACTTTGTGGGATTTTTAAAATAGATCGTAAATATTTATTTTCTTCCCGCTGAAGTTGCATGATCTTAGCAAAGCCCCATACCTCTGCCCCATAAATAACTCTGGAGCAGCACATAGAGCCATAAAGGTTCATCACCTGTTCGGGGCACCATCTGCCTACCCTCCGCCCATAGCTTGCAATGGCGCCATTAGTGGCAATCATTTTGCAGCAACGCTCCTCCACCAGGGAATTAAATTGTAAAGACCCATCAAATAGTAAGCCTAGGTAAGAGAATGTTTTAACCTTTTCAATGTTGTGGCTTCCTATCATGAAGGAGGATTTGGTGCAAGGTTTATTGCCTGCCAGGAGCACGTAAGACTTACCCAAGTTGACGGACAGTTCTAAGGATTCCATGAATTTAACAAATCCGTCAATTAAAATTTGATAAACTCTTTTGAGCTCGGAAATGTTTTTCAATAATACTTAATCTTCCATCTATTAGCTCAAGCTTGGCCATAAGCGGAGAAATAAGAGACCTAAGCCGTTTGTCCATATGCCTAATAAACTCAGACATACCACTTCCCTTATTAGCCGCTACTTCTTGTACAGTCTGCTCATTTCTACCTGGCACACTGCATTTAGTGACCATGGATGGGACTTTATCTTGCTGACCACCCAGCCCAGATGAGGAGTTAACATTCCTCGATTGTTTAGCTTGTTGCCGGCTCCCTTTGGGAGCATTACTGGCCTTTCTTTTACCCAGCATAGTTTTAGCATTTTTCACCGGCATGGCCCGATGTTGCCTAGTGCGTGTTGCCAGGGGTGAGGGAGGTAAACTGATAACAGGGGAAGAGACCGAGCTAATAGACAAGCTGTCATCTAGAACTGACCCATTAGTTACCTGTGGAAGATTTGTGGGACCAGATAAAACATTAGGAAGATCCGACGACTCTGGCACTAAAATAGGGGGGACAATATGGCATGATGGGTCCAGGGACCACCTCCTTTCAACCAGTTCAATTTCCTTGGATACACAACAGATTCGGCCCGTTTAAGAAAGGCATCCAAAGTCCCAACAGCTCCACCCCCGAACACACTTTAGGGTTAACTTTAGCCATGACAGTGCAATAGAGTACACCAGACCGTTAGTACACAGAAATCTTGACCCAAGTCTGTTAAAACAATAGCCCTGATGTACCACTGTCTTACAATGTCTCGCACCTTACTTGTTAGTGTCTCTATTATTGGTAACCCATAGGGGTCTGAGGGGTGGCCCAGCCCGGCCTCCTTCAGCCCCGGACGGCCACAGACGGCCCCGCCCTTGTCCCGGGCTTAGCCCAGCGCGTCCCGCGCACGTCCTCGCGGGACGAGATAGCACGCAGGGCTATATGCGCCTCCTGGCACAGGATGATGACAGTGATGGTGTCCTGGGTTGGGGCTGCTGGGAACCGTAGTCCTGACCAGCGCAGCAAAGCCCGGCCAGACAAGGAAGCAGTAGGGGTGTGTCGCTCGGCGGAGCGAAGCCCGGCCGCTACACACAGAAAACAAAGGTGAGCCTCCAAAAGCCTCAGCGGAGCAAAGCCCCGGCCGGCGTGAAACCCCTGCAGTGCAGCAATTGCAAGTCAAGCAGTGTGTAATGGATAAAGAGAATTGATCTGTAAACTCTTACCAAATGTAATAGTCAGTGGGGAACAAAACCCGAAACTGCAGGCTGCAAGGAAATTTTCCTACAGACAGTGCAAGTGCATGCACAGATTAAGCCTCTGAGCAAAATGGTGGTAGAAGGGCTAAGATATTGCAAAGTCTTAACTGCTGTGTGAGAATAGATATTGTCAACAAACTTCCACCTGCCCAAGGGGCACAGTGTTTAAATCCAAAGTCTACAACCAGAAACGATTGCAATAGCTTGGCAAATACCTAGCAGTCTAGCTGTGACAACTTGGCCAAATTCTTCAATGACAAGATCAGAATGATTGTGCTTTCCTTGGACAGTCACTCACAGACTCACTTTAGCAACTCTTCTCAAACAATGAAGGTAAACTCAACTGTAGATCACTCTTTGATCCCCAAACCAGAGGCCCCTCGCCAAGCAACTGCCAGCATCAACCAATGTTCAAGACCCTCCTCTACACTAAGTGCTGGAAGGCTTTCAAACCACTCACAGAAGAGGACATTTCCATTGTAATTGCCAAATCGAAGCCCTCCTCTCAATATGCAGACCCACTTCCTGGCTCCCCGGCAAAAAGCCTCAACCATGCCCTAATCTCCTTATGGACCAAGATTATTAACAGCTTCCTGAATAACAAGCTGATACCTGACTGCCTCAAACAAGGCTAAATCACCCCCCTTTTAAAAAATCCCAATGCAGACTCGAATGATTCCAAACATTTCAGATCCATCACCAACCTTTCGTTCCTGGCAAAAACTCTTGAGAAATGAACTCTCTCCCAACTCAATCAGCACTTGGACTCCAATAACCTACTTGAGTCACACTAGTCAGGTTTCAGGAAGGAATACAGCACTGAAACAGTTATACTGAATATAACAAATGACATTTATAAATCCCTAGACTCAAACATACGTTGCCTGGTCATCCTTCTAGACCTATCAGCAACCTTCAACATGGTAGACCATAAGTTACTTATGGACGCTCTACAACAATGAATCAGAGCAGATAGCACTGTTCTTCAATGGATCCCTTAATTTCTGCAAAACCGATCCCAACTTATAAAAATCAACAACATGATGTCCAATATTTCACCCTTCACCCACGGTGTCCCACAAGGTTGGCTCCGCTCTCCGCTACTCTTCAACATTTACATGGAGCCCCTAACTGCAATTCTGAGACATGCAACTATTGCCTATGACCTCTACATTAATGACACCCAGCTCTACCTAGAAATATCCTACCTGAATGACATACGCCAGCTCAACGCCACACTCAGCTAACAAAAACTGAAATTTGTGTCTTCTCCAACCATGGCCACTCACCACAGGTCTAATATTGGATAAAGAATTTGGATGCCCTGAACTGTAACGGTGCCGCATTTCGACTTAAGCTTTGAAGCCGACAGCCAGTTGTCTCCTGATGAAATCAGCAGTGTTGCCAGTTATCGGCGGCAATGAACTTTAACAATCATCCCGAGGCCCACCACCAGGTGGAGTTCCTGCCTCAGTTGTTTGAAGAGGACCACATACTTCGACAAATGCCTCCCGATTGCCTGACCTTGCTTTTTGAAGTTCGTTTTGCAAGCAGAACTCTGCCCACCCCTCCTTTTCTGTCCTGAAGAAGACCCGTTTGTAAGGGAACAATTACCCTACAACTGTCAGGGTCAAAACGTAGACAACTACCCCCGTACCAGCTTCTACCCCTAAAATGAATTACACAGCTTACTTTGGAAGTCTGGTTGCTTGAACAACTATATGATCATTTGTGGTACTCTTGCTTGGCTCCCGTGGGAAGCCAAGAAATTTGTTTGCTTGCAAATAATGTATTTCTGACTTGCACCAAGCTCCCTATCCTACACCATGTCCTACCACATCACCCCCTCCTTCCCACCCCTCCCCTCATTTTGGGCACTAGTGCATATCAATGGAAATTTCTCATGCAATGTATACCAAAGATGTGGTTGAGTACTCTGTGAATAAATAACACTGTACTCCAAACTTTACAGATATTTTTCAATTTCTCTTGACTTGTTTTATCTGTTCTCCCATTCTGGGACCCTTTCCACTATAAAAAATAAAAATAATAATCCTAAATTCAGCAGCAAGAATGGTCACCAGAGGAAAAAAACATGATCACATCTCCCACACTCCAAAATCTACAGTGGCTACCAATCGAAGCATGCTGCAGTTTCAAAACTTCGTGTCTTACTTACAGAGCCCTACACACTGGAAAATCAGATTACCTTGCAGCCAAACTCACAAAAGCATGCCAATTGCAAAACCTACGAAGTTCCAAAACACTCTTTCTCATCCTCACCAAAACACATAAACAAAAAGCCCTCTACTGCTCATTCTTTGGCAACGCCCCATAAAATCTGGAACTCTATCCCACTACACATCAGATTCACCCCCTCCATCTCGAGTTTCAAGAGACAACTAAAATTATTTCTCCTAAATCAACACCGTTATCCCTCCAGGAATTAATCTATTCTATTGCACCATGGAAACTCAATCTAGCTACATGTTACCCATCCAGCAATCTCTACACAACACTTGGAGCCATATGTATCAAGCCTTTTGTGATTCGCAGACGCCGAAATTCGCAGAATATCGGCCTTTGCGAATCGCAAACGGCCTTTTTGCATGTTTTGGGATGTATGAAACATTCCCAAAATAAGGAATTGCAAACTTGTGCGATTCCTTATTTTTCCATAGCATTTAGGGAATCACAATCTTGCGATTCCTTAAATGCTATGTATGTAGCATTTTTGCCTTGCGAATTTTGGTTAAGAATTTGCAAATTACCACCAACTTGTAGTTGATGGTAACTTACGAATTCTTCCAAAAATGCACAATTTGGCATTTTTAAAGGTGGCATGTGATGCACACACATGCCCATAGGGCATGTATGTGCGCCATATGCACACACATGTTCTTTTCAGGGGTGCAGCAGGGTGTCTTTGAGACACCCCTGCACCCTTGCAATAATTCTCAAATTGCGATTAGCAAATTGCGAATTCGCAATTTGAGAATTATTTTGCATTCATTCCTATGGGCCTCCTGGCCCATAGGAATGCATTGGAAATTATTCCTTAATTGCGAATTCGCAAAATGCGAATTCGCAAATAAGGAAGCTTAAGGAATCGCAAATAAAAAGCGATTTTTTTCATACATACCATTTTGCAATTCCTAAATAGTGATTCCTTAAAATTCGCTATTTAGGAAATGCAAAATAGCTTGGTGATACATATGGCCCCTGATGCCCAAACCCCACAATCATGATACAGAATTACTGAATAAGAATGAATAAGCTCTCAAAACTGTTATCTTTTTATTGTTCTGAGATTGACTGAAACTTTTTATAAACTCCCGAAATTGTATTTTTATTGTACTTTGTTTGTCTGAAAATGGTTGTAACATTGCTGTAAAGCACTCTGATACCCCTCAGATCTTGCCAGTGCAATATAAAACTCCCAAAAATAAAATTAAATTAAAAAATAAATTTGATTTTCATTTGAACAACTGGGTCAACTCTAGATAACAAATTAAACTTCAACCATGCTGGTAAGCACCAACCATTTTACAGAAGAGAACAAATGTTGAAACTGAGTAAGTGCTAAATAGTAAGGCTGTTTCTTATCTAGCAATTGTTTCTAGTAACAAGAATAGCAGTCTGACTGCAACCTACTCCTAGCTAGCCACACAAAATACTATTGAGTATTCACAGAACTATAGGAAGGATTACAGGGGGTTTACACACCACTCAGAAGCCTGTAGCAGGATGATGTCTCCAAAGAACAATCTGTGTAGTGCAGGTTCCTTGACAATATCCATACATGCAGCTTAGTTACCGTAATGGCAGTGGTATAAGCTGTCCTTTAATAGAAGCCGAGTGAATGAACAGGAATGAGGACATTGAGATCAGAGGGATGTTTGAGGTTAATGTAGAAAGGAGAAAAAAGGGACCAGTAATGGAAATTCACACCACAGTTTCTGATGTGGGTGCCATGTTCTTTAGGGGTGATGTTGATTTGTCCTGTCCTTTGCCAGTGCCTTGGCAATCTGCTGTAGCCCCTTCCCATGGGAACTGGCAGTGCGGTGTGTTTAATTCTGTCTGTCTGGAGGCTGAGCTGGAGGACCCACTACTAAATTCATCGAGGTTGAGTACAGAAGTCCACAAATGTGTTAAGAGTACTCAGTGGTCTTTACATCTATTGTTATGGTTATGATCATGGCCACAGTATCCAGGAGACTGTATTTGATGTTATTCTGTCATTGTCATTGGCGGAGTGCCGAAAACCTTACTCCTAAGGCTGGTATCTGGGGAGCAATCAGCAAATAAATAGAGCGGCCTTCAAGCAAAAATTAGTAATTCTACTTTTAATCGCTCCTCAGAGGATCATCTGGGGATTTTGTGATAGGGCAAGAAATAGGCAATGATGAGATGTGGACAGTTGGACTTCAAAGCATTGTGGTGCCATATTCAATAAGCTCTTTGGAATTCCTCTGCTTCCGTAAATTGCATGGTTTATAGCATTGGGGTCAGTACAACCAGGAATGCAATTTCACCAGCTTTCTCTACTTCTTTAGGAATCCCATAAAGTCAGATGTTGTTGCAGCAAAGGTGTCAAATGCCCTCGGCCCAGTCCAGATATATGTGTAACCTTTCCTCAACATCATCAGATCTCTTCTCAAAGTATTCCAAGTGCTTATGCAAGAAGCCAGTTGAATAAATGTCACAAGGCATGTCTGTGACCTTTAACTTAATTTTACGCATTTTAAACCCTACATTTGAGGTATATTTCTTGGTCAATGTAAGTGTCACATTTCCTTTTCATAGAGTTTAGACACGCAGAGTGCTTGGTATAAAAATTGCCTCGGAAAAAAAGAAGCCGTTGCACTTGGCACTGCCAAGACGTGTGGATTGTTGCAGCTGGTCTGCTCTTCAGGGCCAGAGTGGGCAGCCAGATAAAAGCAAGGTGTCACTGAGGTGGAAGTAGAAATATAGATAATAACTTATAACTCTCAACACTATATACAGAGTTCACAGGTAGAAAGAAGAGGAAAACGTACAATCCACCTAATTGAAATCTAGAATTTTGGAGGGTCGAAATAGGAGTTTCATGAGGAAGGAGCTGTGAATGTCAAAACAACATTAATAATCATTGGCAGGGTCAAGGAGATCTGGAACCTCATTTGCACAGGTTTTACACAGACCAAGAAGATGACAGACAGTTTACAATGTAAGTGAACTCTTTAGAATGGATCTCCCAATCATAAGCCGCGATGAGCAGATCAATGTTTCTGCATTTCCAATGTGAAAAGGTTCTGCATAGAAATGTGTGTTGACAGGATGAGAAAGAAAACTTCCTTCCAACTTTGTCAATTGTTTCAATTGAAAATACAGGTCTGAGAAGTCCTCCATCAAAAATTGAATCAATAAATACTATGTATATCAGCAGAGGTTTGTGAAGTGCCACACAAAAGTAAGCTAGGTACATTAATCAATTGAGAAGTACACAGTTTAGGGTGGAGGTTGCCATTGTAATGTGTAGACAAGATTCACCTCTCTCAAGATGGCCCTCTTTCTGCACTTTTAAGGTTCACCTATTGAGGCCTATCCACAATTGTCTATTTACCATAATGCAGACGCATTGTCTGGCGTCTTTGAATCATGGAAAGAGTTATCTAAGAGCCACTGTTGGTCACGTTAGCTCCACTTGATGGAGACATCAATGAGGAGGAGTGTGACTGAACACTGTCCTATGGGCTCTCTCAATGGATAATGTCTCTGCTCTCTGTGCAAGGGAGTTTCAGCATTTTCAATTCATTGGTAAGTTTTGCTGTCTTATGGGTGTCACAGCAGATGCAGCTGGTTGCCCCCATTTAAGTTTGGCTGATGCATGTCCCAGAGGCAGCAAGACACATGGGCCTTCCTCATTGATAAGTGGTCCTAAACATCATGGACCATTTCAAATGGCTTCAGAGTTTAACAAATGCAGTACAGTATAGCAACAACATCACCATATTGGGTTGCAACTCTAATACAAATGCCTGCCAAAAATGCGTATATTGAAGACGTGGCTCTCATAATAATGACCAGGCTCTCCTCCATGACCCCTGAGAGATTTTCCTTGACTGTATTACTATTCTCCTTGTTTTGCGAAGTGTATCCTCTACAGAAAAATGTAGATAGTATTAAGTAAAGGTAAGTGCAATGTCATTATTTTCGGAGGGATGTGGTAAGAAAAACCTTTGCAAAATTGTCTTAGGCCTTTGTAAATGTTATATATTGAGAAAAACCTCACAGCTTTGCACGACCCGAATAATAAAAACTAATTTTTACTGAAAACCTTGCCATTTCATAGTCAGTCACAGACTTATTTTAGCCTGATAGATACACATTTTTGTTCAGCGATTTCAAGGTTCATGTAATTTTTTACAGGCATCTCTAAATATATGTGGGAGATGAGACATAGGTCTGCCGCACTTTCATTCAATTTGAAAAGTGGTCCAGACGTTCTGTCAGACACATCATCTGTACTTACCTATCTAAATATGGGAAGATTTTATGTTCATTATTATTTTACATTGAATGTTATCTCATAGTTTGTCGTTTTTGTAGTACTTGAGGCCCACTGCTCGGCCCATTATCAGTGCATTGATGAGTCCCAGCAGTGGCCTGCTGTCATTTCCGTTCACGCATTGATTGAATATTTTCTTCAGTTACTTGTCAGAAGCTGTGAATGACCATGAAGGTCTGCAATTAATTGGAGAAAAACAGACTTTACTGATTGCATGGCGGGTACCTTCTCTGGTATAATGTATATTTTTGGTCTGGCGAAAGCCAGCTTTAGCCTTATTGTCAGAGCATATTTATTAGCAAAATGAGAATACAAAGGCTTTTGCTGCTGATTTGCATAATTCTACATACTCTAATTTTTATTTGCATTTTTGTGGAGTTTTGTATAGCGCAAACTCAAAGATATCAGAGAGCTTTACATAAGCAGAATTTTGTTACAGATGGACATATTAATTTTTGTTAGGAACGGGGAGATTAAGTAATTTGCCCAGAATCACAAAATATGGAGCCTCGCTGCTGAGACTCAAACCCGTTTCCCTAGCTTTGAGGTCAACCGTTCTAGCCGTTAGGCTACATCCTGTCCCCAGTTGATAACTGTTATAATGCATTGATAACTGGTCAAAAAGTAGTCCCTCTCACCAAACAGCCAGTACTGTCAATGCCTATGAAAGACCCCACTCCCTTGCAATGCATCTGCCCTTTGTCTCCCAGGTGGTTAAATTCACCAGGCCAGGCTGCTACCACATTATACAGTTTAAATGGTTGTTCAGCTCTAATGCATATTCCCAAAGGGTCACAGCAACAGTTGCTGCTGTTCCATCCTGTAATAATAAAAGATGACCCCCGAAGCAGTGATTGTAGGAGAATATGAAATCAAAAGCTTGTTGGTTGGTATAAGATGAATCCATCTGAGAGAATCAATAAGTTCACATTAAGGAAGCAAATATGAATGTCAAAATCTGCACCTACAGAGAGGTATTCTGTGTCAGGCAGCATCAAATAAAACAATATTAAAATGATGAATTTTTTCGTGTGTGGCGATCTTGAGGCTAGTGTGGGATAGTCATTGATTTTTCGGTCTCTTTGGGCATCAATCCGTGAGACCATCACAAGGACTAAGTGCCAAGATACAATAGTGGCCACTTGGGAACATTGTTTTATTTGGTGTAATGCGGCCTGCGACCCGCTGTGAAGTACGAATGCACTACTAGTACCAGAAGGCCTCTGGCTGTGGCCACGCCCACTGGGGCAGGGACTTCTGATACATAGGTGCTTCTAAAACTGCTGTGCCGTCCTACCCGTCTCCCATGACTAAGTGCTGTTAAGTACGAAAAGCATCAGAGGAGAATGGACTTTTGAATCTGTTTGGCATGTATATATATATATTCACTGAAAAAAACATAGGTTATAGACCATATATAGTTAGGAATTAGCATTTACAAAACCTTGAAAATTCACTGAAAAAACCATAGGTTATAGACCATATATAGTTAGGAATTAGCATTTAAAAAACCTTATTTTACTCACACAAAACCATTGAAATTCCATATATAGTTAGTTGCACTAACTATATATCGCGCACCCGCAATCCACTGCTGATCATGTCACATATTACATCATTCATGACATGGTCAGTGACATCACTGATGACATCACTGATGACATCTCAAATGACATCACTGATGACATCACTGATGACTACATCCAGTGACTGTATAATTCTGTAAAGTTAAAATATGTCTTACATATTGAAGAATGAGTGGATGTATAAGTGTCTTGATGAAGGATTTAGTAGGGGCATGGCTGACTGTATGAGTGACTGATTAAATGTGTCTCACTGAGTGCATGGGTTAGTGACTAAACTGTCTTAATTTGTGCATCATTATGTCTGTTGTTCTGTAAACTGCTGCATGTGTTGATCATTAGCTATATGATTAACTGTATGGGTTATTGATTGGTTGCCCAAGCATTTGCATGGGAGACTGAGTGTGTGTCTGGGTGGCTGGGAGGTGTATGACTCTCTGCATAGATGTGTGAGCAGTTGATTGACTAGATGTATGGGTTCAAAAGTGCATGTGGAAACAGCTGTATGGGCGGTTGACTGTGTGCATGAGTGTATTGGTGAGTGAATGGATATCTCAGTGCTACATGTCAAAGTAAGTACATATGTAAAACACAGTACATGTGAGAGTTGACATATATAAATAACTGTGCATAAGAGCCAGTGAATGTGTGAGTGGCTGTATGGATCATTGTGAACTTGTATCCAGGATTGTATAAGTGAGTAAATATGTGTTAGTATATGTTTGAATAAGTAAGGTGTGTATAACTGTATAGTTGAGGAAATGGAGGTGTGATTGATTCTTTGCATGACTGACTAAGTGTCTGAGTAACTCCATGGATGAGTGACAGTCTATGAGTGTCTGTTTACACTGAGTGTATCTAAGGTTATATTAGAGTCTGAAGAGGTTCATCGTATTATCACATGAATGATGTCATCAGTGATGTGATCAGTAATGTCAAATGAGATGTCATCAGTGATGTCATTTGAGATGTCATCAGTGATGTCATCAGTGATGTCATTTGAGATGTCATCAGTGATGTCATCAGTGATGTCACTGACCATGTCATGAATGATGTAATATGTGACATGATCAGCAGTGGATTGCGGGTGCGCGATATATAGTTAGTGCAACTAACTATATATGGAATTTCAATGGTTTTGTGTGAGTAAAATAAGGTTTTTTAAATGCTAATTCCTAACTATATATGGTCTATAACCTATGGTTTTTTCAGTGAATTTTCAAGGTTTTGTAAATGCTAATTCCTAACTATATATGGTCTATAACCTATGGTTTTTTCAGTGAATTTCAATGGTTTTTTAATAGCAAATATCATAAGCTGTCGAATGTCAAGTACGTGGTAAGTGAAAACATTTTCGTGTTTATGCACACTGATCTGCTTTGAATGGTGCCCCCCCCCCTCATTTCTATTAGGAGTACTCTCTCTTTGCAGATAGTGAAAGGTAGTTAACGCAGGCCTTTGCCCCCGTTGTAATCCGTCGTGCCTGCTTCTCTCTCCATTTGATTGATTGTTATCCAAGTATTTACTGTTTTAGAATTAGTTCTCTTTGGTTCATTCTCTATTTACAAACAAACACAGAGTCGCAATACTCTGTTTAGTCTTTGCAGATAACGAAAAATCGTGTAAAAAAAAAAGAAAAGGAATCGAGCAAAATCAGTAGGCCACTAATGGGATCTCTTTTTGACCTCGCTAAAATAGAAATATTAGGAACAACCCCTCATGACAAATACAAAACTAGTGAGATGAACTGAACTCCACACAATGATGGCTGCAAAACAGCTCGGCTCCGCCACCCACCCCGCCCAAAATAACGATAAAGAGCGGCTGCCATGATTGGTTGCGGAATGACCACGACGGAGCTACGAAATGGTGCTGCTCTCATGCTAACCCCAGCTTCAGTCTGAAACATCCAGAAACACTGTAGACTACCAATTCGATCAGTTCCGGTAGCGCCCCAATGTAACCCGGTAGAGAAGAACTAGCCCTCCCCTCTTTGACTGATGGTTCTTGTTGCCTGTCCCTTCTGTTGTCATTTAACAGAACTATTTAGCCTGCTGAAAGGGGTTGTATTCCGACCGCTGGTTGGTGGAGACATTTTGACTATATTCTGTACCTGCGTTGTCGCGTAATGCGTCATATGACGCGCCGCGTTAGCGCATCCGGAAGTCATCCGGGGCGCGCAGCGCGTAACGTAAGCATAACAAGTCATGTGACTTGTTAATAAAACTTTTCATTGGTTCATTTTACTTTTCTTATTGTAATGATGAAAGGCTTGGTCATATGATCTAAAAATTACGCTTTTCATTACTTCCGAACATTATTTTTTCTTAAATATATGTTATAATGTTCCAGGCTAATGTACTTTCCCGGAAATTTTACAACTGTCCTGCAAGTAAAATATATTCTTTTTTCGAGAAAAAGAGCGTTTCTTCGTCCCATGACGGAGCCGTTGAGCAAAAGAGGGTCGACCTGCTGTCTTAGTCGCCGATACGCCTGAATATGAGATTCTTATCGATCACTTTATGTTGCAGGAATAGAAAACACAACAGCCCTTGACCATTTATCTTTACTGCGTTCCTTCGTATTATACCTTTTACCCTTCATGTAATTGGTCTGCTTTATTTCACTTGCCTTTTAATGATTCTAAAACAGTCACTATTATTAAAAACTTTACCAATGTATATACTACTACCATGTTTTCTTTTAAAAACCTTTATTGTGAAAATTTCATTATACAAATACGAGCCTATAACCACGTGGGCCTGCCACGGAGCAAACTGTAATCGTATATGATGAATAGACATTTACACTGTAGAGGAACGTAACGGGCGGGCCATTAGGTTGCAAGAACTAAGGTGTCTAACAGTTACGGAATCGGTGGACGTACATTTTATAATTAAAATACGACAGGGCCAGTTACAATAAAATTATCTAGATATACATTTGCGGGCAAGTACCATGGGTGACGTTAATTCAAACTTTCAACAGTACAGTAATCAATAACACATCAGAACTTAATATCAATAGGGATGTCGAAATATTCAATCAATTCTCGTCCCCGCCCGCCATGTGCTTCAAAACTGCATACGTATCTCGTGATTTCAAGGTTCTGCAACCAGTACACAACAAGGAGTTACGAGTCCCATTTATTCCGGCGCCATTTTGGGCGAGGACGGGCAGGTCCAGGATATAGTCAAAATGTCTCTACCAACCATCGACTATGATGATGTTCATATGCTGTATTTATTAGAGTAACACTCATCTGTCCACATGAAATTAATTTGCCACAATCTAAACATGTCATTTTAATCTTTCCAAAGTTCTTCTAAATATTTGGGACCGTTTCCCTTGCCTCTGAAGCTCTCAGTGCCACTTCTTTGATGAATGTACTAGCAGGTCAGGGGTTCTCCTCCAAATCTCTCTTTTATGCAGCACTATAATTAATTGGTGCCACCTCTCCATATGACGATGCATGGTATAGTTACCACAACTATATTTTTTTTCGGTTCCTCTGGAGAGTTCATCGTGGCAGATGAAGCGTGTAACGTACCGGGCATTTACCTTTTTTTGCATGTACAGGAAAGGAAAAAAAAATCGAGCGTCCGAGTTCTAAGGTGTCCCAGGGCCATTTTAGTGGACCAGGCCCAAATCTAAAGAACAGGCCGCCATTTTGAGAGTCCTCTTGCAGCCGCCTGTCGCTGTAGCATCAAGAGCAGCCGAAACTCAGCTGAATGGCAACTGAAACGGTAAAGGGGCGCCCCACTACAGCAGACGAGCCTCCACCTAGGAAGGCCCATTCACGCCGGCTCCCCCCCCCCTTCGGGCACCCCACGCCGTTATTCGGAGCAGTATTGTAGGATGGCCACACCAGTGCGGCAACTTGCTAGACATCACCTCAGTGGTAACCGAATCTAAACGCCTTGTGGTGTCTTCTATTCAGAAAACATTGTTATGCTGCCTTCGACCTATTCGCCGCAAGTGCGCACACAACTCAACTGCATAGCTTGCTAGACACCACCTCGGTGCCATCCGGATCTTGGAATGTCAGCACCTTTTGGTGTCTTCTCTTCAGAAAATATTGTTGCGCTGCCTTTGGCCCCATTCGCACATCAGTCCGCTACTGACGCCATCTCACAGGCTAATGGGGCGCCCCACGCCGACTTTCAGCATTGTAGAATGACCACACCAGTACAGCAACTTGCTAGACATCACCTCGGTGCCATCCGGATCTCGGCGCCCCACTGCAGATGAAGTGCCTCTCAACTATGAAACCACCACGGTGACATCCGGATCTTGGCGCGTTGTGCTGCCTTCGGCCTATTCGCACATCGGTCCGCTACTGATGCCATCTCACAGGCTAATGGGGCGACCCACGCCGAGTTTCAGCATTGTAGGATGACCACACCAGTACAGCAACTTGCTAGACATCACCTCGGTGCCATCCGAATCTTGGCATCTCAACGCCTAGTGGTATCTTCCATACAAAAAATATTGTTACGCTGCCTTTGGCCCCATTCGCACATCAGTCCGCAACTTAGACATCACCTCGGTGCCATCCGGATCTTGGCATCTCAGCGCCTTGTGGTGTCAGTCAGAAAATATTGTTGCGCTGCCTTTGGCCCCATTCGCACATCAGTCCGCTACTGACACCATCTCACAGGCCAACAGGGCGCCCCACGCCGACTTTTACCATTGTACGATGGCCACACCAGTGCCACAACTTGCTAGACACCACCTCGGTGCCATCCGGATCTTGGCATCTCAGCGCCTTGTGGTGTCTTCAAATCAGAAAATATTGTTGCGCTGCCTTTGGCCCCATTCGCACATCGGTCCGCTACTGACGCCATCTCACAGGCCAACGGGGCGCCCCACGCCGACTTTCAACATTGTAGGATGGCCACAGAAGTGCGACAACTTACTAGACACCACCTCGGTGCCATCCGGATCTTGGCGCGTTGTGCTGCCTTCGGCCTATTCGCACATCGGTCCGCTACTGACGCAAACTCACAGGCCAACGGGGCGCCCCACGCCGACTTTCAGCATTGTAGGATGGCCACACCAGTGCACCTTACTAGACACCACCTCGGTGCCATCCGGATCTTGGCGCGTTGTGCTGCCTTCGGCCTATTCGCACATCGGTCCGCTACTGATGCCATCTCACAGGCCAACGGGGCGCCCCACGCCGACTTTCAGCATTGTTGGATGGCCACACCAGTGCGGCAACTTACTAGACACCACCTCGGTGCCATCCGGATCTTGGCGCGTTGTGCTGCCTTTGGCCTATTCGCACATCGGTCCGCTACTGACGCAAACTCACAGGCCAACGGGGCGCCCCACGCCAACTTTCAGCATTGTAGGATGGCCACACCAGTGCTGCAACTTGCTGGACACCACCTCGGTGCCATCCGGATCTTGGCGCGTTGTATTGCCTTCGGCCTATTCGCACATCGGTCCGCTACTGACGCCGCCTCACGTGCCAACGTATTTTCTCCGCATTTTATACCCTATGCCTCATAACAGGTCATGTGACTTGTTTCTAAAACTTTTCATTGGTTCATTTTACTTTTGGTTTCCTAATGATGGAAGGCTTGATCATATGACCTAAAAACAACACTTTTCATTGGATGAAAACTTTTTTTTTTCCCAAACGATGAAAGCCCCACATTGTTTCTGGATGTTTCAGACTAAACTGGCGTCAGCATGAGAGCACCACCATCTCGTAGCTCCGTCGTGGTCATTCCGCGAGCAATCATGGCAGCCGCTCCCCACCAGAAGCCTGCAGGAGTCGGGCCCCCAAAACTTTTGATGAATTCTCAAGGCGGAGGGGACGCTTTCGAGAATGGGGTCCAAGACCTAGCAGACAAGCGTCCGATTTCCAAGGTGTCCCAGGGCCATTTCAGTGGACCAGGCCCAAAAAGGAAAGAGCCTGCCGCCATTTTGAGAGTCCTGTGACAGCCGCCTATCGCTGCACCGCAAGAGTGGGCGCAACTCAGCTGAATTGCGGCTTTTCACACAGTGGACCAAAAACGGACGGAATGGCAACTGAAACGGTAAAGGGGCGCCCCACTACAACAGATGACACTCCACCTGGAGAGGCCCGTTCACGCCGCCTCCCCCGGGGCGCCCCACGCCGTTATTCGGAGCAGCATTGTAGGATACCAAAACCAGTGCGGCAACTTACTGGACATCACCTTGGTGCCATCGTTCTGCTGCCTTGGAACTATTCGCACAACAGTTTGCTACTGATGACCCACCCCCCGCGACGCCCCACGCCGTTATTTGCTGGGTGGCAACTTACTAGACATCACTTTCGTGTCATCTAGATTTCGGCGCGTTCTGCTGCCTTGGAACTATTCGCACAACAGTTTGCTACTGATGACCCACCCCCCGCGACGCCCCACGCCGGAAATCTGGACGTTGTGCTGCGTTGGGACTATTCGCACAGCCGACCGCTACTTCGTTGTTTTTCCCTAAAAATGTTTATATGTTATTACTATTTTTGTTTTCTTGTATATATTTATAAATTATTAAAGTTTTATAATCTTACTACTTTGTCGGAGTGCTATATATTTTTAATGTGACACATAATTGTAAAAACTTTGATGTACAAAGAGTCATCCCTGGAATCTTCCGCTTCACGCTCGGTCCCCTCCCCAATCACAATACAGGATGGTTTTCAGATAATAGCAACGCTTCTGCTGTGACGGATCTCATCGAGTGTGGGCCTTGATCTACTATAACTCCTTTGAAGAGGGGTGATTCTTTACAGCTGTGGCCATAAACTACATCTGCAGGGCTAGCTGATAGCCTAGGACCGGCCTGGACAATCGGACACAGAGGAAAAGGAGTGTCAGAGGGTGCGGTAGTGAATAGGGCGAAAGGGAGGTGTCGGGCGGGCACAGGGTGTGATTCTCAGGGAAGAGCAGCGCAGATGGGGGGAGGTTTATTACCCATGCATAAGACAGAGAGCGGGGGTGACCACTGCCTGGGTGAGATGCTTGCGAGGGTGGGGAGCCATGCTAAGGATCGACAGCGTGCACAGAGTGGGTCTGGTCAAGGCATCTGAAAAAAGACAAGATGGCGCAGACAATGTTTTTCAACACTTCCTGATTTCCTCCGAATCGAACGTTAACAGACGTTGGGGCATATTACCAAAGTTAAGCGATATTTATCCCTAACGATGCATTGCAAAGATTTTTTTACCGTCAGAAATTATCGCAGATAAACCTTGCTATTATCAAGGTTTATCGCAAATACGATAAAAAACGACCGCAATGCATTAATATCGCTGAAAACTCAGCGATATTCATGCATTACCGAGCTAATGCTCTTAGCCATGTTATCCACCTCCCATTGGATAACATGGCTAAGAACTGCTCAGGGCAGCTGTTACTTTTTGGAGATATTCGCGCTTATCTCGAATTTTTCCAAAAGTTGATAATAGGAGATAGCGATGTTAGCGACTGTTTCCAGTCGCTAACATCTTGGCATGCCCACTTTGCATGTCATTAGTGATAAATATCACTCACATGCAAAGTGGGGCCCAAGATGGTCGCTATCTCCTACTAGCCGTCGCTAACTGGTGTTAGCAACAGCTAGGTAATACAGATATAATTTTATCTCCGCGAAGCGGAGCGCTGTTACAGATATATATCTTGTTTTTGAACGTTAATTTCTCAAAATGCACTGAAGCACATATATTGAGACCTAGCAAAGGCACATCGGGCTACCAGTCCCTAATATTTTACCAAGTTTCGTGCAAATCCATTCAGCCGTTCGATTATTATTATTATTTATTTTTTTTGCCCCGTGGGGCCCCTTTTAAAACCTCCACATCAAACCTAGGGGGTCAGCGAGGATCTACTATTCCCCCTTATGGTCATTTGCCCCTTCGCTTTGGCCTCCTCTTGTCTCTCGATCCTACCGAGAGACAAGATGGCGGCCGCTACGGACTGTTTGGAATGTTGACAGACGTCGGAGAACCAATCAGCTTCGCTTCACAAAGCTCCGTTGCGCGAAAAGTACGCGTCCTGGAGCGCTGCCCGGTCCGCTGTTACAGATATATATCTTTTTTTAAACGTTAATTTCTCAAAATCCACTGTAGCACATATATTGAGACCTACAAAAGGCACATCGGGCTACCAGTCCCTACAATTTTGCCAAGTTTCGTGCAAATCCATTCAGCCGTTCGGGCTAAAAGTGAGGCCAACCGCCCTATGGAAAACTCAATGTTAAAAACACGTTTTGGGACCCCCCTTTTTTCTCGACCCCCCCTGGACGAGCCCCCCCCCAATTTTCAGGGGCTGCTCAGAAACAAAATGTGCCATTTTCCTGAAAATTTCAGCCAATTCCGTCCACAAACGCCAAAGTTATTAGACATAGAATTTTCAAAAAACCCATAGAGAAAAAATCCTAACTATATATACCTACTGGCGACCGCCAGTAGGTAATATATATATATATATATATGTTGTATTGTAGCTATTTTCTTAAATGTAATATGTATGGATTGACAAATATGCGAAGTGAAATGGGGAACATAATTCTCACTGGCATTAGTACTTTCAGAAACATGGTTACCAGCCAGTGCATTAATATGTGAAAACAGTCATTGTTATTCTGAGAAAAACATGACAAGTCCACATTGTCTTGAAATTCCAGTTGTAGGCAGAATTAATGTTATTCTTCAAATCAGTCAACATCTTCCAAGTATGCTTTTCTTAATCTATTTAATCTTTGTAGTTCAACTTTTGATGTAACATGTATTAATCACAACCAAATAGCATCAACATGATAGATGCATGTTTCGAAATAGGATCGCTTCTTCAGGATTGTACAAAAAATACATATATAAATATATGTGTGTGTGTGTGTGTGGATATATATGAGTATAATAATACTTGAAATGAACTGAAATCATATACAACTTCATGTTGCTATGGCAATATAAAATCAACAAAAACCTAGACAAAATTACATTTATGGTCTCAACAGCATATATATTTTTTATTCGTATAACTCATCTTCATATGATTGACTAATAAAATGTATAGAAATTGATTGCTATAATAATATTTAGACAATCAAAAAATCTATTAAATATGGAAGTATTACCCTATTTACAACTCAATACTTGATGCTCGCATGTGCGTTAGAACCATCCCCTACAAAGAATTTAATTCAAGTAATAAATCTTCATCCCTACGTGGAAATACTTTAAAGGATCCTAAAATTAAGATATAAACTCCACTTTATTTTAAAACTGGCCTTTTCTGGATATATTTAAACCAATATCTCATCAGCTCCCCCTTGTGATATGACCAGCTCATTCTGACAAAGCAACAGAAACAACTAAGTAATCAGTCTCAGCATTCATCTATAATGATAATTGATCCGAAATCTGGATATCCTCAAACACATATATTATCAGCCCCCATGATACAAATGTTTTTTGGACCTAAGGTAAATGTCCATACACATACTAATAAATATCTAAAATAATTATTACTTGAGAGACATAGATCCATCTGGCCACATTCATCAGCTATAGACAAAAGAACAAACATATTCTTAGAAATTTGCTGTGCATATCCGAGAAAGTAATCACCTAAGATAATAAATGGCACACACACAAACACACACACTCTCCTAAACAAAGACACATGTATGAATCTCTCATGAAGCAGGTGTCTAATAAAAAAATAATTTTAAAAATCTAAAAAAGTGCTGATTCGGTATTGTGTACAGAAAAAGTTAAACCCCAAGTCTTTATAGGTCAATGTATCAATGTGTACCTACTAAAAATCCTGCAACAAGTCAGTGATATGACTTTGACCAACTTGCTACGCCCACCACCACTGGAGATCTAAATATACTTATTAACAGTTTCCAGGGTATCATTCTAGAAATCTTTAAAAATAGGTAGATTATGACAAAAATTACAACTAATGACCACATTGATTTTTGAAACTGAGTTCATTCATCAAAAAGCAAAACTGATACAACAATATCAACAAAATAAGTACTGATACAATAAGAATGAAACTGAACACTTTAAAAGATACTCCTCTCATAAACTAAGTGCTTTCCATAAAATAGAACCCTCTGATACAATGTAGCAAGGTTTCACAATATTCCAAATCACTACTTTAAAGAAAACAACTTTCCAAAGTCTACAGCTGAATTAATACGCATTGATTAACTGCCTAAATAGGTGTTCAAATCTCAGACAGGAACCAAAAATACAACTAACAACAAAGACACTGATAATATTCAACAAGGCCTCACATTATACCAAACCCCTACTCTAAAGAAACCAACATTCCAAAGTCTACAGCTAAACGAGCATGTAAACTCCAATTACTATGTGTACCATTTATCAACATATATTTGGACAATTCGCCACCTGAGGAACAAACCTCAGAATAATTCATTTAGAAATTCCAAAGTCTGCTCTACCTGGAACAATGCCAATCCGTAATTACTAATAGCAATTAGCACCATTCAGAATTTAATAACCTATGGAATAAAAAGCTTTTAACTTATTATCCATTCAGAATAAAAAATATAACACTAAAATCAAATACAGAGTTTTGATGGTAATGTGTAGGACTCTCTGTCGATATATTGTTCCCAACTGTGCTATTCTCAGATCAATTATACAACAGGTTTCCCTGACTCTTATTGTCAGTTCAAGATTAGCAACTCTTCTGTATAAGGCTACTACTGAAAATTAGGAACCCGTACACACTATGTTAAGTTCCCTATTGATAGTAAGTCACAACTGTACTGCTCATTTATCCAACAGGTTTCCCTGGCTCTTATTGTAAGTTCAACATTGCTACCTCTTCTATTGGAGACCACATGCCCTATTCCTAAACTTTTTTTCTCCTTATCTTTTACTCAATGTTCTTTTCTAAAAATGTACTGTTATAGAGTACTTCAATTCCAAGTTATTCAATGCTCCTATATGTTCCTTCCAAAAATCTTTGTTTCCAGGTAGTAGGGCCAACATATTGTTTTTCACAAACACACAATCATATGTAAACAATTTCTAGAATTGCAATTGAAAAATTATTGTTCTTATGCATTTTTCTTTGGTTGATATCATTGAAACATTTGGTGTTATCTATTACATATGTGCAACATAGACAATTACCACATTTATGGGAACCTATTATTGATTCAGGAAACCAAGTTTTCTCCAAACAAATCTCCATTTGTCTACAATATCTGATGGTATCACTTGGACTAAAACATTTCTTAGTGTGGGACTTCTTCTGTACGTTATGATTTGACTTATAGAAAGAATGGTACTAATATCTCAATCAATCATACATTTAGATAGCGCAGCAAATCGCTTCTAGGGGTATAGAGGCACTACTGCTGCTTTGTGGAGGATTGGTCATTCAAGCATCTAGGTCTTTAGGTCTCTGGGGTGCTGAGGGAGGTTGTTCCAGGCTTTGGCAGCCAGCTGCAAAAAGGAAGTTCATCCGCTTATGGCTGGGTGAATTCATGGTGTGTCTGCGAGGAAAAGGGACCCTGAGCGAAGGTGTTCGGTCAGTTGGTGTAAGGTCAGGCATTTGTTGATGTACGCTGGTCCTTTGTTATGCAGGGCCTTGTATGCGTGGGTCAGCATTGTGAACTGACATCTCTTCTGGATCAAGAGCCAGTGTAATTTCTTGGGGAGGTTGAGTATAAGTCTTGACACTGAGTTCTGTATTGTCTGAAGTCTTTTCAGGAACTGTGCAATGACTCCTACATAGATCTTGTTTCCGTAGTTCAGTTTACTGGTGATGAGGGCATACATGACAGTCCATTTTGTGTTTACTGGGAGCCACCTGAAGATCTTGCATAGCATTCAAAGGATGTGGAAGCAGGCGGGTGAGATTGTGTTGACTTGTTTCTTCATGGACAGCTTGCTATCTAGGATGATGCCGAGGTTGCAGGTGTGGTCTATTGCGGCTGGGAGTTGGCCAAGATCTGCGGGCCACCACGTTTCATTCCATGCTGAGGGGTTGTTTGCGAAGATTAGACCTCCGTCTTGTCCATGTTGGTGCTTAAGGCAGTTGTCTAAATCAAGTAGTGGAATCTCCCAGTGTTTTTGCACACTCTTGGATACCTGTTATTGTCATTGATAAAAGTGGTGATAAATCTCAGTGTTTCATCTCTATCAGAAATGTCACTCCGCTTATGAACAAGTAATGCATCTCTACTAATTCTACCTGCCCTTTTTCTGACTACGTTTCTTATCTAGTCATAGCCTCTTGTGACAAATCTATCCATAATCATATTTGCTTCAGTTTCAATAAACTATGTACCATACAGTTTCTCTTAGCTTACAAACGTTTTCTGAAGGGAATGTTATTCTTCTGCTTACTGGGATATACAGAATTGGCATGCAAAATCGAATTAACCGCTGTCGGTTTCATGAAAATTCGGGATGCCAGAGTTCCTTTATCAATATAGAGTTCAAGATCAGAAAAACTGATTGGGCTGTTTCAAACCACAAAAATGCTTTAAAATATTTTCCAAGTGCAAATTACAATTTGGTAACACGTTTCCAAATTGCAATTTGATATTTGGAAGGCGCGTGTTTTGGACGTCCCTTCCAAATACCAAATCTGAATGGGATGTATTAATGCTTTGCGGCCAAATTTCAGTCGCACAAAAATAATACTTTATTGTCTCATTGAAGGAGGAGGTAGCCCATTGGCAAATTGGAAGGGGTCCCAATGGGACCACTTCCCCTTAAGGAATAAAAAAAAAATATTCCTAAAGAGCAGGACCACTGCCGACTCTTAAAAATGAATTTGCGTTTTAAACACATTCCATTTCCCTTTTGAGGAAAATAGGCTGTTTTTAAAAAACAACAACATTGCTTTATTAAGGGGCAATTACAGAGATGGTGGTCTGCTGATCTCAGCAGGCCACCTTCCCTGTGATGGCTGCGATTCCTAATAAATATGTTGTAAATTATGACCAACTTCATCAATATTCATGAGGTAGGCTGTTTTTTGTGACCCATTAGGAATCACTATCTAAAACGTGTATGTTTCCTTACATTAGGAATTGTGATTTTATAATTGCGATTTGGTAAGAATCACAATTAAGAAATAGCAATTTCTAATTTTTGTACATATGGGCCATAGTCTCTTTACTGTACTCCAGACCTAAACTGACATTATACTGATTGTTGTTCAATTATGGATGATATGTCTTAAATTTTTCCAAATTTTCCTTTCAAACAACGAAAATGCTGTCTATATATATCAACCCAAATACACAATTTCTCACTATCATATCAGTGACTCATCAAGGCATGCTCCCTCTCATACATACCCATAACAAGTTTGCATAAGAGGCAGACAACCTCGAACAAATTGTAGTTTCCCCTTCTCTGGTGATGCAAAACATTATGGTACAGAAAGTGGTTTTATGTAAGTACACATTTAGTTAGATCTCTAATCATCTTGAGTGTTGTACGATTTGTTCACTTCATTGTCACTAAATAGTATCCAGGGTCCCATGGTGTGTCTACCAATTGTCTTAAAAAGTCCTTAGTATTGTGAATAAATTATCCTAACAGGACCAGAACAATGCAAATATATTCCTATTCTATAAAGACACAATTAAAAACTGGTCATTTATTCCATTACTATTTTTTTAATTTGTGGAAGAAATGTCTACTTCTATAGAATCCTTAAAGAGTTCTCGGAGATAACCTGGACAACTAATATTCTAGCAGTGCTCATATGTGCAACATGTTTGCATAAGGTATTGTCAAAAGCTGTTTGATTACAACACTATCGGGCACATGCATCAACCTATTTAGGAAGTGCAAACGGTGCGAATCGGTAAATTCGGGTGTTTGCGCTTCCTAAATACGTTTTTGGGATGCATGAAACAGAGTTTCAAAATTCGCTATTTTTTGCATTTTGTAAAAATGCGAATGCATTTAAGGAATCGCATTTGTGCGATTCCTTAAATGCAATGCATCATTTTTTTTAAAATTGCGAATTTTGAAATAGGAAGTGCAAATTAACCCAAGGTTGACCCTCGTGTTAATTTGCGAAAATCTTTAAAAAAGCAAAAAAATTCATTTTTTAAACTTTCATGTTACAGACACACATGTCCTTAGGACATGTGTGTGTGAAACATGCACTTTAAAATACATTTCAGGGGTGCAGGGGGGGCCTTTGGAGCCCCCTCTGCACCCTTGCAATGCATCAACAAATTGCGAGTGCAAAAACAAAATGCAAAACGGCATTGATTCCTATGGGCCTCTAGGCCCATAGGAATCAATGTAATGCCATTCCTTAATTGCGATTCGCAATTAAGGAATCTCAATTTCCGAAAATTAAGAAATCCTAAAAACTTTTAGGATTTCTTGATGCATAGGATTTTGCAATTCCTAAATTGCGATTCCTTAATTTTCGCAATTTAGGAAGTGCAAAATCCTACAATGATGCATGTGCCCAATAATCACTGGCAGATTTGCCCTGAATGTCACAATATTTCCCCCTAGGGTGTTTACACTCTTTTAAAAATGTGGTTGTTGGTTGAGGGGGGAGCAACCGCCGCAATCCTTGGTAAAGTGGAGCACAAAAAGTCACTAAATTAACCTGTGGTTAGTCCTCAAAAGCAGTCAGGCTTCACTTAGAGGCAATATGCAAAGTATTTATGCAGCACACAAACAGTAATGGAGTGAAAACAGAACACAAGAAAAACCCCACCCAATTTAGAAAAAGAAATTAAAATGTTTAAAAATGATTTGGTACCAAAATGACAAAAATCCAATCAGGAGAACCGGAGATATGGATTTTCAAAATTTCAAGTAAGTAAAAGTGCCTGAAAGCACAAAGAGGCACTTGTGGCAATCTGGTTGCAAAAGACCTGGTGAAAGTTACAAGTTTAGGCTGACCGTGAAGGGGTGTGGACTGGATACAGGGACCAGGTTATTCCTGCTGAAAAAGTTATCTTCTAAAGTCCAGCACAAGAGTTCCATTTGCAGTGGAGGAGGCTGCACGGAGCAGGGAGAGTGCTGCAGGTTGTCTGCACTGTAGTGGGAATAGCAGAACCAGCATCACAGATGGACTTCACTTTTTTTTGTGGATCTCTCAATGTCGATCATTGTGGCAGTTGTTGTAGCACTATGAGTTGGGTACACCGGAGCTTTGCGTAGGCGCTCAGTGCAGGCAGCAAGATCTTGGCACAAATGGATCTCAACTTTTCTTCAAGGAGGAGCTCAACTGAGGCCACACCAAGTGTCCAGGCCCTGGGAGACACCTCTTGGGGATCAAGAACTTACCCCAAGAGAGACCAGCAAGACTCAGACAAGTCGAGGCAGGTCCATTTGCAGCAGGTCAGCTGGGCAGATGGGAGGTCAGTCAGCTGACCTTGGAGCCACTTCACCCTGGGATGAAGGGTGCAGGTTCAGTCTTTCTTCTGAGCAAGAAGGACATGCCTTAAGCAGCAGTGCATCTTTCTTCTGTAGTATCCACAGGTTTGGGGATGTGCTGAAGAGTGGGTCTCATGGACCCTTTGAAGTGAGAAAAGCTTCCGGAGTTACCCTTTACAGAGGTGTCTGGAATTTTCTGCCTCCCTACCCTGATTCCAGTCTGTCAGTGGGAACAATATGCTAGTGTGAAGCCCTTCTCTTGTGAGCTGGGCCATTGCCTTTGAAGTGCAAGTGTGTTAGATGATAGACCCGCCCACACATTAAACCAGAATGGCTCATTCTGCAAACATCTAGACCCTCTATTGTGATGCTATTTGGGAAGAATGCACAAAGGTCAACTACACCTAGTGATGTGACCCAGGAATGGGCTAATGGTGCCAAATTGATAGTACATGGAATGAAAACTTTATAAAAGTGGGATTTTAAGAATTGTGACTTATAATCCAACATTAACATTAAAGAGGGATTGAAATGATGTCCTCAAACATCAAATATTGCAGTTCTTCATGCTCCCAACTGAACGTTCTCACTTATTAAATATAATGAGGTAATCAAATGTGTTAGAACTGGGGGTCATGATGGGGGTCATGGGGGACATGATGCGTGGATACTTTCAGGATTACGATCAAAAATAGAACCAGAACAAAACACAGTATGTGGTTGCGTAGTGGTCGGCACTAAGCTAGTGATGTACACCAATCACTGTGGGTTAAGTACAAATACAAGTTCAAAATCCCACCGCTGACCAACAATGTTAGAACTGGGGGTCTCTAGTTGGCAGAGGTAGGTACCACTGTCCAAAAAGGGAACCTTGCTTCTAGTCAGGGTGAGAAGGATACACTCTTTAGATAACCCCTGCTCACCCCCTTGGTAGCTTTGCACGAGCAGTTAGGCTAATCAAAGGCAATGTGCAAAGTATTTGTACCAACACTCACTGTAACCCAGTGAAAACACCACAAACTGACTCCACAACAGTTTAGAAAAAAAGGTATTTAATCTAAACTACACAAGATCAAAACAACAAAAATCCAACATACACAGTTCAAGAACATGGTTTCAAATGAGTTCTTAAGGTTGCGTTAAAATTGTCCACAGTTGCATCATGTTTTAGCCAACAGTACCTTTAGTTGCGACAAAAGTTCCAAGTGAAAGCTGTAGCAGTGAAAAGCAAGCGATGCGTCACTCCTGGGACCCAGGGGAGGCAATGCGACAACCCTGCTGGACGTAGCGGGCGTGTTGCGGTGACTCCGGTCTGTACAGTGAGGGATGCGATACCTTGCGTGGATTCCGATGCACAGGTTTCAGTGGAAGCCGCTCGCAAAAGGTACGATGCGATGATCTTCAGGACGGCGAAGATCTCAGGTGCGGGGGCGATGCACGGTGCAGCGTCGATCTTCTCCACTCGCAGCCCCTTGATGCGATGGCGCTGCGACGACTCTCGCAGCGACGTGATGCGGTCCGCAAGCAAGCGGTGCAACGATCTCACCCAGTGACGACAGGCTCTGCGATGATACTCGAGGCAATGGTAATCTTCCCGCACCAGACTGGTGCGTCCCGCAAGCGAAGGATGCAACGACTCTGGCAGCGGAATCAGGAGCTGCGCCGATCTCGGCCTTCGCAGCGGCTGGAATTTCCTCACACTGACGGGGATGCGCTCCACAAGCGAGTGATGCGTTAAACTTTGCAAAAAGTTCTTAAAATCTTGGTTTCCAGCTTCTCAATACAGGTACAACTTCCAGAGGCACCACAACTGGCCCAAGCACTCTAGGAAGGACAGAACTCTCTCAGTAGAGTTCAGGGAAGCTGGAGGAAGAAGTCCTTTTGTTCCTGGGACTTCTTAACAGGGAGCCAGCTCTTCTTCAGGCCCTTGAAGATTCCATAAAGCAAGGGAACACAGCACAATGCAAAGTCCTTCCCCTCTCCTTGGCAGCAAAGTAACTGCAGGCCAGTCCAGTAAAGCAACAGCTGGACAGTCTTCCTTCTTCAGTCTTCCAGCTTTCTCCTAGGCAGAGGTTCCTTCTTGATTCCAGGATATTCTAATTTTCTGTAGTCAGGGGTCCTGTACTTATACCCCTAAAAGTCTATGTTCCCTTTGTGCAGGAGGGCTCTGAGCCCAGTTTGAACCAGTTCTGGGTGTTCCTGGAGCACTCTGTTTTCTTGGTTTCTCCTTTCCTTTCAGAGTGAGGGGCAGGGTCATCAGCTGCTCAGCAGGAGGTGGAGCCAGCATTGTGAAAGACAGGCAGAGCCCTATTCAGGCCCAGGTGCTTCCCCCTCCCACCACTCTAGATGCAGATGGGGCTATTCAGCCAGCCCAGGGATTGCCCACTCAGCCTCTGGGAGCCACCTAGCCCCTGTCACTCACAAACCAGACAGTCAATTCACACACAGGCCAAGGCACACGGAAAGGTCAGACAAGAGAACAGCCACTTTCTAAAAGTGCTGTTCTCAAACACAGGATTTAAAAATCACCTTTCCTAAAAGATATGTTATTAAATTCTTAGTTCAGGGATACCAGACTTTTATGTCCTATCTTGCACCGATGGGAAGATATGCCGGTAGCCACTGTAGCCAGCATTCCCCATGATAGCCCATGGGCATCATAGCCTTGCAATAGTGAAAAATGAAAATGGCTGTCAGTCACTACCAGAGCATGTCACCTGCACTAGTACATGCTCTACCTTTCACATACACTGCACCCTGCCCAAGGGGGTAGCTTGGGCCTTCCATAGGGGTGACCAATGTGTACAGAAAGGTAAGGGTTAGGCCTGGTCAGTTGGGATACAGACCAGGTGGACATGGCAGTTCACAGACTGCACACAGACACTGCGGTGACAGGCCTGAGACACCATTTTAGGGCTACTCATGTGGGTGGCACAATCAGTGCTGCAGGCCCACTAGTAGCAATTGTATTCTCCAGCCCTGGCACACTCAGTGCAGCTTACTAGGGACTTCTTGGTGATACAAATATGCCAATCATGGGTAACCAATTGCAATAACAATTTACACAGAGAGCATATGCACTTTAGCACTGGTCAGCAGTGGTAAAGTGCCAGAGGCCTATTGCCAACAACCACAGATCAGGAAAAACAAGGGAGGAAGAAGCAACACGTTTGGGGATAACCCTGCAAAAAGGGCCATTTCCAACACAATGTTATCATTGTTTTCACTTGTCAAAAAAGGATTGATCAAGAAAAGCTGACAAAAGGGATACATCATTTCAGGTTCATGCATATAGTCAGCTGATGCTAATATGCTTGACTGGCAAATAGGAAATAAAACAAAAGAATAAGAAAATTTATAAAATTAGAAAGAAATGGAAGCAAGTTGTAACAAATCTACTTACAAAATTGAAATTGTGGGGTGGCCAAATCCATTATATTCTTTAGTTAGACTGCCACAAAAGAATGATTAACTTTTCTGTATTAACCATGTCTCAATCTTTGCTCCAATGAGCTGATATTGAGGCCATTCTCAGGCCTTGCTTGATAGGATGATACATTTACATATTAAAACAGTTTAAGGATAAAGCTGGCAAAGCTCAACAAAAGTTAATGAAAACAAAAAGAAATGCATTAGCAACTACTGCCAAAATATTCAGAGGAGAAAAAAGATTATGAAAAAGGGAGAACAAGTAATTTCCCCATTTCAGTGAACACTGACAGGAGCAACTGCAATAATGGGCACCATGGAACTCTATAACAAGCTTTACAACATTGAGTCTGGTACATGACAGTAAATGGTAGGATTTTTATAAACTAATTTGTATTGATATCATCATAGTGTAGTGTAGTTCCTATATTCCCAATAGGCTCTGCGCATTGGAATAATATATCCTACAGATTAGACGTAGGACTGAGGTCGACTAGGTCTCTATCGAATATATAAAACTTAATTGTGAGTGCCAGCTAGCTCAGAGGTCACTAGAAACTTTCTTGGAAAAACAAGAAGGGATTAGTTTCTGACAACCGCATAAACATGAAAACTTTGTTTCCCCAAGAATAAACTGATCTTCAGAGTCGTGGAAACAAAAGATAGATATTTAAGTCAATCGTGCATGCTTTATTTAACCAGAGGTGCAGAAAAATAGATAGATGGGCCTTTTCAATAAAAGGATTTATTGAACTGTCTTCTTTCTTAAGCATAAGAAATGAACTGCTACAATCGTAAGACTGGTTGCAAAATATAATGCATACAGTAAAAAGAGTAGAATAAAATAATACTGTAAGAGCATTGTATGGTTCCTAAACAATAGATAAATACATACATAAATAACAGAGGCTAAAAGTACTCAAATGGTGCTTCTAAAATATGCCTACCCCGATGTACCTAACCTAAGCTTAGTACGAGGGAAGAAGTAAGTGAGGTGTAGCATAAATGTAGTATTCTTTTGCCAAGAACCTGTCCAAGATTTTTCTTACGGTCTAATCAGCTCTGTACCTTAATTTGGAATGAAGAAGGTCAGGCTCAGGACTCGATTTCCCAACAACCCACAAGGGTAGCTTGGAAACACTGGAGCTGGATTTCTCGGCAGGAGAAAAGACAGTGTCTCCCTCAGTGCGCATGCTGAAGGGTCGGCTTCCTTCGGCACTTGCAGTAGCAGGGCGCGTAAGGCAAGTAGATAGTCGAACTGCTCCAAACCACTGTGTGTTTGCTATGGCAAGTGTGGGCATATTTATACCTTGAAGGTACTGAGTTTGATGTAAAGGTGGGCATAATAACGTCATCAAAGAGTCTCAGTTCTTTGAAAACGCCATGAGTTCTTGGACAAGTCAGTGTTCGAGCAAGGGGAAGTCCCTAGCTGCTGAAGCTGAGTTTTCCAAGAAATCGTTGTAGATTTTCAGAACTAGTGGAAGTAGCCCTGCCGTATTGGGACTGCATGAGCTATGTCTAAATATGGTTATGATTCTTATGCCTATATAAGGATATTGTGATTTATACCTATATAAGGGCATGAATCTGGAAAATTACAATAGGGTCTTAAAATGTTATACAACAATAGCATAGTAGCACATAACGTATCGGATCACTGACATATCAAGGGACATAATACCGACTATCAAAAATATTGGCGACAAAATATCGACAGACAGAATATCGACTTTGTATCTACAAACAGGTAAGTACAAAAATTTTGAGTAAAAAATATCGTTTACAAAAATATAGTTTATAAAAATATCGGATTTATTAAAAACAATGTTAAATTAAATTAATATTAAAAATTAATTACTATAATATACTTAAAACACTTAAATTACCTTATAATAATTAAATAATTAATGAAAGTTATAAAAAAAATGTTTACAATTATATTTGTTAAAACATATATATATAGTAACATAATATAATTAAATAATATCCAATATTATTACCGTAGGAGAGCAGAAGTGTAAAAATTACTATTCCTACTCCAGAGAGTGCAACAGTAGGGAAAGCGTTGGATAGCGTAGGGGTAAAAATTACTATTCCCACTCCAGAGAGTGCAACAGTAGGGAAAGCGTTGGATAGCGTAGGGGTACAAATTACTATTCCCACTCCAGAGAGTGCAACAGTAGAGAAAGGGTTGGATAGCGTAGGGGTAAAAATTACTATTCCCACTCCAGAGAGTGCAACAGTAGGGAAAGCATTGGATAGCGTAGGGGTAAAAATTACTATTCTCACTCCAGTGAGTGCAACAGTAGGGAAAGCGTTGGCTAGCGTAGGGGTTAAAATTACTATTCCCACTCCAATGAGTGCAACAGTAGAGAAAGCGTTGGATAGTGTAGGGGTAAAAATTATTATTCCCACTCCAGTGAGTGCAACAGTAGGGAAAGCGTTGGATAGCGTAGGAGTAAAAATTACTATTCCCACTCCAGTGGGTGCAACAGTAGGGAAAGCGTTGGATAGCGTAGGGGTTAAAAAATTACTATTCCCACTCCAAAGAGTGCAGCAGTAGGGAAAGCGTTGGATAGCGTAGGGGTAAAAATTACTATTCCCACTCCAGTGGGTGCAAAAGTAGGGAAAGTGTTGGATAGCGTAGGGGTAAAAATTACTATTCCCACTCCAAAGAGTGCAACAGTAGGGAAAGCGTTGGATAGCGTAGAGGTAAAAATTACTATTCCCACTCCAGTGGGTGCAACAGTAGGGAAACCGTTGGATAGCGTAGGGGTAAAAACTTACTATTCCCACTCCAGAGAGTGCAACAGTAGGGAAAGTAAATACTTCTTATATTATTTTAAAACAGTATAAATTAATATCTATAAAAAATCTATTAAAAGTAATTACCAATTTAATAGAATATAATAATTAATCAATTAAAATTACAAATTACAATTAATTTTTACTATTAGTTACCTATTGAAATTAATTACAAATTAACAATTATTTAATTAACAATTAAAAATTAATTAACAATTAATTCAAATTAAAAACAATTAAATAAATTAAATTATTTAATTAATTATGAATAAATTACTTTCCACCCTATTCCCCTATAAACTCACAACCCGCTACAGAAAATAAATTAGTAAAATTAACATAATTAGCAATTAATCAATTAAAAAAATGTAATTGGCAATTAAAATGTAATTTATTACCCATAACAAATTAATTAACAATTAATTCTAATAAAATACCAATACATATTTTTACATATTTAATTAATTATAAATAAATTACTTCCCACCCAATTTCCCTATAAACCCACAACCCGCTACAGAAAATAAATTAGTAAAATTAACATAATTAGCAATTAATCAATTAATTAAAATCAATTGCCAATTAAAATTTAATTAATTACCAAATATAAATTAATTAACAATTAATAAAAAATGAATACAAATATATAAATTTACATATTTAATTAATTATAATTAAATTACTTCCCACCCTATTCCCCTATAAACCCACAACCCGCTACAGAATTAAATCACGCAAAAACTAAAAAAACAAAATTAATTAATTAAAATTAATTATAACATAAATACACACTTTTCTCACATATAATAACATAACAAACACTATAAAAAAATCGATATTATTAAACATTCGATAATTTTAATAACCTATATTATATACTTCTATATTTTAACTTTCTATATTTTTAACATTCGATATTACATTACTTACCTTCAAAACGATATTTTTGATGTCTATATTCTGTCCATTCGATATTTTGTCCAGCCTATATTTTGTACTCGATATTATGTCCATTCGATATTTTGTAGTCGATATTATGTCTGTTTACCAACGTATCATGATACATACGCAACAGTTTCGTATCACCCCAATTATATATTAAACAGACCAAGGAGTAAATCAATGATATTCTATTACCAAAGAAGTTGTTTTGTTTTATACAATGGCCTTTTGTAGTTTTTACTATGTTAGCCTCACTGTGCATGACACAGGCAACAATATCTTTGGACATGTTACTACAGAATCAGGTTTGCTTTTGAGCCACATTATATTTTTACACTGAACCTGCAGAAGTTTTCTTGTTCAGTTCTTTCCTGGGATTTAGTCTGTACAGTAGCAAAGTCAAACAGCAATGTCCCTTGTTATTTTGTTCTGCTCAGGCAATCGCACCTAGTCACAACACAGAAATGCAGCTGTTGTTTATGAGCATGTGAACCTTTTCATATAGGTATCCATATCACTGCAACAGAGAGAGAGAGAGAGAACGATATGTTCTAAGGGAAGATCACAGCTGTATCTGATATGTAATACGTTCATCTGTGTATGCTAAGGTATGAGGTCCGCTACTTATCCCAGAGATTTTTGCTGTATAATCGGTTAGCTTCTGTAGAAGAAGAAGGGGTTAGGCTATTCTGCCTGTTAATATGGCAGGGTTTTTCATCAAATAATGTACATTGACAATGCTGATGGTATTTTTGCTAGGCAGTTGTTTTCTAATTGTGGCCCGTATACTGCACTTTGAAGCATGATAGTTTGAATAAGTATGTCTCTTTCATATCTTATTGTGGACAAGTATGAGTGTGTGAGCGAAAGGGAGTGTCCCGTCACTGCGATCCCTGTGATGGTCGAGAGTGCTGTGTTCTGGGGTATCAATTCACTTGTTCCTTGTGCCTGGTCTTTCAAGCTAGTTATATGAGGAATTTCGAACAATGAGAACTTGAAAGAAATGCTCCCTATGTGGGAGCACAGACCCGCTCTAGAATAGAAGTTTAAATCGACATATTAGGGAGGTCAATGGTAAACTAACTTTGTTGATTCACCCAGCTAAGGTGACAATACAGGGGTGGCGAGGGGACAGAAATTGCGAGGGGAGACACAACTAACGCTGGGCAGATGGAAGCCATTTCAACAATAATCTAGTGTCATCTTTGAGGAGTGTAAATTGTTGGAGAAATATTATGAGTAAGTCTCAGTAAAGACAGTTAACTTTGAGCTTCACCTCTCGAAGGTTCCCAGAAGAAATCCTAAAGTAAAAAAGTGGGTAGGGTAATCTGTGGGAACTTTAATCCCATTGGTTATGGAGGAGCCAGGAGTCACACCCACCCACTAGCTGTTGCCAGACACAAATGATGCATCCCAAAGCACACATTTCAGAAACATTTTTGGACCCATAGAAGAGGACTACACCTGGTGTAGGTGATCTGAGAGGAGCCCTCAAGGACTGGGCCTGCTTCCTCTTTTACCCAGGACAAAGAAATGGACTCCAAGGTTCAGATGACTGACGTCCTCTGTAGCTACAGGTCTACAAAATGCTACAAGATGCCTTTTTTCCAGAAGTACCCAGCTGACCAGTAGCAACTGGATTCGAACTGGACCCTGATAGTGACCTCTGTTTGTGTAAGTCCTGACACCTAATGCTGTTCTTATGTTCCCGAGACCCTGAGGCACTTGGCTACTTCTAACTGGACTTCTGTTATCACATTGCAAACCTTGGACTTAGAAAATATTCAGACATTTGGAGAATTGAGACTAGCCACCCCAGCCTATCCACTCCATTGCATGACCTTGTTGGGCTGAACTGGGTTCCCATGCTCAAAGCCTATCTGCCACAGCAAATCTGATTCAGAGGACCCTAGGTGAGAAGGTATCCTACCTTGTGGAACTCCAATATCAGACACACGTGCAGCCTTGCCTTGCTGAAAGATTTTGAGCTCCAAAAAAGATACTAAGTCCAAAGGTAAAAACTCTTGACTGGGTGAAGGTGGCAAAAGAATCTCACCAGCAAAACAACTTCCTCGTCATGAAAATGAATTGCTCCTGCTTGCAACTTTTCCCACAAAAGCCTACAGCTTCAGAATGGCCACGTCCAATGCCTATCCAACTTTGTGGGGACTTCCTCAGATATAGCATTGTGCCTTGCCCTGCTCAAGGATTTTGTTCCATGGTAAAAACTCTGGCCAGGTTGAACTTGGCTGGTGTATCCGATCCATGCAGCCCTGCAGTCAGCCTCAAATTGCACTTAGGTCTCTGTTTTCCACTACCATTGGAGCTTTGCCCTACTTGCTGCTATTTTCTCATAAATCTTCATAAATTCATACCTACCGTTCCCTTTATTAGATTTTTGTCATTTTGGTGTAACTTTGTTCATTTTCATTTTCTAAATTGGAGTTTTTATTAGGCTGTGTTGTCAATTTTTTAACTGTTTTTGTACTTCTAAATGCTTTAAACAGTTTCTCTAAGTTGAGCCTGTCTTATCTGTGCCATATCTTCCAGAGGTTAAGATCAGTTTTAACACCTTCAATGCTACAGGGTATTTTTCTCCTGTGCTGAAAGCTCCAAATTTGCCTTGTTCATGACAAGGTCAGCTCGTCATAAGCACAGCTCCAGTGGTACTGCATGAAGAGCTGACCTTGTCATTAGCATCCAAGAGGTTAAATTATTGTCACCTTTCACTGTACCTAACAAGTTGGTACTTTAATACTTGTGGAGAACTACCATTCAACCCAAATAGGAATGCACTTTCTTACACTACTGATATCAGAAGTTGTGTGAAGATTCCCAATGCCATGGACTGTGTCTTTCAGTTACTTGATCTCCTTGCTGATTTGACTTGCTTTTCTCTTACCTGTGAACAATGTTGGGAGTCTCCACCTAATTAAGAGTCCGCTCATTTAGAAACGTGGACACTTGATGTGGAAATGATGAACAAACGATAACAACGACGGGACAGGCTAGCAATGTTGGGGTCTTGCGATATCCCTGTCATATCGCTGAAAGCTCATTACTTTGGTCTTCCAATGAAAGGTCTTTTTCATGTTCATAAACATTTTGGTTTAACTGCCCAGTGTCATTGAATGACACTAAAGTAAATATGTAACTTTCATATGCATGTCAACAAAACAGTACGTACGTGTCTCTCACTTCATCTGCACACAACCAGGCACAGGGCAGAGAACACACACATGCCCTACCGCCTCACAGGGGTCCACTGCATTCTAACTTCTGTCTTCCCATTGGGGTGAGCAGATGACAAGTCACATAAATCTAAAGGCACTTGAGTATCCCACAGCAGACAAACAGGCCAAACCTGCAGACCTCCTATATTGTTGATACCAGGAACAACTAGTGGGGAGATGGCAGGCCCAGGGCCTCACTATTCAGGTCACTTCAACAGGCTAGCACAAAAGGGTTGTATGATGTTACAATGCATTCTGTTGCAACGCTTGCCTTTTCCACGCATGCGTTACAACGGAATGCCATTAATTACCACGCATATGGTTTTACCACGAAAATGCCTTTACCATGTATAACTTTACAACAATTTTCGTTGTATAACTATGCATGATAATGGCATTTTCATGGTAAACCAACTGCTGAGCTGATTATTTTGTTCAAATTTATAAATATATTTTTAATGAAGCCTAACCTAATAAATTATTATAATAAAAATAATATACTTACAGATTCTATGTTCGTAATTCTCCTTCTTCTTACATAGTTGTAAGTGGTTCATTTTCTATTTTTCTTGAAAATGCAGTACGTACACGTACATACGTAATTACGTGGTTATTAAGGCTCATCACATCAAGGACAAGAGGCAGAGGAGATCGTTTTTAGGCAAGTTTTATTTTTTTGTTAAAACCCACTCCTTTTTTTGTGGGGGGAGACCCCCAAGCCCTCCCTTATCCCCCTTTTTTAATTCGACATTTAATTCACATTCCTATACTACGTTTCTCATAGTAAAGGAATGCGTGGTGAAGGTTATACGTGGTACCAACGTATGCGTTGTAAAGCATGCGTGGTTAGTGTATTTGTGGAACCAGCCACGTTGTAGTGGCTGTTTCCCGCACAAAAGAACATATCGGCTCTTCCAGGAATCAGAAAATCTCTTCGAGAGTTGCCTCTAATGCAAGAAGCCATTTAAGGAGAGAAGTTGAAGCCAACGATAATTAGAGGCAAGTGGACACCTCACATTTCAAGACTCTTTCTCTCATATCTGCCTAATCTCTCTATTCCGTCCTCTATTTCTCTTCGATTCCAGCATCTCACTCATCTTTATCTTTTTCCTGTCTTCCCTCCACTTAACTTTATCCTTTCCTTGATTTCTCTTCTCCTTTCCTCCATTCCCATTTCTCTTGTATCCTCTCCCTTCTTGCTACATCCTAGCCTTCGCTCCCCTAACATTCTCTTAATATTCCAATTGTTTGTCCGTCCTTTCTTTCATATATGTATCTTATTATTGCTTCCTCTATCTCGCATCTCATTCCTGACATCCCTTTTCTGGCCCTTTTCTATTAACATTCCCTATCCCTCGTGCCCATACTTAATTACTTCTCCCTTCTGTCACTTTTTCATCATCTTCCTTTCTTTCACCCTTTCGCTTTTTCCACCACTGTTCATGCTTATTTTCTATCCTCTCCTGTCTAATCACTCCATCCAGTTGCTCCTCCCTCAACAGTAAGCACAGTGCTATGCTCCAGACAGGGTCTGTGCTTGGAAAAGTTGGACAAATGACATTCAATCTAATAACAGCTGAGCTCGAACAGCACAAGTTGGCCCACCCCTCCCAGCTCTCGGCCCAGTACCACGCACTAGCTGCACCTCTGACAGCTATGACCCTCCCTTCAAGAGCTGTATTTGCAATAAAGCTGTCTAGTACCAATCAATGCACTGTACATGGAAAGCCAAAAACTATTTGGAGCAATATCTGTGCCTGAGGAGCACCAATGGCAAGCAATACCTAAACTAGCCTACACCTGACTTTACAGAAAATGTGATCATCGAATCAATTAAAAATTGAATTCAGGTCACTCGGGTCTTGTGTGCTTTCCTGCTACACACAGATGGCACTTTATTCTCATTCTACCTGCATTTCACAGCGATCCCACATGGTAAGGCAGCAAAGGCGGGGTGCCCTTCTAGTACAAATATGAACTAAGGGGGCTTGTTGCTTAAAGCGAGACCAAAAGCATCTAAAGGTGCGACGCACACCGAGCATTTGTCACAGAACCTGAAGACTAATGCTGTTTTTAGATAGTTGTATTGTTAATCTGGGGTTTGCCGTATTTTTTTAAACATTTCATAACCACAAAAATGAAAGATTTAGAAACAATATCTAACCAACTGAATAGCACATTTCTTAACTAAAGCAAATATTATTTCATACCACTAGGAAGATTAGAATTTATGTTTTGAAATATTACAGAAATGACGGATAGACTGGGCTGTTGTCAACATTTCTATTTTCGATTTCACAAGAACCACTACAATGACAGGGAACATAAACACATTAGTCCAGTTCATTTTCAGGGCAGCACATGGCTGTGTGCCAGCAATCATCTCAAAGATACTTGTCAAATTAAATCACTATATTCTAGATACAAAGTCATTATACAAACACCAATAACCCTGACCCGCCCTGTGATGTGCGAGGCTCTTATAATTAGTGTGCTGTGTGCATGAGAGAAGAACTATAAAATCAAAAGCAGCCCGTATACATGCTTGTAACAGTCTCGCTCCCATTCTCTACTTGGTCTATCTCTCTGTTTTCATTGATTCATTCTCTCTCCTTCTCTCCTCTCCCTGACCAGCCTCTCACATTCTCTCCATCCCTCCCTCCCCTCTCTTTCTCTCTTTTGCTCTCTGTTGGACTTGGCCCTCTCTGCAGGTTCAACCCGAAACATTTTGCCTTCACCCTCTTGGTTTCTAAACCCTTTTTTGCTGGCCTTAAGGACTCTTTGCTTTACCACTACCAGTCGGTGCTACTGTGTCTGTGCTCCCTCATTTTAACACAGTAGAATTGATTTACACCCAATTCACATATTCAATTTACATGTAAGTCCTTAGTTAAGTGGTATAACATGTGCCCAGGTCTTTTCAATTAAATGCTACTAGTGGGCCTGCAGCACTGATTTTGTCACCCACTTAAGTAGCCCTTTAAATATGCCTCAGGCCTCCCATTACAGCCTTTGTGTGTAGTTTTAAACTGACATTTTGACTTGACAAATTAAACCTTTTGCCAGGCCTACACCTTCCTTTTTAATACACACAATGTGCCCTGGGGTAGGTCCCTAACAGCCCCTGGGCAGGGTGCAATGTATTTAAAAAGTTGGACATGTACTTTAAGTAGGATAGCACTGGGATATCTTTTTACATTTAATAAGTGATAACTTTCGACTAGGAGCACGTGGGCTGGTCGAGCTTGGTGTTTGAAGAGGTGCAATTAAAAGCATTTTTTGATGGTCAAGGCAGATTTTTACATCACAATTCTAAAAATGCCACTTTTAGAAAGTTGGCACTTCATGTCCCAATAATTTGGGGCCTGCATCCTGATCCTGGATCACATGACTAGGAGTATCAGGCAGTTGGTCCATTTGTATTGCTCTTCGACAGTGAGACAAAGGGAAGATAGGTGTTGGAAGGATGGGCCGCTCAGAGTTAACGAGGGGGAGTAGATGTCACCTACCACACTTGCACATCACAAAGGCTCTGCCTGAGCACTCTAACAGAGAGGTTTGACACTAGTTTATTGCTACCTCAAAGAAGATGGGGCCAGGACAGGGATGAAGGAGATGCCTGGCATCTCAGAGGGGCAGAAACCTCTTCAAACGTCTTCTAATTGAAAGTGGGCACCAGGTATAAATATTGGACCTCAGAACCCAACTCTTTAGTTCACTTTTGGACCTGTGGACTCTGCCAAGAAGAAGGACTGCCAAGTGTGAAGTCTGCCCTGCTGACTTGGTTCTCTCCCTAAGGACTGCTGTTGCTACACCAGGACTCTTCGGCTGTGTGCTGCCCTGTGGAAACCAGACTGCCTTTGTGTTCCAGAACACCAAGATCTCCAAGGGTCAGTTGGCTGGCTTCTTGTTCTTAAGCCACAGGGACACAACTGGCTTCTCTGCGCCATGCATCTTTGATGCAGGACAGCACCCCACCTCAACAGCTCTGGAAGCTTTATCCAGTGCAATTCATGTTGATGCTGACAACTTGCCCAGAGCCCTGCAGCTCCTCGCAGCTCGTAAGCAGGACCACACATCACCTCAGCACCTCCGCCAGCCTGACCCAGTGCAACCCATCTTGACGCCGACAACCGGCACTGCTCAACAAAGCTTGTTGCCTTTTGAATTAAGTCCCTGCTCAACACATCTTGACCTCAGCACCGATCCATCGTTACACAATTCTTCCCAAGCCCTAGTTGGTTCCTCAAGGACAACGCCGAACCTCGCATTGCAAGCTTCCATCGAAGGCCACTGACTTCGCTCCTTGATGCAACTTGGCGCAGGACCTTGCATGGCAAGCTACATATCAATGGTGTCTAGACGCTGGACAATGCAATTCAGCATGAGGACTTCACATCACTCTTCAACTAGAATTTAAGGTTCTTTTGCTCAGCGGGTCTAACTGGGAAACTAGCCAATGGTCCATCTCATTCGGCCTGAACTTGCAGCTTTGTCCCGGTTCAGTGTAACCAGATAACCAAAGTTGGCACTTTCTGGTTTTTGTCCCTATATTCACTGGAATCTCTCAAACTGAATATCTATGGTTCTACTCATTTGTTTTATTGTTGTTTTAGTGTCAAATTATGAATGACATTTCCCTATAGTTTTCTAAATTGATGTGGGATTTTTTTGTTTGGGGTTTTCACTTTATTACTGTTTGTGGTGCTGCATAAATACTATACTCATCACCTCTAAGTTATGCCTAACTGCTCGGTGCCAAGCTACTGGAGGGTTGAGAACAGGTTCATTTGGGGTTTGCTTTTGTTTTCACTGTGACAAGAATTGAGGTTGCTGCTTAGGTAGGGATTCACACCTCCAAACCGGTAACCTAATTTCTAACACTCTCTCTCTAGAAGTCACCTGCTGCAATTAATCTTTGGAAGCTCTGAAAAGTGAACGATATACCATTAGTGACCATTGTTTCTCTAAACCTGCTTCCAAAGGCTATAGCCTACTGGTAAAAAGCCCAGTGGAATAAGAGGCCAGTCCAGGAAAGAGTTGGCCTTTTAAACAACCACAGTAGGGTTAAAATGGGTATATACATTTCAGATGTATGCAGATCCAAAAATCAGGATCGAGAGAAGGTAACATTTTAAGAACTTTAAAGTACATAGGTAGGATTCCTCCCATAGTGGGAAGGTGAATTGGAGAAGATAGAAAAGTAGCCTTAGCAAAAAAAATCTATGTTTTTGAAAATAATGTGTTGCTATTTAATATTACAATCATAGTAACATGCATCCGTCTTACTATGAAGTATTATAATTGGTACAGTAAGCAATATTGTTACAAATTTCAGAAACTAAATGTGGATTAGTGCTGTGATTTTTATTCATTTGTAGGGGATGATACTGAGGCTTCTAACAAACGGTTGAAAACCACAAAAAATGCATACAAAGATTCGGGGTTTCAGATTGTATTGATCAACGATACAATGAAGGCATTTGAACCATGATGTAGAGTAAATAAAATGTATGGTTTGGTGATCAGTGCACAATGGAATTCCTTTCTGAACACACGTTCACATTGTGCCTACAGTGACTACAAGGTCATCGACTCGGTCTTTTGCATCATAGGATGCTTTAAAATGAGGTTTAAGTTCACATAGACATTTTAGGTAAACTCAGAAGAGAAAGTTTCAATACCAATTAAAAGAGTTTTTCAGTTAATTCAAATCTTCTGGGAAGCGGCAACAAGGGACTTCTTTGAATGTGATGTATATAGCCCTCCCAGACTCTAAATAGGGTTGAGTAGCAGAGAAACATGGTCTGTGAGATTTATAAGGGTAGGGATGTGGCTATTTCAGAACTAGGCCAATATTTCTCTTTTCAAGGAGACATAGTGCTAGGATGGCAATAAGGTATGGCTGTTGCATATGTCTATAGCGCAAACCTGTCCATATGTAGTTCTTTTACCTCTAAAAAACCATGCAGGCCAGGAGGTTAGAGAACATTTAGAACCAGATTACCTTGATAACCAGCTCACTAGATACCAGTTGCTGTGCAGGACAAACGTCTTAAATGTTTCTGCATGTGTATAGGGTCACTTGAGACGTGTTGGAAGAAACTCCAGATTAGAGCGTCATGTTTTCAACGTAGTGGTTGCTTAACTTTTAAGCTGAGAAACGTGCATCAAAGACTAGCAGTAAGAAGCAGAGATGTTTTAAGGCATGGGAAATTACCAATGGCCCCCACTTTTCAAGAGCACCCATGGGAAAGGAGCCTTTCTCTCTCTTTATCTCTCCATCTGCCTATTTCTTAATATCAACCAAACGTCTTATCTCTGAAACCTCTACCTCTCACACATCGTAAGACATATTTCAACAGGGTTACCACATATATAAAGGCTTGAATTAGCAGAAAATGTGTAATAAAATTCAACTGAGAAGGAGGACCCAAAATAGAACTTGCTGGGTCCCCAAAGATCCTTAACCAGATCGATGCTCAGCATATTCCCCTCCTGTGCTGAGATTTGCATATTCCCTTTATTCATGACGAGCTGGGCTCGTCATGAGCGTGCGAGGAGGCTACCTCATGACGAGCCCAGCTCGTCATGAGCGTGGAAGGGGTTAAAAGGACACCTCAAGTTTTTTAAACTGAGAAACATCTGTTGACCGAGGCCTCCCCCAAGACATATCTGACTTTTTGGACATCCAATTGGATGAAGCCTCCATATTAGGCCACTGTCGAATTTTAAAATCCATGTTTGTAGATGCGGAAGTGACTTACTTTACTTAGACGCACCCTTCCTTGTATCCAACCTCAATAACATGTAAATCAGCTACAATGGTTATCCAGGTCCTGGTCTTCCATGATAAACTTAGAGATGTTTTTTCATTATCATGTTACCGATATTTTTCACTCTGTATATGTTCAGTTATAATTGGTCTAATTATTTTTATGCAATTGTCTTAATATTGATTTTTGTTAGTGTAATATTTCACTTCCCTTCTTAATTGCCCAAGGAAAGGGCAACTCCTCCCAGTAGCCACTGTGCCACCCCTTAATAATGCATGTTAAAGATGTCAAGTATCTCCGTAACATGGTCCCATTTAGGAGGAAAAAACACGCGGGTAAAAGTCATGTATTTCTTGATTGAACATGAATAATAAGGCAGGTGTATTCAAGATAGGTACCAAACTCTCTGTGACATCAGGGAAAAGAAAAGATCCAAGCCAGTACATTCAATAAATGTTGTTCTGTTCAAACATGTGACTTTTTCCTCCAATATTCACTGTTAAGTGCAGAATGGCACCATAGTACCCTTTTTTCAAGCATTCAATTAAGAACATTTACAGACCTTCACAGTATTCTGTCCTTGACTAATTATGATGCCAACTGCTCCATAGCTTTGCTTCTGCCATGGATCTTTCTTGGGCTCTAGTATAAGCGTTACAACAGCTACACCTTAAAAATGTAGCATTAAGGCAAACCTGGGTTCTCTGGGAAGTTAGGATGATTTTTGGATTCTCTTATAGTGATTTTTGTTTTACACACTGCACAATTCAATCAAGACTGAACAAAGATAAGTTACTTGATTTGGTACATTACTGGTCCTGCCCCTGCCTCTATTAACAAATTCAGATGCTTGTATTGATACATATGATACCTTATTATTTGCATTTAAGAATAAGTTTGAATGTCCTGATTTTGAGCATTCTGCTGAGGAAGACGTGTGCCATATTTAGCAGGGTGGAATAAATGTTTTGAATTATGTGATTAAAATTAATCAATGAATAGATGAACCTACTTAGGTTGAAAGAATTCAAGTAACTCTTTTTCAATGAGAATTGAAAGAAGAGATTAGGAACAACTTGTTCTGGTCACAAGGTCACAACATCCTACTTCATTGTCTATATTCGTTGATTTAGTGCTATTAGTTGAACATAAGTCACAGGAGGAAAATGTAAAAGAAAATTGTAAGAAATTGAGCTACCCTACTCAAGCAGCAGTCACAGTCCTTGTCAGGGTGAAGTCAAAAGAAAACCATGAATTACCCTGCTCTTAACTCTCTGGTAGCTTGCACAGAGCAGTAAGGCTAAACTTAGAGGCAATGTGTAAAGTATTTATGCAACATTTCAAAGAGTAATATAGTGAATCACAAAATAAGAAAAATACCACACCAATTTAGGACAAATAGAGTTATATTTAAGAAATAATGTAAGACCAAAATGACAAAAATCCAAGCAGTAGAACCGGAGATATGCAATTTCTTAAGATGCAAGGTCCTTGCGTGGAGTTGTGTCGTGCAGCCGTGGTTCCTATGAGCTATGGTGGGCGATGCGGGGTCCTTACATGGAAAGGTGATGTGCAGCAGCGGTTCTGAGGAGCTGGTGGGCAATGTGAGATACTTGCTTGCAGATGTATCATGCAGCAGCAGTACCCATGAGCTGCGGGGTTGTGATGCATAATTCTGCATCAGGGAGTCTTGTGAGGCAATGTATCACCCTGAATCAGTTCTGCAGTGACCACAGCTGGGCTGGCAGAGCACCGGCAGGCCCATTTCTAAGTGTCCGGCACTGGTGTAGCACCACTTGGGAAGGCAGGACTCAATGCTGGTAGAGTCCAGGTGTTGGGTTCAGGGCTGTTGGAGCCTCTTCTTTTCTATCCCTGAGGCTCTGATCAGGAGGCCAACCAACTAACCCTTGGAGTCACTCTGGTGGTCCTGGATCCAAGGTGCATGTCCAGGCCTTCTCACTCAGGAAGGAGGGCAGCAGGGCAGCAGAGTTGCAGTCATTCTTGCAGGAAAGCAAGCCAGCAGTTATCCTTCAGAGTGCATTGTGCAGCACACTTAGATACAGCAAAACGCCATGAGGTGTCCCTTCCTGCACCTAAACAATCATTATAAAAATGATGATTTGCAACTTCTATGTGTGCTGCACAATGCAGCACACATAAAAGTTTCAAATCGCCATTAGTGATTGTTTATGTGCAGGACGTGACACCGTCCTGCACATAAACAATTATTCCCTCAATGCAGGCACCCTTGCAGTGTGGTGCAAGGGTGATTGTGTTGGCACTAGGAAGCTTAATTTAGCACCACCCCTATGTACAACGCAGGGATGTTTTGTATCCTTGTAAATACAGCTCATTCCTGCATTTTCGGAATTGCGGACCGTGTCATTAGCATTTTGTGCTTAACACCATGCACCACCATTCCCTTGTAAATATGCCCATTAGTCTTTTTTCTCAACAGCATTGAGCAGGGCAAGGCAGCAAGATATAACTGAAGAAGTCTTCACAAGGTGGCTCAGCATTGGACAAGATTGTTCTGAAGCTGTTGGCTTTGGTGGAAAGGGTCCTAGCAAGAGCAATTCAAATTTTGTGACCAGGAAGTCCTTTGGCTGGTCAGATTGTTTTGGCACTTTCACTTTGTCAAGAATTTCACCTTTGGACTTTTTCAGAGCTCAGAATCTTTTAGCAGGGCAAGGCTGCAGGTGTATCCAATGCTAGAGTTCCACAAGGTCTGCTACCATTCCACCTAGGGTCCTCGGATTTAGATTTGCTGTTGCAGATAAGCTGTAAGCACGGGAACCAAGTTTATAAAATGGTAACACAAATCCAAACATTTACACTCATGTATCAGACTCAATTTTGTAAAGCCTGTTACATAGTTCCATGGTGTCCATTATAGCTGTTGGTCCGGTCAGTGTTCATTGGAATGGAGAAACCACCTGTTATCCCTTTTTCATAATGTTTTCTCCTCTGAATATTTTGGTAGTAGTAGCTAATGTATTTATATTTGTTTTCATTAACTTGTGTTGAGCATTACCAGCTTTATCCTTGAACAGTTTTAATATGTACAAATATCATTTTACCATGAACCTGAGAATGGGCCTCAATATGAGACCATGGTACTAAAGAGTCAGACAAGGACTAGTAAAGAAAAGTGTTTCCCAATTTTAGGGCAGTCTAACTAAAGAATATAACGGATTTGACCATCCTGCCATTTCAATTTTTTAGGTACATTTGTTATAGCTTGCTTCCATTTCATATTCATTTTTATTAATTTGCCTATTCTTTTTTTAATTTCCTTTTGCCAATCAAGCATATAATCGTCAGCTGATTATGTTCAATGTATGTGAAATGATTTATGCCTTTCGGTGGAAGATACATCCAGTTTACAGCTTCTCTTCATAAATGCTTCTTTTTTGACAAGTGACAACAAGGATAACATTGTGTTACCTTATTATTTTTAATAAGCTATAATGTTTTGGTGGGAGCAGGTAGAAATACAGTATTTTGTGTCTGAGGGCTTGCAATTTAAATACCCTCATTAATGTTGAAGTTGGATTTGAAGTCATATTCTTAACATGCCACTTTTACAAAGTGTACCATCCATTTGGTGCCAGCAGCCTGTTCCTGGGTCACATGACTAGGTGTAGTTGGCCTTTCTGTATTCCTCCTAGACAGCATCACATTAGATAATCTGGACGCTGGAAGTATGTGCCAATCTGGCTTAATGGGTGGGGCGGAGTTGTCACCTACCACACTTGCACTTTAAAGGCAATGGCTAAGCTCACACACAAAGAGCTTTACTCTTGTCTTCTGTTCCCATGGACAGACTGGAACCAGAGCAGGGAAGAAGAACATTTGCAGGCACGTCTGTAGGGGTAAACTCTGGAAACTTCTTCCACCAGAAAGTGGACACCAGGTGTAATATTCAGTACAGCCCTGGACCTGTGGATACCATAAAGGATGCCCTATTTATATGCACAGGTATGTGGTTTTACATTTAGCCATTCAGGGGCATATTTACAAGCGCCTATCGCCCCAGGAACATCACTTTTAGTGACGTTCCTGTGGCGATAGGGGCTTTGACTTAATTACAAGGCAGCGTTAAGCTACTGCACTGCCTTGTAAATAAGGCACCCTTTCACACTATACTGAGCATGACAGGGGTAGGCAATGGGTGTTGCGGTGGGCATTCCGCTGTAACACCCATTCATTTTGACGCTGCCCCCTATTTACAAGGGTGGCATAAATAGGAGGCAGTGCCGGAATTAAGACCAGGGAAAACCGGGTCTCAACATGGCGAAACAAGGAGAAATGCTTTATTTCTCCACGTTTCTGCTGTTTCTATGTGTGCTGCATTGTGAAGCACTCATAGAAACAGCCAAATACCATGAATTATTGTTTATGTGCAGGAAGGTGTCCCATCCTGCACATAAACAATCATTATAAAAATACCGATTTGCAACTTCTATGTGTGCTGCATAATGCAGCACACATAAAAGTTTCAAATCTGCATTTGTGACTTTTTATGTGCAGGTGTGCTATATCTGTGCCATTTTTTCTTGTCATCCTGATTTCACTATGAGGTTTTATCTTCTTTCATTTTTGCATTAGGAATTTAAATATATGTAGACCCAGACTGACACAAATTTCATATCAGGGGTGCATCACTTTTTTAAGCAGCCCTGACAAAATCATTTTTTGAATTTACAGAGCCACACAATTTAACATTTGCTTGGCTTTGTAAGTAAAAGTAAGGCAAGGTAGTGCACTGCACCGCATTTTGTTACTTTGCGTCTGACAGGATTTCCATGAGTGGTGCATGGAACTTCCCGTGCATCTACCCATGGATTTTGACACAAACCTATATTTATGAAGAGTTGTAAAAATGGGTTTGTGCCAAAATTGTGCACCTGTCTGAGGCTGGTGTAATGAGGAGAAATATTTGTATTTCTCCTTCTTATTTCCTCTTTGCATGTGTGGTGCATTCTGCCTCACACATGCATGAGGGAAAAATCCTTCACGGATAATTTTTGTGCATGAAGGTACTTCTTCCTGCACAAAAACTATCCTGACCATAATGCAGGCACCCTTGCAGTATGGCGCAAGGGTGCCTGCAGGATGCCTGCTTAGATTCTAGTGCATGGAGAGAAAGGAACTGTGCCATTTTGTGGAAGATATGACACAGTTCTAATCCCTGTAGATTAAGCAATGCAGCACAGCAACTTTTCTTGCTGTGCTGCGTTGCTCCACCTCTTTGTAAATATGCCCCAAGATGACCAGTTTATCAAAAAAGTAGCAAACCTGCACCCATAGAAGTACTCCTTAAATGGATGCCAATGTGCTGCTTTTTAGGATACACAAACATTGGCAGTAGTAAAGTTGGAAATCTATGCCCCTCCCAGGTTTCCAGGCATACTACTGGTGGTACAAAAAAAAAATATGATGGGACGGATGTTTGAAAAGTTCTAACCACTGGTAATCCTCTGGGTAGAAATCCAAACCATTCTATTTCACCCACTGTGCTACTCTAAACAGAGGGTGTGGTTTAGGATTATAGCAGATGAAGTAAAGGAAATCAGGGTTGCAGACGATTTACTGCTTTTACTCCACCCATCAAATTTAGAGATATCCAGCAGACATCTCTATACATTGGCAGGAATTGCCATCATGGCGGTTCCTGTCAATGTAGAATAAGTGTAATACATGGCTCCATCAAACATGGCGGCTGGCTATCCAGCTTTTCCAAAGTTTTTTGATTTTTGAAAACAAACTCCTAATGAGGTAGTGTGTTTTTGAAAGATAAATACAAAAACTAATGCCCCCCACAACTGATTTTCCCCAATGTGTAGGGGTCATTTGTTTCGGTCTCCATCTGCCAGGATATATCTGGCAGTGTTGGACACTTAAAAAAGGCATACGACTATCCTCAATAAATAGGACAGACGGTCAGGTGGCTTGCTAGTACCTTCTTCTTCCGGCAGTTAAAGTACTTTTTATACTGACAGAGTACATTTTATTCTATCAGCATAAAACTTGTGGCCCATCCAACTCAAAATCAGGTGGGCAGACCTTGAGTTTGGTGGACAGGGTACAACATCGCTGTTTCAACAGAGTATCTGTCCACCAAACTCTAACTCAGCCCCAGAGGCCGACCTAATGCACATCAATACTGACTGCTTCTCATGGGAACTAGGCATCCTGATGTTTCGTCACTTCAGACATTCAGCTTAGAGCACAATGCTTTTTTTAGCTGGGAAATTGGAGATTCACACACCTCTCCCAAATCTCACTGACTAAGGGATGCCCCTGACCATATCATGATTCTGTTCTATGTGCTTCTTTCAACTAGCACATATATTAACTAAAAAAATCTCAAAGTTAGTGCATATGTTGTTGACTACAGCGCTCGGATCCGAAAGGAGGCAATTTACTGTCCTTTGTGAATGAGTTCTGCTGTCTGCAGTCTATTCACTAAGTCAAAGATTTTCCCAGTTCATGCGATCAAGACAAGAAAAAGAACTGCACAGACCCCATCTACGGAGGAACAGAGCAGAAAATAGGATGCAGCCCCAGATAATGACGTTCGACCAACCACAACTGAGCTGCCAGGGGAAAATTATAAAGGTGTTTTGTCTTTGGAGTTTAACTATAATTCAAAAAAATGATTCATTTTCACAGGGAAATATATTTCTCATGAACGTTTCTGTAAAAACACAATTAAAGTGATAACAAAAAAATGGTCATGAATTAAAGTAATAAATCTCCCAGCATCTCTAAGTGCGTGGCACAGAAGCAATATTTCAAGGCCAGAATTAATCAAAGAATGGAATGCTGATGGGCTGATGCCTATTAATTGTCTGATCATGTCAGCCACTAAAAAAACAATTGAGAGCTCGGCATTTCGTCCCATGGCACACTGCTCTGTGAAAGAATAAATTGTCTATTAGGCAAAGCAGATGTAACATGAAGGTCACAGAGCAGTCAGACAAAGGTAACCTGAAGTTTTCTTGCTAGCACCTGAGCAGGGGGAACGTCTGAGTGTGTCCAGTGTCTTGTGTTGTAGTGTATAATTCAAGACTTGAATTCAGCTCTGCAAAACTTTATTATGCAAACATAATATTGCGGAAATCCAGATTATAGGTTTCACGTACTTTGCATGATTTCGGGTTTTCTTGTGCTTATGCTGTTTGCCTAAATTTGGCCAATGGAAAACCGTTATGATCAGAAAATGCCATTTAGGAAATGTGAAATTAGTGCAGCCAAAAGTACAACATCAGAACCTGTATGGACAATAAATGGAGCAGGTATCTCACGGACCTTGTGTATAAAAGGGCATAATCACATACATGTTTAATGCAGGTGACCAATCAAGCATATTTAATTTAATACCCGTAATTGTCATGAACTTAAGTATATAGTTTCGGGGAAATTGAAATTACACCCACCTGCTTTAAAGATAACACATCGCAGAATACTAAAGGAATAGTTTATAATCAGCTGGTGGCAGTGGACCACCAGCTGTGACCCTATAAGACCTGACATCTTTGGCATGGTATTCCTCCAGACTTTTTGCCACCATCAACTATTTTTTATATTTGTGTTGGCATTAGGACTCTGTGCACTTTATCCCTACTAAGCAGTGGCAGGGTGCCTGGCCTCTCTCCCTAAAACATACAAAAATGTGCCTACACGTGATTTATACATTCAATTTACCCATAAGTCCCTAGTAAATGGTACTGCATGTACCACAGGCCTATAAATGTAATGCTGCTAGTAGGCAAAAGCGCTTATTGTGCCACCGTCTAAAGTAATTATTTACAACAAGGGGTGGTGATGGACAGAGTCTCTGAATTAAGCAGAGTACTCTCACCCAGTCAAGAGATCAGGGCTAGATCCAACACCGTTTTTTAGCTCATTGCACCATCCCAGTTCAGAACCTGGCTGTATGCAAATTAGTCTGTCCCTGGCCCAGTGCATCATGGGAACAGGGCAGACCAGACTACAAAAGCCAATTCTTACACTGGGAAGGAAACAAGCTTCCGGGGACCGGTTTCTGGCATTCCAGCCGTCTTCGGCCCGGATTGCTTGAATCCTGATGGTGCAATGAGCAAGGGACTCACATCTGAGTATACCCTTCCACGCTTAGGGTGGACAAAATTATTTACAACAAGGGGTGGTGATGGACAGAGTCTCTGAATTAAGCAGAGTACTCTCACCCAGTCAAGAGATCAGGGCTAGATCCAACACCGTTTTTTAGCTCATTGCACCATCCCAGTTCAGAACCTGGCTGTATGCAAATTAGTCTGTCCCTGGCCCAGTGCATCATGGGAACAGGGCAGACCAGACTACAAAAGCCAATTCTTACACTGGGAAGGAAACAAGCTTCCGGGGACCGGTTTCTGGCATTCCAGCCGTCTTCGGCCCGGCTTGCTTGAATCCTGATGGTGCAATGAGCAAGGGACTCACATCTGAGTATACCCTTCCACGCTTAGGGTGGACAAAATTATTTACAACAAGGGGTGGTGATGGACAGAGTCTCTGAATTAAGCAGAGTACTCTCACCCAGTCAAGAGATCAGGGCTAGATCCAACACCGTTTTTTAGCTCATTGCACCATCCCAGTTCAGAACCTGGCTGTATGCAAATTAGTCTGTCCCTGGCCCAGTGCATCATGGGAACAGGGCAGACCAGACTACAAAAGCCAATTCTTACACTGGGAAGGAAACAAGCTTCCGGGGACCGGTTTCTGGCATTCCAGCCGTCTTCGGCCCGGCTTGCTTGAATCCTGATGGTGCAATGAGCAAGGGACTCACATCTGAGTATACCCTTCCACGCTTAGGGTGGACAAAATTATTTACAACAAGGGGTGGTGATGGACAGAGTCTCTGAATTAAGCAGAGTACTCTCACCCAGTCAAGAGATCAGGGCTAGATCCAACACCGTTTTTTAGCTCATTGCACCATCCCAGTTCAGAACCTGGCTGTATGCAAATTAGTCTGTCCCTGGCCCAGTGCATCATGGGAACAGGGCAGACCAGACTACAAAAGCCAATTCTTACACTGGGAAGGAAACAAGCTTCCGGGGACCGGTTTCTGGCATTCCAGCCGTCTTCGGCCCGGCTTGCTTGAATCCTGATGGTGCAATGAGCAAGGGACTCACATCTGAGTATACCCTTCCACGCTTAGGGTGGACAAAATTATTTACAACAAGGGGTGGTGATGGACAAAGTCTCTGAATTAAGCAGAGTACTCTCACCCAGTCAAGAGATCAGGGCTAGATCCAACACCGTTTTTTAGCTCATTGCACCATCCCAGTTCAGAACCTGGCTGTATGCAAATTAGTCTGTCCCTGGCCCAGTGCATCATGGGAACAGGGCAGACCAGACTACAAAAGCCAATTCTTACACTGGGAAGGAAACAAGCTTCCGGGGACCGGTTTCTGGCATTCCAGCCGTCTTCGGCCCGGCTTGCTTGAATCCTGATGGTGCAATGAGCAAGGGACTCACATCTGAGTATACCCTTCCACGCTTAGGGTGGACAAAATTATTTACAACAAGGGGTGGTGATGGACAGAGTCTCTGAATTAAGCAGAGTACTCTCACCCAGTCAAGAGATCAGGGCTAGATCCAACACCATTTTTTAGCTCATTGCACCATCCCAGTTCAGAACCTGGCTGTATGCAAATTAGTCTGTCCCTGGCCCAGTGCATCATGGGAACAGGGCAGACCAGACTACAAAAGCCAATTCTTACACTGGGAAGGAAACAAGCTTCCGGGGACCGGTTTCTGGCATTCCAGCCGTCTTCGGCCCGGCTTGCTTGAATCCTGATGGTGCAATGAGCAAGGGACTCACATCTGAGTATACCCTTCCACGCTTAGGGTGGACAAAATTATTTACAACAAGGGGTGGTGATGGACAGAGTCTCTGAATTAAGCAGAGTACTCTCACCCAGTCAAGAGATCAGGGCTAGATCCAACACCGTTTTTTAGCTCATTGCACCATCCCAGTTCAGAACCTGGCTGTATGCAAATTAGTCTGTCCCTGGCCCAGTGCATCATGGGAACAGGGCAGACCAGACTACAAAAGCCAATTCTTACACTGGGAAGGAAACAAGCTTCCGGGGACCGGTTTCTGGCATTCCAGCCGTCTTTTTGTAATTATTTTGGCCACCATGAGTGTGGAAGGGTATGCTCAGACATGAGTCCCTTGCTCATTGCACCATCAGGATTCAAGCAAGCCGGGCCGAAGACGGCTGTAATGCCAGAAACCGGTTCCCGGAAGCTTGTTTCCTTTCCAGTGAAGAATTGGCTTGGTAGTTTGGTCTGCCCTGTTCCCAAGATGCACTGGGCCAGGGACAGACTAATTTGCATATAGCCAGGTTCTGAACTGGGATGGTGCAGTGAGCTAAAAAACGGTGATGGATCAAGCCCTGATCTCTTGACTGGGTAGGAGTGTTCTGATTAACTCAGATACTCTGTCCATCACCACCCCCTTTTTGTAATTATTTTGGCCACCATGAGTGTGGAAGGGTATGCTCAGACATGAGTCCCTTGCTCATTGCACCATCAGGATTCAAGCAAGCCGGGCCGAAGACGGCTGTAATGCCAGAAACCGGTCCCCGGAAGCTTGTTTCCTTTCCAGTGAAGAATTGGCTTGGTAGTTTGGTTTGCCCTGTTCCCATGATGCACTGGGCCAGGGACAGACTAATTTGCATATAGCCAGGTTCTGAACTGGGATGGTGCAGTGAGCTAAAAAACGGTGATGGATCAAGCCCTGATCTCTTGACTGGGTAGGAGTGTTCTGATTAACTCAGATACTCTGTCCATCACCACCCCCTTTTTGTAATTATTTTGGCCACCATGAGTGTGGAAGGGTATGCTCAGACATGAGTCCCTTGCTCATTGCACCATCAGGATTCAAGCAAGCCGGGCCGAAGACGGCTGTAATGCCATAAACCGGTCCCCGGAAGCTTGTTTCCTTTCCAGTGTAGAATTGGCTTGGTAGTTTGGTCTGCCCTGTTCCCATGATGCACTGGGCCAGGGACAGACTAATTTGCATATAGCCAGGTTCTGAACTGGGATGGTGCAGTGAGCTAAAAAACGGTGATGGATCAAGCCCTGATCTCTTGACTGGGTAGGAGTGTTCTGATTAACTCAGATACTCTGCCCATCACCACCCCCTTTTTGTAATTATTTTGGCCACCATGAGTGTGGAAGGGTATGCTCAGACATGAGTCCCTTGCTCATTGCACCATCAGGATTCAAGCAAGCCGGGCCGAAGACGGCTGTAATGCCAGAAACCGGTCCCCGGAAGCTTGTTTCCTTTCCAGTGAAGAATTGGCTTGGTAGTTTGGTCTGCCCTGTTCCCATGATGCACTGGGCCAGGGACAGACTAATTTGCATATAGCCAGGTTCTGAACTGGGATGGTGCAGTGAGCTAAAAAACGGTGATGGATCAAGCCCTGATCTCTTGACTGGGTAGGAGTGTTCTGATTAACTGAGATACTCTGTCCATCACCACCCCCTTTTTGTAATTATTTTGGCCACCATGAGTGTGGAAGGGTATGCTCAGACATGAGTCCCTTGCTCATTGCACCATCAGGATTCAAGCAAGCCGGGCCGAAGATGGCTGTAATGCCAGAAACCGGTCCCCGGAAGCGTGTTTCCTTTCCAGTGAAGAATTGGCTTGGTAGTTTGGTCTGCCCTGTTCCCATGATGCACTGGGCCAGGGACAGACTAATTTGCATATAGCCAGGTTCTGACCTGGGATGGTGCAGTGAGCTAAAAAACGGTGATGGATCCAGCCCTGATCTCTTGACTGGGTAGGAGTGTTCTGATTAACTCAGATACTCTGTCCATCACCACCCCCTTTTTGTAATTATTTTGGCCACCGTCTAAAGTAGCCCTGTACTGCCACTGAAGCCTGTAGTGTAGTTTAAACTGCTTTGTCAATCCTAAACCTTCCTTTTTATTAGAAATAAGATACCCCCAAGGTAGGCCCTGAAGGCTCAGGAGGCAGGGGCATAGAATTTAAAAAGTAGGACATGCTCACTTATGTTTTACAAGTCCAGACAGTGGAAAAAGTCCTATAGTCTTTTTCCCACTGTTGTAAGGCTATCTATCCTATAGACTAACACATAGTTAGTTACCTTACTACACTTAATGAGTGATAGCTTCAGTTTAATGAATTGTAATTTAAAATCTTTTAAAAAATAAAGTCGATTTAAAGTAACTTCTGAAAATACCACTTTTTGACATTTTTTTCCTAAACCATATGTGACTTTCTGCCAGTGTCCAGTGTCACAGAGCTGTGAATTGCTCTCCTGTAGTGTGTATTATTTCCAGACATTAGGACAAAGGAGGTTTAAATGTGAGAGGAGAGATTTTTCCTGACAGAATGGCTTGGGAGGAGTTGTGCCCAGCCAAAATAAACTTCAAAGGACCGTGACTACAGCACACACAAATGTACTAAACATCAGGTCTGCCTTTGCCTTTATCACCTATAGAGTTTGGAGCCAGAACTAGGGGAAGGGGAAGAACTGACCCAAACCAGTTTTAGGGGTAGGCCAGGGATTTCCCCCACACAAAGGCTGGCATCAAGTATAAAAATGGTGCCTTCAGAACTTCTTATCTGAACACTCCTTGCCCTGTGGAAGATTTAGAAGAAGGACAGCCCCTGTTGTCTGGAGAAGGAGGACTGGATCTGCTTGCCTTGAATCCAGGCTCCCCAGAAGAGACTCCAAGGATTGGTTGCCTGGCCTCCTGTTTGAGCTTCAGGGACACAGCAAGCTTCCAGGGCCTCCCTGCAACTTCACAGCTGACTAGCACCACCTCAACCTGCCTGTGCCATGCTGCTGGCCTCTGCTGAAGAGAGTCCTGATACCCTACTGGGTATCAGGAAACTGGTTCTAGGTTGCTTGTGTTCCAGTTCAGGGAAGACCTGGCCTTCGGCTGGACTGTGCCCGTGAGGAGTTGGGCCAATACTAATTTGCGTATAGCTAGTTCCAAATGGAGTTAGCATGGTGGGCAAAGAAACTATGGATTGGGATGTGACCAAACAGTGACGAGTGACTGAGACTATTTCAAGCATTCCATCTATCACCTTGCTCATTTTGAACTTTGTAGAAGTGGCATGTTCAGAATTGTGACAAAAAATCTGACTTCACCATTAAAGAAGGCATTTAATTACAATTCTATCTTCTCCCAATTGAAAGTTATCCCTTAGTAAATGTAATAAGTTAATCCTATGGGAGAGGTATGCTTTGCGATAGTGAAAAATGGATTTAGGATTTTTACACTAGCAGGACATGCAAAACTTAAAAGTACACACCCACCTTTTTAAATGCACGGCACCCTGCCCTCGGAGCTGTTCAGGACCTTTCCCAGGGGTAACTTATATGTATAAAAAAGGATGTTTTGGCCTGGCAAAAGGTTTGCTTTACCAGATCGAAATGTCAGATAAAAATTGCACACACCTGCTACAACGGCAGGCCTAGAACATGTTTAAAGGGCTACCTGAGTGGGTGGCACACTGGTAGCATTTAATTTACAGGCCCTTGATAGAAGTGGTACCACTTTTCTAGGGACTCACAGTAAATTAAATACGCAAATTGGCTTCAAACAAATCTAATCATATTCAGAGGAGAAAGCACAGAACTTTCCCACTGGTTAGCAGTGGTAAATTGTGCAGAGTCCCAAGGCTAATAAAGCAAGATCGGAAAAAATAGGAAGGTTGAAGGCAATACATTTGGTGCAGACCAGCCTAAGCCTGACAGGTCAAGCAGGTATCAATGTCAGAGGTTCAGATAGGATGTAGTATGCTTTGGAAATGCTGCTAAAATTTAGCTCTGTACGGCGTGAATAGCCTCTAGTCCTCGGACACATTCCTGTCAGTAAGTCAAGCTCTTTTAATTCTGCAGAGGATTTCTGCAGTTGGTCTATTATTGTTCTCCCATTTAAACCTTTGCACTGCCTGTCTATCTGCTCTCTAATATCTTGGGGAGCACCAACCAACTAAACAGGGACAGAGTTCTTGGCTTGCTTGTTATTTACTTAACACACCTTCCTTACTGAAGCACAAACTTGAAGTCCATGAGTTTATTCAAGATAATTATATTGATCTTTACTTTCTCATAGAGACATGGCTTAAAGACCACTCTTGCACTGACCTTGCTGCTGCCACCCCCCTGTGTACAAAACCTTATATGAGGATTGATTGAACACATTGCACTGTGAAGATTTTAGTGCAACCTATGGTTCAGAAAGCACACTCTAACAATCTTTAATTCAGACTAAGGCTGGCATCAAATTTCAATACATTTTAATAAAGTGATGCACATATGGCTTCACAAGGAAGGCAGAGAGTGGTTAAGTTTGGAACATAAAGGTTTATTAAAGTATTAGTTGTAATCAATATATGAATGAAATAGCGAATGAGTAATACAATTTAATTCAATGTCTATAAAAGCAAATACAAACTACTACAAAGTTGTCTCGAATGGAAAGTTAAGAAAAATCATTTCTCCCATCAGAAGAGCACTCTGCTCTGCTAATATATATATATACATCAAAACTCTCCCCAAACTCCATTATGAGAAAGAAGTTGATTGATGGGACTTTGAAAGACTAAAGAGAAAACTGTTTAAACCACATGAACAGAGCTCAGCAGTATTCATATGATAACTCAAGATGTATATTAATTTTGTTGTTACTGAACACTGAGAAGCTAGAGGGGTGTTTTTTGTGTATAGTTCGAATTGTCCCTCTGCAGTGTTTACACATGTTTTTGTACACGTTGTTTTATCTTGCTGCTAAAAATAGTGCATCATTTATGTTCATTGTTTTTATGCACAAAAAGAAGAACTAACATGGCGCACCTCAGATTGAAAAAGCCAGTGGCACTGCTGAAACGCGTCTCTCTAATGTTCCACTTCCCTGTGTGTTAGAACTGGGGGTCTCTAGTTGGCAGAGGTAGGTACCACCGTCCAAATAGGGACCCTTGCTTCTTGTCAGGGTAAGAAGGATGCACTCTTTAGATAACTCCTGCTCACCCCCTTGGTAGCTTGGCACGAGCAGTCAGGCTTATCAAAGGCAATGTGCTAAGTATTCGTACCAACACTCACTATAACACGGTAAAAACACCACAAACTGACTCCACAACAGTTTAGAAAAATAAAGGTATTTAATCTAAACTACACAAGACCAAAACGACAAAAATCCAACATACCATACACATTCAAGAATATGGTTTCAAATGAGTTCTTAAGGTTGTGTTAAAATAATCCACAGTTGCATCACGTTTTAGCCAACAGTACCTTTAGATGCGACAAAAGTGAAAGCTGCAGCGTTGAAAAGCAAGTGATGCATCACTCCTGAGACCCTGGGGAGGCGATGCGACAACACCGCTGGACGCAGCGGGCGTATTGCGGTGACCGGATACCTTGCGTGGATTCCGGTGCACAGATTTAGATGGAAGCGGCTCGCCAAAGGTACGATGCGACGATCTTCGGGGCGGCGACGATCTCCGGTGCAGCGACGATGCGCAGCTCAGCGTCGATCTTCTCCACTCGCGGCCCTTCGATGGGAGGACTCTGTGACGATGCTCGCAGTGATGTGATGCGGTCTGCAAGCAGTAACAGCAGGCTGTGCGACGATACTCGCAGCGATGGTAATCTTCCCACACCGGACTGGTGCGTCACACAAGAGAAGGATGCAACGACTCTGGCAGTGGCAACAGGCGTTGCGACGATCTTGGCCTTCACGGCAGCGGGAATTTCCTGGTACTGACGGGGATGCGCTCCGCAAGCGAGCAATGTGTTAAAACTTGCAGAAAGTTCTTTAAATCTTGGTTTCCGTCTTCCCAACACAGGTACAACTTCCAGAGGCACCACAACTGGCCCAAGCACTCTAGGAAGGACAGAACTCTCTCAGCAGAGTTCAGGGAAGCTGGGGGTGAAGTCCTTTTATTCCTGGGACTTCTTAATCAGGAGCCAGCTCTTCTTCAGGTCCTTGGAGATTTCTTCAAGCAAGGGGACACAGCACAAAGCAAAGGCCTTCCCCTCTCCTTGGCAGCAAAGCAACTGCAGGTCAGTCCAGAAAAGCAACAGCCGGACAGTCTTCCTTCTTCAGTCTTTGAGCTTTCTCCTTGGCAGAGTTTCCTTCTTGAGTCCAGGATGATCTAATTTTCTGTAGTCTGGGGTCCTATACTCATACCCCTAAAAGTCTTTGTTCCCTTTGAGCAGGAGGGCTCTGAGCCCGGTCTGAACCAGTTCTGGGTGTTCCTTGAGCACTTTGTTTTCCTGGCTTCTCCTTTCCTTTCAGAGTGAGGGGCAGGGTAGTGAGCCGCCCAGCAGGAGGTAGAGCCAGCATTGTAGAAGGCAGACACAGCCCTATTCAGGTCCAGGTGCTACCCCCTCTAACCACTCTAGATTAAGATGGAGCTATTCAGCCCAGGGATGGCCTAATCAGCCTCTGGGAACCACCCAGCCCCTATCACTCACAAAACAGACAGTCAATTCACAAACGGGCCAAGGCACAGAGAAAGGTCAGACAAGAGAACAGCACCTTTCTAAAAGTGCTGTTCTCAAACACAGGATTTAAAAAACACCTTTCCTAAAAGATGTGTTATTAAATTCTGAGTTCAGGGATACCAGACTTTTATGTCCTATCTTGCTCCTATGGGAAGATATGCAGATAACCACTGTACACAGCATTCCCCATGATAGCCTATGGGCAAGATAGCCTTACAATAGTGAAAAACGAAAATGGCTGTAATTCACTACCAGAGCATGCCACCTGTACTAGTACATGCTTTACCTTTCACATACATTGCACCCTGCCCAGGGGGGGTACCTTGGGCCTTCCATGGGGGTGCCCAATGTGTACAGTAAGGGAAGGGTTAGGCCTGGTCAGTGGGGACACTGGCCAGGTGGACATGATAGTTCACAGACTGCACACAGGCACTGCGGTAGCAGGCCTGAGACACCATTTTAGGGCTACTCATGTGGGTGCCACAATCAGGGCTGCAGGTGCACTAGTAGCATTTGAGTCACCAGCCCTGGCACACTTAGTCCACTTTACTAGGGACTTCTTGGTAACACAAATATGCCAATCATGGATAACCAATAACAATAACAATTTATACGGAGATCATATGCGCTTTAGCACTGATCAGCAGTGGTAAAGTGCCCAGAGTCCTATTGTCAACAACCAGAGGTCAGGAAAAAAAGGAAGGAAGAAGCAAAAGGTTTGGGTATAATCCTGCAAAAAGGGCCATTTCCAACGCTGTGCAACCTGACTGAATAAACAGGATACAATACCCTGACTTTGAGTGCCTATTCCTTTTCTCATAATGGAGTTTGGGGAGACTTTTGGGATATGTCTAGCTCTTGCAGTGGAGGTGTTTCTTCATGCACCACCAGCGATTTGGCAGCACGCCAGCATGCAACAAACTTGTATGTTGGATATATATCTATCTATCTATCTATCTATCTATCTATCTATCTATCTATCTATCTATCTATCTATCTATCTATTTTTTTTTCAACAAGTAAACCACATTGCGATGTGCAAGCATATGTGGTGTGCATCAGATTTTGATTTAAACAGAGAAGGCACATAGCATTTTTATATTTTTATTTTATTTTTTATTTATTTTTATTTTTGGTGTTTTATAGAGCGCGAACCTGACCCGTGAGGGTATCAGAGCGCTTTACAAGATATACAGAGGAGTACAAATAGCGTTAAGGTGCCGTAATATACATACAATACTATACAGGGGGATGGTGATGGGCCGGGGTGTAGGGAACATAAAGATACTGGTGATACACAATACTAAGGCAATCATATTTAAAGTTGCCAAATAATAGGAATAAAATAGTAAACAATAAAAGTAAAAATAAGGGACCCGAAAATTCTCTGCGGAGAGAGTTGGTGGTCTAAAGGAGAGGCACTAGTCTGAGAAACATCAGACTTATGGTCAGGCATGTCAGGCATTAGACGAGAATTTACCCATGAGGAAGGCTTTGGCCTCCTTCTTGAAAAGTGCGAGAGAGGGGATTCTTCCGATGTTAGGTGGGCAGGAGTTCCAGATTCTAGGAGCTGCCCCGGTGAATGCCCTATTATAAGTTCTTTTTTTCTGGAAGAAGGCAGGTTTAAGTAAGAAGTTTCAGGCGGACCGGGAGTTCCTGCTTCCTCCAGATATCACTAGTTTTTGTGCCAGATAAGCAGGGGAGTTTGAGTAAAGAGCCTTATGTGTGATGCATGCCAGTTTTAGCTGGATTCTGGCCTCTAGGGGGAGCCAGTTCAGTGCTTTCAAATGTGGTGAGATGTGGTAGAATTTCCTGGTGCCGGTGAGTAGTCTGGCAGCCGCGTTGAGGCAAACTTTTAAGAGTGTAAGGGAGATCTTGGGTAGACCAGTGAGGGTGGAGAAACCATATTCCAGTCTGGAGATGACTAGTGCTTGCACTGCCATTTTTAAGTCAGCATCCTCAATGAAAGGTTTCAGCTTCCAAAGATAGCTCAAGTGGAATCTGGCTGCTTTAGCCATTGAGTTGATGTAGTCCCGCATGTTCAAATTACAGTCTAGGATTATGTCCAATGATTTAGCAGAGTCCGCAATGGCCGGCGGGCAGTTTACTGCTGTGATGGCCTTGATCCACGTCTGAATCTCAGGGTTGGCTTTAGAAGGGGAGATTAGGAGAAATTCGGTTTTCTTTGTGTTGGAACTGGCCCTTCTTGCAGGGTCATCCTCAAACTTTTTGCTTCTTCCTCCCTTATTTTTCCTGACCCGTGGCTGTTGGCAATAGGACTTAGCGCACTTTACCTCTGCTGATCAGTGCTAAAGAGCATATACACTCTGTGTAACTTGATATTGTGATTGGATATACATGATTGGCATATTAGTATCACCATGAAGTCCCTAGTAAAGTGCACTGGGTGTGCCAGGCCTGGTGATGACAAATGCTACTAGTGGGCCTGCAGCACTGATTGTACCACCCACATGAGTAGCCCTAAAATGATGTCTCAGGCCTGCCACGGCAGTGCCTGTGTGCAGTCTAAGAACTGCCATGTCCTCCTGGTCAGTGTCCCCACTGACCAGGCCAAACCCTTCCCTTTTTGTGCACATTAGTCACCCCTATGGAAGGCCCAAGGTACTCCCCCTGGGCAGGGTGCAGTGTATGTAAAAGGTAGAGCATGTGACATGCTCTGGTAGTGAATGGCAGTCATTTTCGTTTTTCACTATTGAAAGGCTATCTTTCTCCATAGATTAACATGAGGGATGCTGGCTACAGTGGTTACCAGCATTTCTTCTCATAGGAACAAGATAGGACATAAGAGTCTAGTATCCCTGAACTCAGCATTTAGCAACACGTCTTTTAGGAAAGGTTGTTTTTAAATCCTGTGTTTGAGTACAGTACTTTTAGAAAGTTGCTGTTCTCTTGTCTGACCCTTCTGTGTGCCTTGGCCTGTTTGTGTATTCACTGTCTGGTTTGTGAGTGACAGGGGCTGGGGATTCCCCAGGAGGCTGGCTGAGTCAGCCCTAGGCTGAATGACTGCATTTGCAACTGGAGTGGTGGGAGGAGTTAGCACCTGGACCTGAATAGGGCTGTGCCTGCCTTCCACAATGCTGGCTCCACCTCCTGCCGAGCGGCTGACGACCCTGCCTCTCACTCTGAAAGGAAAGAAGAAGCCAGGCAAACAAAGTGCTCAAGCAACACCCAGAACTGGTTCAGACCGGGCTCAGGGCCCCCTTGCACAAAGAGAACAAAGTGGCTGATGCATCAACGTAGCCTTTTGCTATTCCTAAATAGCGATTTTTAAGGAATCGCTATTTAGGAATAGCAAAAGCCTATGCATGTAGGAATCGCTATTAAAATAGCGATTCCTTAACATTCCTTAATTGCTACTCGCAAACTGCTAGTCGCAATTAAGGAATGCTGTCCCATTAAATCCTATGGGCCTACAGGCCCATAGGAATGTATTGGAGATTGCATGAGCAATTTGCTAGTACCATTAGGTACTCGCAAATTGCTCATGCAATTTCAAGGGTGCAAGGGTGTCAACATGACACTCTGTTGCACCCCTGAAATTGATCTATGTACATATGTTGCACACACACATGCCCAAAGGGCATGTGTGTGCGCAACATGAAACTTTGAATATTGCACAAAAGTGCTTTTTTCAAAGTTTTAGCAAATTACCATGAAGTCCAACTTCATGGTGTTGTAATCTTCCACTCTCTCCCACTCCCCGTTCTCCCCCTCCCTTCTCTGCCCACTTGGTATAATCTGCACTCCATCAGGGAGTGCAGGTGAGAATGTTCAGTGAGAGATTAAGCCGCCAAGCTGGGGGCACCTGTTGCATCCATCTTAATAAAACCTAACTTGGAACCAACAATTAGTAGTGAATTATTACTACATTTATGGCGACGAGGACGGGATGCTGAGCCAGGGTCAGTTTGGTGTTTCCCCCCTGGATGAATTTGATGCTTGTGCGGAGTTTTGGAGTGAAAAGAAGGACTCGCCAGTTAAAGTTTGATGATCACTGGACAACAGACATACCGGTATCCAGGCTGTTCTCATCGAGGTATTCCCCTGGGCAGGGTGTGAGATTCTCGATTCTGGAACAGAAAAGGAGGTCGGGTGAGAAGCCTCGGTGAAGGTGAACTGGAGCCGTGTGGAGAAGAGGAGCGTTCCCTCCTTGTTGAGGTCTGATTGGCGTATGTGTATCTGGCAACCTGTGTCCTGCGACAAGGTAATAGAAGATATAATGAAATGAGGCGAAGACCTACTTCGGGCGTCTTTATGAAATTGAGAGTGTGAAGAGGTGTAAGACCCGAGTTTGAAGAGTTTTGAAATAGGTGAAAGCTCGACTGGTGAGCAGTTAAAATAATGAAATGAGCTGAGTGGAGCTCTGGAAAAGGTGAAAGTCCGTGTGAAAGGGGAAGGAGTGAGACCCAAGTACATGGCGAAAGTTCGTGAGGTGAGCAGCTGAAGTGTATGAGAAGAGCTGGGCGAAGCGGAGGATTACGTTGGGGTCAACTGTTCTCACTGCGTCTTGAAGTTGAAAATAGGAGCCGTGGTTACGAAGTTTATAAAGGAGCAAAAGTCCGTGTGGAAAAGGGGACGAGTGAGAAAGTGATCGAGGCAGGAGTGTCCTGCGTACTCTGTTTCCTTAAGTGATATTGAGGGGAATCAGCAAATAGAAGCGCTTGGAGATAAACCCTCATCAGCCTTTCAGTGCAGCCAAGTTAATTCACGTTTATTAATATTCTCCTCAAATTCCGTTGATAATAACCATATCAGGGAAATCCTGCCACCGTGTGGATATTCAAAGTAGTAAAATTTGAGGAAAATTCATTTTCAGTGCATGACAGTTGAATCGATGAAGTAGAAGTGACATCGTGTAAACATCTCTGAGGGTGCCGCAGGCGGAGCATAGCCTGGTGCAGGTGCGGATTATCCTGTGGTGTGAACCGAACAAAAGGAAAAGGAGGCTCGTCTTCGTGGAGAAAGCATTAGAGGAGGTGAGAGGCGAACTGCGGAGAGGCGCTAAAGGCAAGTCGTCACACGGCCCCAGCAAAAGCGGAATTGAAGCATTAAGGGTCGGTGTGTCATTCGCTCACACTGGTGTGCTGAGTTGGAAGAGTGCGCTGCAATCCAGTCATTTATCTGTGTGACTGAAATCAATTAACTGTCGTATAGTATGAAGAGTGGTCAGCGGAACTAATTATCCCGTTTCCTGCTGTTAGGCGCCCTGAGTTTACCACCCTGCATGAGGCCCCGGCGCGTGTAAGCTAATAACGCGCTGAAGGAACGTTGAGGCTGATCAGCTTTGTCCTAAGCTTTCTGCGCGCACCAACCAACGGCGCTGACTGTATTCTAACGAAAAGCAGAACGCTTACCGGTAATCTTGCTGACAGAATATGTGGTGACTCTGTGGCTTATATTCGATCCTTGCTCCTGTGTGGGCACCAGGTAGAGCAAGGCTGAGGTGTTGAAATAGGCAGCAGTCCGGTGGAGTTCACGCCTGGATATCACAGCTCCATGCGAGAGTTGGCTTCTTCCTGTCAGGAACTATTTTGAAGGGAAGTTTCTCCACAGGAAGTTCCCGCCAGTGAGAGGGAAAGCAGGCAGTTCTTTGAACATATTTTTTCAACCGTGGAAGTAGAAAGAGGACTGCACAAACTCGAATTAGAGGAAAGGTTTAGGAGAGAGGTAGCCTTGGAGGAAAATTGTCGTGACAGAAAGGGGCAATTTGCCGACTGGAGTAGAAGTTGTTTTTCCTTTTCGAAGTCATTTGGAACATTCAAGTAAGAGGAACCTGTGGCATACACATGCTTGAAGGGGCAAAATTACCGAGTGTAAAGCAGCGCAGGAGGCATTGAGTCTGTAAAGGAGTAGGATGGGGCATTTTTAACTGTGGGATTCATTAATGTGCAGCTGGGAGGGTACTGAAATATCTTTACACTCCTTAGCTTTGAATCAGTCCCAGCAGTCTTTCTAGAAACTCCTGTTGGAATCCTCTTACCTATCAAACGTGGTGCATATTTCCCTTAGTGGCAACCGTGGTGTTGCAATTTCTGCAAGGGTGGTATTTTCCAGTGTATTCAGGTGTAGTGCAGCACACTAAACATGGAGTGGGGCCGAATGTATAATCTCCATCCACCTGTGCCGTTCATGGAGGAGTCTAATAATAACAGTGCCGATTGGAGGGAGTGGAAAGTGTATTTTGAAAACTATTTGTCCGTCCTGGAAGAAGAGGTAGTATCTCTTTCACCGGAAGTAAAGGCGGACATCTTACTTCACAACTTAGGTACGGGAGGAAGGAAAATGTATCAAAAGATGGAGAAGGTATTTATGAAAGGAACTGATAGAAATATCTATGAGAACATTGTGAATTTGTGGGATGAATATTATAAACAAGCCACATGCGGAAAGGCACAAAGAAATGAAGGGTTCAAGGAAAGAAGGGATGGCAAAGAGGAAATTATTGCCAGTAAGAGATTTCAGAGATGTACCGTTAGTATATGTGAAATTGAGACTGAAATGATCACAGACTCTGGTTCAAGACATAGTGTGGTAAGCAAGAGTGATTGGGACCACAAATTTAAAAAAAAATATGGTAATGAATTGAAGGAAGCCAACATAGTCCTTAAAACGTATGCAGGGAAGGATATACAGGCTATTGGCTTCAAAGTCATGGATGTAGTTTATAAAGAAAACAATTCGAGGAGTACTATATACATAATGGATAGTGGTGTCAACATGCTAGGGTGGAGAGACCAACAGAAGTTGAGGATTTCATTAGAGGAAAATATAAAAGGACACAGGAATGAGCAGGTACTGATTCAAAGCATACAAGAGACAAGAGGAGAAACTGTTAATGTTCGTAGGCAGCCGTCTAAGAGTTATACAGTATTTGAAAGAGCTGCAAGTGAGAAAGAGTGGGAAAAAAAAGCTATCAGGGACGAACATAACAAGAAACAAAACACGTATCAAAATCAAGTGGAGGAAAGAGAAATACGTAAGAAACTAGAGAGAAAGGACTGTAGGAAACAAAAAGTTGAGACAGATGGAAAATTTGAAAGGGAGGAGGAGTGTTTAAATACCACAGCCAAAGAACGAGGATGGCAGATGTATAAGAGTGACCAGTATAATTGCAATGAAATGTGGCAAAGAAATAAGTTGGCAGGGTTTAGGACCAAGATGTCAAAGGAGCATGTGGACAATATTGATCAGGAGAGAGAGAGGGGTGCAAGCTACATTAAGTCAAAAGGAGAAAACAAAGATGTATACATACAAGGGCTTGATTATGGTATGATGGAGAGTGATAGCAAGAAAACGCAGAGAAACCTAAAAGGATCTCCATTAAAAGTCATGGAAGGGAAGATGAGTCCATCATATGATCATCTGAGGAAGCCAAAGTGTTATGGTCCAGAAGACACAGATAAGTTCTTTTATGGAAAGCCCAAGAGGGAACAGGAGGACATACTTATGGCTGAGGAGACTCATGCAAATGATTGGAGGATGTTGGAATCTAAATGCTATAAAGGTTGTAATACTGGTTATGGACAAGAAAATGAGGACAGTCCAGGCAGGGATAAGGTCATGGAAAGAGGGGCTTATTGTGTCAGAGGAAATCTTCGGGGTGTGTCCTGGCCCAAACTACTGCCTAGGGAAAAGAACAGTACAGCCATTCTCAATCTTCCGGAAGGGGATAGTAATTCTAGCATGAGGAGTTCAGAACCCAAGGGAGAAAAAGACTGTGTGGCAAGCTCGGACAGAGGGGAGCCAAGGGTGAAAAAGATGTGATATATATATACCTGCTCTCCACTCATGTCCGGATGCCGTAAGCACAACCCCGGGTATCCATTGAATTGCATTGCCCACACCATAACGGTGCACACCCTCGTTGCACCAGACAGTTACAGTTGTTTAACTTTGGTTGACTTTATCAGATAATTTTACCTACTGCATTTTGTGTTTGAAAGAGCATTATCCTGTGCCCTGCAGATAAAATGTGGACAGGGGTTACTAATGAAATCCTAACAGGACATGCCAAGGGATTATATAAGCATATCCCCCAGACACGTCAATTAAAAAACTAAATGTTCTTAGCATATGTACTACAGTTAATAGTGAAGTCCTTATAGTTCTTCTATTTAGACTATAGCATGGGGTTCCTTGCATTCGACCCTATGTTGCTGGGCGCTATCCATCCCGCACCCCTCCTTCCCATTTCCCCGCTCCCTCTGCATGGAGTCCCCCGCTTCTCCTTCCCTCATTTTCCTTAGGGAGGGAGGTGTGTTGTAATCTTCCACTCTCTCCCACTCCCCGTTCTCCCCCTCCCTTCTCTGCCCACTTGGTATAATCTGCACTCCATCAGGGAGTGCAGGTTAGAATGTTCAGTGAGAGATTAAGCCGCCAAGCTGGGGGCACCTGTTGCATCCATCTTAATAAAACCTAACTTGGAACCAACAATTAGTAGTGAATTATTACTACACATGGTAATTTGCTCCCCCTATTAGCGAATTCGCTATTTTTTTTACTTTCATGCATTGCATTTAAGGAATCTCAATCTGGGATTCCTTAAATGCAATCGCAATTTAAGGAATCTCAATTTAGAGATTCCTTAAATTGCGATTTTTGCATTTGGGATGATGCATCCCAAATGCAAAAATACCGGGAGCAAAGGGGTAGATTTTATTTATTTTTTATTTTTTTGCAGAATTTTATATAGCGCGAACTAGACCCGAACTGAATCAGGTATCAGAGCGCTTTACATAGCACGAGTTACGTTACATGAGGACACGCAAATCTGAGAATCTGCCCATTTGCTCCCGGTATTTACTTTGATGCATCTGCCAGAAAGACTTTTAGGGGTATAAGTACAGGACCCCTGACAACAGAAAATTAGATCATCCTGGAATCAAGAAGGAACCTCTGCCAAGGAGAATGCTGAAACTGAAGAAGGAAGACTGTCCTGCTGTTGCTCTGCTGGACTGACCTGCTGTTGCTTTGCTGCCAAGGAGAGGGGAAGGACTTTGCTGTTGTGCTGTGTCCCCTGTCTTGAAGGAATCTCCAAGGGCCTGAGAAGAGCTGGCTCCCTGTTTTGAAGTCCCAGGAACGAAAGGACTTCACCCCCAGCTTCCCTGAACTCTGTTGAGAGAGTTCTGTCCTTCCTAGAGTGTTTGATCCAGTTGTGGGGCCTCTGGAAGTTGTACCTGTGCTGGGAAGCTTTAAACTAAGCTTGAGAGACTTTTGAAATTGAAAAGTTATCGCATCGCTTGCTGCGGAGCGCATCCCCGAAGCAACGCAGGCCGAGATCATCGCAGCGCCTGTTGCCGCTGCCAGAGCCGTCGCATCCTTCGTTTCGGGACGCACCAGACCGGTGCGGGAAAGTCTAACATCGCTGCGAGTGTCGTCGCAGAGCCTGTTGTCGCTGGGTGAGATCGCCGCACCGCTTGCTTGCGGACCGCATCACGTCGCTGCGAGTGTCGTCGCAGAAACCATTGCGTCGAGGAGCTGCGAGAGAGAAGATCACTGCTGGTCCACGCATCGTCGCCCCGGAGATCGTCGCAACTCCAAAGATCGTCGCATCGTGCCTTTTGCGAGAACATACTTCCTACGGAACCTCCGCACCGGAATCCATAGAAGTGGCCTTCCTCCCCATACAGACTGGATTCGTCGCAACACGCCCGCTGCTGCAGCGGGGCTGTCGCAAACGCCTCCCCAGGGTCCCAGGAGGCTATACAACCTTTATAACGTAACTTTTACAACGCACTACCATTACAACAAAACTTTTACAACGCAAAAACTATTACAACGCATGTATTTACAACGCATGTTTTTACAACGTAGGTACCTTTACAACGCATACCATTACAACGTAAGTATTGGTAAGTATATAATTATAATTAAAATGTTATATGTTTGGTTTTTTGTAAGGGGTATTTTTAGGGTTCAGGGTCAGTTTTGGGTTTTTGGGTAAAGGGGTATTTTTAGGGTTCAGGGTAAGTTTTGGGTTTTTGAGTAAAGGGGTATTTTTAGTGTTCAGGGTAAGTTTTGGGTTTTTCAGTAAAGGGGTATTTTTAGGGTTCAGGGTCAGTTTTGGGTTTTTGGGTAAAGGGGTATTTTTAGGGTTCAGGGTCAGTTTTGGGTTTTTGGGTAGAGGGGTATTTTTAGGGTTCAGGGTCAGTTTTGGGTTTTTGGGTAAAGGGGTATTTTTAGGGTTCAGGGTCAGTTTTAGGTTTTTGGGTAAAGGGGTATTTTTAGGGTTTAGGGTCAGTTTTTGGTTTTTGGGTAAAGGGGTATTTTTAGGGTTCCGGGTCAGTTTTAGGTTTTTGGGTAAAGGGGTATTTTTAGGGTTCAGGGTCAGTTTTGGGTTTTTGGGTAAAGGGGTATTTTTAGGGTTCAGGGTCAGTTTGGGGTTTTTGGGTAAAGGGGTATTTTTAGGGTTCAGGGTCAGTTTTGGGTTTTTGGGTAAAGGGGTATTTTTAGGGTTTAGGGACAGTTTTGGGTTTTTGGGTAAAGGGGTATTTTTAGGGTTCAGGGTCAGTTTGGGGTTTTTGGGTAAAGGGGTATTTTAAGGGTTCAGGGTCAGTTTTGGGTTTTTGGGTAAAGGGGATTTTTTAGGGTTCAGGGTCAGTTTTGGGTTTTTGGGTAAAGGGGTATTTTTAGGGTTCAGGGTCAGTTTTGGGTTTTTGGGGTACAGGGATACAGGGTAAAAATAAAGTAAAATTAAATTTAAATTACATTAATTAAATTAAATTAAATTAAATTAAATTAAATTATTTTAATTTTAATTAATTTACAATTAAAAAATTAATATATACTTACCAATACTTACGTTGTAATGGTATGCGTTGTAAAGGTACCTGCGTTGTAAAAACATGCGTGGTAAATACATGCGATGTAATAGTATTTGCGTTGTAAAATTTTCGTTGTAAAGGTATGCGTTGTAAAAATATGCGTTATAACGTCATATATCCCCCAGGAGCAACGCATCGCTTGTTTCCAATGCACCAGCTTCTGCTTTTGGAACTTTGTCGCAACTAAAAGGTCCTGTGAGTAAACGTGACGCAACTGTGAGCCTTTCACGCATCTGTGGATTATTTTATCGCAACCTGAAGAATTTTATCGCAAACCTTAAGAACTCTTTTGAAACCATATTCTTGAACTCTGTATGTTGGATTTTTGTCATTTTGGTCTTGTGTAGTTTAGATTAAATACCTTTATTTTTCTAAACTGTTTTGGAGTCAGTTTGTGGTGTTTTCACTGTGTTACTGTGAGTGTTGGTACAAATACTTTACACATTGCCTCTGGTTAGCCTAGACTGCTCGTGCCAAGCTACCTAGAGGGTGAGCAGGGGTTATCTCAGAGGGTTTCCTCCTTACCCTGACTAGAAGCAAGCGTCTCTATTTGGACAGTGGTACCTACCTCTGCCAACTAGAGACCCCCAGTTCTAACAATTTGCATTGAGTTTTAGTTGGTTAGCGGCTAGCCACTGGACAGTCAGTTTCAAGGTCTTGTTCAGGGAGAGGACCTCCTCCAATGAAGAGATATTGATGTATATTTGGGTATGGTCCGCTTACATGTGGTAGGAAATGTTGGCGGTACGAAGAACTTCAGTGAGTGGCTCTAAGTAAAGATTAAAAAGGGTGGGGGACAGGGTTGAGCCTTGGGGGACTCCAACCATAACCGGAGAGGGAGCTGATAAGTTGCCGTTAATGAGGAAACTCTGTGAATGATTATGGAGGAAGGACCTGAACCAATCTAGGACCACACCATCCACACCCATCCTGAGATTGAAGCATTCAAGAAGTTTATCATGATTGTGTTGAAGGCGGAGGATAGGTCTAAAAAGATTAGCAAGCAGGTTTTTCCTTGGTCTAGGGCTTGGACGGCATCATCCACGATGTGGAGCATAGTGGTCTCAGTGCTATGCCCCGGTCTAAACCCAGATTGGAAGTCATCAAGTAGGTGGAAGTTACTGATGTGCTGACTTAATTGTTGCTGTACACATTTCTCAAGTACTTTGGCTAGTAGCGGGATATTGGAGATGGGTCTGAAATTGTCGGGGGAGGATGGATTCAGTGCTGGGTTTTTTAAGATGGGGAGGACTTGGCCCGCTTTCAAGGGGTCCGGAATCGATCCCTGTTGGGGAGAGGCATTTATTATTGTAGTCCAGCAAGGAACAATGAATTGGGAGGCAGCAGTGAGGCAGTTGGAGGGTAGGGGGTCATTAAAGTGATTGTTAGGTTTTAGGGTAGAGAGGATTTTGGAGATGAAATCTTCGTCATAATATTCAAAGTCAGACCAACTGGCTTGGTTTTTAGGAGAGGCCATAGGGGGTGGAGCGGGGAAAGGGGGCAGGTCAGGAGGGGGTTGTGCGGAGGAGGCGATACTGAGTTCAGTTCCTAATGCTGCGATTTTATCTGTGAAGAAAGAGGAGAATTTCTCTGATGAAATTAGAGATTTGGGGGATTCTTTCGGTGTTTAAGCCAGTTTGTTGGATTGGTGTTTGACCAGTTCAAAAAGTTTACGGGGTCTATTCTTGGCGTTGCCCAGTTCAGATCTGAAATATTCTTTTTTTGAATTGAGGATGTGCTTGTTGTAGGAGTTTCTCGCCTGGCGGAGAAGTTTAAGATGCGTCGCAGAGGGGTGTTGTCTCCAGTTTCTTTCACATTGCCGTAGGGACCTCCTCTCCATGTTGAGGGAACTGGTGAACCAGGGATTCCTCTCTTTGACTTGTGTTCTTTTTAGCTTAAGAGGGGCAAGGTCATCCAGAATGTTTGAGATAGTTGATGAGTAATGCTCATTTAGGTCTCTGACCGCAGTTATGTGCGGAGGTGGTAGGAGGTCAAGTTTGCAGCGAGCCTCCAGTTCCATAAGGTCAAGAGTTTTAGTGTCTCTGGTTCAGCGTTTGGGAATCACCGGTTGCAAAGTCTTAGACTTGCGGGTCCCAGGCAAAATGAAGGAGATGGAGTGATGATCAGACCAGTCACATGAGTCTATAGAGATGAGCTTGACTGAGGATTCCTTAGAAATGATCCAGTCAAGGATGGCCCCTTTTGAGTGAGTTGGCTGAGAACAGGCTTGGGTTAGGGCTTGGTCAGTTAGTAGGACTTTGATAGCGTTGACGTGGGGGTCTTCAAAGTCATTGCAGTGCAGGTTGAAATCACCCAGGAAAATCTCTTTAGCATTGGAGGAAATCTTTGTTGTGATGATTTCCAAGAGGTGATCAGTAAAGGAGTCTTTGGAGCCTGGAGGGTGGTAGAAGATGTGTAAGTTGCAGAGATGTAGGGAGCTGCTGCAGATGGAGAGTGCGAGGTATTTGCAGGAGTCAGTGAAATCTGCCAAGAGTTCAGTGACAAGGAGGGAGGATCGATAGATGCAGGCAATGCCTCCACCTTTCTTGTGGGAGCGTCTGTCTAGTCTAGAGATATTATAGTTAGGGGGAACTAATAAGTCCAGGCAAGGGGAGGAGTATTCATTGAGCCAAGATTCTGTTAGTATAGCTAGGTCTAAGTTGTTGTTCGGGATGAGGTCAGCAATATCAGCGGCATGTTTGACTGCTGAACGGCAATTGATTAAGAGACCAGATAGGGGGGGGTCAGGGGAGGTGACCGGGGTCTGGACGGTCAGGACTACCGGCACGAGGTTACTTTCCATCACACTTCTGTCATGGAGGGAAGGTGGCCTGTTTGGGTTGATGGTGACCGTGCTGATGGGGTAACCCGGACTCGTGCTTTGCGGACAAGGGATGGTTAGGGCAGAGTTGAGGTCTTGGAGGATGGCTAGGATTTCTTTTCCCGTACGGTCAGGAGGGTTACAAGTGTCGGTGGTAGAGGTGTAGGAGAGTGCAAGAGCACGGGATTCCTCCTCTGAGAGTTGGCCGGGATGTTTGCGCAGGCGGAGATGTCTCAAAGGTAGCGGTATCTGTTTTTTAAGCGCACAATAGTTACGTCCTTGTAATAAATACCCTTTATAGTAATGCTAATAAGTACAAGTTAGTGTACTTATGTCTTCCAGCATATTTTAAATTTTAATTGCATGGTATTACTTAGCGGTGTTTTAAATTGTTGTTATTTTAAATGATCATCACTTGTATAGGGCATAGATGGCACTGCACTTTCGGTAGGATTACAGAGGCCAAAACGCTTACCTTTTATAAATTCTGAATATTTCACATAATCCCACAAAAGCCCCTGGGGACTTCGCAGTAGCTAGCGTTTGACGGGATATCAGTCTACAAAAACAGAGGAAAAAAAGCTGCACTCCTTTATCCGAAAGAGAAAATGCGCAAGTATTTATCTACTTTCTCCTCTGGCCACAAGGCGTTCAAGGATTGTGCCACTCTGCAGCAAACGCGGATTTATAGTCATCTCCTGTCATTTAACTCCAGCTCATCACGCTATTTCACAACAAGTCCTGACAGGAGGCTAGATAGCAGTGAGCTACGCACCGAGATTGTATGTTAAATCCTAAGCTAATAAGTGATTTAGTGCTCAACTCTTTGGAAACTGACTTTAATAAAGAGGCTGCATTGATCTCTGCCTGTCATTGTTAGCTGCCGAGGGAAAATCAGGGCAGAGGCTTTGTCGCCATCAGCCCCTCTTGTTTTATTTCTTTGAAGATTTTGCAGCAGTCTGAAATAATTTATGTTGTATTTCCTTCAGCACTCCTGCCATCTCTCCTGTACTCAATGATGTGTGTATCAATTTCTATCTGACACTTTTTATTATCTGTGCATCACTTTTAATGGCACCAATCTCAAGGGGAGCAATATTTAGGAGCTCGCACATGTTGCTTGTAGCAAATTCAGTTTGCTGCCTAGTGATTTTTTGTATCCCGCTCATACGGTGCGACCTTATGCTGCTCAAGAAACCACTGCAAGGTTTGGCAAAACCAATGTCTGAGGTATGAGGACAACACACGAGAACAGAATGTGAAGGTCTGCATTTGCATGCATAAGCAGTTTAACTCAAGACCCGTTGTATTTAGAACTGAAAACTATTTGATGGCATGCTGTATGTACGGGATGTAGTTACAACGGCCCTATATGTTGTAATTGACTGAATTTAGCTGGAATAGTGGATAGTTGAAGAGTCATAGCAAATTGTTGCTGATAATAAAATATGCTTTGTTTGATGTTTTTGATAATTTGAATCAAACTATGTTTCTAAAGAAAATGTAGCAGTAGGTAGATATCTAAATATGCCAGTGTAAGAAATTAGGTTGTTGTTTGTGTGGGATGTTAATCCTGCTAAGGCAATAGCCACAATCCCTGCCAGGGTTAACCACTAAAGTAACTCATTTAAACTGTTCTTAACCCTATGGTAGCTTTGTACAGAAACAGCCAGGCGAGATTTAGAAGCAATGTGTGAGGCATTGATGCAGGACGCAAATAGTAATAAAGTTGTGTAACCCTAATCCCATTTCAATTGAAGATATATTTGATCCGGAAGCGGAAGCGACTGAGCCTTTGCACGAGACAAGTGCAGAGTCCTCGGAGTCTGGGAGTTCTGGGACTGCGAAGGGGGTGTGAGCGAAGGAAGAAACCATAACACCCACCCCCCTGCTCCTGTCAAGCAGGGGAATATCGCTCCCCGGCAGTCACCAGGCAACAGTGGTGTGACGCTGCAGAACTGCAGGAATTACAGGAGGCAGGGCATCTTAGCGGCTAGAGCCTCGGCTCCACCCAACCTCGCGGAAGCAGCCGGCACTAGGCTGGCGTGGCTTGCGAGTCGGTGTGGGCCCGCTTGCACTCCTAACCTAGCCCCACGCGGCATCTGGAGGCATTGTATACCTGTCCCTGCCACCAAACCATCAACCCTCCTCCCCCCTGCAGTTCGGAGTTGGGGTAAGCCCAGAGGAGCCAAGGAGCTGAAGGGGGTGTAGCCAGACAGACGCTCCAGTTTAGTCTTCCATAATCCGATCGGCCCTTTAATTGCCCGGGAACTGCAAAGGACTACTGGAGGAGCACTAGAGGACAACAGGTAGGCTCAGTTGTGTCAATGGGGTCCCCTACAGTCAAGAGAGTCAGGTCTCCTGATTAGAAACCAAAATTAAAAGGTGCATTGTGTTCCGCACCAGGGTACAATAACTCTAACCCAGGAGACCTTTAATTACTTTAGACACCGCCCGGGCCCCAATTAGTAACCTTCCATAGCTCACTCACACTGAATTGAAGGCTAAATTGTTCAATGAGTGGGAAGGAAGAAGATCTATCTATCTTATTAGATCCATCCTACTAATCAGATCCATCTTACTAGGAAGGCAAAGGCAGCATCAAGGGCAGTATCAAGGGTGATAGGGTCTGTGCAGTGCCCTCTGTCACGAATATTCGAGAGTCCCATGAGTACCAACCAAGAGAAAGTGGGAGAAGTCGGAGCAGTGAGTTTAATTTACAATTACTGCATGATAAGGTCAGGAAGACTAAGAAAAGAATTAGCCAAACACCGTAAGAAGCCCAGTTCAGAATCCATCATAGAGCCTGCAGATACAGGGGTGGTTTTTACATCCCCAACTTCAGTGCAACACACCCCGTTCCCCAGGAATCCAGCCTTTTTACCTCAGCTTTCAGAACAGGACCCACATACTCTTGGCTGCACAACAGTAATGGAAACGTTAACACTACCAGATTAACTAAATACCCAAGACAAAAGGTGCGGTACAACAGTAGTCGACACACCAAAGAGGACCCTGAGAGATTATTTGAAGAAAAGAGGCACAAAACTACCAGAACCACAAGCACCAAACAGCCCCAGTGCAATGACTGCATTGCTCACATACCCCACATGACCACGCCAGAAAGCAGATCTAACGCAAATAAAAGTACAGGCCATGATTCACAAGAACTCCAATGGGCAGGGCCTCCGTTTAAAACTAAACAATCTCTCAAAACCGGAAGAACATTCCACACCAACAAATTTCAAGTCAAGACTAACCCCTCAGTTAAGTGATGAAACCCTTTATGAGCCACTAACTCAAACCCATAATACACAAGGTTTTTCCCTAATCACTATATCAAGTGAGGACTCTCACTCCAATTGGAAGTTATCCCTGCACCATGAACTTAACCTACAATCTAACACCATTGGACGAGCTGGGAGTAAGAATATTCTTAGCCCCCAATCAGCATCAGGTCCTCACTAGGTAACATCAAACTGTTGACTCCAATAATGCCATTAGACCCTGCTAGTCACGACCACCCTGAAATAAAGCAAGGTGAGCCTAAAGATCACTCCCTACTGGACCTATCCTTCTTTCGGGCATGTTTGAATAGGATCCCGAATCCGCATGAAGGTCGTGACCCGGCTGTGATTGAGCCTAACGCGCTCTGGCCCCAACTTCTCTATACTCTTCAATCCAAAGTAATCACGTTAAACTATAATTCGGATAAAATTGGCCTCCAAGTCGATGTTTTAAACACACTCACAATAGACGCTGCAGGGATGGACCACAAACTGGAAGACCTCAACAAACTGATCACAAAAGCACAATCCAATGCTAAATTGGTACAATCAGTATGTTGTTGTTCCCCAATAATTTATAGTCTGTACTCTTTCCCCCAGTTTCTTGCTGCATTCCTAAGAGAAATTAGGAAATCACCAGCAAACAGTCAGGACCGACCTCAACACAAGCATTTTCATTCAACGGCTCCAGCTGCTCCGACAGTCTCCGAAGAGCATAGTGTCAAATGAGTAATCAACATAGGCAACATGAATTCAGGTGTGAGTACTCTCATTCTGTCAAAAGACACTCCAGCAGCTGACCTGCCCTCTGAAAATCAAGCTGCAATCACTAAGTGTAGAATTCACCATAGAGATAAATTAGATAACAGTACTGAGGACAGATCTGCAGACCACGCCAAGGACAACACCCTCACTGGGCAATAGGGATCTAGGGTTTATTAGCCCAGACAACGGTCCAAACCACAATCCATCACAAAAACAATAGCTGAGCATAAGGGAAAAACAGACTACGAAAAGAGAGTAACAAGTGCATTGTTGTGACACAAAATACAATCCACATAAATTTTTTAAGACATAAAAGCAAGCAATGATCTGGCTCGACAAGCTGAGCTAGTACCAATAGCAGTTTGTCTCTGCTACAACAATTATCCCCAAAACCCCCAGTTGTGCCAACATGCAAAGTGGCATCTGCATTATGCCATCATAATTAGCTCAGGTAAACTTTTTGCCGCATTTGGGAAGCCCAATTAAAGAAATTACAATCTCAGACCTTACCCGAGAAAAAAAAGGATTCCGAGTCAGTTTCAACTTTGAACCCCTCAGCAACTAGATTTGAAGTTCCAGCACCTCCCCTGACCCCAGCAAGCAAGATTAAACCAAAACAAAGAGCGGTTGTCTCAGAACAACCCAAGGATTAACTAAATACAGGAAGTAAGGAAAGTCTTTGGGCAACATTTGCGAAAAACCCGGATACTGCAAACATGCCTAAAATTGTTCCCAATAAGGCGGTCCCTCACCTTTATGGTGAACCTGAAGGATTTCAGCAACTAACAATTACTGAACAATGGAGAACGGATTAACCACAGAAAAAAGACATGAGTAACTACATGGCCCAAGGACGGGATGCGGCTACAACAAATCCATTTTCTAAATTGCTATTCATTCTGGAGCACTCTACCCAAGGTCCACATGACATCTTAAACAGAGGAAATAATGTTTAAACTGTTCAAATTCATTCCGGAATTGTGCAACCTGGAATCTAACAACATAAATTATCTATTGAACTTATACCCATTAAAGGCAAACAAATAACCAAATTGCTAGTAATCACATTAGCATCAGAGGCAGTAAAAGAGCTGGTATTATCAAAGGCTGACCAATGTAACAGCTGGGGAATTCAAATATCCGCCCCAATTGGAACACAGTACCGGTCGGTACTCGTAAAACCCTGTCTCCCTTTCATAACTTTAGTAATCCACCCTTCTCAAAACTAAAATCTGCCCAAGGTCAAGTTCATGCAGGAAATAATCAACTAGCAACAGAGAATTCAGGCATCATGGCGAACGACTGGGCCTGGCTGCTAGTGGTACTTTCCGGGGCTATCTATGTTTGAAACAGCATTCATCCTGGCCTTACAGTGTGCTCCTGGAACATCAGTGGCCTCACTGCAAAATCCCAATCTTAGGATATGATAAAGTTTCTAAAAAACTATGAGATCATACTCCTCCAGGAAACAGGGTCTGAGGCAAGTATCCCAATACATGGGTACTTGGAATTCCAGGCCCGACCTAAGATTGAATAGGTACGGTAGACCCATCGGCGGCCTCTCGATATATGTTGCCGGTAAGTTAAACATAAACGTCAACCAGCTTTCATTTGAAGAAGACTGGATCACCGGCATCAGGAGCTCTAACTCTATCAAACAAATGCCCCTCACTAATGTATACACACCACCAAATGCTAAGGAGAAAAGGGCTAAACTGGAACACCTGGTCTGGATCACGTACAAAAGAATAAGTGAATATGGATGTACACCCTGTCTAATCTCAGGTGACTTCAACACAAACCTTTCGCAAGATCCCCGCAAAAAAGCCCAATGATATATGCCTGGGGGGTAATCAATACATTATGGAACAAATAAAGCCCACAGGCAATAGATATAGCAAACTAGGAGAATACATGATACTATAATTTAGCAGTTTGGGTTATACAACTTTGAACAGCTGTTTTTCCCTGGATAAACCCCTAAACTGGATAAGAACAAATATACACACTCATTCTTTCGTAGATTACACCGCATGTAACAATGAAATGTTCTCTTTCACGTGGCACGAGGAGGCAGCGATCATCACCCCCACGTAATTACTCAGTCTTCCAGCATTGCTTAGCACGCTACAACAAGTCTAACAACAAGTGGAATTTTTACAGAGAATCTCAAAAGGTTAAAATGGACTGATTTCTCCACACCGGGTACAATGACAAAGTGTAGAGGCCTGCTAGGAGTAAGGAGTCCTGACAATATTTCGCCCACTGCAGTATGGGAGACTTTTTTTAGGCGAACTAAACTCAACAAATTCCCATCTATTTAATGCAAAACCACAAACGGGAACCTAACAATCATTTCTGCAGAGATAAAAATACTAAAAACCCTGCGTAATTCAGCAATAAGACAAACTCGGAAGCGCCTGGGGGATGAATAGAAATACAACAACTACAAGCAAACTCAAAAGGCATTTAGGCAAGCAATATTCCTAGAAAAACAAAAAAGCTCAGACCAGTTTTGGACAAAATTAGTCTATGCAAGTAAAAATCCTAATCCAAAGGTATTCTGGTCCCTTGTGAATAGGAAGACACAAGGCCTAAGAGGGCAAAGCAGTGCAAACATTTGCGAAGAATAATCAGTATCATTCTTAATGGCCCATTTTAAAGTGTCCAAAAAGAAAGAGAGCTTAACTGCTAAACCCAAACTATCCGCCCTCTCGACCACCCTACGCCAACTGCAGCCCCATTTGGGCACAATGTGACCCGGAACATCAGTGCAACTAACAGACATGGCCGCTCAGACACAAGTCACAACCAATAAAAAAATCTCGCTCCAGCAAGAGGAGCTTCTGTATCTGACATTAAAGGCAACTGAAATACTGATGACCCGAACAGCGCAAATTATAACCAAAGGCTGGTCAGAAGTTGCCCTTGGGCCAAACAGACTTCCTAGGGCCCTGTATAAGCTGGGCACCGAGTTCTCGGCCAAACATTTGGCACCTTTATTCTTCTATTGCTGTTCTAGCCTGCACATCCCAGAGTCCTAGCGTGGAAACATCATCCATCCAATCTTTAAAGAGGGTATGTGATTAAGCCTGGGCATAGTTCGCTGAGTTTTGCTAAGTGGAACTCCACACAGTTACAAAAAAACTCTGCAAAGCGGTAAGTTCATGAGCGTGAGCCGCCCCTTGGGTAGAATTTCTACCCATGGCAGCTCGCGCTCATAAACTTACCATTCGCCAGCGGGGAAACAACTCAGCTGCACATCGTGAAGCAGAGTTTTCTGTACTCCGCTAGCTCCGCAGAGTGCGGAGTGCAGAAAACTCCAGAAACTCCGCGAACGGAGCGAAGTTCACCACCCAGGCCTATATGAAATCTGACCCCAAAAACTACAGAATGGTTGCACTTTTGGACGTCGAATCTAAATATTATGCCAGCCGTCTGCTTGAAGACCTGTCATCTAGGCTATAGAAAATTACCTTTTACCTTTTAATCATACTCACTTTGTGGCAAAATCAGGAACTACAACAAACCTGCTTGCTTTATGGGTTTTGACAGAGAAAGCATCGGCTTCAAGAATGCCACTTCATTGTTGCTTTGTTGACTTCAAGGTGGCGTGCGACCATGTGCCCAGGGGCCAACTATGGTTTAAATTGCCGAAATGGGGGATTCCATCTGCCCTCCTAAAGGCCATAATTCAGCTCCATACCAACAACTAGAACTGTATAAAATTGGGAAATGGATCCTTCATCTCAAGGAAAATACAAACATCCTGTGGTGTAAAATAAGGGTGCGTGTTGGCGCCCCTTCTAGGCACCCCTTCTTTTTAATCTTTTCATTTCAGACCTATCACAGTCACTTGATGATTTTAACTCCCACCCTCCAAAACTTGGCGGAACCTGTGTCAATAATTTGTTATATGCAGACGATCTTGACTTGCTTAGCCATACAAAGGTCGTCCTGCAGAGGCTTCTCGGCCAGCTGCACCTCTACACAACCTGAAACAAGCTGGAATTAAAACTATTTAAAACAAAGACAATTACCTTTGGGACAAGAAAGCAGCACAGTGGAGCGTGGCAGTTCAATGGTAAAAGCATTGAAAGCACAGCCAATTACAAATATCTGGTGTTTAATATGGACTCAAGGGGCACCTTGTCTAAACAGAAGGAAGTGGTTGTGGCAAAACCTCTTAGAATCGAGGTAGCACTAATGAAGCTTGCGAGGCAGTTATCCGACCACATCTTTCCCCTCTAATAACTGTCATGAAAGCCAAAACTTCTGACTATTTATCTTTTGGCCAGGAGATTATGCTGGTGAAAGACTCCTGCCTGGTGAACAAGATAATAACAAGAATCTTTAAGCAAGTATGGAGTTTACCAAAAACCTCATTCCCAGGTCAGATAAGACTGGAGTTTGTCCTTTTAGATCATCGAGGGGTTGGGGCTGGTGCTTTTACCAAGCTGTGTAATAAGCTGTGCATCTCAAGCAAAGAAAGTTTAGGGGTTACGCTGTGGCAAGAAATATCAACTAGCCAGCTGGGACAAAAACACAGTTTCCACCTAGAACACTCACTGCTAAAGGTGGAAGCAAATGAAATCTGGGGGATAAATCCACCTCAGCAGGTCCTCAAAACCTACATTAAAAAAAGTGTCCGGTCCTAGTCTTTTCTTTCCGACAGGGCAAAACTGGCAAAACCTAAACACACCTGGATGGTTATATCGGGGTTCAAGCCAAGGACTGCAGTGCCATACGTATCGTGCACCTATGCAGTAGTTTTGAAAAAAAGATTTTTGGCCCTTAGGATCGGGGAATGGCCTTTTTTTCACCACTTACCAGATTGGTGCTGTCCAAAGGACAATACAATATTGCAAGGAGTGTGGGTGCAGCCTGGAGTCCATTGAACACGTGGTGTGTGTTTGCCCTGCCATACTTAATGACCGAAGGACGCTGCTACGGAGCACATGGAGCAAACATGGTGCTCACTCCTGCCGTCAAACCACCTTAGCATCAATGAACACAAAGAACCTGATGCTTAACATTGAGTTCACTAAGCTTGTCACAAGTGCGGCCAGAAAGGCTCATTCAGTGGGAGTGCCAGTAACCAAATTCCCATTACATTGCACCGGGCTGCGATCCACTCAATAAGCAGTCAATTGTCATTTTTTTTTTTATTAAACCTTTGTGGTCCTGTGTGCCATACTAGCCTCTGTTCTCAAGGCTCTGAGTTCTGCTGTAACTCTAGAATTTTTCTTTCTCTATGTAGAGATTATCCTTCTTTTAAACAGAGCCCCAAAGCATTGATAGTCGGACATTTTTGGACTAGAGCCCTGTCTTTCTTTTTTCAGATGGTAGTTAAAATGTTATCCATTGTTGTATTTTTATTGTGCTCTAACTGAAAGGGTCTCTTTTGCAACAAAGCTTCTGTGATCCTGTCCGTACACAGTTCTCACAGAAATTGCATGCTATTAGGAAAACAATGAAAATTCAAATTTGGTGCCCTCTTGGTTTTATGTAATTATGCATCGTCAAATATTTAAACTTTTGTAACTAACAAATCTCTTTTTATATATGTTATTATTAGAGTGTTTTTCTATTCTATTGTAAAGATTTTAATTAATCAAACAATAAAGTTTTGACTGATTCAAACCCCATTTATGTTATCCAGATCTGTGACACTCAATGATGTGAGGGCCTACAGAACGTGTGTCAGGTCAAGATGCGCTTGGTGAACTCTGGTACTCATAGAAGTAAACAGTTTATTACAAAAGGCCTACATAAACAAAAACATCACTTGTGGCATGCATTGCCTCCCTTGCCCGGCAACAGCTGGCATTAGCCTACCATGCATTATAGAGCCAAGTGCGTGTCCTTGATTGGACAGAGCATGCAGCACAATATGTTATTGTTAGACCTGGCATCTTTGACGTGGTTTCCCCTGCCTCTTTGCCCGTACCTCCTGTTTTTCTGACGCTGTGCTGGATTTCGTTTTTGCTGGTTTAGATGCTTTGGGCACTTTGCCACTGCTGATCAGTGTCAAAGTGCAAGTGTTCCCTGAGTAAATTGTTATTGTGATTGGTTATCCATGATTGGCATATTTGTATTACCAAGAAGTCCCTAGTAAAGTGCACTAAGTGTGCCAGGGCTGGTGATTCAAATGCTGCTAGTGGGCCTGCAGCACTGATTGTGCCACCCACATGAGTAGCCCTAAAATGGTGTCTCATGCCTGCCACCGTGGTGCCTGGGTGCAGTTGCTAACTGCCATGCTGCCCTGGCCAGTGTCCACATTGGCCAGGCCTAACCCTTCCCTTTCTGTACACATTGAACACCCCTATAGAAGGCCGTGGGTACCCCCATGGGCAGGGTGCAGTGTATATGAAAGGTACTGGTGTGTGTGACATGCTCTGGTAGTGAATTACAGCCATTTGTTTTTCACTATTGAGAGGGCTTTCTTGCCCATAGGCTATAATGGGGAATGCTGTGTATAATGTTTACCTGCATATCTTCCCAGAGGAGCAAGATAGAAAATTAAAGTCTGGTATCCCTGAACTCAGAATTTAATAACCTATCTTTTAGGAAGGATGGTTTTTAAATCCTGTGTTTGAGAACAGCATTTTTAGAAAGTGGCTGTTCTCTTGTCTGACCTTTCTGTGTGCCTTGGCTTGTTTGTGAATTGACTGTCAGGTTTGTGAGTGACAGGGGCTGGGGAGCCCCCAGGAGGCTGGATGGGCCAGCCTTAGGCTGAATAGCTGCATCTGCATCTTGAGTGGTGGGAGGGAATAGCACCTGAGCCTGAATAGGGCTGTGCCTGCCTTCCACAATGCCGGCTCCACCTCCTGCTGGGTGGCTGACGACCCTGCCCCTCTCTTTGAAAGGCAAGAAGAAGTCAGGAAAACAAAGTGCTCCAGGACTGACCAGAACTGTGTCTGACTAATTCAAGGCCTCTCTGCCTCCAGAGAACAAAGGAAAGACTGGTATAAAAAGGTCTACCCAGACTACAGAAAATTAAATCATCCTGGAATCAAGAAGGAACCTCTGCCAAGGAGAAAGCTGGAAGACTGAAGAGGAAGGACTGTCCTGCTGTGTGTTTGAGGGCTGACCTGCAGTTGCTTTGCTGCCAAGGAGAGGGGAAGGACTTTGCTGTTGCTGTGTCCCCTTGCTTGAAGAGATCTCCAAGGGCCTGAGGAGAGCTGGCTTCCTGTTAAGAAGTCCCAGGAACTTCACCCCCAGATTCCCCCTGAACTCTGCTGAGTGTGTTCTGCCCTTCCTAGAGTGCTTGATCCATTTGTGGGGCCTCTGGAAGTTGTTGCCTGCTGTTTGGGGAGCTGGACAAGGAGAAAAGAAGACAATCTGCCATTTTTACGCATCGCTTGCTTGCACGGTGCATCCCCGACAGTGAGAGGAAATTCCCACCGCCGCGAAGATCGAGATCGTCGCAGCGCCTGTTGCCGCTGCAAGAACCGCACATCGTTCGCCTGCGGAATGCATCGCCCTGGTGCGGGAAGATTCCAGTTGCGGCGAGTATCGTCGCAGATCCTGTCATCGCTGGGTGAGATTGCCGCACCGCTTGCTTGCGGACCGCATCACGTCGCTGGGAACATTGTCGCAGAGCCATCGAATCGATGGGCCGCGAGAGGAGATGATCGACGTTGCGCAACGCCGCCGCACCTGAGATCATCGCCATCCCACAGATCGTCACATCGTGCCTGTGCGAGACGCTTCCTACCAAACCTGCGCACCGGAATCCATACAAGGTATCGCATCCCTCCCCATACAGACCGGATTCGTCTTTACACATTGCCTTTGATAAGCCTGACTGCGCGTGCCAAGCTACCATGGGGGTGAGCAGGGATTATCTAAAGAGGGTATCCCCCTTGTCCTGACTAGAAGCAAGGTTCCCTATTTGGACATTGGTACCTACCTCTGGCAACTAGAGATCCCCAGATCTGACAGTTATTGTCAAAGGCGTTGGAAAATCCCCACTGTCCCAACCACTTCAGATGTAAGCATCACACGGCCCACCAAAATGTATCATGCTGTTGGCACATTCCACTGGTGTTTGCTTATTGGTTATATGCTTAGTATTTTGAAATTTGCCTTGCCTGATCAGTAGAGCACTATGTATTTGCTCATGATAATGAATAAATATCCTTGTAGCTGTATTTTCATTGGATATGTATTACAATCCCCTTTACAGTGTACAGACATAAAAGGCCACACTGGACATTTGCAATTTGGACACGCCTGCTGTCCCCAGGGGCATCTATAGTTAAAATATTGCTTTCTTTACAGAGTTTGTGTCTCAAGAAAAATCCCAGTCCAATTTAGAAAAATAGAGTAAAATGTAATAAAATATTTAATAACAAAATGACAATATCGAGAACTGGAGTTATGAAAGTCTAAGGTTAAAACTAGCACCTAAGAGATCAAAGGCCCAACCGAAGTCCAATTTGAAAAATATGGTTAAGCCCGAGTCAGGTACAAAAACTGGTTTAGGCCCAGTCGGGACTTTGGTCTGAAGACATTTCAGCCAGAAGTCTCTTGAGAAGGTTTAAGGTCAGTGGGGCAAAGCTGCAGGTAGTGTCAGAAGAGGAGGAGGTTTCTTCATCAGGGAGCCGCTGGACAAGGTTGCAGTGAAGGTTTCCATGCTCGGACATAGGGCCTGATTACGAGTTTGGTGGATGGGATACTCCGTCACAAGCGTGATGGTTATCCCGTCCGCCGTAATACAATTTTCATAGCATATAATGGAATTGTAATTTGGCAGGCGGGATATCCATTACATTTGTGACGGAGAACCTTGTCCGCCAAACTTGAATTCAAGCTCTCAGTCTCTTTTTTGTAAGTCACAGTGGAACAAGGCTGGAGACTGCAGCCGGCAAGGGCTCCACAAGGTTGGATATCCCATCTACGAAGGACCACTGAGCAGAATTTGCTGCTATTTAGAATGCAGCAGAAGCTGCCATGAAGTTAGGCTGGCAAGTGAGGTACCTTGGGTGGATAGATGAGCAGGTTGGTCCTGGTCTCCTGTCAGTTCTCAGAGCACTTTTTATACAAAATCTCCAGGGTTATGATTTTCGCTATCTGGGCAACTTTACCACCACTTCCAATGGTCCAGGACTGGGAAGGCACAACTTGGAGAGTTGGAGCTCACTCGGGCTGAGTCTAGGTGTGATTTCAAGGTGGTTGGAGCCATTTCTTTACCTGAGGCTTTGATCAGGAGGCCATTCAACTTGCCCTTGGAGCCACTCTGGTAATCCTGGGTACAAGACGTGGAAGAGAGCAGCAGGAACTCCTTTCAGAGTCATTCTGCAGGTCCAGAACGTGAACTAAAAAGTGTGTCTGAGGGTCCATCTATTTATTTATACCGAGTTCCTTCTTAGAAGTAGGAGACATTTCTTGAGAATTCCCATTGATGTGCTTTGAGTTCCCTGCCTCCCCTGTCCTGAATGCAGGTTGACTGCATGATTAATAAAGTAGTAACAAGTCCTTTGTGTGAAGTCAGGGCACAGCTTATTGAGTTATAAATAATCCTGGTAGTGATGGCCCATCCAGGCACACATAACCCCTCTATTGTGTGGCTGTCTGGAGGAATACGTCCAACTGCACCCAGTCATATGACCCTGAAACATGCTGCAGGCACCAAATAGGGCAGGAAAATGCCAACTTTCTAAAAGTACAATGAAGGAGGATGCACTCCTTCCCTTATAGTTTCAGCATTCTTAATAACATTCATATTTTTTGTGCGTGTGATCAGATGCTGCGAAACGTCCCAAAGTCGCAGCTCCAAATTTGCATCACAAATGTTAGCGTCCCTAACGAAGGTGGCACCCCACAGAATAGTATTGTTGAGCTTTTGAAAAAAGTGAACACTTTCACTTCGGAGACAACTGAAATTATGGAACGGAACATCTGGAGTGGGTCTCGGAAAATCGGGGGAAACTACAACTCCAAATTCGTGGGATAGTTTGATCTTGATTGTATAAATGTGCATTCCTGATTATGTATTCTCGAGTGTTTCACATAGTTTGTAATGTGTAAAATAGTGTGTTTTTTCTTTATTAATATAGTGATTTACTGATGTGGGGGCTGATTGGTTAATTTAATTTAGGTAGTAGGGATTGCATTTATTTATTTTTGTTTCCGCAGAGCGTGAGTTATTTCACAGAAGGTTCATGTTTATTTTTGTAGGACAAGGCGCACTGCTTTGTGGTACTTTGGGTTTACATGTAGTTTCGATGCGGAGTTGGGATAGGTCACGGGGTACTGTTTTTTAAACTTGATTGATTAATAAGGGTCATGTGGTCATGCACTAAAGTAAACGGTTAAGCAGCTAGTCAACTACACGCTCTTGGGCTGACCCTGTTGTAAAATACGAAGAGATGAAGCTGCTGTTTGCAGCATTTCAAGGTAAAGAACTTTTTAAGGGATACGGAGACTTTGTATTTTTAGGCAGGATTATTATGAACTGTGAAGGGAGCACGCTTCTTTAAATGTGACAGTGTCAACTTGATATGGTATGAGCATTAGGAGAACGGGTACATTAGGGGTTATTTCTTGCATGATGCACGCAGAGCCGTACTTTTGAGCATAGGTACAAATCACTTTTAAAATGTTAGAGTTTCGGATGCACTGTAGCTATGATGGGATGGGTATCTACGTGAACGGAGGCATATGTTTTTGTTTTAATTTCAATGTGTGTGGGTTTAATTTACACCAAATGTATATTTAGCAGAGGGTTCAGCTGTTTCTCTTTGTGTTTCAGTGACCCCTAACGAAGAGCCAAAGGGCTCGAAACGCATTGGGTGGAAGTGCATGCGCTTACTGTGATGAATTATTCGTTTGAAACGTGATGCTACAGAAGGCCTGGATGGGCACTGAGTATTCATTTAAAACTATTGAATATATAATCATGGTAGCACTACGCTGTCTCCGCAGTGATTTTTTAACGTGAAGCATTAAAAAAGAATTTCACGGATAATCATTGGTTTATCAACAAGATAAATATCGGTAAAACTTTATTGAGGAGATTATGGAAAAGGAAAAATTCCTCAATTCAGCAGTGCGACAGATTGGCACGGAAGTTACGTGCTATTTGTGATAATTTTCTAAAAGTGGCATTTTCAAAAATGTGACTACAATTTGACTTTACCATTAAAAAGGATTTCAAAGTACAATTTATCACACACCAAACATGAAATCTTTACCTACTTCCAAAGAAACGTTAGCACTCATTGAATGTAATAAGGTGACCTAATGTTATCCTTTAAAATAGCAGATTCGAGAGTAAAGAAAAATGAATTCATGAGTTTTTTGCTATCAGTACATGCAAAACTTAATACATGTCCAACCTTTCAATTACAATGCACCCTATGGGCTAACTAAGACCTAGATTAGGGGTGACCTATATAAAAAGAGGAGAGTTTGAGGCTTGCAAAAGGTTTTTTTTGTTGCCAAGCCTAATTGGAAGTTTAAAACTGCATTCAGACTTCAATGGCACGCCTGGGGCAGGTTTTAAGGGGCTACATAGGTGAGGTGGGTGGTATAATAAGTGCTGCAGACCGTATGTGTATAGTATACCACTTTAACAGAGACTTCTAAGGAAATTAAATTTGTGAACCAGGTTTGAGACAATTTTACCATGTTTTAGGGACAGAGCACAACCACTTTAACACAACTTAGCAAGTCTAAAGTGCACTGAGTCCTAGGACCAACAAAGAACAATTGTGAAAAGTAGGAGAATGACAGCAAAAGCTTTGAAGAAAGACCAGCCTATGGCTGACAGTTTCAACAACTTGATTGAATTGGTTAGCGTACAATTTGCAGGAACCTATTTGGTGCCTGCAGCATGTTCCTATACTAGGAGAATCCTTAAGCATAAACACAGCTCCGAGGCAGGGAAGACCAAAGTGTTTTCCATCAGTAACCTTTTTTCCTAATCCATTTTTATAGTTCATTACATATACAACATCTCTGAAGTATCTGCTATTCATTAAGACAGTAAATGCAACACTTTCTTTCTGATACATAGTGCTGGACTTGGCCCTTTCTGCAGGGTCATCCCCAAATGTTTTGCATTCACTCTGCTGTCCTCCAGACTCTGCACACCATATTACTGCTAACCAGTTCTAAAGTTCTACTGATCTCTCCTTAAAACATGGTAAGAATGGTTCATCCCGAATTAGCATAATTTAATTTATTTGCAAGTCTCTTGTAAGGTGGCCCTACCTGTCCCAGGATCTGTAAAGCAAAAGCTGCTAGTGGGTCAACAACACTTATCTTGCCACCTACTTAAGAAGCACGTTAAACATATCTCAGGCATGCCATTGCAGCACGTGTGTATAATTTTAAACTGCCATTTTGACCTGGAAAAATAAACTTTTTGCCATGGGAAATCCTTCCTTTTTAATACATATAAGTCATCCCTGGGGTAGACACTGGCACCCCAGAGGGCAGGGTGCAGTGCATTTAAAAAGTAGGGTATGGACCTTTACGTTTTAAATGTCCTTGTAGTGAAAATCTCTTTTTACACTACTGCAAGGCCTACCTGTCCCATAACATTTGAGTTGCCTTATTACCAGGGGTGGCTCCTCCGCTAAGGCGAATGAGTGTTGCCCCACTTCTCTGAGAGCAGAAAAAAATTAAAATAAAATGATAATAACCTTGTTATTATCATTTTAGTTTTCTTTGCTACGGCGCAGGGTTGTGGCAGGGCAGGGCTGGGGCCTGGGAGGAGTGGTGAGTGCACACTCTCACAGTGCGCATGATGGTTTGGCCGGCCGTCTTGGCCCAGTCAGAGGGTCATGCACACCTAGCATGTTCTCCCACCAAGCTGCATTAGGCAGCTTGATGGGGAACATGCAAAGGCTCCCTGTCCCCATCTGAGTGCTGAACCATGGCGCTCAGACCAATCATAGCGCTGTATTGCAGCATTGTGATTGGCTTCAGGGAACCAATCACAACACTGCATTGTAGCATTGTTATTGGCTTAGGGCAGCCCGAGTACTTCCTGGTTCCTGGCTTGCCAGGGAGAGAAGGAACAATGGAGAGACGTGGTCTTAGAAACGTAAGTGGATGTTTTTTGTTGCTTTTTTTCCACCCCATAGGCCCTGTCACCCCTGTTTCCTGCCAGCTGCCACTGCTTATTACATTAAATAAGCACTATATTTGCAAAAAGAACAGGTAAACAGGTCATTGTTGTTGTCTTTGGAATTGGATTTGAAATTAAAATTTTGGAAATGCCACTTTTAAAAAGCTGATATTCTCCTGCCATAGCCATTTGCTACATGCAGCCTATTTCTGGGTCACATAACTTGGTGTAATTGACAGTTGGGCTTTGTATATTCCTTCAAGACAGCCAAGCAAAATAGGGAGCTTAAATGTGCCTGGATGCACCATTACTGGCAGGATGCGAAAGAGTAGCTGGCCACAGCCCCATTTATACCTGAATAGGCTATGTCTTACACAAAGGCCTGTATACCCTCAGTAGTTAGTCTGGAGCCAGGGCTAGGAAGGCAGAACACATGTGCATTTCAAAGGCATGCCTTAGATGCTTCTCACCCACTTCAAGGGCAAAACTCTGTATAAATACTGGTCCTCAGACACCAACTCTTCAGTACACTTCTAGACCAGTGGATACTCTGCCTAGGAAGAAGGACTGCTATGCTGCTGGAAAGGACTGCAACTCTGCTGATCTGCTACTCTGAAGGACTGCATCCCTGCTATGTTGAACTGCTGTCTGCTGCCCTCTTGTGTCAAAAGGACTGGACCTGCATATCTTGAACCCAAAGTGACTCCAATAACTTGTTGACTGGCCTCCTGAACTGAAGCCTCAGGAATTCAACAGGGTTCCATCAACCTTGCACCTGCACCTGGACTCCACTATCTGTGAGTCTACCCTCCCAAGTGGCGCCACTCCAGTCCTGGACCCGTGGAAGTGAATTAAGGTGCTCTGCCAGGGCCTGTGGATCCATCAGAACTGACGCATCTCCTCTGCTGTATGGCACAACCTTGAGCAGAAATGACACATCACTGCTGCTGTGTGGATCGGATCTCCTGCAAAGACCCACATTGCCTCCAGGGTCACCGCTGTGCAACAAATCCTTGGCACAGGCCTTTGCATCCCTCATCGATGGCAGCCTCGACGACGGATTTTGCATCACAGATTTGCAGTCCTCGAACCAACACATCACCTCAGCTGTGCAATGCATCCTCAGCACCGGACTACTCATCCCAAGCTCCCATCGATGGTATCCATGATGATGGCGCAGGACCTCGCATTGCAGCCTTGCTCCTCCCCAGAACTGATGTATTGCTTTGATTGTGTGACATATTTTAAGGTACCGAGTTCAGTGAGCCTAACTGGAACCCTGTAGCCAACTCACGCTCCATCGTGGTCTTCCAGAACATGTGACTTTGTTCCAGTTTGGCGCACCATATATCTGCTGATGCCACTTTGTGCTTTTGGGTACTATTTTCATTAAAATCTTTAAAATTTCATATCTCTGGTTCTACTGATTGGATTTTTATAGATTTTGTCTTGTTTCATTTATTAAACATACCTGTATTTTTTAACTTGGTGTGGGATCCTTTTTATGTGGTGTATTCACTGTATTTCTGTTTGAAGTCTTGCATACATACTTTAGAGATTGCTTCTAAGTTACACCTGACTGCTCTCTGCTAAGCTACTAGGGGGCTGAGCACAGGTGAATTTAGGGTTGGCTGGTGTCTTACCCAGACTATCATAGTGGTTGCTGCTTGACCAGGGCTCACAACTCGGTCAACCCAAAAAACAATTTCTGACACATAGTTGTGTTCAAAAGGAGCCAAGAAGGGATAAGATGTGTTAGGGGTGGCATATTAAAAAAAAAAAAATACATTGGATCTCAAAAGTAATTCTGATATTTTGGATTGGATTCCATTGAACAGTGTAGGTTTAAGAAATGTCCTTTATTAGTATGTATTTAAGAGTAGATTAGAAATGTTGCAAAGTCCACAGCATGGCAAAAGGCTTGTGATGTGAAGAGGCGGAGGAATTTCAGGGCCAGATGTATGATGTATTTTAGCATGTGCAAACGGGTTTGCGACCCGTTTGCCCATGCAAAAATACTTAAGGGCCATGCACAAACTCTAATTAGCGAGTCACAATTTATTTACAACTCGCTAATTAGGATTTGCGACTCTCTATGAGGAAGGGGTGTTTCAAGGGCGTCTCTTCCTAATAGCCAATCTGAGCCCTATGTATGACTGTTTTGTGACCTCAATTGCTGTCGCAAAACAGTCACAATTTACCACCTACTTAGTGTAGGTGGTAAAGCATTCGCAAATGAGAAGGGGTCCCTAGGGGACCCCTTCCCTTTTGGGAATGCACGTGAAAATATTTTTTAAGGGCAGGCAGTGGTCCCAGGGATCACTGCCTGCCCTTAGAAAATGTAACGAAAATGTTTCATTTATTTTTTAAATGCATCCTGTTTTCCTTTAAGGAAAACAGGTTGCATTGGAAAAAAAACTGCTTTATTGAAAAGCAGTCCCAGAAATGGAGGTCCTCTGAGCCCAGCAGGCCACTATCCCTGGGAGGGCCAGCCATTCCCAATGGGGTCACAAGTTGCAAGTGGCTCATTAATATTCATGAGCCTCGCATTTTGTAACTCCATTGGGAATCGCTAACCATTTGCTTTTGCGAATCGCAAATTATGACTCTCAATGTCGCAAAAGCAAATTGTCGTACATCTGGCCCTCAAGGACAATAAAATCGCAAGTTATTGAAAAATTAGAGAACTTGAATTGACTATCTGCATATTTCACAAGCAAAGAATTCCTCTGGCTCAATACCCCTAATCTAAACATGCACATGAAGGTGGATCAATTCGCTTCATTAAATATTAACAACCTAATATTCTCAGTGTATAATCAGGTTAGACTATAGTCACAGATTTACAGCTTTTATCAGACCTGAGGGAGCTTTTCAGATTTACAAAATGGTCATTTGGACTGACACCAGCTAATCGAGCATACGATTTGGTAGCTACAGACATAAGCTGTATTTGGAAATTCAAATCTGCCCAACAACTGAATCAACTGCAACCCAATATTATAATCAGCCAATAAAGAACGATAAATACCTACAGAGCTGGCAGATGGGAGGCCTGTCGTGGTGAGTCGTATTGATGCCGTTACAATGACACTCCTACCTAGAATACACTAAACGATGCAGGCCCACCTATTTTTGCCTTCTGCAGGGATACTTCATAAGCTACAGAAATGTATAGTGGGCTTTGTTTGGAGGGAAATGATCATGGCTGGCCAAGAGACAGGCATATCTATCTCCAAAGGAGGGAGGGCTGGGAATCCCACACCTGCTTCGCGAATACACGGCAGAGAAACTCTGCTATATGGTGGAATGGCATTGATTTTAATCAGAGCAACACTGGTGTTTTGTGGACCAGTCAGATGCAGGCATATATATATATTTGGAAGATCCCATAGCGTCTTAGATGGCAGACCCTGGGGAGTATATGTTTCCCCAGGGCTTAGAGCAACAGGAGAGATGTGGGACACAGGGACAGCCTCTACAGACCTCATGACCTGGCCTTCCCCCATTACGTCTATAGAGGCAACCCGGGGTTCACCCAGTGAAATGAAGATAAATTCAAGGATATTAAGGTAAATCCTTTATTCAGTCGAAGAGCACAGTACATGTAATCCAGCAAGATCAGCATCAAGGAATAACTGTCATTTACAAAGGATGCTCATCAAGGTGACATGTATAACATTCTACATTCAGCAATGACATAACTAGAATGTGTAAGATTAAAGGAACAGTACAATAAGTAAGCAACACAACACATCCCCCTTTCTAATAATAAAATAAAAATTAGAGAAAGAAAACAAAGGAATAACATACATAAAGCAGATCTAAATTTCTACAATATATATATCAATAAAAACCAAAAAACTGCTATCTATTATCTATGATGTAATCCTTAAGCCACAGGGGAACCACCCTCTTTCTTGAGGAATGGCGGAACAAAGATGAATCCTCGCCTGTAACAACAGAACTTCCTTCCATAGGAATGACAACTGAATCTTCAGAGATACTGTTAGAAGCCTCTAAATTGTCACTTTCAGAAACAACCACACTAGAACTAGGAATCTCACTCGAACTAGAACTGCTATCCACTCCAGGACTGTCATCCAATTTATTATTACCATTAGAATTATCAACATCCAAATCTTCTGGTTTCTAAGGAGTGCTAGAATTATCAGATCTAGAAAAACAACTTGGATTACACCTTGCAACCCTACTTAAATTCCAAACTTTTCCATTGCTAAGTTTAACAGAATTCTTTAAAACTTCTACCACTTGAAAGGGTTCAGAGAAAGTAGACTCGCTTTTCTGCACTTTAAAAGGTTTCTTAATTCTAATCCAATCGCCAACATTTATTTTAACTTCCCTAGATCCATGTTTCAAATCATGATATTTTTTACTTTTGTCATGGACCTGTACCAACCGTGCCTTAACCAAATCCTTAGAATAAGGTTCAACTTCACTTGAAAATAACCAAGTAGGAATAGTTTTAGAACGTGGGTTCCTACCTTTCATTAAGACAAAAGGGGAAACACCAGTAGAGTCATTAATAGTAATACGGTAATTCCAAACCTCTTTCCCAACTTGAGTCGGCCAATCCAATTTATTACCAATTGAAAGCTGAATAGTATTCTTCAACACCCTATTAAAACGTTCAACAACACCATTACCGCCAGGATTATAAAGTGAAGTTGTCCTACGCCTAATACCAAGCTTGCTGAAATATAAAATATTGTAAAGGAACAGTACAATAAGTAAGCAACACAACACCCAGGCACTTGAAGGCAATAACTATGTCCAATGGCAATTAGGCAACTAGAAATGGGCAGGGGAGTTCCACGACAGAGATGGCCTCCAGTGCTTCGAGCAACTGAAGGAGGGCTATGGGATCCAAAAAGAAGAACGCTGGAATTATTTGCAAAGTAGACATTTTTGCAGCGGTGACGGTCCTGCGGCCGCTGTATTACGAGGGTGGCCATTCGGACCACCACTACAACGCCAGGAAACCGCTCCCCTCAGTCAAAGTGAGCACCAGCCAGACATTAACCCCCTTGGAGAAATCGGTAATCACTAAAGCTGACGACCCATCACTGGGTGGTACAGCGTCCCTGATTCGCGTTCGAGCTACGAAAAGTTGGGAAATGGAAATAGACCACACACACTTTCGGGCAATGAGTGGACAGACATTTACGACTGCGTGCATATCTCGGAATTGAGTAACACAGGCAGGGAGACCTTAACTAAAGTCACAATCTATTCGCGTAATACCATGGTCCGCATTCAGCCATGGTCCAATGAAATTACCCAACTGCTGGAGAGGGCGTGGGCAGAGGGAGACGCTAACACAAGTAATGTGAAGATGTCCTATTAGCCTGATACTGGGATGTTCTTCTGACTAGTATTGAAGCAATATTCCCCACACATATCCCGTGGATCCCGAGCCTGCCTTATAAAGTATAATACCCTCTCCGTTTAGATCGAGGCAAAGTGATAACACTACCTCTGTGTACTGCTAAACAAACCGTCACAGAACTATGGGGGAAAGAGGAAGTGCAGGTAAACAGGAAGTGCAGGTAAACAATGCTTGGCTCTCACGCATGTGGGCGCTTCTGGGAATGGAAAATAACTTAGCAGGTTTGATGAGGAGGCCACTGAAAATGTTTGGAATCCCTGCATAACATTTCTGTCCAATGAATTTAGGAAACTTACATGCCCGAAATACTTATAGATACTTCAATTTACACAAACTCCCGAGCAGACTGATAAATGGCTCATCCCTTTAATTTTTTTGAGGGTGGCAGTTCCGGGTAATGGACCTTATTGTTGCTCCCCCGTCACCTTTTAAAGCAGCTTGCAGCACATTGACTATTACTGCCTTTTCACTTGCTGTGAACCGGAGAACGGGGGGAGAAAGTGGGGGTCAGGTGACGTTTAGGTGTTGATTTCTCAAACACCTTACCTGTGAAGTCTCGTGCTCCCCTGGCCAATGAATGCAGGTGGGTGTACGTGTTGCTATTTATCTGTCTGTCAGTTAAACCATGAAATATTGCAATGAATCATAAATAAAATGAATTGTTCCCATGTTTATGTCAAACTACTTCACATTTTAATTATCTTACATTAAAACAATGAATATTACTTAATTAAATTTAAAATTACATTAATTTAGAAAAGAGACAAAATAAGGACACATCCTTAACTATTCTGTATGCACGTGTTCACGTATATAGCTATAAATATATGTGTGTATACATATAAATATAATTATATATGTATTTTTTTACTTGTACATATGTTATTAGAATATTAGAATAATAGAATTTACAACTATTAAAAGATAAACTACCTGCAAAGTAAAAGCCTGAAGTAAAAGATGACCACTTACCTGCCACGGTATGGTATTCTGAGAAGTAATGGTAACACACGACGAAAGAAGTCAACCGTAGAATCCGGGCCTACCCGTACAGCGTCATGCAATCCTTGTAGCAAGAAGGAGCACACGGCCTCTGAGGATACAAACGATGTCATTTCCGCATTTGTTTGATCATCCAAGTTTATATGTACTGACAGGCTAATCCCGACAGAACTCTCTAAGGCATAAGTGCTGACTTGTCTTTCATTTCGAAGATGACAGGAGATCGGTGCAAATCACAAATTGGAGCATATTCTTGATCTCAGAGGCATCTCTCAGAACCGGAGAAGCTTTCTGCACAAACTGAATAGCCCAGTAAAGGGCTTGTTGGGTCTGTCCATCCTAATGTTTTGTATGCAAAGTTAATGTTTTCCTGTTTGACTCGTCGCTCCCCTCGAGCGTGCTTTCTGGCAAACAAAATCTTTCTCAAAAATTGGTTTGTGCGCCTCTGTTGCCCTGGTGCAGCCGTGTGTCTGTGATGTATGTGCTTAAATCACCAAGTCTTTTTTCTCAGTTTCTTTCTTCAGGTGACTAAGTTGGTCCTAAACTCGAATATGGTTAAAAAAATGCAACATATGTTTTTTTGTCATATTTTCAGCTCCAATCAACTTCATTAAATGTGCACAGAACTGATGAAAAACGTGTTAGGAACTTCTGCAATAATCAAAGCAGAGAGATATGCCCGAAGTCAGGAACAGGCACATACCTCACAGAAACGGGGTGCTACCCCCTGCTGATAGTATGCCCCCACAGGGGTTTGGCACTTTGCTCGTTATGCAATTTTTTTTAAAACGCCATTGCAGAAGGTGACCACCTGTAATTCTATGTGAATTTCTTCGTGCTTGTTATTGGTTAGTACATTTATGATATGACTAAGTGAAAGGGAAACCAATGCGAGGGTGGAGAAAAGGCACAAAGGTGTTGAGACAGTAATCAGTGGGTTTGTGGATGAATCTGAAAAAGCAGGAACCAAGGGCTTTATCACCTTACCAACGTGACATCCCTGCTAAGATGTAAACGTCGCTCAGATTTTTCATTTGCCCTTATAATAACTTCAAATGTGGTAGAATTGATACAGGAGTCCATTCCCTTGAAGGTACAAAATAATTTTCACCTTCCCCCATACGAGGCATGAAAAGTCCTTCCTAACCTGGAGCATGTCATGACAGCTTGAACCATACAATCATTCTATACAGAACAAAGCCAACAATGAGCTGGGGCTTGGCTCTGTATGTGTGCCCAGTATACACATAACATTTTATTTCATTCATAGTCTTCGCGGAATTCTTTAGATAGGTATCCTTAAATTTTATAGTAATAAAGAGCTGGGCGCATTGCATAAAGCCAAAGAAATTACCTGGTAGACCCAATAAATGCTCTATGTCTTCATGCAAATCAAAAGAAACACTTTCTTTGCCATTTTGTTTAAAAATATTGCCATAATTTTTCCATACCCTTATATGATGTTTCACTGTGCTGCTTTCAATTGCATTAACTGGAATTTTCATTGATATTTTGCATCACCTTCCATGCACAATGTGATCTTTCCATATTAATCAGCATCATTTAATTTGCAGCTTGTGAATAGGTTCGCAATCAATCAATCAATCAAGCATTTGTAAAGTGCACTATTTACCCGCAATGGTCTCAAGGTGCTAAGGGGGGGTGGTGGGGAGCTGCTACCGTTTGAACAGCTAGGTCTTGAGGAGTCGCCTGAAAGTCAGCAGGTCCTGGGTCTGTCGCAGGTGGATGGGGAGTGTGTTCCAGGTCTTGGCGGTCAGGTGGGAGAAAGATCTGCCGCCTGTGGTCGTTCGGTTGATACGTGGAACAGTGGTGGGGCGAGGTCGGCAGAGTGAAGGTGGCGGCTCGGAGTGTACCTTCCATATGAATGTATAAATAAGTAATCAAACCTCTACAAATATGTAAGACTCTGTCCTAATGAAGACCTGTTTGAAAGAAACTCCGAAATAAAACATTTCATTTTTCTCTTGTTTGATCTGGATAGAAATTCAATGAGGAAAAAAATGTGATACAGATCTTTGATTCACCACTGGGCCTAACTGGTTAAAATTTAACGACAAGAAAGTTTAGGGTCTGTATGTTTGTCGGCTGTCTACAAGATTTAACCCATTCTCTCACTGAACTTTCATTCATAGTAAACTTTATACCTTTTGTCTTTCAATTCAACTGTATGCGTTGATCAGAAAACAAATAAGGGCATGTGCACCAGTTCCACCCACAACTCTTTATGAATGTTTTCAAAGTGCTGAGGATTGCATTCTCATGCAGTCCCTCTGGTCGTATTGTGTTCAAAATGGAAGTCCAGATCTACTCCTCAGGCAGCAAGGCAACAGAGTAGCAGTCCTTGTTGCAGAGAAGCACAGAGCCCTTCTGAATCTTCTTCAGATCCAGTGGTCTGCTAGAGAGTTTGATCTGAGGGTCCATTATTTATACATGGTACCAGCTTTTAAGTAGGCGAAGTATCTAGAGGTTTCTACCCCCAGTGGTTCTTGGAATTTACTGCCTCTCTGCCCTGGCCCCAGCTTGTTTGCAGTCACAAAACACTAATGCCAAACCCTTTGTGAATGCGCTCAGGCAAAGTCTTTCTGATGTGCATGTGTGGTAGGTGACAACTCCACCCGCTATCAAGTCAGAGATGGCCTATCCGGTTAACATCTATTTCCCCATTCCCTCACTGTCTGGGAGCAATACACAAATTCCAACTGCCAGCTAAACCAAGCCAGGTGACCCAGGCTGTAAGCACCAAATAGTTAGGAAATGAAAATCCCAACTTTCTAAAAGAGACATTTTTAGAAGTGTGACTTAAAATCCGACTATACTATGAAAGAGGGCTTGAAATTACAATTCTTTAGACACCAAACTCAACATTCCCATTTGCTCCCAATTGAAAGTTACCACTTTTTAAATGTTATAAGAGAACCTAATGTTATAACATGGGAGAGGTAGGCCTCACAGTTGTGAAAAACGAGTTTAGGAGTTTTTCACTACCAGAATAACTAAAACTTAAAATACGTGTCCAAATTTTAAAATAACTGCACTCTGCGCAATGGGCTCTGTAGGGCCTATCCTAGGGGTGACTTATATGTATTAAAAAGGGAAGTGTGGTTCTGTCAAGAAGCATATCTTATATTCCTAGAAGATGCAGTTTTTTAGGTAAGAGTGGGCCATGATCGCTTGGCACTGCACAAGCTATTGGCTGGTGCTGATAATAAAAAACAGCAGTCAGATTGTCAGAAGCCATAATGGTGGAAAACTGAAAACCATTTCAAAGCAACATTAACTGGATACAAAAAAAGACTCGACGATATAAATAAATATATAACTGAATATAAAGACAGCCTCACCCAAACAAAAGTAGCGCAATTTCAGAAAGACCTGAACAAATTAGCTTTTACTAAAGTTTACCCTCACACTGACCCAGCTTACACACTACCAAATAAGCCTAACTCCTATACGGATAGCTCAGATGACAACTCTTCAAATAGCAGTAATGGCAGCTATAAGCAGAGGCAAAGGTGAGGCACAAGAGGCAGAACCCAGCCTTTTTTTCCAACAACCAATGTGGCCCCGGTACCCAATGCAAGGAGGTGGAGGAATGCATCCCATGCATTACCAACACCCACAGATGCCGGTATTGGGCTGGAATCTTGGCTTTGGACCTACTCCCATGTATGAGCCCAACTCCTACTGCCCACCTTTTTTAGAGAGGGGCCAAAGAGGAAGAGGCAAGAGGAGAGGGCATACACAAGAACAAGACTACCCAGTGGGCAACCACACTCGGAGCAAGGAACAGCAAGTGAGCACGAGTGCACAGGGAGTCTGATTGTCTGATTGTCAATCTCCTGAACCTAACAGTATCAGACGTGGAAACCAAAGTCCTCGAGAAGGGCTTGGGTTTCGTGCCAACTGCTCATTTGGATAAGTTCTGCCTACACTGTGAGTTCTCCAACTTCTTAAAAAAACTGAAGCTCAAAGCTTATTTTGAAGGAAAGGATTCAGATACCCAAGAACCCAGTGCAGGGGACACTACCTTGAGGGTAAAATCATCCTTTACTCCACCTCCATATACTGTGCCAGCGGAAATTACCACCTTTGATCAGGCAGTCTTCAACGAGATTGATAACCTGGCAGAACCAACTTCATTCAAGAACCTGAGTGCCTTGGAATTCCAGGCACTTGAACATCTGAGAAGCAATACCGCTTTAACTATCAAACCTGCAGATAAAGGTGGTGCGGTGGTAATTCAAAATACTACTGATTATGAACACAAATGCCTATGACTGCTGGCTGACACAAAGAACGTTCAACCATTGACTAATGATCCATCTGCAGACCTTAAAATGTGTATCAAAGACTTGGTTTTAGATGCTGAAGAGAATGGTCACATCTCTAAAAACGAAGCAGAGTTTCAGACGGAGGGTGACGGTGTTATACCGTATTTTTATACGCTGCCTAAAATACACAAAAATAAGACATCCCCGTCTGGACGTCCGATTGTTTCAGGCATTGGCTCACTGTTTGAGCCTTTGTCATGCTTCTGCGATCATTTTCTGAAACCACTAGTCCAACAAGCACCAACTTATCTGAGGGACACTAAAAGCCTCCTCAACCTTCTACACATCTTGCAATGTGAGGTGGAACAAACCATACTAGTAACTCTTGACATTGAGAGCCTTTATACGAGCATTCCCCAGGACGTTACCATCAGAGTCCTGGGGGAAGCTCCGGATGCTACTACTTGGGAGTATAATACACCCAAGGAGTTCATCCTGAAGTGCGCCACTTTGGCATTTAAAAGGAACTTTTTTGAATTCAAAGGGACCTTCTTCCTCCAGTCGACTGGGACTTCCATGGGCAGCACTTTTGCCCCTAGTGTGGCTGGGCTTTATGTTCATGACTTTGAATATAAATACATTCAAGATGCCAGAAATCCTTTTATCTCTTCCATAGGACTCTGGAAGAGATTTATTGATGATATTCTAATGATTTGGCAAGGATCTGGGGAGTCACTACAGGACTTCCTACTCTCCATCAACACCCTTGACCTCAATCTCAAATTTACACACACAGCAGACAGACAAGAAGTCATCTTCCTGGACATGGTAATCTCTAAACAGGATGGACATTTCTCCACCAAAACACACTACAAGACAACAGCAAAGAATAATCTTTTGGCATTTACAAGCTTCCACCCAAGGGCCTTGCAGGAGAATCTCCCCTACGGACAATTTTTGCGGCTAGGGAGAAATTGTAGCCATCTGGAAGACTTCTGTAAACAGTCATCTGATCTGACTTTTAAACTCAAGAACCGGGGCTAACTTACCATGGTCCTTAATAAAGGTTACAAAAGCACAAGAAATCAACCAAGAGAAGCGCTTCTTGAGGAGACTCCTAAAGAGCCTACCGCAATTCCTTTGACATCTGTCACTACCTTCAGTACAGCTTCCAACGCCATGAAAAAAACCATCATTAAACATTGGCGTATCATAAATAGTAACAACAGAAAATCAGAGAAACCCCTTTTTTCCTTCAAGAGAGGACGACGTCTCTGGGACACTCTGGTTAATACTCGCCCTAAAGAGATACCTGCCATGGGCCCTCCATCTGTCACTGACGCCTAGGGTCTGCCAAAAGTAACAGGACATTATTACCCCTGTTCAAACTGCAGTATTTGTTACCTTACGTCACATACCAAATCTTTGGATCTTGAACCTAACAAAGTGTGGACATGGTATATCTGATAACTTGCCCGTGTGGTTTGCGGTATGTGGGTATGACCACTCGCAAAGTGAAATTATGCATATGCGAACATCGCAGTAACATCAGATGTGGTCAGGTATTGACTAAACTGAGCGAGCATTTCTTGCAACACAACCACACGACAAATGACTTGAGGTGGACAGTGATTGAACAGGTCACCACGAAAAGAAATGCCCAAAAGATTGTTTGAGGTGGGTGTATCAACTTGGTACATGCCCACACGGATTGAATGACAATATTCCCTGGGCTACTGTACTACATAATTAATCACCTGTCAACTCCTCTGTTTCTCCTGATTTTTGATTGCTGTCTCTGGAATTTGCTATCCATTACAATGGAATGGTCCGAAACGGTGTTTGCTAGTTGCATTGGGCACTGCTGTTTTTTACTATTCATCATGTATGTACTTATATCTCTTTACGATCTTAGTTATAATAAAACAATCTCCAGGAATGATTATGTAACACTATGTGCACCAGCCTATACCTTTTGGCATAGGCAATTACCACTTTGAAGTACAGCGCAGCATTCTCTTCCCAGCAATGATCCATTACCTTGGATCTATTGTTGGTTTGCTGGCTGCATATTTATTCACCTTCATATATATCGTTATTAAGCAATCAGTTGCTCTATTCATTGGGCGATGTTAGTTTTGTATCCCACACACCGCATCGCCCCTCCACCTTGTAACGATCAGTAGCGTTTCACCTTGAGTTGTCGTTACTATGACAACCCTTGTTTCCTTTTTTCTTTCGTTGTCTGCGATTGGGGATCACAGCGTCAAAGGAAACATTGACGTCTGTGATTGGTTCCCCCTGGTCGCGTCGTCAACACAGTGTGTTGACGCTAACAACTATCCTATTTTCACGCTTGTTTTCCGCCTCATCGTAGGCGGCGGTCGCAGGAGATTGGTCCCTGCAATTCACACCCCCCTCGTCACACAGACGTGCAGTCCTGTGTTCGTGTTCGTTAACGCTGGTGATTTGTATCTTGAATTTATAAATACCGACCGGTCCACACTAGGACTTTTGTCGGGGTCTGGATATGAGAGGGAGCACGCAGGTTCCAAGCGGATGCCTAGTGTTAAGGGCGTGAGTACTACAATCAGCAGCTAAGTACCAGCCTGTGTCACTTTTTGTTTGTACTACTTATCCTTTCCTTCTATCATGTTTCCTAGGGTGTGTCGAATCGATACCACCCCCTCCTGTGACCCATGGTGCATTGATTATTTGTACCCTTTGTAAGAACCAAACTTTGTTCTTTTTTAGTCCGTCTTTTGCCAGGCCGCACTAATTATTTTGTCTGACCGTTTGTTTGTTTTCCACAGTCCACAGGCTATGCAGTAATGTTATATGGCATTGAGACACTGTTTTGCCCGTTAGCCTTATTTATACCAGCACGCCACATAGACTAGACAGGGGACGGCTGTCCCTTGTCTTTTTCACAAGGATTCTGATGATAGTCCTGTATGCGCACAAGTTCACTATTAGTGGCACTTGTGACCTTGATACTGCTAACAGTGCACTTTGAAGAGCACACCAGCATGATTAAATTAATTATGACAACTTCTATGAGCATATTAACATAATCCTTTTGTCTTTCTTTGTTCTTTATGTTTGCTTGTCATGTCGTGTTTGTTTCTAACCAGAATAAACTCAGTTCCGTTCTACTTTTGAAGGAATCCACACTTAGTGTTTTTTTTTTACTTTTTAACACTAGTAACCCCTGGTCAGGGTGGGCCTTAGCGCAGCCATACCGCCGGGGTTCACCACTACACTTTTTTGGTCCTGATGAAAGCCTGACTAAATGCTCATACAGAGGCAGAAACATGTTGATCACACTTTTGGGATAAAATTGAACTTTTAATTTAGTTCTTTATCCTACACTTCAGTTTTCAGTCAAGTCTGATTGGCAAAACTAATGAAACGATTTTTTGACACAATCTGGACATTTCTAACTCAATAATTCACCTTTCACCAATCACTGTAACCAGCTCCGCAGTAAACTGGTGTTGCAGCACACTAGGGTGGCATTCGGCCACTCCTGGTGGGGCCCGATGATGAAGCATGTCACCAACTAGGTTGGTGAGTGAGGGCCTTCTAAAAAACCTAAATTGGTTCTCTTCACGGGAAATAATCACTGTGATTTGCAATACATGCTTGCTCTTCTTCCATTTCGTAATGATACTCCTTTGTTCATTTTTTGAAGAAGCTTATCTTGCCATATCCAAATGGCAGTTTAAATCTGCACACGCAGGCTGCAATGGCAGGCCTGAGACATGTTTAAAGGGCTACTTAAGTGGGTGGCATAATAAGTTTGTGGTTCGCACAATAAGTAGCATTTAATTTACAGACCCTGTGTTCAGGTGGTACCACTTTTCTGCGGACTTACAAGTAAATTAAATAGGGCAATCGGGGATAAGCCAATTTTACCATGTTTGACAGAGGGATCACAAGCATATTAGCGCTGGTTAGCAGTGGTACAGTGTGCAGAGTCCTAAGGCCAGCAAAAAAAAGAAGTCAGCACAAACAGTAGGATTAAAGGCAAGAAAGCTGGGGCAAACCATTGGAAGGATGCAGGGTCCAACAGGGAGATTTTAGAAGAAAAGAAAGCAACAAACATGTCTACTTTCCTTTGCCTTCAGAAAGAAAAGGCTAAGGCAACTTGAAAATAAAACAGACAATCGGAGTCAGAATTGTGACGGTTTTCCCACAAACATTCCCTTGTTATGGCACAAGGATTTACTGATTATTCATAGATGAAGGGGCAGACCAATGTGCTAGGTTTCTTTGTGATTCAATATCATTCTAAAGTATGCCCACAGATTCATGGCTACACATATTCAATTAAAAACACCAGAAGCTCAAGTCTTATTGATCAAATGCCTGAATCTTAATTCTCAATCACCTCGCCTTCTGCTAATAAAATGCTATATCAATCCAGCACAGACCATCATGAAAGATTCTATGGATGCCCTGACAAGCTCAGTGAATGACCTCCTAACCAAATACAAATCTCATCAGGTAATCATAGCGGGGGATTTCAATCTGAGGGACTTAGATAAAATGAAATCTACTCCCAAGGGCAGGGGTCGGGCAGAACCCCTCTTCAATCTTTACAACAACCACAAGTTATGCTGAACTCACTCACTTATAGAAGCATGTTCCATATTCTGGTGCCCAAAACCTACTTTCTGGAATGTCTCAACAATCGACTATACTTTAGTCAGTGAAACCATCGCAGCCAGATGACAGTCTTCAAAGCCGAAGATAGAGCCGAAAGTGATCACAGGCCCCTGAGGGCCATGATTCAACTGGGAGTTCCGACATTAACCACCTTTCATCCAATAGTAGAAACAAGAGGAGAAGAAATGCATATGGTGCTCCAAAGGATAAAAGGGTCCCCAAAAATTGGAGACAAGTTGCGAGCATGGCTGGAAGTTAAGCAGAAAGGCACATCTCTAACAATCCAAGAATTATCTGCAAAAGACTCAGAGAATATTGTAGGGGATCTCCAATTAAATCTGGGAAATGTACAACAACAGTGTTTCGAGCATCAAGCCTCCGTCGACTTTTGGAATTGCAGGCCCCTCGAAGGACATACCCAAATGCAAATGTGCCCTACCAAAAGTCTTAGGAGCCAAGGAAAGAGAGGGCAGAACTACTGAGGGCCTTTCCATCACAGCTTTGGGGTCAGCTTACAAAAAGAAAGTTTGGGAGCTCAAAAGGGAACACATGGTAAAGGAATGGCTCAAAGTATTCTTCCGGCTGAATGAAATAACCACTCTGGGCTGTGGAGGTACATTAATCAGCTGAGCAATCAAGTAGTGACAGTGAGAATGGGGTTGCGGTGTATGACTGGACAAACCATGTAAAACAACTATAATCAAATGTCTCTTTTGACCGAGGCACAACATAAGAGATTAACCCGGGAGCTGAGCATTGCAGGTCAAATAACGCAAAACAACAGCACTCTACCATCCCTAGAGTCTCCCATTGTTTTGCTGCTTCATCGATTACAGCACAGCTTTTGATAAAGTGGACCACAAAAGGGTATGGCGGAAACACAACAATTGGGGAATTCCGCCCAAACTATTAAAAGTAATGTCATCACTATATGAAGACACCGTGGTCCGGGTCAAAACAAGCCCTAACACAGTGACCTCTAAAATTCATACAAACAAATGGCTGAAACAGGGCTGTGTGTTGGCCCCCCTCCTGTTTAACCTTTACACCGCAGACCTGGGAGCCGCTCTGCAAGGCGCCAGCCTAGTATCACCAAGGCTGGGCAGTTCAAGGCTGCAGTCATTACAATACTCAGATGATACACTGATAATGGACCACACCAGAGTGGGCCTTCAGAGAGCCCGGCATGCGCTGGATCATTTTAACCAAGACAACCATCTACTGGCTAATCAGTGGAAGACCAAAATAGTGGTGTTCCGGAAACACCAGTACAAAAGGCAAGCTAACTGGCTCCTGGGAAAACTGCAAATTGGCACAGTAACAGCTGACAATTACCTGGGGTTCTGGCTCTCAGAAAGGGCCAACCCAAATACTCATCGGAAAACATCTAAACCCCAAGGCTAACAACGTCATTCATTTATTAAGACAACTGAGCCACCATCTGCTAAGTCCATCAGCCGAGCTGATACTGACCATCTTAAAAGCAAAATTGCTACCTGCCATCAGTTATGGTCATCTGGTTTTCCCTGGAGCAGTGGACGCATTCCTAAATGCAATCCAAGCCAAAGCATAGAAATCAGTGTTGCTCAGCCCGCGGTCAGCAAGGAAATCAAGGTTGAGACTGAAGCTTGGCCTCGGGAGGACGGAATTGACATGCCAGGGGGACTTGATAAAGCTATAGCTCAGGACCTTGAGGGCACCAGCAGAATCACTTAGATATCAGCTGAGGTCTGTTTTTGAGGAGGCAGGCTCAGACGGGCCTGCCAGCCTTGGCCAGGCCATAACCACCCTGAGGATTGAGGCAGTGAGCTTACAACTACCTGAAATTCCTCTTCGTATGGAAGAAAGCGGTGATCAAGCAGGTTCTGGAAACAACATTTGCTCAAGACATAGAAGCCCTTCACCCTAGCTCGATCACAGAGCCATTGGATAAATCATACATTCTGGGAAAAGCTCAACTCTATCTACGTGAGGCACTGACTTACAAGTCACATGGAAAACTCTCTACATGAGACTCACCATGCTACCCATCACTGATCTCAACCCAGCATGGGCAGGCAAGGGGGAAAACACAGAGGGTATGCTATGTTCCTTTTACAGAGAATCCTGGCTGCACCTGCTGTAATGTTGCCCCAAACTGTAGAATGAACGTTGTTGCTTTCGTCGCCTGATACTAATCGCAAAGGGGGTAAGGACTTCCAGAGAGGCTTTGGCCCTATGCTTCACCGAATCAACAACGAGAAATCTAGTATGACTGGAAAAGTTCACGCACTTCATCAGGCTCACCGTAAATAAGGTGTTACAAGGTATTGCAAATTCTGTGACAGGTCAATGAGAACTTCACATTGCTGGCATGCCACATTTTACAATACGTTGAAGGATGTAGGCTGGTGCCTGCCAGGCATTAAGGGAGTCCATCCTTCTTAGTTAAAGGTCAACTCACCAAACCAGATTTTAAAGTCTTAGTTTTTATTTGTTTTTTAACATGCAATTACAAGTAACTCTGTGAATTTGTACACCTGAGGTAAGGGCCAAATGTGGATCATAAGTACAAAGATATTGAAGGGGAGGGGAGGGAGTAGGGGGTAGTGGGGAGCTGTTTTAACAATGTTTTTTTTTACGGTTATGATTTTACCTAATCGAACAGTTAATAAATTCCTTCATTTATTCACACTCAAAATGTCATTCGGTAAGGTTAAATGGTTTAGTCATTAGTATATTTCAGCTAGCACAAATGATTGAAAGTCAGCCTCTGTCTTAATTAATTCTGTTTTTATCTCATTTACATTTTCACTGTTTTAGAACTGTTGGAGTTGAAGACTTGGTGCCAAGAGATAACTTTGCATTATCTTTTTAGATAAACTGAGTTCTAAATGTTCCTTCTCAATCTCTACTGGTATTTCCTGATTCTTCCATCCCCACAACAGTTGCATACTAGACGCAAGAGTGAACAGTTTGTCAAAATGTGTATTTTTCTAAAAAATGTTGAGGTTGATAAATCTGTTCTTAGATTAGATGAGGCTTTGGAACAGTATAGTGGGGCAATTATGTAAAAATAGTGTTGGTGTCTCATAATTCTACAAAGCTCTGTATAAGCCAGTAATATTCTAAATCATTTTGTTTTGGTGAAGATTGTAAGTTAAAGTCAAATCAGTTCCAACTCAGGTATGTAAACACAGATGTGTATGCTGTCTGACCACAGGAGGCTTTTTTGGGGGAAAATGTTGTCAGTCTTTCAGAATAGTAGTCAGGGGCTATCTTTAATTATTGAAAATTTTGACAACAGAGCTTTGTGGCAGGAGGGTGGCCTGAATTGTAACTCTTCCACTTCCCATCCTGAGTACTGTACTACAGATTCAGCATGTAGTCATTTTGTTGCTTTGCTTTATAGTAGATTGATATTTCAGTGTACAACATTTCCTACAAGAATTATGTAGCTAATTTTATGATAACGATATGCCTATCCCTAATTTGATTACATTTTAGATGCTTCAAAGTGAACACAAGCTGCGGGTTCCGACAATGTTCTATCAATAATTCTAAACATTAATATGGATTGCTGGGTGGGATTTTCCACCTCCATATTAGGGTGGTTTGTCAGCTCTGGTTCCATGCTTTCTTCCTGGCATTGAGCTACAATTAAACCTATTTTTAAGAAAGTGATTCCATTGATCATTCTAATTGCATGCTCATTTCTTTTTTAGATGTGATATCTAATGTTTTTGAAAAAGATATTTTGATGATACTGAACTCTTTGATATCAGAGAAGAGCTCGACACCCCCATGCCCACCCTCTAAGAGCGGAGAGGAATTTGTAAAGATTATTTATTCAGCAGCTGACCAGTGTTATGCCCTCTGGGCTCCGGCTGGGACAGACATTGCCACTGTATGACATGTATGTTATCTCTCTGTTGATTTTCACTCTGCCTTTGATTTGGTAGACTGGTCGACACTATGACCACATTTCAAAGGTGCACTATTCCCCAAAGTTTACTTTCTTCATTATACCTCTTGCACGCTGGAAACAGACTACAAGTAGAGGGTGATGCCGGTGGCAGATTAACTGCCCTTATACTAGTTCTAAATGGTCTAAAAGGGCCGGAACTTATTTCCTGCCCTTTATATCTTATATTTGACTATCCCGCCTTGTGAATTTCAAGAATGTCATTCTTTTGCACCGTAAATTACAGAGCACTGAGCGGAATACCTGTTATGGGTTTTTGCCTGTTTGAAGAATGAGAGATGCTATCCCATAGCCCTTGTTCCTCACTTGTGTGTTAAATGATGAGACCATGGTGTATACAGGAAAGAATTGCAGTTCAGAAGGAAAAGGTCACCAGGCATAAAAAAAAAACTCCAATGCCAGATTACAGGTAGATGGTAACAAGTCAAAGAATTAGGACTATTCTAGAGCCTGGAATACATGGACTTCATTCTTGGATCAGAAGTGTTCTCATTGGAATTGGGCAGTGGCCTAACATTAGCCACTGCGGCCCACACAGAGGGGGGGGGCTGAGCTCCAAGGGGACCCCTATGGCACTGTGCATGGGTGGCAGGCCCCTGGACTGAGAGCTCCTGACTGGGTCTGGAGCGTGGAGGGGCATCCATGTACTTTGGAGAGTAGGGGGCGCTCAAGTTTCATTACGCTACTCAAATGGCATGAAGACCGGAACCGCTACAGATGCTAAGTAACACCGGATATCAAATGAGGAGAATGAGGGGTGCTGGGACCATCAAAGAAAAGTCTTCTACTGTGGTGCAGTGCAAGGACTTGCAATTCTTAGCTCCTTTATGTAGTTGCTAAAAGGAAGTGGAAAGAAAGGAGGTGAAGCCATATTTGAATAGCAAACCACAATAACAAATAATAATTTCGGGCATCCTAGGTTGGACTGGAATCTTCTAGAAGGTCCTGGTCAGAATATTTCTACATATCATTAATATTTTGTTAGCCATTTCATTAGGCAACAGGGCACTTCTCATCCTGCTGTGCTGCTGAGCAAACAAGAAATGCCAGCCATCAATGCCTTACCCAGAGGACTTTGTATTCATTAAGAAGCCTTTCAACGTCCTCTGGGAAATCCCAGGCGCCCAGCCGGGGAATATATCTGTGACATCAAGGCGGCTACTTGAAGAAGACCTGCATTAGCAAGGAATAGGAAAAACGTATGCCCTGCGGAGGAAACCGCGATGGTACTAAGATTGGCAACAACTCTCCATGCGGTAGAAACTACTTTCCAATCCAAATCCTGGCTTTACGGCATGACACTCAAATGTAAATTACCTGTTTTGAAAGGTATTAGAAGTTAAACGAATTGGAAAATAAATGTTGAGAAAATAAAGGATTAGTATTCTGTTGGGGGAACATTGTTGGCACAAACTGGTTCCTATTGAGGTCCCATATGTTTGGTATCTGGGATTACACTATAATTAACATTTTCCTGGGTAGATCGCTTAAAAGTAAAGCACTTTGTATAATTTGTTCACTATTATGCTTTAACAGATACGTTATAGCATTACTTAAGTGTAAGTAACATAGAGTAAATCACTAGCAGAACGTTATGCACTGTTAAGATTCAAAAGAGATCATGAAAGCATTACTACCTCTCCTTTTTACAGGGCAAGATTCTACTCCAGGCACTTTATGGATTGAAAATGTTGATATTTTAAGTTGTATACGATATTTAGGATTTTTATGTTCACTTAAATTTACATCTTCTGAGACAAACTACTGAACACTGCTCTGTCATTAGCTCTCTAGATCTATGACAATGCCCCTGGGTGGATACCAAAACTGTTTGTTCTTACCGCAGAGCCCGGGCAACCTTGGCCGATGCCCTGTGGAGCTGTCCTATGCCGCTATAGAGGAGTTGGGCTCTGGTTACCCCCTTGTCCGTCACCTACACAGTCATCTGACATTGTTTTCCTTTCCTCCCCCTCCTCCTCCCTCTGTGGTTCTTTGATTTAACTGATGCAACTATGTTACCTGTAACTCGCTGATCCTAATGTGATTCTTTGAATCAACTGATGTAACTATGTAACCTGTAACTCGCTCATCCTAATGTAAACCGCTCTGATACCTCCGGGTCTAGCAGTCGCTATATAAAACTTTGCAAACGAACAAACAATTTCAGCCATATGTTGGAAATCACTTCAAGAAGGCGAGGATGAATTTTCCAGGATGTAAGATCCAAAGTGTCCATAATCCTTCATGTAACTAGGTTACCACCATGGAGAACACATTTCTAGGTTACCATGGCACTGCAGCAAAGGCAGCTCCAGATGCCAAACACCTCCCCCTTTTCATAAAACAAAATAAGATACCTAAAAGAGAAAAAAAGAAAGAAAATACGAAACAAAAATTGATGCATAACATTATAAATTTACTGCACAAGATCCTTCAAAAAGTTTGGCCTCTTGACCACTCTAGAGGACGAATGAGGGTGTAACACTGGAATAGGATTAACATTATCCTTCACAGCTGGTCAGAGCAACACACAAGCCCTTTGTAAAGAACTACTACCGAAGTTCCAAATGTGATGGTCTTGAGTCTTAACAGCATTCTTAAAGACTTTATTCAAACTCAATGGGTTTTGAAATATTTGCACTAAAACCAGGTTGCCTGATGACCACCAAGTCACCAACAGCAACCAGTGTCCTTTTTCTGGAGTCAAAGTAGGATTTCCTAGCTAGAGTTTTCCCAATTTCTCTATTACGCCACTCAGAGCATATATTCTCATTAGTTAACTCAGTTGTGGACTCCTCCTAATTCCTTATCCAAGATGGCTCCACAGAAGTGCAAGAAGATCTTCCTCTAAAAAGAACAAAGGGAGACATCCCAGAAGTACTATGAGGAGTCAACCTATACATCTCCAATTTCTTCAAAACTTCCTTCTTCCAATTTTTGGCTAAAGCAATAACCTCTTTCAAAACTCTGTTAAACCCCTGTACCATGCCGTTAGTTTCCGGATAATAGAGAGAACACTTCTTGTGTTTGATTCCCCGATTCTCTAAGAAAGTTTCCATCTCCTGTGAAACAAGTTGAATGCCATTATCTGTTAGAATGGTGTCTGGATAACCCTCCCTGGCCATGAGATTTTCCAAAAACACAATCAAATTTTTAGTCTCAATTCCACTTGTGAAACAAATTTCAGGCCATCTTGAGAACATGTCAATGAACACCAAGCTAAAAAGTTGATGCCCTTCAGAATGAGCAGTACCAAGGATATCCAAGGCTATTTCTTTCCATGGTCCACGAGGCAAATCCCTGACTACCGTAGCTTGTACTCTCACAACATTAGAATTTTCACACAAAGAACATGCCAAGCAGTCCCTAATCATCCTTTCTACTTGCAAATCCATGCCGGGCCACCAATAAGAGGAGTAAAGTCTCTCTTTGGTTTTGGACATCCCCAAATGAGAGCTATGTGCCAAATCGATCAACTTCCTGCGAAGTTTAAAATGAGGAACCAATCTTGTCCCACGAACTAATAGATCATTAGAAACACCCAATTCATCTTCACACACCAAAACTTAGCAGCTTCCTCGGAGGCCTGTTTTCTCGAATGCCACCCTCTATTGATAAGAACTTGGATTTCCGAAAGTACAGGATCAAAGGATAATTTATCTTACCACTGATCTTCAGAAACAATCACATCATCGATCACACAAACATGAACATCACTGTCTTCAAAATCTTCATCAGTCACGCTCTCATCAACTTTCTCAACTAGTCTTGACAATGTGTCCGCTGTACCATTTTTGACACCTGTAATGTACTTTATATCAGTCTCATATTCTTGCAAGGCAATAATTCATTTTGTTATCCTGCTCGAAACAAGATCTATGCCCTTCTTTGTGAATATCTCACAGACAGGCTTTTCTATTTTAACTAGAAACGTGGTTCCCCAGAGAAACCTTTTGAGTTTCCTGATTTCCCAAAACACCACCAAAGCCTCTTGCTCAATAACAGAATAACGTGACTCAGCATCCTTCAGCCCTCGGGGTACAAACATAATGGTATTCATGCCTCCTTCACCTTCTTGTTGAAGGACAGCTCCTAAGCCCTTAATACTAGCATCAGTTTTGATGATGGATATTTTCAATGAGTCAAAACGTTTACATTTAGCTGCACCATTGAGTTTTTCTTTTAGAACAACACATTTCTCACAGGCATCATTCCAGTTAAACTCAACTCCTTTCCTCAAAAGCAACCTCATGTTGGAACTGAGTTCTGCAAAGTTCTCAACAAATTTTGTCGTAGTATTCAATCATACCAAAATATGTCATGAGTTATTCTCTACAAGTAGGAGCACACATAGGGGGATGGTATCATCTAGATTGGATTTAGGCATGTTTCCCTCACAAGAGATAGTGTGACCCAAGTAGGTAATGTTGGTGGTTCCAAAGTGACATTTTTCAGATGTTATGGTGAGATTGGCATTGTCAAATTACCAAGACGATACTTATGCTCTTCTTCTTCCTTCCCGAACACAAGAATATCATCTTGGTAAACACAGACCCCTTCACAACCACTGCGAGTTTTTTCCATGGCACGTTGGAAAACTGACGGCACAGATACTAAGCCAAAAGGTATCCTTACAAATCTGAAAGTGCCAAACGGAGTGATAAAGGCTGTGTAATCGCTTGATGACTCTGCCAATTCAATCTGATAGTAAGCTGAGACTAAGTCAATGGTGCTAAAAACTTTGGCACCCCCCAGCAATTCTAACAATTCAGATATGTTAGAAGGGAATATCGATCTACAACAATAGACTTATTCAATTGTCTTAAGTCTACACATAGACGAAGACTTCCATTGGCCTTACGAGCTGCGACCACCGGAGCCAACCATTCAGTTCCTTCCACTTCTTCAATAATGCCACCTTGTTTGAGTTTTTCTAATTCTCTTTTCATTTCTTCTTTGACAGCCAAAGGTACATTCCTTACTTTGCAACTTGAGGGTTGAGAACCAACACACAAGCGTATTTCATGCTTAACTCCTTTGAGACATCCAAGCTCTTCCCTGAGCACATTGGGAAATCTCTGTTTCAATCGAGTTCCAACGCCACTACTAAGATTTTCTTTAATCATATTGACTCTATCCTTTAGTTTAATAGGTGAAGAGCTACTCGGGTCAAGCATAAGGCCTAAATCGCCTTGGTGGAACCAACTCGTAATACTGTTACCTTTTTCTGATACATAAACTTTCCCAGAGGAGTAACACTGTTCATATTCAATAACACATATGAAATAACCTCGTAGAGGTATTGGTTCTCCACAATAGGCTAAGGGGTGTATGTCCGGCTTAAGTAAAGATGTCTTGCAAGCCAGTTTATTTTGGAAGAATACCTTGGAAATTATAGTGATCTTTGCTCCTGAATCAAAGAGAACCTTGGTGAATTTACCATCAACTAAAATGGTATCCAAAGGACATGATTTGTTCTTAACATCAATGTCAACTTGAACAACTATAGCCCACACACATAATCTTCTTCAGCATCTTCTGCTTCAACACTCTGTACATTAGTGGAAGTCAACTTAGTTTTACAAATGATAGCGAGATTACCTCTTTTTTACATTTGGGACACACTACTTTCAAAGCCGGACACTTTTTATCATTTGCCGAATGCCCAGGCATGTCACATCTATAACACTTACAGAACATAGTCTTACAGAACAACTATTTAATACGACCCAAATAGCGTCGAGAAATCTGCCCTTAGTTTAGAAGATTCTTTGTACACCTGTCTTAAGTTGTAGAAAGAAGCACCTGCAGTATTTAGAATATAAGGAAATCAGTAACTTTCACGATTCCTACCTTCATAGATTGAGAAACGTTTTTTCATCTAGATAAGCTAATTTATCCACGTGATCTACTGATACAAGATTCTTTAGTATGATTATGAACAAGATGCTTGTCAAAAATTAGATTTTTTTATGAAATCAAAGTTTGATTTTACTTGTGTATTAATTGACAGTTCTCACTTTCTGTCACATATGAAAATGTATAAAAAGAAAACCATCTTCTAAAAGTCATAGTGTACTCTCAGGAGGATATGCAGCTTATTGTTTCTTTCTGTCAAACAAATGTGTGTGCTGAGCTTCCCAAATAATACAAAATAAGATACAGCAGAACCTCATCTGATGGGACTATAAATTATGCACCAGATTGGGTATATCATTTGAAATAGAATGAGCAGCAAAGATACAATCTGGACAGTGAGATAGACCCACATGCAAGAATTAAGACTGTCAGCACATTAAAGTGGTCATCCAGTGTAGAGAAAAAGCTGATGTCTTTAAACAGTCATATATCGCATTCAGTAACAAACAAAAAGCTTTTAAAAAATGTTCTTTGTCTGATAATGTCTGCTTGCATTTCGAGGCCTATTGCGCCACCATTCACAGATCCCCTTTAAGGTATGTCTGTTGGTAATTTGGGGCATGTTTGGTTGGTACCAGCACCTTTTTTTCTCAATTTCTCAATCAATTTTATTGTTAAATCTATGTTACTGAGGCTTACAAAGGAAACAATAATAAAACAGCCATATGGAACCACAGCTGAACTGTTAAATACCACTTCTCAATTAGTAAACACTCTGCACCAGAACATCTTTCCATCTTATTACCATAAGGGAATGTACAGTGAGAGATGAGGAAATGCAAGCATTATCTGAAAAATTAATATACAAACTCAAGATCCACTCACCACATTGTAGCAAATATGAAACCTATTTCTCCGAAAGCTTATCCAAGAGCCCCCCATTTGACCGATAATGTCTCACCAAACCTAAAACAATCCTCAAAAGGGACCATATGAATACCACAAAACAGACTCTGGAATCCTACTGACCCACAAGAGTTGTATACAAATGATGGATGTATGGCAAGGTAGACTTATTGGTAGTACTGTAACATGACACATGTTCTTAGAGAAACCCAAAGGTGATTATTCCCTCAATATATTGTTCTTATCAATCTTCCATAGGTAATATACACTGAACTGTCAGGATTGATCTCCCTGATTATTCTGCTTAATTAATTAATAACCCGTCTGCTCAGCAGTATGCGCATTTCTCTAAAAAGTTTCAATTGGCCTCAAGAATTGATTAACTTTTAACATGACAGTTAGGGCAAGATGGGCACTGTAGTTTTTTGCCTAACAGTTTTGCAGAGCATACTGCCCTTATTCACAATTCATTTCTGCTCTCTAGCCAAGCAGCTCCTCTCATATGGAGTTTAGATCAGTATTTGCTGTTGGACGAGGACTTTTGTGCTGCTATTAAGGATAAATTGGTTTTGTTTTATATATTAACCTAGATTCTGCTGGTCTGGGAAGCTTTTAAGGCCACTCTGCCTTTGGAAATCATATAATTAGAAGCCCTGATAAGAAAAAAACAGCTGCAAGTGTTTTATCACAGACAGCATAAACTAAGCAGGCAGATGTCACACTGAATAGCTCACCAAATCATGAACTTTTTCATCAATGAGAAAAGGCTAAACAAAATATGAAGCTTCTTTTGCTGGAAAATGAGTCTGTGAGTTTTAAAGTGGTAGGGCTTCTGGCACCCTGAAACTTAAACTCCTTTAGGACGATGTATTAGTACATCTTCGAAGGATCAATCAGTTGAGGCTCTGTTTGAAACATTGGTAATTTTGCTGAGTTTGGGGGTATAAAATCAACAAATCAAAAACTGAATTCCTATTATTTAACTCCTCATCGGGTTTCTCCTCAGGATATTTGGCTGCTGTCTATAATAACAACTCATCGATAGTTATGAATCTGGTTTTCACAACAGTTAGGTGATCTTTATAAGCTAAATGTCCAGCCACTAACCTCCAAAATTCTATTACTCTTTGACAGCTGGAGTCTTTTGCCTGTCTCCATAGTTGGCACAGCTTAATTGATCAAAATGAAGGTACTGCCGCTAATGGTCTTTCATCTCTCGTCACTCCGGATAGGGATCCTTGAAACGTTCTTCAAATAAATGAAAGGGTTGTTTTTTCATTCCTGCGGAACAAGATGTCCTGCTGTTTTAGCGTTAAAAAGCTTGGCTTGGGTGAAGAAAAATGGGGGCTGGTGGTCCCTAATCTGCATTAATATTATCAACTAATTTTCTTATTCTTAGTTTATTTAAGTTAGAAGTCACTGTGTTTGATCATTTCTTTGGATCAATTTTTTTATATCCAGCTGTCAAACTACAGCCAGTCGGCGACCCCAAATTGCAATGTTATTGAATTTTGATTGTGTATGTTTTGAGGCTTACTAAGCTATGTCCTTTTGCTCTCTAAACCCAATGTACATGCTCAAACAACAGTAGATAGTATACTCCCAGGAATGAGAACTCCAAAGTTGGGAAGTGGTAGGTATGGTCAAAGTAGGTTGCTGGATAACTAATGTCAACTTTGCTACCTGACATTTCTTGGATCAAAAAAATGAAGGTCTGGGAGTGGGCTATCAGGAAAGTTTTTATCAGTCATTTACAGCTGCCTACCTAAGATGAAATGGCCAGATGCCCTATTTTTTTGTAATGGGAGGCTCATGACATCTAGAACCACCTTCTAAGTAGGCTAGGGCAGAATGTTCATTTTTTCCAAATGGAATTTTGGTAATTTCTCATTACTCTTGTAACGTGGAGTTATTGTTAAATTTAAATTCTTCTGCTCTGCCGGCGGATGAAGTGGTTTCTAAAGTTGAGAAGCCACTGCAAACCAATTGGTGCCCATACTCTGCAGTGATTAAACAGTATAATCACTGCATAGTATATACAAATGGCACAGAGTGATATGCAGTGTTTTCTGGAGTATGGTAACCACTGCATACCACTCGGCGGTGGTGCCCTTTTCATACTCTGCAGTGATCTTTAATCACTACAGAGTATGTAGTGCGCCAAGTGTTATTCGACTGCGCTATTTTCTTAGCCCAAAATGCATCCGTGTAGCCATTTTGGGACTCAAAGGCTGATTATGCACCAAGGAAATAGCACCAAATTCCCAATTCTTCCCACTGAACAATTTGCAGTATCTCACTGAATTGTAATGCAATTCTGCAGAATTACATGAATTTCACCTACTCCTAATTTTAAGTGGGCAAAGAAGTGAGCGAGACCATGGACAAAAAGTGATGGGCGCTAAAACAAAAACAGTTCTACCAAAAGAACAGAAGAGTAATGCAAGTGTAACAAAACAGTACTTGGCCGGTGCTCCTGCGAAGGAGAACGGAAATTAAGTTTCGCTGTCTGAACCAGTTGGGTGACAGCCAATACGATCCACACCAGAATGAAACAGTCAGGAGCGGGAGACGGGAGCAAAGTCCTTTATTGACTACAGTAGGTCTTGCAGACAGTGCATGCGCTGTAGGCTCGGCCTAAAAGCAAATGATGTGTGAAGGTCTGCTCCCAAAATAACTCTTAGGATCATACTAAATCTCCAATGATGTACTTTACAGAAAACCTCATAATACAGTGCTTTCTCACAAATCAATTTTAAGAAATTAATAAAATGTGTTATTTTTATGATGTATAATGCACCTGCCACACTGTTTCCATGTCTAACCACTGTAAATAAACAGGTGTTAATAGTATGTAATAAAAGGTAACCATTTTATCTACCTTAGAACGATGTTAGGCTAACACAGCCTTGCTGGGACTCGAACCTGTGACTTGTAGAATGCTGCATGTTTCAGCATCAAGCATTCAACACACTTCACCATCTCGCCAGCTGTAGTTACTTATGTAAAGCTGTAACTCAGCACTAGCACTGCTTCACCCGCTCTCAGCGTTCTACAATACCGCATTTTTGCCAAAGTAGACTCACTCACATTACAGATTCCAACTCCTTCATTGACCTCCCACTCCTCATTTTCCATTACAGCAATACTCTTCAAAAAGGCATGGTGCTGAAGGCTCTACAAGCTATGCAGGCACTGCTGTGGGGTTGCCTGGGGTGAAATGCAATCTCTAGATAATCTAGGTGAGCTGTGACAGCCTACATCATATCTCTATTTGTTCCCACTTTTGAGCACAATCCCCCCTGTCACTTGCCTCCAGATCACCCCTTGCACTCTGTGGGGATGTCACCAAAAGGATATCAGAGAAGGGCTATGGTTCTGAGGGACATGCCCACAATGCAGTAGCTGTATACCTTCTGACAGCCCTCATGGGCAGGCCCTGCTTATAGAACATGTCCTTGTTGTCTTTGAAGGGTTTGAATCACGTATACTTTAATAGCTCCTTCCACTGCAATGTTTGTCCCACAGGTATTTGTTATCGCCCCTTCCAACAAGTTTAAAAAAAAACAAAAAAAGAGGTGAAAATAATTCCCTTCAAGTGATGCATGAATAAGTCTCCTTGAATCATCTTCTACCACTCTCTGGCAAACCTGACTGCAGCTCCATCCACTAATTACTCGGATCTTCACCAAACCATCTAAATGTAAATGTGCACAGCTGAGAAGGAGCATGAGAAGTAGCCACCTCTACTATATTCCACATGTGTATAGGCGGTGTCAATGCTCAATGTGTGTCATTGACCAGGAGCAGCATGATGCTCGTACCAGTGAGTCCATGCTGGTTTCCTGTTGGGAAGGGTATGCCCAGACATTGGTCCTGTGCTCACTACACCACTGGATTCAAGGTAGCCTGGCTGATGAATGGTGATGCCCGGAAACCGGTCCCAGGATGCTTGTTTCCGTTCCAGGGAGGACCTGGCTTGGCGGTTGGAGCTGAACATTTCCCAGAAGGACCAGGGTCAAGACTGATTTGCATATGACTGGGGTATGGTGGTAGATAACCTACAATGTTTGGGCATATTAGGTACCCCCAGGGTCTCCCCTAGGTGTCCCAGGCGTGGGGGGTCAGATATTTATACGGAGGACCCTTATAAAATGAGTTTATATAACCTGGGTTAAGTGAAATTGCACATTTCACTCCTCACATTGTGATAAAGTGCAGCCCAAAATTGACACGGGTGCTAGGAGCACTATGGAGGGAGGATCTGCAATATTTTCACATATTCAGAACCCCTAAAGTCTCCCCTAGGTGTTCCAGGGGTGGGGGTCCTGTAGATATAGGCAGAGTATATACAAAATATGTTTTTATAAGCCCTGGTGCTGGGAAAATGGCCCAAGCCATGTTTCCCATTGCAACCCCCTGCCACATAGGTTAACATGGAAAGAAGGTATTTACTAGATCCTGCTAGGAGAATGATAAAAATAGCATTCAAAGACTTCCCAGAATGGTATTAAATCCAACAATACGACATTGTTAAATTTCTCCTAAAATGTACAGACAAGAAGTTATAAGACTTTCTTGTCTGTAAGCCCAGATTCAGCCTTCAAGTGGTCTGTCCTGATTGGTCAGGATTAAGTGGCTTAGCTAGGCTCCTTTGAAGAGGTGATAACAGGCCCCTGTGGTTAACCAGCTCTGCTGGGAGGGCAGTGTTCTGTCACACAGGAATGCCAGAGCAGGGGGAGGAGTCATAAACAATGGACTTCAAGGGAAGGGGAAGACACCTGTATCATTTAGATCTCTACTCTTTTGACCCCAGCCAGATGCTTAAGGAAGGAAGGAGCAGATGCAAGGAAGAGAGACTATGAAGATTAGTCATCCTAGGGGTGTGTTTAGCCAGCTCTTCTCTCTCTGCTGGAGAATCCGCCATGATGAATTTGGAAGAATTGTGGCACTCTGTGATAAAATAGTGCCACACTCTGTCGGATGTGGTCATACCTTGAGGTGGTGCCCTGCCCCCCCGATTTAACAGGAGTGCCCTCCTGCTTGACGCAGATAGCTTAGAATAGGTATCTGAGAGGGGCAGAGCCTCTCAGATCTGCTGCTTGAAACCTTAGAAAGGGCCTTGCTGAGAGGTTTGATCTGCAATCAGTAAGGCCTGCACTCTGAAGGTTGCTGGAACTACTGACTTGTGCACTACCTTGCTGTAAAATTACTAAAGAGTGGACTCCCTGCAAGCTACAGGTGAACAGAGCTCACCTGGACCATCACCATCAAGAATGCTCAACCTGGAGCACCAGTGGATTTGTAAGGGTTTTGTCCAAATGGATTGTGGTAACTGAAGTCCTCAACTTTCAAGGACCATCTTGGAGCTTCCAGACCCTTTGAGTCACTTTGGGGAACATTAGGAAGAAGTTCCAGAGGTTTGGGAAAGTTTAGAGCAACTTTGGGGAAAAGCTCCATAAGTGGACCGACTCAACCTTCAATTGCGAGCCGGCCGTCCTGCCGTCCAGAGTCATCCCGCTGAAAACCTCCATAGGTCTGACTTCCAGAGTTTGACCGGGAGTAGGCAAAATCCATGGCCGGTGAACCCTCACTGAATCTGGCCTTGTGAAGAGCATCAAGGGACCCCGCAAGGAAAACCTCCATAACGTTACTAAATCTGAATGAAGAAAAGGTGACCGGGAGCAACCGCGAGAGCCAAGCCACCTGCCTTCAACCGCAAGTGGGCCTGGATCCTTAGATGGTCCCTCAGGAATGCTCCAGAGGCCGGACTTTCATAAATTTGACCAGGAGCTTGTTGCAAGGCAACTTGGTGAACCCTCACTAAATTCGGACTGGCTGAGAGCTTCCAGAGACCCCAGGAAGAAAAGCTCCAGAAAAATGTCTAAGTCAGAACATAAAAACTTTGACGAGACCTACCGCAAGGGTAAGCCGTGCAGGGCTCTATCGCGGTCTGCCTGAAACTTTGACTTGGACCCGGTGTATTGCGACCAGATGTCCTGATAAGGCGCTAGAGGTTTCTATATGCTATATAATGCTAAATCTTTAAAAATTCATATCTACGGTTTCCTAAATTAGATTATTGTCATGTTGGTGTCATTTGAAAGATAAACATATTTCCTTTCCTTATAAATTGGTGTTGGATTTTTATTGTGCATTGTGTCTAAATTATTTACTGAACTGGTGTTTTTAAATGCTTTACATACCTGTCTTTGAAGTTAAGCCTGACTGCTCACATCCAAGCTACAAAGGGTTGAGCATGGGAATAATTTTCTAAAGACCTATTCTGAGCCCAATACTCTGTTAGTGGCCTTATTGATGGCGGTATATATACATTTGCCCCAACTAATAATCCACTTTCCAACAAGCAATTTTTAAAAAGTGTTTCTTGAAGATCGGTCAAGCTACTACAGCATACTTAAAAATCCTCGTAGGGATGCTATTTGGGCCAGGAGCTCCCACAGATCTGAAAGAGGCTAAGGAGCGCTTAATTGAAGCCGTAGTAAATAGTAAATGTAACATCTGGCCAGGATGGTAGACTTTGAGCTGAGCCAGAGCCCTCTGAGAATTCTTCAAGAGACGTCTCAAGGGGATGTCGTAAGCAGAGAGTGGCTGCTTATCAACTGCTGTCAACTACAATTAATATGGAACCTTACCTTTATCTTGTCCCTACTTATTGTCATAGATTTTACCATGTAAAATGTTGTTTTAATACAGCTCACTTTCTAGTATTTTATCCCAAACTTGTGTGCAAAGACCAGTCGCGGTCAGCATGTTTTGTGGGTGGGGGGTCATGCGGGGGAGGGGGCTGTGCAGGGAAGAGGGTTGCGCGGGGACAGTAAAAAAAAAGTTCTTACCTTCGCGGCTGGTCCGATCCCGCCTCATCTCTCTGCTTCTCTGCTCCTCACAGGAACACAGGAAGCAGGTAACCTCCCTCCCCACCCCTAAGCTAGTCACAATGTGGGAATGGCAGTGTTATTATTGGTTGGGACGCTGACCACACAGGCGTCTATGGGGAGGCCATTCTTCTCCATATAGGCTGCATGCAGCCTACATGGAGAAAAGGCAGAGTGCGTATGACTGGTTTGTTCGGTCCTGGGGCTGACCAAAAGGTCAGCGCCCTCAGAGTCGGCAAGTCACTCCTCCCCTGCCCTAGAGCAGGACACTCATAAATGGTATTTAGAATACCATTTACGTTTCTGCGAGAAAGCAGTGGGGCGATGAGCCACCGTCCCACATGAAGGAGCCGCCCCTGGCAGAGCCTTAAATTTCACTCCCTGTCCATGTGATTCTGTTTCTTTACCTATTTCCGGTAACCTTTACACAGTTCCAAGGAAAATGTTCCTAGTACCTGTAGTGAAGACTCTTAACATTAGGAAATAGTGACCTGCTCTGCTGTACCTAAAACTCCTGCAAACTTCATGCATGTGTTCCATGGTACATTACGATTTTTCGGCTGCAGTCAGGCTAAGAAACAGAGTTGGTAAATAATGAATTGCAGAGTATGCTTTTGTGGAATCGAATATGGTGAGATTGTAGTTCGAATGTTGTATTATATTTTTTTAATGTTGTATGATTTGTATGGACTCTTTAATCAATTTAAATTTGCTGATGTACGCTTTTGGCTTAAGTTAACCGAATAATGCAATTTCTATTGATTGGTTGAGTAAAGAAAGTTTTTTATTATTTTTCAGGAGTGGCAAATCTCAGTAATTTGAGTTTTGAAGGCAGGGTAGCTGTTTCTGATTAAGCCAAGAGGTTTAGCATGTTGGCAGTACTGGATGTGTGATGGAGAATAATTTTATTTTAGTACGATTTAGATCCGGTTTGAGTTGGCCTTCCATGTTTGGATGATCATGAGACATTCTTGTAGTGAATGCATGGATGTTCTTTATTTAGATGTATAGTATAAGGATAAGCATTTCAAGTATTGTTTTAAGCCATCTGAAACTACTAGAGCTATGAAGTGGTTTCTAACACAATCCTGTGCTTCACAACATTTTAAAATAAAGAAATGAATTGCCATCAGGGGAGAGATTTCTAACTTTTTTATTTGTTTGTTTTCATTCATTTTCTAAAGTGGGAATTTTGCAGCAAAGTGCTTTAGAGCAGTGCACAAGCACTAAAATTATATACTAGAACAATTAAAATGTATGTTAAAGAAGTAACATGCATTATATGTGAGTACATGAATGAATAGATCTCCTGAGAGAATGGAATAACCCTGCAATGAAGAAGGTGGAATAAAGAAAGAAAAATCTTCAAACATTTAGCTAATGTAGAGTAAACTTGTGTTTGTGCCAAAATATGTCGTCCGAAATCGATGGTCACCTATGGAGGAAATAGAGTAATCTTTAAAATTCTTTATAGCAAATGTGTGATTTAAACCAACATTTATTTATGAACGTATTGTACCAGTATCTGAAGAGAAATGTAAGTTCTCAGTCTTCATAGTTTGAAAGTGCATTCACTGTAAATGAGGAGGTATGTCCTACTTCAGCGACTAAGGTCAATTTAATGATAACATTTTCCCTTCACCGGTAGATTTTGCTTCTAAATGCTTCCAATCCTTGTTCTTGCCCTGTGGCCTTATTTCTATGCCTGAGAGATGTCCTGATATTTGTTTTTCCTTAATTAGAAAACACTGCATTGAAATGTGAATTATGGGCCAGCTGGCGCTTGGACTGATGGGAGCAGTTTGGCTTTGTTCACATTCATATATTAATTGTTTTGGCTGCAAATCTATCATTTCTTTCTTTACAGCCGCCTGGAGAAAACCTTGCACTGTTTAATTGTTTTCATGAAACTATTAAAAATGTAATAATACAGTACATGTTTAAACAAAAGTAAAACTAACTCTGGAGAAATGTTAGTGAATGAATTAGATGTCGTGGTTACCCATTCAAAACTCATGAGGACCTTCACGCAGGCATACATCTGTGCTGTATGCATTATGTTTGATTACCATACCCCCAGGTGTACTCAAAGGAAAATTGCAATTTTCCTTATTTAGTAATACATGGTCCTAATTGTACATATTTTTTATCATATTAAATATGTTTCAATGTAAAGAAATGCTTTCTTTTCTGTCCCTATGTTTCCTACTCTTTTTGCACCTTCTATGCTTGCTTAAAGTTTGTTTAACATAAGAAATCCAATGCATTGGTGGGGTCTATTTGATTATCCCAAGAGATAGGCCTTAGCATCTGTTGACCACATTTGAAATGCCATCTTCTATTGTATTTAGATGATAATGCCAATATTGAAATCACCTTTAAGGGAAGAGAAGCCACAAGCGACCCAAATGATTTTGCAATTGGCAGAGCATGATGTACCTGTCACAACCCTGCACACTTTGAACATTAGCAGTGCAGAGGTAGCCTGCCAAGGGCAGAATTTGTATATACAGGGGCGGGGCGAGCAGTAGCACAAAAGGTGTCCTGCTTAACACAGTTTTAGAAACACATTTACCTTTTGTAGATGTAAGTAGGAAGTAGTGGCAAAGAACCAGCAGCAATTGGTGCTGCAAAGCCCTAAATGAAGTTTGGCGCATTCAGCAGTCTACACTTAATCTGTCCCTGCTTAAGAATGTGGATAGTTTGTCCATCTTCATATTTTTTGTGTTCTTAAGTGAAATGTGCACACCATAAATCTGCAGATTATGATTCAATGAGCCTATTTTAAGATTCCATAAAGTGCAGACCATACACTCTGCCCATCCATATTCTTTGAGTCAGGCTTAGCCATTTTCATCACATAAACTACCTTTGAGTGACATTAGTGTGGCTGAAAAAGAGCTAATTACTGAGGACCACGCACCATTTATTAATGCTAGAGGGGAGAAATATAGAGAGGAAGGCCCCGCCCTAATTACTTTCAGGTCCATGAGGAGGGGGAAAACAAAAACTAGCTAACAAACTATACCTCTAAACTGACCTATATTGCTTTTGGCTAGAGATGTAATATAATGAATAATAAAACATTCTCTGCAATGACTTGGCCTATTGCATTTTGTTGTTGGGTTTTGTGGCATGCTAGAACCAAATTAGGGCATGCCAAAAGCAGTATGGTTCAGTTTAGAGGTATTGTTTGTTTGTGACCCTCATGCAAGCCCAGGTGTGAACCAATTTACCAGCTTGAGCAGAAAGAAACGCCAAGTTATGACACATATACATCTCTCATCTTACCATAGATGATGTATGTTGGGCATGTATACCAGCTAACATGGGTGGAGGAGTGTTAGCAATTCACAGTTTCTGGAAACAAGTTCAGCGTTACACTGTTATGTTGAAAATTAAAAATATTTCTGTAGTGACTTACATAAACAAATAGAGAGACAGCAGGTTAAAGAGACTTTCAGAATTAGCAAAGGAGTGTTGGGGTTTTTGCATGGAGCACAAGATAAACACGAGAGCCCTTAACTGAAGCTCTTGGAAACTAAATTAAATTAGCCCTCCAGACGGAGCTCAGCCAGTAAATTACCCTGATGAGGTATGCAAACTGTTTCCAGAGAAGAAACATAGCTTTGGAGTGAGGAGGCATGTTTGTTTTCCTGGTAGGAACAACAGTTGCGGAGTGCCAAGTAAACTGATTTATTTCAAAGGGCCTTCCCTGTCAAAAGGAAATGTTAGGTGACTCCTGAAAAAGGCCCTATCTTTTTTTCTTTCTAGTCAGGCAGGCACCAAACCCATTGTAGGAGGAGATGCTCCCAGAGCTGGTTCGAAATGACCAAGGAGAAGGGTACTGCTCAATACCTAGTCGCACCTATGGATGAGCGCATGGGCTCTGCACAAAGGGTTTATCCATCTTAGATTTTGACTGTGGTGCACAGTACAGGAGAATTTAGTAGCAGCCTGGAGTTCTTGACAAATAAATGATTACAGTGATTGGAAGCTGATGCCATGAGCATTCATGAAATTCAGAGGAGAATGGATCCGTTAGAAGTAGATTTGTTTGCATCCTGATTGACAAACCAATTGATAAGGTATGTGGCTGGAGGCATCACCCAGGGACTGTGGCAGTGGAAGCATTCAGTCTCAATTGACAGGACGCGAAGGGTTATGCGTTCCCTCCATTTTCAATGATGCAGAGAGTTTTGATGCAGGTGAGGAGACAGAAATGCAAGTTGGTGTTAGTGACAACCTTTTGGGTGATGCAAGCTTGATTTACATCACAGATGGAATTAGCAGTAGACTATACCCTATCCATAGAGTTTTTCAAAAGTCTTTTGCAGAGTGTAGACGGAAATGAGCCCCCTGTGGTAGAGTCAGTAGTGCTCAGCCTTCTAGTTTGTAACATTTCAGGAGATCAAAAAGATTCCCACTGTTATCAGGAGAAGCTTGCGAATTTTTGCATGAGTCATGGGCACCAGGAACAAGGAAAAGATATTCCAGTGCATTGAACATTTGGGGACGTTGGTGCATGGAAAGGGGTTTGGATCTAACTGAGGCAGATGAGACTGATTGCAATTTGTTGGGCCGAATTGTATGAGTTATGGAAATAAATTGTTATAGGTCCGTGATAACAGCTGGCCATTCTTGTGTAGACTGGTTATCCATAGGAAGAAGTCCATTGGTGTGTAGAGAGATAAAGGGAAGTTGAATTAAGAAGCCCCCTTGCACAAGGTATAACACTCGTAGGGATATTAGTCTGGTTTTCTCTTTATTTGAGAGATGGACAGGTAGCAAGTATTGCATTTGTCAACTAAAAATGTATCATCGAAGTGAGCAACTTTACTGTATATGATCTCATTTAAAAGGGTTTCTGCCGTAGGAGCACTGGAGGTGACATGTAGATTTTATCAGCCGCATGGCGTGCTGGTTGAGGTAAGGAAAAAACTAAAACTATTATAAAATCTGTCTTTTATCCAAGATTTGCTGAACATCCAAAGTTGTGTGTAAGGAAATACATTAAGGAGCATGACGGAAGAGTGAGTGAACATAGGTGTCCAGGAGTGGATCAGATATTGATTTCTTATGTGAAACCATACGGTGCAGTAACTACGGCTACAATTCAAAGATGGGTGAAGAATTCTCTGGGTGAGGCAGGAGTGTATCTGAATATATTCAAAGCACATTCAATTCAAGGAGCAATGGCATTGAAAGTATTTATTGCAGGAGGAAATTTTGGTGAAATATTGAAAGCAGCGGATTGGTCAAATGACCACGTTTTTAGGGAATTTTATTTTAGACCAGTAGAGCATGGTGCAGACCTAGTGTTGAGGGACTTTAAATATGCATAATACAAGCCTCCAGTCTTGACATAAAATGTTGATTCTCAAAGGTTAACTGAATAGAGAATAGAGAATGTCTATATAGTTAAACTTGAAAATGCATTCTAAAGCCTAAAGCTATTCTGTCTTTCCATAAGCACTAGCTATTCAAATGAACATATTTGCGATATGAACTAGAAGCATCCTATCCAAATACAACATAAAATGTTGCACTGTTATGAACATAATTGCATCATATATTGCAACTTAGTAACAGCCTGGCAGAAAGTTGCACTCTTTAGAGTCTGTCACAGACTAAACGACTCCCCCTGATGTGTACGGGTCAGCTCTTCTGATTAACTCAGGATCTAAGTTGCAGGCTAGCACTTTTTTCCACATCAGATTCTGCATCATTAGACTTTGCAGTGTTTTGTAGGGAAGTTGAATCTGCAATGGGAGAGTGGTGGAAGTCAGGTCAGACCAAAGCAGAAAATTATGTAAAGTTTGACATAAGGCAAGGATCTCTGTCTGACTTATATATCATCAAGTGGCTGTTCTGGGCTGTCACTTCTTTTCCCTCTCAGTAGAGCTTTATCATCTGATCCTTTACCAAATTCAGCTGCACTGCATGTTGGACATTAATAATCTCCACTGCTTTACCCAGATGTACATGCGCCTGCTTCTCATTAAGCAGCCATAAAGTTTACAATTAAGAATTTTTCATTTTTTTCTTTTTATTTTAATGCCACTGACTTCTGTGATAAATGCTCTGACACTTTTTACAGCACTTTGAAGCCTCAGTACTGCTTGCTATACTTGAAACCTACTTCAGTAGAAGATTTGTCATACATAGAGGGTTTCTGAGAAAGTGCCTCTTTTTGTGTATTCACCATCATTCTTTCGGCTGATGCTGTTGGTTTTTTGCCTCTGACACTGCTAATCAGGCCACAATGCATGTGCTCCAACCCCTAAAACATGTTAAAATTAGCTAGCCCCAGATTGGCATATTTAACATTCCTATAAGCCCATAGAGTATGGTGCCCAAATTGCACCCATGGCATGGAAAGCGAAATGTCACCTATGGAATACAGTACTACTACGCTGTCCACTTTTATGACCAGGCAAACATGACTCCGGGCCTACCACTGTAGCCTGGCTGCTGCAATTTAAAACCTGCCATCCAACCAGTCAAAATAAACCCTTTTTAACAGAAGAACACCTTCCTTTTAATTAATAATAAATCAACATCATGTAGGCCTTGTAGCCCACAAGGCAGGGTGCATCGTCATTCAAGTTAGGACATGTAGAAATTTAGATTTAACATTTTCTCGTGGAGACTGGCACCCAAAATATATTTTCCCCTCATCAAGGCTGGCTGGCCCTTATAGGAACACTGGGAAGAAATAATAAGTACCTTAGATTTTGAGTGAGGTGCACAGTGGAAATATTTGCAGCAGAGCAAACAGGGACTGCTGCAAAAGTGGAAAGTAATACCCCAGAAAAGTTTGCTCTGTTGGTTAGGGAGGGACCAGAAGTTACCCCTACCAGTTAGCAATTGCCAGGCTTGAATGTGGCATCCACTGGTACCATTTTCAGAACATTCCATGGATTTATAAAAAGAACAGAAGAGGTCTAGATCTGTTATCCATGACCTGAAAGGAACACAGGAGGACTGGACCAGTTCTCAACTGTACCCAGGATGAATACGTAGACTCCAAGAGTCAGTTGCCTGACCTTCTAAGAAGCTAGATGGCCAAAGCAACCGGCAATATATCTTTTCCATGAGTGCACAGCTGACCAGTTCCAACTGGAATTTACCTGGACCCTGCTGTTGGCCTATGCTACAGTGAGTCTTGACCCCCAAGTGCTGTTTCTGAGTTCTCTGGACTCTTGGATATATCTAACAGGACTTCTCCGATCACCCATGAAAATCTCGGACTTGAAGATTTTGGGGAATTCCAGACCTCCTGAGGACTGGGACAAAGAAAAACCATCTCACTCTATCTTTATTTGTATTTCATTTATTTATTTATTTTTTATTTATTTATTTTATGCATTTTTATATAGCGCGGACTTTATCCGAAGGTGTCACAATAGGAACAGTGGCGTTACATGAAGAGAAAATTACAAGTGGGCATGTTACAAAAGCAAACGTTACATTTCATGAGGCAAGAGTGACAACACTCACCACCCCTGGGGAAAGGGCCCCACCAGCAGCCCCAAAAAAACGACAAAAACTACAAAAATGAGCACAATCCCAGCCCATCCATGGCCTCAGTGGTGTTTCAATTCAACAAAACAGTTGTATCATGCACCCATGCACTCATAACCAACCCTGGTCCTACTGGATACTGTGGCTACCGACAATATATGTTATTTAATGTTCTGAAAAAGTTCCAAAATTGTAGTTGCAACAACTGTAATGCCCCAAACAAACTTACTTGTGAAAGTTGATTTCTAATACAAAAGTGATCCAAAGAAAGCCAAAAAGGCCTCAAATCCAAATATCCAGCAGCACCCACAAAAAGTAATCCTTCCAGGTCAAGGTCCAAATGAAAGTGACCAGCACATGAAGAAAGCACTGGGAGGAGCCTGCTGGACAGGAACAGGAAGTTGGAGACTGTGGGGCACTTCCTTCCCCCCCCCCCAAAAAAATGGACTCCTTGCAAAAAAAAAGGCCATGCAAATGTCAACCTGAGGAGTGATTCTGATAAAAATCATCATTTTCTGAAGGTTTATCCTGTTTGCTGGTGAATTTCTTGTGCAGAATTGCAAAATCTCTATTTCGCGAGTGCGAGATTGTTCCTGTCCGCCGCAACTACGTGTTCGCAATTGCGAACTCTCGCGAGGCGTGCTGTGCAAGGTGGCAAGCCGCGATTACGTATTCGCGGGCGCCAAACTCCCGAGGGATCCCGCAGCAAGATCCAAAATGGCGCAGCACTCGCAAAATATGATCGAGAAAAACAACTCGCCAAACGCTAAATGACGGAAAGTGAACGCCGTGCACCACGCCGCGCGCCGCAATATTGTATCACCAAGCAAAAAATCCGCCGCGAGCGAATTCACGGATTTTCGAAAATCCGAAAAATCCGCGATCGGAGCGGATTTTACGCCCATGCTTAGTGACAATTGTGCATGTATCAAAAGCAAACAAAATACAAGAAGAGGTAGCAAACGATACATTACAAGAGGAAAAAGTGACATGTGTGCAAGTTACATAAGCGTACAAGATACAAGTAGAGGTAAAAAACTGCAATAAATGGCAGACACTCAAAACACAAGAACACACTGGGAAGGCACTTCTATAAGCATGGAGTACAACATTTCCTATAGTGGAAGAACTTCCTTCAGGGTATAGAGAGGGCGTGAATTAGATTTGGAAGTGTCTTTAAAAGAGGAGAACTTTGAGGTCAGTTTTGAAGGACTGGGAAGAGGTGGTGGGCCAGAGCTGAGGCGGAAGTGAGTTCCAGATTCTCACTGCGTTGCCTGAAAAGGATTGGGCCAACGATCTTTCCTTTTTGAAAGTGGGAGGTTCAAGCAATACATTTTTTGCATTACGTGATGGTCTAGAGCCTCCAGAGAGTTTCAGTTTATACACCAGGTAGCGAGAAGAGGGGGAGTGCAAGGCTTTGTGGGTGATACAGGCAGTCTTGTAGATAGATCTTGCCTCGATGGGAAGCTAACGAAAGATGGATAAAATGGGTGTGATGTGGTCGCTTCTTTTGGCTTCATATATGAAACGAGCTGCTGAATGGAGAACAGATTTAAGGGGGGACATGTAGGATTTGTGGAGGCCAGTAAGAAGAGAATTGCAGTAGTCCAATCTAGAGAGAACCAGCGACTGGACCAGGGTTTTAAGGTTCTTGCTCTGGAAGAAGCAACAAATCCCCCAAAGAAGGCGCAGTTGGTATCGAGTAGACTTTGCAATGGAATTGATGTGGAAGAGTAGATTGAGTTTTTTGTCGAGAATGACACCGAGGGATTTTGCGCTGTCAACAATGATGGGTTTATTGTTAAGTAGATTAATCTGATCCATCCATGATTGAACTGGAGGAGGAGAAAGTGAGGAGGAGAAATTCAGTTTTGGAGGGATTCAGAATCAGTTGATGAGTTAACATTCAGTTTTGAATGGAGTTGAGAGTTTAGTTTAGGATGGAGAGATCGTGAGTGGAGGCCACCTTAAGGTAGATTTGAGTGTCGTCCGCATAGAGATGATAGAGGATCCCGGATTTACTCAGCAGATTTCACAATGATTCCAAATAGAGGTTGAACAGAGGCATGACCTCAGTGGGCTAGGAAAACAGGTTTCTTCCACTCTGAGTAACTCCGAAGCAACAAATGAGATTTAGTGGACCTTAATTGAGAATGTATCTGGTTTTTTGGAACTCAACATCAAATACAGCTGATGCGTTGCCCTGCTGAAGGATTCTGATCTCCAAGAACAGATAATGGGCCAGATGTACTAAGTCTTTTTCCATTATCAAATGGCAAAATTCACAGAATCGGGCCGTTTGTTTCAGCAATAAGGCATTATGGTATGTAATCAACCCAAATTTCGATTCAGTAACACATTACCGAATCACAATTTTGATTTACGACTATATACTGATTTGGTATTTGAAAGGGGCATGTTTAGGGCATCATTTCAAAATACAAAATTGCAGTGGGAAGTATTAATGTTTTGTGACCGAAATCCGGTTGCATGTTTTACTGACTACTTAAAGGTAGTGGTAAGGTATTTGCATATGGAAAACCTTTGTGAATGTGGATACAAACATTTTTTAAGAATAGGCAGGGGTCCTAAAGACATCTGCCTGCTCTTAAAATCTTTTACTTAAACTTTACATTTTTATTTAAATGCATCCCATTTACCTTTAAGCCTCAGCAGGCCACCATTCCTGTGTTGGAAGTGATTAATAGTGGGTTGCAATTTGTGCCCCAGCTCATTAATATTAATCACGGTCTGCCTAGAATTCTGCCAAGGTCCCAGTCAACCACAACCCCTAACTACCATTGGCACCTTGTTAATGTTAATGTTAATGTTATATGTATTTGTAAAGCGCAAACTGATACCCGAAGGTGTCCTGGCGCTAAGAGAAGACCTGTTAAGAGCTGGGCGCAGGGATAACCAGTTAGATTGTGAAAAACCATGTTTTCAGTGCCTTTCTGAAAGGCAGAAGGTTGGGGATGTTTCTAATGCTCAGTTGTAGTGTGTTCCACGATTTAGCCGCATTGATTGTGAAGCTCCTTCCACCCCAGTTTGCTTTTTTTACTCGAGGCATGCTGTTGAGCTTTTGGTCCGCTGACCTTAAGGCTCTATTGGGTTTATACCAAGTAAAGCGTTGCTGAAGAAAGTTCGGTCCTATGCCATGCAGAGCTTTAAACACAAGGCAGAGTGACTTGAATGGCGTGTGTTTGCTGACAGTGAGCCAGTGAAGTTGTCTTATTTTGGTTGCAATGGATTTGTATGTTGGGGTGGCTGTTAAGAGCCGAGCGGCTGCATTTTGCAGCATCTGCAGTTTGTTCATTGAACCTTTATGAACCGAAAGGTAGAGACTGATACAATAGTCTAATCTAGACATTTTGAGGGCAGATACTACAGTTTGTTGTCAGTCCTTGGGCAACAGGGGCATGATTTTTTTGCACGATTTAAGAAGGTACGAGGTGGTGGAGGCAATCTGGTTTATTTGGTCCCTGAAACTCATTTTATCATCGATCAAGATACCAAGGTTCTTGACCTTTTTTATAGGGATGGCTAAGGGACCCATCTCATCAACCCATCTCATCTGGCCAGCAGCTAGGAGTCCAAAAGGTGGGGTCATTTCCAAAGAGAACCACCTCCGTCTTAATGGAATTAAGCTTCAAGCAGTTCTGGAACATCCAATCCCCTACTGGTTTTATACAATCCTTCAACCTTGTTGGAGTTTCGTGTAGTTTATCTGGTAGTAGAGTCATGACGATTTGGGTGTCATCAGCGTATGATGTTAATGCCAACCCAAAACTTTCAATTAAGGGAGCTAGTGAAGATACATAAACGTTGAACAACGTTGGGCTTAATGATGAGCCCTGTGGCACTCCACATGGCAGGGAAAAAGATTTGGCTTTAAATCCATCTAGTGTCACTGTTTGGGTTCTATCTGTAAAAAACGATTCGAGGAGTTTCCGTGTGTTGTTCTTGATCCCTAACTTGTCCAACCGGTCCATCAACAACTTGTAATGGACCTTGTCGAAAGCCGCAGATAAGTCCAGCATAATCAGTACGGCTTTCCCCCCCTGATCCAGAATTGTTCTGATCTCTTCTGTGGACTTCAGGAGTGCCGTTTCCGTGCTATGGGCCTCTCTAAACCCATATTGAGTTGGGTCCAGGGCTTGAGAGTCCTGTAGAAACTTGTTCAGTTGGGAATTCAGGTTGCTTTCTAAGAGTTTTGTGGGAAGGATAGCCTAGAAATAGGCCTAAAATTAATGGGATGACCCACGTCTAAATTTGTCTTTTTTAGGAGGGGTAGGTTGGATGTTTCCATTCCTTGGGAAAGTATCCCTCTTGGTAGATACTATTGAAGACGTTGGTCAATTGTAATGCGATGGGCCCAGCTGCCATTTTAACAATTGAACATGGGCACGGTCAGTAGGGGAGCCAGATTTAGCTTTATTCAGTAATTTGAGAGTATCTGCTACCTCTAAGTGTGAGAAGGATCTAAGAGTCTGTATATCAGGCTTGGTAGCCTGCCCCCCATCAGTAAAGCTGGTACCAATGTCCAACAATGAGAAAGTTTGAAAAATGTTGTTGACTTTGTCAAAGAGACTTTGAGCTATTTTATTGCAGAGCTCCTGACTAGCCACTGTCGGAGGGGTCTGAGGATGAGCCAGGGAGTTTACAATTTTAAAAAGTTCTTTGGGGGAGTTTTTTGCCAAAGCAATTTTGTTGCTAAAAATACTTGCTTTGAGCTTTTTAGAAGTTGTTTATAGAGTGCGAGCCTGCTTTGCATTCTTTTTTTTCCTTTTCTTTATAGCCCTCCCTCCATATTCTTTGTAGGTGTTTGCAGGCAAGTGTTTGGTTCTTCACCTCCTTTGAGTACCAGGGGGCGGAGGGATGTTGTCTGGTATGGCTGAGGCTTTTTAAGGGGGCTAGCTTGTTCCCTGCCGATTCCAGCCATATAGTATAGGCTCTGGTGGCGTCGTCTATGTTGCTGGGAATGGGGGTGACTGAATTGGATAACGTGTGAACTAAATCCTCCTCTTTTATCTTATTCCAGGCTCTATTCTTGGTGTGGCTAGCTGCTAAATTCTGCATTTTGCGATCCGGTATTGAACGCTCAAAGAGAATTGCTGAGTGATCAGACCAGACTAATGGCAACATTTTTGTTGTGGAAATTTGGGGACTATTGGAAAAAATGCTGTCTAGTGTGTGACCAGCTACATGAGTAGCGCCCTTAACCATTTGCTCTAGGTTACCCCGTCTCATGAGATCAAGTAGGTTAGAAGTGTCATGATCCCTGGGTAGTTCTAGATGGTAGTTAAAGTCACCTAGAATTGTATAGGAGTCAGAGCAAATACCCCTTTCGATTACACTGGTAATTTGTGTAAGAAAAGGGTGCTCTGTAGCAGAGGGTGCCTCTAAAGGTATAATGATGGGATAGTTTGAGGCAGAAATCGAGTGTTTCACAATCTTCTATTACTAGAGGATTAAAAGACGCTGTGATAGAGTGATGGTAAATGATGGCAAGGCCACCTCGACGTTTCTGTTGTCTATTAAGTGTATGGCAGAAGTGATCGGGGGGTGGCATTAACTAAGTCTGGTCCAGATGCCATATCTGTCCAAGTTTCCGTGATGAAAGCCGTGTGTATGCCCTCCTCTGTGATGAGGGAGGCGGTTTCCATGCTATGTTTCACTAGAGACCTAGCATTTAGCAGGGTAAATTTCCAGGGGTGTTTAGGGGCATTCTGCTTAGTAGGAGGTTGGGTGGGGCTTCTTACATGAACCGGCTGGATACTAAAATTGGGTATGTTAATAGTGCAGCCTTTACAGTGGACTGGGTTCGTAGGACACATTTTATCAGGATGGAAAATGGTACACCCATGGTTACTAGGGATGCGGTTGAGTTTTATCATGATTTCTCTTGAGTATCTTATGCCGGGGGTTCTATCTGCTGTGTTTGGTCCAGGGGGGCTGGCGCTGAGCGCGTGTTGATGGGCGCAGACGGGCTTGCCTTTGGCGTGCCTGCTGCGCGCGTCCGCTGCGCGCTCGTGGCAGGGTGATTTTAAATAGGTTCAGGGTCATGAGACCTAGCCCGCTGACCTGACTACCCCCAAGATGGCCGCCTCGGTGTCAGAAGTCCCGCTGAGACCTTGCGGTACACTTCTAGCCGAGGGCGGTCACTGTGTAATACCACGCAATGTGCAATATGAGCAGAGCAATACAATCTAAAATCAAAAAGTACCTTTTTAAAAAAGTTTTAAAAGATGAGCAAAACACGTAGGTCTCTCCCGGCTAAGCCTCAGGGGGGCTTTTCTGTGCGCGCTCGCGGCAGGGTGATCTTAAATAGGTCGGGGGCATGAGACCTAGCCCGCTTACCTGACTACCCCCAAGATGGCCGCCTCGTGTCAGAAGTCCCGCTGAGACCTTGCGGTACACTTCTAGCCGAGGGCGGTCACTGTGCAATATCACGCAATGTGCAATATGAGCAGAGCAATACAATCTAAAATCAGAAAGTACCTTTTTCAAAAGGTTTTAAAAGATGAGCAAAACACCTAGAAGGACTCAGGAGGACCTTGTGCTGCAATTTTTTCTTACATTTAAAAAAATTCATATCTTCGGATCCCCTTATTGGAATTCTTCATTTTAGTGTCATTTTATTCATTTAATATTACTCTTTTTCTATAAATTGGAGAGGGATTTTTTTTACTTTTTAACTATTTGGTTGCTCTAAATGCTTTACAAATTTTGTCTAAGATAAACCTGTCTGCTCTGTGCCAGAATTACCATGGGTAGTGCACAGGTTTAAATTACTTAAATCTATGACTGGGCCGAACAGGTTAGTTACTTTGTTACTTGTGATGGACCACCATCCACCCTAACTAACAATTCACTTTCTCACAGGATCTAATGGCAAATTTGTAGAATGGGAAGAAGAATCCAATACCATAAGAATTCTTCAGGAATACAGAGACAATCTAAGTCTCAGTCCAGAAGCAGGAGTCCTTCTGCCAAGCAACTAGGATTTTGCTCTACTTATCATCGACGCAGTGGTTATGATTCCATGTGTTTCAGCTTTTTTAATTTATTTTTCATTCTAGAAAGATATGGAAAAATATAATAATTCTTAAAATAAATCAATAGACATTTAAATCCATATGGACATACCAAGAACTTGTAGGCAGTTCATAAATGAATGATGTATGTATGATAAATAGAATTAAGTATTAAATGTAATCTTAAGCAACACATAAGTACAATGGTTTTAAACCAAATGTTCTCATAGGCTAAATCTCTTTTTCGTGGCTCACACTTGGGCCGCATACAGTTGTTGCTCTTTTACTTTATATATTTTGGCCAGCTGTTTCACAAATATAGGAATTCATTTAGGTGTTGCAATATTATTGATCAGGCAATGAGCATGGGAACATATATCAAGTTTGGAAACCTAGCTGATAATCACAATGAAAATGGAAACCCAAGTAAAAGAGAGGCGCTTTCTTGTGGTGATTTAATAAAAATGTGTTTTTGCGGTATTCAAAAACTGTATTCCAAAAGAGATCTAATCTAATATAGGAGAATATAATAGGGGAATCTAATAGGGGCTTTGCAGCCTGTGCATGCAGTTTTAAAGCTGCCATTTCGACCTGGCTAGATAAACCTTTTGTCAGGCCTAAATCTTTCTATTTAATACATATAATTCACGCCTAGGGCAGCCCCTGGACAGCCCAGAGGGCAGGGCGCAGTGTAATTAAAATGTTGGACATGCACTTTTAAGTTTTACATATCCTGCCATTGAAAACCTCTTAAATTAATTTTTCACTACGGCCAGGCCTACCTCCTGTAGCCAGTACCTAGGTCACATGACTGGGTGTAACTGATATCTGAGTGTTGTATATTACTCCTACACAGCCACACAAAATAGAGGGCTTAGGTTTGCCTGGATGAGTCATCTCTGGTAGGATGGAAGGGAGGAGCTGGGCACAGCCCCAGTGATACATAAATAGACGGTGTCCTTCCTCAGCACACAGTCTTCATACTTCCTGTGGTTAGTCTGGAGCCAAGACAGAGGAAGCAGGATGCCTGGGAACTACAAAAAGGAAACCCGTAGAAGCTCTTCCCTCACTTCAAAGTCACATCTTGGCATAAATACTTGACCCCAGACACCACCACTTCAGTATACTTTTGGATACTCTGCCAGGAAGATGGACTGCTGAACTGCTGAAGGTCTGCCAATCTGCCAGACTACTGACCATCTGCACTATTGCCTTGTTGTCATGCTGCCTTGCTGTGCTGACCTGCTGCCTGCTGCTGAATTGCCTGGGTGTGAAGGACTAGACCCGCATCATTGGAACCCAGATCCCTAGAGTGACTCTAAGAGGTAGTTGGCTGGCCTCCTCACTTGAGCCTCAGGGAGGCGCATCACAGTGCAACGTATAGCAGCATCAGTACCACCGCTATGTGGCTCATCCTCGCGCATGTCATCGCATCTTTTGGCAACAGCAGCCTCAACAACGTACTACGCATTGCAGCCGAGCAGCGTCTCAAAACTGATGCAGCGCCCCAACTGTGCAACACTGCCTAGACTGGACTGGATCTTAGGCAATGACGCAATATAACCTTACACTGCAGCCTCGCCGTATCTCAGAACCAACACATCCAGGATGTGGATCCTCGCAGCGCTCCGCAAAAAATAGATTTAAGGTACTCTGTTCAGCGGACCTAACTAGGTCCCTGTAGCCGACCCGCAATCCATTGTGGTCAGCCTGAACTTCTGACTTTGTCCTGGTTCTGTGCAATCAGATATCTAAGGCTGGCACTTTAGACTGCACTATTTTCACTAAAATTGGTAACATTTAATATCTCCAGTTTTATTAATTGGATTTTTGGTGTCTGGTCATTTTTAGTTATAAAAAAGTCACTTTTTTGTTCTAACTCTGTTGTGGGCTCCTTTTGTGGGGTATTTTTACTTTGTTACTGTTTGAAATGTTGCACAAATACTTTACACATTGACTCTAAGTTAAGCCAGACTGCACAGTACCAAACTACCTGAGGGTTGAGCAAAGGTTAATTTAGATTGCTTGTGAATTCACCCTGAGTAGGATTTTGGTTGCTGCTTGAGTAGGGTTTCACCCCCAGTCAACAAGTGAGATATGTCAGATTCCAAACATAAATTAACATCCCCTTCTTGCACAGCCCAACATTACTTTGTTAATACAATGTGTAAGGGCCAGAGGAGATTTTTATAACCATAAAAGACTGTTGCCTACATTGTGAATTGCTAGTCCTCCTCTCTGAAGAGTTCACGCAAGCTATTATAGTGATGTTTTTGCTTCTGCCTGCTCAAACTGATTTTAGTGTTTTTGCTGATTTTATTGACCCAACTTGTGCCCGTCCACCACACGACAAACTACATGATACCAGTGGCTTTGTTTTAATAATTGGCATTCAGGGGTTGAACTACTTATGGGTCGTAGCTGTGAGAGAAGCCAATTTTCAGAGTCACTACAAAGTAATAGTCAGTGGCTCAAAGACGAATATAAAAACTATAGAATTAGCTACCTCAGTGCAGTTTCTGGCTTCAACGATCCTGGTCCTGGAATATTTCCTGCTCGGGATAACCATTCAGAAATGAGGCTCTCCTCAGTGAGCTCCATGAACTCTTAGTCTGGCACTGCAGACACCTCACTGACTCACCCTTACAGGAGGTTCTCAACACGAGTCTCAGCACCATTCTTGATATGCCAAGTCGAATATACCAAAGCCATAGAATAGATATGCAAAACTGGAGCAAACATCCGTGCATGTAGAGCGCGGCGCCATAACTGGTTGCGCTTGTGAGGGGAGGAAGCGAAGTCAACAGGAAACAAGAAGCTACCAATTCTAAGAGCTTTAATATACACATTCAAGAATGGAAAATAGAGACTTGTGAGTAAAAAAAAGTTGTAAATAATGTTTATACATTTAGATGGGTGGATTTATCACGAAATGTTACATTATTTAGATGCCCGTTTTAGGAAATTAATGAAAACATGTTTAAAAAAATTGATTTCACAGCTTTGAAATGTTAGCCGTGTAAGCAAATGATTTAATATATAAAACGTTAACATCACAACTTGGTCAAATACTGTTCACAACTTGTTTCTAAGAAGGCCAAGCTTTATAAATGAGTGTCCCAATAACACAAATTTTTGCTAAACTTTCAGCAATGGGGATTAACTTTTGGGGAAAGCAATTGAGCCTGAGGAAGCTGAAATTTGTTTTGAAAAATGTACACAATAGTATAGGAACTTGTTATAAACGTTAACATAGAAATACATAATAAAGTAGATGATAGGAAATGTGCTTTTATTAAATGTGTAAAAATAGAAATGCTGCTCACATTTTCAGAAAGCTCTCATTGCTATCATTCTCCAACTGCTAGGCTACACTGCTCTTTTATTTTTCTATATAACTTTAAGAAAAATAAATCCCTTCCACAACTAGTGATTTGGCATTATAAATTAATTATAGAGCCTGACCTTCTGGTGAACTGTGCTGTTTCATGCTAAATGTATTTCTTTTCTTCTCACACCCTATGACTTCAATGTATTTATATTGTTTTCTTTGCCACATATTCATAATGAACAAGCATACTATTGCAAAGGAAAAGCTTGATGCTTACATTTTGTGATTTCATTAGGACATACCTGAGTTCAAATTTTTAATTCTATAGAGTAGTTCATTGTTACACAATGGAACACCATACAGCTAATCGGGTAGACTTGCAAAAGATTCCCATGAGAACATTTGTGGATGTAACTTTTTGTAATACGTTGTAGCCACCACTGAATAACTTCAGGTCGACATGTACATTTACTGTAGGAATCAAGGACGAAGACGACAGACCATCAGAAGATCTTCCTCCATTGGATGCTCATGACATATTCACCTGACCTTACAACATGTTTAGTGGCCTTTCTATTTTGTACTTGCTCCTAGCCATGGAGTCAACGCATTCTAGGCACTCCTGTGCACTCCTATGCACTCCTACTCAGCCATGCCCCTTAACACTTCGTTGTGCTAACTTGAGTTACCATAAACTAATGCTAACAGTGATATTCTTTGATTTTTCCTTAAACATACTAAGGAAACTTTCTGTCTTTATACTGATCATAGCTACTGCTGTCAATTTTCTCACCCTCCCGCTCATTTAGACACAGCTGAATCCCCAGAACTACCCTTTATAAGAAGTTTGATCCTTTTTCTTAGGTATTTGAATCTGCTTCAAAATTCTACTTGGTCTTTTCCGGAAGAAGCTTTTTTTAGGTACGTGTTAGGATAGGATAAGATAGGTCATTTAGATTAGGATAGGAGCTGTATTCTGCATTGAACACACCGTTATTTTTCTATGCCTGTTCTAACCAATCTCTTTTGATTATTCCTGTAATTGATCTGTTCTGACTAACTTGATTAAAAGAAACATAAATACTGACTAATCTCTTAATAAGAAAATAAACTATTAAAACTTCACCAACCCTTTGTTAATAGGCTGAACATCAAATGCAATAGATGAAGTGATTGTTGTGCAAATGCTCCATTCTAACATGGTGGCAAAGGATCATCGACTTAGGAAGGCGTTAAGTGACATTATTTACAGAAATGTTTATAAGATTTCTGCTCTCAAACCTGGTAGCAGAGGATAGGTTATACAGCTTGCATGGAGCAGAAATAATATATAAAATTATAAAATTACGGATTCCTGAATCCAATGTCCAGAACTTGAAGATCTGGTAAAACGGTATGCGAAGGCAGTTGCAGTTTGAAGGTGTGAATGCTAATAGAGCAGATATGTTATAGCTACGAATGTGTTATTTCCTTGGTTTGAATGAATATTAATTTAGAATGAGTGGGTGGAAAAAAATAGTTTTGAAAAGAAGTTAAAGAAGTGTTTGAAGATTTCAGACTCATTATAGTCAAAAGATCCTGTGATAAAATAATATTTGAGAACTTGTGGCAGGTATTTTGAGGTATGGTGTGTGAGGTACCATAACCAACACTAGTAACATAGTGTTATTAAGTTGTTGAGAATGATTAATATTGTTTGGTGTTTTGTGCATGGATCCAATTGCTATACACTCGGCCAATAGCGCAGGTGGTGGTGAACATCCATATATCAACTACAATTCCACTCAGGAGGGGGACACGACAGGGCTGTCTGCTGTCACCACTCCTGTTTGCAATAGCGCTTGAGTCTCTGGCAGCGTGGATTAGGCAGGACCCAGTGATATGCGGCCTACGATGGGTAGTCGACCTCTGAAGACCGTATATCGCTTTATGCGGATGACGTATTACTGTATTTGACGTCTTACGCGTGCTCCATTAACTGCCTCTTAGATATATGTGTGGCATATGTGCGAGTATCGGGATATACCATCAAATGGGAGAAGTCACTTCTTTATATTCTGCACGCTTCCCTGCCACGGCTCCCACTAGGATGTACACTGAAGGTAGCCACAGACGGTCTCAAGTACTTGCGGATATACATAACACACAACCATGCACAACTCACTGCACAGAACTTGACGCAGCACCTGATCAGATTCAAAAGAGAAGTTAGGCACTGGCGCACGCAACCACTGACATTATTGGGAAGGGCTGCTCTCTTTAAAATGATGGCGGTTCCGAGGTTTCTCTATGCACTACAGAATACACCGTTCCCTGTCACCTTGACGTAATTCACATCAATAAATGCAGAGGTGACGACATTACTCTGGGACGGGAAAACTCCTCGTATAGCTATGCAAAAACTCACCAGAAGCTGGTATTGCCCTCCGGGACATAAGAGTATACTATTGGGCTTCTCAACTGGTAGCAATCAACCAATACCTCCATGTTCCCCAGGGGGACCAAGCGTACCGAATGGATAGACACCTGTTGGCCCCGTTGGGGATCATGGGGACGCTATACAACAAGGGTAAAAGACACAACCTCACAGGCCCAATGGCACACACAATACACATTTGGTTTGAGACACAGAGAGTACTGGGTTTGGACAGAGTAGTCACACAAGCTTTGCCTTTATGGGACACAAAGAGATTAGGTATGCTGCGCAACACCAAAGGCTTTCACAATTGGGACTTGATAGGGGTATCCAAAGTCGGAGATCTATGGAAGAAAGGGGCAGTAGTCACATTTGCCCATCTGCGGGCCGCCTACGGACTAGCGCAGACAGAACTATTCCGCTAAATGAAAGTCAGGCACGCACTACAGTCCTTGTTGCCACCAGACAGGAAACTTGAAGTATCCTCCCCGCTAGAGAATAAGCTTTTATCAGAACATCTCCAGAAAAAGGCAATTTCACAAACCTACTGAAAAATAATAAATAATCGTTCGGACCCCACGACAGCATTGAAGGCCAAATGGGAACTAGAATTGGGAGATATCGACGAGGCAGACTAAGGGGAGGTGCTGGCGTCCCTTAGAGATGCTGCAATATCGAGGTATAGATTAGTGCAATAAAAAATCTTACATTGCACGTACTATACCAGGACAGTTACATACAATACACCGGGCAGATACGCCGCTTTGTCTTAGGAACTGCGGAGACACCGGTACATTTTATCACACCATATTATTTTTCCCAGAGATAGCACGCTACTGGAGGACGGTGATGCATATGCTCTCCCAGTTCACAAGCGCCACAATTCTTCCGGACTCAAAATGCTGTCTCCTCAACATCTGGGATCCTACGGATCTAAACACTGTAGCTCAGGGTTGGGTTACTCTAGGTATGACAGTGGCAAAACGAAATATTGCGCAATGTTGGGGATCCAGACTTAGCTCTACTCTTAATAAATGGTGCAAGGAAATGGATATGGTGATGATGGCGGAAAAGTCTGTGTATGTTCACCGAAAGTGCCCCGAAAGACAGGGTTTGGGGAAGATGGAACGCATACCGGGGAAATATAAGTGAGCCCCCCCCCATTGGATGAGTCCGAGTCAGACTGTAGTGAATAACCACACTGTAATATATGAAGTTTAGCAGACGCACCAGGAAGGTTCGCTAGACCCCACGGGTCTGGGCCGATGGGTCTCTGATATGTAATACAATGCAAATAATATGTGCCTCCGTTGACAATTTTCTACCCTCCTTACTCCACTGAACATGGATGCCACCTATTACGGCAAGCATCTATATTGTGGGAGTAATTTTTACTGTGCTCGTAGGTGCTTGTTTCTCTTTCTAAAAGCACTTATTGGGTGCAGGCGCTGTCACATTTGCAGCGGCTCCTTCAGCATCGACAGTCACAGCTTTCTTTTCTTGGCAGGCTCACTCGGTACAAAATGCCTTCCGTTTACTCGCCGCTCTGTCCTACCCCTCCTTGCTAAATGCATGTACAGTCTGCTGCCGCGTCACCTGTAGTCGTCACAGTAAGGTCAGGCAAGCCAGCCAAAGAGTTATTTTACATACTGCACTTGAGTTCTAGTGTTTTAAAGTTTTGGTGTTGGATCAGTTGTCACATGTCCTGTATATAGCCCTTTTCAGCTGGCACACATGGGACAGAGTTCTCTTACAACAGAGTTTGCGCTGTTTTGGGACTATGAGCTGTGTGGTTCCCCAGGTTCATAACATCAAAACATCCTGGCATGTCTCCTATTCTCCAAAAATCGTTTGATACACAGCTGCAGGATGGTAAAGCCAAGGTTCAAAGGGAAGAGCACAATCAACACTTCCACGTCCAGCAGCAACCCAGGTAATGAAGCAGCCATGAAAACAGGACACTGTGCCTCATGTGTGCCTAAAACGCTTGCACACCTACAGTGCCAGTTCTGAATCATAGAAGCTTGCACCCCAGTTGTCTATTTCAATGCTGTAGCGGTGCTATTCCAGCAAACAATTGCTCTCTGTTGGCCATGCTTCACTTGTTAATTTTCAATTTCTGCTGACCGTGTTGAAATTGTTGTATGGCTCGGATGTTTGAATTACTGATGCCATGCTGCACCTGTTTTCATTGAAGGTATGATGCACTTTGCCAGGGCTTATTATAGATGTGTACACTGTTATTGGTCGGTCAGTGTTTAGTAATCTTCCATGTCTGTCTTCTCTGTGTGACCACAGTTGCCTTGTTTTTACTCTCCCCGTGTACTTTTGTGTGATTAAGCCTGTACTGCTGAACTTTGTACTGTTCTTATTATGTCCATGTGTGGAAAGCTTGCATTCTAGAACTGTTGTGTGTGGGAAGTAATTCACGCTACAGCTTTTGTGCCAATACACATCTGTATATGTTATCGAAGCTTGCACTGCTGCTGCACATGTATATTGAGGCAGCATCTGGTGTGTTTTATGCTTTATTTTGTGTCTCTGTTTGAAGTTTGTTTTTTATATTTAACACATTTTTGTATTTACGTACTTTGCAACTGATCTCTTGGCATGTGTGGACTAAATACATTAAATATACGAACCTAAAATTAAATACACATTTAAGACGAGTTCTGTGTGTTTGTGGGAGTGTGCACTGCCTGTGTTGTACCTTCCCTCTTTTTGTTAGGAAATGTTTCACAATCACTGCAGCCAACAGACCTGTGTCTGTTTTTGTGTTAGGAGAGCTTTCAATACAGCGAACAATGGTTTACGTGTAGTGTGCAATAGGAAAGATTGGTAAAGACAAATTCACAACACAAAACACAAAAGGATTGGCATAGTCAATGCTTGTTTTTACCTTAGCTCTGGAATCCTTCGTGGAAACGTAACAAGCAATGGCATAGTAGGTCTCGCTTTTGGGACTTTATAAGTATTTAGTTATGCAGCACAATATCCTTGGTGCAACAACATCAACTGTTGCATGGCTAAACACTTATAAGGTCCCAAAGGCGAGACCCATTGGCTATGGCAATGCTTGGTTTATCTATGTGACCTGCTAGGAGGAGAGTTCGCTTGTTTTATCTTTGAACTGCTAGGAGGTCTGACTCACTGTTATATCTCTGAACTGCTGGGAAATGTGCCTGCCTGCTCCATCTCTGTGAACTACTGGCATGTCTCCCTGTTTGTCCATCTCTGCGACCTACTGGGAGGCGTGTTTACCTGTTCTGTCTCTGAAATGCTTGGTTGTCCGTCTGCCTCTTCTAATAGAACTTCTGAGTTTTGTGTCTGCCTTCTCTGTTTCTTACTGGGTATACAACCTTTACAACGCAACTTTTACCACGACCTACCATTACAACGCATTTTTTACAACGCAGGATCCATTACAACGCATACCATTACCACGCATGTATTTACAACGCAGGTACTTTTACAACGCATACCATTACAACGTAAGTATTGGTAAGTATATTATTTTATTAAAAATATTATTTGGTTTTTTTTGTAAAGGGGTATTTTTTGGGTTCAGGGTCAGTTTGGGGTTTTTGGGTAAAGGGGTATTTTTAGGGTTCAGGGTCAGTTTTCAGTTTTTGGGTAAAGGGGTATTTTTAGGGTTTAGGGTCAGTTTTCAGTTTTTGGGTAAAGGGGTATTTTTAGGGTTCAGGGTCAGTTTTCAGTTTTTGGGTAAAGGGGTATTTTTAGGGTTCAGGGTCAGTTTTCAGTTTTTGGGTAAAGGGGTATTTTTAGGGTTCAGGGTCAGTTTTCAGTTTTTGGGTAAAGGGGTATTTTTAGGGTTCAGGGTCAGTTTTCAGTTTTTGGGTAAAGGGGTATTTTTAGGGTTCAGGATCAGTTTTCAGTTTTTGGGTAAAGGGGTATTTTTAGGGTTCAGGGTCAGTTTTTAGTTTTTGGGTAAAGGGGTATTTTTAGGGTTCAGGGTCAGTTTTGGGTTTTTGGGTAAAGGGGTATTTTTAGGGTTCAGGGTAGGTTTTGGGTTTTTGGGTAAAGGGGTATTTTTAGGGTTCAGGGTCAGTTTTGGGTTTTTGGGTAAAGGGGTATTTTTAGGGTTCAGGGTCAGTTTTGGGTTTTTGGGTAAAAGGGTATTTTTAGGGTTCAGGGTCAGTTTTGGGTTTTTGGGTAAAAGGGGTATTTTTTGGGTTCAGGGTCAGTTTTGGATTTTTGGGTAAAGGGGTATTTTTAGGGTTCAGGGTCAGTTTTGGGTTTTTGGGTAAAATGGGTATTTTTGGGGTTCAGGGTCAGTTTTGGTTTTTTGGGTAAAAGGGTACAGTGTAAAAATTAAATATAATTAAACTTAAATTGGGGCGCTAGAGGGCGCGCTTGCGGAATGGCTGCCTAGACCTGCAGCTCCCGCTCCTTGGTCACTTATCCTGCCGTGATCCTTCGCCACGGGGTGCCGCGGTGCCCCCAGGAGACCGGATTCCGCAACCGGGGGGTGCTATCTACAATATTGTCAAGTCTGGAGTGGCTACGATCCCCAGAGCCGTAGCTACGGGCTTCTGAAACCTGCCCGGTGCCTGCTCTGGAGCTGCCTGTGGCGGACGCTCGGCTACCACAACTACGCGACCCCGGTGCCTGCCACGAGGCTCCCGGGCCGCAACGGACCCTCGCCTGCCCGATCCTGCTGAGACGGCGTGCGGAGAGGACGGTGAAGGTAGGAGACTGCTGCCTGCTCTCCTTGGGTCTCCCCCCGGCCGTCACCGAGCTGCCGCGGACGGCGGACTGCTCCTGCTGCGCCGCCTGCAAACGCGGCGCTACCTGATCGCCGTGCCTGTCTCCCCTGGCGCCACAGCCCCGCACCTGCGCGGCGATGCCCGCCTGAACTCCTGGATCGGGTGTAGGGGTTGCCCCCCCTCACACTATCCCGCATTGCTGGGTTATAGACTATTTCGAGCGCTGGATGCGCTGGGGGCTGTACACGTATCACACAGCTGCCATACTGAGAGGCACTAGTCTATGTGCGGCGCTACTCCTGACACTGGTCTGCCTCCCTGGCTTTGACCCTACAGCCCATCGGGAGGGACGCTGCTCTGGCCTCTGCACTACCTGGCTATCACACGGCGAGTGCCTGCTACTGCAACCGGGTGCCCAGGACTGGACCAGCGACCACTACCGCTGGGCGGTTGGCGACCATTTAGCGCTACTGGTGGCGCCGGCTGCATTGCGGTATACTACAGTACACTGATCCTGGGACCCTATTACCTACTCCTGGCTGTCTCCTACCCACAGTGCTCTGTCGCCCTATTTCTTCCTTTTTGGCCTCTCACTTGCCTCCGGTCACAACCATGGGACGGCCTGAGACTCGCCAGCCTAAGCTGAGCTTCGATAACACACGCAAGAGCAACACGTCGGCGCAGATGAATCCGGGGCCCAGCGTACCGCCACCACAGCCTGCCCCACCCATCGCTCCTGCTGCGGACCTTACCAACCTGATACAGGAGATGCGTCAAGGCTTCGCCACCGTCGTAGAGAAGGTGGACGGCGTCACGGCTAGGCTGGACGCCCTGGTCCATAAGGTAGATCGCCATGAGGAGCGCCTTGCATCTGCGGAGCAGAGAATCTCCGATAACACTGATGCCGCCGCGTCCCATACGACGCAACTAGCGAGAATGGACAATCTCCTCCGCATCATAGCGGCAAAGAACGAGGATTTGGAGGCGCGAAGCCGCCGGAATAACATCCGCATTACGAATGTGCCGGAATCCACTGCTACGGGCAGGATGGAGCTCTATGTGGAGAAACTGCTCAAGGGATCGATCGGAGATGAAGCTTTCTCATCCCAATTCATTGTGGAGAGGGCCCACCGATCCTTGGCGCCTATGCCCCAGCCAGGCCTGCCACCGAGACCTATCATTGCTCGTCTCTTGAATTATCGGGACCGCGACACGGCCCTCAGGGCTGCCCGGACACAAGGATCACTGAGGTTTGAGGGCATTACATTCTCCATTTATCCTGATTTCACCCCGATGGTCCAGGACGAGCGGCGCAAATTCCTCCCAGTGAAGAAAAAACTGCGGGAGGCCCAGATAGACTACGCCCTCTTGTACCCAGCGAAGCTTAGAGTCACCCACCAGGGCAGGCAACGCTTTTTCACCAACCCGCAGAAAGCTGAGGATTTCCTCAAGACGATCCGAAGAGCACGCAGAGATGGCCAGGCCCCTGCAGACGAACAAGAGAATGATGACCTGCCTCCTGAGCACCATGCAGACTAACGGATCTTATATACTCTGCCTCACATTTGCATCATACCGGATCACTAACTGGCATTGACACACCACTTGAGAATTGGGGAGATGCGTGAGCGGCGATCATCTGGACATTGCACCCCAGTGGTAACGTATACCAAGGACCACTCTCTTGGCCCTAGACTCCACCAGGGACGGTACAGTTTGGAGCTCTGGGCCGGATAGTGGCAGCGCGTACTTTCTGATGTACCCCTATTGGGTGTTCCCCACTGACTTATTGTTTGTTTGGCTGTTTGCCTCTCTGAAGTTGGGGGGGAGGGTGAAGGGGGGGTTCACGTTGAGGGGATCCAAGGCTACTGGCATGTTTGGGATGCTGGGGTGGGTGGGGGGGGCTAGTTTTTGTGAGGTTAGCATTGAATGCGCTGTGTATATATTACTTCGCCTGGTGTATGACTCGGTCCTTTGGGGGTGGCGGTGGATCCTTTGTTTGGCCCTCTTGGGCTCGTCTTTGCTGTCGCTATGTCCATGGCTGCTGTGAACGCTGCTGCGCGACTGACATGTCTATCGTGGAATGTCCGGGGGTTGAACAATGCTAAAAAATGCAGAAATGTTATTGCTTACTTGAATAGACATCATGTACAAGTTGCCATGCTGCAGGAGACGCACATGCCCATACGCAGGGACAACTCCTTTGGACTCAAATGGGCAGGTACCCGTGCCTTCTCCTCCTATTCGACATATGCGAGGGGCGTGGCGATTCTCATTGCCCGTGGCGTGCCTTTCCATTGCTTTGGGGAAGAGGTGGATAGGGAGGGGCGGTATGTCTTGCTGTGGGGCAGGGTAGGACATGACATCTATTTATTTGTCTCTATGTATGCACCGAATGTTGATTCACCTGCCTTTTTTTCCACACTATGGGGTAGGATTGTTTCCATAGGGGCACGACATGTCATCTGGGGTGGTGATTTTAATCTGGCGCTGGCGCCCCCCCTTGACAGGGCGGATGGTGTTAGCTCCTACAAGCCCCGAGCCAGGGAGATTTTGGAGGGAGTGGTGGAGGAGGGTGGTCTGTTTGATGCCTGGCGACACCTGTATCCCCTCGGGCGGGAGGGCACACACTTCACACCTCACACCGGGACATGGGCGCGCCTGGACTATTTCTTGGTTACCCGAGACATCACTAAGGAGCTGATAGGGGTTGACCACTTGCCCAGAACTTTTTCAGATCACAGCCCTGTGAAGTTGCAGTTCAGAACCCCCGGTTGGGACAGTCCGAGACCACAGTGGAGGCTAAGCCCCGACGTGCTCCTTGACGAGCTCTTTCGCACAGAGCTGGGTGAAGAAATTAGAGAATTCTTCCCTAGAAACAAGGGCTCAGTGGAGTCGGTAGAGCACATATGGGAGGCCTTCAAGGTCACTATTAGGGGGTTCTGCATTTCCAAATGCCATGGGGTCCTACGTTCTATCCTGCGCACCATCACCACACTAGAGACAGAGCTGCGTGCTCTGGAGCTCCAAATGGCGGTAGATGATGATCCACGCCTGCAGGTGACCTTTAGGGACACGCTGTCCAAATATGAGGAAGAGGCTGCCAGGGAGGTGAAATATCGGGGTAAACACTGGGTGGCCCGGAGATACTGTGAAGGGGAGAGACCTGGGAAAGTGCTGGCTTCACTTACACGCACGCCACGCGCACACAACACTGTCTTAGAGCTTACGGATGCAACTGGCGCCGCCATTAGAGAAACAGATGCGATCCTTACTACCTTCACGACACACTACTCGACACTATATACATCCACGGCGGAGGAGGACGCTCCATATGCCGAATACTTGAGCGAAGTGGCCCTTTGCTGGCTTAGTGATGGAGATAGGGAATTCCTTGCTGCGCCCTTCGAGCTCGATGAGATCCGCGAAGCCATCATGTCCCTCAAGAACGGTAAAGCCCCGGGGCTCGATGGCATCCCGGCTGAATTCTACAAGGCCTATATTGAAATCATGGCTCCCGTGCTGAGTGAGGTGTTTGCCGAATCGTTGGCTGATGGGATACTGCCCTGCTCTATGCGGGAGGTGGTTATCACCTCGCTTCTGAAACCGGATAAGGATCCCACCTCCTGCGATTCTTACCGCCCGCTCTCCCTTCTAAATTGTGACGTCAAGATCCTTGCTAAGGTCCTGGCCACACGACTTTCACTACTCATGACCAGACTTGTCCTACCTGATCAGTCTGGATTTGTGGCGGGCAGGTCTACATCTCATAATCTCCGCACCCTTTTCTCCCTGCTCCGCACAGTCCACCCTGATATCCCTGTGGCAGCTGTGTTCCTGGACGCCTCCAAGGCGTTCGACTCTGTCGAATGGCCCTACCTCTTCTCGGTCTTGGCCAGCATGGGTTTCCCTACAATGTTCTTGGCCTGGGTGCGCCTCCTATACACAGATCCCACGGCAAAAGTGCTGATAAATGGAAAATTGTCGCCACCCATCAACCTTACGAGAGGCACCCGTCAGGGATGTCCGCTCTCGCCTCTATTATTCGCTATAGCAGTGGAACCTTTGGCTTGCCGTTTGCGCCAATTACACCGAGCAGGAGCGGTACAGTGTCTGCAGCGGCAAATCGATGTATCCCTCTATGCGGATGACATAACGCTGTACGTCAAATACCCGGATCAACACCTTAATCCCCTGCTTCGTGAGTTTGTCCTTTTCGGAGGTCAGTCGGGCGTTCACATCAATTGGTCTAAATCGCAATTTTTTCCTCTCACCGATGCTGTGCACGACTTCCCCCTAGATTACCCATTGGTGTGGTGCCGTGATGATCTCAGATATCTTGGGATTCGTATCGCGCGCACCAAGGACGAGACACTCCGCTCCAATTATGGCGTAGCCATGACCAAACTTGCTGCCTCTGTTGATAGGTGGATCACGTTGCCTCTCTCCATGGCTGGTAGAGCTTCCCTTATAAAAATGATATTATTGCCCCGATTCCTGTACCTTTTCCTCAATATTCCCTACTACCCTGGTGCCTTTTTCTTCAAGACACTTCGCACGGAGTTGCGCAGACTTTTTTGGGGCGGTAAGTCTCCCCGTTTGAAATGGTCGACATTGACCCTACCCTACGACCAAGGGGGGTTTGATGTCCCCGATTTCGAAACATACTATTTATGCGCGCAGGCGCATTACACCTATCATTGGATGGCCCCTACTCCATTCATGCCACACATAGCGGTGGAGGACTGGATAGTGCACCCCCTCCCGCTGAATGGCCTGCTGCACTGTCCCGAGACTTCCATCACCACTTCGAATACCTCGGTTTCTTGCACGCTGGATGCATGGCGCCGCATTGCTCGGCGACTGCTCTGCACGCTGCCCTACTCCCCCAAACTTCCCCTTACTTATCATCCACGTCTGGCCTTGCTATCGGAAGTAGGGTTTCGGCGGCTTTGTGGCAAGCTTCTTATTGCCTGCTGGGGAGACCTGTTCCACGACAGACTTTTCAAATCAGCCGATCAATTTTTTGGAACGCATAACCATTCGCCCCTTGACCTATTTTACTATATCCGACTACGCGCTGGGATGCGTGACATACTACCTGACTATCCTGATGAGCCTGCGACCCTGCCGCCACTACACTATCTTTTAGAGTCACAAGATGGGACCCATTTGGTCTCTGGGCTCTACCGCCAGTTTCGCGGAGCTGCTCCTTTACAGGCTTCTGCTGCCCGATTGCACTGGTCGGCGGAACTGGGAACAGATGTCTCGGATGACCAATGGAAATACTGCTGCGTATTAACTTCCCGCATCTCGGCCAGCTGCAGATTGAAAATAATACACTATAAATTCCTTCAGAGGATGTATTACACGCCGGTCCGGAAATTCAGGTTTGGACTGGCCGATAATGATCGCTGCGAACGATGCCGTGCTGAACATGCTGATTTTCTCCACCTGGCATGGTCCTGCCCCCAGGTTGCTGACTACTGGCGACAGGTCATCGAAGCCGTCGCGGAAATGGTAGATGAGGAGGTTCCTGCGGACCCTCTGGTGGCTATCCTTGGATATACCAAGCAATTATCTAGGGAATGCAGAAAATTCATTGACATAGCATTGCTCTTGGCCAAGAGACGTGTTGCTTGCCGCTGGAGCAGGGGCAGAGCTCCCAAGTTCAAGGATTGGCTAACTGACTTGACATACTGCCAAGACCAGCACACCACCTTTGCTGAGCTGTTGCCTCTCTCTTGCCGGCCTGGGAACATCTGGGACCCACTGGTACACTATTTGCTTAAACACTCACCAGACGATGCGCAGTCAAGCGATGAACCCGACACTCCCCAGCTACAATGACACATTTCTAGACATTGCCTATCACCCTGGATGAACAGCGCTGCCTCCTTACCCCTTTCTGTGCCCAAGCGTCCTCCTTGCCACATAGACGGAAGGTCCCGCCTCTGGTACACTGTGTCCTTCATACCCTGCTGATCCTGAGATTGCACCCCGCGACCTTCCATTCACACTAGAAATCGAGACTAGGACAGTTAATCTCCCCGCGCAGCGCCACCTGCCAGGATGGCCGCGATGCACCATTACCATACTCTAACGCAACGCAGTCATGCGACACCTCTTAGTTTGTTAACTCGTTGGGATGTTTCGTGGTTCTTGTTTCACAGACAACAAAACAATAGTGAGAATATTCTCTCGCTCAAAAAATCTGTTCGACTGCTGCTCATCCTTGCTTGGCCTGCTCCACCGGATACTGATGTGATACAGCGATACTCTATACTTTGCCGCCGGGCCCCCGGGATGCCGGCTTCCAGGCTGTGTATTGTTGCTTCTCCATTGCTGCCGGCCTCCGGGTTGTAGGCGATCCAAGCTGTGTATCCTACTACTTTTATTTCAATAAAGCAGATTTGAACCCCGTAAAAAAAAAAAAAAAAAAAAAAAAAAAATTAAACTTAAATTAAATTGATTAAATTAAATTGATTAAATTAAATTAAATTAATTAAATTAAATTAAATTAAATTAAATTAAATTAAATTAAATAAATTAAATTAAATTAAATTACATTATATTAATTTTAATTAAATTAAATATTAAAAAATATTATATACTTACCAATACTTACGTTGTAATTGTATGCGTTGTAAAGGTATATGCGTTGTAAATACATGCGTGGTAATGGTATGCGTTGTCATGGATCCTGCGTTGTAAAAAATGCGTGGTAATGGTAGGCGTGGTAAAAGTATGCGTTGTAACGTCATACATCCTTCTTACTGATAGAATCTGTGGCTGGCTGCTCTATCACTACAAACTGCTCTGATGTGTGCCACCCAGCTCTCTCTCTGTGTACTGCTGCAATGTTTGCCTGCTTGGGCTTTCACTACAAACTGCTGTCATGTGTGACTGCCTGCACTATCACTACAAACTACAGGGATGTGTGCCTCCTTGCTCTGTCTCTATGAACTGCTGGGATGTGTGGCTGCCTGCTCTATACATATGCACTAAAGGGGTGTGTGCCTGCCTGCTCTATCTCTGTACACTGCTCTTGGAATATGCTGGCATGTGCCCCTCTGGTTCCCGCCTTAGGTACCAGCAACTGTTTTTTTTCTGACTGCATTAATTCACTTTTAACGTTATCTTTTGCGTAGCGCTTTATTCTTCATGTGGAGCACGCCAGAGCATACAACGTTCTGTTTTCAGAAAACAGACTTTTATTTTGTATGTCTGAAGAGTGCTCTTAAGCCGTGCCATGTTTGCTATTTTGAGTTTATTTCCCATTATAAATCTGGGACAGTATGAGATTAAAAAAAACTCCAAACAGCTTTCGTTGATCCGCAAACCTTTGTCTACGTCACTTTTTTTTATTATTCTCGACTTTGCCTGCATTTGGAGAAAATGGACCCCTTGCACATCCTGACCCCCATAATCTCGCCTTGAGCGACTACAATTGTTGACATGTATCATTTGAATAGCTCCCCGTTAATTCTGTACTTAACTTAACTTTTTGTGACCCAGTGTACAACCAAGGGTTTGTAAAGCTTATGAATGAATGGATTAATGAACCGGCTCACACAGCGCAGCCCTGTGAACTAGATCGACACTCTAGGCACATGCAAATGAGGTAGGATTGTATTGTTTACAAGGGCTGTGTGTTTTCACTAGTACGCTCACGTGGACTTTGGCCAAATGGCTCTTTACCATGTTTCTTCTAAGATGTTACTAGTGATGTTAATACGAGTATGTACATAGTGCTTGCTCTATGAGCTCTGGCGTCTCCTGGCGTTGTAAAATGACAATTGTCGCTACCACTGCCTCTAATCATGAGAATGGCTCCTGGAGACCAATAAACTTGCAGTGGCTTGTTACATTCTGCCTGGGCACCCTCAGCGGCACCGAGGGCTGACATATTCTACACATGGCTAATCAAATCTGAAGCAGCATGGGGGGAATGGGGCAATAAGTAAATCTTGGAAAACAAGTAGGAGAGTAAGGAGTTGCGTCCGTAGTCGTCGGACGGGGAATACTCCTGATTCCCTTGGTCAAGGTATGAAAGAACAAAATGAAGGAGTACTACCCGATGAGGGTAAATGAAGGCTTTTGTCTAAACTCAGGAAACATTGTTCCTTTGTTAGGAAACCCCTCACTCACCACCTGGTGGTGACTTGCTTCATCATCGGGGCCCACCCAAGTGGCCTAGCGTCACTTGGGTGTGCTTCAACACCTGCAATTGCAGTGGAGCTGGTAGTGAAATGTGGGGTGTAAACAAAAAAGAGTGTAGCTACCAAGCAGCGAGCACGGAGAAGTAGGTGACCCGCCTGATTCCGCCCACACAACTACTATGTTGTTACCGGCATAGCGCCCCACTCCTGCTTGATGCAGCTCGACCTGAGCCCCAGCATTATTTTGTAGCACCCTGAACTTTAGGTGTGCGTTCCAGAAGCCGATTTTTTCCTTCTGATGTCCAAGGATTTAGGGCTGGGTGTGTCTTTTAGGGGGCACATACCACCCACTTCCTTGTTTTGGTCCTGAGGAATACCGGGGACTTTCCCCTGATGGTAGAAACATGTCGACCAACACATAAAACAGAGATAAGTAGGTCGTAACTTCCCTACTACTATCTCAACTTTATTTTTAACTGTTGTCCAGTAACTTTTTTATTAAACTCTAAATAAAAGAATACCAGGACAATTTTAACACTTACACTCTTTTTTGTTTACACCCCACATTTCACTACCAGCTCCACTGCAATTGCAGGTGTTGAAGCACACCCAAGTGACGCTAGGCCACTTGGGTGGGCCCCGATGATGAAGCAAGTCACCACCAGGTGGTGAGTGAGGGGTTTCCTAACAAAGGAACAATGTTTCCTGAGTTTAGACAAAAGCCTTCATTTACCCTCATCGGGTAGTACTCCTTCATTTTGTTCTTTCATGCAATAAGTAAATCATCACGCAATGGAACAACCCATAGGCATGCATAGGTCCACAAAGAAATTCCCCTCGAACGTGAAACCAAGCAACCTTGTGTCGTCCGGATGCACCGGCAGAAGTCGAAAGGCCGCCTCAATATCAGATTTTGCCATTAGTGCACCCCTCCAAAACTCTGCAGCTTCTGAATGGCAGTATCATAAGTGGTGTACCGTACTGCACTTAGCTCCCGATCCAACCCATCATTGACTGACACTCCAGGCGGACTTGAAAGGTTATGAATGAGGCAAAATTTTGCCACCTCCTTCTTGGGCACCAGGCCCAATGGCCAGGGCCGGACTGGGAACCAAAACCGGCCCTGGCAAAGTGCTCGGCCGGCTTTGCCAGGGCCGCTATTCGGCCGATTTTGTTACAGGGCCGATTTTGCAGCTATGCTGCAAAAACGGCTCTGTAACAAAAACGGCCCCCAGGGCCCAAAACCGGCCCCCACCCTTGCGGCCGACCGGGGGATTGCCCGGTGCACACAACGGCCAGTCCGGGCCTGCCAATGGCGAACACGCCAAGTCCTTCCTTGGTAACAGATGAAATGGCCCAGCCACCCCTCCCAAAGCTACCTCTTTCATGATCTTTTCCCTGGCCACCCCCTGATTCTGTAGCACTGACCGTTGATTGTGTGGACGGACAATGGAAGTTGGGGCACTAGACGGGACATGGATGCCAAATTTGAAACCTTGAAACAAAAAATGAGCCTCTTGCCGGTTATAAAAACTGCTGAGAAGGGGGCTAGCACATGCAAGCGTATTAGAGTGGGCAAGCTGTTATGAGGACTGGGCAGGTCGGGCGTTGCTGTGGCCACTAACCGGTGTGATGGTGAGCTGTTCTTTAGGTTTCCCTCCTTTACTATAACATATGTTCTCCGTGTGTCCTTGCTTTCCGCAGAATGAACATATATGTCTGAATTTACATGCTGTTCACCTGCTGCATTCATTCTTGTTGAACTGCCAGCACACTTGTTTCTTGTCACCTGCCACCCTGCCTCCACGAAAGGAATGAGTAGGCTTGCTGATTGGCACCGCCATATAGAACTCTGCATGCCATATATTGATCTCCCGCTGGTCCCAAGCCACTTCCGGCCTTCCCACCTTCATCTGCCTGAATTTGGTATAATATTGGAGCTAGGCTGTGCCCTGAAACTGCCCCATGAATCAATGACGTGTAGCTTATTAACTGTGCCGCCAGCGCTGGGAACCACTCAACCATAATGGCCGCGTAAATAGCGAAACCGGTCACCCAGTTCTTGATTGACCAATCCACCCAAAGTTTCTTCTGTTTAAATTCTCCCTCTTTGCCTGATCTGCTCTTCCCTGGAACCACTCCCGCATTGATCAGATCAAATACATCAACATACTCCCCCTTGAAAATCTTTTCCCGGGTTTCCACAGGCACGTGCCATGTTATACTTGCTGACGGCGCTACTGCCAAAGACGCAGACCCATACAGCAGTGGGCTCTGTGACAGGGGGGCTTGTCCTGCTGCCTCAACCCCCGAGGTTACTGATGACGCCACTGTGGTAGACCCCCCCTCTGGAGAACTAATGTTATGGATTGTGCCCAGTGACGTAGCAGCCACGACCAATGGGGATTGCGCCAACCCTCCTGAATGGACCCACACCTGTGCCACCCTGCCGCCCTGATGCGCTACCACTGGCACGGGAGCTTGTGTTGTGTTTGGAGCGGTGAACACCCCGCCCCCTGTACTGTTGCGCTTTGGTGTATATGTGCCACTGCCGGCGTAGTCAACCCCGAGGGAGCGTGTTGCAGATCACAACCTGTGACCAGTTCTATCTCGGTCTGCACATTGTGCGCCACAGCTCCAGCAACCTGACCAATGTCTGTACACAACAGGGGCTGGCCCAAGGCCACTGCCTCACCTGAAGTGTTCGCCTTCGGTAGTGCGACCTGTTTGGCCTTCTCCTGTTGTGCCTCCTTAAAACGCTCGGGTACCCACCTTGTACGCTTAGCCAATGAAGCCTCTTGCTGAGAGCCTGTTCCTAACCCTTGCGCTAAGGTCTTCAAAGCCCAATCGATGCCGCCTTTCTGTGCCACCTCTCACAGTGCTGACAAGGCTCGAAATTATTCCGCAGACTCCGGGGCCTTCTTGCCCCTCCCCTTGCCTGCTCCGGTGGTATCCCGCCGACTAGAGAGATAAGAAATTAGAAATAAAAGCTGACCCCGTTACTCCTTGTATTGCGGTAACAGGACGGGCGACCGCGCGCCCCCTTCCTTCCACATGCCATTCGTATACTTGCTTCAAACGCAGAGCAATAGGGATACTCACCACCCCATTGCCCTCCTATCGATTCTGTCATGCAACATAAGCAGCCCCCCGGGACACTCAGTATACCTACTAACTGACGTCCCGGTTAAAAAACATGCTCACCTCAAAATGCGCACCACCCCGAGACATTCAGCATACCTACTGACTGAATGTCCCAGCAAAACATACTCCTCCCCATGCTTCTGCCCCGCTAAGCACCCCCCATCGCGAAGGATGCCCTGCCCACCCATGCACCTGCCACCCTTCCCTGTGCGTCGGGCATGCACCCTCCCCCCGCAGACCTGTGACGATCAGCAGTTCAGCGGGTTAAAAATTGCTCCAAATCTTCGGGCATCCTGTAAATTTCAAGCTGTGACCCAGTGTGTCCCATCAAAAAACTCCAACCCAGCGCTGTAAGATTCACCCGGCAAATGAAGGCTCTGCGCTTTAATTACCTTGAATTGCACCATCCCTCCAGTAACACCAGACCGATTCCTTTTGGGAGGGAGGTCGAGGGGGCGGGGGGGGTAAAAGCAGACCAGAAACTGAGTTGTGGAAAAGGCCGCTTTATTAGGAACAGGTGCACATTACAAAATCATAAACCTCGGCAACGCCTTCCAAAACTAGACCTCACTAAATAAATAAATAAACCTGACCCCCGCTGCCACCCCCTCCCCTAAAATCTTTCTGGCCCCGCCCCCACCCATGCAATACAACATTTAAAACATTATATCAACATTATACAAAATTACATCATCATTAATAAACATAACGTCATCATAACAATCCCGAACTTACCCATACCAGGCCCATCCTCAACCAATCACCTGCCTGCCCCTTCATCTCTGTCAAACCCTCAAAAACCTATGATCATCCAATCAATGACCAACTTATCCTATCCCAGTGCTAACACAAACCTAAACAGCAATTAACCAAATTCTGACACCAACTGCCCAAAAACAACTAGACCCCGCACAGCACCTGTCCCAGCGACAAAATACAATGTCAAACAACCCCTTGCACCCCTGTTCCAAACAACAACGCCTTGAACAATAAAAAATTAAAAGTGAGGAAAAAGAACCGAAAATACAAAATATTTTAAACCAAGGGAGGGAGGGTGGGACAAAATTCAAGAGCCTCCAGCCACCAGGTCACCAAACCAAAATGGTGGCGGAGGGGAGGAGACAAGAGGGCTTATAGGAAGGGCTACTAAAAACCCTACCGAAAACAAGCCCAAAAGAAAACACCAGAAAGTTCTGGAAGGTAAGGACCCCTCCCCCCCCCGAAGCCCTCCCAAACAGCCCGGGGGGGGGACCTCCCGAAGGTCGGCTACCCCCCCCAAACCCCCCATGTCCGCGCTAGCACATGCGCGCAGGGCTCCTAGCGAGCCACAATTGCCTTCCAGCCCCGCCCTTGTCCCTCGCGGGCCTCTCACGCTTCAAAGGCCCCTCGCACCTATAGGCGCGTCATACCCTCCAGCGCCTACATGCGCCTCACAACACCCGCACACCGGTGATTACACGCTCAGCCAGGCATTGCAACAAATGAGTGGGAATTATTTAACCGCCCGCAATAAGCGCCTACACCACCCCTCCACTTCGCAGGCTCATCGCGGGCGCCAAATCACATTATTCAAACCCGCGTGCCCGCTGACTAAATGCAGCAGCGGGATTCAGCAACGGTATCCGCAGGCCCCTCATGCCTACATGCGCGTCACACCCCGCCCACGCCTACATGCGCCGCATAACACCCGCACACCTGTGCAGACGAGCGGGATTTATTTAACCGCCCACCGTACGCACCAACACCACCCTTCCATTTTGAAGACTCATCGCAGGTGGGAGCGCCTCCCAATCCCATCATTTAAACCCGCGCGTGCTGAGTAAATGCGGTAGCGGGATTCAGCAGCGGTACCCACAGCCGGAACCCCCGGAAAGTGCAATATAGCGCCCACCCACAGAAGACCGAACACCCCACTCTAGCACAGTAACTGCATTAACTCCAGTAACTGCAATAACTCACCCGTCACTCTTCTCTTCTACGTTGTGAAGGCTCCCTCACCCGGCACCCGACGCCACTGGCTTCAAGCAGTGTCCTGTTGGGCGCCAGGGGCGAGAGAACAAGGCGGGCTTCCACCTCATGTCCAGGGCCTTTATCTCTTCCCTTGAGGGGCCGCCGCGCACCTCAGGGATGCCCCTTGATGCCTGCCCCCCTGCCTACGGCATTCATGGCGACCCCTCCATCCTTCTCCTATTACAGTGGAAACATTCTGGCTCGCGCCCGACATGCCACTAAAGGCACCCTGTCCGTAGGCGCGGGGGTGCCTTCTAGAGGCAGTGGTAGCGACACCTGTCATTTTAAAGCGCCAGGAGACGCCAGAGCTCAGAGACCAAGAGCTATGTAAATCATGTTATTCTCTGGTCGCTGACCGATTTCTCTGCACCTACGCCAACATTGCAAATATATAATTTCTGGCCCATTCTCCTTTCTTTTTTCATTAAGTAACATTTGGTTGGAAAAGTTTGAATTTGATGTTCTCCCATATTCAAGTGGGTTGAGTTGCATGCAGCTTACTTAGTTGGATGTGCTCTGGCTATAGAGGGTTATATTTGTGTCCAGTAGGTGAAACCAGGGTTGGATTGGGATTAAAAATTGGACCGTGCACGCAAAAAAAAGTGGCCCATGTTTACATATTGCCTTTCCACTGCTTAGGCGAAGTTTTATAAAAAAGAAGTGGGGGGGTCTCTGACAGAGGCATGTTTTCTTAACTTTACTTAGACGAAAGAATTGCATGGATTAGTTCACACTGGTGAAACACACCTGAAAACAAGTGAGGCCCCCACCCCGCTCAATATGCATACATTAATGGGCTGGACCAGCAAGAGAAAGGGAGTGACACCCCTGCCCGTTGATAAAAGGGAGGTAATGGATGCCCATCTGCCTCCAGAAATGGCACTCAGGCACCATCTGGGCTGCTGGCTGGATCCAAACAACACAGACACCACCCAAATCGGCCCCCAGCCTGCCCAAAAAAGCAGCCAACAGCTGGCACTCGTATACCGGCCATTTCCCGAGTGCCCACTTTACCAATCTGACCCTGGGTGAAACGTTTAATCCCAACAACCCAGCATTAAATCCTTTTCAGGGGCATTTAAGACTCTTACTGTCCGGGAGTGTTGTGCATATTGTTTGCGGACACCATTTTGTATACTTATCACTGTATGGCGCTGTGAATAAAAGGTGTTTCATATGCCCCCTTCAGCAGTGCCAGTTACAGCAGCCCCAGGAGGCTGAACCCCTGAGTTGGCTTTGCCAGAATTGAAACCTGCGTCACTCCGTTCTCTAGAGTGAATAAACGTGTTCCTGGGTTTTCTCACACCCTTGATGCAATGAATCGAGGACTGGACTTATTGCCGTTTCACTTAATAAATGGAAATGTGACACTTTTTATTGCTTTGTATAGTCTGTTTCTAAGAGCCACTTCTTTAGCGGATAATGGACACGAGAAACGAGGAGATAAAATGACATGCCCAAGAACACACAGTTTGGTCACATGGAATGGGGAAGTTGATATTTGAGTCCAGGTCTTGTGATTCACCAGATAGCAGTTAAGCTACTGTACCCCTCACCCTACCCCTTTGCTGGGACCAGTGCTGAGGAGGGCTTCCTACCTCCACCCTAGGTGATTCTGCCCCAGGCTGTGCCTTTCTCAGGGTTGTTCACTTGTCGAGACAGCGAACCGGTAAAGAGAGCTCTTACGAGGACCACGGACACCCCTGCAATTGCACGGACTAGACAGGAAAGGATACAGGTGACTCCTTACCTTGTGTTTGAGTACCCATAGAGCACACTTGAAAGCCCCACAAACTTAGCAAATGCCCACGTTTGCTACTGAAACTGCCCGGAGTATTCGACTGAGTCTCCAGAACTACCCTGCATGGGAAGTTGGATCCTTTTTCTTAGTTTTCTGACTTTGCTTCAAAATTGTACTTGCTCTTTTCCAGAAGGAACTCTTTATGGGTTCTTGTTAGGATAGGTCCTTTAGATTGGAATAGGGATGATATTCTGAAAAGAACAAGCTGTTATTTTCTGTGCCTCTTCTATCCAATCTCATTTGATTATTTCTGTAATTGATCTGATCTGACTAACTTAAATAAAAAAGAAACCAAAATATCGACTAATCTGTAATAAGAAAATACACTTTTAAAACTTCATCAGCCCTCTCTTTACTGGCTGAACATCAAATGCAATAGATTATGTTGTTGTTGTGAAAATGCTCCATTCTAACATTGTGTCAAAGGTTCATCGACTGAGGAAGGATTGTAACTTCCAGGCCTGTTAAGTGAGTTTGAGGGTTGACAGACAAAATATCGAAATTAAAATATCGATATACAATAATATCGAAGTTTTAATTTCGATAGTATAGAATATCGATGTCCAAAATATCGACAGACAGAATATCGTTTTTTTAAGGTATGTATGTTACTAATATCGAATTTTACTAATATCGAAATTTTGTTTAGTGTTATGTATTTTAATGTGTTGTTTATATGTTTGTTAAACATGTTTTGTAATGTATGTTTGAAAATGTGTAAATTTGTTTACATTTTGCGTTTTAGTATCAGAGCGGGTTGTGGGTTTATAGGGGAATAGGGTGGGAAGTAATTTAATAATAATTAATTAATTAATATATGTTTGTAAATATTTTTAATTAATACTTAATTGGTCATTAAGTAATATTAATTAGTTAATTAATTAATATAATTTTGTACATATTTTTAATTAATAATTAATTGGTAATTAATTAATATTAATTAGTTAATTACATTAATTAGAGTAATTTTTTTAGATATATAATTTTTGGTTATTGTTAATTAATTAATTGGGAAACAATAATATTAATTAGTAATTTAAATTATTTACAGCTAATGTGCTAATATATTTACTTTATGTTATTGTTAATTAATAATTAATTGATAATTAAATAATATTAATTATGTAATTAAATTATTTAGAGTTAATGTGCTAATAATTTTAATGTGTTGTTATTGTTAATTAATAATTAATTGGTAATTAATAATTAATTGGTAATTAAATAATATTAATTATGTAATTAAATTATTTAGAGTTAATGTGCTAATATATTAAATTTTTTGTTATTGTTAAATAATAATTAATTGGTAATTAATAATTATTAAGTGAATAAATGATATGATTTATTTCTGTGTAGTGGGTTGTGTGTTTATAGGGGGATAGGGTGTGATATAATTAAATGTAATTAATTAAAGAGATTGTAATTTTCTTTGGTATTTATTGTTAATTAATTAGTAATTAATATGTGGTATTTAGTTCATTTATAATTACATCAATTTAGTAATATTAATTGTTATTAATTGATTAATTGAAATTTATATTAATTGTCTTTTTTATATGTGTAGTGTGTTGTGTGTTAAAGTGGGAGTAGTGTGGGAATTAATTTTTACCCCCATGCTATCCAACGCTTTCCCTACTGTTGCACCCTCTGGAGTGTGAATAGTAATTTTTACCCCTACGCTATCCACCAGGGAAACAACCTTTACAACGCAACTTTTACAATGCACTACCATTACAACGAAATTTTTACAACGCAAAAACCATTACAACGCATGTGTTTACAACGCATGTTTTTACAACGCAGGTACCTTTACAACGCATACCATTACAACGTAAGTATACGTAAGTATATAATAATATTTTACATTTTATATGTTTTAGTTTTTTTAAGGGGTATTTTTAGGGTTCAGGGTCAGTTTTCAGTTTTTGGGGAAAAGGGTATTTTTAGTGTTCAGTGTCAGTTTTCAGTTTTTGGGTAAAGGGGTATTTTTAGGGTTCAGGGTCAGTTTTCAGTTTTTGGGTAAAGGAGTATTTTTAGGGTTCAGGGTCAGTTTTCAGTTCTTGGGTAAAGGGGTATTTTTTGGGTTCAGGGTCAGTTTTCAGTTTTTGGGTAAAGGGGTATTTTTAGGGTTCAGGGTCAGTTTTCAGTTTTTGGGTAAAGGGGTAATTTTTGGGTTCAGGGTCAGTTTTCAGTTTTTGGGTAAAGGGGTATTTTTAGGGTTCAGGGTCAGTTTTCAGTTTTTGGGTAAAGGGGTATTTTTTGGGTTCAGGGTCAGTTTTCAGTTTTTGGGTAAAGGGGTATTTTTAGGGTTCAGGGTCAGTTTTCAGTTTTTGGGTAAAGGGGTATTTTTAGGGTTCAGGGTCAGTTTTCAGTTCTTGGGTAAAGGGGTATTTTTAGGGTTCAGGGTCAGTTTTTAGTTCTTGGGTAAAGGGGTATTTTTAGGGTTCAGGGTCAGTTTTCAGTTTTTGGGTAAAGGGGTATTTTTTGGGTTCAGGGTCAGTTTTCAGTTTTTGGGTAAAGGGGTATTATTAGGGTTCAGGGTCAGTTTTCAGTTTTTGGGTAAAGGGGTATTTTTAGGGTTCAGGGTCAGTTTTCAGTTTTTGGGTAAAGGGGTATTTTTAGGGTTCAGGGTCAGTTTTTAGTTCTTGGGTAAAGGGGTATTTTTTTGGTTCAGGGTCAGTTTTCAGTTTTTGGGTAAAGGGGTATTTTTAGGGTTTAGGGTCAGTTTTGGGTTTTTGGGTAAAGGGGTATTTTTAGGGTTCAGGGTCAGTTTTGGGTTTTTGGGTAAAAGGGTATTTTTAGGGTTCAGGGTCAGTTTTGGGTTTTGGGTAAAGGGGTATTTTTGGGGTTCAGGGTCAGTTTGGGGTTTTCGGGTAAAAGGGTATTTTTAGGGTTCAGGGTCAGTTTTGGGTTTTTGGGTAAAGGGGTATTTTTAGGGTTCAGGGTCAGTTTTGGGTTTTTGGGGTACAGGCGTACAGGGTAAAAATAAAATAAATTTATATTTAAATTAAATCAATTAAATTAAATTAAAAAAAAAAATTACATTAAATTATTACGTTTTTAATTTATTTTAAATGTATATGTATTAGTTTAAATTTTTTAATTATGTTTTAATGTTTTTATTTAATATTTGTAAAATGATATGTATTTTAAAATTATTTTTACATTATTATTTATACATTTAAAAAAACGATATTTTGAATTTCGATATTTTTGTACTACGATATGAATTTTTCGATATTTTTGTACTTACCTTTATGAAGATATGACTCCGATATTTTTGATTTCGATATTTTTGTGTCGATATTTTTGTATGTAGATATTCTGTCTGTCGATATTATGTCATAGATTCAGTTTGAGGTGACACTAATCAGGGAAATTTCTATATGATTTTTGCGCTCGAAAGACTTTCATTCCTACCAAAAGGGAAAAATATAATTGATACTCAAAAGCACCGGTTAGTTTGTTGGACAAATCGAGGTGTTAATGTGCCCGCTGCAGAGATCTCTCTAGAATGTGAAAGTCACTGTTTTAAATCCAGTCGATTATTCAATGGTTAATTACATAAACAAGATTGAGTTGGGTAGTGGTAACATATGTGATGTCCAAATAAACAAAATGACAAACGTATGTGGCAAAGAGCATATATAGAAACGGCCTTGTCACTATCGTTCATTGCGATTGAAAGCCCACTGAGTTAATGTGATTGCTACAAAGACCTATGAGTAAAATTGTGCATATGAAAATAACTTGTGCACATTTCTTACACATATGTCATCTTATTTACTAAGGTTCCATGTGGGTGTTCACATGGCTGGCACAAAGCATAGCATCTGTTTAATTACAATTTATAGAAGCCCGATGATGCATAGCAAAATTTCACAGTGCAGAATCAGTACCTAAATAACCCTCTTAATATGACGAGGCAAGCCCAATATGTGCCATCATTTAATCAGTAACAAAGCCAAGTATTGAAAAAGTTGGTCCGAGACGTAATTCATTTTTTGAAGTTAAATATTTTAAACCGAACTGTCCCAGTCTTGAATCCCTAAAAGGTTGGCAAAGTCTTTGATCTTATTCAGAATGATAAAATGAGGAGCATATGTTATGTTATGTTATGTTATGTTATGTTATGTTATAACGTGTTTTGTATAGCGCTCAGCTACTCCAAGGAGTGTCCCGGCGCTTCTAACCTGATGCAGGAGCGGGGCAGGCAGAGGAAAACCAAATCTACTGAATGAAGAGCCAAGATTTCAAATCCTTCCTAAAAGCTAGCAATGTGCCAGTCTTTCTCAGAGTGATAGGCAAGGTATTCCACAATTGTGGTGCCAAGCATCTGAAAGAACGGCCTCTGATACGGGCACGCCGAATAACCGGAACGGTGGCCAAAGCTTGCAACGCTGACCTCAGTGATCTAGATGGCTGGTAAAAAGTCAGCCGCTTACTGATATACTTCGCACCAATTCCATGGAGAGCTTTAAAAGCCAGTGTCATCGTCTTAAAAACAATACGCTTCAGTGGTGACCTTGGGGGAATTCCGTTCCAGTGAGAAACCACTGTTAACGGGAGTTCCTCAAGGCTCTAGTTTGAGTCCGACATTGTTCAATGTCTATACCGCACCTCTAATAAAGTTGATATCGTCTTTCGGCATTGATGTAATAGCATATGCCCACGATACACAACTTATCTTGGTAATGGATAAAGATAACCAGGTTTGGGAGGAAAAACTCAAATGTTGCTTAACGGCCACTTTTGACTGGATGCGGAGAAATCATCTAAAATGCAACACAGGCAAAACTGAGATCATGCCAATAGGCCCAAAAAATGAATTAATTCCCAGATTGTGGTGGCCTGAGAAGGCAGAAATACCGCCGCACACCACCATCTTGGCCCACAACCTTGGGGTACACTTCGACGCCGACCTGTCCTTTAAACATCAGGCAGCAAAAGTGGCAGGCACCTGTTTTGGGGTGATAAAGGGGCTTAGGAAGTTTTTCGACTTGCTGCCCTTCGAGGCAAGGAAAACAGTTACGGTTGCATTAGTGACATCACGCATTGACTATTGCAACAGCCTGTATGCTGGCACTAACAAAGTGGTTACCCATAAGCTCCAGATGGTACAGCATGCGGCAGCAAGGCTGGTTTTAAAATGACCTAGAAAATCCTCAGCAACCAAAGCTCTCAACGCACTACATTGGTTGCCTATAACTAAAAGGATCTTGTATAAAGTGCTTGTAATTACCTTCCGAGCTGCCCACGATCTAGGCCCACTATACTTGAGGAAGAAATTCGTAATATACTGTCCAACTCGAGCCTTACGATCCCTAAATGCTAATCTACTGACCATACCAGGGTTCAGACTCAAAATCCAAGGGGGCAAATCCCTGGCAGTATTAGGTGCAAAAGCATGGAATGTCCTCCCCCCACACTTAAGAGCGCTGGACAAGGAACCAGATTTCCGTAAACAATTAAAAACATGGATCTACAAACTCCCAGACATAACGGCCAGAGCTCTAGTGTGATTCCGGTCCTGGTCAAACCAAGCAGAAAGATAACATCTGACACTAGGGTGACTATGCAGATGCGCCGAGATGCTCCTTGGAGCGATTGTTGCGCGGTATAAATGGGCAATTACATTACATTACATCGGAAGCCAGTGTAGAGTTTTCAGGAGTTCTTTAACGCTGGATCTCCGATGAAGGCCCGCGATGGCGCGTGCGGCGGAATTTTTGACTATTTGGAGACACGATAAAAGGTACTCCGGGAGTCCGAGATATAGTGCGTTCGCATAGTCCAAGCGAGAGCCTATTAAGGCCTGCACCGTGATCTTTCTATGGGCGAAGGACAGCAGCGGGAGAAATTTCCTCAACATCTTGAGAATGCCGAAGCACTTACCAGCTAGGCCAAGAATCTGGGGCTTCAGAGTAAGATCGTTGTCAATTACCACTCCCAGGTTCTTGGCCAAGGTAGAAGCAGCAGACGGAGAAAACATGGCCGCAGGCCACCAAACCTTCCAACTAGGATCCGAAAGACAGAAGCATCTTCCATTTCATCTCACAGAGTCCATTATTTTAATGTTTAATGCAAATATCATTATTGTATTACCCATGAATGGAGATAAAGCATTTTTTCAAGATTATCAAGTTCCTACCCTTGTAACAACATGTGTGTTGGTATTCTGGTAGGCGCTAACCACGATTTCAGCTCATTGAGACCATGGCACCAGTTACACATTGGGTAGAAGGTGTGACCTAGTGGTTGGAGGTGCCAACCTTAGGACCTTGCACCCAGTTTTGAATCCCAGCCTCCTCGCTTAATTTCACATTATGTGATTCCTTGGGCCTGTATTTGACCAATTGTAATTAGACCCTGGTTACGAGTAGGCTATTATAGTGCCACTCCTCCATAAACTTCTGCTTGTGAAAGGACAGAATTACAACCTGGGTGGTACTTACCATACCATGTGGATATTGGTGCAGTAAGTACCAACATCCACATTATTCCCAAGAAACTCATAATATGTGCTATTTATCATACATCTTAAATAGTGTTTTCCAGAGTATTGTTATTTATTAGGTATGTTAAAAAGGACCTGGGTACAGACAATTTCTTAATCAGGGCCTTAATGTGCATAATCATGTAGATTGTATTTCATTCCCCCAAGCAATGCACAGTACTTAGTTGCTTCCTCGCTATGTTTGTGGTACATAAATACCAATACATACATTGGGAAATAGTGAAATTGTATGAGGGTGGCATAAGTGTGGCCAGGCAAACCCAACCATCCATCCTTTCATGGAAGGTACATTGAATACGATAAATTGTGCAAAAGTAAATTATGCTTTTTGCATCCTATAAAAATGCTTAAGTGTAAAGGTTTGTTTTTTTATAAAAATACAAGGCTAATTACTCTGCTGGGACACCAGAAACACACATTACCTGTAACAAGAGGTGGATATATGAGGTAAGCAGGGGTGTTTGCATTGCTGTGTTCCCATGTAAATGAACCTAATCTTCTCCAACGCAGTTGCTGTGATTTACTTTGGGGCTATAGTGGCAACAGGGGAAGCTGGATAAACATCCAGCTCAGAATAAGAGGTCAGCTCTTGGAGTACTCTAGTTGTTCATTGAACAAGCAGCAAGGCAGGTCTCAAGCAATAGGGCGCTCATCTGAGGGTACAAGGCAATCTTCAGGCAGCAGAGCAGTCCATTGGTAGCAGCAGTAAAAAAAACTGTCATTCTGGGAGTGCTCCAAAGGTCCAGGAGTGAACTAAAGATTGGGTCTCAGGATACTTTTTTATACCTAGTGCCAGCTTTGAAGTGATAACATGTTTTAGACCCCCCCCCCCCTCCCCCCCACAACAGATTCTGGAAGTTCCTTCTGCCCCTGCCCAGAAACCAAGGGGTCTAGGGTAAAAAATGACTTGTATGAATAATTTAGTGAATGTGCTGAGGTAATCTCTTTGAAATTTAAGTGAACATCTCGTCACCCTTTGCATCACTGTCTGGGAGGAATACACAAAGACCAACTGCCATCTATGCCCAGTCATGCAACCCAGGAAACACACCGCAGGCACAAAATGGTTAGTACAAGAAAATGCAAATGAATTGTGATTTAAATGTGATTTTACCATCAAACAGGATTTCAAATTACTATTCTTTGGAGACCAAACTTGACATTTCTACCTGTTCTCAATCAAACGTTGGCACTTATCAAATGTAATAGGGTAACCGAATGTGAGAGAGCTGTATGGGAGAGGTTGGTCCCACAGTAGTAAAAAATGAATTTATGAATTGTTTTCACTACAAGGGCATGTAAAACGTAAAAGTGCATGTCCAACTTTTTAAATTAACTGCACCCAGGACTTTGAGCTGTTTAGGGTGGGAAACAACCTTAACAACGCGGTCATTACATTGTATTACCTTTACAACGAGGTTGTTACAATGACGCGTTGTTACATCGCAGTACATTACAATGCAAGTCGTTACAACAACTTGCTCTAGATGGTGCTCTAAACTAAGGAACAGTGTAATTTACTTTTCCAACACCTTCCCTACTGTTGAACACACTGGAGTTGGAATAGTAAATTATACTATTCCTAAATCCAGCGCGCTATCTAGAGCAAGTCGTTGTAACGACTTGCGTTGTTATGTACTGCAATGTAACAACGCGGTCATTGTAACAACCACGCTGTGATCCCATGCGTGGTAATCGCATGCGTTCTAAAGGCAGACAATGTTTTGGTATATATTCGTTTAGGGCCTACTCCAGGTGTGACGTATATGTAATAAAATCGACGGTTTATGCTTAGTAGAAGGTTTCTTTTGCAAGTCGAATTGGCATTTTAAATCTCCATAGAAACTACCTAAGTGGGTGGCACCATAAATGCTGCAGGCCCACAATTAGCATTTAATATAAATGCCCTGGGTACAGATAACAAAAATGTGTAGTGGTTGTTGTGTTGCACTCTTAAATTAAATCCAAGTGGTAAACAAAGTAAACAAGGTAATAAATGTTAGTGTGCACTCTGTTGGGTACAGGTAACACCACATTACTAGGAACATATACGTATATTGGATGTGGCAATTGGGTGTAAGCCAGTTTTACAATGTTTTAAGTAGTGAGCACAAGCACTTTAGCATTGCATAGCAGTGGTAAAGTACACAGAGTCCTAAAGCGAACAAAAAATAATTTCAGCAACAGGAGGTGAGTAGGCAAAACGTTTGGAGGCTAACCACCCTAAAGGCTGGCAGGCCTAACACATCCATTAATTAGAAAAGCCTTTTACTGATCTGAATTTTAGTTACATTGGTACTGGAATTGCAGGTCTCTCTGAATCCAGCTGAGTTATGGACTCAGTACTTCTAGGAAGGAGCTTAACAGGCCCTTATTCATGGCTTAGGGACCACCACGAATACCACCTCTGCATAGCAATATAATTGTCATGAGCAACACCGCTGGAGAGGCAAGTGGCATTTGCAAGGTGAAGATCGGGAATAATAATTTTTCCCACCTGCTAAATCAATAAACGATTACTTCTTATATCCCCCTCCATCTATGAAGACCCAACTCTAGCCAGGGGCATACGTTTTCTTTAATGGGAATTTAAATGTTTAAAATTTTCATATTTGGTTTGAGAGCCTTGATGATATAAGAAAAATACTTAACGATGTGTGCAAATTATAATAAAAAGGCAATTTAAATCCTATGAATCGTGAAAATGGTTCTTCACTTGCCCTCATGTGGGCGATTGGATCCAAAAATGGAAGATTAGTCTTTAGTCGCAATAAGAAGAGTATCGGGCACATGCATCAACCTATTTAGGAAGTGCAAACGGTGCGAATCGGTAAATTCGGCTGTTTGCGCTTCCTAAATACGTTTTTGGGATGCATCAAACAATTTTTCAAAATTCGTTTTTTTTTGCATTTCCTAAAATTGCGAATGCATTTAAGGAATCACATTTGTGCAATTCCTTAAATGCAATGCACCAATTTTTAAAAAAATGCGAATTTTGAAATAGGAAGTGCAAATTAACACGAGGTTGACCCTCGTGTTAATTTGCGAAAATCTTTAAAAAAGCACAAAAATGCATTTTGTAAAGTGTCATGTTACAGACACACATGTCCTTAGGACATGTGTGTGTGAAACATGCACTTTAAAATACATTTCAGGGGTGCAGGGGGGGTCCTTTGGACCCCCCTCTGCACCCTTGCAATGCATCAACAAATTGCGAATTCCCAAAAAAAGAAATGCAAAACGGCATTGATTCCTATGGGCCTCTAGACCCTTAGGAATCAATGTAATGCCATTCCTTAATTGCGATTCGCAATTAAGGAATCGCAATTTCCGAAAATTAAGAAATCCTAAAAACTTTTAGGATTTCTTGAGCATAGGATTTTGCAATTCAGTGGAGAAGTGTGGCTCAGGGGTTAGAGGCGGCAGACCCGGAATCTGAGATCGGTCCTGGACCAGGGTTCAATTTCCCGCCCCGGCGGGTCTTGGGCTAAAAATTCCACGGACTCGATAATTCTCACCCCGGTGCCTCCTCGACTCACGGGTTCACACTCTGCGACTCTGGGCAACAGCTTGCTTAATCTCCACAACGGCCCCTCGTGGCGGGATGCCTGACTTTCACCTTGTGGATACCCTGCTATCTCACAGGGGAATATCAGGAAGGGTTCCCTAAGCAAGCGCCGGGACACCTGCTTTGCGGGTAGCTGTGCGCTATATAAGCTCAACTACATTTACATTTACATTTACATTTACATTCCTAAATTGCGATTCCTTAATTTTCGCAATTTAGGAAGTGCAAAATCCTACAATGATGCATGTGCCCGTATGTGTTAATTATTGAACGTTTTACCTTTTTGACAAAATTGTAAGAAAGTATTGTTTTGATCGAACTGCTACCTATCGTCCTCTATCAAGTGAGTGAGTGCTGGTAAGCCTCTTCACTGTCCCAATTTGTGTTTTATTGCAAGCATGCATATTTTACATGATTATGACTTGTATTTACTGTTTATATTACAGGCTGCTGATTACAAATGTTAAGGCCATTGTCATAAAGAAACATGCATAGCTAATCATGTCATTGTTTGCTTCAATCACCTCTTCCATTAGTTAATGATCTGTGCCTCCCACCAATTTAGAGCTCGTCAGTCTAGACTGGCTCCATCCAATTGGCCCCTTCCTTCAATAATTCTTGAAATGTCGAAAATTCCTTATTAGGCCTAATGCCTGAGACATGGAACCCACTTCCTGATTGTATAAGACTACTAAAACAGGGTACTTCCCACATTTATAATTATACAACAGGCTTCACCCCAAACCAGCTGCTCATCGTGTTTACAGCCTGTTCCCACTCCTCACAAAAGTCAATGTTACACCTCCCATCTAGGGAGTTTACTGGCAAGCTCCATTTCAACCACTCACCCCGAATAGACGATCAGGAATTCAATGCAAATCAGACACTTTGCAGGGGTTATAAAACATTATACCAATGCTACAATGCATTATTTTTTAATACAACTTCTCAGGCGACTTGCACTCCTCACTTGTATGTTTCAGGGATGCACTTGGACTTTAACATGTGTCAGCTCTGCAAATCAGCAGCCAGATTCAGCTTGTCCCTCGATTCACCGAAATGCCCTGGGTATTGAAACTGAGCCCATGTCCCATTTGACTCCCAATGACAGCCCTGAGTTGACTCAATGTACCACTCTTACATGTTCCAGTGGAATGTATGATGTTACAACGAATTCCGTTGCAACGCATGCCTTTACCACGCATGCGTTACAACGGAATTCGTTTTCCACGCTTAACCTTTACCTCGAATATTCCTTTACCACGCATACATTTACAACGTTTTTCGTTGTAAATGTATGCATGGTGAGGGCATACTCTTGATAAAGGTTATAAATCTCCCCTTAAATGCCCCCTGCCTCCACTCCTTATATTTACCCCTGCCCTTAACCCTCAATATATATATATATATTTATTTTACTAAAATGCCCCTTACCTTTTAACTCGCCTTCTCTCCTTCTTCTTTGGTTATGTCGCTCGTACGTCGTTGAGAGGAAGCGGAAGTTACTTTCCGTTTCCTCTCTAACGACGTCGATTGCTTCAGCTTCGTCTTCACTTCGGCTCTTCAGGTAAGTTTTGTTTTTTTGGGGGGGAGACCCCCCAAGCCCCCCTTTTTATCCCAACGCTTTTTTTTTTATGGGGGAAACCCCCAAACCCCCCCTTTTTTTTTTCATTTACCACACATGCCTTTACTACGTATTTCGTAGTAAAGGTATGCGTGGTAAAGCCCCTCGTTGTAACCACGCATGCGTTGTAAAGCATGCGTGGTAAATGATTTCGTGGAAATGGCTTCGTTGTAGAGGCCGTTTCCCGTTCCAGTGTGGTGCTGAGTTACTAGGCAAATGGCAAGGAGGGGAGACATTCTAGAAAGTAAACTGGATTCTTACTACTCGGATAACTTTCTGTTCCTTCTTCTACTTTCACAGATCCCTGGACCAGTGGTAGAAAGGGCGGGGCCAGGGGTACAAAATGCAGACCCATTAGTAGCAGCTGTTGCAATTGGCTACCCCTAATAATCGTTCGTGAGGAGCATTAAACTATTCAGGGCAAGAACAATGTCTTTTTTACCTTGGGTGACATCCTGTTGGGACTTAATGAAGATAATATAACTGGGGTGGGGGTGGGATTCCCGCTGTTCTGGAATCTGGGGATCAGGGTTCGATCCCCGGCTCCGGCGGCAGGTTAGCCCAGCACCATGTGACTCTGGGCAATAGCTTGCTTAATCTTCCCGACGGCCCCCAGCGCCTAGAGACCCTTACGGGTGATTGTGCGCTTTACAAATGTGGATTATTATTCTGTTTTTCTCTTTAAATGTGTTTGCTTAAATTGCCAAAAACAATCATTTTCTATAGTAACACGAAATCACCAACCAAACTATTGCAGAATTAGTTCTGAAATGCGATTTCAAATTTATTTATCTCAGACTAGGAACTATAACTGGAAAAAAAAAAAGATAAATATCCCAAGCACTGTGCTTGACAAGACAAAACGAGAAGGCGATATTATGTCATAAATAAACATTAGTTTATCGGCGTCTACATAATTTAATTAACATGCCTAATTGGCCCCGTCATCAGCTTAGAATGTAATGGTTTTTATGTGAACCGTAACGAAAGGGCTTATCATAGTCACGCATTTCATGAAAAATACAGGTTTTCCTTATCGCTGACTTTTCAAGCTGTGTTCTGTCAGTAAAAACGGTGAATTCCAATTGTAAAAAAAAATGATGGTAAAATTGATTCTGACAGCACAATTTCGCTGGTTATTTCTTTTCAACTTGTCACATCTTGGAGAATTGCCTTGTGTCCAAAGGTACTGTATTTCTCACTCGAATGCGGCCAGTCTCAAAAAATGAATCCAGGTTAAGCCCAGATGCATGATTGAGATCAGACAGGAACATGTAATGCATGGAGAATGTTCACATCAGTAATAATACAAATGTTGTTGCCATCTGAAAAAGTATTTGTATCCCTACAGAAGCATTGCTGATAACAAGGGGGTGGTGTAATATCAACTCAAAATGATTTAACAATTCTATTACAAAAAACATTCTTTAAGTCAATGTGCTTCCTGCTTCTCGGACCAAACACCTGGAGAGAAACAGCCTTCTAGACCCCTCCAAATCTGGATTAAGAGCCAACCACAGCACCGAGACCCCCCTGATCGCAGCAACAGAAGACATCCATTCCCTACTCGACAGAAAAGAAGCAGCCGCCTCGATCCTTCTCGACCTCTCCACTGCCTGCAACACTGCCTCCCACCACACACTCATCAACTGTTCACCTCACAGCCCAAGCACGCCATCTCTAGTGCCCCGCAAGTCTCATCCATCAGTCCCACCCACTTCTAAATCTACATGATGCCACTAACAGACATCGTCAGACCCCACGACATCAACATCATCTACTACACCGAAGACACCCAACTCGTCCTCTCACTCTCAGAGGACCACACTACAAAAAACAACTTTCACAACTGCATGAAGAACATTTCAGCCTGGATGAGATAAAACTGCCTGAAACTCAACACAGACAAAACTGAAGTGCTAGTTTTTGGCAGCCACACCTTCTTCTGGAATGACTCCTGGTGCGCATTGGAACTCAGAGCCACACCCATTCCAAAAGAGCATGCCCGCATATAATCCTTGACCACGTACTCTCCATGAAACAACAGGTCAATACCATAACTTTTCAGCCTGCTTCCACACGCTTCAAATGCTCCGCAGAATCTTCAAGTGACTGCCCTCAAGGAAAACAGTTTTGCAGGCCCTCATCACCTGCCGTCTGGACTATGGTAATGCACTCATTGGGGCACTACTGGAGAACTCATGAGAAGACTCCAGATGATCCAGAAAGCAGCAGCCATACTGATCCTCAACCTGCCCAAAGGGACCCACATCTCCCAGCACCTGAGATACCTCCACTGGCTACCCATCCAGAAGGGAGGCCACTTCAAGCTCCTGACCAACGTCTACAAAGCTATCTATGACCAAGGACTGGCATGCATGAGCCATTGCCTGAGCATTCACCAACCATCCAGAAAACTCTGCTCCCCTTGCACTCACACATACACCTTGCATCTGCCGCTGCCACATCAAAGGTTGATCCTTCTCCTACCTCACCACCAAATCATGGAACACCCTTCCCCTCCACCTTCAAGCAGCACCCTCATTGGCAGACTTCAGGGAATGGACCTAAGACCTGGCTCTTCGACTGAGACCCTCAGTCCAGTCCTGGATAGCCTCACGGGTAATAATCCATGCTTTGTAAGTACAGTTTGATTGATTGATTGGCCAGTAGTTAGGGAGATAATATTGCACCCAGTAAATACCAGTACTAGAAGGTGAATATTTGCTGCATACAGCATTACCTCCCCATGTTGTGTTCCATAGCTCAGAGGAATAGCACAGTAATAATGCATGTTCCCCTATTCTCAGCGGCCACACTCAGAATGTGGAATGTGTTCCCAGACAGAAAGTTTGCAAGGTTGGCCATGTCTAAAATTGTGGTGGGAGAGGAAAGTGCTCTAGTGCAGTTGTAATCCTGATTCTGGCAGAAGCTCCCATTCACCTCTGCCCTCAGTATGAAGGCCTATTTCTTTCTAGTAGGTCATGTATGTTCAACAGAAAGAAGCGATGGTTGAGGCAAAAGAGCTTGCACCTAATTATTCCAAATGACTTGTCTGGTATAGCGATGGTGCTCAAGACCAGGAAGTACACCCTTCTTTACTTCCTATTGGGAAAACCCCAAATAATAACAAAAACACAATTGGAATTAGCACCCATCTAAAGTTGTAGCATCATTAGTCTTTCAAGCAACGTGTGTCCATAAACAAGACAGAAAGAGCACATCCAAAGTCCACTTGTAGTCAAAAAAATGTTTTCTTGTTCTTTATTGATAAATTTGAAACATCTTTAAAATCCAAACAATCAGATATTGATTCTTTTTCGCTCTTTCTATCTTGTTTATGGACACACGTTGCTTGAAAGACTAATGATGCTACAACTTTGGATAGGTCATGTATGTTGACCAGTTTTGAAAACATGAGGATAGTTCAAAAGATGCAAAATTAAGGGAAAGTGAAAGCACATTCACACCTCACAATTAATCTCGCGTGTGCAATGAGTTTATAATTTTTTTTTCTTACCATTGTTAGCAAAGTAAATGCAGTACTGATGACTGAGGTGTTAAAATGAGATATGCCGTCAGATTAATTTTCACTAAAGTATTCAGATTTTACTATATAGACTGTCCAGGATTCCTGTGTTTGATCTTTCGCCGATTTAGCTGCTCAGAAGCATTTCTGAAACTGTGATGGGAAACTATCATCATTCCAAACATGCTATTTCCTTCAAATACTTCTCTAGGTTCACGATCAAGAGCGGATTAAGGCCTCTGTCTTGCTACCATTTAACATAAGAAAGGTTTGCTGACACCACAGCAAAATGGCACAAAAACAATTTGTTATCATCTCTGGTACTGTGGAATTGAAAGACTTAGGGCCAGATGTATCAACATACCCTTTTGCGATTTCTTAATAGCGATTTTTAAGGAATCGCTATTTAGAAATCGCAAAATGGCATGTATGTACAAATTCACTATTTTTTAGCGATTTCTTAAAATTCCTTAATTGCGATTAGCAAATTGCTAATCGCAATTAAGGAATAATTTCCTATTCATTTCTATGGGCCAGGAGGCCCATAGGAATGAATGTGAAATTATTCTCAATTTGCGATTCGCAATTTGCTAATCGCAAATTGAGAATAATTTCAAGGGTTCAGGGGTGTCCAAAGGACACCCTGTTGCACCCCTGAAATAAGCATGGGTGCACATGTGGTGCACATACATGCCCTAAGGGCATGTATGTGCATCACATGCCACTTTGAAAAACTTCGCAAATTGGCATTTTTCAAGAAATTCGCAAATTACCACCAACTTGAAGTTGGTGGTAATTTGCGATTCCTTAGGGACAATTAGCAATTTTTTTTTGCATCATACATTGCATTTAAGGAATCACAAATTTTGCGATTCCTTAAATGCAATCGCAAAATAAGGAATCGTAAATTTTGCGATTCCTTATTTTGCACCACATTTTGCTTAATACATTCCATTTAGCAAATTCGCATTCGCAAAGGCCGAAATTCTGCGAATTTCGGCCTTTGCGAATGCGAATTTGCTTGATACATATGGCCCCTAATCTGTGTAAACATGTGGGTAAAAAGTGTAGCCGACAATTGGAGCTATGTTAGACCATTGGGTGATAAGGCTTTCATTACAAGCTTGTTGGAGTAGGGTGGGGTATTTACCATAGAGGTGGGGGGAATGTTTAATTTTGCCTGTGGAATTGGCGGAATTTGGCGACTCCCGTAACGCAGAGTTCCAACCAAATTCCGCCGAAGTCCACTGGAGCAAATTTGGCACCGTAAGGCTGCAGAAATAAGAGCTAACAAGTGCTAGTGAGATTTGGCATCCCCTTGCACAATTTTTTAACATGGGAGGTGGCGAACAGTTGCAATAAAAGGGCTGCTTCTTGAGTAGGCATGCTGATGTTCTAATAGATTTTCTACTCAAGCAGCAGCTAAGTCAACTCGAATGGTTTCGCACCCACGCACACCGCATGATGCAGTTTGAGCTGATTTTGCAGTGATGCTCATGCTACCAGCACAAAATTGCAGCACGACTGGTGGAACACTGTGAAATCTCCCAGAGTTTTTATATAGCTCTGCGAGTTCCGCCTAACCTTAATTTACCACACATGGCAAATACCATTACCCCAGGGTAAAGGTAAGGGGAGTAGATGTGGCATAATGCCCTGCTCTGCTTACTTTGGAATTTGGGACCCAGGTTCGAGTTTCAGCGTCTGCTCAACATCATGGAATTATGGGCAAATCATTTAATCGGTTGTATGTTGGAACCACAAATTCCCTAACCACGTATGCCTAAAAAACGTGGTCTTAATTTAAACCATGTCTTCACCAGGCATTTCTTTACCTCGCATGCCTTTACCACGTAAGTTTGTGGTAAAGGCATGAATGGTAAAGGGTTATGTGTGGCTAAGGTCGCGACCCCCCTCCCAGCCGCCCTAAGCTACAAACTCCCCTCTGCCCTCCTCCCCACCCTGAAGTCCAAATCCCCCAACCCCCTCCGTACCTCCACACTGTCCCCTCCCCGTCCTGAGAACTATAACCCTGTCCCTTAACCTGACCCAGCTCAGCCCTAAAAACTGCCCCACCCTCCCCTCAACCTTAAAAACTACCTCAACTACCCATTCCCCTCCCCCTGCCCTGCGGCCCAATATCCGATCCTCTAATCAAAAAAATACTAGCCGACTCACCCCAACCTTAAAAATTACTCTGACCCCCAGCCCTTAAAACTACAACTGACACCCAACCCAGAAAACTACCCCCACACCCCAGCCCTGAAAACTAGCCTGAACCCGCCCAGCCTTGAATACTACCTCCAACCCCCAGCCCTGAAGTCTATCCCTGAACCCCCCAGACCAGAAAACTACCCCTGACCCACCGACCAGCCCAGCCCAGAAAACTACCCTAACCCATCCTCAGCCAAGAAAACGTCCCGACCCCCGAGCCCACAAAACTAACCCGACCTACCCCAGCCCACAAAATAACCCTGACTCACCCCAGCCCAGAAAACGACCCCAGTCCATCCCAGCCAAGAAAACTACTCCAACCCCAACCTTCAAAACTACCCGACCCACCCCCAGCCCATAAAACAACCCCCAACCCACCACAGCCCACAAGACTACGCCAACCCCCTGCCCCCAAAACAGTCCAACCCCAGTCCACAAAAATACCCTGACCCACCCCATCCCACAAAACTACCCCAATCCCACAGCCCACAAAACTACCCCAACCCACTCACAGCCAGCAAAATGACCCTGACCCTCCAGCCCACAAAACTACCCCAGAGCCCTCAGCCATCAAAACTACACAAACCCCCAGCCCACAAAACTACCCCAGACCCCCCACAGCCCACAAAGTTGCCCTGACCCACCCCCAGCCCTACTTATCTCACAGGGGATCTCCCCCTGCCAGGTCTTCCTGATTCCGTCTGATACAGCCGTCAGCTAGACCCAGCATTTCCATAACCATGCACATGCGTGGTTAAGGCATATGCATGGTTAAGGCAAGCGTGGATTAGCTTGCAGAGTCCAAACTCTTGTGGTATAGACTGCGGTGATCTGACTGTTTTCCCATTTCATCTCCCTGTGCCTAAAATACAAAAATAAACGTGTCCTTGTGTCATGTAACTGGTACTCATGTAAAGCTCTCCAATACCTACAGGTCGAGTTCGAGCTACATAAAATTGAAAGAATTGTATATGTCACCTTCTATTCCAAGTTTTCCCTGGAAAATAAGCACAGCCTGCGGAATCTGTTATTAACACACCAAATTCCTCATGTTTTGCACTTTTTTTGTATTTTTTTTGCCCATTCTCTGACAAACTTTTGTATGTTTGACCGGCCAGTATTCATCTCAGGCAAAAATATTACAAGGTGATAATTGTCACAAAACTCGTAAATCAGATCCTTGTGCAAACACATGTGTGCATGGGCTTAAAACCCACCCACAACTTCCTGTGGGTTGGCTTTATTGCCATTTTCATTTTTTTTCTTAAGCAATAGTTTTCCTTTTCCAGGTTGTCAATCTTGAGTATATCCCTCCCCTCGAGCATAGCTTCTTTCCCTCTTTCTGATTGACTGCCTTTCTGTGCTCCCACTGCTCCCTTTTAGGAAGCTACTTTTTTTTCTTTTTTCCTAAACAAAAAGTGTATTTGTTTCCCAGCTACCTCCAGCTCCTGTCACATCAGTGCACATTTTCAACTGCAGTACAATACTTCAATGATACTGAATTTGCTTGACTCCATAAGTCCTGTCAGACTTAAACAGTTTAATGGGTATTGCTATAGTTTTCTCAAAGGATGCTCTAAGGATTTGTGTGTGCCTGCCAGTGTAACAGATTGGCAAGTATGCTTCACTGCCCATAAATTATAGAATCCTGTCTGTTTTACATGAGTACTAATTCAGATTTTAGTATAATCTGGATATCCCATGTGTTTGGCCCTTTCTGCAGGGTCATCCCAAACTTTTTGACTTGAGTCCTATTTTTTTCTGAACCGGTTTTTGGTGGCCTTCAGGACTCTGTGCACTTGACCACTGCTAACCAGTACAAAGTGCGTGTGCTCTCTCAGTTGATGGAATTGGCTTACACCCACTGGCCTATTTAATTTACTTATGAGTCACTCGGAAAGTGGTATTACAGGTAACCTGAGCCTGTAAATTAATTACTCCAAGTGGGCCTGCAGCACATATTGAGTCACCTACTTAACTAGCCAGCCCTTTAATCATGTCTCAGGCCTGCCATTGCAGAACCTGTATTTGCAGTATTAACCTGCCATGTTTACCTGGCAAAAACAACCTTTTGCCAAGCCCAAACCTTCCTTTTTATTTACATATTAGTCATTCCTAAGGTGGCCGTGTATACTTCCAAGGATAGGCACTTTTACGTTTTACATGTCCTAGTAGTTAAAAACTCTCAAATGTGTTTTTCACTACTGAAAGACCTATCTTGGAGTTGCCTTATTACATTTTATTTGTGTAATTTCCAAACGGAAAGATGGAACTGGTTTATGTTAGGTGTTTCTCGAATCCGAATTTTAAATCCTAACTCATGGTGAAGTTGGATTTTAAATCACAATTCTGAAAATGCCACTTTTAGAAAGATGGCATTTTTTGCATTAGCCATTTGGTGCCTGCAGCCTATCTCTGGTCACGTGACTGGGTGTAGTTGGCAGTTGGGCTCTGTGTATTCCTTCTAGATATCACAGACAATGGGAGTTCGGTGAGACTGGATGGGCCATCACTGGCAGTATACGAGGGAGGAACTGGGCCCAGCCTTACATACACCTGAATAGGCTTTGTCCTATCTCCACATCAAGTGCTGAATACCCCCTGTAGTTAGTCTGGAGCTAGGGAAGACAACGAAGGGCATCTGTGCACTTCAAAGGCCTGCCTCTAGAAGCTTCTCCCGACTTCAAAGGCAAAACTGTGTATAAAAAAGGACCAGAGACACCTCCACTACGGTATACTTCTCGACCTGTGGATACTCTGCCACGAAGAAGGACAGCTTTACTGCTAAAAGGACTGCCCACTGTACTGGACTGCTGTTCTAAAGGAACTGTTGCCCTGTGGTGCCGATCTACAGCCAGATGACCTCCTGCCTGGGGAAGAAGAACTGGACCTGCAACTTCATCCTGAACCCAGGAAGTCAGAAAAAGTCCAAAGACTGGTCTGCTGGCCTCCTGATCTGAGCCTCAGGGACATAAAAGGCTACCCAGCAGCTCCTGGTCCTGTTATCAGTGAATTCCTGACCCCCAAGTAGTGCATCCCAGACCTGAACCCTTGGTGCGACTCTTGAGCTCTTGAAATCAAGATTTTGGGCTTTCCTTGACTGTAAATGGGCATGCTCACACCAGAACCACGCCGCTTACTCTGCAAATCAGTGCGAGCCGCCGCCAACCCATCTCTTTGCACCTCAACATCAACAGCCTGCGGGGGACCACCAAAGTGATACTCCAGCCTGCCTGCCTGTGACACTCAGCCTGTTCTTTGCGCCATGCAAACCACCATCAGCAAAGCTCTCCTTGCTCCCAACGACCCCCCTCCAACCCAAGCGGGACTCCTGGCGAAACAACTTGAAAAGGTAAACCTTCTGCAGGACTAATCTGGGACTGTATCCAACCTACGCTCCATCACAATTGGCCTGAACTTTTGACTTTAACCCAGTCCAGCATGACCAGCTTTTTGTAATTTTTGCTTTATGCTTATAGGCTCTATATTGTAGCTTGTTCTTTAAAAACTCATAACTCTGATTCTACTGATTGTTTTTTTTGTAATTTTGGTCTTGTTTTATTTATTAAATTCTGCCCTATTTATCTAGTCTGGTCTGGGATCTTTCTGTGTGGTGTTCTCGCAGTTTTACTGTTTTGTGCACTGTTTCTTGTTTAGTGTTGCACAAATACTTTACACATTGCCTCTAGTTAAACCTCACTGCTCTGTGCCAAACTACCAGGTGTTGGAGCACAGGATAATTTGGGGTTTGCTTAGCCCTTACTCTGACTAGGATTATGGTTGCTTTTTGAACAGGTTCACTCTCTCGGGTCAACCAGTAACCCAATTTCTAACAGTTTCCATGCCCCTTATAAAGATTGGAGGGAGGGAAATGGTGGGCAGATGCTTAGGGTGCTCCATTTCCAACCCCAGTGCTTGGATTGCTCCCAGTTGGGGGAGAAGCAAGGGAACCTGGTCTGTACCAAATGACAATCTCCTGAAGGGAGATCCACGGTGTCAGGAAAGCTGAGAAGGATGACCACTCAGGGTGCCCTGAAATCTCTGGTTTCTGAGGGTACTGCTTCCAAGGGGTAGTGCAAAAGCCCAGATGATGGGGCTGGAGGTGGAAATAGTTGACAGTAGGAGGTCCAGTGAATCTGGGGTTGCCAGCTCTGAGACCAGAGCACCCCAAGACTGACCCTGTTGAGGCCACTCCTCTCCCGGATGGCTCCCTGCGCTGTCACAGAGACAGAGTTTGGAAACCTCCACCAGGCATACCCTTGCCTGTCATAGACAGAGTGTGTGGCCCTTAAGGCAGTGGTGGTCCCCCCTGGAAGAACTGTTGCACCAGGAACATGTTCAGCCTCAGGGTACAGACCCTGGGCAGAGAGGCCAGTCTCAGGATACCACCCTTGAACTGCTGGGAGGTAGAGTGGAAGTAGGTGGCTATAACCCAGGGCTGTTGCCCCCCACCCTGAGAATTCTCTGAGCCATTAGGAAACCTCTTGCCAGCCCCAAGGTTGGAAGAGAGACCTACCCATTTTCCCCACTTGGAGCTTTATCTCGCAGTGGATGAACCTGGTCCTTGGCATTGACAGCTGGCAGTGACCTCTGTAGGATTCTGTCCTTATTACTAGAGTTTTCCTTGTGCTGGGGACAGAAGTCTGACCTAAGGGATGTAATGAGCCACATCACTTTGTTGACCATTGTTGTACTATCCACCTACTAGGATGCATCTGTGAGCAAGTTACGGTTAGGTGCTTCACAGATGGGTTTCACAATTGCAGAGAAGGATTTGCCATGGGTCAGTCCAGTAGCTCAGCAGAGTGTACAGAGAAAAATGCAACTGAGTTAAGAGTGGCATTGAACTGACAAGTACACCTCCATAGCGGGGTCTTTTTTCCATGTTCTACTGCCAAAACAGGGAAGTCCATCAATCTATAGATTAGACTGCCCTTGTTTTTGGCTGAAAGAGGGCTTTTGTTAGACTAGGCTATTTTTGCAGGGTTATCCCCTAACGTTTTCCCTAGTGCTCCATTTTTCAGAACCTCTTTTTGGCCGCCTTTAGGGCTCTGTGCTTAAGCTCGCTTCTTAAAACATAGTAGAATTGGCTTATACCCAACTGGCCTATTTAATTTACTTATAAGTCCCTAATAAAGTGGTAAAACATGTACTCAGAGTCTGTAAATTAAATGCTACCAGTGGGCCTGTAGCACTTGTGGTGCTACACACTTAAGTAGCCCTTTAATCATGTCTCAGGCTTGCTGTTGCAGCTGTAATGCATTTCTAAACTACCATGTTGTCCTGGCAATAAAACCCCCTTGCCAAGCCCCAAACTACCCTTTTGTTACATATAAGTCATCACTTAGATAGGTCCTCGGTAGCCCATAGGGCAAGAGCCTTGTAACTGAAAGGTCAAACATGTACGTTTTAGATTTACATGTCCTGGTAGTGAAAAACACCTAAATTCCTTTTTCACTACTGTGAGCCTTGTCCCTAATATAGGATAGCATTGGAGATTCCTTATTACATTTAATAAGGTAGCAGAATGGAGGGGCAGAGCTGAGCACAACCCCACTTGAATGGGGAGTGCTCTGCCTCCACACAAATGATCTAACACCTCCACATTGTCACTGCAGCCAGCTTGAAGCCAGGGCAGGGAGTCAGGGAATTGCATTCACTTCAAAGCCACTATCTAGAAACTGCTCCCACCGCCCACAAGGAGGGCGGACCGGTCTAAAAAAAGGCCCCAGGCACCAACTCTTCAGTTCACTTCTCAACCTGTGGAAGAACCCTCAGGGGGTTGCCATCTGCTGTTATCTGCTGTGCACTCTTCAAGACTGATTTGCTGTACCTGGAAGGACTGCTTTGCTGCCTGGAGCCTGCCTTGAACCCTCTTTGGCCAACCCTGTTGTCTAGCCCAACATTGCTACCTGAACCCAGGACTAACAGAGTGACTCTAAGGGCTAGTTTGCTAGCCTCCTGTTCAGAGCCATAGGGACACAAAAGGCTTCCACCATCCTGAATCCGCACCTGGACCAAGCGTGAGTGAGTCCTGAACCCCGAAGTGGTGTTCCACTATTCCTGGGCCCTTTGTTGTGCTGCTAAAGGTGCCCAGATGGTCAAATCCCCAAACTGAGGACTTCTAGAAAATGTTTGGCCAGAAACTGCTCAAAGAACAAGGAGGAGGCCGGGACCAACCTACTCGCCTATTCTCCCACAGTGGATTGACTTTGCAACTTCTACCGCTACGTTCGTCTCCACAGCAGCAAATCCTTTTCGGCAACATCTCACCAAAGAGGTACCTAGACTCGGGAAACTGTCTTTGACTAAAGCCCTCCACCTTGACTCAATGTCCACAGTTGACACTTTGATCTTTCAGGCGCTAGTTGTTGCTATAAATGTAAAAATTCATAACTCCGCTTCTACTGATTGGATTTTTGTTGTTTTGGTGTCAAATATTTTATTAAAATGTAAACCATGTTTCTAAATTGTTGTGGGATTTTTCATGCTCTGTGTTTTTAACTTATAACTCTCTCTGAGCTGCACAAATACGTTACATATTGCCTCTAAGTTAAGTCTGACTGCTTTTTGTGCCAAGCTACCTAGGGTTAAGCACAGTTAATTTAGTGACTTTTTGTGACTCACTATGCAAGAGATTGTGGCTGCTACTTGACCAGGGCTCACACCTCAGCCAACCAACAAGCACATTTCTCACACACTGCTTAGCTTAATTAGACAATACACATTGGGAAAAATATCTGCTCATTTGCGTATCTAGTTGGACAATTCTTCACACTGTTTTGAATTGTTTTGTAGGTAACAACTACTGCAAACACAATGAATTTGATATGTTCTTACGGAGGTCTTAAATACTGCTGTACTCGCTTTATTCCAGCCTCCCCTGCTCTGCTTCAGCCTCTTGTGCTGGACACATGTATTATATGCTTCTCTTCACTGAAGGCAATACCAGAGGTGGCACTGACATTATTTTCATCCTTTTGTTGTCCTTCTTCTGAGTAGGTATTTTGCCCGCTCCAGCCGCGGGCCGTAGAGGGAGTTACGGTGGGGCAGGGAGGCGGGGAGGGGGAGGGGCAGGGTGGAGGGACCTAAAAACCGGCATATGGATAATTGCGGGTAAGTACACAATTTAATTATTAAAACGAATTTCGTAGCGCGCACTGCATCGCAAAATGCGATGCTGTGCGCGCTACAAATTTCGTTTTATTAATTAAATTGTGTACTTACCTGCAATTATCCATATGCCGGTTTTTAGGTCCCTCCGCCCTGCCCCTCCCCCTCCCCGCCTCCCTGCCCCACCGTAACTCCCTCTACGGCCCGCGGCTGGCCCGCTCCTATTTGTTCAGAAGTCTCTTAACACGAAATTGTGAATGAAGTGTTTGCTTGAAGAGCTCCCCTTGTGTTGCCAATATGTGACCAACTCAAATCAATCTTCTCTGTTTCGACGTTACCTTTTTTCTATTTTTTTTTAAATATTTTTATTTGAAAGACCTTTTATTGTTTAGCAAGGCTGGGTGCTTCTATTGTTTGTGATCCACATTTGTCAGTAGGCTGTTGTTCTCTAAACATTCTTTTTTAAATAAAAGAAACTATAAAATACTGCAAAAGGAAACTGTAAAATGCTGCAAAATACCACAAGGTTTACACCTAACAGCAAGTCGTCATCATGTCCCCCATCCTATCATTTGAATTTCTAACCCTCACACCAGTTACTTTAAACCATTGATGAAAGTAGGTCAATAATGCACAAACTGGTTTTTTTGTTTCATACCTTTAATAAAAAAATACAAAATTAGTTTGCACCAAATTATGATTGAGAATACAGTGCTCCATTCCAAATAGTGGGATGCTGTTGGAAGGATGCTGTTAAATTAGCAGGCTTTTAAGTAGAATTTGATATCACACTTCTGCTGCTTGTACGTGCTATGAAAAAGAAAAGCAAGTATGATGATTACTCATGATTAAATGCACTCAGTTCACCAGCCTCAGAAAATTGGAAAATAGAGTTGGCCTTGCCAAGTAGTGAGAATTTATCTCACTGAACTATGCTGTGCTGTAGCTGTTGTCACATCAACAATTTGATGCGCTATTATATCATAATTGTTATAGCAGCAGAGTTGTAATGTTGCTGTATTATTGAAAACAAAAAGGTGATAGGTCGACGGCTTGAAATAATGCCAGTTATTCCCTCTGAGTCTCATACCATTCCATCCATTTTTAGGGCTCATCAATGGACAGCCTTCTATCCTGAGTTTCCTGTGTAAAAGGTATTTAAAAACAAAATTAACTATTGCGCTCATATAAACTTAAAATATTCTATTGAAAGTCCAGTATTAAGGTACCTTAAAATAGGGGAATTGGAGGCTTGGCACCAGCCAACATTGGCTCTCGAAATGCAGTTATCACTCCACAGCTATGCCATTTCTGTATTAAATCCTTCTGAATGGCCTTGGAGCACTCATTGGAGAGCAGTTTTGAAAAGCACCCACCCATCTACTCCTCAGTGGTTCCCAGCACCAGAATTGGAACTACCTGCAGTGTGGGGCACCACTGGGGATCTCTATGCCAACATGGGCACATTCCTGGCTTAGGCTCGGCCGTGGCGGGTGTCCTGATGCACACAGGAAGATGATTGCTGCTGCATGATGTATATGGATAGGCACAGCATAGAAGCTGAGTTCCTACAAGAGATACCCTTGGGGTCAACCACTGCTAATGTGTTTGCACGAACAGTGAGCAGAAGAGTTACTTCACTTAGGGGCATGGCCATATTCATTAAAAAATTATTTAGTCATTTTAACACAAGGACACTGAAGAAAGGTATCTATAATAGAAGGCACTCTTAATGGCACTCACATCACCTTGAGTAACTCCTATTCCCCCAATGTGGACAACCCTGAGTTCTTCAGGGGTGTGATGTCACTGTATTGGCTGCTTACAGCACATAATATAATATGGGGGATTTTCTCTTAGCCCTATGCCCTGAGATCAACACTAGCAACAGATCACATGGATCATCCAAAGGCTGGCAAGCTATTGTGGCAGATGATTGACATCAAGGGAATGAGGACTTATGGAGAGAGAGATATTGAGAGAAAAGAACCACAACACTCATTTATGTATTAACTTCTAGCGTTCTGCTGTGGAGGTGCTTCCAAGGATCATAAATATAGCTCATCAGCCCTGTCCCCTGTCGGATCACTCCCCAAAGTACTTGTGCTCGAGCTCCCTGGGGACAGTTGAACATACCGCCCCTTCTTTTCCTATTAGAGATATGGTCTTCTTGGAGGGCCATCAGGAAGCAATTGTGGAGTTCTGTGAGAAAAGCACAGGCTTCGTGACACACTTTGCCACTGTGTGGGAAATACCTAATGTATATTTAAGGGGCTTCACATTGGACAAATACGTAGGATTCTCAAAATCGATCTGGATGCAATTGGCACATCCGGAGGCCAGACTGAGGCTATTGGGGAAAAAAACCTATACATTGACTTCTAAGCAAAAAACACTATCAGAATTGAACAAGACCGCTCAGGAGCTCAGCGAGCTAATGGACAGGGACTGTGATACATGGCTAAAGACAGTTAGACCTGACTTGGTGACCATCCAGACAAGGCTCTCTCATGGCTGCTAAACAGAGGACATTCACAGGACACTATACGTTCCCTCAAGCGTGACACTGGGAAATACTGGGGAACAGGACCACTACAGTCCAAGAACTACAGGCATATAATTGATCACTATACACAAGCCAGACAACAGAGACAGACTCTGATATATAACTTGGATCACTGACTAAATATAGAGGGACAAAATATAGACTACCCAAAATATAGATTCCAAAATATCGACAGACAAAATATCGAATTCCTATCTACAAACAGGTAAGTACCAAAATATCGACCCCAAAATATTGTTTATATATATATACATTATAAAAATATCGAATTTCTTAAAATTAATGTAAAATTAAAAAAATATTAAAAATAAATAGCTAAAATATACATAAAACTTAAATTACCTTAAAATTATTAAATAACTAATTTAACTTATATAAAAAAATACAATCATATCTGTTAAAACATATATATATATATATTAACATAATATTAATAAAAAATACACAATATTATTACGGTAGGATAGCGAAGGTGTAAAAATTACTATTCCCACTCCAGAGAGTGCAACAGTAGGGAAAGCATTGGATAGCGTAGGAGTAAAACTTACTATTCCCACTCCAGAGAGTGCAACAGTAGGGAAAGCGTTGGATAGCGTAGGGGTAAAAATTACTATTCCCACTCCAGAGAGTGCAACAGTAAGGAAAGTGTTGGATAGCGCAGGGGTAAAAAATACTATTCCCACTCCAGAGAGTGCAAAAGTAGGGAAAACGTTGGATAGCGAGGGGTAAAATTTACTATTCCCACTCCAGAGAGTGCAACAGTAGGGAAAGCGTTGGATAGCGTAGGGGTAAAAATTACTATTCCCACTCCAGAGAGTGCAACAGTAGGGAAAGCATTGGATAGCGCAGGGGTAACAATTACTATTCCCACTCCAGAGAGTGCACCAGTAGGGAAAACGTTGGATAGCGTAGGGGTAAAAATTACTATTCCTACTCCACAGAGTGCAACAGTGGGGAAAGCGTTGGATAGCGTAGGGTAAAAATTAATATTCCCACTCCAGAGAGTGCAACAGTAGGGAAAGCGTTGGATAGCGTAGGGGTAAAAATTACTATTCCCACTCCAGAGAGTGCAACAGTAGTGAAAGCATTTGATAGCGTAGGGGTAAAATGTACTATTCCCACTCCAGAGAGTGCAACAGTAGGGAAAGCGTTGGATAGCGTAGAGGTAAAAATGACTATTCCCACAACAGAGAGTGCAACAGTAGGGAAAGCGTTGGATAGCGTACGGTTAAAAATGACTATTCCCACTCCAGAGAGTGCAACAGTAGGGAAAGTGTTGGATAGCGTAGGTGTAAAAATTACTATTCCCACTCCAGAGAGTGCAACAGTAGGGAAAGCGTTGGATAGCGTAGGGGTAAAAATTACTATTCCCACTCCAGAAGGTGCAACAGTAGGGAAAGCATTGGATAGCGTAGGAGTAAAAATTACTATTCCCACTCCAGAGAGTGCAACAGTAGGGAAAGCGTTGGATAGCGTAGGGGTAAAAATTACTATTCCCACTCCAGAGAGTGCAACATTAAGGAAAGCTTTGGATAGCGCAGGGGTAAAACATACTATTCCCACTCCAGAGAGTTAACAGTAGGGAAAACGTTGGATAGCGTAGGGGTAAAAATTACTATTCCCACTCCAGAGAGTGCAACAGTAGGGAAAGCGTTGGATAGCGTAGGGGTACATTTTACTATTCCCCCTCTAGTGAAAATAAATTATTATAACTCACATAATTATCACTTAATGAATTAATAAAAAATAATTATCAATTAAGAATTAATTAATTATCAATTAAAAACTTAATTAACAATTTGTTCAAAATAAATACCAATAAATTAATTAACATATTTAATTATTTATAATTAAATTCCTTCCCACCCTATTCCCCTATAAACCTACAACCCGCTACAGAAAATAAATTAATATTATTCACATAATTATCAATTAATAAAAAATTATCATTTAAGAATTAATTACCAAATAAAAATTAATTAACAATGTAATCAAAATAAATACCAATTAATTAATTAACATATTTAATTAATTATAATTAAATTACTTCCCACCCTATTCCCCTATAAACCCACAACCCGCTACAGAAAATAAATGTATTTAATTCACATAATTATCAATTAATCAATTAATAAAAAATAATTATCAATTAAGAATCAATTAATTACCAATTAAATATTAATTAACAATTTATTCTAAATAAATACCAATTAATTAATTAACATATTTAATTCATTATAATTAAATTACTTCCCACCCTATTCCCCTATAAACCCATAACCCGCTACAGAATTAAATTACACAATAATTAAATAACATAAAATTAATTACTTAAAATAAATTACAAAAATATATACACTTTTCACACATATACTAACATAAAAAACACTTTAAAAAATTCGATATTATTAAAAATTCGATATTTTTACTAAACTATATTATGTACTTCGATATTTTAACTGTCTATATTTTTAAAATCGATTTTACATTACTTACCTTCAAAACAATATTTTTGATATCTATATTCTGTCCATTCGATATTTTGTCCATTCTATATTTTGGACTCGATATTTTGGTTTGTCTATATTTTGGAATCGATATTTTGACCATTAACCATATAACTTTACTTGGAAAACAACCACATTTGCCTGGATTGAAGGGAGCACTAGAAAGTCCCAACTTGAGATAGTTTTAGCCATAGACAACTTGCCGAGTGGAAATTCCCTGGGTACTGACCGAGTTTTACAAAATGTTCTAATTGATACTAGCGCCATACCATGTTGTTCTTTATCAAGAAGCAGCGGAGACAGGTGAGCTACCCTCCACTAATATAGAGGCAATCATTGTGACGATACTAAAAACTAGCAAGGATAGACAACTATAGGGGCCGAATTATGTTACAATATTGGTGTCCATATTTAACAATAATCATTTGGAAAATAGTCCATCGATGCCAACATAGATAACTGATAATTAATGCCAAGCGAGGCTGTTATTAATCTATGGCACGGAGTCTCAAAGACCCGGATGTTAGTGTTCACAGAGTTGCGGCTTGTAAAAAGCAACACGATATCCTTGGATATATAAGGCTAGCGTCTCAATGGAGGTCCCACACGATAACAGACGTCCGAATTCTATCTAGAGGCTGCCATAACTTTACTGTTCACCATGCAGTGCAAAATAGGTATTTCCTTCAAAATATTGAAATATTGAATTTCGTCAAACAGCTATGCACTAACCCCATAACTCGGACTTATAGTACTATTACTTACAAATGATTTAGAAATTATTAAATAACAAATTAATATTATTGCTTCACTTGTATCAATTTAAATAAATGTTTTTAATATTACTATTGATATTTCTAAGTTTAACAGTATTAATACTATATTATTCATTTTCGTATTAATATAACTATCACTAGGAAACGTTTAACATTATTTTTATAGTTATAAAAAAGGCACATATACACAAATATATATGTATATAAAAATATCTATGGACATTCAAATGTATTTTTACAATTTTCTTACTTTTAATGACGCAAAGTATAGTCAATCCCAATATTGCCAACTCCCAGTGTAAAGGTACACCCAATATACTCAAAGAAGTGTTATGCCTGCTGATGTAAAACCATGCGAAGTAACAACATATATATCTAATATTTTCTCTGGGGATTGGCTTACTGCTCAAAGCAAGCTATGCAATCTGAAGCCTCGTTACCTTGATTGTGACTTCTGTATCTCTGTGTTTCCTTGACTGTGAATAGCTCACCTTGGACTTACAGCAAGATAGTGACCACTCACCATCCATAACTTAATAGCTTGATGTCCTATGTGCATGACATTAACCAAGACCTCCTGGTCAGAGACCTGCTCTCCCCCCAACAGCTCCGCTGTCTGTGACACTGCGGCTGACCCCGTTCATCTCTGCCTGGTAGGTATTCGAGGCCCTCTTTGACCCCCAGGCTCCTGCCTGCGCCTCATCCCTGGTAGCCCTGTGGGAGAGCCTTGCTCTTCTACTGGTCCGCTGTTGTCCGTTTCTGTGTTGGTGGTCTTTTTTATCTGTCTTCCATCTTTGTTATTTGTCATTTGTTAGTGCCTTGTTATTATGACTTGTATCTTGTTATTGTGCCTTGTTCTGTTTTTTTCTGTCTCCCTGTTTTGTTTGGCCTGTTTGTGTCCCACGTGCCTATTTCCTTTACCGCGGCTACTGCCCCTGTGGCCCCTCCTCTGCCGGTTAGCACTCCTGCCTCCCAGCTATGAAGCCGCATGTGCCTGACCGCAACCAGTGCCATGGACCGTGAATCTCTAACCGCCCTTCCCTATGTCTCAGCAGCCATCCTCGCACTCAACCCTAGGAGGAACAGCAACTGCCAGCTGCCCACTCCAAACACCACCCACGGCCAGTTCTCCTTCCATCACTGCAACCAGACCTGCACCACCTACCGCACCCTTACGGTCTCCGCCCCCATGTCTAATGCCAACACCACCAAAGCTCTTAAGTGCATCCTCCTCAATGTGCGCTCCCTGCACAGAGATGCCGTAGAGGTCTGAGAGCTTCTCAACACCCTCTCGCCAGATGTCGACTTCTTCACTGAAACCTGGATCAAGCCTCCTCTGCCCCCAACATCACCACCGCCTTTTCTGATGGATAAAGATCCTGAGGAAGGACCTCCCCGACTGCCCAGGACTAGGACTCGCCATTGAACACGAGCTCCCATCGACTCTCCACCTTCACCACGAGTGATTCCACCTCCACCACCAAACACCTTAACTTACAGATCCAGACCAACCCTAGAACCTCACTTTGTGGCACCCTCTCCTACAGAATCCCGGACCTTGCACGTCGTTCGCACCTACCATCGCTGACCTCATCGCACCCCATGCCATCACTTCCATAGACCACATATTCATCGGAGACCTGGGCTTCCACCTCATCAGAACATTCCTGGGCCTGTGGATGATTCATAGAAAGGACTGCCCGGCTGTCTCGAGAAAGAAGACTGGGCTTGCTTGCCTTGTAATCAGGATCCCAAGAAGTGACTCCAAGAGTTAGTTGGCTGACCTCCAGTCTGAGCTAAATTGACACACAAGCTTCCAGTGGCCTTCCCTGCAATGGCCCAGCTGACTAGCACCAATTAGACCTGCCGAGCCCTCCTTCTTCTATGCTGGAATGAGTCCAGATCCCCAAAATGTGTCTCCCATATCCTGGACCCTTGACTGGCATCAGCGTGTAGTCCTCCTGCTTCAAAAACAAGCTCCACGTGAAAATACAGAGGTTTGGGGTTTCTCATGACCGTAGGCAGCCGCTTTGAGTCCGCAACTTTCACTGCATCTCCCATCAACACCATGTTCTGATGGAAAACTGGTCTTTACACCAACCAGAGACTACCCGCATCTCCCACCAATGAAAAGCTCAAGCGATGACCAGCTCTTGTGACTGCAATTATGTCCTCCATGCTCCCGCAAATGCAGAGCTGCAACTCAGGCTCCAAGCAGTACTTGAACATCTCTTCACTAAGATGCTCTTGATCCCTGTATCAGACCTGTGCTTCATTGTGTTCGGCCTGAATTTTTTGTGACTGCGACTGGGCCACACTGATCAGACATCCAAGAATGGCACTTGGTGTTTTTTGGTGCTATTTTCACTTAAAATGACCGAACTCATTACACACTATTACATTTTGGTCATTTTGTTGTAATTTTATTTACAGAATGTTACTATATCTTTTGAATTGCTGTTGGATTTTTAGTGTGTTGTGTTTTTACTTTGTTACTGTTTGAGTGCTGCATAAAGGCTTTACACATAGGAGGATACAAAAGCAACCTTTAAACCTATTGGAACCTAGTGGTTCTCATTGGTATCACTCAAAAAGAAAATGCAGCAAGATGGCGTCTACCTAGGATGCATGTCTAACCACTCTCTGAGGCTCCAGTGGTTCTGGCAATATGAGATGTCAGAATGCAGAACAATGTCATACATTCACCCCAGTACAGAGATCTGGGCCTAAATCCATCATTTTTTTGCTCACCATGCCATTCCAGTTTGGACCCAGCCAAATGCAAATCAGTCTTGACCCTGCACCAGTGGGGAACAGTCCAGCCCGAACTGCCAGGCCAGGTCCTCCCTGGGCTGGAAACAAGCATCCTAGGACTGGTTTCGGGCTTTCAGCCCTCATCAGCCAAGATAGCTTGACTCCAGTAGCATGGAGAACAAGGCACTCATGTCTGAGCATACCCGCCCTAATCGGGGTGACAAATGCAAAAAGAACATTTGATGGACAGAAGGCAGAACAATGTCATACATTCACCCCAGTACAGAGATCTGGGCCTAAATCCATCGTTTTTTTGCTCACCATGCCATTCGAGTAGGGACCCAGCCATATGCAAATCAGTATTGACCCTGGGCCCAATGGGAACAGTCCAGCCCGAACTGCCAGGCCAGGTCCTCCCTGGACTGGAAACATGCATCCTATGACCGGTTTCTGGCTTTCAGCCCTCATCAGCAAAGGAGAGCTTAACTCCAGTGGCAGGGAGAGCACAGTACTCACAACTGAGCATACCCGTCTCACTCGGGGTGACAAATGCAAAAAGAACAATTGATGGACAGAATGCAGAGCAATGTCATACATTCACCCCAGTACAGAGATCTGGGCCTAAATCCATCATTTTTTTGCTCACCATGCCATTCCAGTTTGGACCCAGCCAAATGCAAATCAGTCTTGACCCTGCGCCCAATGGGAACAGTCCAACCCGAACTGCCAGGTCAGGTCCTCCCTGGACTGGAATAAAGCATCCTAGGACTGATTTCGGGCTTTCAGCTCTCATCAGCCAGGATAGCTTGACTCCAGTGGCATGGGGAGCACGGGACTCACGTCTGAGCATACCCGTCCCACTCGGGGTGACAAATGCAAAAAGAACAATTGATGGAAAGAATGCATAACGTTGTCACACATTCACCCCAGTACAGAGATCTGGGCCTAAATCCATCGTTTTTTTGCTCACCATGCCATTCCAGGTTGGACCCAGCCTTATGCAAATCAGTCTTGACCCTATATGAGATGGCATCCTGTAGGTAAATAGTGAGAAATTACCTTACATCACCGCATTATGTGGGTGGCTTCATTTGATTGCCTACATCTTCTGCTTGGTCCCATTGTACGATCAGCGAGATTCTGATTGGTTATTGCTCTGGCATTGGTGTGACTGATCGGTTCGGCTTTGGCAAGGTGATGTAACCGCCTCGGCCAAGCAAGGTGGTGAAAGAGAAGGAGAAGGAGGAGGAGAAAGAGTGGAAAGACATGCTGCCAGCAAGTACAACGGTACCGCTCCTTCCTCGGCAAACTATGGGGGGGATGGGGAAGAGGAGCAGAGGAAATCAACACAGAGAGCAAATTGAAAGCGAAACCGGGAACAGCAGTAGAGAAGCTGAGACCACAGAAGGATCTCCAGGTTACGTCTAGCCAATAAAGACACGCAGAACTAAAGCACCCAGTAATTCATGCGATTTTTACTTCCGGAGCCACACTTCACCCTGCGTGGTTTGCAGAAGTGGAAGGAGCTCATGGAAAACAGGCAGAAGAATCTGGCCCGGGTAAGACTGTGAGTAACTTGCCATGATTGCGATGTAGTCTTTCAATATCAGATACTACTCCTGGAGAATTGATACCCAGCCTAGCAGGCTTGGTGGCGAAAAGCTTGCCACATGGGGAGTCAACAACTGTATCTCTCCAATCCTTGACTAGTTTGGGTAAAGGAGAGCAAAAAGAGGTACTCCCAACTACATTTGTCCAAGGGCTAGAGGGGACTTGGCGAAGCCCTAGCAAGATAGGGCATACTGTTTTCCCATTCCCCAGACCAATGTGAAAAATCTTTTTTGTCAGGGCTAAGTGAGGAACTATTTGCAGAAGACTTGTGTTCTGGGGGCTTCGGAGGTAGTATAAGCAGTAGTGTTAAGCTTCCTAAAATGCAGAAACGTCTAGTGACTCTGAAGTCGCAGAAACAAGGAACAGACTTACCAGAAAGGGGGCTACTTCAGCTTGCTTCACCAATGCAGGCTCAGCTGTTCACCAGCAGTTGATTTGGGACTACTCCACAACCCAACAAGTATATGAAGAGACTTGGGGCCTACCCAAGACGAGAACCCTGTAGGCTGCAATGACTCCCCCACTATGGAACTTATCTACAGCATATTAAAACAAGTGCGGGGGTAAGCTCGGGCAGAAAATCTTATGGCTCATCTAGCTACTAAAAAGCTTCAGAGGGGAATATGTAAAGTTAATAAGATGTGTTCAGACTTGGTGGAGAGAGTGTCTGTGGTAGAAGCATGGACAGTGGTGGAAGAGGAGGCCGCTGGCAAGCTAGAAGCACATGTAGATGAACATGACGCTCAGCTGGTTGACGTTCAATGGAAGTGAGAAGATTTTGAAAATCGCCAGAGGAATAACAACTTGCAATTCTTGGGTGTAGCCGAAAATGTGGAAAAGAGTGACACACTGGCGTTCATTCTTGGTCTGCCTAAGGAAGCTTTTCCAGATCTTCCCAATTGGACCTGGGACGTGGAGGTACAATGAGCACACAGGTTCTCTTTAATGTTGAGGAAAGCTCGACAGGCGGATCAGGTGGAAAAAACTAGGGCGATTTTTATTTCTTTTTGGCAGTATTTGAAAAAGCTCTGTAAGAAGCTAAACGCTCACATAAGCTTTTTTTGTTCGGCTTGATTTCTGCCATGCCACAGTTGAGAGGAGGTGGCGGTTGCACCAGATATTATCTCCTCCACAGTGGGATGGCTGTCAAGTGTTTTTGCTTAATCCTGCCAGACTAAAGGTTCTTTTTTTTTTCAAACTTGTTTTTGTTGGCATTTGAAATACACATTGGTACAGTAACATGGCCCCAGGCCTTTCTCATTCAAGTCTATACTAATTAAGGTACAGTTTTCAACATTGTATAGGCCTAGCTTATTGCAGTTACAGAAAAAAGTAACGTATGTACCTCACCCATCTTTCTTTTGTGATGAGTATAGAGGATTATCCCTCCCAATGTGGAAGAACCCTCTTAGACCAAGCCCCCTCCCCAAACAAAAAATGGTGGTGGTGGCTGAAATGCAGTGTACACTTTTCACGAGGTGTGTGAGCGGTACCCTTTGTTGCACTGTGTGGATCGGACTGTGTCTGAGGTATCCCTACTGGTGTTTCCTGGAGGCGTCCCTGATGACCTTCGGTGTATGAACTAGAATTGGAAGAGGTGCATTTCTCGTATAGAGGGTGGGAAAAACAACAGAGGTAGGCCTTTAGTCAGGTAAGCGATCAGTGGCCCCCATTTGTATTAAAACATTTTTATAATCGTCTCAGAAGATATCCGTCATACGTTCGAGACAAATTATCCTCCAGAGCCTAGCATGCCAAATGAAGACACTTTAGCTGTCTCAATGCAGGTCCACATGATGGCCTTGTCAGCCGTTGTTTGGTGTTCTAGGGATGGGTCTTGTATGCCTAAAAGTACTCCCTCCATAGATGTGGGTTTGGGATAGCCCAGCAAGCTTTTAATGTGTGAAAGGATTTCTTCCCAAAAGGGAAAGATTGTAGGGCAGTCCCACTTTATATGTTGGAAGTCACTGAGGAGACCGCAACCTCTCCAGCATAAATCAGAGGTGTTTGGGAAATTTGTTTAAGTTTGGAGTGATATGGATACCAATCCGTCAGTGTTTTTAGATGAGCTTCTCGCAGTTCTAGGGGGTGGTTAGATTTGGCAATGTATGACCACAGGCCTGCCCATTCTGAATCAGAGATGTCACTCTTCACTACCCCCTGCCACAGGGCCATGTACCTAGGGCATAGAGCTCTGGAGGCCATGAGTAAGGAGATAACGCCTCTCATAGCACCCACCTTCTGCATAAACTTTTCAAAACCCATTGTCTCCCTTATAGCCGCTTTGTAGAATTGGGGAGTGAGAGTCCAATGTTTGAGTCGAAGGTAGTGGTAGTGTTCATCTGGATCTAAGTGAAATTCCTTCTTGCAGGACACAAATGTTAAAATATCATAGTTGTAAAAAAGATCTGATAGCATGAGGCAACCGCCGTCTCGCCAGTGATTGAAGGGGCCCTCCTGAAGAGCCGGGGGAAAGTCTGGATTGAAATGAATCGGGGTGTATGGGGATGGAAACGTGATCCACTCCTCTCCCACTGTTATGGAGTCCCATACCTTCAGTGAAGTGCGTGTGGGGGTACTAATGTAGGCGTTGGTGAGCCTTTCCCTCTTGGGCTTCCAAATGAGATCCCAGATCACCCTCCCCGCAATGGCCCGATCCACATGCAGCCAATGCTTTTCCGACTCACATTTGGATCATTCTGCCACTATTCTTAGTTGGCCAGCTTTATAGTAGAGGCCGAAATCCGGAAGGCCTACCCCACCCTGTGTTCTCGTCCGTCACAATGTATGGAAAGATAAGCGGGCCCTTCCACCCTGCCAGATGAACCGGGTGATGAGAGATCGGATTTTAGGTAGAAGATCTCTATCTAGTTCAATGGGTAGGGCCTGAAAGAGATGCAGAAATTTAGGGAGGACTGTCATTTTGATCGCATGAATGTGACCCAGCCAGGAGATGAAAAGAGGCTTCCATTGTTTGAGCTCGTCCTGTCAGAGAAGCGACGGGTAGTTAGCCTTGTATAGTCCCTCTAGTCGGGGAGTCAGCTGGATACCCAGGTATTGAAGGGAACACTCGGACCATTGAAAGGGAGTATGTTCCCGTAACCGTTGGGCCTCGGTCTCAGGGAGGGTGAGATTAAGAATTGACGATTTATCTAGGTTGATTTTAAACCCTGCCACTGTCTCAAACCTAACTAATTGCCTCTGTAAGGTAGCAAGTGAAAGTGTTGGATCTGTGAGGGATAGAAGGATGTCGTAAGCTAAAATTGCGATTTTGTGGGTGTCACCACCTAAAGGGATCCCCTTTATCTCTGGTTTCTTCCTAATACTCAATGCCAGTGGTTTAATGCTGAGGCATTCAAACACAGGAGAACCGCTGGAATCTTGCGTTTCGTCACCTTTTCGATCAGGTGGATCGTTCTACATATGTTGTCGTGGGTTTGCCGCCTGTGTATGAAGCCAGACTGATCCGGGTGGATAAGTTCTGGCATAAGGTCATTCAGCCGCCCTGCCAGAATTGCAGAATACAGCTTTGCTACCATGTGGTGTTTAGTGGTGGCGGAATAGCGATAGATAAGGGGGCATTGTTTATGGCAAGGTCTCAGCTGCTCCTCTCTTTTTTAGTGTGTCTCTTGGAGTGCCACGATCTCAAAGCAGTGATCTGTAAGGTATTTCCAGATTTTTTGCCGCTTGAGTGGCAAGTTTAGTCCTCTAACGTTCCTTGATACTATGAAGATCACCATTGTTTTACATTATCCCTCATCCCCTCATCTCATCCGACGGCCAAGGTCCCCCCCTTTGCATCGAGACTGTGACCTCCTGCTAGGGACCTCTCTAGCCCAATTCCCCTCACGGTACCTTTACATGTTAGATTGGGTAGCCTCTCTCTGTGCCCCACAAGCCAGCACCATGTCCACTCCCCCACCCACCAAAAACAGAACATAAGACCCCAACAATACCAACAACCAGTTGGGGTGAATAAAAAGTGGATCGTCGCCGGAGTGGGCCACCCCACGTCTGGGCATGTTGGAGGGTGACTCAACCAGATTCCTCGTCCGCACCCATCCTGGCTTCTGAAGATATCAACAAAGTTCGCCATCGTTTAGTGTTCAAGTGTTGATCGGTACCGGCATTCCTCAGATAGGGCTTTGACTAATGTCCCTAAGAATTTGTCTCAACTCTGCCATGGGCCTCCGGATGGGGGAGTACTTCACTCTTTCTTAAGTGGATAGTTCCTGTGGAGAGTGTCTTAGTGTTGACCTGTTCCCGGAGGATCTGACCCCACATTGTGACTCTTGAGAGGTCGTAGTTTCAAAGAGGAGCTCTGTCTATGTAGGCTATCGCAGCCGTTATTCATCGACAATCCGGAAATAGACTCCATGGGTGGTGTCGATCATTTATGCCCTTCTTTCAGACTTGTGCTCAACTGACGGTTTCTCTGGGTGTCTCGGTATGTTCCCCCGACGTATCCTGCGTGTTCCCGGCATCTCCAGAGTTGAGACCCAGTATCCGCATTCCCTCCTTGAACTCCATGACGTGGCGCATCTTATTCTTATATTCGAAGCTCAGACCTAACGGATATGTCCATCTGTACTTTATGTGCTTGTCTCTGAGTTTTGTGCTGATGAGCCGGAACTGCTGCCTCCTCGCCAACTTTGCGGTGGACAAATCTTGATAAACGTTACAGTGAAAATCCTGAAAGGAGATGTCGCTTTTTGTCCGGGCCTCTTGCAGTACGGCTTCTTTTACCTTGAAGGAGTTGAACTTTTGGGAGAACATCACGTGGCCGCCATCAGTTCTCGGAGGGATGCGGGTTTCCGCGAAGAGACCCTCAAGGAAGGCCTCCAGGTTCTACCCATCCGCCCCTTCCTCCAGATCTCAGATCTCAATATTATCTCTCATGGGCCCTGTTCTCTGAGTCTTCTGACTTCAGCAGTGCCAGCTGTAGTTGCTTCTGTAGGTCCTGCAGCAGCTCCTGCGTGTCCGCGGACCGTTTGTCTAGGTCTTGGGTGTAAGTCTCCAGATCCAGCACTCTCGTGCCCACTGAGTCCATATCTTGCTGAAGCGTCGCCACTCGTGTAGTCAGGTCCGATTTGAGCTGTTCGATGGAGGCCTTGATGTCTTGGTTAAGCTCCACGTGCAGCTCCCACTCAAACTCACGTAGGGATGTCATCAGGTCTTCTCTCGTCCGTGCCATGGTGTCCGTGGAGTCCCCCTGCACCGTTGTTTGTCTTTTATCAGCTGGCAAAAAAAAGTTATAGACTTTAGCAGGCGTCTTCAGTGGCATAGGTGCGTTTGCAGTGGTTCTTCTGTGTCTATGAGTGTGGTGCTGGTCTCATGAAGCGTTTGTGCCCTCCTTCCTTTTTACGCCAGGGTCGCTGTCTGATCGCAGGATCCACACTTTATAACCCCTTTGCACCCTGGATTGGCCGCTATACATTGGTGACAGATCTAGAGATGTACTCTGTAGCTTCCTGTCACCTCAAGTGGAGTCATGCGGATCGGCATAGCTGTGGTTGGGGTGCCGGGTTCTGGTTCCCTCTCCTTGTTATTGCTCTATTTGTGCAGGCAAAGTCATTGGGGGGGTACCTCTAGGACACCCTCGAGTATCTAGAATGGCGATGTGACTTTGGCCGCCATGTCAAGGTTAGGCCTGCCAGCCAAGGCACCAGAATGCTATCTCTGAGCTAAGAGTGGTCTGCTCCACCAGGATCTGGGGGACTCCTGCCACCAACAGATTCCCCCAGGGCCGCCTCGTTTTCCCCCCGCTCACCGGTCATGTGGGTGGTGTATTTGCCCTCTGTCCACTGACGCAGCAGGGCTCTTTGTGCCGGCCGCACAGCGGGTTGTCGGTTGATGCAGGCGGCTGCATCGCAGTCACCAGTGCCACAGGAGTGGAAGTGCAGGGGGGGACTCCTCTTTGCAGCAGGCCATACGGTAGCAGCCACTAGTAGCGCGTGGGCTTATCTCGCTTCTCCAGTGGCGGTCGCCATTTTGTGCAGCTCCTCCATTGCAATCATGGCCTTTGCCACCTATTTATGTGGGGATTTTAATATTAATTTAGCCAATAGGCAGCTTAAACTAGAATCTAAAGCCTATCAAGGTAGGAAAACGAAAGTCTATAGGGCCCTAGCTAACCTATGGTGCCACATTATCGAATTTTTAAATTCCCTAGGGTTATGTCAGCCCTTAATCCATTGATGCTTGAGGTTGAAATAACTTTTACACTCAGGTGGACCGCAGCTGGTCATTTTAGAGGACTCTGCTATTAGATTCAGAATATATAAGATATATACAATCGTGGATTCCACAGTTTATGATGGAAACCCATGGTAAAGCTTCTGCTGTTGGCATCTGGGACACATTCGAGACTTGTTTGAGGGGTGAAACAATGATGTACAGCATATAGCAGCAGAAAAAAGAGAAATTGCAGATGACAGACGTCTATTCAAGTTTGGCAAAGGCATAATCAAAATTGGTCGATTTGGTATCAACAAGGCAAGGGATAGAATATTTGCTGATGAAAGTAGCAGTAGCCAGAGCTGCAATCGCTGATATTACTGCAAGAAAAGCCACAGATAAATATATTTTGTGGTGAGAAAAGTTTTATGAATATAATGAGAAGGTTGGGCAGCTCCTGGCAATTAGAACTAGCCTAACTACTATGTGTGGCCATATTAAGGAAATCCGTGATCCATTGGTGGGTCTACAATCAGATCCAGCAGGAATACAGTTAGCCTGTCAACGGTTTTATCAACAGCTGTATTCTAAGGATGTAAGTGAAATAACTAACATGATAGAGGGGTATTTGTCCCTCGGTTTTGAAGATGCCCTGGAGGCTGACGATAGGGAGATGTTAGATAACCCATCTCAGAAGAAGAGGTAGACTTTGCTATCACCAATATAAAGTCAAGGAAGGCCACTGGGACACATTTTATTCCAGGGGATTTTTACAAAACCTTCTCTGCCATACTCAAAATTTACATGACAGGTTTATTTCAGCAGGTCCAGAGGGGGTACTACCGAGACCTGGGCTATGGCCAAAATAATTATTTTTCCGAAGAAAAATAAGAAACTCCGAGTATTAGGTTCATATCAGCTGATTACACTTATAAATAATGATTCTAATATGTATTCAAAAATTCTGGCAGCACAGCTACAGGCCATTATTATCTGACTTGTCTCCCCAGTCCAGCATGGTTTCAGACAGGAAAGGGGGACTTCTGATCACAATTCGCAGGATTATTACCCTGTTTGATATGACCGGAAAAACACAAAACCCTAAGGCACTAATACTCCTGGATGCGGGAGAAGCATTTGGTAGGGTCTCCTGGTCGTATCTCTGGGAGGTAGTGGCAAGCAGAGGGATTGGTCTGGGGTTTATTTGATCGGTGAAAGCTCTTTATCACAACCCTCGGGCTAGGCTCTCATCATATTTTGCTGCTTCAATCATTTAGGTGTGATAGCCCTTATCGTAAACTGAGAAACTTCACACACTTCCCGATGGTAAAACACTAATAAATCTTCTGGGCAAAACATCCGAGCTACGTTATGCACCATTATACCGAACTTTGTCAAACGCTGAATTTATTTAAACTCATAATCGAAAGTCTCCAACTGCGGTGTTAGGCCCAGAAGGGCCACAGGGAAAAACACAGCATTCGTAAATTAGGCATGAGCAAGAACTCACAGCAAATTAAATAGAAATAGTGAATACTAACTTCAACAGTTCGGATCCAGACTCAAGGATGTGTGTATGTTAGTAACGTGAAGCAAACTAGAAGGAAGGGCGGGACTACAGGATCAGTGACCGGAAGTAAGAGAGTGAGAGATGGACAGGGAAGGGTGGGAGTGAGGAAGGGAATGAATGGTGGGAGAGAGGAAAGGAATGAATTGTGAGAGTGAGGAAGGCAACGAAGGGTAGAAGGGAATAAAGGGTAGAAGGTAATAACGGGTGGAAGGGGAATAAAGGGTGGAAGGGAATAAAGGGTGGAAGGAATAAAGGGTGGAAGGAATGAAGGGTAGAAGGGAATGAAGGTTGGAAGGAATGAAGGGTGGAAGGGAATAAAGGGTACAAGGGAATAAAGGATGGGAGTGAGGAAAATAATGAAGAGTGGGAGTGAGGAAAGGGCTGATGGGTGGGAGACAAGAAAGAAATAAAGGGCGTCAACAGGAGAGCGTGACAGAGGAATACATGACGGAAAAGTGGAAAGTGGTGGACAAGGGTAAAAACGGAAGTACAGGAGAAAGGAAGGTGCAGAAGAGAAAAAGAAAGAGTGGACAAAGAGAAGGTAAACAGTGGGAGACATGATGGCAAAGGGGAGGGACAGAGGCAACAAAAGGGAATTAAGTAGTTTACCTCTTCACCTATTTCTGCGACTGTGATGCTTTGGATGTGGTCCACTGTTGGCTCTGAATGAGGCCAACACCCTCTCCATGGAATGTGTCAGGTGGGATGGAGGCGCGCACACAAATGACACCCAGTTTGTCAAGCCACAACAACCGCTCCCCCCACCCCCTCCCCTTCTTCGCCCGTTTTGTCTGACGGTGTTACTTTTATATGAGGCTACTTCTGCAATGAGCCTCCCGGCCCAACCTGGCGCCCTCTGTTGTTGGCTCAAAAGGCTTCATACACCCTGGAGAACGGGTTCACCTGCCGCACCAAATGTAGCTCTGCACAAGACCTGCCACCGCAAGGACATGGGCAGTCACTGTGCCCCCTCTGGTTGTGACAGTCAGGGAGCAGGGGCACGCTCGCGGCCCCCTTGGCGAGACTGGGAGGCCCAATGGCCTGAAACAGGAGCATGTAGGCAGACCCCCTGGGCAGATGCTCCGCCTGCTAGCCATCGTCACGGACATGGGCAGGGACTCTGCCCCTTATGGTTACAAAGGCCCACAAAGAGCCTGCAGCCCATTAAGAATCAAATGTAGCAAGAGCCACTTGCTATGGAATGTCTACTCGCAAACCAGGAAATTAACATCTTTCGCGCCGCCGCCGCCTTTAAAACGCAAGCGGCGGCGGCGTGAAAAACTGTAATTTCCTGCCCTCCCGGGATGTGTGCACGCTTCACTGAGGACTCTGCGCGCTCGGGGTCACTAAGGTGCGCACGCGACCAGTGGTCACAAGCAACCAGTCCAAAAGTCCAGAGGGAAGTTGGAACTAATACCAAATTGTTGTGTAGTTCCTAGGAATTCCCAGGACCTGCGGGTTTTGGATGACCTAAACTGAGGGCTTGTTGTTCAAACCGCTTCCGGACACCCCCACGGGATATGTCAGCCATTAGAACATCTAGGTCTAAGTGTCACTACTACCCTCCTGTTTCTAACAGTGGTGTAGGTAGTTTCTGGCAAACACTGAACATGACAGCCCTGATTCCTCAGGGATCGTGGAAAACAGTACAGTACTTTTTGCTCAGGCACTCGTGCTTGCTTATTCGTAGAAAATACACAGGATGGTGTTTAGGACATTTCAATAAGTATTTATTGGTCCAGCATCCGTCTTGTGTAAAACATATTAGCTGCGACAATCAGGAGACAGAAGCATACGAAAGAAATCGTAAGTACCAATATATTAAACAGTAGATACATTTCTACCATACTGCTAAGAAGATTAACATATACAGTTCAGATAAGACAGTAGCACTTGCATACTCCTTTACTGCACACCCTACGTAAGTTGCCTAAATGTACCTAGCCTAGATATGTAGATGTAGCATGTGTATAGATATATATATATGTACATATAGCCAAGGATCCCCTAGGGAAGAACCAACCCCCGCACTTGATAGTAGAGAATGAAGGACCCCATCTCTGCTTTGAGGATGACATCCCACAAGCTGAGAAGGAATTCTCCTCTAATTTGCAGGTAGAAATAAGGGTCTTATAACCTAGAGTGATCACTCCAGGGTTACTTCAAGAATTGATATGTTTTTAAAACAACCATAAATGTTTTTCTACAACAATGCGATCATGCACAGCAGGCTTGTTGGCCGATGAATGAAAAAAGTGGTGACCCTGATACAGAATAATTTTGCAGTGCCAGAGGACATGTTTATGTATGTCAGGTACAGAGATTATGATAAAATACTAAGAGTTTGGTGTCAAAGGGACAGGAGCAAACTACTAGGTAAAAGGTAACTTTTACAGAACTGTTATAGTCGTGTGGATGGGACGTGTGGATGGGACAATGTATGGAAAAGGGGGCATAATTGACAGGACTAGCCTAAAGGACATGACACAATGATCACCTGTAATTCTTGCAAACAACTGTTTTCTTGGTCCCATAAAAAGCTTCTACCACTCAGACAATTTGACTTCTCTGGCAAGATTTTAGCCCTGGAGGCAGCAAGAGAATATCAACACCAGTCTTATGAACGGGTCTTGGAATAAAAGCTCCAAATGGTGCTTTGTATGGTCTTATAATGTGTGTTAACCTGGTGGCCACTGGCAGGAGAAAAGAACTAGAGGGCAGGTGTACTAAGAACTGGTTTCAAAGTGCTGGTCAAATCTTGTGACCAATGTGATAATTTGCTAACTGATTTATGTACTAATTTGACTTACCTCATGAATAATAATGAGGTAGGTCACCGTGAATTGCGGACATCTCAGCTTGGTCAGCAGACCACCATATCTGCAATTGCTTCAAATAAAGCTTTTTTATGCAATCCGTTTTAAGGAAACGGAATGTTTTTTGTTTTTTTTTAAATGAAAGGTGTAAGTTAAATTTTTTGAGACTATCCCAGCCTATTCTTAAAAAATGTTTTTGTCAACATTCACAAGGGGATAGAATTACTTGTGGACCTTATCCCATTTGCAAATGGCTTACCACCTCCTCAAACACGGTGGTAAAAGATTAATGATTTGCAACAGGAATTCGGTCTCAAAACAATAATAAATATCAATCCAATTTGGTATTTGAAAGAGATGCCCTTCCAAATACCAAATCCATATTTTGACGCAAACCTAAATTGCGATTTGTTTTGATTTAGTGGCGTGTTACCAAATCACAAAATGTAGCCTTGTACACATGAAAAGGTACTTTTGTGGTTGCAAATGCCTCAATTCTGCAAATTGGACCGTTTCCAACTACAAAAAGTATTTGTACATCTGGCACTAAGTGTAATTTTGGTGAAGTTTTTCATCATATTTCTCTGCTAGTTGCTGTGCTGCTCAGGAGAAGCAATCAAAGGTGAAACAGGATTGTTATTAGTGAAAATGACATGAGGCTTGTGGGGTTGTCTATCTGAGGGGCATTTGCTGACATTGGGCTGTCCACATTTTCTCTCTGATAGGCTACTGACTGATATGTATGATCAATCTGACTTGTGACGTTATCTACTCTCTTCTATTCATAAGCAACAGGCAGAAAATTAACGGTGTTTCAAAGTATGATTATATCACTACTAATTACAAGTTTTCGAGCAATGGTGTTTTAGATATGAAATGGAAAGTTGCCAGACTGAATAGCTTGAATAGTGTACCATACTGAGAACGACACATGTTGCATGAACCCACGGCATTTTGTTCTGTTCGTAACATTGACTTTTCCTATTGTTATGATTTCAGGAATTTCAATGCCAATCCCCGTCATGGGCCTTCAAGATGAATCCAGAATGTTAATAGATGGAAGGTGCGTCATGGACGATGAAAACTTTGTTCTAATTGGATCGTTCGTGGCATTTTTCATCCCCCTTATCATCATGGTGTTTACTTACTGCTTGACTATTCAAGTTCTTCAGAAACAAGCAACAGTGTTTATGTACGAGGAGGTACCAAAGCAAAGGAGGAGCAGTTTCAATTGCTTAAAAAAAGACAGCACTGCAGAAAACATTTCAATGATTCAAAACCATGAGGGCGCATCGCACTTAAACTCGCCAATAAACAAGGAAGCTGTCCTTTTCCGGAAAGGGACCATGCAGGCAATTAACAATGAACGAAGAGCTTCCAAAGTCCTTGGGATTGTCTTCTTTCTATTTCTAATAATGTGGTGCCCTTTCTTCATCACAAACATTATGTCAGTTCTGTGCAAGGAGGCCTGTGACAAGGATCTCATTGTGGAACTTCTGGATGTATTTGTTTGGGTGGGATATGTCTCTTCAGGAATAAATCCACTGGTATACACACTCTTCAACAGGACCTACCGACGAGCATTCGCCAACTTCATCCGCTGTCGGTACAACACCAGTAAGCAATCAGTGCTGCAGCCAAACCAGAGCACCAATGCTGCATCAACAGCTTTGTATGGAAAAGACCTTAATTTAAGTAGTTATCGAAATGGCAATGAGCTAACCAGCATGGATCTGGACGAGACAGAGGAGGGCTTAGAAATGCAAGTTGGAACCTCAGAGCTATCAATAAATAGCTGTAATATTGTTAGCGAAAGAGTTAGCTGTGTGTGATAAAAGACCCAAAGACCTCTGGGCACTTTAGGTCTGACAATGTGAATAATGCATACAGAAAGCAGTATTTTTCATTTTAATACGTCTCTACAGTCCAGTGAAGTTAAAGGTTCTTTGTAATACCTCCAAAAATAATAGTTACTTTGCTTACCTGATGGACACAAAAGCTTATTTTCAATCTTTGTGCATGAAAAAACTGCTAAATATCTGTCTCAGGTGGGTGTTTGCAGAAATAACTCGAAAGTCACTGGTATAATAAAAAGGCTTAAAAACGGCGGATACAGTATATTTTTAACTCAAGGTGACAGTCGCCATATGTTGGGAGTTTGGTAATCTTAGTTGCACAAGTGAACAAAGTAACAATCTGAAAAGTCTATCCTATTTAAAATGTGGAGAATTTCTTTTGGTGTTCCGTTTACCTGGAGAGGTATTAGAAATGATTGTGCAGCGAATGAAGCAAGCATTGACAAATTGTATCTCGTTATTTTTAATTGATATACCAGCTATTTCTTACAGGATGGCATGGTCTTGCTTTAGCTAGGAGAAGCCAACACAACATGTACAGCATGTGTTATGTACAATAAGTTGCTTACAACACTTGTCTTTAGGTAATAAATGTTAATTCAAATGCATCTACAACAGTGCAAACCAACAAGACCAGGCACCAGACCACATTAAAGATCTCTTTTAGCCATCAACCCAAACAGCAGCTCATAAATGGCTATGGATCACACTTTGCCTTTTGTTATGAACTTTAAATGCCTGCCTCTGTCTTCCATGTCCGCTCTTCTTCCTGCTTTTTGTTACACTCATCCTAATACTCCGAATAGGAACCTCTACTTAATTGCTGACTCCCTAAATAACTGTACCTCATTCTGATTTTAAGTACTGTACATGGTAGAGGACACTCAACAAATCTTGTTTTATATTTGTGTTATATGCTTTAGGTCAAGTGCATAGCACATGTTTTGTGGAGAAAATGTAATATAAAAACGATTACAGTTTTTAAAGTACTAGCAATAAGTTGAATGAAAATAGCTTATAGCACATATGTGAATAGTTCATTTGTCACTGCACAAAAGTAAAAACAGGAGCGTTGATAGTGGGCCTGGAAATGAATATCAATTTTGTGCAGCTAAGATTAAAGAATGGTTCCCATTTTGTTTTTTGATGTTGACATTTATGGTAGAACGTAAAACATTGTTTACTGTTCACAATTATATGGAAATTGTAAATATGAGAAACATCATTTTAAAGATGTTTTCATTATGAAATGTGACGTGTAGAACAACATGCAAAAGGACTGCCTTATTACCATTACATTCTTTCCTCTTTAACAAAGGAATTTTGTGAATGACTTAGAATGTCTCCCTGCAAAACTTCTTTTTATCATCGACAATAGGTATCTTTTGATGCTGAAATCCATTTATTCACAGCAACCAAATAGCTGTATTAAAGTTTCTTAGTTAATTTATTTTCTCAGTCATTTGAAAAGGGTTAAATCATTTTTACAATTAAACTTATGCTACTAAGAACTGATGTCCGTAATTTTTGTTTAACCCCTTCATTGCTATGCCTTTTCTCCCCTGTGCTAAGCCTTTTTTGGCTGTTTGGGATAGTTCGCACTTGGGCTCTGTAACTATTTTTCCACAAATTTGCGTCCTTTTCTTTCAACATCTTGAGGATTCTAAAGGGACCCATGGTTTGCGGATTTCCCCTGGAGGGCACCTAGAAATCGGCCAAAATGCATCAAATTGTGGGGGGTTTTCTGAAAAATTTGAAAAAGTACTGCAGTAGAAAGCGTGTTTTTTCCCCTGCAAGATGTATCAGCAAAGGGTTTGTGGTGCTAAATTCACCATCTTCCCAGTTTTAGAAACAGGCAAACGTTTGTCAGAAAACCAACATTTTCTACACCGTTTGAGCATTTTACTGGGACATAGCCTATTTTTCCTATTTTTTATGCTTTCAACCTCCTTCCAGTTAGTGGTAGAAATGGGTCTGAAAGCAGTAATGGATCCCGTAAAACTATACATTTCTATAGTAACTTACAATTGATTTTGAGTTGAAAAAAATATCTGGTTGCAGGGACATATAGGACTTGCAGGTTCACCAAGAACCCGATGTACCCGGAGCCAGTAACTGAGCTGCATCTTGCAATGGTTTTTCATTGTGTACTGGGTAGATAGCAATTTATTCATTAAAAATAGGTATAAAGGAAACCTGTATATTTCTGAAATGGGAACAGAATATAGAGTTAGAAGTAGTGATTATTGGCACATCTCCAAAATTGTGGGCACACACACAAGCATGTGAATTAGAGGACATTTTGAAAAATTTCTTCTTTTTCACAAATTGCCTTACATTTGAAGGCAGAAATGCAAGGAAAGTCAGCTATGTTTTATGTATGTTTTAGCTCAGGAAATGAGCTAAAACATACTGTCATTCTAGGCAGCCCCCACCCCATGTATAAAAAAACAGCATAATCCCTGGCAACTAGTGGGCTCTCTGACCCCCTACAAATAATAATAAAAATAAGCCCTGTTGCCTAGTGAGTTTTCTGCCTCCCCCGTGGGAAGATAAGGGACTATTGCCCCCATCTGCCTCCCGGGGGGGAGGAGAAAGACTTAGGCAATGTTTTTGGGGGGTGCAGGCATTGGCATTCCCATTTTCTGCAGCCACCATCATGTAAAAAAAAGAAAAAACTAATCCCTGGTGCCTAGTGGCTTTCTGCCCCCTCCCACCCCCCGGCCAAACTTGAGGCTATTTTTTTGTGGGGGAGGGTGGGGGCATTGGCATGCCCATTCTGGGCAGGGTCCACCCTGAACTATAATAAACAAATACAAATCCCTGGTGTCTAAGGTGCTTTCAGCCCCCCCCAAGGAGAGAATACATTAGCACCCTCTTCTCCACCTCCCGAGTCCTAAATAAAAGGAAATCCCTCTGCAGTTTACAGCAGAGCGATTTGGTGCATTTGTGCACATGACGGAATGGTTCCATCATGAGCACACGAGCATTGGTGCTCATAACGGAACCCTTCTGTCATGAGCACCACAAGAGGTAATTATTTTTGGCTTGCCTACAACTTAGAATTGCTTACTGTTAACTTTTTATTAGACTGAGGGGGATATTTAAAAAAAATATAGGAGTGCGGTGTAACTCCAAAATTGATAATGCTGCACTCCGACATTTTTTAAACCCAGGGACGCTCAGTATTTAAATTTCACTAAGCTCCAGACCTAAATAAGCTGCCTAGTACCAGTGCAGGCACCCTTGTGCCATGTTGCAAGGGTGCCTGCGTTGCTGGGGTGAATGTCTATGAGCAGGAAGGGACACCTTCCTGGCGAGTTGCTGCTTCTATGTGTCCTGAAGAATGCAGCAAACATGGAAAGAGCAAAATAAGAGGAGAAATACAACATGTTTTCTTGTATCACCTGTTAAGACCAGGTAATTTCTGTTCTTATTTTGAACGCTGCCCCATTCCTTGTAAATTTGGGGCAGCTTAACACCACCTTGTAAATATTGGGTTGAGAATAAGGCCACTGGAGCGTCAGAAAAAGGGACGCTCTGGTGGTGTTCAGGGCTTGTAAACAATCCCCTTAATCTTCTTGTCATCCGTCCAGTAATAACGTGTGGAAGGGACCCACATCAGAGGCTGTCCCCTGCAAAGATCTAACAAAGAAACTGCAAAGTAAAAAATTAGGTACACCCAATAGTGATGATTACTAAGAGGGGCACTATACAAACAAACTTTATGTAAATGACAAGCCACACTAAAAATGTCAATGACCACCACTCCCAGTGAGCGAGGAATGGAGTTAACTAGGACTGGGATGAAGTAAAAGCTAGGTGTAATTAGGAGTAATCTAAGAACTATCACTTTATTCCTCTTCCTTCGCCTATTTGTAGAATAAGAGGACATACCACGCAATACAGTATTGCATTGGTGTAGAACAAAACAAGAAGATTGGTGCTGAACCAGTGATTATTTAACACTAAAACCAGATTAGAGAATTATACTGCCATGGTATCCAGGCGGGCGTAACCAAAACGATCACCAGAATCCAAAATCTAAAGTCTGTAGTGTTTAAGAAAGATATAAAGTCTTTGCCCGAAAGAAACTAATAATAGAAACCTCTTTTTCAACCATCCAAGAGGTTGCCATTTCTTTTGTTGAGGGTCTGAGATGTTAGGAATGGAGAAGAGCACCAGAAAAGTAATTAAGCCATGGGAATTGCAGTGTGTACCCAAGGATCCTGGATAGTCATTATGAATTTTTGACATCGTCCCACATGTCATAGCAAGAGACAGGAATTTAAAGCATGGAATAGAAGGATGTTTTGATGTTGCAAAGCCCATCATCCATAGGGACACAGGGGTTGTGACCACAAACCTAATTGTTACCATGTCTCATACCCCTTTCTTCATTTAGAAAGTTTTTTTGACCCTTAAAAGGCTTTTGCCATTCTTACAAATAACAACTAGGAGAGGGTATGAATGGAACATTCTCCTTCTTGGGAGCCACAGTGGAATGTATCAATATCTTATGATTCAAATTGCGGCTGTAAATCTTTGATCCCTTATTGACCCACTAGTTGGGTTGATAACCTAGTCACAAAGAGGAAGTAGATGGGCAACTTCCCTTTGGTAAATATATCAGCAGATTGTTTCCCAAATAGGATACATTATTGTATTATTAATAGATATGAACTGTTTTTAAAACAAATGTTTCCAGTTTGGGATTGCAAATATGGAAATAAAGGATTGTTGTACTTTACATGCATTTGTTCCTGCATTCTCAGTAAAGCACAAAGGATCACAAATTGCTGTTTGACTAATTAATATTCTATAGCAGGGTTTTTTGTGACCTCTGCTAATGACGGAGTTGCATTGTGACATATGAATACACAAGACACATTGCAACATACATTTCCATTTGCAAATAAGTGGTGTGCAAGTTGTTCATCAATGGTTGGGGAATGTGAATACTACGTTAGGCCAGAAATTCCAAAGTGCTTTGTAAATACGCACAAACAGCTATTAGAGCATCCACAAAAGGCAAACCTCACCTGCGACCTAGGAAGAAAGGTAAAAAATTGGGAATGGCAATTGTCTGTTGAAGATAAAAATTTAAAAGAACCTCGGATGAGAAGGTAGGAGAAAGCTGTAAGACAAGACCCTCTGAGAAAAAGCAGGGAAAAGATTGAGAGGAATTTAGAACTCCCATTTCTGCTAAACTATGTGGCAAATTGATAGTTAGCAAAAAGTGCAACTTATTAGAGAGAGCCTTGAAGATCATTACAAAGTATCAAAGGAGGCAGCCTGCAAAGCCTTACAGATTAGGGGAAGGTTCCAAGACTGAATAGGGCAACATACCCTGGGCTAGGAAGGGTAAAATCTCTCAAAAAGATGGTCAGCAAAATCAATTCAGAGGAAACAAATGCCACACAAAGCAGCACATTGGGAACGGAGAAAAGACACAGCCCGGCCCAAAACAAATCTCTCCCACAATAAATTCAGAAATGCTAATGCATCACAGAAAAGAGGGTTAATACCCTTGGAATTATACTATTTAACAAATAACTCCTTGTCCTCATTATATAAATTCAAAGTAAATGCAACACAAGTGTTGAAAAGCTGCAGCCGCCTAATGAAAACCACAGAGGCCTATCCTCTCAGTAGCCATACCATTGATTGCAGATCGACTATATTTGATGAAGGGAGAGATGGTTAGTGAAAGGGAATAGAACAGAGAGACAAATCCATTCAGCGGGGGTCTATCATTTCCCAAAACATTGGGAATCAGTACATCCCGGGCCATGCTAATGCTACAAAAACGACCTCACTTCTCTCTGAATCTGGAATGTCTCTATTAGGGAAAAGGGATGAAAGGCAAAAAGAAGACCCTGAGGTCAGGGAGAAGTTAGGGCATCCAACCTTGCTGCTATCGGATCACTTACCATGAAGAAAAGTAGAAGTAGTAGAGAGTTGAGGGAGTAAGCTAAAAGGAACTCTGAATCTTATACTTCATCTTCTGGAACACCCACACCGTCTAGTAAAAGTCTGAAAAGGGTGTGAAGATCCTCCTCAGCATACATGCCCTCAGGCTGTTCTTCCCTGGGAGCTAGCTACCTTGCAGTGAGAGAAGATGAAAACTTCCACCCAGGCACTAGTCAGGTGAGCCACAGCAGGGGAATGAGCAGCCACCTTATGATTTACATGGCACTTTGCCACCTGATTGTCTGCCCTCATCAGGTTTGCCATTCCTTTCTGTGTGGCAGAAAAGTGTTCATGATAGTTGTCCTTTCAGTTTGAAGAGAGGGCTGATTCTAACCTTGTCCTTACACCATTAAGCCTCATCCACAATTGTTCACCAACCTTTCATGCATGCCTATTGAAAGAAATGGGAATGAGATTTACACCCCAGGAAAGGATCCTGGTCCAAAACCACCACTTAAGAGAATTGACGATTGGAATCAGGGTCTCAAGAGCAAGGGTGTCAGGGCACTAAAGGAGCCAAGTATAGTGAACCAGGGGTTTTATGTGTAATCACAAATAATGATGCAGCTATGTTCCTCCTATTTATGTAACTAGAGGTAAGAGAAGCAAATGTTTATGCTAAACAGGGTCCAAAGATGGATCTGAACTTCCTAATATGCTCAGGAACAAGAGAAACATTTCCAGCTGTGGAGTCAAATAGTAAAATCGTCAACTTTTTTAAACTTTAAGGGGGTCATTATGATGACGGGCGGACTTTGTCCGCCCGTCACCATAGTGGGGAACGGGACCGCCCGCCATAAGGGCGGGGGTCCCGTGGGGGAATTAGGATGTGCCCGCCACAGTGGCGGGCACATCCTGTAGTTTTAGCATTGTGGCGGGCGGTGCACTCTGCACCGCCCGCCACAATGCTAAAAATGCCTTTTTGCATTTGTATATGCAACGCGGCAGGCACCGCGCGGTGCCTGCCGCTTTGTATATGCAAATGTGGGGGGGTACCATAGGTACCCCCCATGTGCCCCCCGACAGTGGTGGCAACCTGGGGGCCCTGCAGGGGGCCCCCGCAGCAATCCCCGCCTGCCTTTCCCTGGCGGCATTGCCGCCGCGGAAAGGCCTCTACTTTGTGCCATTGTAATATGGCTGGCGGTGTCCATTGGACACCGCCACCATATTAATACATTACCGCCGCGGTCGCCTTGCGACCGCGGCGGTAAAGCGGCGGACGGTCTTTCCGTCCGCCGCTGTCCCCTCCGCCATCCTAATCTGGCGGAGGGGAAAACAAGAGTGCTTGTCGGGCGGATTGCCTCCGCCAGGGTGGCGGTGGCCACCGCCACCCTGGCGGAGGCAATCCGCCCGACATCCTAATGGGGCCCTATGCGTTGATGGTACTTGGTGAGAATTTTCTTAATGCAACACCCAACCGTGAGTGCAATAGAAGAGAACACACTCAACTTTTATATTGAATGGTTTGATGAAGTGTGGACAGTCAGTCATTAAGGTATAGATGCACCTTGATGCCATGAAGAATAGCAATCAATTTAGCAAAGATCTTTTTAAACATTTAAGGGGCAGACTTTAGGCTGAAGGGAAGAACCTAAACTATAAATATCTTTCCTGAACTGTGAATCGGAAGGTGAGTTGCCTTGATGGGAACATGAAAGTATATATCCTGAAAGTTGACTGAACAGGAAGTCATCACAAAGTGGGAGAAGACCTGGTAGCCCATTGGCTAGTAGTTGCCACAAACCTGAAGGCACAAACTGGGCATAAATGTAGCCTCTCTGGCACCCATACCTCAGATCACATCTGCACTAAAGAATGGGCTAAAGAAGGACTGCCCTGCTCTACCCTGGACCCAGCAAAGAAAGGCTACACCGTGAATCGACTTCACCTGCTGCTCCTTAGGCAAGCAAAGAAAGGACTGTGCATGCGGTGCCCTGTTCAAGGAAAAGTCATACCCAAGCCTTAGACACAAGAAGGGATTTAAAGAGTAGGTTAGCAGGATTCCTGTTATAGCTAGAGAGCTACACAATCATAAGGTTCCTGGCTTGGAGAGCTGGTAACCAGTAATGCCTTCCCACTGCCAACCACCAGTCTGCAGCTTGAGAAGCCAAGACACAACCTTCAAAAGTTGCACCTGTGTCTGATGGACACAGGAGAGTCATCAGGGTGCTGTGTGGGTACCCAAGACGGAAATTATCACCAGTAACCGGAGGCCAGTAGAGCAGTGGCAACTGTTTTTTGATTGCATTGCAGGGATTCTGCTTAGAAACAGAACCATGCTTGGATCATAGACCATCGGCATGTAGGGAATCTCATCACACCATCTCAGTATCTATGAGCATAGTCTGGCTAGCTGTAGTGCCTCATTTGCCCTCCTAACCTTCCCAGAGAAGCAAGTGAGTTGGCAACCCAAAACACAACACTCTCAATCCTTTCAGGGATCACGGTAATAGGACACACTGTTTCGTTCTCTCATTCGTACTCATCCACAAATAGATAAACATGAAACACAAAGGAAGTTTAGAATATTTATTTAAACTACTGTGCTCTGAGGTGCCACAATTAGAAGACAAATGGATAGCAAACATGCAATAAAAGCCCTGTCATGTTATAAGCCAGATTAGCCAAAACGCCCCACCCCTTCTAGTGAAGTGAATGATTATATATCAAAGATCTCTGGGATTAGTGGCGGACCTGTACTTTAGCATGCACAGATGGATGTTCTATCAGGACCATTCCATTGAAGTCTATGGCGGTTCCCCCATAGAACCTGAAACCGGACTTGAGGCTGCTTTGACTGCAATGTAACTATCCAACTAAGGGGGAGATGTACTACGATTGTGCACTCTTTAGTCTTTTCAATGCGTTTATGCACCTTTGGGCTTGGAGTTTTTGTTTTTTATCAACATTAGGTTGTATAGACACATGTGCCTGTTTAATCTATTTCTACATCGTATATTTTTTCCCCAGGGATTTCCCTGCAATGTATTGGTGCAAATAAATGTGATCAATACTGTGTTGCATTTTATAATGCATTTTTCATTGAGACACAGGTACATCCCAAGGCGCTAACCTAGAAAAAGTAGTCCTGAATTTCTGCAGTCTAGTAATACCTACTCTCTGTGAGTTTTCCTAGGGAACGTAACTTACAGAATCAAATATACAAAATTAACACAGGTCACTAAAATGTGGCATAATCATTGTACCAGGAACCCTGAGAAATTACACTCAAGATTATATTCAAGCATAAACAATATACTTTATTCAAATTTAGTTTTACATAAAGAAACAATTGGTGCAAGCCAGACCTGCATTTGCCTAAATGGCTGGTCAGCAGAACACTGAACATGACGTTTGTCTAACATTTTGCATCTTTTTCATGCTATGGTAATTCCAATCAGTCTCCCGTTGTGCAGGAACATATATAAAACCAAAGCCTGACCCATCAATTGTGCTTCTCTGGGCCTCCTAAATGTAGGAGTTACAGATATATTTATGATTTTTATGTGCTCTGTATGTTCACAGGCAATCAACTGGGGCAGTATATTTTAGAAATTTGGAAAGCAACTGAAAATGAAATGCTGGTTTAGGGTGTTTATCTTTTTCTTGCAGATATTTCATTTGAGTTTTATGAAAACATACCGCAACCAACGTCCCCTGTAGGCTGCACACATGCAGACCCCCTTCCAGCACCCAGACTTTCTCTGGGAGTGTGCTCAGCACTCCCAGGACCCAGTCGGCGTAGCAAGGTCAGGCGGTATCCTGTGCAGAAAATTTCTTGTCACCCCCCACCCACATTGAAACTATTAGGAAAAAAAAGCTAGTTACACACATTTTTGCCATTTTGACACCCCCCTCAGTAATTACACCCGGGGAAGCTCGCACCCACCGCACCTCCCTTCCTACGCCACTGCCAGGACCAAAAGAAATAATAATGACAGGGATGCGTGAAAACTTCCGTTTCTATTTTAGTGTGTGACAGGCGTTACTCTAGGAGGCCCAGCACCTCCAAAGACAAAGGGATTGCTGCTTTTATTTTGAGTGTTTCAAGACACCGACCCTAGGCTGTGTGACATAAACACCTATTTGTGATTGTATTTCACACTGCAATAGGAGGATGAGGATGCGGCATTACGGCCATAGATGCTGACATTGGAAATGTGGAAACAGGTTTCAGTCTCGGTATTCACATAAAACCCTCCAGTATGTATTGATTTGAATGTGTGCTATATAACACTGCAAACACCTTCAGCTGGAATATTTCTGCTTAAAGAATGGGCAAATGCTTTTTCACCCATCCTCCTTTTTTGTCTTTTGAATTCACTAATTGCATTGTCATCAGAGGTCGGGCAGTAATGTTTCTCAAGTTCATGTTTATGCACTCTTTTAATAAATACTTCATACATAATCTGATGTACTAAGGTGAAACACTTCTGCATGTTAACTTTTTTTAATTTTGAAGACACCGTACCATATTCTAACATAATTTCTACTACATTGATGACATGACCCATGTTTCCAGTGCTCGGCTTGCACATGGGCTCTTAAGAGCCATAGTAGACCCTTAGCTCAGCTGTCCCTGGTAATTTGTTTGCTCATCCACCTATACCTTGCACCATAGTCAGGACCATGGGAATTAAACGGCTGGAGAGAACCACAATATGCAGCAAAGTTAACTCATGCAGCAATAAAATGCAAATAATGCAGTGTAATACGCTCATTTTGTGATAGTAATACTTTTTACGCTATTATTATTAAACTGTCTCGGCAATTGTCTTACCTCATTAGTACCAATTTAACACTGTAATACATCAATTAGCAACAGCAAGGTATACAGTCATTTTGCAGTCATTTTGCAGCAATATGAGTACTCTCGGTTTTAGTTACATTTGATCCATTTGAGGTAGAAACTATTTTGTGGGTCATAATCTGCAGATTATAATCGGATAATGGATTTTGTGGCACATACAGCAAATCCATAGTTATGTGGAAAATGTCATGGCCTCAAAATCACATATTCCAGTGAATCCGACCATAGTACAGGGGTGTGAGTGTTCAGTCAATCACATATTTTGTGCTGAAATGGGATCCTTTCAGTACAAAAACAATCCTTTAGAATTTTTCCTAATGTATGTGTGCTGTACAGTGCAACAGATATGCAAAGTTTGAAAAATATGGAGACTTTTAAAAGTTGCTCCACTGTCACGCCTGTCTCGCAGAGACATATTATTTGGGCTCCAATTCCAATCTATAAATGTTAATGGAAAAAGGATTTTGACTCAGATCCTATTGGTGGTTGCATGGGACCACCCATGTAGCACCTATAGTGGGCCCTTTTATGCAAAGTAGCTCAATGTACGGACTAGTGCTACTTTGCCTTACTGTCTAAACTTTCCTGCACAGATCATGATTTGTGTTGGAAAGTAAATCCCACCATAACAATTTGTACTTGGTTTGCATCACTTTATGATGCAAACTGTGAGAAGTTGACCTGGCATATGCTGTCCACTATTCTAGTGGGCACCTTGCACCAGTCCAAACGACCCTTATTGATGGTAAGTTAAAGACAACCTTTATAGAAAGTTATCCTAGTGGTAGCTGTGGAGAGCAGCCTTCAGGCTAAGTCTTAGAGGAATGTAAAGGAGCTTGTTTTACCAGTCTATAATCTCATGAATGACCAATTGAAAGGAGAACTCAACCAGGTATATATAAGATATACGTATTTATTCTAAATACATTCCACTAGTCTCTTTATGAGGCTAGAGGCAAAAATACATACAGAAAACTTAACAGCACACAGTAAATTAGCACAACATACGTTGAGCCCTTGGGGCGTACCAAACCATATATTAAGCAAGTGGTATAAGAACAACGACTTGACTAGACACAAGGCCTAGAGCCTGTAGAAGTGCTGGGGCCACAAGGAAGCACCCAATGTGGTGACACAGGGGACCCACAGGGGACGCATGCAGTGTCTAAACACAGCCGCAGATCACCATTAACTTCTATGGGGAAAGTCGCGGTGGGAAATTTAAAGAAAAGGGACACTTAGAAGAGGACTTTGAGCAAACCCCTTTAGTCTTAAGGGGTTCTAGAGCCAACACCCATGGGAGCACCGGAGTACTCGAGTTACCTCACCCAGGGATGCCGGGTGCATAGGTGTCTTTTGGTGTCAGGAATCGTCATAGTTTTCAATGGCGATCTGCTGCAAAATGCTGCTGCCGTTGTAGAGGAAAGTGTCTGGTGTGATCCAAGCCTGGATTGAAGATGAGAAGAACCTGAGAGCAGAGGGAACAGAGTCTGGGTCACTAGCCAGTGACTAGGGGCACGATTAACGAATGCCCACCGATGTCGGGTGATTTCAGGTGAAGAAGGTGAAGCTTGCCACGAGGACCAGGAGGCATTGACGACAACCAAGTTCTGGAATTGTCCCACAAAGGAGGTCGAGTTCTGCAGTGGCCGTGCCCGGATTGGACCCAACAAGCCTTGGCAACAGCAACCCATGCAGGAATCAAAGAAATGCTTTGGTGTGGACCCGCAAGGTCTGAGGGACTCACCATGTAGTGGAGAGTCAGGGCACGTCTGGAGCAACCAGGAAAGCCCAAGGAAAATCAGAGTTGCCTGCACAGGGACCCACCAGTTGACAGACCAGGGATTGCAAAGGAGCCTCAAGCTGAAATGCAAGAAGTGGGCTCACGGAACACTTGTGAAGTGTAGGCCCACACTCTTTGATGCAGCTAGTGCTTGGGGTTTGGGCTACAAGTAACCCAAAGCTCAACTTCAAGAGACGTCAAGAAGTTAATGCACTAGCAAATATGAACGGTGTCCAGGAGTCCTGGTTCCACGTCACTCACGAGGGCTGCGGGTCTCAGCTTAGCTGGGGACTCGGGTCTGCCTCTGAGAAGTCTGGAAATCCTCTTCCTGTTTTGCAAATACTTCAGAGTCCTGTGGGAGCTTTGGAAATGCATACTGGCAAGATAGTTTGTTGGTGCCTGTCAAGCAGGGGAGTCACTCCTTGACTCCAAGGGAGATTCTTCTATCCTCTTTTCTTTAGTAGAGCCTCGAAGTTCCAGGATTACGTTTCAGAGTTTCGTCCAGGTGTAATCTAAAATTCTGTTGCCAGGGGTTTTTTACTTATACTAAAGAAAGGCGTTGGACATACTCTGGGGACCCACCTATGGGAGGGTCCGGAAAGAGGGGTGGCTACACCCATTTCCTTTGTCCAGTTTCGTACCAGAGCAGTGGTTGGTAGCCCCTGCAACCGGTTTGAACTGGACTATGCACAGGGACACCAAATGTGCCCCCAGTGCTGACTTCAAAGCACTCTCAGAGTGCACCCACCAAGCCCCAATACACTAAAGCCGGTCTGGGAGGTGGTTACACCTCCCTGTGACAGGAAACCTATTGTCCAGGCCTCCCCTGCCGGAGTTCCGATCAGCAGCAGGAGGCCAGACTTGTGTCTGTGGCTGCAGCATCCATTTTGTGATGCCAGGGCTCTTTTAAACTATTACCGGTTAGACCAGTGTGTACATGTCTCTCCCTCTAGAAGGGTGGAATTCTACCCCTGCTGCCAGGACTGGTAGGGTGGGGGGGTAGGATTCCAAAGTATTTGACACCAAACACGACATGTTTCCATGCAGCTATTCCAAAGTTAGCATTTACTGCGAGAATATAATGCACTCAAGAGTATATGCTCTGGCCTGCATCACAGAACAGCCCCGGAGAATGGATTCCGAAGGCTGCAGAGGGGTCCTGCTCATGCATGGGCACCTTCTCATACGAAACCAAGCACCCTGCCTTCAGGATTGATAAGGCCTGCCATGGGAGGACTGATAGGTTTCTATGTGGAGTGATTTAAAGGTAGATATTGGTAACCTATATCTTAGTAAGGGGTGCATGCACCACCTTACCCAGGCTGCAGTAACAGACCTGTGGTGTCATTTTGGAAGGCTTCCCAGGGGTGGAATAATACATGCTGCAGCCCCTGGTAGGCCTCTGGGGTACCTAAGCCCTTAGTACATAGTGAACTGTATACTAGGGACTCACAAGGGTATCCCAGTAACCAAACTGGCGTGTACCTAAGGGTCATGCAATCAATTTAGAGTGGAAGTAGCTAGGCTCGGGTCCTGGATAGCAGGGCCCCAGCCAGGCTAAAGTAAAAAAACACCAGCAAAAAAGTGGGGGTAACCATAGTGAGCAGATCCTACTCTCCTACACAAACTATTTGCAAAGTGTTAGTAAATCCGTGACATAATCTTCAAACAGGTACTATGTTTAAATATTTTTAGGAGGTTGTGCGTTCTTAGTGCAAGATAATGCAAGGTGGCCAAATAACAAATGCAGAGTAAACATTCCTTTGCCATGTAAAATATGAAGGTACTGAAGAAGCCAAAGAGAAGGGGCCTAAGAAACAGGGGAGAAAAATAGTTTGTGCCCTGGCATTAGCATGGCGGACTTCTGTAGACATGTTCCTGGTTGTACAGAAGGTCTAAGCCCTCTGTAACAGCTATAATGTATTTAGGGTTCTGTTCTATAGCCTTCACACGTGGTAAGGTGTAGTACAGGCCTCGTAGTGATAGCAAGGGTGGGGGCACCCGGCCTGGCGGGCATAACCTGCCCTGTTACCTTGTGAGTATTCTAGAGGTGGTAAGACAAGTGGAGCAGAGGAGAAATGAGTGTCACCCTATTTTGTGATCTTGACATGTGATTTTAGTGAGAGGCATGACTATGTTTGCTGACGCCAGTAGACAGGCGCCACCACCCAGACATAAGAGAGGCACAGTCTAAACTGCACTGGCTGCACTTTTTTAAACATCAAACACACAAAAGGTGATGAGAGGAATGCATTCAATAAGGCTAACCACCAGTAATTGCTCTGTGTAGAATTCCATCCCATTGTTCTGTTGCCAAAAACGCCACCTCACTGGGACCAAGACATATACAAATCAATCTTGACTTTGCTCCAATAAGAACAGTCAAGCCCAAGTTGCCATTCCAACTTTTCCCTGAGTCAGAGCACACAACCCATGAACCGTTTTGCCCCGAATCTGGTTTTTAAGTAAGGTGTAGCTTGGTTCCAGTGGCACCCTGAGCAAGGGCCCCACATCTGTGCATACCCTTGGGTAATTAGGGCTTTACATCAAACACACAAAAGGTGATAGGAAGAATGTTTGCAATGGGTCTAAACACTGCAATCGCTCGCTCAGGGTTGTATTCCAACCCAGCCTTTTGCCCACCAGACCAACTCAGTTTGGACCCAACCCTATCAAATGAGTCTTTACCCTGCTGCAATGGGAGCAGTACAGCTCAAACTTCCAAGCCAGGTCCTCCCTGAACCAAAAGATAAGCCACCCCAAACCAGATTTGCCCTGATTTTGGTAAGAATTGATTTGAAGTACCTCTCTAGATTTAGCTCTGCATTGTCTCTTCCTTTGGAAGGGGTTGGAGAAGAGTCTTTGAAACAGAGAGAGAGATCTGTCCCATGTAGGCACTGGTAAAACTCAGAATAGAGGCTACAGTGGAACAAAAACCAAATGTTATTTGAGACGGTTTGTGTAGGAGCTTTTTCTTGAGATAGGAATGAAAAGAGGATAAGGAGACAGGTGAAACATGATGAAACAGGTGAAATCAGAAGGTTGGAAGGAAATACAGGTGGATAGAAAGAGGTTGGGAGGAGAAGGGCAGCTTTCCAGGCAAGATATTAAGGAGGGAAGCAATATTAGGGCAAGAATGGGACATGAAGTAGAGAATAAAGGAGAGGAGAGACCAAGTCAGAAAATGGACAAAGGAGACAGGGATAACAGAACGGAAAGAAAGATGGTAGAGTAGTACGACCTCCTTTAGAACATCATGAATACTTTGTGACACACTATTGGGCTTCTTACCCTAGAACTGATATAAAAAGAATGATGTTGATTTGTTAGGGCTTTTAGAGTCCTATATCAGAAGAACGGTCATCCTCATACTTTCGGACTGGGAGGAGTAAAAGGGACAAAGTCATTATAGTCATTTAAACCTGTTTAACTTTGTGTGCTACTTTAGGGGCATTAGAAAACATGGTCTTTCTGGTGACAAGTTTAGTATTTACATTAAGCTAATTATTTTTAGAAAACTAAGGGACGGGAATCTACATTTAGAAAATGTTCACACATTCAAACACACAACGATGACTAGCAATGTGATACCCCTTTTAAGAGAACTTAGAGGTCTATAACAAAAAATAGGCATAAGGCAAATAACCAATCCTGAGGCATCATGAGGAAAGTTCCCTACGGCTGAAAGCTTTCATCTGAACATGAATGTGCAAGATCTTTCAGTGACTGATATAGGAAGAAATATGAAGCCTCCCAATATACATAACTAGGTTCAATATATGCACTTACCATGTGTCCCTCCACCCCTGCAGGCCGTACACAAATATTTATAGTATGAAAAATATTCACTTCCAGGACAGAAAAATACATTTTGTTAAAATTATATTCTAAATAAAAAAATAAATTGAGAAAAGTAACCAACAAATAGAAATATACTTCTGCAATGAATAAAAGTATATGTAAAGCAAAAAGCGTTAAAAGTCTTGAATAAAAGTAAATAATTGGAAAAGTATCATAAAACTTGAAATTGAATTTTTCCTCTCATAGGTAAATACTGACAGCATAACACTGTAAAATGTACTTCCATTGGAAATATTGTAAGAAAGTGGATTGTTATCTGGGATGGGTGACTGCCTACCTCAAGAAAAATTAAAACGTATTATCAGTGTGAACCCTCAAAGTCATTAAAAAGTTTGTAAATTAACCTGAGCTCAACCTCCTTTTTTAGCTATGGCACAGAAATGACAGGCTTGACTTAGGGCGATCTGTGAAGTATTTATGCAATACCAAAATAGTAATAAAGTCACAACACTAAAGTATATATATGTTTTAAATATTAGAAAAATAGCATAAAATTGAATACACAAAATGTCAAAATGTCAAAAATCCTAATGATCGTCTAGGGGAGTGGTAGGCTTGCACCTAGGTGCAATTTGAGGCTGACCACATTGGAGCCCTGGTAAGATTCAACAAGAAGATTGGTCCCAGTGAAATGTCTGAAAGTTAAAAATCTATTAAGTCACACTCAGAAAGAGTTCCAATGCAGAGTTCCAATGCAGAAAGGAACTTGTCACTTTTTGAGACACAAAATCCTTTCTCAGCAGAAATTGTAGCTGTTGTGGAACTGAAGAATGGAAATGTAAAGCAGGTTGGTCCACTGGTGCTCTGGAGCTTTCAAAAATAAGTTTTAATGAGTTTCCAACCATTCTTCTGATACCCAAACAACCTTCAAATGTTTCCAGGACCTCAGAGGAAGCCACTTAAAGATTCTCAGGGTGTCGGGCAGAGTCCAACATCAAAGTCCAGTCCAGGTACAGTTGCCTCTGATCAGCTAGGTACTCCCAGAATGCAGCCCCAGAGGGTCGACCAAACAGTCAGGGCCCACAACATTGGGCTAGACACTCCTTCCCTGCCCTGCTGCAGAACCAATCCCCAATCAAACCCTTCTGTTTTCTCACAGTGCGAGAAGCAGTAACATAAAATTATATCTATACTATTTTATGTTACTGCTTCTTGCACTACGGGGGTGGACTACGCTCCTCCGCCACATGAAGGAGCCACCCCTGGAAGAGAACACCCTGGGATGCAACATTTATGCTGGCAGTACCTTGTGGGTAGGGGAGTGACTCCTAGCCCCTCCCCAACCAGTGGAGTAAAAGTTCCTGGGGCATGCCTATCCACATGTGCAGCAATTCCTGCTTGCCTTCTGCAAGCAGTCCCACAGTGACCCTCAATCTCAAAGTTCAAGATGGAGAAAACTTTTCTCCTTTGTTCAGGGCCCACATGCCCACCTAGAGTTTTGCCAAAGATAAAGAGCAGTCCTTTCCTCTGTGGTCAATCAGGAAATGGTTTCGGGGATAACTTTCTTTCTAAAGGGCTTAGTGCCAGCCTGACTATGGGGACAAAGACTGAGGCTTTCCAGATCTCACATAATATTTTCTTGTGACAGTGAAGTCCACTTTCAGTTAATTAAGTTCCGGGGTGAACCCTAAGCTTCTTGCAAGGGGAAAAACACCTCCCCATGAACTGTTTTTACAACTCTTCCATGCCTCATTCAGGCCATTCATAGGCTGAGGAGTAGTTGGAGAGTTAAGGAAAATTAGTTTTCAGCAGATGATTCAGGCAGGATAAAAATGACTTTCTAGAAAGTTAACTTTGCACTTTATTTAGTAAAAATCCAACTGATTTGTCAGCATGCAAACTTATCCTAAAATTCAACTCATGGGGCAGGCCACTGGCTAGGACCAGGAGCAGTGTGATCTTGTGACAGGCTTTGGTGCTCCCTAATTGATTAAACTAAGTAGCAGGTGATAAACATTCTTATAAGGATAACAGCTAAGGGTTGTCATTTCAAAGCATTATATAAATGTAGCCTTACGGCTAAAGTTGTCGACCTTGGACCTGGTGAACCAGGTTTGAGTCTCGGCAACAACGCTCAACATCTTGTGATTCTGTGCAAATCACTTAATCTCCCTGTGCCTAAAAAAGATGAATGTGTTCATCTGTAACAAAACTGTTGTTCATGTAAAGCGCTCTGATACCCGATGTCTTGGGTCTAGTTTGCGCTATATAAAACTCCCCAAAAAAATGATTGAGAGGCAAATCACATAAAAGTGATTTTAGTAGTAAAACATACAGATCATAGGTACAGAGAGCTCCTTATGTTCTAAGTAAAAATCTGGCATAGATTCACCTTCTCATGATTAGCGTTAAGGTCTCCTGTACATAAATTCTACATGTCCTTTTGTAAGACTTCTAACAAAGACATTCATACATTCTACATGAATACACGATTCTCATGATATGCACCAATATGGTGCGAGCAAAAGGAAACATTTTACTACATAAATCAGATGAAGTTTCTCTCATGGTAGTAATACATTTTCTTTGCAGGCATTTTCACAGTTTATTCAAGCATCCAAATTGATATGTTATATAACAATAGCCTGGGGAAGTTGAAATGTCCTTGGTTAGGTTTAGTGGGGGAAATTCTCTGGGAACATACTCTGTTTGTTAGTGAGTATTATAATTCTTTATTTAGAGCAGGAAGAACAGCAATGGTCAACACATGATATGTTGTTATGTCGGTGCAAGATGGAGGACTGTGAAAACACAACCTAGGTTAGTGCAAGTTCAATTTATAATGTGTTTGATATGCAGTTAGAAAAACTCTCACAAGCCCCCTTGATGATTTCTAAATCATCATTTTAATTATTTATTACAGAATATCGTTCCTTAACTTTTTTTTTTTTTTTTGCATTCTCCCATGTCCCTGAGGGTGCGGTAAATTTCACTATGCATTTCTTCAATACTTACATCAAGCCTCTTACTTTTCTTCATCTTGTTGCTGACAGCTTCTTATACCCACAATACATACCATGTCACGATGAAGCTCCTTTTTAAAATTTCAAAGAAACAAACAAACATGCAATGACAATTAGTATACTCAAAAGAGGGGTATTCCTCCCTCTATACTACCAAGTCATTCCCCCACCTTAGCGAATCAGCTTCCAATGGATCTGAATATAGAGAGAAACAGTCTCAACCACGCAGTCAGAACAACGCGTAGCTGAACTACGCAGGTATAACCACGGATGTTTAAACCATGCAGATACCTTTACCATGCATGTGTGTGGTTTAGACATCCAAGGTAGTTAGCGCTAGAGTGAACTGGACAGAGGGTCGGAAGTGAGCTGGTGAGTAGGAGATCTGGGCAGAGAGGGGATATTTTCTTGGCTGGGGAGTCAGGGCAGTTTTGTGGGCTGGGGTGGGTTGAGGTAGTTTTGTGGGCCAAGGGGTGGATCGGGGTAAATTTGTGGGCTGGGGGTAGGTTGGGGTAGTTTTGTGGGCTGGGGGTAGGTCGGGGGTAGTTTTCTGGGCTGGCGGGGGGTTTGGGGTAGTTTATATTTTTGAAATATAGGACAACGGTTTTAGAGTGAGGGTCGGAGTCATTTCTTACGACTTGGGACCGTTTTAGGGCTCAGGGTGCGGGGCTGGGGTGTTATTTAGATCAGGGGTCAAATATTTAGGGCTCAGGGGGGAGTTTAGGGTTCAGAGTGGGGGGCTGGGACGTTTATTAGGTCTGGGGTCAATGATTAATGTCTCAGAGCAAGGCAGGGTTTAGGGTTCTGGCCTGGGCGGGGGGCTAGGGTGTTTTTAGGTCTGGGGGATCAAGGATTCAGGGCCCAGGGCAGGGGGTTTATGGCTCAGGGTGGGGGTCAGGGATGTTTTCTATGTCTGGGGTTAAGGTTTTAGGGCTCGGGGCAAGGGGGGTTCTGAGTGGATTTTCAAGGCTTGGGCCCGGTTTTAGTGTTCAGGGCACAGGGGAGCGGACGTGTTCTTAGGGGTGGGGTGGGATTTGTTTTTAGGGCTGTGGTTTGCTTTTAGGAGTTAGGGAAGGGGTTTGTGCTGTTTTTAGGGCTGGAAGAACTTGGGGCAGGTGACTGGGTTTTAGGACTCAAGGCGGATGCTAGGGCATAACCTTAACCACGCCTATGATTTTACCAATTCTGCCCTTACAACTAAATTCATCGTAAAGGCATGCGTGGTGAATGCATGCATGGTTAAGAAGTGGTCGGTATTAAGACCATGTTATGTGGTTAGTGGTTCCGACATCCTAACCATTTTCAGATACCTAACTGTTCCAACTCAGCTAATTCATACGTTATGTTCATAATGTTAGTAATATAGCTATCAAGCTGCTTATCTACGCACGGTGTATAGATGCAGCATTCGCAAGTGTGAATGACTTTGCAAATTCCTCCTTCCTTCATGAGGAGTAAATCCAGCGCAAGGCGATTTTCTCTCATCATAGGTCTCATTGCACGCAATTCCTTATTTATCAATGTTAAAGCACCTGAGGTGTTAGTGGCGAGCCGATTAACTAGAGTAGATACCTTTCTAATCTTTACATCATTCAATGTCAGATGTAGCATGTAGATGGTATGAGCGCTTGAACAATATCGCTAAGGATCTGTTTAAAGATACGTTTATTCCTCCTTCTGTATTGCTCAAGAGGAAAGTCTAATTTGTTAGTATGATAAATCCTGGACAAAACTAATGCTGCATAACTGTTTCCAGTCCAGTTCTGCAGTGCCTGGAAATAAACTAAATTACCACACACATAATTGATTCCTTTATGCATGCATCTAGGGTTGACAACGTTTTTTCCCTACCCAAATTGTTGTGCTCGCTTTCTCTCCACCCTAGTTTCTCAACAGTCTTGTTTCCCTTTGGCTGCCTTATGATGCTTAAAGATCCCTTATTAGTGACATCAATGTTTAATCTAGAGTACGGTTCCTTTAAAGTATCTTCTCCTTTCCCAATGATGTGTTAGGCACTGGTCTTTCCTTCTTCTCTTTCTTCATCTGTCCCTATCCTCTCATTTAATTTGTCTTTAAATACCCTCTCATCTTGGTTAATATTGCAGGTTACATCATACATGCTCTGGTTAGTAATACTCATGCTATTCTCAGGGTAAAGAATATCATCATTCTCATGCTGATCTCTTAATTTAAACCTTTTGTAAGAGCAGGTAATATGTTTAGTAGACCACAAATGAAGATTTTCACCACCAATAATTGGCACATCTTCTAACGATCATCCTAGTCAGAATAAAACATTTGATAGAATCCTGATGAAAGTAATGATTTAGCTACATGGAACAGGAGAAGCGGTAGGACAAAGGTAAGTGAAATTATGCAACTCCCTCTGATTCAGAAGCTGGAAAATAAAAGAAAGCAAAGCAATTCTCCTCTTCCATAACTTTCATGAATTTGTTTAACATTTGATAATATAAAGTCAAAGTCACAGAAACTTATTGAGCTCACAAATCACCATAAAGTTTCATGGTGCCTGCGTGACTCCAGTGGGAGAATGGTCTAAGACTGAACCTAGTTAATTTTGGTCAAATAACTAAGGGGCATATTAGCAAGAACCTCGTTAAAATTATCGCTGTTGTAGCGGCAGGAAACTGCCGCTAAAACGGCGATAATGGGCTTGCTTATATGCGTTATAGAATCCCAATGGAAGCCCAGGTTAGATGTACAGGACAAAGTGTGGCTCAATGGTTAGAGCGGCAGACCCTGATGCGGAGGTCTAGCTCGGGACCAGGGTTCAATTCCCCGTCTCGGCGGGTCTTGGGCTCAAAATTCCACGGACATGATAATTCTCGCCTCGGTGCCTATTCCAATCATGGAGTCACACTCTGCAACTCTGGGCAATAGCTTGCTTAATCTCCACAATGGCCCCCACAACGCTAAGGATGCTTGGCCTCCACCTTGGGGGTGCCCAGGAGTGGACACCTCACAGGGAAAGCCAGGATGGGTTCCACAGCGGTATTCGTACAAGCGCCTTGAGACCCTTGCCGGTGAGTAGTGCGCTATACAAGTATCAATTTACAGGCATTTATATAACCTGGGCTTTTGTTGGAATTCTATAACGCATATTAGCAAGCTCATTATTGCTGATTTAGGGGCAGTTTCCTGCTGCTAAAACTGTGATAATTTTAACAAGGTTCTTGCTAATATGCCCCCATGTTTTTAGCTCCTTCCAGAAGCGCTTATGTTCAGTTACGGAGATAAGATGAAACAGAAGCTTGTTCCAGAGGTAGGGGGCGAGAAAGGAGAAGGAGCGTTCTCCACTACGTATGGTTCGGACACAGAGTGGGGTAAGGAGAGATTTAGTGCTTGATCTTAACAGTCTACCTGGCTGAAACCTGCTTAGCTTTTTCATTAGGTAACTGGGTCCAGTGCCATATATGGTCTTGTGAGTGAGACATAAGATTTTAAAACAGCCTCTTTTTTTTACCGAAAGCCAGTGAAGGGACCTGAGGCTGAAGGCTGAAGAGGACCTAGGTGGAAAGTTCAGAATGAGTCTGGCAGCAGTGTTCTTCAGGAGCTGTAGTTTGGAGCTGTAGTTTGGAGAAAAGATCTTCATTTAGGGAAGCCAATAAAGCATTCCCATAGTCCATACGGCCAATAGGTAACCACCTGAAGATTTTGTGCAGTTTACGCAGGATCTCATAGTAAGTGCCTAATACTAGATTGATATGGTTTTTAATGGATAGTTTATTGTCAGTAGTTATTCTGAGATTACGCACTGCTTGCTTAGAGGATGGGCAGACGCCCAGTTCCTGCGGGCACCACTCCTCAGACCAATGTTCATTAGCCCTGCCAAACAAAATTATGTCAGTTTTGCTACCATTGAGCTGACATTTTTTGTAGCCCATCCATTGGTTTATATGGATCATGCAATTCTTAAACCAGGTCATTGTGTCTGCAAGGTCCAGACCAAACGTGATCAACAGCTGAGTATCATCAGCATTAGATATTGCCTCAAAGACATAGGACCTGATTACCCTTGCCAGTGGTGTTACATAGAGGTTGAAAAGCATAGGGCTCAGGATGGATCCCTGTGGAAATCCTATGCTTACCCGCCTACTAGGTGTGGCCAGAGTATCTATGTGTACGGTGATAGAACGGTTCGTTAGATAGTTTTTGAACCAGTCCAAGGCCTTCTCCCTGACACCCACCTCCCCAAGCCGCTGTTCTAATATGCTGTGGGAGATGGTGTCAAAAGCAGTCCACATGTCCAAACGTAGCAGCATAGCTGATTCTCTTTAACCAGGGCCAGCCTGATATTATCGACCATCTCTATCACTGCCGTTTTGGTACTATGTGCCGACCGAAAGCCTGATTGTGATGGATCGAGGAGTCCATGGTTTTCCAGGTGTGCAGTGAGTTGTTTATTTACCAAGGACTCAAGCACCTTCCCGAAATAAGGCAGTAGCGAGATTGGTCGGCAGTTTCCTGGTACCCTGGGATCGGAGTGTGGCTTTTTTAAAATGGGCTTAACTTGACCTGTTTTCCATCTTGTTGGCACTATGGCTTGATCTAATGACATGTTAAAGATCTCGGCCAAATTAGATATTAACAGGGGAGCTATTTCCTTGAAGAAATGAGGTGGAGTGGCATCTGCTGGAGAGCTGGATTTGATTTTAACTGTGGCTGCTAATACTTCTTCACATGTCAATGCTTTAAATTCCGTCAACAAAGGTATGGTGGGGAGGTTATTTTCATCTGGATGAATATCAGAGATTATGGGATTGTTTTGAGGAAAAGATGCATATATATGTTTTACCTTTTCATCAAAGAAGGAGGATACTGTGTCAACCCAATCTTGCATGGGTGGAAGGACGCACTGGTCACCTCGGGGTGTGGTAAATTCCTTCAATATTTTATAAAACTCTTTGTTGAAATTTGCGGCATTATTAATTCTATCAGTAAGAGATACTTTTTTGGCATGTTTGATCATGCTTAGATAGATGCAATGGATCTTTTTATATGTTATTTGGTCTTCAGTCATTTTAGTTTTCCTCCAATGACGCTCGGCCATCCTACTGGAGTGTTTGTCAATTTTTACTTTTGGTGTGAACCAGGGTGATGCTTTGGCTTTGACCCTGACATTTGACAGGGTTGCCACTGTGTTTAAAGACAGAATGTAGGTAGGGAGGACGGTGGCAGTGTCTCTCCTGATCCGTTTTGCGCTACGACAGATGGTAAGAGTTTCCCTCGCTTGTCACAGCATTTTAACATTTACTGTGTGTCAATTGAATTTTAAAACATTGAATTGTGCTTATTGGAAATTTTGAACGGGGGCCTGGTACTCACTCGTTAAGGACGCCTGGGCTCAGTGTCTGCTCCTGCCCGCCCCGGTCCGACGCGGTAGCTAGTACCGTTGCACGGAGGGCGGGACAGGGAGAGCCAGGTACTTCTGCATTGTCACTGGAGCGGTTAGCGCTCTAATTTCAGGATGAGAAGGGCTATTTAGGCGGAGTGCATCTGCGGCCGTGCTGCGGTAGGGAGGACGGTGGCAGTGTCTCTCCCGATCCGTTTTGCGCTACGACAGATCGTAAGAGTTTCCCTTGCTTGTCACTGCATTTTAACATTTACTGTGTGTCAATTGAATTTTAAAACATTGAATTGTGCTTATTGGGATTTTTAAAGTGGGGCCTGGTACTCACTCGTTAAGGAAGCCTGGGCTCAGTGTCTGCTCCTGCCCGCCCCGGTCCAACGCGGTAGCTAGTACCGTTGCACGGAGGGCGGGACAGGGAGAGCCAGGTACTTCTGCATTGTCACTGGAGCGGTTAGCGCTCTAGTTGCAGGAAGAGAAGGGCTATTTAGCCCTCATGCATCTGCGGACGCGCAGCAGACACGCGCAGTGGGAGCACCGTCAACGCGCCGAAGACGCACCAAAGACAAGCCCGTCTGCGCCCGTCCGCCCGGCCGTCCAGGGCCTGTGGCCAAAAACCCTGGTTGTTGGGCCACAGAATATAATTCAGATATTCGCATAGGATATACAAGACAGAATGTATTGAGTCTCCAGACAGCGCCATATCCAGGCTGAGCACTAGAAACATGGCCGTATCTGGAAGGGCCGTTTTCATGTCGGCACTGTCAGTTTCAGGTTCCTCCTTTTTATTTAGACCATTCCGATTCGTCCCTTATGGAGACTACATCGAGAGGGTGGAAGAATCTGCTATGTAATATCCGATCTTTGCCTAAGCATTCAGCAGAGTTATGGGATCTCATCTCCTCAGTCCAGCCTGAGCTGAGTTTCCTGACCGAGACATGGTTGAAGCCACACTTGGTCCCGGCGATTACATTGGGCATTCCGGAAGGATTTAAAATGCTTAGACTGGACAGAACTGTCAAAATTGGAGGTGGTATTGCCATCATTTATAAGAGTGGGATTACCGTCTCGATACTAGACCAGTGTAGTACTGCTAGTATGGAAGTATTGGTTTTTAGGATTGATGCTCCCACCGGGTCCAAATACAAACTTTGCTATCTCGTTAGTTGAATTGTTGGCCCCACATATTAAATCCGGCAATAATTTTTTATTGTTGGGGGATTTTAATGTGCATAGCGACCTTACGGAAAACTTTGAGGCTTAGTCCCTTTTGGCGGACTTGTCCCTACTAGGACTAGTGCAGCATAATAAGGGTCCAACTCATATAGCTGGCCATACGTTGGATATGATCCTTTCTAATTCATCTAAGATTGTATGTGACCCTCCCAAGCAGGTGAACTGGTCGGATCATTCTGTTATTGAATTCTCTATGCACGACATGGTAAAATCAATAAACTGGATTCCGGCATCGTCTTTCTCGCGCAGACAGTGGTATAAGATTTCATTGGAAAATCTTCAAAATTTACTAATTGAACCTCAAATTGAAGCATCAGATAATATCGAGGTGGCTTTATCTAAATACAACTCTGCCATCATCTATGCAGTACATTCTATAGCCCATACGAAAACTTGTATGAAGCGTTCTAACCAGTGTCAGGAAGTTTGGCATACAGACCAACTGTGCTTGCAAAAGCAAGCATGTAGAAAGTTAGAAAGGGTATGGAGGAGAACTCACACTGAGGAGGATAAAAATTGCTATCATGTCGTCCTGGCCAGTTACCATAAAAACATCAAACTTGCCCGGAAACCTCATATTGCTTTACAACTAACCCAGGCTGGAAATTCCTCTAAATTACTGCATCAGATTTTACAATCCTTCACTAAGCCTAAGGCTTGTGAGAGTCTTGATCTGCCTTCACAACAACTATGTGATGACATCTCTCTATATTTCACTCATAAGATAGAGGTGATTTACAACAAGATCACTAGGACGGGTAGCCTTGTGAGCTGCCCTTCACTGTCATCACAGAACTCGATGGTAACTAATCCCATTTTACTTAATGTATTTCCAGCTATTACCTTGAGTGAGGTTGAAGCATTAATTGGTCAGGTTAATTCCGGCTCCTCCTCAGATCTCATCCCCGCAAGAGTGGTTCCATCTCTGGTCAAGCTGCTTGGTCCCATGATTCAATCTCTTGTTAATCTTTCCCTTGCAGAGGGTCGGGTGCCGCAGGAGTGGAAGGCGGCTCTGGTAAGACCCATCCTCAAGTGTTCCAACATTCCCTGGACAGAATTGTCAAACCTCCAACCCATCTCTCTTGTTCCGTATCTGGGCAAGCTAATGGAGAAGCATGTCAACATCCATCTGTCGAAATTCATCGAGCTAACTGGAGGTCTAGATCATTCCCAGTCCGGTTTCAGGCTCAACTATAGGACCGAATTGGCGCTCCTTTCTGTGACTGATAACATCAAAATGTCACTGGATAAAGGGCATTCTATGATTCTGGTGCTGTTGGACCTGTCCGCAGCGTTCGACACGCTCTCCCATGATATCTTGCTCAGACGTTTGGAAGAGGTGGGACTCGGGGGCTCGACACTGTCGTGGATGAGAAGCTTTCTATCTGGCCGTACGCAGAATGTTAGCATTGGCTCATTTCACTCTGCAGCTCTGGAGCTGACTAAGGGGGTTCCTCAGGGCTCTTGTCTGAGCCCTACCCTTTTCAACATTTATGTTGCCCCTCTTGCCAGTCTCATGAGGTCCTACGGTTTTATTCCCTTGTCGTATGCTGACGACACGCAGCTTCTCTTCCCATTCAGGACGTTAACTATGGTGGTCCAACAGACTTTTTCTAATGGCATGCGGGCTGTATCACAGTGGATGGCCTCTAACTTCCTGCAGTACAATGTAGGGAAAACCGAGGTGATGCTTTTTGGGAAGCCCCGCTGTTATGGACGCCAGATTGGTGGCCATTAGATCTGGGCCCGGTCCCCATCCCCAAGCAGGTAGTGAAAAACTCAGGTGTCCGATTAGACCAAGGTTTAACCTTAAAAGAGCAAGTTAGTCAGACAGCTGGCTCTTGTTTTCATGTCATTGGATTAATCCGAAGAGTGTTTCGGCTACTTCCGGACTCTACCCGGAAAACACTGGTCCAAGCTTTAGTGCTCAGTCGCTTGGATTACTGCAATGGGCTACTGATCTCAGCTAATGACAGCTTACTCGGCAGACTTCAAGTAGTCCAAAATACTGCAGCAAGGTTAGTCCTGAATGCACCTCCTAGATCCCCATCGCGCCCCCTTCTGGAAAGGCTCCACTGGCTGCCTATCCGCCAGCGGATTACATTCAAAACTTACTGTGTTATTCATAAGGCTCTGCAAAATTTGGGCCCCACGTATCTGGCAGAGAATTTTATCCCCCATGTACCAGCACGTGCTCTTTGTTCCAGCAACAAATTCCTTCTCCGAGTTCCCCCCATCAGGAGGGCAAGACTGGGAGGAAAGGCTCTTTCTTACCTTGGCCCCTGCCTTTGGAATAAGCTCCCTGCCACTCTTAGGCTATGCACAGAACACATTGAATTTAGGAAATTGTTAAAAACATTTCTGTTTCAAACTCAGTGAACATTCCAGGACCATCTACTCCTCATTCTGTTGATTTGAGCGCAGAGATACTCCTTCGGGAGTCGATTCTAGCGCTACACAAACCCACAAATAAAATAAATAAATGATGGCATCTTCAAAAGCTGTGGCTTCCTGGTCTACGTTTCGTAAGTGAGATATAGTTTCAAAATCAAAATGGGCTGAAAAAGCTTTAGGGGTAAATTTATACCAGGGTCTGATGAATGTAGAGGCATTGTTCTGGCAATTACTTGGGACATCAATGGGGATGCAAACTTTTAGCAAATGATGGTCTGACCAGAGTAAGGGTAGAGGTTGTTCCAATGTGTGTTTGGTTGAGTTAGTAAATAGCAGCTCCAAGGTGTGTCCGGCCAGATGGGTAGGGCCCACCACCATTTGGACCAGCCCCAGTGTTTCCAGTGATGTTATCAATTGGTTGGTGTCTAGATCCAATGACAGCTCTGCATGATAATTCAAATCTCCTATGAGAATAAAATTATTTTCAGGCATTACATGTGGTGCGATTAATTCTAGGAAGTGATTTACAAAGTTGGTTTTGTAGCCTGGGAGTCTGTAAACCAGAGCCCTGCTCCATGCTTCGGATGATTGAGTTGAGATTTTTATCAACATGCTCTCATGTTGTGGAATATGTGCACCTTTCTCTTAGGTGGGGATAGTCTAAATACAGGTTGAAGACTAGAGTTCATCGAAATATAATGGATATTTTCTCCCAACAAATAGGCATTCAACCACCATCCAAACATGGAAACAGAAATGGCAACTGCCAGATTTATAAGAAAACGTTGAACGTTGCTGTGCCATGTTAACTGGAATCAGATCAAGGAAGTTTCAAATACCAAGGTCAATCTTCTAGTCCTATCATCTGTACCCTATTTTGAAAGCTACTAGGATTTGTATTCTGCATCAACTGGAGGCCTAAAGGAGCTATCATCCTCTGACTCCCTGACCGTCCTTTCAACGTTTCCCAAGTCAATCTGAATAGGTTCCTATTGCGACATCTCTTTGCCTCAGAGAAGCTTGTCACTGCCAGAAAGTGTCAAACTTGATTTTGGCAAGGTATGTGCAGGTTTGACCTGAATTATTCCAATTGATTTTTCTTTCCCTTATCAGTACTCGAGGACCAGGTCATCTGGGATATTCACAAGAGCAGCTGCTTGAACAGAAGGTATTCATTCGCATAGCTCTTCCCATCAGTACCTCATGAAGAGACAATCCAGTTCTCTTACAAGGGGTACTTAGAATATTCATTAGTACCAAAGGAAGAGTATCAGGCCATTTGAGCAATGTGGAGGTACAGACTTTAGCCAGTTTAGCTTTGATTGTTCAGTTTAGTCTCTCTACAGCACCCGATCCCTCAGGCCTGTAGCTACAGGGGATTCTCTAGTCAATTCCTAAGGCTGTACACAACAACTGCATCACTTCTTACTTGAAGTGAGTTTTTGGCAGTTAACACAGGCCTGGCAAAAGTTGAGGATGAAACCACTATAATTGAGAGGTAGACATCCTTCCATATCTGCTCACATGGGTTAGAAAATGCATTTGTTGCACCATCAATGACAGGGGAATCAAGAAGGATTGTTTTTCCTTTGACAGACACCCAAATGTTGCTGGCATCCCTCAAGCATCCCATCTTTTCTCATCTAGCATTCACTAACTCTGGGGCAGTATGATGCAATTGCCTCAACTCACTGAAGGTATGTAGAGTATTCAGTAATATGTTGGATACAATCTATCCTTCTGCATTACATGGTTGATCTAAATGGAAGGTGCTGGACTCAAGAGCTGACTATCGGGCAATTTCTTCTGCGTAACCATTGCCACTGGTGACAAAACCACTGCTGCGCTTGTGTACAGCAAACTTCACCACAGCAATTTCCTTCAGCAGTTGCAAAGCCACTAACACATTTGAAACATAAACACCTTTCTGGATGGGGTTCCGGCTGTAAAAAATATCCTTGCTGCAACCGTAACTGGCTAAAATAATGCACAACTCCAAACCTGTGCTGGCAGTCAGTATAAGTAGTGACTTGCAAGTCTTTGGAGGCACAGCAGGCTCTAGTAAGGGCAATCAGTCCAGCCTCTTTCACAGCTGTTACATAGTACAAGAAGGATGCATCTACAACTTCAATTAGTATACATACGTCATAAGCAGCTCTTAAAATGTTCTGTCAGGCCCTCAGACAAGACCCATCAACAAAAAGGGTATGGTCGGTCTCAGGAAGAGGTACATCCAATATGTCACGTCTCAGTGTGTGCACAACTCAGTAATGCTAACACAATCATGGTTGAATTCACCTTCATCATTCCCCTCTGAAGTTGTCAACAGAGAAGCAGGATTTCGGGTGTTACATCTCCGAATGGGATCCTTTTTCACTGACAAAACTCACATAGTAGATTAAGTGTCTACTTGTCAGGTGTTGAGTTCTGGTACTGATCATGAGGATCTCAATGGAATAAGGTACCATTACAATTAAGAGGTAACCCATCACTGTCACCTCAGTTTGCTGAATACTAAGGCTTACCGCTGTAACCTCTTTGAGGCAACCAGGCAACGCTACTGCTACCGGATCAAGAGTAGCTGAGAAGTAACCATTGGGGCGCTAAGTCTCCCCATGGGTTTCTGCGAGTACAGGCAGAGTGCACTCATCTCTCTCATGACATAGGAGCACAAATTATTTTTTTTAGTCTTGCATTCCAAGAACGGTTGCACTACAAAGCAGATTTTTGCGCTCCAAGAAGGCTTCCATGCTTTTGTCATCCCTCGGTACTGGGTCATTGACATCCATGTACATCAGCCTTATCAAGGCTTTGCCACAAAGGAAAAGTTTGGGATCCAGTGTTGGCAGTAATCAACCAAGCCCAAAATCATCCTCACCTTTCTCTGATTGGTAGGGAAATTCATCTTTAAGGACTATCTATATGTGCTCCTGGGACACTCAACTCACTCCTTTTTCCATCTGATCTCCCAAGTACATGACTTGCCTCTGACAGTAGTGTAATTTCTTGGGTGAGACCTTTTGCCGTTCTCATCTAGATTGTTGAGCAAGGTGAATGTGATTTGCTTGCAAACTTCTTCAGTCATTAAGGTGATCAAAAGATCATCAATGTGTTGTATTACTGTCAAACTATATGGTAGCTGCAGAGTCTCTGGTTTCTTTTTGAGTATCTGATTGAAATAGGATGGACTTTCTGTATAGCCTTGTGAGGCACAACATCACACAAGAGTCTTCTATTGGAAACAGAACATGAAAATAAACTGTCTTTCTCTATGTAACATGACAGGGAAGTAGGCTTGACAAAAGGTCAAGACCACGAACCACTCAGCCCCTGGGGAAATTTGTAACAGGAGCACAGCAGGGCTTGAAATGAGAATGTGGTTAATCTTTTGGAGGTCTTGCAGTATCCACTACTCTTTTTTGCTTTCTGTAGGGCCATGATAGGGGAGTTACAGGGACGCCCGGTAATTTCCTTCAAGATGCCTTGTTTTATCAAACTGTTCATGACAGGGGTGATCCCTCGATGGCATCTGGGGTCATTTTATATAGGTAAGTCAATGAAAAAACAGCATTGGGTGAGATGGTGATCTTTACGGATTTGGCACCTTTAATAAACCCAATCTTTCTTCCTGTAAAATCCCAGACCAACTTCCTAACTGTCTCTCAAATTCTTTGGCAAGTCCGCTGTTGTATTGACTGGGTATCACATTACCACAGGTCCCGGGAACTGTAAATTACACTTGGTATTGGCTGCTTATGTTTCAATTCCATCCCCATCCTGCGTGAAATAAATGGCTCAGTTGGGTTTGCATAGAAGATCTCATCCTAGTATGTGTACGGGGCTAGGATAACATATCACAAACTAACATTGCTCTCTAGTGTCCACTAATTTTACCAGTACAGGGGTAGTAATTTGATTGGTACTCTGTAGATCTGCAATGCCTACAAATTAGACTTATTTTCCCAGGGCGGGTGGATTAGGGACATCAACTGTTCTAACAATTAAACAAGTTGCACCTGTTTCTATTCAGAAAAATACAGGATGTCTGTTAATCCCCTCATCCACATATGGTGCACCCTGGTCCACTGAGCTAGTTTGAACTGGACTATGCAAGGAGGGCACCAAATTTGCCCTTCAAGCAGATTGAGTGGGACTGGCAAGGGCTCCCACCCGGCCCTTATAGACTAAACCCTGTCTGGGAGGTTGTCACATCTCCCAGCCATTTTGTACTGTCCAGGTCTAGAAGACTAGTACCGGGAGCACTGAGGGCCTAATGGTGTGCCTTTACAGTGCTTGTAATCATCTCTCACACTGTTTATGGTGTGGGAGGTATGGTTCCAAACATGTTTGATACCAAACACAACAGGGTTTGTTACAGCCTGTATCAAGATGGTCATCACGTAATGACGCGGCGCCCCTCTATATGTTATGTTATGTTATGTTAATTGAGGCTTTTTAAGCGCACTAACACCCGAAGGTTTCTTGGCGCTGACTGGCGAGACATGTGAATGAACAGAAAAGAATTTATTCAGAGAGGGTAAACAGAAGAGTCTTAAGGAGTTTCCTGAACTGAAGAAGGGAATTGCTGGATTTAATAGTCAGAGGAAGGGAGTTCCAAAACCTGGGGGCAAGAAAAGCAAAACGACGGCCTCCAAATTTATGAAGTTTAAATTTGGGGATGACAACCAAGTGATGGGAAGCTGAACGAAGGGAGCGGGCAGGTTGATACAGGGTAATCCGGGATTTCAGAAAAGCAGGGCAAGGACAGTGAAGGGATTTGAATGCCAGGCAGCCCATCTTGAAGGCCGCTCTCTCCTTCACTGGCAACCAATGGAGCCTGCGAAGCAGGGGCCTTGCCGATTGCCACTTAGGGATCTTAAATATGAGGCGGGCTGCCTGGTTTTGGACCACCTGAAGACGGTGTAAAAGGAAACGTGGGAGTGCATGGTAGAGGGAGTTAGAAAAATCCAGGCGCGATATGACAAGGGACAGAACGACCTGACACAGGGCCGCGTGTGGAAGTAGGTGCCTGATCTTCCGGATTTTTCGGAGTTGAAACATACACGAAGAAATCGTGGCACCCACTTGAGCCTTAAGTGACAGTTCGGCATCAATTGTCACCCCCAGACTCCTGACGGATTTGAGAGGTGTCGGGGGGGAGCCCAAGTCAGGAGGCCAAAACTGCGGGCCCCAAAAAGCAGCACTAGCACCAGGAAGGAGTAGCTCAGTCTTTCCAGGGTTGAGTTTCAATTGATTCTCATTCATCCATTGATGGATATGGATCATAGCGGCGTGAAAATTGTTAGTCGCCTGAAGAGAATCAAGTGGAAAGACGAGCTGCAAGTCGTCAGCGTAATTGAAAACGCTGACGTCCCAGTTGTGAAGGGAGGAAATTAAAGGATGCAAATAAAGATTAAATAATAACGGGGAGAGTGAAGAACCCTGGGGAACACCGCAAGTGATGGGGGATTTGGTTGCAGTGAAGGGACCAAGGCGCACGGCTTGTGATCTTCCCGTCAGGAATGACTCCACCCACTTGAGAGCCATGCCCCGGATGCCGGCTTGTTCGACACGGTGGAGAAGGATGTCATGATCCACCGTGTCGAACGCGGCAGACAAGTCCAAGAGAACCAGAGCTTGCGGTCGCTTGGCATCTGCGTTCTCTCTCAAGGTATCCATGACTGCCAAGATGACTGCTTCCGTGGAATGGGCCGGCCTGAAGCCGGCCTGATTGGGCTCAAGGAAGCCCGAGCTCTCGATGAAAGTGGAGAGACACCCGGTGACATGGGCCTCAAGGAGTTTTGACAAGTAGGGCAGCAACGATATTGGGCGGTAGTTGGAGAGTTCGGCCGCATCCGCCCCTGGCTTCTTCAGAAGAGGCAAGAGAATAGCCTCCTTGAAGGTTCCAGGGACTGTGCCATACGTGAGCGAGGCATTCAGAAAGGGAAGTACACACTCCGGCAGTTTTAAGCAAACCTCACGCAGTACCGCGAGAGGGCAATGATCCTCCGGCGAGCCCGATTTTACACGATTGGCTAGCTTCGCCAGGGAGGAGGGGTACAGAATGGGAATTAAAGCAAAAGAGGATGGATTGCCCGGGGAGGTGTCCAAAGATAGTGACGGCCGAGGAGTAAAGATGATAGAATTTTTTATTTTAATGATTTTTTCAGAAAAAAAGAGGTTGAGAGCATCACAGGTCTCTTTAGAAGGGGTTTGAGCAGGAAGAGTCCTATCGTCCGTAGTCAGTTCGTTCATAATCCTGAACACCTCACGAGATTTGTTGGTAGCAGTGAGGATTCTGTCGGAAATATGCTCCGATTTGGCTGATAGAATAGCCAACTTGTATTCCCTCCGAGCAGTAACAAACAACTGTCTGGAAGACAGGGAATAATCCCGTCTCCAGATACGTTCCCATTGGCGTACCTCAAGTTTCATTTGCTTGAGGTTGGCCGAGAACCATCGGTTGGCATTAGGATGTCTGGTACAAGGGAATTTGACTACTGGGGCAAATAGGTCACTAGCCCCTTTCAACCAGCTGCAGATGTTAGTGTCGAGCCTATTGATATCCTCATACGGGAGGGTGCTCGGGCAGGTAGAAGCCAGGGTAGTTAAAAAACCCTTGGAATCGTAGTTCTTCCAATTGCGTGCAGAGCCACCTGCCCTTAGTGGGGCCTTAATTCGCCCACTGAGTGTGATGGTCAGGTCGACTATGAAGTGGTCTGACCAAACGCATGGGAGTGTAGAAGGGGTTGCAAGGGATATATTCGAGGTCCAGACCTGATCTAGTATGTGGCCTTTTGCGTGCGTCGGAGAGGTGACTTGCTGACTCAAATTCAGACTAGTCAGAATCTCAGATAATGCTGTGGCATGTGCCCCAGCGTTGGTGTCCTCGAACCAATAATTAAAGTCCCCAAATAGGGCAAAGCTAGGAAGTGAAGGCAAAAGGGCAGACAGCTGTTCGCAGAGTTTCTCTGCGAAGTCTGGCATGGGACGGGGCGGACGATATAAAAGGCCGAATGAAAAGGTCCCCACTTCCGTCCCCAGATTAATGACCAGATTCTCTACTTGAGGAAGTGCAAGGGAAAAAGACGAGATGAGATGGAAACGTTTCGAGATAATGGCAGCCACCCCCCCACCAGGGTGATCGGCAGTGCGGTCAGCATGGAGAATAAAATAATCCGGGGGGAGGGCTGCCAAGATGTCAGGAAGAGAATTCTCAGTAAGCCAGGACTCAGTAAGCAAAAGGAGATCGGGGCTTTCTTGGAGCAGCAAGGTGAAAATATCTGCCTGGTGTTTGACCATGGAGCGGGTGTTTAGAAGTAAAGTCCGGATGGAGGTATGAATCTGTGCAGGGGCCGACCGGGAGACCAGGGGGCCGGACGAAAGGGGGGGGTTGCGAGAAATGCCAAGTGCAGTAAGTTTCCCCATGGTGACAGAAGGGGGGGCCAACCCAGGTAGATGATAAAGTCTGAGTTGGCTAGCAGTGTATGAGATGTTATGACAAGCCTCTCCTGCCCCTTGCCCCTGCCGGCCGCGGACGGGCGCAGACGGGCTTAACTCTGGCGCAACTCCGGCGCGCCTACGTCGCGCCCGCTGCGCTCGTCCGCTGCGCTGACACATGGGGGACGTCTAAATAGGCTATGACGCGGTGGGTGGGAGGAGTCAGGAGGGCGGGATAGGGGGGAGTGAAATAAAATTAGAGTTACCGTTCGCCGCTCGTACTCAGCGGGACGGGCAAGGCGTGGAGCTGCTCGCAGTCAGCAGCAATGAGCAAGGCAAGTTTAAAAACAAAGTATCTGCGCTCAGCGCGCAAGCCCTCTGCCCTCTGCCACAGGGCTTCAGACTTCACACGGAGAAAAGTGAGCGGAGCCTATATAGGCTATGACGCGGTGGGTGGGAGGAGTCAGGAGGGCGGGATAGGGGGGAGTGAAATAAAATTAGAGTTACCGTTCGCCGCTCGTACTCAGCGGGACGGACAAGGCGTGGAGCTGCTCGCAGTCAGCAGCAATGAGCAAGGCAAGTTTAAAAACAAAGTATCTGCGCTCAGCGCGCAAGCCCTCTGCCCTCTGCCACAGGGCTTCAGACTTCACACGGAGAAAAGTGGGCAGAGCCTATATAGGCTATGACGCGGTGGGTGGGAGGAGTCAGGAGGGCGGGATAGGGGGGAGTGAAATAAAATTAGAGTTACCGTTCGCCGCTCGTACTCAGCGGGACGGGCAAGGCGTGGAGCTGCTCGCAGTCAGCAGCAATGAGCAAGGCAAGTTTAAAAACAAAGTATCTGCGCTCAGCGCGCAAGCCCTCTGCCCTCACCCACAGGGCTTCAGACTTCACACGGAGAAAAGTGGGCGGAGCCTATATAGGCTATGACGCGGTGGGTGGGAGGAGTCAGGAGGGCAGGATAGGGGGGAGTGAAATAAAATTAGAGTTACCGTTCGCCGCTCATACTCAGCGGGACGGACAAGGCGTGGAGCTGCTCGCAGTCAGCAGCAATGAGCAAGGCAAGTTTAAAAACAAAGTATCTGCGCTCAGCGCGCAAGCCCTCTGCCCTCTGCCACAGGGCTTCAGACTTCACACGGAGAAAAGTGGGCGGAGCCTATATAGGCTATGACGCGGTGGGTGGGAGGAGTCAGGAGGGCGGGATAGGGGGGAGTGAAATAAAATTAGAGTTACCGTTCGCCGCTCGTACTCAGCGGGACGGGCAAGGCGTCGAGCTGCTCGCAGTCAGCAGCAATGAGCAAGGCAAGTTTAAAAACAAAGTATCTGCGCTCAGCGCGCAAGCCCTCTGCCCTCTGCCACAGGGCTTCAGACTTCCGGTTGTGATATGTGATATGACTGTCTCACTTACAATCCACGAGAAAGGACTCTGAAGGTTTTAGGGTTGTCCTGCTCATGCAGGGGCACCCTTACACTTAGAACCAAGCACCCTGCCTTCAGGATTGAAAAGGTCTGCTGTAGGGATGACTTATAGGTTTTAAGTGCAGTGACCCTAGAAATAGGGAAACCTATATCTTTCATAAATGGTGGTAGCACCAGCTTACGCAGGCTGCAATGGCAGGCCTGTAGTGAGTGTTTGAATGGTCTCTCATAGGTGGCATAATACATGCTTCAGCCTATGGGGGCCCCCTAGGATACCTATGCCCTAGGTACCTTGGTACCATATACTAGGGACTGATAAAGGTACCCCAGTACCCAATCTGGGATGTACCTAAGTACTTACCATAACAATTTAGGGGAGAAAGCAGAGACTGGGGTCCCAGTCAGACTCGTCAGAAACAGCATTACATCAAGCAAAAAGCGGGGGTAACCATAGAAGCAGATCCTACTTTCCTATACTTATTGCCTGTTCAATCCTTCACTTATTCCACACTGACAAGCTTGCAATCCACCCACTAATACCAGCTAGTCTCCCTCAAAGATCACCCTATCACTGTGAGGCTACAGCGGCTGCCAGGTAATCTCTGAGTGGCACTTTAGTGATGCAATGCTCCAATGCCACCGGGCTGTTTCTGAGCAAATTCACAACTTTTTCACCATTAGCCTGGTTCGTCTACACAAAGGTTTCTATAACCGCAAGAAATCTACTTTCACACAACAGTGATCCCTTGTTGGACCTGGCCCTTTTGGCAGGTTCACCCCGCAACTTTTTGCTTTTGCCTAGCCTGTTTCTGTAACCTGTGTTAGTGATTTTTGGGTCTCTGCGCACTTTTTCCCTGTGTCCCAGAGTAAAGTGCGTGCTTGTAGTATGGCTGGCCTGCCCTCCCATAGGAATGAATGGGGAATGTGTGTGTCCCTGGTAGTTCCTGATGCGTGGGAGTGCAGGCTCGAGTTTAGTATGTGTGAACTCGTGAGAGTGAATGCTGCGAGATGGTGTATGCGGCATGTATGTGTCTAGAAGGGAAGTGCTACTTCTGGACATTGATGTGTGTGTGCAGTGAGGGTGCTGGAGCGTGATTGGCTGGGGCTGGCTGGCATGCCAGGCTCCAGGAAGTCTGGATGGGTCTGCCCGGTGGTGAGTGTGAGATTAGCATGAGTGATGTGTGGGAGGAGTGTACCTGTGTCCTGAATGGGCTGGGTTTTTCCCCACACAATGCTGTCTCCGCCCCCCTGTGGTGTGTCTAACGACCCTAGCCTCCCCAGTGAATGAAAGGGGTGGTTGGGCCATCAAGTGTGCTCCAAGACCAGCTGTGACTGGTCCCCCCCCCACCCTGCACCTCCAAACAAAGGAGTTATGAGTATAAGAAGGGGCTGTGTCCCCACAGAGGTTGTTCTTGTTTCTGACACTTGAATCAAACCAGGGGTGTGCTGCTTCTTGGGCTCAGGGGAAGGCTTGCCTCCCTGAGCCCTGCCCAGCCCCTGGATGGCTGAAGGACTTTTGCGGGGTCCCCCTTTGCTGCACTTTTGCTTTGGACCCTGTGTTCTTGCTGCATGGTGTCCTGGACTTTTGGGGACCCCCTTTGCCTTGCTCTCCTGCCCCCCTTCACTCATGGGGGCTGCTGTAGTGCTTATAGCGCTGGGATAGCGCTTTCTGTGGACCCTTCTTGCTGTAGGGGTCTGCTCTGGGGACCTTTGGTGCCTGGGAGCGCTGTGCTGTGATCCTAGCGCTTGAGAGCGCTCCTGGCTGCATTTCGAGCGTTTCGTTGCACGCATTTTGCGTGAGGATTGGCGGGTGCCACCCCGCTTCTTTGATTATTTAATTTGCGAGGGCCCACCTCGCTTATTTTCAACTTTACTTTATCTTCGGCTGCACACGCCATGATTGCCGTGATGGCCGATACTTTTATTGTCTGCCCACCTGCCTGAGCTAGAGACGGGCCGCCACGCTGCCCGCGGTGACCCGGAAGTGACTGGCCAGCCGGCCAATCCGAGCGCGGCCGGCCGGAAGGTGCCGCCCCCGAAGTCCGGGGAGAAGGAAGGAGCTGCGTGGGTCGGTGCGGGGCTCCCGTGTGCAGAGGGAGCCCCGGAGAAGCAGAGGAAGCATGGCGGCCGGTTTGCAGGGCTCCCGTGATGCGAGGGAGCCCTGCTGCATCTAGGATACCGCCGCCGCCGGAGAGGAGCCCTGAAGAGTGAGGAGCGGAGCGGAGGGGGCGTGGGGCACATTGTCGGTGCCCGCCCTCACCGCAAGTCCTTACCAGTGCCCAGAGAGGAGCCGAGTGACTGTGGGGCTCCCGTGGCCTGGAGGGAACCCCAGCCGAGAAGTCCCGCACCACCGCCCAAGGAGGAGGAGCCTTCCCCAGCAGCCGGTGAGTGTCCCGAGGCTGAAGGGGGGGAGAGGTTCCTTGCAAGTGGCGGTGCCTATGTAAGGCAGCGCTGGGCATGAGACAGAGTCAGGGCGGCCCCGGTTGTGCAGTGGGCCGCCCCAACATTGAATAGAGCCAAAGAGGCTCTGGGGGCATTTTCTCTGGAGGCAGAGTCCCCCGAGGGACTCCAACGTCTATGGGGCATTGCGTGTTTTGAGCCCAGCGAGGCTCCAACGACGGCCATTCTTGTGTAGAGCCCTGAGAAAGGCTCAGGGGTACAGTTGTACTGGAGGGTAGAGCCTGCGAGGCTCACAGGTGGTTCTAGGGCCCCAGTATTCTTTATGAGAGCCCAGAGAGGCTCAAGAAGGCGCCACATTTGTTTTGAGAGCCCAGAGAGGCTCTAGGGGACATTTACTTTGTTGAGCCCTGCGAGGCTCACAGCCCATATTTGTTTTGGAGCCCCAGAGAGGCTCTGGAGTGCCATCCTGTTGTTCTTGAGCCGACGAGGCTCCAACGTTGCCCCTTGAGGACACAGCTGCCCAGCACTTTGTGGGCAGCTGCCACGTTTAGGCCCCTGACATTGGGACACAGGGCGTCCTAGCCCCAACAAGGCCAGAGGGCCTAGGGACTGCCACAGGTTGTGGCTCATGTGAGTTGCGCAATTACTTGTGCTTGCACCTCTGAATGTGTTTTGATACATCATGTGTTTTCTTTCCCTACACCGCTGAATGTTAATGCATCATGTGTAATGTTCCTATGCTTATACCCCTAAAATGTTGGTGATACTTAGGTGGTTGTTTTTCTCCTAGTACAGGTGTTGCTAGTGAGGTCTTGGTTCCCTGCGCAATATTTTCCTAAGGTGGTTAGGGTTGCGTAGGAGGTACTTACCCTTTACCAGTAATTACTGGTGGTGTGCTAATTTGTGCTACATTTTCGATTTTGGTTCTACAAAGTGTACTATGTGCTTATTACTATTCCTAAAAAGTGATGATTCCTGACAGTGGTCCATGTGGCCCTGTCTTGTACATATCCCCTGTAAATTCTGCCCGTGCCTGTTGGCACATTGTAAAATGTGTGTTCTTATCTAATGTGTTTTTGGTATAATACAAAGGCTATTTTTATATAACCTTGTGTGGAGTTTCCTTTGTGGTGGGCCTGGGAGTTGTTGCTGAGTGCGTGCGCGCAAACACTTAACCTACATAGCCTCCAAGTTTAGCCTGGCTGCTCGCGTCACGTTACCTAGAGGGTGAGCAGGGGTTATCTTGGTGTGTGACTCCCTTGCCCTGACGTGGAAGTGGTGGTCTCTGACTGACGTTTGCGCAAGCCTTGGCCACCGGGCTGTTTCTGAGCAAATTCACAACTTTTTCACCATTAGCCTGGTTCGTCTACACAAAGGTTTCTATAACCGCAAGAAATCTACTTTCACACAACAGTGATCCCTCATCCTGCGAAAGTAACTATACTTATCGTGTCCAATTCTGTGCGCTAAGTAGCAAATTGCCACTGAGCTTGTACGGGAAAATGATACCATTACCATGGTATAAATTATAGCACTCCACAGGACAACTCACCCAGCAGGCAAGTGCAACATTTCAATGTTCTAAATTGAAGTATCGCTCTTTAACTCTATACCATATGTGTAACAACTCTAGCATTCATCCCTTTCAAAGGTCCACCACAATACGCTTACTTCAACTCCCAAAGTGCACTGTCTCACAACTACTTTTCCCACATTTTGCATAAAGTCACTATTGATACTCACAGCATTGTTTCTATTCCAGCCACCTTGTTTCTCCAGCACAAGTATCAGATTGGGACTGGCTCAATCTAGATCACAGGGAAAAATGACTCGGTCCTACAGCCAATTCGTTTGTTAATTATAGTTTGGCTCCAATTGGAAGTATCACTTTGCTACCAGACATATCAGTGTACAAATGTATCCTAAAATCCAACTCATGAGGCATGCAAACAGCTAGGACCAGGAGTAGTGAGGTCCAGAGATGGACTTTGGTGCTTCCCGACTCGAGACGCCACTTCTGTCTAAATGATTAAGCTCAGTAGCAGGCGATAAAAAATCTTGTTGGGATGACAGACAAGTGTTGTAGTTTTAAAACATTATATAAATGATTGATACTTAAATCACATAGAACATGCCATAAATACCGTAAGTGATTTTAGTGGCAAAGCATACAGATCATAGGTACAGAGAACTCCTTTTGTTCTAAGTAAAATGTGTCAAAGATCAGCTTTCGGAGGGTAAGGGAATGAGGTCTACTGTACTTAGAAATCTACACGTCCTATTATAAGACTTCTAACAAAGACATTCTACATAAATGCACGGTTCTCATGATATCTATCAATAGGGAAGAAGCAAACAGAAATGTTTTACTACAGAATGCTTTGAAGTTTCTCTCATGGTAGTAATGCATTGAGTTTGCAAGCATTCTCACAGTTATATGCGCATCCAATTTGATAATATTGTGTAACAATAGCCTGAAACAGTTGAAATGTTCTTTGTTACGTATAGTAAGAGAAAGTCTCTGGGAACATTCTCTGCTTATTTGTATGAGCCTCGCAATTCTTCCTTTAGAACAAGAAGAACAGCAATAGTCAACAAGTGATATTTTGTGGCATCAGTACACGATTGAGGACAGTTTAAACACAACCTAGGTTAACGTAAGCTCAATTTATGATGGGTTTAATATGTAGAAAGAAAAACAACTCTCACAAAACCAGTAGATTGGATTTGTATTAAATACAAAAATAAGCCTTTAAGAGGAGACTGTAGCTGGTGTAGGTCAAAAGTTATAGATGAAGGTATATAATCTATATTTTGACTTTTCCTATATGCCAGTCATAACCTGACCAGTGACAATGTGGGCCTAGTCACTAGGGGAGCGTACCATCTCTAATGTCACTCTTGGTCTACTCTTAAATATTATGCACCCTACCTTGTGGGCAGCATAGTACACTTAGGGGTGACTTATTTAATACTAAAAATCAGGTTTTCCAGTGCCAGCAGAGCTCAAGCTGCTGCTGTCAGGCTACATAGTGTAGACCTGAAGTCATGTTTTAACTGCCATTGAAGTCAATAGCACAATAGGTGCAACTGTCCACAAATGTCCAAAAAGCCTTGGGCAAATATTCTTTTCCATGTACTTGAAACTAATAGACGGATTATATAATTCAATTAGGATAAGCCAATTTAACCATGTTTAAAGCTGGAACACAGACACCTTTCTCAGGGTTGGCCATGAAGAGAATGAAGATTTCCTGCACATACTATTCCATTTGATGCATATCGAGTGGAATCCTATTCACTATTTTTTCTTTAGGAAACATTTCTAGTAGGGGCACTTTCTATCAAAGGAATAGAAAGTCCGACTGAAGAAGGAAATTGAACTTGTAGAGCCACTGAATTTGTAGAGTGTAGGCTGAATAGGCTGAATTAAGGCATGAACTGTGACATTTAGGAAACATTTCTGGTAGGGGCATAGCTAGCATTAGTGCACTAGATACAGTGACATCCGGACTTAAGCAGTTGACAGGCCCATTGCACCTCAAGTATTGCTGTCTATCCTGCCATGGTGCAGGAGGTCCAGTTTCCTTTTCTTGAGTTACTGCCCTTCGCACCCTTTCTTTGCCAGAATATTTCTTATTTATTAAAACATTTAAATTATTAAGATAGTAAATGGTTACTGTAAATGCGCACATCCTCCACTTTCATGGTCTAAAACTAGGGCAGGGTACATGTGATGAAGTAAAGCTACATTTCAGAGGCATTCAGATTCCTTCTCTCATTTGAATGAGGGCTGAAACTAAGAAAGTCAGGGGCATATTACCAACGATTAGCGATATTTAACGCTAACGAGGCTTAGCAACAAATTTTTTAACGCTAAGCATCTCCGGAAATTATCGCAGAGATAACTTGCTATTAGCAAGGTTTATCTCAGAGGTGATAAAAATCCTCACGCTAACTGCCAAATGAGAGATTTTCACTGGAAAACCAACGATAATCTCTCGAAGTTTGGAGTTAGCTTGATGATAGGGGCTCACAAACTTAGCCATGATATCCACCTTCCATAGGATATCATGGCTAAGTCAGGAAAATAGCAGGTGTAAAAAAAGCAGTGCTAACCGCGGTTAGCACTGCTTTTTTTATCACTAACCGGGTTAGCGAAATCCTTGATAATAGGAGAAATGTCGCTTAACAACATTTCTCCTATTATTTTTCTCTGGAACGCCCCCTTTGCATCTCATTAGAGATGCAAGGGGAAGCGAAGAGAAAAAGGGTGCTAACATGCGAATTTGCGTGTTAGCACCCTGTTGCTGATAGGGAGATAATTTTATCTCCGCTTTCTTGGCTTTTTAAGCCAAAAAAGCGGAGATAAATCCCTTGATAATATGCCCCTCAGTTCTTAGAAAATAGTCACATACAATTGTTCAAATACGCAAAAAAAACTGAAGTTTATTTTACCTTCTCAACCCTTCCGTTGATAGTAAAGCAAATTCTCTGTTAAACTAAAATATGGTTAACTAATAGCTGGCCCTTTAGTTTTCACCCAATGATTACAAAAAAAGGAGCCAAACTGCAATGCATACAATTAATAGTTTCACATTTCATAAAATAGCAAAGCAAAATCAAAAAGGTCTTTTTAACCCATGTGTTGATCCACTTTCAGGAAAAATTCTCTGAGAAAATGTTAGGCATTCTCTGGGGGGAGGGGGATTTCTAACTGTCTAGCACACGGACTTTGAAGATGTACCAATGCAAATTAGAAATCCAATTGAACTGCAACACATACACATCCCACTGAGCAATACTGTGTAGGAAATGCTTCTAGGTAAAGGTCAGTCCCACAGGATGCATCCAGGGACTAAAATGAATAACAAACTCGAGTCAGAGCACGTATTTAAACATTGTTTTTTTTAAACCCTAATCTACTGCATAAAATATGAATGGAATTCACATAGAATATGAAAAGGTATGCACTGAAACACGTAATGGAAAATGAAACCCGCCAGAAAAACTCTAACAATTAATATTGAGTTGACGTTGTCCTATTCCTCTCAAGCTATTTCTTAGTGTTATACTAAGCTACACCTGAAGCAATAACTAACAAGCTTGCTCCTGAGTTTCAGAGATGTTCACACACAATACCGGTGTTTTTGTCATGAAATAACAAGCTAACTGCTTTTATTGCAGCTTCTTCGATGATGGGACATAAAAAGCAACAGCTGAAGGCCACATCTTCCCGCTGTTGTCTATTTCTAAAGCTTATGCTGCAAACTGGCGTGAGCGCTGTCTTGATAGATTTTTATAAAAATCTGAATATTTATCTTCTTTTATATTTTGAAAACAATGACGAGACTAGCAGACACTAAACCAGCAAAAAGACAAAACATTCATGGTGAGAAATGGGTCAACTCGTTTATCATAATGGTAAACAGGTGCAAAGGGTGCAGGCATTTCTACGCATTTCTGAGCATTTCTAAAATCTCACACTTTATATGAAAGGAACAGAACATCTTACTTAGGCAGTAAATTGAACTTGTAGAGTGACTGAATTTGAAGAGTTCGACTAAACAGGCGGAATAAGGCAGGATATTGAACTTTTAGGAAACATTTTTAGTAGGAGCATAGCTATTAGTGCACCAGATACAGTGACATCCGCACGTAAGCAGTTGACAGCCCTATTGCACCTCAAATATTGCTGTCTATCCTACCATGGTGCAGGAGGTCCAGTTTCTATTTCTTAAGTCCTTGCCCTTCGCACCCTTGCTTTGTCAGAATTTTTCATATTTATATTACAAAAAATGAAAATAATTTAGATAGTGAATGGGTACTGAAAATGTGCACATCATCCAGGTTCATAATCTAAAAATATGGCAGGGTCCACGAGATCTAATAAAGCTAGATTTCAAAGGCATTCAGATGTCTTGTCTCATTTGAATGAGGGCTGAAGCTAAGAGTGTCAGTTCTTAGAAAATAGTCACACACACTTGACCAAACGGGCAAAACCCAAAAAGTCAGAACGTTTATTTTACCATCTCATCCCTTACATTGATAGTAGAGCTTGTAGTGTGTAGACTGAAAGGGCAAACTGATAGAAATAGAAAAGTCTGAAAGGGAACTGTCACCATGTTCACAACAAATTGCTACTAGTAGAATAAACTTTCCCTACAAGAGGAGCACTGAAACATTCCACATACACCCCTCATAGACACTCCTACCTTTTGATTGTGTTCTGGCAAATGTCTGGATTATGACACAATTTCCTCTGTCCACAGAACCCAACATTGTCAGTGGTATATTTTTGACACTAAACATAGTACAGAACATTTGTTGCTTAAATAGAAAAAAAGGAAATATATCAAAACTTGACAATATGCAATATTATATACCACGGGTTAAACATTTTAATTATTGTAAATCAGGTGAGAAAAACAGGCCACTGAAAGTAATGAAATACCTCGGTATACAGCCTTTACAACGAAACTTTTACAACAAACTACCATTACAACGCAACTTTTACAACGCAAACCATTACAACGCATAGCGCTGGGGGGCACTCTAGGATAGGGAATAGGTTTATTGTACTATCCAACACCTTCCCTACTATCCACGGGGACTGGAGTTGGAATAGTAAATTAAACTATTCACTATCCAGCGCCCAAAAGCATTATGCGTTGTAATGGTATGCGTTGTAAAACTTGCGATGTAAAGGTAGGCGTTGTAAAAGTATGCGTTGTAACGTCATACATCCAAATACCTCATCAAAAAGAGACTCAAAAAGTAAATATTAGCTGTTAGAATCTTTTATTGAACAATATAATAATTAAAGGATAACTATTAATTGTATTCAGTGAATTAGTTTGAAATGAACAACATTCTGAGGAACTAACTAAAGCAATTCGATATCTTCAAGCAAACGAAAATCTTAAGAAATATAGATTCATGATCACATTTTAAACAACGAGTCTAAGGGGGGTTTCTGTTATTTTCTCACATAATTGCAAATTGCTAAGGTTCTACGTTATACTTATATAATCAATGTTTGCTGCATACTAGATTCCAACAGGTTCTATATACAACATTATGAGCTGATTTCCAATTTAAAGTAACAACCTCATTGGTGTTAGCAATCAATATATCTACTATCTTCGGCAAAATGGTCAGATACTTAAATTATTTGTGGCATCCTCCTAAAAACACTTTAATAAATAAAAACGGTTTTGTGTGACTGCTTATATGTGTAATTCATTTTCCCAGACCTGTGTCCAAAATTTATAAATACTTTGACATTATAAAAATACATTCATGTGTGTACCAGAGGAGGAACGACTTGACCAGCAATGATCATGGTGTACAATGTTACTACATAAAGATATGCTGGTGTATAAAAATGTATGAGTAGTGCCTCCAGGGGTTGAGGTGGAGGGAATGTTGGCCCAAATTATGTTCCACACATTCAGAGCCAGTTACAATTCTAATATTTTTTCCATTGCTGTTCTATGTAGGTCGTATATTTTTTTTATGAACTGAAAATGAGAAGTTTACAAATGCTTGAAGCATGTTCCCCAATAATATTTCTATACTATTTAGTTTTCCTTTTGGCTTACCTCAAACTTTGTGAATTTCTTGTTATTATATTAGGTACTGTGACATATTGTTTACAACATGAAGTTAGTAATATATACGTATTAACTAACTTGGTAAAAGAGACAATCATTGACTCCCAAAAGAGTTGAGAAAGCGTATTGAATTCACATGAATTACAAACTTTTCAAAAACACATTATGGACTGTAATATTATTATTGCTCCACAAAATACTAGAAAGAAAAGTATCTTAGGGTGACACAAAATGAATACAAATTGGCCTCAATAGTCTAGGGGAATAAAGTAATTGTAAGATTTAAAAACCACTAAGGAGGCAGTGCCATAAACAAAACGTCTTTAAAGAGTACCCTGTTCAAGGAAATAGCATAATTTCCCCTGGAAACCAAACAATAGCTGTGGTATATACCGAAGTTGTTTGGGACAGAAAGCATGATGGTACTCAATAAATGTAGCAATATCCGAGCTTTCTAATACTAAGCAGATATTTAAACAACCTGCTATCTATGGTAGAGATTGAGGGCCCTTTGATCTTAATCAGTAACATCGCTATAAAGAAAAGGTATTTTTATACAGGTTGTATGGCACAACCACGCATTCATTTTCCACGTGCTCCTTAACAATGCAGGCGGAACTATTAATGCGCCTGAACCACGCATTCCATTTACAATGCACGCCATTACAACAACTTGTCTTATGGGGATGCTGGACTTTGGAATAGTATAATTTACTATTCCAACTCCAGTCACCGTAACAGTAGGGAAAGCATTGGACTTCAAAGTCAAAGCTGCTTGACCTAACACATGTCATTACGTTGTAAATGGAATGCCTGATTCAGACGCATTGTTCGGTGGTCATTGTATTTTCCAATTCCCATGTAAGCAACCCCACCAAGAAAGTTACATTGGAGACCATCTTACTATCAAACTATCAATTCTAGGGCCCGATTCACAGAACTAACTTAAGACAAAATCCTAAACTTACTACCATGTTAGTATTCACAGAAGGACAATTACTCATTTTGGTTTTCACAGAAGGCACTTACTCATTTTGGTATTCACAGAAGTTAGGAGTCCTAACTTTAGGATTCCTAAATGCCTTCTGTGAATACCGAAAGTCTTAATGTTAGGATTTGTCAGTTTAGGAGTAGTAAAGTTAGGACTCCTAACTTTATGACTCCTAAATACCTTCTGTGCATACCGAAAGTCTTAAAGTTAGGATTTTTCTCAGTTTAGGGGTAGTAAAGTTAGGACTCCTAACTTGAGGACTCCTTAATGCCTTCTGTGAATACCGAAAGTCTTAAAGTTAGGATTTTTCTCAGTTTAGGAGTAGTAAAGTTAGTTCCTATTTCTACTAAATTAAATTTAAGGTGTTATAGATGAAGTTAGAATACCAAATTACCAAATTCATTACATTTTAGTTTTGTTCTGTCTCAGCTTACATCAGGTTGCTGATAAGATTATTGAATACAATATTTAATAAGAGGTAAAACCTCTGACTTATCAACATTACATTTATATCTTAAAACCTCTGAAAACTTGGATAACCCCTAAAGTGAGGTGACAAAGACATTTTTAGTTTGGAAATATATAGTAAATGTAATCTTTTTGGATTTGGAAAGATATCTAAAGAAGAAAATCTGAATTGTCCTATGCATTCAAGAAATGCTTCTAAGACAGGATAAATAGGATTAAATTGACCCTTGTTATTCCCTAATGAAAAGAGAAAGGTGGAGCTAAGAGTCAATTAATACAAACTGAAGTTCTAAGGGCCGGAGTAATGAAAAAAATATAATTAAGTATATTTGGCCCAAAACCTTCTCATGGAGAGTCTTCAACCGGAAATCCTAATTAACATGACCAAAAATATTTTTAGCTTTGCTCAGGTCTTATTATTTCCGGACTAATCTTTTGAACACATAAAGCCAGTGCTTTAGGAAGGATCTTACAACTGACATTAATCAATAAAAGGGACCTTTAATTTTTACCAGAATATGGATCTCTCCCTCTTGAGAATTAAACGTTACATAGCCTTTGGAAAAGTGCCTTTAACTTTTCCAGTAGAGGCAAAAATAATTATAAAGAACAAATGTAGGAGTTAGTTGCTTTGAAACTTGTGGAAAGAGTTTGACTGTAAATTCATCAGGCACTGGTGTTTTTTCTTTTGTAAGTTTAATAAGGGTTTCACAAACTTCCCCATTTTCCAAAATTGTATCTATCCTATTAAAATTAATACATTTTCCCTCTTTCTAGCCCAAACCTTCAAAGTATTTGTTCAGTTCATTCTCTGAAGGTCCGCTTTCTGACATATCTAGCTTTCTATAGTAATTTGCTGTATTTCTTTATCACTGAAGAACTTAATTCCATACTTTGCTAAGAATTTTCTGAATGTATTTTGACCACAGTAAAATCAAGAATTAAGTTTTAACAAAAAAATACATGCTGCTCCAGTAGATCTTTTGTTAAGTTCAAGTTTATCTGCCAATAATATGTAGAAGGGTTCTTAATTACATTTGAAGGCACAATAGTTATGTTCCAATTGTTTAATTTCTTTCAAAATAAATGTGAATGTCCTATTAGGTTCTTCTCTGCTACTAGGGTTGGACCCGAAACGTTTTGCCTTCAGCCCCCCGCCCCGCTTTTCTGAATTCATTGTAGTATTAAATCGTTTTAAGTAAAGGATTGTAATGCAGAAAATCTGAATTCATTTTAGTTGGCATTAGGACTCTGTGGGCCCAATTCACAGAACTAACTTAAGACAAAATCCAAAACTTGCTACCATTTTAGTATTCACAGAAGGCACTTACTCATTTTGGTATTCACAGAGGCACTTACTCATTGATGAGTAAGTGCCATATGCGAATACAAAAATGAGTAAGTGCCTTCTGTGAATACCAAAATGAGTAAATGGTGGTAAGTTTAGGATTTTGTCTTAAGTTAGTTCTGTGAATCGGTCCCTGTATACTTACCACTGCTAACCAGTGCTAAAGTGCTTGTGCTATATTCCTAAAACATGGTATAATTGGCCAACTTCTGATTGGCACATTTAATTCATGTGTTCCTAGTATATGGTTCCATATGGCCTGTAAAATGGTATGCTACTAGTAACCTTGCAGCTGTCTTTGTGCCCCCCACTAAAATAGAATGATAAAACATGTCTTAGGCTTGCCATTGCAGCCTATAGTGCAATTTTAAACTGCCAATTCAACTTGGCAAAATAAACCTTCAATTAGGCCTAAGCCTTTCTTTTTCATACATTTAAGTCACCCCTAAGGTGGGCCCCAAACTGCCCATAGGGCAGGTTGCATTGTATTTATAAGTTGAACATGTGGTTTTAGATTTTGCATGTCCTGGTTCTGAAAAACTCTTACATAAATTTGTCACTACTGTAAGGTCTAGCTCTCCCAAATGATAACATGGGTTACCTTATTACATTTAATAAATTCTGGCTTTTGATTGTGACCAGGTAGAAATGTTAGGTTTGGTTGCAAATTTAATTGTAGTTTAAAACCCTCTTTAATGGTAAGATAATTTGTTAAGTTACAATTCTGAAAAGTTGGCATTTTCTTGTCCTATCCATTTGGTGCCTGCTGCCAGTGCCCTGTATCACATGACCCTGCTGTTATTCGTTGTTTGCTTCTCCCATACAGTGAGACAATCAACAGGGTTGAACTGTAGGCAGGATGGGCAGGGATGGAGTTGTCCCCTGTCTCACTTGTACTTTCAATGGGTTTGCCTACAGCAGCAAAATGAAACCAAACATTAGTCTTTTGTAACCTCACGCTTCTTGAAATCTTGGCAGGGGAAAGAAGGAACTTTCCAGACTAGCCATTCAAAGGCTGGCACCATGTATAAATATTTGTCCCTTAAACAACTCTTCAGTACACTCCTGGACCTGTGGATTTTATCATAAGGAGTGCCTTGGACCCCCAAAGGACTGCCCTACTGCTTGACCCCTGCCTTGTACCTCAGAGGACTACCAAGCTGCTACTATGGAACTGCCATGTTGCTTGAGGCTTGCCTTGCTTCCCCCATTGGCTACAAACTGCAAATTCATCCCGCTGGATATTTTTGACTTGCAAAAAAGCGACCAAGTCTGAACATAGCAATCTTCACCGTGACTATCAAGTTGCTCTTGGACAATGCCATCTCCTCCTGTGAAACCGCAAGCTGCCTTGCCCCATTCAACTTTATTTTTCAGGAACTTTTTCTTTAAAAGTTTTAAGGTAAGCCGAGACCGGGCCTGCTCCAGCTTGTGTGTCTGAACCTGGCTCCATTGCGGTCAGCCCTAACTTTTCCCTTTGCCCTGGTCTTTCGCAAACAGATAATTGTGGTTGATGTTTTCATCTTTTAGGTGCTATTTTTCCACAGAGAACTTTCAAAATTCCTAACTGCAGTTCTACTGTTTGCATTTAATTCGTGTTGGTGTCTTTATATTTATTAAAATGTAAACAGTTTTGGGGGGGGTGGCCAAGCCGCAGACCGATATGGCCGCGTGGCTCTGAAGCTCCGCCGGCAGCTTTGGCTATCGAACATAGTCCCGCTCTCCAGTGCGGCCAAACGGGATGGAATATACTGCCCGGTGATGAGGAATGGCTCCTAATCCATCATAGCCCAGCAGCGCCGAAAACTAAGCGTGGATGGGGCGGATGCGGCACAGGACAAATACCCATTCGTGAATTCAACATGGCGGTGTTCTGAGGGGCGGAGGAGGCCTGGAGAAGATATGGCGGATGTGGCGTGCTCGGAGGGGCACCAACTCGAACGGGTGCGATGAGTTGGGTGGGGGGCGGGCTGGTGTGCTGAGCGGTTGTTCGCTGGTAATCCCGGCGGGACACTAGCGGTAGGTACGTTGGCCTCTCGCGGACGTGTACTGGGGCGGCCCCCATGCGGAGCCTAAACATACATACAGCCGCACACAGGGAAAGGGCCTGCATGCATTCTCTACTGTCCTCTTGGACCCGTGATTTCATTTCGCAGCGAGTGCCCGTGGGGGTGCTCCGAATATAAAGTAAGCCGGTGCCCGGCTTTGTCCCTGCTGTTCTCTCCCACTCCTCCCCCATCGGGTGCGCTCGCGTTGACGTCACTCACCCCTACAGCACTGTCTGCCGACTGCAGGCCTTACTCGCCTCCCTACCAGTAACTGCCGCACTCGCTCCTGAAATATTGTGCCAGTGGAACTTAGGGTACTCTGCAGCTTGCTGAATGCTAGGGGAGCTCCTGACGCCAGTATAAATAATGCGAGTGCTTCACTGGTGCCCTGCACTTCGAATCGGCTGCCTGCCTTCAGCTCTAGCATGCCGGCAGTCAGCTGCACATGATGCCTTGCTGCATAGTGAAAGAAGCACAGGCACTGCCTTAGTCTATTGAAGAACCAAATACTCCCTGCCTACACTCTCCGCGCTCCAAATCATAAGCCTCCATTCCTGCATAGACAGTGTGACTGCGGCATGGGCTGCAAAGACCCAAAACAATGCCTACTCCCATTTGAAGAAGTAACGGACACCGTCCAAGAAATCCTGCCAACATGGCGGAGGGAGGGCAGAAAATGGCTGCACCTGAAGACTCCGCCATTCAGATGGGCTCTCTCCTGCAGGAGATGCGTGCAGGCTTCAAAGTGCTAGATGTTCGCTTTGATTCTTTAGACAAACATATAGCGGACATGGGAGTTAAGATTCAGGCACTTGACAGTCGCCTGAACATAGTGGAGTCCCGCACCTCAGACCTCGAAGATGGCACGGTGCAAACACTTAAGAGACTAGACCGAGTTGAATGAATCCTTAAAGATGTCTCTACGAAAAACGAGGATTTGGAAGCGTGCAGTCACCGAAAGAACGTTCAGATTTTTGGCGTGCACGAAACCACTGCCACTGGACGCATGGACACCTTTGTAGAATCGATATTGATTGATCTATTTGGTAGGGATACATTCACAGCGGGCTTTGTGGTGGAGCCACACACCGGTCCCTGGGGCTTAGGCCCAATCCAGGTTGCCCGCCTTGTCCAATTATAGCCGTATCATGAACTTCAGGGATCGTGACACTGTGCTCCGCATGTCACGCAAACGTGGCAAAACAATATGACACGGTTCCAAACTATCACTGTTCCCAGATTTTACCATCATGGTACAGGAAGCAAGGCGGAAATATAATGGAGTAAAGGCCACTCTGAAGAATCTTGGACTGAAATATGACATGTTATATCCTGCCCGGCTCAGAGTTGAAGCCAATGGCAGGGTCTGTGTCTTTGACAGTTCCACTGAGGTGCAGGAGTTCTGCCGCAAGTACAAGGCCAACAGCACTCACCCTAATGACGAACATAGACTCTCACCACCACAGAGCATATCAGAGGCAAGCATAGAGCTTTTCTCCGGATCGGGACATGGTTAAACTCTCATACAGGTCTAGCCTCCAGCTTCTACTCAAAGTATATGGGCTATAGTTTATTTTCCACTTCAGTTTAATTGGCTAATGGTGGACGGGGCGTTGCCAGCCCACCTTGGTGATCACCGTATAAATGTTTTATAATATGATAATGCACCTTTTGAAGGGTTTGTTCATGGTATTAAAGTTTCAATGGGAGCATTGTTCTTATTCGATAATATAGGTATTGCCTCTCAGAAAGGGTAGGGAGGCTGGGTGGGAGGAGGTGGGAGGGGTTTGGTTTTTGTTCAGTGTTATTGTGATAGTTACACAGTCTAATGTGGTCAGGAGATATAGGCATGATCGATTGTTGCAAGATAGATTTTCTATGTTAGCATCTGTATTGCACAGGTAGGGCATACCTCTGCCCCCTCGGAGTTATCTGTGGCGACACGGAATATCTGTGGCCTAAATAACACCCACAAGAAAAGACAGGTAATCCATTACTTACTTCGACACAGAGTTGACACAGACTTCCTGCAGGAGACCCACCTGTCCAACACTGATCAACCCCGCTTTGCTTCAAACTGGGCCACGCATAGATATTTCGCTAACTGTAGCTACTGTGCCAGAGGCACGGCCATCCTTATACACAAAAAAGTTCCCTTTTGCTTTCACTCTGAGACCCGCGATAGCGAGGGCAGGTACATGGTTGTGCTGGGCATGTTAATGGGGCACAGGATAGCGTTGGTCTGCTTTTACGGTCCTAATATCGACTCCCCTGACTTTTACTATTCTTTACTTTCCCTCCTAATGCAACTTGGCCCGGTATCCCTTTTACTGGGGGGGGACTTTAATGTCACGCCAGATCCAACCTTAGATAGCACCTCAAGCACGTCGGACACTAAACCCCATGCAGGCAGGGCTTTCAACTCATTAAAGGAACAATTCTCTTTAATAGATGTAAGTCGCGCCTACAATCCGCAACACACAGACTATGCACACTATACCAGCTCCCATAATACACGGACATGGATCGATTATTGGTTGGATTCCCCAGATATATTTAGTTGGTGTTGTTCCATCCAAACGTTCCCGCGAACGTATTCTATTCACTCTCCGGTACTGTTAACTCTGAAAGTCCCGCACCCTGAGGGCTTCGAGAGACAGTGGTGGTTCCCAAGTCAAGCTTTAGATGACGAGATTTTTCAAAGAGACATGAGGGAGGCAATAGAAGAGTATTTTGCAATCAACACCGGCTCCATTGACTCCGCAGGAATGCTGTCGGAAGGTTTTAAGCCCTATTTTAGGGGCATGTGCATATAGAAAGCAAGCTGGGGTGCTGCGAGCTTTGCGCAGAACCTTGGCACAGCTAGAACACAACATTAAGACCTTAGACTCCAGACAGCTCCAGGCGAAAGACCCTGAGATCGACAACCAACGATTGATGCTTCTCGCCGAATATAGAGATACGGCCGAGAAAGAGATCCTGTTTATGGGGAAATACCAGAATACCTTGCCCGGGTAGGGTCTTGGCTCAAATGGTCAGACCTCCTGAAGTAGTCACTCTACACAAGTGAATTCAGGAACACAGACTTTATTGACTGCATGTCTCCACAGCTTCCCGGAACTGACACCAGTCTCCCTGGGATTCAAACTGCAGAGTTCTATTACTATGACAATGACCTCATAAGTAACTAATACATGAAACATTGCTATAGAGTTAAACATAGACTATTACAACATCTCCTATCTTTCAATAAAATTACAACTTGAATGAAAGAAAAAGGAAGGACAGGGAATAAATAAAAAGAGAAATAAAAGAAACAAGGAAACAATGGAACACCAAAAACAAAGATACCACACCTGAGAACAGGTGATACACTTGTTCATAAACCCTGTAAGATAAAAGAAAATTACAAATTTAAACGATCTGGCGTGACACTAATCCTGCTAGTTCTACGTGGAGGAATATAAATCATGGAATTATTGTTATCTTCATTGCTTTGAATCTGAAGATTGTTCTCTCAATTGAGACCCAACTGCAACACCACTTTTAGAGGTATCTTATAAACTCTAGAAAGATTCCATCAATGTTTCCCATTGATTCTTATGGCAAAACGTGAGGAAGCATCTACTTTAACAGGTGTACCAAATTTTGACAAACCTTTAGGAAAATTGTGAGGAGATTTAATCCTGACCCAATCCCCTACTTTAATTTTAGAGTCATAAGATTCTAAACTCTTGCTCTTCACTTGAGAAGATTCACTGCTCGTACCAAGGTTTGGACACATTTGCATATTCTTGACCAACTTGGTTTCATGGAATCCAGATAACTTGCCCCATTTTTTCATCCAAGCAGGACACATGTGAAAAGATGCCTCCCTTCCTCTTAACAAAGCGAAAGGACTTGAACCTGTGACAGAATTTGGAGTTGTATGATGCGCCCACAACATGCTCTGCAGCTTCCTTGATGTCAGAATTAGCTGACACAGCCCATTGGACACACTCAACTAAAATGCGGTTATTGCGCTCAATAACACCGTTTGCCTGTGGGTGATATAACGCCACACGCCGGTGTACAATCCCAGATTTATTCAAAAACTCACACATTTCCTTTGATGTAAATTATACCCCATTATCGGACACAATTTCCTTTGGAAATCCTTCTCTCCCAAATAAACTTTGTAAAAATGTAATCACTTCTTGTGAATTAGGATCTGTCATGAAATGTACGTCCCACCACTTACTGAAATAATCAGCCACAACTAAAGCAAATTTGTACTTACTAGATAAAACATTGAATGGTCCCACAAAGTCAGTAGCCAATTTCATCCACGGACCCTCAGGAGGATCAACACACTGTAAAGGTGGTGAAATTATTTTTGTGACTTTATCACTGGTGCAACATGTGGTACACCCTTCTACAACATCATTTATTTGGTGATCCATAGAAATCCACCAATAAACTGCACGTATTCTCTTTTTTGTGTTGGTTTGTCCAAGATGACCTTTGTGACCATAGCGAATGATTTGACTTTTAAGTGACTCTGGAGGAATACATTTGTCACCACGCATAATCATACCCTCAGCCTCCAGCGTAAGCTCATCAGCAATCTTAGCAAAAGGATGCAGATCAATATCAAGATGTTTTTCTTTTGGCCACCCTGACACAATGAACTCTTTCACTTTTTTAAGCAAAACATCAGATTGCATGCCATTCAACCAATCTAGTTCTGAGAAACAGCCCAAATGACAAGCATCCACAGCTGCAATGAGACATTCATCTTTAATCTCATTATCACATTCCCCATTCCTTGTTGGCAAAGGGGATCTAGATAAATAATCGGCCCTCGTATTTTTCCCCCCTGGTATGTGACCAACCTGAAAATTATATTGCAACAACTTCGAACTAAGGGGCCGATTATGATGGCGGACGGACCTGAGTCCGTCCGCCACCATAGAGTAGGATGGACCGTCCGCAGGGGCAGCGGCGGTCCCTCAATGCAGATTAGAATGTGACCGCCAGGGTGGCGGTCACATCCTCTATTTTTAACATTGCGGCGGGTGCAGCTTCAACCTGCACCCGCCGCAATGTTAGAAATGCATGCACGGCATTTGCGTGCACAAAGCGGCAGGCACCGCGCGGTGCCTGCTGCTTTGTTCACGCAAATGCAGGTGTGCACCCCCCCTTCACCCAGGGGGCCCGCAACGGGTCCCCGAAGTGAAGGTCCGTATGCTTTTCCACGGCGGAAAAGCCGCCGTGGGATAGCATACTTTCTACTCCATTCTAATATGGCTGGCGGTGTCTGATAGACACCGCCAGCCATGTTAATGCTTTTCCTCCGTGGTCGGAAGGCGACCGCGGCGGAAAAGCGGCGGACAGATTGAAAGACCCACCAGCCATCCTAATTTGGCAGTGGGTCTTTCAAGCATCCGCGACGGTTTTTCCGCATCCTCCAGGCCGGCGGTGGCTTCCGCCGGCCCGGAGGATGCGGGAAATCCACGATCCTAATGACCCCCTAAGTCTTGCAATTCTGGGAGTATGATCTTTAACAATTTTTCCCTCCAGAATAGGAATAAGGGATTTTTGATCAGTGAAAAGCTTGAAAGATTTTCCCCACAAAGAACACTTGAAACGCTCTACAGCCCAACAACACGCAAGCAACTCTCGCTCTATAAAAGAGTAGTTTTTTTTTTACTAGGTCGCAAAGCACGAGAACAAAACCCACAGTATACTCCTTTCCCTGTTTTACTTGAGAAATCATTCCTCAAAGACCATCAATGCTGGCATCCACAGATACAATACATTCAACAGATGAATCAAAAGGAATAAGAATCTCACAAGAACCGAATTCTTTCTTGATTTGTAGAAATTCCTGTTGACATTCTTCACTCCACACAAAAACTGTCCTTTTTTTGGGCAACTCTCTCATGTGAACAGTCTTTGTCGCAAAATTTTGAATACATTTGGTATAAAACTCACACAAACCCAAGAATGAAGAAACCTGCTCTTTAGAAATGGGACATGGCGCATCAAAAATAGCTTGAATGAGACCCTCTCTTGGCACAATACCTTTCCCTGAAATACAATGACCCAAATATTCAATTGATTCCACACCAAAAACACACTTGAGCTTGTTCGCCACAATACCTTTAGATTCCAAACTTTTCAAAACAATATCAACATTTCTGTCATGTTCATCCATAGTTTTCCCTGCCACCAAAATGTTCATCTGGGAAACAACCATATTGGGAACACCCTCCAAAACTTTTTCCATTATGGGCTGAAAAACTGAAGCGCAGAGGCTAGGCCAAACGGCATTCTTTTGAATTGGAAAGTACCAACAAGTGACACAAAGGCAGTCAAATGTTTTGAACTAGCATCAAGCTCGACTTGATGGTATGCCGATGCTAATTTGCTCTTTGAAAAATACTTTGCATCAGCAAATTTGGAAAAAATGTCACCAATTCGTGGTAAGGGGTGTGAATCAACCCATATCTCTTTGTTGAGGCTGCGCAAATCGATGCATACCCTAAGCTTGCCATTTTGTTTTCTCGCTACCATCAAAGGACTTAATCAGAGAGATGACTCTATGGGCTCAATAACTTTCACAGATTTTATTAAGCTCTAGTGACAAATCATCCCTTATGCTAAATGGCACAGTCCTTAGTTCATGCTTAACTGGGGACGCCTCATCTTTAACTTTTATCAAATGTTTAAAACTTGTGATACACCCTAGTTTCATACCGAATACTTTAGGAAAATTCTTTGACCAATGAGCTAAACCGTCCTCAACCAGTTGGTCATTCACAATCGAAACCTGTTCTTTAGTACCAGGTCTGAGTTTCATTCCAAATAGGCCTTGATGGTACCAGCCAAGAATGTTAAGCCCTTTTTTTGCAACATACATTTTTCCTTGAATAGATTTCTCCTTAAAAGTTAGAACAGCTTAAAAAAATCCAGACAATTCAATGTGTCTGCCTCCATAAGAAACAGGACTTCTATCAGCAGGATTAAGAACATTTTTTCTCCAAGTATTCCAAAATATTTTTTCTGTAATCATGGTTATCCTCGTCCCTGAATCAACCAATAGTTGAAGAGATTCCTCATCCACCAGAATATCAGTAATGGGATCCACACATTCTTCCAACTCATCCTTGACTACAACTACAAGATCAGTAAGAGAACTAACTACTTCACATCCACAATCATTCCTAGATTAATCAGAATACACAACATTAACCCCACCACTGAAGTTACTCATTTTGGCAAAATGTCCTTGTTTCCCACATTTCCTGCATTCTGCAAATTTCGCCGGGCAAATTTCAGAATCTGGAAAATGTTTTGGAAAACCACACTTATTGCATGCATTCTTAGAGTAATTACCCTTCCAAACTATTCTATTGGTGGAGAACTTATTGCTCGTCTGTTCAAAATTAGATTTGACTTTTTCTCCCAGCGTTTTTTCCTCAAACTATTCTTTCTGTTCCTTGACCACACCAATCATGTTCTCTTCTGTTTTAAGCTATTTTTTGGATTTTTGCAACAATTCTATGATTTTTACAATGCTAATTGTTTCATCTAAGGTAGGATTTTTTAAAGTCAGAAGCTTTTCTAGAACCTTACTATCCCAACAGTGCACAACAATTTGATTCAGAATGAGTTGTGAACAAAAAAGTTCAAACTCACATTCAGACGCTAAAATTCTAAGGACTGCAACATAGGATACAATGCTTTCATCAGACTCTTGTTTTCTTGTGAAAAACCTGTGCCTTGAAACCACGAGACGACTCTCAACATCAAATTGTTTCTTCAACATTTTCACGACTTGATCATAAACATTCAATTCTTCCTCCCCTGCTTCTGCAACAATAGGAGGTAAGTGTTCTAGAACAGCTTGGCCCTCAAAACCCAAATTGTGTTCCAAAATAAAGCATTTCCTTTCTGCACTGAATCTTGAACCCCCAATGGCCCCAATATACTTTTCAAAAGCTCTATGCCAAACCTTCCACTTCACCAGAGGATCACCTGGAAGCTGTAAGAAAGGTGGAGGAGCTTGTACATTTTGCATATTGCAAGTTTAGACAAAACAGTATGTCATATAAATACCTGAAAAGGAAAATTAGATTAGTTAACTACACAAATTACACCACCAAAAGTATGAAGTATCCAATTAATAAACAAAAATGTATGATCTAGAACTGTGCTGCAGTACATAAAGAGTTATTCAGTCAGGTGTTTATCCATTTAAGACACTATGGGGTCCATTATGATATCGGGCGGATTGCCTCCGCCAGGCTGGCGGTAGCCACTGCCAGCCTGGCGGAGGCAATCCGCCCGATATCATAACCCGATTTCCCCCCGCCATATTAGGATGGCGGGGGGACCACGGCGGACGGAAAGACCGTCCGCCGCTTTTCATGGCGGTGTCTAATAGACCGTCATGCACAAAAAACAAATCCCTGTTCGAGTAGTAGCAGGCTAAGATTGCTGTAAGAAAGCTGAACAGGGGTGTTGGGCTAGTCTAATACTTAGCACATTGTCCAATGGACACATCAGACATAAATGCAGGACTAAATCTAATCAAGTTCACACAATATGTAAAAGTAAAAAACGCTGGTACTAAAATAGTTATAAAAATGTACACAATTTATTAGAAAACCTCCCAACTGGGTTACAGTCTAAAAAATGCAGCAGCATATACAGTATAAAATACCATTAAAAAATTGGCAACCTTCTGAAATTTATACAGTCAAAGTATTGTAAACAAGTCGACGCGGCGTTTCGGTGTTATTAGTCTTGACACCTTCTTCAGGACACAAACATTTGACTTCTTATCTTTTATCTTCGATTTTCGCGAGGGGGAATGACACGGAGGAACAGGGAGGCCGACCTGAACGAATAAGATTACGCATTTCCTGGTTATACATGAGAAAGGACCGGAACAAGCGGGGAATTCTCCTATAGTCATAACCTGAATCTTTACCCACATTCAAAGGGACAAGACTATAGAGATAAAGACTCCCCACAAATGAACTAATCCGACTTAAAAAGGAGCACCCTTTATCAGCAACGGTGGTTCCTCCGTGCACACTGATAATCCTCAGTCCGCGACACAAGACTTCTCGCTTGTGTATGGAATATGATGAAGATACCCTGGTGATAATCAATCACAAAGAGAGATAGCAATTGAAAAGCTTCCTCAATATAAGATAAAAGATAAGAAGTCAAATGTTTGTGTCCTGAAGAAGGTGTCAAGACTAATAACACCGAAACGCCGCGTCGACTTGTTTACAATACTTTGACTGTATAAATTTCAGAAGGTTGCCAATTTTTTAATGGTATTTTATACTGTATATGCTGCTGCATTTTTTAGACTGTAACCCAGTTGGGAGGTTTTCTAATAAATTGTGTACATTTTTATAACTATTTTAGTACCAGCGTTTTTTACTTTTACATATTGTGTGAACTTGATTAGATTTAGTCCTGCATTTATGTCTGATGTGTCCATTGGACAATGTGCTAAGTATTAGACTAGCCCAACACCCCTGTTCAGCTTTCTTACAGCAATCTTAGCCTGCTACTACTCGAACAGGGATTAGTTTTTTGTGCATGACTGAATTTCCCCCACCCTGAAAAGCTAAACAGGGGACCCTCCACTCTTTTTGAACTTGAAGGTGTCTAATAGACACCGCCAGACATATTATGATGTGTGGTTTTCAGTGCCTTTCCTCGGCGGCGATGCCGCCATGGAAAGGCATGCGGTCTTGACTCTGGGGGCCCCCTGCGGGCCCCCAGAGTGAAGTACAGGTGGGGGGTGCACATGGGGGGTACCTGTGGTACCCCCCTTTATTGTCATTTACAAAGCGGCAGGCACCGCGCGGTGCCTGCCGCTTTGTAAATGACAATGTGAAAGTGCATTGTCAGCATTGTGTCGGGCGGTGCAGAGAGCACCGCCCGACACAATGCTGAAAATACAGGATGTGCCCGCCACTGTGGCGGGCACATCCTAATGGCACCCCCGGGGCCCCCACCCTCATGGCGGGCGGTCCCGATTTACGATGGGATGACGGGCGGGCAAAGTCCGCCTTTCATCCTAATGAGGCCCTAAGGCTCTGAGGAGAAGAAAAAATAAAATTAAAATAAAATGGAGCCCGTGACTATACAACTTGTTCAATAAACTGAAGTTAGTTACTTACAAATATCTGCAAAAAACTTGAAGCACGTGCCTATATTACTTGTTGCATAAACTGTCACACAGTTACTTGTAAATATCAACCATAAACTCGATAATCTAGGTAGAATTCAATGACGAAAAGACTTCACCCATATAATAAACAAGTCTGTAAAACTGGCCGATCTCCTCCTTCTTACTTTCGTAAAACAATGCTGTGATCAGCTTCCTCCTTCACCAAGTTGCAAAGAATCAGACTGATTTTTGCACAATGACTTCCTCATCAAGAAATTTTTCCGATTTGCTCATGAGCATAAAACGAGAGCGTAAGCACGTTGAATGCTCCCTGACCTTATTGCGTATTGAGCGACTTCTTCCTTATTGTGAAAACCTTCCGTTTCGCCCATGCACGTTCTCCTCTGTTTACTTGGTATTCGCGCATGTGCACAAGAAGTTAGAGGATCGGCATGGAACCTCCATACAACGCGTGACGTTAATCTTCTCTGCGCCAACTCCCCCGGAGGGTTCCATGACATCACCATTCACAGGCAGAGACGAAAGGGGAAAGATCTCTCTCCACGGAGGATTCAACCGTCACCATGGAGCCAATCACCATGCACAGCAGCCACCAAATCTGCTTGACATTTAAGATGTGCACAACACACCAGGATTAAGAAGGTTTCGCTTAGTAGACGCAGGAAGATCAGGTTTACTTTCAAATGTTTTTTGTTGACGATAGGAGCTTAGGGCAAAAGGGATTAAATAATAACTAGCTCACCTTAATTCCACAGCTAAGTCCAGAAAATAGAGATGTACAGCACAAGTCTCTCGTTGGGTTAGATGTCTTCATAAAAATTGCCAACTTCAGAGACTTTTCCTGACTTTTGATAACACTTAATAGGAGGAAAACTAAAACAGCAACTTGACAAGCAGACTCGACAAGCACACGCATGGGTGGAGACAGGGACAGTCCTCATCGCCAATTTGAAGTTGTAACTCTACACAAGTGAATTCAGGAACACAGACTTTATTGACTGTATGTCTCCACAGCTTCCAGGAACTGACACCAGTCTCCCTGGATTCAAACTGCAGAGTTTTATTACTATGACAATGACATCATAAGTAGCTAATACATGAAACATGGCTATAGAGTTACATAGACTATTACACCTCCTTATCAAAATGCATATCTATCTAAATTACAAACAGAATCAGGGCAACAAATCACAGACCCAATAGACATTCAAGGGGAATTTTTGACACATTTTAAGAAATTATACACCACTAGAATTGAACAGGACAGGAAGCTTATCTATCCAAGGTAGCTCTTGTCTACCTTGAGAGGCACATGCAGGACTTCCTTGCTGAACCTATCTCGGAGACGGACATAGACGAAGCCATCACTGCCCTTAAATCCTCCTTGGCCCCAGGCCTGGATGGCTACATGGGGGCCTTTATAAAGCCTAAAAAGATTTATTGATTCCATAACTCCTAGAGGTCTACGCCGAAGCCCTGGAGAGACAGATCTTGCCCCCTACTTTGCGGGGGGCGGTTATTATCCTCCTCCCCAAACCTGGGAAGGATCCCCTTCTCTGCGGATCATATCGTCCGCAATCCCTTTTGAACTTTTATTACAAAATACTGCCTAAACTTCTCTCTACTCGACTTTCCCTATTAATGGAATCCAAAATATAACCGGTGCAATCAGGTTTCATTCCTCACCGCTCGATTGCCTTCAATCTGCGTACCTTATTCAATACTCTTCACAGAATAAATCCTGAGGTCCCAGCTACCGTGATCCTATAAGATACCGAAAAGGCATTCAATTCTCTGGAAAGGCCTTTCATTATATCTATTATGCGACATATAGGGATGCAAGCAGGTTTCATAGCCACAACAGCGCTATTGTATAGCCAACCCACTGCCAGATTCAGACTGAATGGCACATTGTCTGCTCCCTTCACCCTTTCACGGGGTACAAGACAGGGCTGCCCACTGTCGCCCCTGTTATTTATTCTAGCTATGGACCCATTGATGCGACATTTTTAAGAGAAACTCCTGCATAGGGGATTGCAGTTCAACACGGGCCTGCTGTTGGTATCGCTATATGCGGACAACACAATACTGTATGTACGCGATCCGCAGATCAATCTAGACCCTCTTCTTAGGGACATTCTGCGATTTGGGCATAAATTGGCACAAATCCATGATCTTCCCTCTTACGGCAGGCACAATCCGATGGGACCTGGAGTTCCCACTAGAATGGTACAAAGATTTGGTTAAATATTTGGAAATGCATATACATTTACACACTGAACGAATCGTCCGACGGAACTACGGATTGGCTATTTCTGCCCAAGAGGCACAAATAGTTAAATGACTCAAACTTCCATTGTCTTTGGCGGGCAGGGTGGCCCTTATCAAAATGGTCGTGCTCCCTAAATTTTTATATTTATTTCATAATATTCCGATCCCCCTGCCAAATAGTTTTTATTTTATTTTACGCTCCCATTTAATGCGACTGGTTTGGGACCACAAAGGAGCCTGGGTTAAGTGGCAAATCATGACATTACCTTGTGACAGGGGGGGGATATAGTGTCCCAGATATGCAGCTATATTATCTCGTGGCCCAGTGCAGCTTTGCACAGATGTGGTCCCACCCTGATGCCAGAGTTCCCTATTTATGCCTGGAATCAGATCTGGTCCATCCCGACACATTGGCAGAGGTCTTGCCCACAGGTTTCCACAGAGTCCACAAAGACATCCAAACGGCATCAACGACCATTTGGGCATGCGAGAAACTACCACATCAATCTTCTCTTCTCCGCACTACCACTCCCAAATGCAAAGTGGTTTCCAATAACTGGTGAAACACTTGTGCAGCGAACATGCGCCAAATTCAACATAGTCAAAATTGGAGACTTGTTTCCAGATGGCCATATTTTTGATTCTGACAATGTGTCTCAATTCCCGAGGCAACATTCAGGGATACATTTGTTCTTATGAGTTTACGCTCTGCACTACGCACTATAGCCCCATCTTTCCACTTGAACCTCGGTCATTCATTCCACTAACTATGGTAATTGAAAGCGAGCGAGGTGTACATCTGATATCCAAACTTTACAAAGCATGTGCGGCTATCATCCCATTTAATGACAATAGGATCCGCAACTCATGGAAGAGCGACTTAGGTATACTAATTACAGATGAACAATGGTATTTCTGCTGCTCAGTTACATTTTTCTTTTGACTTAATAGCCTCCATAGACTAATACACTTCAAATTGTTGCATAGAATAAACATAACCCCAGCTAGAGTACACAGAATAGATCCTAGATCCTACTAGGTGCCATCACTGCCCGAAATGCAATGCTTCAGGTGCGGACATCGCCCACCTGGCATGGACCTGCCCGCATATACAGACATTCTGGGTGCAAATACATAACACTATAAGCAGTATGGTAAATGTTCCAATGGTACCCCTACCTGAAATTGCTCTATAGGGTATGTTGTTCAGTTTCCTCCTAAGATCCGAAAGTTTGTTGCCATTGGCCTGTTGCTAGCTAACAGAGAAGATGCCATTCATTGGGGTGGGAAATCCACACCTTCAGTAAAGAGTTGGATGACTAGTTTAGCTTCTTGTTCCATGAAAAGTGAATTGTGTGTGCCCACGACCCCTCCCTCCTACAGGCCTAGGGACATATGGGAATCGTTCAGGTACTACTTGACCACGTAGAAAAAAGACCCTGCTACACAGCAGGAACAGGGCATAGTACCTACAGGAGTTGCGTAAACATCGCCAGCATGTATGTTGACTGTTCTTGCTGTAGTACACAGGTATGCTTATTGGATTGCAGGTTGAACCCGGGCGGGCGCAGATCAATGAGCTGGACAAGAGTTATTTAGTGAGAGGTAACATCCCATCGCCAGAGATTGGGGCCGACGAGAGGTGGGAATGTTTTTGTTTCCAAGGACCTGCATTGACTAACTATATTGCTTTGCCTATCTACCTAGACTGTATCTAACATATTTCTCTGTTGCAAGATGACTGCATATATTTCATGGTCTCGTTCAATGATCTGTGAAAAATGCTAAATTTAGTTATAAAAAAAAATGTAAACAGTTTTTCTAACTTCACGCACCTTTTATAAATCACACACACAAAACCAGTCACCCCGTCTGCCAAAGGCCCAGCACTTTACAACACTTGCATCAACAGACCATTCAAGGGCCCATCACTATTATACACCCACAGGACTGGCACAGCAATCACACAGCCGGGCAGCAGTTGGAGTGTGTTGACCGGCATTTGGCTGGTGATGTGTGTGTAGTGACCAGCAGCAAATCACTACACACACACACACACACACACACACACACACACACACGCACGCACACACACACACACACACACACACACACACACACACACCACAAGCCAGATGCCAACTCACACACACACACTGCCAGCAGGAGGCCCGCCACTAGCCACACACACCACCAGCTAGATGCCAGTTCTGACACGACAATCACACAGCCTGGAAGCTTGTGGTTTGTGTGAACTGGAGTTTTGGTGGCAGTTTGAGTATAGTGATTTGCCGTCCACACACCAACAGTCCACACACACCACCATCAAAATGCTACTCAGACATCACTATGAAGCTCCACATCACTTTAATTTCTAAAACACTCTCACACTGAATAGATCACATACACATTTTCAAATAGAAAGAACCATTCTATTAGAAGAAGATGAAATAATTAACTCTATACTCAACAGGTGTAACCGGTGCCTACTGGGTATCCAAACAGAAAATATATAGCAATGCAGACCATAGTCAGTACCCTTTTACTCTCATTGTTGTTCCCAATACTTGAGTTGCGTATGGTACAATTTAAAACATGTTGCCACACATCGGCCAGGATTATAAGGCTCTTTTGGATTAACGTATTGGTAATAGTGGATTGGCCACAATGCCCATCTTAAACAGTTCCTTAGATAGGTTCACACCTCTGTAGAAATTGTCCACTTATAAATGGTGACTTTTATTAAAAAGTCCTCTGGCAAGTTCCTACACAATGTTTTCACTGACTCTGAGAGGTCAATTGAAGATTCCCTACCAGTCTACATATTGAAAACTCTACACATATCCAGTGGCACTTTCACACAGCATATACGTCTTGGTACCATTACGTGCTCTCTTGCTGGGAATGTCTTTTCTGAAAATCAAACAGCCTTTGAACAGGACCATATCATCCACAAATGTATCTTACCCTGGAACATAGATCTCTGAGAAACGATCTATTAAATATCCAGAACAATCTGAATCTTAAAAAGACGGTCACAAACAGGGTGATCTAGTGGCAATACTATAGCATTATCCACAAAATGCAGCATCCACTGCAGAAGCAAATACTGGCCTATACTCCTGGTTGCTGGAAATATAACAATTGCCATATAAGTGCTAGTAGACCAAAAAAAGACAATAGTGACTTTCTTAACATTCCCGTCAAAAAAGTTAAACCACAGAACTGTTTAATTCATGGATATTTCAGAGAGTCCACTGGATAGCTCTAGAGTGGTCCTTATATGTGGCAACATTGTCCCTCAAAATCTGTTCTGCAGACAAATGAATCTGCTCAATTATATCATCCAAAAACACATCATTAATAAACAGTTGGACTTTTTTGTATAGAATCATATTCATAAATCAAAACTAGATTAACAAGGGGCTAGAGCCTGGCGTCTAATGAACTGTGAACTCGTTACTGGCTTTGCCCAGGCATGAGGTAATATCTAAATATATGGAGCAAAACCAAAGGGGATGATGGATGCAGTGTTAAACATTGCAAGCACTCACCCCCAGTCAACTGATCTGGGTTTAATCCATCATCATTCTTAGGCTCACTCCGCCACCCCAGTTCAGACATGGCCATATGCAAATCAGTCTGACCCTGTCCATCATGGGAACAGTCGAGCCCGAACTGCCAAGCCATGTCTTCCTTGGACCAGAAACAAGCATCCTGGGACCGGTTTCTGGCTAATCAGCTGTCATCAGCCAGGCTAGTTTGAATCCAGTGGCAAAGTGAGCAAGGGACCCACGTCTGGGTATACCCTGCCAACTTAGGCCGAACAAGCTCAAACCAAAGTTTGCAATGTTCAACACTCTGTCCATCATCCCCTTTGGTTTTCCAGTATCTAAATGTATGGACAACTCGACTGCTTATGAGGCATTGATGAACAAAAGTGAAAGGCAGCATATTATTTGACAGACATATATATATATATATATATATATATATATATATATATATATATATATATATATATATATTCACTGAAAAAACCATAGGTTATAGACCATATATAGTTAGGAATTAGCATTTACAAAACCTTGAAAATTCACTGAAAAAACCATAGGTTATAGACCATATATAGTTAGGAATTAGCATTTAAAAAACCTTATTTTACTCACACAAAACCATTGAAATTCCATATATAGTTAGTTGTACTAACTATATATCGCGCACCCGCAATCCACTGCTGATCATGTCACATATTACATCATTCATGACATGGTCAGTGACATCACTGATGACATCACTGATGATATCTCAAATGACATCACTGATGACATCACTGATGACATCTCAAATGACATCACTGATGACATCTCATTTGACATTACTGATCACATCACTGATGACATCATTCATGTGATAATACGATGAACCTCTTCAGACTCTAATATAACCTTAGATACACTCAGTGTAAACAGACACTCATAGACTGTCACTCATCCATGGAGTTACTCAGACACTTAGTCAGTCATGCAAAGAATCAATCACACCTCCATTTCCTCAACTATACAGTTATACACACCTTACTTATTCAAACATATACTAAAACATATTTACTCACTTATACAATCCTGGATACAAGTTCACAATGATCCATACAGCCACTCACACATTCACTGGCTCTTATGCACAGTTATTTATATATGTCAACGCTCACATGTACTGTATTTTACATATGTACTTACTTTGACATGTAGCACTGAGATATCCATTCACTCACCAATACACTCATGCACACAGTCAACTGCCCATACAGCTGTTTCCACATGCACTTTTGAACCCATACATCTAGTCAATCAACTGCTCACACATCTATGCAGAGAGTCATACACCTCCCAGCCACCCACACACACACTCAGTCTCCCATACAAATGCTTGGGCAACCAATCAATAACCCATATAGTTAATCATATAGCTACTGATCAACACATGCAGCAGTTTACAGAACAACAGACATAATGATGCACAAATTAAGACAGTTTAGTCACTAACCCATGCACTCAGTGAGACACATTTAATCAGTCACTCATACAGTCAGTCATGCCCCTACTAAATCCTTCATCAAGACACTTATACATCCACTCATTCTTCAATATGTAAGACATATTTTAACTTTACAGAATTATACAGTCACTGGATGTAGTCATCAGTGATGTCATCATTGATGTCATTTGAGATGTCATCAGTGATGTCATCATTGATGTCATTTGAGATGTCATCAGTGATGTCATTTGAGATATCATCAGTGATGTCATCAGTGATGTCACTGACCATGTCATGAATGATGTAATATGTGACATGATCAGCAGTGGATTGCGGGTGCGCGATATATAGTTAGTACAACTAACTATATATGGAATTTCAATGGTTTTGTGTGAGTAAAATAAGGTTTTGTAAATGCTAATTCCTAACTATATATGGTCTATAACCTATGGTTTTTTCAGTGAATTTTCAAGGTTTTGTAAATGCTAATTCCTAACTATATATGGTCTATAACCTATGGTTTTTTCAGTGAATTTCAATGGTTTTTTAAAAGCTAATATCTGTAGCTGTAAAATGTATTCTTCTTTAAATCCAAAAATATATTTTATATGTTTATTAATAATTTTTTTTAATACTTTCTTTTTGTTCGCTCCCGGTTCGCGAACCGGGAAGCTTCCCGTTAGCTCATCTTGATGCCGCGACCCAGTCCGCGAACCAGTAAACGTTCCGTTAGCGCAACTGCCGCGTTAGAAAACAACATCGTGACGCGTCGCGTCCGCATGACGTTTCGCGTTGTCGCGTGATACGTCATATGACGTGCTACGTTAGCGTACCCGGAAGCGAACCGGTACGCGAAGCGAGGCGCGAAGCGCAGCTTCCCGGAAGCGAACCGGGACGCGGCGCAAAGCGCGTAACGTAAACACAGCAGGTCATGTGACTTGGTAATAACACTTTTCATTGGTTCATTTCACTTTTGGTTTCCTAATGATGTAAGACTAGGTCATGTGATCTAAAATTAACACTTTTCATTGGTTTAGAACTATTGTTTTTCCCAAATGATGAAAACCCCTCCTTCTTTCCTCACTCTGACTTTCATCTTTGTGAGAGAAAGACCCTTTGTTACCAGTGAGCAATGGCTTCTTTAGTAGCTTCAGCTGGTGCTTCCCCACCACCTCCACCACATCCAAGGAAGAGAGGACCACCTGCTGAAGTTATAATTCAGCAAGAAGAGGAAGAAGAGGAAGAGGAGGAAGAGCAGGAAGAGAGGCATTTTTTGCCTGAGGAGCCCAGGAGGTCTCACCTGAAAGAAAATTTTATTTGGCAATTTTTTAAATTTCCCAAAGGCCAGAAAAAAGTAAATGCAAGGTACGTAACTTGCCTTATATGTCAAGATAGACCGTCCAGAGGGACCGAGAAGAAATACAGCTACGGAAACTACACAATGCATCGCCATATGAGTAGGTGGCATCCTAACAACTACAGTGCTGCACAGTTACGTAACGAACAAGATAATCCCCCTATTATGACCAGAAGATCTGTTGTACCGGAAGTGACGGGACCAGAGGGGAGGGAGATGGTGCCGAATATACAAATGAGATTCGGGGAAGTAAAGCAAGTCTGCGTACTTTGCAATGGGTTCATTTGCTACAGGGAAAGTAGCATCACTCTGATCAACAGAGCTATCGAGAATCATGTTTGTCCGAAACGCCCCAGACAATAAATTCTTTTTTTTTTGTTGCTCCTGTTGAGCCCTTTACAATGAATCGTTTTCGTTTCCCCCCCCAAAAAAACCCAATAAAAAATATAAAACCGTTCAGAAAATACAAAAAAAGTAAAAAAAGTTCAGAAAAATAATAAAAAAAATATAAAACAACAAAAACAATTTAAAAAAAAGTTCTTTTCAGAACTACCTCCCCGTTATAAAAAAATGGGTAGAATATTTGGAACTCTGCCAACCTCTATTTCTCTTGGTTCGCTTCCCAGTTCGCTCGCCGGTACGCGAACCGGGAGCGAACCAAAACATTTTGTTAAAAAAAAAAGAACAGTAAGTATAAGGGAAGGAAACAGACAGTTATGTTAAAAGAAAGACAGCTATAGGGGAGTAAACTAGAGATACTGTTACCCGCAATCCACTAGAGATACTGTTACCCGCAATCCACTGCTGAACAAGATCACAGCAGACCAGCTCGCCACCTCCCTGAGCCAGCACCCTCCTGCCAGCTCAGCGGACCCCAGCCAGGCCGCCGACAACCTCACGAAGTGGATCAGCATCTGCGCGGACGAGCTCGCCCCACTGAGGACCCCGCCTAGCAGACCCGGCAGCAAGAAGGCCCCATGGTTCACCGACGAACTCAAGAGCTCCAAGAAGAACTGCCGAGCCCTCGAGAAAGTCTGGAAAAGGGAACCGACACCGGACAACAGGACCTCCTTCAAACTTGCCACCCGGAAACACCACCAGCTGATCCGCGCCGCCAAGAAAACAGCATTCAAGGACCGGTTGGACAACAACGCACACAACTGCAAGGAACTCTTCAACATCGTGAAAGAGCTTTCCAACCCCAGCGCAGGAAACAACGACATCACCCCATCGCAAGACCTCTGCAACTCCCTCGCTTCATACTTCCACAACAAGATCGCGGACATACACAACAGCTTCAACAACCAACCAACGCACACCATGACCGAACAACCACCCCCCACCACCACCCTCCACGCCTGGACCCCGATCAGCACCGAAGACACCATCCGCACGATGAACTCCATCCACTCCGGATCACCGACCGACCCCTGCCCTCACCACGTCTTCAACAAGGCCGACGCTGTCATCGCACCCCACCTGCGAGACATCATCAACACATCCTTCGACACCACCATCTTCCCTGAGAGCTGGAAACACGCCGAACTCAGCGCTCTACTCAAGAAACCAACAGCGGACCCCACCGACCTCAAGAATTACCGCCCCATCTCACTCCTCCCGTTTCCAGCCAAAGTCATCGAGAAGACCGTCAACAAGCAGATGGCCGCCTTCCTCGAGACGAACGGATCCCTCGACCCCTCACAGTCCGGCTTCCGAGTCAATCACAGCACCGAGACCGCCCTCATCGCCGCCACCGATGGGGGAACAGCCTTTACGACGCGGTTGTTACACCGCATGCCGTTACAACGCGTTTTTTTCAACGCAAGTCGTTACCACGACTTGCGCTGGAGGGCGCTGCAGGACAAGGAATTTTAAAATTTACTATCCAACACCTTCCCTACTGTACGTAGGCTGGTGTTAGAATAGTAAATTAAAAAATTCCTAAGTCCGCACCCCTCCAACGCAAGTCGTGGTAACGACTTGCGTTGAAAAAACCGCGTTGTAACGGCACGCGGTGTAAAAGGACGCGTTGTAAAGCCGTACAACCCCACCGATGACATCCGAGCCCTGATGGACAATGGAGAAACAGCGGCCCTCATCCTCCTAGACCTCTCCGCGGCTTTCGACACGGTCTGCCACCGCACCCTAGTACAGCGCCTCAACAACGCCGGAATCCAGGGGAAGGCACTGGAATGGATCATCTCCTTCCTCGACGGAAGAACACAGAGAGTCCGCCTACCACCGTACAAGTCAGAGGCCACTGAAGTCATCTGCGGCATCCCCCAAGGATCCTCTCTGAGCCCCACCCTCTTCAACGTCTACATGAGCCCCCTCGCGGCCATCGTACGCAAACACAACCTCAGCATAATCTCCTACGCCGACGACACCCAGCTGATTCTCTCCCTGACCAACGACCCCGCCGCCGCCAGAGCCAACCTGCACGAAGGGATGAAAGAGGTAGCCGAGTGGATGACGACCAGCCGCCTGAAACTGAACTCGGACAAGACGGAGGTCCTCATCCTGGGCTCCTCACCCTCCGCCTGGGACGACTCCTGGTGGCCTCCCGCCCTGGGCACCGCACCCAAACCGACAGACCATGCACGCAACCTGGGCGTCATCCTGGACTCCTCCCTCTCCATGACCAGGCAAGTCAACAACGTCTCCTCGGCTTGCTTCAACATCCTACGCATGCTACGGAAGATCTTCTGGTGGATCCCCACCGAGACCAGGAAGACCGTCTCCCAGGCCCTCGTCACCAGCCGACTGGACTACGGCAACGCCCTCTACGCCGGTACCACCGCCAAGCTCCAGAAGAGACTCCAGCGGATCCAGAACGCCTCAGCCAGACTCATCCTCGACATCCCACGAACCAGCCACATCTCCGGACATCTGAGAGACCTTCACTGGCTCCCCGTCAACAAAAGAATCACCTTCCGCCTCCTCACCCACGCACACAAAGCCCTACACGACCAAGGCCCGAGCTACCTCAACAGCCGAGTCAACTTCTACGCTCCCAAACGCCACCTCCGATCAGCCAACCACGCCCTCGCCGCCGTCCCCCGCATCCGAAGAACGACTACAGGAGGAAGGTCCTTCTCCTACCTGGCCGCCAAGACCTGGAACTCCCTCCCGACCGACCTGCGCCTGACCCAAGACCACCTCTCCTTCAGGAAGTAGCTGAAGACCTGGCTGTTCGAGCAGTAGCGGCACCCCCCCCCCCCCCAGCGCCTTGAGACCCTACGGGTATGTAGCGCGCTTTATAAGTGTCACTGATTGATTGATTGACTGATGATGTCACATATTACATCATTCATGACATGGTCAGTGACATCATCAGCAGAGGATTGCGGGTAACAGTATCCCTAGTTTACTCCCCTATAGCTGTCTTTCTTTTAACATAACTGTCTGTTTCCTTCCCTTATACTTACTGTTCTTTTTTTTTTTTTTTAAATTGATCAGTCAGAAACAGTGACAGTAATAGAGACAGAGTGAGTGACCAAGAGTGAAGAAGTATGAGAAGAGAGGGACTAAGAAAAATTGTGGAACGAGTAGAGTAATTAAGTAATAGAGAAAGGAATGAGGGAAGTAGCAAAGGCAGGAAAGTGATGCTTAAAGAAATGAAGCAATGGAACTAATAGAAGTTAAATGTGATAGAAATATAACGAAAAGAGTACAAAACATTTACCTTATAATTGTCGTTAAGTTAGTCATTTGTTATTTTTATACTTGCAATCTGTGAAAGAGAGAACAAACATTTGAAAAATATTAAAACATGTTTTTAATAAATTAGAAAAGACAAGGGAAAAAATAGAAGGACAAACAGTTTTTCAACAACTTTGACACTTACAGAAGCCTCTGCTTCTCCATGCCTCTACACAGTCCTAAAAATATACATTTTAAACTAACAGTATCTTGATGCAGATGAAGTGAGTCCTATCTTGCAACATGGTGCATCTTTTGTATGACTGCTGCATCGGTTTCATGTGGCATTGTTTTTTTACAGCATGACACATCTGCCTAGATGCATCATTTTATAATTTTGTTGCCTCATAGCAAATCTTTTCAACCGCCACTGCGTCACAAAAGTGACGCACAGTGGCGCAAAAGAGGCATACACCTATCATAAATCTGTCCCTAACATGTTAAATGATTGATTCAGGATTACAATAAGGTGTGGCCTATCCAGAGGTTTGTTTAAATGAGGCCTACTCAGGGTTGCAGATCAAATTTACATTTGTTGAAAAATACAGAGGAGATAATACATGTGAAGGCCTACTAATGAAGTAAGTCATGTCCACTTCACTCTTGAACAAAGGCCAGACCTCTTCTGTGTCCGTGGACAGACCTAAACTTCATCTGCACAATGTCATTCGTAAAATTAGGAAACACAGGTGATGTAATTGAAAAATGTGGAGTTTATTTTCCTCATTTCACAATCACATCACCTGTGTTGCCTTTGCTTAGGTATCTCATAGTGCAGATGGAGTCTAGCATATCAAACAGTACACAGAAGTTGAGCAGTGTATACAACAATTTTGACACTTAGAAAAGCTTCAGCTTCTGCATGCCCCCTACACAGTGCTAATTATATACATTTTAAACTGATGGTATCTTGCTGGAGATGAACTGAAACCTATCTTGCAACATGGTGCATCTTTTACACAAAAGTGACCCACAGCGGAGCAAAAGAGGCTCACAGCCATCATAAATCTGACCCTAACATTTTAAATGATTGGTTCAGGATGCCGATAAGGTGTGGCCTATGCAGAGGTTTGTTTGAGGTGAGGCCTACTCAGGGTTGCAGATGAAATTTAGGCTTGTTGAAGAGTACAGAGGAGATAATACATGTGCAGGCCTACCAACGAAGTGAGTCATGTCCACTGCACTCTTGAACAAATGTCAGACCTCCTCTGTCTCCAGGAACAGGCCTAAACCTCATCTACACAATGTGATGTGTAATGTTAGGAAACACAGGTAATATAATTGAAAAACGTGCAATTTTTTTTGCTCATTCCACAATCATATCACCTGTGTTTCCTTTGCTTAGGTATCTCATTGTGGAAATGTAGTCTATCATATGAAAGACTACGTAGAATATGAGCACTGTATGCAACAACTTTGACACTTACAGAAGCCTCACCTTCTCCATGCCTCCTACACAGTTCTACATGTACATCATAAATGCAAACAGTACAGAATTAATTATACATGTTAAATGGTTTATTTTTGCTGTTCTCAGAATGTATCAAATTTCACTAAAAACAGTGACTTGAAGGTATTCATCATATAACAGCGGGGAAAAAAAAACACAATCAAAATGATTGTGTTTAAAAAACCCATACAACATAACAAATCAGAATTCAGAACTCCTTAAAGTTAACTTACTTTCCATGACGTCGAAGGATGTCCTATGAACAGCTTACACTCTGTTGTGCTGTTATTACTTTCAGCCCGCCACTTTCTGAAAGAAAACCTCCATCGTTTTGAAAAATATGTTACATACAATAAATGACTTCTCACTCTCTACCACACGTTTCCACAAGGCCAAATCGTGTCAGAGCCATTTATAACTCTTGGAATTCTTGTAAGCCAATCCCGTCATGTTGTATTTCCGCAACTTTCAGAATTAAAATGTTGAAGATCATTTTCACAATCCTGGATTACTAATATCTTCCCCTTCTTGCTCAGTCATGTTCTATATTTCCTATGACACTGATACTGCTTACTATGAAGCAGACTTACACTATCTCTATGACTACTACAATTATTTAATTCTCTACATCACTTTTAATCACAAAGCAATTTAAAACAGTAGACAGCATTGCAGACTTACATTCCCTCTACTTCATGTTTTGATTGGCTGCTTCAATTTGCTTATAAAAAGAAACAGTTTTTCTGAATTCATTCAAAGTGCAGTTATTTCTCCATGACGTCCAGTGTTATGGTAAGAAGTTATGTCTCTGTACTACACTTATCCTCAAGGCCAAATCGTGTAGGAGCCATTAGAAGTTCTTGAAATTCCTCAGAGCACATCCCGAGATTCTTTCCCTAAAATTTTGGTTTTAAAAACACCAGGTAAGAGTTTTTAAGGTCATACGGCAATTTGTTTTTCAAAATTAAAACAGAATCATTGCAGAATGACCAGCCATTTCTAGACTTTAAATAAGCTGTGTAATGTCCTGATGTTATTGAAGGACCGTCATGATATATAATTGCTGCAGTTACAAAAGTCCTTCCTGATATTGACAACTGTGAAGCCACAAAATTTTTAATTAAAAGTTGTCAATTTTGTTCCATCAGGCCTACATCGTTGGAACATTATAATAACATACTGGCCATATGTTCGTATAAATAATGTGGACATCATTTTAGATTTACATTGGCTACACTCCATGTGGTGATCAGCTGCTTTTACTAGTTTATTAAAAGAGACTGATTTACTGTCTGGCAAAGTTAAATATATAAATCTTTCTGAGTCTACACTAGTAGTACTTGATACCCTACAGTTCTCGCAGTCATGCTGCCATTGATAAGAAAGCCCAAACAGGTGATCTACATCTACACCTTCAGCATGCAATACATCAAGCATATACATTAAAAACTCCTGACAATCTTGCTGAATATTTTGAGAGAATTGTGTTTGGCCTGAACATCTGTCTAACAGATTTCGAATTTCAGACACACTTTCTATTTTTGTTCTATCAGTGCTACATTTCTCTAACACAGAATTTAACAAACTGCAAAATCTTTGATCAGAATTGACCACAATCTCTTCTTTTACATTTATCTAGAGAAAACAAAACATTAACCACTACATTAGCATAGCAGTTGACACCAGAACTGTTTTCAAATTGAAAACCAACAACATCTTCAACAGAATCCTTTTTGTTTCTGCTTATAATTTCAGGTTCATCGACTTTTCGTCTTTTTGCTACAACCTCCCCAGTATTGGTCACATTTCTTCGTTTCCGGCCTACCACACGTTTCTCAAACAAAAGATATTGAGGCAAATGTGGCGCATACTCTCTTCTTAACCTATTGTATTCCTTAACACAATCTAGATCCGCACAAATGTTTGTGACATCACACTCAATCAAGTACAATCCTTATAAAGTTCTAACTCGTGACAATGCCACATATGCCATACCCTCCTTGAACACAGAACTGCCAATATTCACCAATGCACTGTCTACACTTAAACCTTGCGATTTATGGATTGTCACCGCATATGCCAAGCAAACAGGAAACTGCTTACGGCGAACATATAAGTCTTTTACAAGCAAAAATCTAGCAGAACAACGACCAATTAGCTGTACTTCCTCAATGCCATCAAATTTAATTTTTAAAAATTCAATTCCATCTCTATTTCTGTATTTTACAAAATCAACAACATTACCCATTGATCCATTTACCAGACCTCTTTCAACATGTAAATTCCTTCTTAAAATTATACGGCAGTTCAAGCACACATTCAGAGTCTTTTCAAAACCTGCAGTTTTAGATATAGTCTTCTCTAATGAATCCAATTTTGTTTTCAAATTCTCAGACAAAATAATTGTTGATCCCATATGCTCTACTCTGTCAATAGCTTCCAGTTTCACAATCTCTTGCTTTTCTAAATGCAACATTTTGTTGTTGAATTTGGCACATTCTGCAAGAGTTGGCATCAAACATATTCCAGATTTCTTCTCAGTAATTTTCAGAAAAATATTCTCAGGCACAACATCTTGTTCTGGATATAAATTTGACAGTAATCGTGCATGTAAAGCTTCTTTCCCATGCTCGGTCACTTTTCCAATTCTAACATCTTGTAGAATAGTCTTGTAAACTTCATCCTTCGCCTGACGCATATTTTCATGCAGTTCAGCATAATTGAAGTTTAACCATATATTGACGTTGCCAATGCTCCCTAGGCACTTCCTGGTATCTTCATGCGTGAGCATTTTGAACACAGGTTGCCCTTTCACTGGTGTCAGCTGCAGAAGATCTCCGAAAACAATGATGTGTTTGCCACCAAATAACACATCATACTCTGTTTTGAGAACTTCTTGCATTCTCAAATGCACAAAGGCAAGCATGACATTGGAAACCATGCTTACTTCGTCAATGATAAGAAGTTTCATTTTCCTCAAGATTCTTGAAACTTCACAACAAGCATCTCCAGATAGCTTGTGATATTGTAATTTGTTGTCATGCTCCACTGGCAGCATCAGTAAACGATGTAAAGTAATCCCTTTAATGTTATGTGCTGCCAGTCCAGTTGGAGCGGTGACAACACAAGACAGCGATGACTCTGTCCTTTCCTGCAAATAACATGAAATTGCTTTAATAAGGAAACTTTTTCCAGTTCCCGCTTCTCCACTCACGTACAGTCGGACAGGCTTCAACGACGTACATGAGCACTCTTTCTTGTCATGACTTAATCCATGATCAATTTGCATGGTAACTTCGTCATATATTTTCCTCTGCTCAACGTTGAGTTGTCTTTCCAACTCTTCTAAGTTAACCGCATCCTCCTGAGCATGTGCCATGGCTCTTTCCACTTCATTCATAGCAGTGGCAGCTTCATTTTCGATAACAGGTCCTCCTAGTGGATCCTGACTCAATGAAGCAGAACTCTGACTGTCCTGAGAACTGTCTCTGGCAATCTCGGCTGCAATCGTTGCTTCCTGCTCAATTTCCGCATTCAACATTTCTACATATTTGGGAAAAGCAGGACATTCTATGGTCTCCTTGGCAGCATTGAAAGAGTCTTCGTAACAGAGGAAATCTCCAAGCAGTTCCTCTTCTGCACGCCAAGGCTTGAAAAGTTGCAAAAGTGCTAAATAGAAAAACTCCTTTTTTTCAGGAGATTCGCCACTCAATTTTCGATGGTTTACCAAGTGGCATTTTCTTTGCTTGACCAGACATCCCTCACTTCCTATTACAGCATACACTCCTTTCTCAGTATCTTCTTTGATGTTCCTCTTGAATATGTAATTTTGAAGAACCTCATACAGACAAACATTCTCGAGGTGACTGCTTCGATTTGGATAATATGTATCCAACATGTTGGTCTTCAAAATGTCGCTACTGTTTGGCTCCTTTTCCGCCAAATACTCAATTTCCCGCACAGGTTTGAGAACTCGATTACGCGTTGCAGCAAGACCAAGACTCGCCCAAACGATACTCCTGGACTTGGCATAGAGACTTGCTGAAGACAACCGGTCAGAACATTCGTAAGCTCCGATTTCTCGATACGACAACATCTTCAGACTGAAACTGTACAACTTCTTGCTGAGGCTCTTTTCATGGGAAATGTCCTCCCACATATCCTTCAATTCTGTCTTCTCTTTTTTGGTGATGTAAGATGTCACATACCGAGCCACAGCCATACAGTTATCAGCCACAAACTGTATATCCATGTTAGCATTCCACATGGACAAAATCACCGGGTTGTAGTCGTTGATGTACTTAGACTCTTCGTTCCTCTTCAAATTGTATGTGTTGTTAGGTGATTTCTTCATCACATTATGTCGCAGCGAAGACATCAAACTGTTTACTCTTCCTTTAGAAATCACCGGTCGTGGAAAGCCGAAACGACATTTGGTGTAGAACTTGTCCTTGTTTCGGAATTTACGACGACAGTACTTTCCACATCGATGGCTTTGGAAACGTAGAACTTTTTCTCTTAGGCTTTTCTTCTCCTTTGCGTTTGGAACAGCACACGTAGAATACTGTTGTATGAAACTCATCACTGAGTCTTCTGGATCCGTTCCAAATTTAGGTGCATCCTTGATCCACAGCAACATATGTATATGAGGAGCACCTCTTGCTTGGTACTCCTTTCTCCAGAAGAAATCCAACACCTCTCCAAGAGGTGGATTCTTCTTATTCATGATGAAAGACATCATAGCTTCAAATCTATGATTGAAGTACCTACATACATTGACTGGATCCAAAGAGCACAGTTCTCCGGGTGTCTTGAATTCGATGTTTTCGATTTTTCCATTTGCCTCTCGTAGAAATTCAAGTAAGTCTTCCCAGCACAGCTCAGAGTGAGGAACCATGTGGGAGTTCCTAAGTTCCTCAGCATACATTTTAAATCACCATGACGACGGTACCAGTACTCATTAGTACCACGCTGACACGCCATGAGATTAATCAGGTGAGAATCCAAAATACTGTCTTGGACATTGACTTTATCCATAAAGTCACTTGCCGAGATGTTTTGCATGTGTATACCACTTTTCAAGATGTGGTTCACTGCATATGACAGTCCAGACAGATCGCTTTCAAACAGGAGATGAAACGAATAGGGAATGCATTGTCGAAACCTAGCATCTCCTGCATACAATCGCAAAGTCCGGTATTCAGAAGCAGGAATTTGATGAGGTCGCTCATCATATCTTCCTCCCTGACCTGTTGGAAAAAGCTGTGGGAAACACCGAGCTTCCAAACTTTCCTCCCAAACACTAATGGGACTCCCTTTGGCTTGTTTCATTTGAAACAACTCAATAGCATTCCCCATGACTTCCTTGGAATGCAAAGGATGAACACTATAATGTTCATATATTTCTTCACTAGTAGAGGGTTCTACTTTCTCAATTTGACCAGCACACAAATCGCTATCCTCTTCCTCACTTACTTCCTCTTCTGCAACATATACATTCTTATAGTATTTATTATTTTTTTTCAAATACAATGTTGCCTTTTTAACTTTCCTAACATCCACTAAATCTTGCCATATTTTCTTATTCTTTGTCGGAACCCCATTAACTAAGATAACCAGAGGTTCCTCTTCCACTTTTTCTACTCCAATTGTGTTAATGTTTTTCTTCAAATCTAGAGGCAAATAAACAACTCTTCCCTTTAATCCTCTCTGTAAATCTGATGGAGGCAATTTCCCTGTCTTTGGCTCCATTCTTACAATAGCCTGAAAGGGATGGATACTTTGAATAAAAATAGATTCATAAGTATTTAAATCCTTCAATTCAGAAGGAATCTCAACCAATTCCAGATTATTATGAACTGCTCTAGCAGGCATCTGGTTTTGATTTAATTTGTTACAACAATAAGTACACACACGTTGATCCAATCCCAAATCAAAACAATTTTCTACCATCAAGTATGTTGTGAAATCCTTCCATTCACTATTATTTTCCCTTTCACTTTTTGCATATAAATCCACTAACTTAGTCTGATTCTTATAATAAGTGCGTCGACAACACACACAAGTGAAATTTGGCCTCTCACTTGATTTCACCTGAAACGTCGCAATTTCCCTCTGGAAATTATCTGTACTGGAAACCTGTACACTATCTTCCACATTACCCGCTTCTTCTTGGTCAATTTCAACATTCTCCTCTTTACTTCCAAAGTAACAAAACTCAATTTCTTCACATATATTCTTCACATCTATTTCAGAACCATGCAAAAGAGCAGCACATAATTGTTTAAGCATAATTGCTGGACTCTTAGCATAATACAACATTCTAACTAATTTCCTCACTTTATTATGATGCACTGCTAGCATCCTGAAATGATGAAAACACTCTGGCATACTCTCCTGGAAAGACAAGCCAGTGAATGACCATGCAAACCTGTCACTTCTCTCACTCTGCAAGGATCTAATTCTTGCAACAACTTCATTTTCTGCTTCAAACTTTTCTTATTAAATGACCGTACAAAATCACAAAGCAAATTGATGGAATCCTGTCGCACACTGCAAATACTACTACACTTCCAGGTATACACAGGACCCTTAGGACGTCTTCCTAAAACCTCATTACCTAACACCTCTTCTGCCTCTGTTGTCACAAGTTTTTCTTTTTCAACTGGACAACCATCTTTCACTTCATAAGCTCGACCACTGGTGTCAACTGCATGCACCAAATCATTATCCTGGAAATAACTCTCCTCATTAAAAAATGCCTCACAGCTTGAACTATGCATCCATTCTCCAGAAAAAACTTCACAAAAATTACTACGATTAACTATTCTCTTCCATCTACTATTTCTTTTGAAATCATAAATTGCCTTGTTTAGCTTCCTAATTCTATTGATTATCAAAATAAATAACTTACGTTTAATTTCAAATGCCTGATCAATAACTTTCTCAACTATTTTTTTTCTCTTATAAAAAACCACTTTCTGTTGACCTTTCTTAATATTTTTTAACAAATTGCCAATTATCCTGTTGCGGAACATTCGTTTACGAATGTCCCTAAACTGTTGTTTCCTTCTACTATCATGCACAGAGTTATCTCTTGCTCTGGCAGTAACATTTTTCATTGGCCTTTCCGTTTGAATTGCTTCTATTTTTCTGGACTGAAACATTTTCTGTAGTAATATTTTTTTTACTACAGATATTTCTTATGAATGTTTTTGTACTCTTACCCGGTGCTTTCTTGGTGACTTGACAAATCTTTTTGTTAGAGGACTGCTGCTTTTTTTCATTGACCTGCTGTCTTTGACGTTTTGCAGCCTTTCTCAGTCTTTCTTTGGTTGGCATGCTGAAATCTTGAAATGATCTGCAGTTGAATCTGTGGTAAAATATATTAAAAAATGTTATTAACCACTATTACCCAACAGTAAATCAATAACAGTAATCAAAAACTTAAAACACTACTTGACATTTTTACATAGAAGATTTTTTAGTGCTTGGCAAATTTAGAATACAGAAATAGCAGAAAAGAATTGGAATTTATATTTATTTTACCTGTGCTGTTTTATATGTGAATCTGATCTAATTTTATGAGCATATTTTAATATTTTATTGAAGACACTACACATAACCTGTTTTTGAAGGTGTCTTTATTTTTAAATTAAACGGTTTACATTCTTACTTTTTATTTATTATAAATTTTTAAAACAAATGTTTATAGTTCCATAGGCTCAAGCACGTCAGCTTCCCATCCTATGTCATACAATTCTGACAAATCTGCATCCTCATCACGTTCTTCTTCATCCTCAGGATTTAAATCATTTAAGGGATCAACATCCACTGATGTTTCAATTACGAGTTCAATGATGAGGTCGAAATCAACTGATTGCTGATTGTCGCTCATGTTGATGTTGTCTTTATCTTTAAAGAAAGATAACAACAATGAGATGTTGCAGAGTAAGAGACAAATCTCAGAGATTATAATAGTAAAATTGTTTAACAAGAGTAACATTTTGCACCTATTATTTAGCCATGTCCAGCGATGCTGAGGAGGTGAAGCCTATGTCCAATTTTTCAGTGAACAGGACTCATCTCTTCTTAACCTTGGATTAGCCTCACCGACTCTGTGTCCCCTGCACATACTTAAATGTAAAGGGGCAGATTTATGTTAACTGGCACATCCCCAGGGATGCACCAGTTAACGTGCACCGCTGCTCTGCCACCCATGGTGTGCCGCATTTACAATCAGATAGGACAAAGCTGCGTCAAAACCCTGCGCCTGCTTGAAGCAGGCATAGGTCTTGACGCAGCATTGTGGAGATGGGGCACCCCTGAGCCTTGCTGGAGCTGCATCGCACTTGCGATACAACTCCAGCAATGCGCCACCTTTACGGCACAGATGCGTCACGCATCTGTGCCGTTTTTGCCCCATGGTGCGCCGCATTGTAAATGCAGCACACCATGGGTGGCGGAACAGCGGCGCAGGATGACTGGCACATCCCTGGTGATGGGCCAGTCATCATAAATCTATCCCTAAGCTTCTTATCTTGTTAGAGATGAACTGCCATATGTATCATCAAACTATTTTGCATTTCCTAAATAGCGAATTTTAAGGAATAAATAGCGATTCTTTACCATTCCTAATTTGCGATGAGCAAATTGCTAATTGCAAATTACCCATTCATTTCCATGGGCCAGGAGGCCCATAGGAATGAAGGTGCAATTTGCGATTAGCAATTAGCTCATCGCAAATTAGGAATTTTTCCAAGGGTGCAGGGGTGTCTCAAGAACACCCTGCTGCACCCCTGAAAAAGAAATTTGGGGGCATATGGCGCACATACATGCCCTAAGGGCATGTATGGGCGTCATATGGCACCTTTTGTTTTTTGGAAAAAAAGCTTTTTGAAAAGAATTCGCAAATTACCACCAACTAGAAGTTGGTGGTAATTTGCAAATCCTTAATGGCATTTTTTGCATATTTTTTGTTTGATACATTGCATTTAAGAAATCGCAAAATTTGCAAATCCTTCAGTGCAATCGCAAAATAAGGAATAGCAAATTTTGCTATTCCTTATTTTGCATCAAACTTGTTTGATACATACCATTTGTCTAATAAGCATTCGCAAAGGCCGAAATTCACAGAATTTCGGCCTTTGCGAATGCTAATTAGCTTGATACATATGGCCCCAAGTGAGGCCTGTCTTGCAACATGGTGCATCTTTTGCATCACTACTGCATCGGTTTCATGTGGCACGGTGTTTTTTACACCATGACACATCTGCCTAAATGCATCAATTTGTAATTTTGTCGCCTCATAGCAAATCTTTTGCACCGCCGCTGCATCACAAAAGTGACGCACAGTGGCGCCAAAGAGGCATACACCTATCATAAATCTGTCCCTAGCATTTTAAATGATTAATTCAGGATGACGATAAGGTGTGGCCTATCCAGAGGTTTGTTTAAGGTGAGGCCTACTCAGGATTGCAGATCAAAGTTACGCTTGATGAAGAATACAGAGGAGATAATACATGTAAAGGTCTACCAATGAAGTAAGTGATGTCCACTTCATTGCGCCAGTCATCATAAATGTATCCCTAAGCTTCTTATCTTGTTAGAGATGAACCGCCATATGTATCATTAAACTATTTTGCATTTCCTAAATAGCGAATTTTAAGGAATAAATAGCGATTCTTTACCATTACTAATTTGCGATGAGCAAATTGCTAATTGCAAATTACCCATTCATTTCCATGGGCCAGGAGGCCCATAGGAATGAAGGTGCAATTTGCGATTAGCAATTAGCTCATCGCAAATTAGGAATTTTTCCAAGGGTGCAGGGGTGTCTCAAGAACACCCCGCTGCACCCCTGAAAAAGAAATTTGGGGGCATATGGCGCACATAAATTTTAAAAACATTCCTTTACCTCAAAAACGATTTTCAAGTCATAATTTGAAAACACTGCCCACGGGGAAATGACTTAAAATGTCCTTAAGACACATGAAAGTGTTTTTTTAAAGCCTTTGCAACTTTTTTGGGTCACTTTTAACATGGCTATGTAACTCAAACAGTCAAAATCTAAATTTACCATGCACAGGTGGGAGCATATTTACAAGGAATTTGCTCCACGGGGAAAGGTCTTTTAATTTAATATGGGAAAAATAACATCAGAGACACTGAAATGCCTTATAAAGAAGCATACACCATTATGTCCTTGTCATAAATTTTAAAACCATTCCTTTTCCCCAAAAACGATTTTCAAATCATAATTTGAAAACACTCCACATGGGGAAATGACTTAAAATGTCCTTAAGACACATGAAAGCGTTTTTTGATTGCCTTTGCAGCATGTTTGGGTCACTTTTAACATGGCTATGTAACGCAAACATTCAAAATCTAAATTTGCCATGCACAGGTGGGAGCATATTTACAAGCAATTTGCTCCACAGGGAAAGGTCTTACATTAAAATGGGAAAAATAACATCAGAGACACTCAATTGCCTTATAAAGAAGCATACACCATTATGTCCTTGTCATAAATTTTAAAACCATTCCTTTTCCCCAAAAACGATTTTCAAATCATAATTTGAAAACACTCCACATGGGGAAATGACTTAAAATGTCCTTAAGACACATGAAAGCGTTTTTTGATTGCCTTTGCAGCATGTTTGGGTCACTTTTAACATGGCTATGTAACGCAAACATTCAAAATCTAAATTTGCCATGCACAGGTGGGAGCATATTTACAAGCAATTTGCTCCACAGGGAAAGGTCTTACATTAAAATGGGAAAAATAACATCAGAGACACTCAATTGCCTTATAAAGAAGCATACACCATTATGTCCTTGTCATAAATTTTAAAACCATTCCTTTTCCTCAAAAACGATTTTCAAGTCATAATTTGAAAACACTCCACAGCTCCTATGCACAAAAAAACCCTGTCAGTACTAATACTTCACATTTTCTCCAATTACAATTTCTCAAAGAAACAAAATCTATTTGTAAAACACTTGAGACAAAGCAACATTTGAAAAACACAACTTTCTTCATAATTTTCTCCTTAAAGCACACTATTCTCTATCTAAATTAAAGAAATCTTTTCTCACCTTAGCAAATACTTTGAGTTTCAAAACAGTCTCAGAAACACACCAATTTGTCTTCAGCAGAGCAAAAGGTATGCACTCCAGAGTCTGCAGCTATCAAAAGCACAGAAATGCTGTAATTCTTCACACATATCTCTCATGTCACCCAATCAAAACTCTTCCCTCACTTTTTTTCAAATCAAAACCCTTCCCCCCTCTGCCCTCTCTGCTTTTTTTGCATAGCAACCACCTCTTGGAAGACCTCTGGTGTTTGCAAGTTCACACAACAATGTTGCAATTGAACTCTGAACTCTCAGTGCACCTGCATATCCAGTGCATTCTTTCATTTAATGATTTTTTCTTGACCACTCAAAATACATCTTTCAAAGAACTCATCCATGCACCCTAACTTTCTGTTTTCAGCAATCAAAATCCACCAATCACTGTTACTGCTTCATTAACACAGAAACTCCACAGTTTTTTTCATTTTAAACTCTTATTTTTTCAACTGCCATTTCATTGCCACACTTCATCTGACTGCAGGAGAACCTTCTCTCACCATGTTTTCTGTCTGGATTGTTGGACATAGTTACATCTATTGGGCTCAGAGGTATGCTGAGAACAGAAATTTACCTAACCTCAATTTACAAGATGTGGAAATTAAGTGGTTTGGCCACAGAGGATTAAAATGTCACCAATTGATACCATTGGTGAAAACCTTTATGCATTTGCCAAAACCTGACCTGTTAATTGTGCACTGTGGAGGTAATGATTTGGGCACTTTGACTGGGGTAGGTCTGGAAATGCTTTTAAAGGACACCTTTGAGCAATTAATGGCACTTTTTCCTCAGACTGCCTTGGTATATTCAAATATATGCCAAAGACAGAAATGGAGGTGGTCAAACCAATTTTGTCCACAAATTGAGAAGTCGAGGAAGCATGTAAACAAATCTGTTTCAGCTTACATGAGAGACCATGGAATGGGCTCCGTGTACAACAATAACTTGCGTTACTACATGCAAGATATCTACAGAGGAGATGGAGTTCACTTCTCAGATGAGGGCAACAGAATTTTCATTCTGAATTTAAGACTGTGCATTGGTACCTACTTATAAGTACCTAAATGTACCATAAACCCAAAAGCTCTTCTCAGAGCTACCCTACATCTGATCACTCACAATTATTATTTTTCTCTAACTTTTTTCACTAATTTTCAACAAAGTACGCTCCCCGGGGTGCTACCCGGTACGCGAACCGGAAGCTAACCTCGCGAAATTTAAAAAAAAAAAAAAGAATTTCGCACATATAAGCCTCCTCAGCCACCCTCAGAAAACCTAGGGGGTCAAGATAAGTCTACCGTGCCCCCTTCTACCCATTCTGAACATTATTTGCCCTCCATCTTGTATCTTAAGTCGACCGAAACACAAAATGGTGGACTCCCGTAACGCTTAAGGTTCGCGTACCGGGGCGCTCGCCAGTTCGCGTACCGGGGTGCTCCCCGGGAAGCGCACCCTCAAAAAAGGTGGGAAAGTAATTTACAGAAAAAAGACTGGAGACACTCTCACCAAATATAGATTAGCTCATACTACATACCAATCCCTATCATTTTCACAAATTTGATTGAAATTCCATTTAGCCATTTAGCCTGTAGACCTCTCAAAATACAGTGAGGTAAATTACTTCTCAAAACACATCTGAAGTGTTGGAATTGACAACCAATGAAAATGTTACTTTCATTTTCTACTTTTATTACCTGACATTTGATTGAATATATTTGATTGATTTGATTGATTGAATATATATAAAGGAAGAGAAGGAAACACAGCCATTTTGACTACTACTTCCTAGTGTACATTTCAATTGGATTTTCACTAATCACTTCAACTTCTTTGTAAAGGTAAGTTGTTATTTTAAAAACTGAAGTATATTGTGCACTATCAGTTAATATGGTAAACTTTTTCTGATAGTTATATACTATCCCTCTGTAGTAGTTATAGATTTAGATAGACTTCTCTGTTATAGTTATGGATGGAGTTATGTTTCTCTTGTATAATTATGAAATTACTTACGTTAAATCACATACACTTTTTTTATATTCCTACTTCCACTCTGATACTATACACTGCCCAAAGATAAATTCACTGATAAAAACTGCCTATCTAAAATTAATCCCAACAGTGCCCTATCTCTACTAATATATATATTTTTTTATCCAAATTTCAGGCAACATGGAAGGCGAACAGAAAGTTTCATTTCAAATTGTCCTGCAAGAGAGCAGCCAAGAATTAATTGATCCAAATTATATAGAATTTATGGATGAAACTTGGGACCAAGAACTACTGCAATGTGTGCAAGCAGTAGATGACCTCCTTCAAAATGAGGACATTTTATACCCTCAGAGATTACAAACTATGTTCATGGAAAATGACGACATTTCAGACAGTGAAATGTTAGAAATGTTATTAAATTTTGAAACACAATCACAATAATAAATAATTGCATAAAAAATAAAGAAATTAAAAAATAATCAACAAAACCAACAATCAATTAACATACAGTATTTGAAAAGTCTATCATTCTTTTTTCCTTATAGTACGCTCCCCAGTACGCTTCCCGGTTCGCGTACCGGGCGCTCCCCACGCAAAAAAAAAAAAATATTTTTTTTTTTTGCCCTGCGGGGCCCTTTTAAAGCCTCCACATCAAACCTAGGGGGTCAGGGAAGAACTACTATGCCCCCTTATGGTCATTTCCCCCTTTGTTTTGACCTCCTCTTGTCTCTCGATCCTACCGAGAGACAAGATGGCGGCCGCTCCGGACTGTTTAGAATGTTGACAGACACCGGAGAGCCAATCAGCTTCGCTTCGCGAAGTTCCCTTACGCGTAAAGTACGTGAACCAGAGCGCTGCCCAGAGCGCGCTTACAGATATATATCTTTTTTTGAACGTTAATTTCTCAAAATCCACTGGAGCACATATATTGAGACCTAGCAAAGGCACATCGGGCTAACAGTCCCTACAATTTTGCCAAGTTTCGTGCAAATCCATTCAGCCGTTCGGGCTAAAAGTGAGGCCAACCGCCCTATGGAAATTAACATTGGAAAAACACGTTTTGGGACCCCCCTTTTTTCTCAGCCCCCCCTTGACGAACCCCCCCCAACTTTTCAGGGGCTGCTCAGAAACAAAATGTTCCATTTTCCTGAAAATTTCAGCCAATTCCGTCCACAAACACCAAAGTTATTAGACATAGAATTTTCAAAAATCCCATAGGGAAAAAATCCTAACTATATATACCTACTGGCGACCGCCAGTAGGTAATATATTACCTACTGGCGGTCGCCAGTAGGTAGTTATAGTTAGGATTGATTTCCATAGGGAAATCGCAACATTCTATGGGGAATAACTTTGGCGCCGGTTGAGGAATCTGCCTGTATTTGTCAGCAACTTTGCCTCGCGGCGCTCCGCTCCTTCCCTGAAAGTTTGGGGGGGATTCGTCAAGTGGAGGCCGAGATAAAAGGGGGGTCCCAAAACGTGTTTTCCCCATGTTAATTTCCATAGGGCGGTCGGTCGCACTTTTAGCTCGAACGGCTGAATGGATTTTCACCAAACTTGGCAAATTTGTAGGGACTGGTAGCCCGATGTGCCTTTGCTATGTCTCAAGATATGTGCTCCAGAGGATTTTGAGTAATTTAGGTTCAAATTTTTTTATATATCTATGGCAGCGCCCCGGTACGCGCACCGGGGAGCGCTCCGGGCGCGCCACGCGACTTGCGCACGGAAAGCTGATTGGCTCTCGGGTGTTTGTAAACATTCGAAACAGTCCGCAACGGCCGCCATCTTGTGTCTCGGTAGGATCGAGACACAAGAGGTGGCAAAAAACAAAGGGGGAAATGACCAAAAGGGGGCAGGGTACACCCCCCCTGATCCCCTAAGTTTGATGTGGGGGCCATAAAAGGGTCCCGCGGGACAAAAAAAAAATTGAATTTATTTTCGATTTTCGCGGGGGGAGCGCCAGGTACGCGCACCGGGGAGCGTACCGGGGAGCGTACTTTGGTGAAAAATAGTGAAAATAATAGTGTAAAATAATCATTTTGAGTGATTACAGGTAGGGTAGCTCTGAAAAGAGCTTTTGGTTCTGTGGCTGTTTTAGGTACCTACAAGTACGTCCCACACACACCCACACACACACAACCCCACACCCCACACCCACACACTCCCCACACACACCTCACACACGCACACCTCCACCCACACCTTTACACCCCACGCCCCCACACTGACACCTTACACATCCACACCCACACCCACACATCCCACACACACACACTCACACACACACCTCACCCCCAACACACACACGCACACACAGATACCTCACAGACACACATCACACATCCCACACACACACCTCCCCCCCCCACACACACACACACACGCACACCTCACAGACACACTCACACATCCCACACATACACACACATCCTACACCCATACCCCCACACCCACACACACCCCACACACACCTCACACACCCACACCCCCACCTACACCCAAACACCCCACACACCCACACCCACACACATACCTTACACACTCACATCCCCACCCACACCCACATACCCCACACACCTACACACACCCATACACCTCATCCCCCTCAGACACACACACACACACATACCTCACAGACACACCCCACACATCCCCCACACACACCTCCCCGCCCCACACATGGGGAAAACTCAGTGAAACACTAAAATAATAATTTAAAGTGCTTCGAGGTAGGGTAGATCTGAATAGAGTTGGTGTGTTGTTTGGGTGTTTTAAGTACCAATATATAGGTACCAATGCTGAGTCTTAAATTTAATGTACACCGTTTCCTCTGTAGATATCTTGCATGTTGTTACAGAAGTTATTGTGGTATATGGAATCCATATCATAGTCTGTCAGGAAAGCAGAAAGAACATGGAGGCAGGAGATGAAAAAGAGATGTCAAATACACATTGGAGATAATATAGTGGGAGAAAAGAAGTATCTATGAGCAAAATTACTATGTAACATAAAAAAGTTGCACAGTATACTATAAGTCTGACTTTACATTATAGTCAATTTGGTACTAGTTTAAGAATTACATATAAAAATGAATAATGTCTCAAACAATTTTAGAATTAATAAATATAAATTTCTTTTTCAGATTTTTTTCAAAATTTGATAGAACTTCTAATATTTGACTGTCAGAAATGTCCTCATTTTGAATCAGCAAATCTACTGATTCTACACATTGAAGTAGTTCATAGTCCCGTGATTCATCCATGAATTCCAAGTTATCATTGGGTACAATAATTTCTTCATTGTTGCTCTCCAGAACAATTTCAAAGGAAATGTTTTGCTCTCCTTCCATTTTCGTGCTGTAATTTGCATAAAAAATAAATATATCAGTAGGGATAGGGCACTGTTGGGTTTAAGTTCAGACAGGTAGTTTGGATTTTACTTCTGAGTTTTTAACAGTGAAGTTATCTTTGGGCAGTGTATGGTATCAGGCAGGAAGTAGAAATATAAAAAAGTGCATGTGATAAAGCCTAAGTAAATTCATAATTATACAAGACAAGCCTAACTCCATCCATAACTATAACAGAGAAGTCTATCTCAATCTATAACTATTACAGAGGGATAGTATATAACTATCAGAAAAAGTTTTCCAAATTAACTTAAAGTGCACAACATACTTCAGTTTTCAAAATAATAACTTACCTTTGAGAAAGCAGTTGAAGTTGTCAGTGAAAATGCTCTTGAAATGTACTTCAGGAAGTAGTAGTCAAAATGGCTGTATTTCCCTCTCTTTCTTTATATATATTCAGGTACATAACCAATGAAATGTCATGAAATAATAGTAGAAAATGAAAGTAACATTTTAATTGGTTGTCAATTCTAACACTTCAGATTTGTTTTTGTGAAGTAATTTACCTCAGGATATTTAGAGAGGTCTACAGGCTAAATGGCTCAATGGAATTCCACCAAATTTGGGAAAATGGTAGGGATTGGTATGTAGTATGAGCCATTCTATATTTGGTGAAAGTGTCTCCAGTGGTTTTTATGTAAATTAACTTTTCACATTTTTTGGGAGCGCTTCCCGGTGCGCACCCCGATACGCGTACCGGTAAGCGCAACGGGAGTCCTCCATTTTGTGTTTCGGTAGATTTGAGACAGAAAATGGAGGACAAACAACGTTGGAAAAGGGTATAAGGGGGCACGGTAGGCACTCCCTGACCCCCTAGGTTTTCTGAGGGGGTGTTAGGAGGCCCATATAGACCAAAAATATATATATATATATTTAAATTTTCGCGGGGGGAGCGCCCGGTACGCGCACCGGGAAGCGTACGGGGGAGCGTACTTTGGTGAAAAATAGTGAAAAAAGTTAGAAAAAGATAATCATTTGGAGTGATCAGAGGTAGGGTAGCTCTGAAAAGAGCTTTTGGGTTCTGTGGCTGATTTAGGTACCTACAAGTAGGTACCAATGCACAGTCTTAAATTCAGGAGGAATATTCTATTCCCCTCATCTGAGAAGTGCACACCATCTCCTCTGTAGATATCTTGCATGTTGTAACGCAAGTTGTTGTTGTATATTGAACCCATTCCATAGTCTCTCATGTAAGCAGAATTAGATTTATTCACATGTTTCCGTGCTTTCTCAAATTGTGGACAAAATTGGTTGGACCAGTTCCATTTCTGTCTTTGGCATATATTGGAAAATACCAAGGCAGTTTGAGGAAAAAGTGCCATCAATTGTTCAAAGGTGTCCTTTAAAAGCATTTCCAGACCTACCCCAGTCAAAGTGCCTAAGTCATTTCCACCACAGTGCAGAATTATGAGGTTAGGGTGTGGCAAATGCAAAAAGGTTTTCACCAATGGTATCAATTGGTGACATTTCAATCCTCTCTGGCCAATCCATTTAATGTTCACATTTTGTAAATCAAGGTTGTGAAAATTTCTGGTAGCTGCATACCTTTGAGCCCAGTGGATATAGCTATGTCCAATAATCCAGAAAGAATACATGGTAGAGGAGGTTCTGGTGCAGTCAGATGAAGTGTAGGAATAAAATGGTAGTTGGAACACTAGGAGTTTGCAAAAAAAACCTGTGGAGTTTCAGTGCTCTTGAATCACAAGCAATGATTGGTAGATTGAGATAGTTGAAAACTGAAAGTTAGGGTGCATGGTTGTGTTCTGTGTAAGAAGTAATTTGAATGGTTAAAAAAAGTCATTTAAAGAAACATGGCACCAGATAAGCTGGTGTATTCGCAGGTCAAACATCCTTGCTGAGGTGATTTGCAACATTGTAGAATAAACTTTTAAACCTGAGAGCTCAGTGAGGAGGGAGTTGCTATGGTAACAGGTAGAAAGGGCTGAGGGGGGAAGGGTGTTGGTTTGAAAATACAGAGGGAAGAGTTTTGATTGGTTACCATGAGCAATATGTGTGTAGAAACAGAGGTTTTCTGTACCATTAATGGTTGCAGTGCCTGGAGAACATACCTTTTGCTCTGCTAAAGAAATATTGGTGTGGTTGTCTGATACTGTTGTGAATCTCCTAGAGCATTTGTAAAGGTGAGTTATGATTCATTTAATATACATAGAGACTTGTATACTCTATGGAGAAGGTTTGGAAGCAAATTGTGGTTTTTTAATGTTGCTTTGTGTCATGCTTTTTGATAATGCTTGGTAAAAAGCTTTTAATGCATGGAGGAATTGTATTTTGTACAATTGTGAAGTTTTAGTAGTGACATGGAATGCTTGTACATAGGACCTGTGCTGTGTTTCTTAAATGTGATGTCAAAAACGATTTTGGAGAAAATGAATGGGTTTAACATTTTTGAGAAGGAATAAAGAGTGTTTGCATGCTTAAAGACATACATTTGCCCCTTTCACAATGATGTCACCTGTGTTACCTCAGATTAGGAAGTAGATTGTGCAGATGAGGTGAGGCATGTCCAGAGGTACAGAGGAGGTGAGGCCTTTGTTCAAGACTGTAGTGGGAGAGAGGGCTTTACTGGGGAGCATAGGTGGTGAGGCTTGTGTCTAAGAGTGCAGTGGACTAGGCTTCATGAAGCCTATCCCCGACTGCACTCTTAGACACAGGCGTCAATTTGACTCTTTACAATGATGTTACCTGTGTTAACTCAGTGTAGGAAGCATATTGAGTTTGTTTGCATAGAGGAATTGTATTTTGTAAAATAGTGAGGTTTCAGTAATGACATGGAATGCTTGTACATAGGACCTGTGCTGTGTTTCCTAAATGTGATGTCAAAAACGATTTTGGGGAAAATTAATGGCTTTTACATTTTTGAGTATAATGTGGCGCAGAGGTTTAAAAAGTGACGCATCTACCTACATGCGTCACTTTTTAAATATGCCGCAAAAAGGTACATGTTTTATGCCGCCGATGCGTCACAAAAAGTGACGCATCAGCAGTGCAAAACTGACGCAGGGTCTCATAAATGAGTTTTTTTTTTGTTTTTTTGCACACTACTCCAGTTTAGTCCTGTCCACTGCACTCTTGGACACAAGCCTTACCTTTTGTGCTCCCCTGGACAGTCTTCATCTCATCTGCACTCCTGCTTAGGTGTCAGAATCATATCACATGGGGAAAGCTCCATGTGAAAGTGTTTGCCTCTGTCTTATCCCTGCTGTGAGGCAGGTGCAAGATTTTGATGTAACAGTGTCCTAAAAGTGACGCAGTGAAATCTCATAGATTTCACAGTGTCATTATTACGAGGCTTTTTGCGGAGAAATGACCCCTCTGTGTACATTACACTTGACAGAGGTATAATGTGGCGCAGAGGTTTAAAAAATGACGCATCTACTTACATGCGTCACTTTTTAAATATGGTGCAACAAGGCACATGTTTTATGCCGCCAATGCGTCACAAAAAGTGACGCATCAGTAGCGCAAAACTGACGCATGGCTTTATAAATGAGGCTCATCTTTTTCTCGGACACTACTCCAGTTTAGTCCTGTCCACTGCACTCTTGGACACAAGCCTCACATTTTGTGCTCCCCTGGACAGTCTTCATCTCATCTGCACTCCTGCTTAGGTGTGAGAATCGTATCACATGGGGAAAGCCCCATGTGAAAGCGTTTGCCTCAGTCTTATCCCTGCTGTGATGCAGGTGCAAGATTTTTACGTAACAGTGTCCTAAAAGTGACGCAGTGAAATCTCTTAGATTTCACAGTGTGTGATTATTACGAGGCTTTTTGCGGAGAAATGACCCCTCTCTGTACATTACACTTGACAGAGGTATAATGTGGCGCAAAAGGTTTAAAAAATGACGCATCTTCAATACAAGCCTCACCTTTTGTGCACCCCTGGAGAATCCTCACCTGATTTGTAACCCTGAATAGATCGTTTGCTTTTTGTCATTGCTTTGTTGTTTGGTAATAGTTGTCTATATTGTGCTATATTTTTTTTTAACACAGATTGAAATCAAGATTTCAAGAGTAAGCAAAGATGCCCTCAAGGGAAAGGAAAAGAAAACAACATAACCGCCAAAAAACAAAAACAGCAACGGAATTACAGCACTCTTCCACAACAAATACTTCAAAAAACAGGAACCAAGCTCCTGGTAAGACAACTAAGTCTTTTATACGGAACATATGTACTTAAAAAAAAAATGATGGACAGCATGTAGAAAAAGAGAATGAGAGAGTAAATTTGAAAAGGAAGGAGAGAACCTCAAAGAATCCTACAACTGGAGCAGGAGAGAATAATATGTATAGGAATAGAAGGGAGAATCAGTTTAGAGACATTCGTAAACGAATGTTTCGCAATAGGGTGGTTTTAAATCTGTTAAAAAACATTAGGAAAGGTAAACAGAGAGCTACTTTTTATAAGAAAAAGAAAAGTGTAGAGAAGATTGTTTATCAGGCTTTTGAAGTTAAGAAAAAATTATTTATTTTAATAATCAATAGAATTAGGACACTTAACAAGACAATCGATGTTTTCAAATCAAACAGTAGATGGAAAAGAGTAATTAATCGGACTAATTTTTGGAAAGTTTTTTCTGGAGAATGGATGCACAGTTCAAGTTGTGAGCCATTTTTTAATGAGGAGAGTTACTTCCAGGAGAATGATTTAGTGCATGCAGGTGACACCAGTGGTCGAGCGTATGAAGTGAAAGACGGTTGTCCGATTGAAAAAGAGAAACTTGTGCCTAGAGAACCAGAAGTGGTGTTAACTGATGAAGTTTTAGGGAGACGTACTAAGGGTCCAGTGTACACTTGGAAGTGTAGTCGTATTTGTAGTGTGCGACAGGAATCAATTGATTTGTTTTGTAATTTCTTACGTACGTATAGTAAGAAAAGTCTAAAGCAGAAAGTGAAGTTGTTGCAAGACTTAGATCCTTGCAGAGTGAGAGAAAACATAGGTTTGCAAGGGCATTCACTGGCTTGTCTTTCTAGAAAAGTCTGTCAGAGTGTTTTTCATCATTTTAGGATGTTAGCAGTGCATCATGAGGAAAATGAGGAAATTAGTGAGAATGTTGTATTATGCAAAAAGTCCAGCACTTAAGCTTAAACAATTAAACAGTGCTCTTTTGCATGGAACTGAATTAGATGTGAAGAAGATTTGTGAAGAAATTGAGATTTGTTATTTTGGTGAAAAAGAGGATAGTGTAGAAATTGACACAACAATTCAAGGTAATGTGGAAGGCAATGTACAGATTTCGAGTACAGAAAAGTTTGAGCAGGAAATTACCAGGTTTAAGGTGAAATCAAGTGAAAGGCCGAATTTTACTTGTGTGTGTTGTCGACGAAGTCATTATAAGCATCAAACTAGATTAGTTGATTTATACGTAAAAAGTGAAAAGATGAATAATTATGAGTGGAAGGATTTTGCAACTTATTTGTGGGCGGAGAATTGTTTTGATTTGAGTTCTGATCAGCGTATTTGTAAATATTGTTATGATAAATTAAATCAAAACAGAATGCCTGCTAGAGGTGTTCATAATAATCTGGAGTTGGTAGACATTCCCCGTGAATTGATGGATTTAAATACATATGAGTCTATTTTGATTCAATGTGTCCATTCTTTTCAGGCAATTGTTCGCATGGAGCCTAAGATAGGGAAATTGCCTCCTACAGATTTGCAGAGAGGATTAAAGGGAAGAGTTGTTTATTTGCCTCTTGATTTGAAAAAAAATATTGATACAATTGGTATAGAAAAAGTAGAAGAGGAACCTTTAGTTATTCTAGTTAATGGGGTTCCGACAAAGAGTAAGAAAATCTGGCAAGATTTAGTGGATGTTAGGAAAGTCAAAAAGGCATTGTTGTATTTAGTCAAAAACAATGAGTATTACAAAGATGTATGTGTTGCAGCAGAGGAAACAGCTGCAGATGAAGACAGTGATTTTTCAGGAGGCCAAATTGAAAAAGTTGATGTGTCTAGAAGTGAAGAAATATATGAACATTATACTGTTCATCCTTTGCATTCCAAAGAAGTAATGGGGAATGCAATTGAATTGTTTCAAATGAAAGCAGCAAAAGGAAGTCCCATTAGTGTATGGGAAGAAAGTTTGGAAGCTCGTTGTTTTCCACAGCTATTTCCAACAGGTCGAGGTGGACGATATGACGATCGTCCACTTCAAATTCCTGCATCTGAATATCGAACTGTAAGATTATATGCTGAAGATCCAAGGTTTCATCAATGCATTCCCTATTTGTTTCATCTACTGTATGAAAGTGACTTGTCTGGGCTTTCTTATGCAGTAAACCATATACTGAAAAGTGGAGCACATCTGCAAAATGTTTCGGCGAGGGACTTTATGGAGAAAGTGAATCTGCAAGATAATATTTTGGAATCTCATCTAATCAATCTCATGGCATGTCAGCGTGGTACAAATGAGTATTGGTACCGTCGTCATGGGGAATTGAAATGTATGCTAAGAAACTTAGGAACTACTACATGGTTCCTCACTCTTAGCTGTGCCGAGTATGCATGGGACGACTTACTTCAATTTCTACGAGAGGCAAATGCAAATATACAAAATATAGAATTCAAAACACCTGGAGAGCTGTGTTCTTTGGATCCAGTGAATGTATGCAGATATTTCAATCATAGATTTGAAGCTATGATGTCTTTTATTACCAACAAAAAAAATCCTCCCCTTGGAGAGGTTTTGGATTTCTTTTGGAGAAAGGAGTATCAAGCGAGAGGTGCTCCTCACATACATATGTTGTTGTGGATTAAAGATGCACACAAATTTGGAACAGATTCGGATGAAACAGTGATGAGGTTCATTGAAGAGTATTCAACATGTGCTGTTCCGAAAACTACAGAGGAAAACAGTTTAAGGCAACAAGTTTTACGCTTTCAATCCCATCGTTGTGGAAAGTACTGTCGTCGAAAATTCAGAAACAAGGACAAGTTCTACACAAAATGTAATTTCGGCTTTCCACGACCAGTGATTTCTAAAGGAAGAGTAAATAATTTGATGTCTTCTCTGCGACATACTGTGACGAAGAAATCACCAAAAAATACATACAATTTAAAAAGAAACGAAGAGTCCAAGTACATCAACGACTACAACCCAGTGATTTTGTCCATGTGGAATGCTAACATGGATATTCAGTTCGTTGCTGACAACTCTATTGCTGTGGCTCGATATGTGACGTCTTACATCACAAAAAAAGAAAAGACAGAACTGAAGGAAATGTGGGAGGACATTTCACATAAAAAAATCTAAGCAAGAAATTATACAGTTACAGTCTGAAGATGTTGTCGCATCGAGAAATTGGAGCATATGAATGTTCTGATCGATTGTCGTCAGCAAGTCTCTATTCCAAATCTAGAACCATCATTTGGGTGAGTCTAGGTCTTGCTGCAACACGAAACCAAGTTTTGAAATCTGTACAAGAAATAGAGTATTTGGCGGAGAAAGAACCAGAAAGTACAGATATTTTGAAGACAAACATGTTGGATACATACTATCCAAATAGAAGTAGTCATCTTGAGAACAGTTGTTTGTATGAAGTTCTGCAAAACTATATTTATAAGAGAACCATCAGAGAAGATATCAACAATAGAATATATGCTATCATTGGGTGTGAAGGATGTCTAGTGAGACAGAAAAAAGGCCATTTGATTAATCATCGAAAATTGAGTTGTGAAAATCCAGAGAAAAGGGAATTTTACTATTTAGCTCTTTTGCAACTCTTTAAGCCATGGCGTACAGAAGAGGAACTACTTGGAGATTTTCTGTGTTACGAAGATACTTTTAATGCCATCAAGGATACCATAGAATGCCCTGTTTTTCCAAATTATCTGCAAATGTTGAACGAAGAAATAGAGCAAGAAGCCACAATTGCTGCAGAGATTGCTAGAGACAGTTCTCAAGACAGTCAGAGTTCTGCTTCATTGAGTCAGGATCCACTTGGAGGACCAATTATACAAAATGAAGCTGCCACTGCCATGGATGAGGTGGAAAGAGCTATGGAACAAGCTCAAGATGATGTAGTTAACTTAGAAGATTTGGTGAAACAACTAAACCTTGAGCAGAAACAGATATATGACGAAGTCACAGAACAGATTGAACATGGATTCAGTCATGAGAAGAAAGAGTGCTCATGTACATCATTTAAGCCTGTCCAACTGTACGTGAGTGGAGAAGCGGGAACTGGAAAAAGTTTTCTGATTAAAGCAATTGCAACTTATCTGCAGAAAATGACTGAATCACCGCTGTCTTGTGTTGTTACCGCTCCAACTGGGCTGGCTGCACATAACATTAAAGGGATTACTTTACATCGTTTACTGATGCTGCCAGTGGAGCATGATAACAAATTGGAGTACCACAAGCTATCTGGAGATGCATGTTCCGAAGTTTCGAGAGTCCTGAAGAAAATGAAACTTCTTATCATTGATGAAGTGAGCATGGTGTCAAATATAATGCTTGCTTTTGTGCATTTGAGAATGCAAGAAATTCTTAGAACAGACTATGATGTCTTATTTGGAGGAAAACACATTATTGTTTTTGGAGATCTACTGCAGCTGACTCCAGTGAAAGGACAACCTGTGTTCAAAATGCTCACGCATGAAGATACCAGGAAGTGCTTAGGAAGTATTGGAAACGTTAATATATGGTTAAACTTCAAATATGCAGAACTGCTTCAAAATATGCGGCAGGCAAAGGATGAAGATTATAAAAATATTTTACAAGATGTAAGAATCGGAAAAGTAAGTCAGCAAGGGAAAGAAGCTTTACATGGACGATTAATTTCAAATTTGTACCCAAATGAAAACATTCTTCCAGAGAATATTTTTAAGAAAATTAACGAGAAGAAATCTGGCATATGTTTGATGCCAACTCTGAAAGAATGTTCCATGTTCAACAAAAAAATGTTACAGTTAGAAAATGAAGAGATAGTGAAACTGGAAGCTACAGATAAAATAGAGCATATGGGAGCAACAATTATTTTGTCTGAAAATTTGAAATCAAAATTGGATTCATTAGAGAAGACTATATCTAAAACTGCTGGTTTTGAAAAGGCTCTGAATGTGTGTTTAAATTGTCGTATCATTTTGAGAAGGAATTTAAATGTTGAAAGAGGTCTGGTAAATGAAGCAATGGGTCATGTTGTTGGTTTTGTGAATTACAAAAATAGAGATGCAATTGAAATTTTTAAAATTAAATTTGATGGCATTGATGAAATAGAACACATTTGTCGTTGTTCAGCTAGATTTTTGCTCGTGAAAGACTTATATGTTCGGCGAAAACAGTTTCATATTTGTTTGGCATATGCGGTGACAATTTATAAGTCTCAAGGTTTAAGTGTAGATAGCGCTTTGGTGAACATTGGAAGTTCTGTGTTTAAAGAGGGTATGGCATATGTGGCATTATCACGAGTCAGAACTTTATCATGATTGTACTTGATTGAGTGTGATGAAACAAAGATTTGTGCAGATCTACATTGTGTTAAAGAATACAATAGGTTAAGAAGAGAGTATGCTCCACATTTGCCTCAATATCCTCTGATTGAAAAACGTGTGGTAGGCCGAAAAAGAAGAAATGAGAGTAATTGCAGTGACGTAGTAGCAAAAAGACAAAAAGTAGACGAAACTGTAATTGTAAGCAGAAGGAAAAAAGATTCTGTTGAAGATGTTGTTGGATTTCAGTTTGAAAACAGTTCTGGTGTCAACTGCTATGCTAATGTAGTGGTTAATGTTGTTTTTTTTCTTTAAAATATACAAGAACAGATTGTTGAAAATCGGGATCAAAGATTCTGTTGTTTGTTGAATTCCGTGTTTGAGAAATGTACCAGTGATAGAGCAAAAATAGAAAGTGTTTCAGAAATTCGAAATCTTCTAGACATATCTACTGGTCAAAATCAATTTTCACAGAATATTCAGCAGGATTGTCAGGAATTTTTAATGTATATGTTTGATGTATTGGAAGATGAAGGTGTAGATATTAAAAATCTTTTTAGCCTTTCTTATCAGTGGCAGCATGACTGCGACAACTGTACTTTATCAAGTACTACTAGAATAGACACTGAAAGATTTATATAATAGACTTTACCAGACTGCAAATCAGTGCCTTTTAATAATCTAGTTAAAGCAGCGGATCACAATATGGTGTGTCCCCAATGTAAGTCTACAATGCTGTCCACATTATTTCTACAAAATTATGGTCAGTATGTCATTTTAATGTTCCAACGATGTAGACCTGATGGAACTAAATTGACAACTTCTATTAAAAATTTTGTGGCTTCACAGTTATCGATATCAGGAAGAACCTTTGCAACTGCAGCTATTATTTTTCATGATGGTCCTTCTACAACATCAGGGCATTACACATGCTATTTAAAAAGTTGTAAAGGTTGGACCCAATGTAATGACACTCATTTGACTTTTAAACAACGTTTGCCTTTTGGCTTAAAAAATTCATACCTAGTGTTTTTACAACCAAAATTTAGGTAAAGGTAATTGGCCTATGAAGACGGGAGCAGTTAATAAAGGTTATTTTGCTGTTTAAAAATATATTCTGCGTAAAAGTGATCCAGGTAATATAAAAAATTGACTTGTCATATAGGTACTGTAAGTGGATCTCATAGTAAGTGATATTAGTATTATAGAAAATGATGAACATGATTGAGTCAGAGATGGTTTTACAAATAGTTAAATATTGTGAAAATGTTGTAGAGCCTTTCTTTCAGAACGTCGGAAAAAAGGTAATTTCTTGGAATTAATTTGAAAATATACTCATACATCTGACACTATTTGTCCAAAAGGAAAGGTACAGGAATGAGTAAAGAGTCATGACTGAAAAAAAGGAATATATGAAAATAATGAAAATATTTAAGATGTTCTTGGAGCTTTTCTTCTAGAAAGTCGATGAAATGGATTTTTTACTGAACAGCAAAGTACTTTGCAACGAGAAAAGGACCTCTATGATATACTATTTGGCCTCAAGGAAAAGTAAGTCAATCAAACATTAGTGTACATTTGTTATTTGTCAGTATCTAAGGTTTTTTTTAAAACACAATCTTTTAGATTGTGTTTTTTCCCCGCTGTCATATGATGAGTAATTTGAACTCACTGTTTTAAGTGAAATTCAATATATTCTGAGAACAGCAAAAATAAACTATGTAACATGTTGTACAAGTTATTCTATACTTTGGATTGTGTAAATTAAATTGTATTCCCATTCTCTGACACTCACTTTCCTTTTTCCATCCTCTTTCAGCTCTTTTTACTCACTTATAATTTCTTTCTCTCACTCTCTGTAACCCCCGTTCCTTTACTCCACTTCTTTGACAAGCCCTCATTCTCATTTCAACTGTCTGCATCCCCTCTCTCCCTTGCATAAGTTTTCAGCTTTCAGTCTCTCTGCTGTACTTCCCTTTTCCGTATTTTCCTCCTTTGCTCTTTTAGTAATTCCTGTTTACTCACTCAGCAGTATTATCGCACTCTATCACTATAAATCACCCACTCTCCCTCTCTTATCTTTGTTTGCTTCTTACTTTTGACCTTTTCTCTCTATTTTTCGTTCACTACTTCTATGTCCTCAGTGCCTCACTCTCCTTGTGTTATGTTCACTTGTGTTTATCTTTTCCGTCTCAGTCATTACCTTTTTACTTACTACTGTTTCCTGATTTAGTTTTGCCAATTCACATTGTTTTAGTATCTTTCTTACCTTCAGTTCATTTCTCTGTTCTTCTCTTCCTCTCTGTCAGTGAATCTATATGCCTTAATTTTAGTAATTTGCTCTCATTCTATTTCTTTTTTTCTCTTGTTATCCTTCTACCTTACTTTATTTCCCTTTCTGTGTCCTTCACTGTTACTTTATTTCTAGATACACTGTTATGATTTTTAACCTCTTCATTTGTATATTTTAATTTAAAATACACATTTTACTAATTATAACTTATTTTTTCTTCTCTCTTTCACAGATACAAAGTGCAGTAAAACAAATAATTAAAGTTACATTTATTATATGGTAAGTATGACTAAAAAAATTTACTTTGTCATCACCCTTTGCTTTAAGCTTACTAATATTTTCTCAACCAACCTCACTCATGTGTCTTTATTCTGCTCACCACACTTATTCTTATTCTCCATGTTTACTCCAATTTCCCTATTTCCCCTCTCATATTCAACTTCTTTCAATCCCTATTCTTTACTTCACTTAGCCTCTGTTCCCTTCCTTTGCTTCTTCACTCATTTTGTTTTTCTTAATTATTTATCTTACTCCTACACACAAACCTCATCCCCCTCTCAACACACACACACACCTCTAACATACACCCCACACACACACCACACACACACCTCATACACACAAAAAATCCCCCCACACACACTCTTCACATACAAACACACATTCCATACATACACATACATCGCACACATATACACCCCACACCCGTACACTCCTCACACATATTTCACACACCCTCACCTCCACCCACACAAAAACATCCCACAGAGCCACACCCACAGACACACCTTACACACCCACACCCCGACCTACACCCACTGACTCCCTATAAGTCAGACACACTGCATTACTTATCTTTCTTTGCTGTTTCACTCAAGCCCATTCAGGTACTGTTTCCTTTACTCTCTTTGTCCTTTCTCTTTCTCACTCCCCATGTCTTATCCTAATTCAATTTTTCCCCCTCTTTCACCCCTCTTTACTTATACTACCTGGTCTTTTCTCACTTTCCCTTATCGTTCTTCATTTATCCCGGTTCCGCCACTACCCTTCATTCTCAATTTTTTACTGTCCTTTCTTTTTCTTTCAACACCCACTCACATTCTCCCACTATCTCTACTTTAGTCTTCTTCCTCTCTCTTCCCTTCTTTTGCTCCTTTAGTCATTTTACTTTTCTCACTTTCACCCTATTACACCTTCTCTGTTTTTTACTATGCAATAAACAATCCCTCTGTGTTCATCCTGTAGCTCTCTTTCTCTTAACATTACTCTCTTTGTGTTCTTCCCTCATGCTAACTCCTTCATTAAATTTTATTTTTCTATTTTTATGGGGGGGGCGTCCCGGTACGCGTACCCTTAGAAAAAAAAATTGACAGAAATTCATTAAAAATATAGGTTTATTTTCATAAATGAAAGGTAGTTCTAAAAAGAACTGTTTTTTTTCTTCTTTTTGTTGTTTTATATTTTTTTTAATGTTTTTTTAAACATTTTGTAATTTTTTTGGCTTTTCAAAACAGTTTTATATTTTTTTTGTATTTTTTATGGGGAGAATCAAAAAACAGGGAATTGTAAATGGCTCAACAGGAGCAAAAAACAAAAAACTGAAAAAATTACTGTTTTTTGGGGCATTTGTGATTGTCACCAGCAAGGACGACAAGCTTCATGCTCTTTTCACCATAGGCGATGAGCTTGCCACATGCAATACAGGTGATTCTAAAATCAGCAAATCGTTCCTGGATACAAGGCATCACCTCTGATGTTTCTGGTCCCGATTGAGTGGGTTGCTTTCTTTTGGAGCTGGTCCTTGAACACTTGCGGAGGTGACTGGCCAGTTCCCTGATCTCTGCATGAGAATAGTTAGCAGGATGCTTCCGGATCATATGCCGAATCATGGTATTATTACCAAATGTTTATTTTTATCTGGATTGCCCCTTGAGAGTTCTGCACCACAGATTCGACATGTTACCTTGGCCGCATTAACTTTTTTCTTGCCCTCTGGAAGTGAAAAAAACTCCCATACAATATGTTCTTTTGGCTTGTATGGGGTATTTTGTTCAGGCAGCCATCTGCTCCCCTCCTTCTCTTCCTCTTCCTCCTCCTCCTCTTCTTCACCACCAATGTATTGTTGTGGTGGTCCTCTTGGTGGTTGTGGTGGTGGTGGTGGTGCAGATGCTCCAGCTGTTGCTGCTACAGTAGCCATTTCAAAGTACAAAAGAATTGTCTCTGTAGATGAAACAGGTCTTCCTCAGTCAAAGGACAAAGTCAGAGTAAGGAAGAAAGGTGGTGTTTTTTATCATTTGGAAAAAAAAACTGTGCTGAACCAATCAGAAGTGTTATTTTCAGGTCACAAGAGCAAGGCTTTACTCATTTGGAACCCAAAACTGTTCTGCACCAATAGAAAGTGTTATTTTCAGGTCACAAGACCCAGGCTGGTCACAAGACCCAGGCATTACTCATTTAGAAACCAAAACTGTTCTGCACCAATAGAAAGTGTTATTTTCAAGTCACATGACCCGACGCGCTTACTCTACGCGCCCCGGGGCGCTCCCGTAGTCGCGCTCCAGGGCGCGCCCGCGGGTGCGTAGCGTAAGCGCGTCAGGACGTTTCACGATCGTATGCGATCGTGTGCTTTCGGTTGCGATTACGCTGGGCGTCATATGACGCATCACGCGTGTACGCGATACGTCACGATGTTGTTTTTGTTCGCGGCAATAGCGCTAACGGGACGTTAGTGATGTTAGTGAGTGAATCACTGTCTCACTAGTGTCTTTATCAGTAACTACATATGTTTTAATCTAGTATATGTGAATATTGATGTATATAAGTGAGTATATGTGAGAGTGAGGGATTGCAAGAGATCCTGTTTAAATAAGTATGTGTTTCTATAAGTGATTGTTTAAGAGAGTAAGTATGTGTAAGTTTCCTTAGAAGTAAAGTGGTAGTCTGTGTATAGCTGTATATACAAATAAATGGATGTTGAATAGTTAATTTGCATGTGTGAGTATGTGTGTGAGTAACTTTTGGATGACTGTCGGTGTGTAACAGGATGTATAGGTGTATCACTACATATGATGAGTCAGTATATGTATGAGTGACTATATTGAACTGTTGGTGAATGAGTGCATGTGTATATAGATGGTGGAATTATTGAATTGGTTGATGTAAGTGGTATGGCTATCTCCATTTTTTTTTACATTTTAGTTTCTATTTTTGAATATTTGTTTCAAGGGTTACATTACAGTGAAAGGAGGTCTGTCACTCTGTCACAAGGATGGTGTCATGAGTGATGTCATGAGTGATGTCACTGACCATGTCATGAGTGATGTAATATGTGACGTCATCAGCAGTGCATTGCACGCGCAAGTTATAGTGAGTCCAACTAACTATAGCGTGGGAATTTCAATGGTTTTATGCGAGTAAAATTTCCAGCTAACTATAACTGGTGTAAAACCTATGGTTTTTTCAGTGAATATATATATATATATATATATATATATATATATATATATATTCATTCACTGAAAAAACCATGGGTTATAGACCATATATAGTTAGGAATTAGCACTTACAAAACCTTATTTTACTCACACAAAACCATTGAAATTCCATATATAGTTAGTTGCACTAACTATATATAGCGCACCCGCAATCCACTGCTGATGATGTCACATATTACATCAATCATGACATGGTCAGTGACATCACTGATGACATCTCAAATGACATCACTGATGACATCTCAAATGACATCACTGATGACATCACTGATGACATCATCCAGTGACTGTGTGTTTCTGTAAAGTTTAAATATGTTTTACATATTGAAGAATGAGTAGATGTAGAAGTGTCTGGATGAAGGATTTAGTAGGTGCGTGACTGACTGTATGAGTGAGTGATTAAATGTGTCTCACTGAATGCATGGGTTAGTGACTAAACTGTCTTAATTTGTGCATCATTATGTCTGTTGTTCTGTAAACTGCTGCATGTGTTGATCAGTAGCTATATGAGTAACTATATGGGTTATTGATTGATTGTCCAAGTATTTGTATGGGAGACTGAGTGTGTGTGTGGCTGGCTGGGAGATGTGTGACTCTGTGCAGATCAATGTGTTCTTGTATCAATGATTGTATAAGAGAGTAAGTATGTGTTAGTATATGTTTGAAAATGTAAGGTACTCTATGTTTAACTGTATAGATTAGAAAATGGAAGTGTGATTGAATCTTTACAGGACTGACTAGGTGTGTGAGTAACTCCATGGATGAGTGGCAGAGTGTGAATGTCTGTATAGGTGTATGAGTGCATATGATAGTGTTGTAAAGATGAGTGATTGTATGTATGAATGATTGTATGGGTGAATGAGTGAATGTGTGTGTAGACGTAGGAATCAGTGAGTGCGTATGTAGTAACTAGTATTGGTGTGTCAATGGTTTAAAAAATTATATTCTGTATTTAACACTGGGTGTAACAGAGGTTATATTAAAGTGTGAGGAGATGCATTGTATTGTCACATGAATGATATCATCAGTGATGTGACCATTGATGTCAAATGAGATGTCATCAGTGATGTCATTTGAGATGTCATCAGTGATGTCATTTGAGATGTTATCAGTGATGTCATTTGAGATGTCATCAGTGATGTCATCAGTGATGTCATTTGAGATGTCATCAGTGATGTCATCAGTGATGTCATTTGAGATGTCATCAGTGATGTCACTGACCATGTCATGAATGATGTAATATGTGACATCATCAGCAGTGGTGCGCGATATATAGTTAGTGCAACTAACTATATATGGAATTTCAATGGTTTTGAGTGAGTAAAATAAGGTTTTGTAAATGCTAATTCCTAACTATATATGGTCTATAACCCATGGTTTTTTCAGTGAATTTTCAAGGTTTTGTAAATGCTAATTCCTAACTATATATGGTCTATAACCTATGGTTTTTTCAGTGAATTTCAATGGTTTTTTATTAGCAAATATCAAAAGCTTTAAAATGTCAAGTACGTGGTAGGTAAAAAAAAATTTGTGTTTATGCACGCTGATGTGCTTTGAACGCTGCCCCCCCCCCTCTTTTCTTTTAGGAGTATTCTCTCTTTGCAGATAGTGAAGGGTAGGTAACGCAGGCCTTTGCCCCCGTTGTAATCCGTCGTGCCTGCTTCCCTCTCCATTTGATTGATTGTTATCCAAGCATTTACTGTTTTGGAATTGCTTCTCTTTGGTTCATTCTCTATTTACAAACAAGCACAGAGTCGCAAAACTCTGTTTAGTCTTTGCAGATAGTGAAAAATCGTTAGAAAAAAACAAAAGGAATCAAGCAAAATCAGTAGGCCACTAATGGGATCTCTTTTTGACCTCGCTAAAATAGAAACATTAGGAACAACCCCTCATGAGAAATATGAAACTAGTGAGAGGAACCGAGCTCGACGCCATGATGGCTGCAAGACAGCTCGGCTCCGCCGCCCACCCCGCCCAAAATAACGACAAACCCTATGCAAATATTATAAATATATACAACACACCAGCAAAGTAACAGGGTAAAAACGTTTTATTAAATAACTATTTATATGGCAGCCTGCTGCAACATCGATCCAAATACATGCCGCCATTCCCGGGATTTCTCCCCGACTACTCTGCGGCCTACGAGATGGAGAGGCCGCGGCGTTGACTAGGCGGGGCCTCCGGCCACAACCACAGCGCCAACGATCGCTGCTGACGGAGGGGAGCCACTCTGAAGAATCTTGGACTGAAATATGACATGTTATATCCTGCCCGGCTCAGAGTTGAAGCCAATGGCAGGGCCTGTGTCTTTGACAGTTCCACTGAGGTGCAGGAGTTCTGCCGCAAGTACAAGGCCAACAGCACTCACCCTAATGACGAACATAGACTCTCACCACCACAGAGCATATCAGAGGCAAGCATGGAGCTTTTCTCCGGATCGGGACATGGTTAAACTCTCATACAGGTCTAGCCTCCAGCTTCTACTCAAAGTATATGGGCTATAGTTTATTTTCCACTTCAGTTTAATTGGCTAATGGTGGACGGGGCGTTGCCAGCCCCCCTTGGTGATCACCGTATAAATGTTTTATGATATGATAATGCACCTTTTGAAGGGTTTGTTCATGGTATTAAAGTTTCAATGGGAGCATTGTTCTTATTCGATAATATAGGTATTGCCTCTCAGAAAGGGTAGGGAGGCTGGGTGGGAGGAGGTGGGAGGGGTTTGGTTTTTGTTCAGTGTTATTGTGATAGTTACACAGTCTAATGCAGTCAGGAGATATAGGCATGATCGATTGTTGCAAGATAGATTTTCTATGTTAGCATCTGTATTGCACAGGTAGGGCATACCTCTGCCCCCTCGGAGTTATCTGTGGCGACACGGAATATCTGTGGCCTAAATAACACCCACAAGAAAAGACAGGTAATCCATTACTTACTTCGACACAGAGTTGACACAGCCTTCCTGCAGGAGACCCACCTGTCCAACACTGATCAACCCCGCTTTGCTTCGAACTGGGCCACGCATAGATATTTCGCTAACTGTAGCTACTGTGCCAGAGGCGCGGCCATCCTTATACACAAAAAAGTTCCCTTTTGCTTTCACTCTGAGACCCGCGATAGCGAGGGCAGGTACATGGTTGTGCTGGGCATGTTAATGGGGCACAGGATAGCGTTGGTCTGCTTTTACGGTCCTAATATCGACTCCCCTGACTTTTACTATTCTTTACTTTCCCTCCTAATGCAACTTGGCCCGGTATCCCTTTTACTGGGGGGGGACTTTAATGTCACGCCAGATCCAACCTTAGATAGCACCTCAAGCACGCCGGACACTAAACCCCATGCAGGCAGGGCTTTCAACTCATTAAAGGAACAATTCTCTTTAATAGATGTAAGTCGCGCCTACAATCCGCAACACACAGACTATGCACACTATACCAGCTCCCATAATACATGGACATGGATCGATTATTGGTTGGATTCCCCAGATATATTTAGTTGGTGTTGTTCCATCCAAACGTTCCTGCGAACATATTCTATTCACTCTCCGGTACTGTTAACGCTGAAAGTCCCGCACCCTGAGGGCTTCGAGAGACAGTGGTGGTTCCCAAGTCAAGCTTTAGATGACGAGATTTTTCAAAAAGACATGAGGGAGGCAATAGAAGAGTATTTTGCAATCAACACCGACTCCATTGACTCCGCAGGAATGCTGTCGGAAGGTTTTAAGCCCTATTTGAGGGGCATGTGCATATAGAAAGCAAGCTGGGGGTGCTGCGAGCTTTGCGCAGAACCTTGGCACAGCTAGAACACAACATTAAGACCTTAGACTCCAGACAGCTCCAGGCGAAAGACCCTGAGATCGACAACCAACGATTGATGCTTCTCGCCGAATATAGAGATACGGCCGAGAAAGAGATCCTGTTTATGGGGAAATACCAGAATACCTTGCCCGGGTAGGGTCTTGGCTCAAATGGTCAGACCTCCTGAAGTAGTCACTCTATACTCTACACAAGTGAATTCAGGAACACAGACTTTATTGACTGCATGTCTCCACAGCTTCCCGGAACTGACACCAGTCTCCCTGGGATTCAAACTGCAGAGTTCTATTACTATGACAATGACCTCATAAGTAACTAATACATGAAACATTGCTATAGAGTTAAACATAGACTATTACAACATCTCCTATCTTTCAATAAAATTACAACTTGAATGAAAGAAAAAGGAAGGACAGGGAATAAATAAAAAGAGAAATAAAAGAAACAAGGAAACAATGGAACACCAAAAACAAAGATACCACACCTGAGAACAGGTGATACACTTGTTCATAAACCCTGTAAGATAAAAGAAAATTACAAATTTAAATGATCTGGCGTGACACTAATCCTGCTAGTTCTACGTGGAGGAATATAAATCATGGAATTATTGTTATCTTCATTGCTTTGAATCTGAAGATTGTTCTCTCAATTGAGACCCAACTGCAACACCACTTTTAGAGGTATCTTATAAACTCTAGAAAGATTCCATCAATGTTTCCCGTTGATTCTTATGGCAAAACGTGAGGAAGCATCTACTTTAACAGTTGTACCAAATTTTGACAAACCTTTAGGAAAATTGTGAGGAGATTTAATCCTGACCCAATCCCCTACTTTAATTTTAGAGTCATAAGATTCTAAACTCTTGCTCTTCACTTGAGAAGATTCACTGCTCGTACCAAGGTTTGGACACATTTGCATATTCTTGACCAACTTGGTTTCATGGAATCCAGATAACTTGCCCCATTTTTTCATCCAAGCAGGACACATGTGAAAAGATGCCTCCCTTCCTCTTAACAAAGCGAAAGGACTTGAACCTGTGACAGAATTTGGAGTTGTATGATGCGCCCACAACATGCTCTGCAGCTTCCTTGATGTCAGAATTAGCTGACAGAGCCCATTGGACACACTCAACTAAAATGCGGTTATTGCGCTCAATAACACCGTTTGCCTGTGGGTGATATAACGCCACACGCCGGTGTACAATCCCAGATTTACTCAAAAACTCACACATTTCCTTTGATGTAAATTGTACCCCATTATCGGACACAATTTCCTTTGGAAATCCTTCTCTCCCAAATAAACTTTGTAAAAATGTAATCACTTCTTGCGAATTAGGATCTGTCATGAAATGTACGTTCCACCACTTACTGAAATAATCAGCCACAACTAAAGCAAATTTGTACTTACTAGATAAAACATTGAATGGTCCCACAAAGTCAGTAGCCAATTTCATCCACGGACCCTCAGGAGGATCAACACACTGTAAAGGTGGTGAAATTATTTTTGTGACTTTATCACTGGTGCAACAGGTGGTACACCCTTCTACAACATCATTTATTTGGTGATCCATAGAAATCCACCAATAAACTGCACGTATTCTCTTTTTCGTGTTGGTTTGTCCAAGATGACCTTTGTGACCATAGCGAATGATTTGACTTTTAAGTGACTCTGGAGGAATACATTTGTCACCACGCATAATCATACCCTCAGCCTCCAGCGTAAGCTCATCAGCAATCTTAGCAAAAGGATGCAGATCAACATCAAGATGTTTTTCTTTTGGCCACCCTGACACAATGAACTCTTTCACTTTTTTAAGGAAAACATCAGATTGCATGCCATTCAACCAATCTAGTTCTGAGAAACAGCCCAAATGACAAGCATCCACAGCTGCAATGAGACATTCATCTTTAATCTCATTATCACATTCCCCATTCCTTGTTGGCAAAGGGGATCTAGATAAATAATCGGCCCTCGTATTTTTCCCCCCTGGTATGTGACCAACCTGAAAATTATATTGCAACAACTTCGAACTAAGGGGCCGATTATGATGGCGGACGGACCTGAGTCCGTCCGCCACCATAGAGTAGGATGGACCGTCCGCAGGGGCAGCGGCGGTCCTTCCATGCAGATTAGAATGTGACCGCCAGGGTGGCGGTCACATCCTCTATTTTTAACATTGCGGCGGGTGCAGCTTCAACCTGCACCCGCCGCAATGTTAAAAATGCATGCACGGCATTTGCGTGCACAAAGCGGCAGGCACCGCGCGGTGCCTGCTGCTTTGTTCATGCAAATGCAGGTGTGCACCCCCCACCCCCCCTTCACCCAGGGGGCCCGCAACGGGTCCCCGAAGTGAAGGTCCGTATGCTTTTCCACGGCGGAAAAGCCGCCGTGGGAAAGCAAACTTTCTACTCCATTCTAATATGGCTGGCGGTGTCTGATAGACACCGCCAGCCATGTTAATGCTTTTCCTCCGTGGTCGGAAGGCGACCGCGACGGAAAAGCGGCGGACAGATTGAAAGACCCACCAGCCATCCTAATTTGGCGGTGGGTCTTTCAAGCATCCGCGACGGTTTTTCCGCATCCTCCGGGCCGGCGGTGGCTTCCACCGGCCCGGAGGATGCGGGAAATCCACGATCCTAATGACCCCCTAAGTCTTGCAATTCTGGGAGTATGATCTTTAACAATTTTTCCCTCCAGAATAGGAATAAGGGATTTTTGATCAGTGAAAAGCTTGAAAGATTTTCACCACAAAGAACACTTGAAATGCTCTACAGCCCAACAACACGCAAGCAACTCTCGCTCTATAAAAGAGTAGTTTTTTTTTTACTAGGTCGCAAAGCACGAGAACAAAACCCACAGTATACTCCTTTCCCTGTTTTACTTGAGAAACCATTCCTCAAAGACCATCAATGCTGGCATCCACAGATACAATACATTCAACAGATGAATCAAAAGGAGTAAGAATCTCACAAGAACCGAATTCTTTCTTGATTTGTAGAAATTCCTGTTGACATTCTTCACTCCACACAAAAACTGTCCTTTTTTTGGGCAACTCTCTCATGTGAACAGTCTTTGTCGCAAAATTTTGAATAAATTTGGTATAAAACTCACACAAACCCAAGAATGAAGAAACCTGCTCTTTAGAAATGGGACATGGCGCATCAAAAATAGCTTGAATGAGACCCTCTCTTGGCACAATACCTTTCCCTGAAATACAATGACCCAAATATTCAATTGATTCCACACCAAAAACACACTTGAGCTTGTTCGCCACAATACCTTTAGATTCCAAACTTTTCAAAACTATATCAACATTTCTGTCATGTTCATCCATAGTTTTCCCTGCCACCAAAATGTTATTCTGGAAAACAACCATATTGGGAACACCCTCCAAAACTTTTTCCATTATGGGCTGAAAAACTGAAGCGCAGAGGCTAGCCCAAACGGCATTCTTTTGAATTGGAAAGTACCAACTAGTGACACAAAGGCAGTCAAATGTTTTGAACTAGCATCAAGCTCGACTTGATGGTATGCCGATGCTAATTTGCTCTTTGAAAAATACTTTGCATCAGCAAATTTGGAAAAAATGTCACCAATTCGTGGTAAGGGGTGTGAATCAACCCATATCTCTTTGTTGAGGCTGCGCAAATCGATGCATACCCTAAGCTTGCCATTTTGTTTTCTCGCTACCATCAAGGGACTTAATCAGAGAGATGACTCTAAGGGCTCAATAACTCCACTTTCACAGATTTTATTAAGCTCTAGTGACAAATCATTCCTTATGCTAAATGGCACAGTCCTTAGTTCATGCTTAACTGGGGACGCTTCATCTTTAACTTTTATCAAATGTTTAAAACCTGTGATACACCCTAGTTTCATACCGAATACTTTAGGAAAATTCTTTGACCAATGAGCTAAACCTTCCTCAACCAGTTGGTCATTCACAATCGAAACCTGTTCTTTAGTACCAGGTCTGAGTTTCATTCCAAATAGGCCTTGATGGTACCAGCCAAGAATGTTAAGCCCTTTTTTTGCAACATACATTTTTCCTTGAATAGATTTCTCCTTAAAAGTTAGAACAGCTTAAAAAAATCCAGACAATTCAATGTGTCTGCCTTCATAAGAAACAGGACTTCTATCAGCAGGATTAAGAACATTTTTTCTCCAAGTATTCCAAAATATTTTTTCTGTAATCATGGTTATCCTCGTCCCTGAATCAACCAATAGTTGAAGAGATTCCTCATCCACCAGAATATCAGTAATGGGATCCACACATTCTTCCAAATCATCCTTGACTACAACTACAAGATCAGTAAGAGAACTAACTACTTTACATCCACAATCATTCCTAGATTAATCAGAATACACAACATTATCCCCACCACTGAAGTTACACATTTTGGCAAAATGTCCTTGTTTCCCACATTTCCTGCATGCTGCAAATTTCGCCGGGCAAATTTCAGAATCTGGAAAATGTTTTGGAAAACCACACTTATTGCATGCATTCTTAGAGTAATTACCCTTCCAAACTATTCTATTGGTGGAGAACTTAATTCTCGTCTGTTCAAAATTAGATTTTACTTTTTCTCCTTGCGTTTTTTCCTCAAACTATTCTTTCTGTTCCTTGACCACACCAATCATGTTCTCTTCTGTTTTAAGCTATTTTTTGGATTTTTGCAACAATTCTATGATTTTTACAATGCTAATTGTTTCATCTAAGGTAGGATTTTTTAAAGTCAGAAGCTTTTCTAGAACCTTACTATCCCAACAGTGCACAACAATTTGATTCAGAATGAGTTGTGAACAAAAAAGTTCAAACTCACATTCAGACGCTAAAATTCTAAGGACTGCAACATAGGATACAATGCTTTCATCAGACTCTTGTTTTCTTGTGAAAAACCTGTGCCTAGAAACCACGAGACGACTCTCAACATCAAATTGTTTCTTCAACATTTTCACGACTTGATCATAAACATTCAATTCTTCCTCCCCTGCTTCTGCAACAATAGGAGGTAAGTGTTCTAGAACAGCTTGGCCCTCAAAACCCAAATTGTGTTCCAAAATAAAGCATTTCCTTTCTGCACTGAATCTTGAACCCCCAATGGCCCCAATATACTTTTCAAAAGCTCTATGCCAAACCTTCCACTTCACCAGAGGATCACCTGGAAGCTGTAAGAAAGGTGGAGGAGCTTGTACATTTTGCATATTGCAAGTTTAGACAAAACAGTATGTCTTATAAATACCTGAAAAGGAAAATTAGATTAGTTAACTACACAAATTACACCACCAAAAGTATGAATTATCCAATTAATAAACAAAAATGTATGATCTAGAACTGTGCTGCAGTACATAAAGAGTTATTCAGTCAGGTGTTTATCCATTTAAGACACTATGGGGTCCATTATGATATCGGGCGGATTGCCTCCGCCAGGCTGGCGGTAGCCACTGCCAGCCTGGCGGAGGCAATCCGCCCGATATCATAACCCGATTTACCCCCGCCATATTAGGATGGCGGGGGGGACCACGGCGGACGGAAGGCCCGTCCGCCGCTTTTCATGGCGGTGTCTAATAGACACCGCCAGACATATTATGATGTGTGGTTTTCAGTGCCTTTCCGCGGCGGCGATGCCGCCACGGAAATGCATGCGGTCTTCACTCTGGGGGCCCCCTGTGGGCCCCCAGAGTGAAGTACAGGTGGGGGGTGCACATGGGGGGTACCTGTGGTACCCCCCTTTATTGTCATTTACAAAGCGGCAGGCACCGCGCGGTGCCTGCCGCTTTGTAAATGACAATGTGAAAGTGCATTGTCAGCATTGTGTCGGGCGGTGCAGAGAGCACCGCCCGACACAATGCTGAAAATACAGGATGTGCCCGCCACTGTGGCGGGCACATCCTAATGGCACCCCCGGGGCCCCCACCCTCATGGCGGGCGGTCCCGATTTACGATGGGATGACGGGCGGGCAAAGTCCGCCTGTCATCCTAATGAGGCCCTAAGGCTCTGAGGAGAAGAAAAAATAAAATAAAAATAAAATGGAGCCCGTGACTATACAACTTGTTCAATAAACTGAAGTTAGTTACTTGCAAATATCTGCAAAAAACTTGAAGCACGTGCCTATATTACTTGTTGCATAAACTGTCACACAGTTACTTGTAAATATCAACCATAAACTCGATAATCTAGGTAGAATTCAATGACGAAAAGACTTCACCCATATAATAAACAAGTCTGTAAAACTGGCCGATCTCCTCCTTCTTACTTTCGTAAAACAATGCTGTGATCAGCTTCCTCCTTCACCAAGTTGCAAAGAATCAGACTAATATTTGCACAATGACTTCCTCATCAAGAAATTTTTCCGATTTGCTCATGAGCATAAAACGAGAGCGTAAGCACGTTGAATGCTCCCTGACCTTATTGCGTATTGAGCGACTTCTTCCTTATTGTGAAAACCTTCCGTTTCGCCCATGCGCGTTCTCCTCTGTTTACTTGGTATTCGCGCATGTGCACAAGAAGTTAGAGGATCGGCATGGAACCTCCATACAACGCGTGACGTTAATCTTCTCTGCACCAACTCCCCCGGAGGGTTTCATGACATCACCATTCACAGGCAGAGACGAAAGGGGAAAGATCTCTCTCCACGGAGGATTCAACCGTCACCATGGAGCCAATCACCATGCACAGCAGCCACCAAATCTGCTTGAAATTTAAGATGTGCACAACACACCAGGATTAAGAAGGTTTCGCTTAGTAGACGCAGGAAGATCAGGTTTACTTTCAAATGTTTTTTGTTGACGATAGGAGCTTAGGGCAAAAGGGATTAAATAATAACTAGCTCACCTTAATTCCACAGCTAAGTCCAGAAAATAGAGATGTACAGCACAAGTCTCTCGTTCACTTCACCAGAGGATCACCTGGAAGCTGTAAGAAAGGTGGAGGAGCTTGTACATTTTGCATATTGCAAGTTTAGACAAAACAGTATGTCTTATAAATACATGAAAAGGAAAATTAGATTAGTTAACTACACAAATTACACCACCAAAAGTATGAATTATCCAATTAATAAACAAAAATGTATGATCTAGAACTGTGCTGCAGTACATAAAGAGTTATTCAGTCAGGTGTTTATCCATTTAAGACACTATGGGGTCCATTATGATATCGGGCGGATTGCCTCCGCCAGGCTGGCGGTAGCCACTGCCAGCCTGGCGGAGGCAATCCGCCCGATATCATAACCCGATTTACCCCCGCCATATTAGGATGGCGGGGGGGACCACGGCGGACGGAAAGACCGTCCGCCGCTTTTCATGGCGGTGTCTAATAGACACCGCCAGACATATTATGATGTGTGGTTTTCAGTGCCTTTCCGCGGCGGCGATGCCGCCACGGAAAGGCATGCGGTCTTCACTCTGGGGGCCCCCTGCGGGCCCCCAGAGTGAAGTACAAGTGGGGGGTGCACATGGGGGGTACCTGTGGTACCCCCCTTTATTGTCATTTACAAAGCGGCAGGCACCGCACGGTGCCTGCCGCTTTGTAAATGACAATGTGAAAGTGCATTGTCAGCATTGTGTCGGGCGGTGCAGAGAGCACCGCCCGACACAATGCTGAAAATACAGGATGTGCCCGCCACTGTGGCGGGCACATCCTAATGGCACCCCCGGGGCCCCCACCCTCATGGCGGGCGGTCCCGATTTACGATGGGATGACGGGCGGGCAAAGTCCGCCTGTCATCCTAATGAGGCCCTAAGGCTCTGAGGAGAAGAAAAAATAAAATAAAAATAAAATGGAGCCCGTGACTATACAACTTGTTCAATAAACTGAAGTTAGTTACTTGCAAATATCTGCAAAAAACTTGAAGCACGTGCCTATATTACTTGTTGCATAAACTGTCACACAGTTACTTGTAAATATCAACCATAAACTCGATAATCTAGGTAGAATTCAATGACGAAAAGACTTCACCCATATAATAAACAAGTCTGTAAAACTGGCCGATCTCCTCCTTCTTACTTTCGTAAAACAATGCTGTGATCAGCTTCCTCCTTCACCAAGTTGCAAAGAATCAGACTGATTTTTGCACAATGACTTCCTCATCAAGAAATTTTTCCGATTTGCTCATGAGCATAAAACGAGAGCGTAAGCACGTTGAATGCTCCCTGACCTTATTGCGTATTGAGCAACTTCTTCCTTATTGTGAAAACCTTCCGTTTCGCCCATGCGCGTTCTCCTCTGTTTACTTGGTATTCGCGCATGTGCACAAGAAGTTAGAGGATCGGCATGGAACCTCCATACAACGCGTGACGTTAATCTTCTCTGCGCCAACTCCCCCGGAGGGTTTCATGACATCACCATTCACAGGCAGAGACGAAAGGGGAAAGATCTCTCCCCACGGAGGATTCAACCGTCACCATGGAGCCAATCACCATGCACAGCAGCCACCAAATCTGCTTGAAATTTAAGATGTGCACAACACACCAGGATTAAGAAGGTTTCGCTTAGTAGACGCAGGAAGATCAGGTTTACTTTCAAATGGTTTTTGTTGACGATAGGAGCTTAGGGCAAAAGGGATTAAATAATAACTAGCTCACCTTAATTCCACAGCTAAGTCCAGAAAATAGAGATGTACAGCACAAGTCTCTCGTTGGGTTAGATGTCTTCATAAAAATTGCCAACTTCAGAGACTTTTCCTGACTTTTGATAACACTTAATAGGAGGAAAACTAAAACAGCAACTTGACAAGCAGACTCTACAAGCACACGCGTGGGTGGAGACAGGGACAGTCCTCATCGCCAATTTGAAGTAGTAACTCTACACAAGTGAATTCAGGAACACAGACTTTATTGACTGTATGTCTCCACAGCTTCCAGGAACTGACACCAGTCTCCCTGGATTCAAACTGCAGAGTTTTATTACTATGACAATGACATCATAAGTAGCTAATACATGAAACATGGCTATAGAGTTACATAGACTATTACACCTCCTTATCAAAATGCATATCTATCTAAATTACAAACAGAATCAGGGCAAAAAATCACAGACCCAATAGACATTCAAGGGGAATTTTTGACACATTTTAAGAAATTATACACCACTAGAATTGAACAGGACAGGAAGCTTATCTATCCAAGGTAGCTCTTGTCTACCTTGAGAGGCACATGCAGGACTTCCTTGCTGAACCTATCTCGGAGACGGACATAGACGAAGCCATCACTGCCCTTAAATCCTCTTTGGCCCCAGGCCTGGATGGCTACATGGGGGCCTTTATAAAGCCTAAAAAGATTTATTGATTCCATAACTCCTAGAGGTCTACGCCGAAGCCCTGGAGAGACAGATCTTGCCCCCTACTTTGCGGGGGCGGTTATTATCCTCCTCCCCAAACCTGGGAAGGATCCCCTTCTCTGCGGATCATATCGCCCGCTCTCCCTTTTGAACTTTTATTACAAAATACTGGCTAAAGTTCCCTCTACTCGACTTTCCCTATTAATGGAATCCAAAATATAACCGGTGCAATCGGTTTCATTCCTCACCGCTCGATTGCCTTCAATCTGCGTACCTTATTCAATACTCTTCACAGAATAAACCCTGAGGTCCCAGCTACCGTGATCCTATAAGATACCGAAAAGGCATTCAATTCTCTGGAAAGGCCTTTCATTATATCTATTATGCGACATATAGGGATGCAAGCAGGTTTCATAGCCACAACAGCGCTATTGTATAGCCAACCCACTGCCAGATTCAGACTGAATGGCACATTGTCTACACCCTTCACCCTTTCACGGGGTACAAGACAGGGCTGCCCACTGTCGCCCCTGTTATTTATTCTAGCTATGGACCCATTGATGCGACATTTTTAAGGGAAACTCCTGCATAGGGGATTGCAGTTCAACACGGGCCTGCTGTTGGTATCGCTATATGCGGACAACACAATACTGTATGTACGCGATCCGCAGATCAATCTAGACCCTCTTCTTAGGGACATTCTGCGATTTGGGCATAAATTGGCACACATCCATGATCTTCCCTCTTACGGCAGGCACAATCCGATGGGACCTGGAGTTCCCACTAGAATGGTACAAAGATTTGGTTAAATATTTGGAAATGCATATACATTTACACACTGAACAAATCGTCCGACGGAACTACGGATTGGCTATTTCTGCCCAAGAGGCTCAAATAGTTAAATGACTCAAACTTCCATTGTCTTTGGCGGGCAGGGTGGCCCTTATCAAAATGGTCGTGCTCCCTAAATTTTTATATTTATTTCATAATATTCCGATCCCCCTGCCAAATAGTTTTTATTTTATTTTACGCTCCCATTTAATGCGACTGGTTTGGGACCATAAAGGAGCCTGGGTTAAGTGGCAAATCATGACATTACCTTGTGACAGGGGGGGGATATAGTGTCCCAGATATGCAGCTATATTATCTCGTGGCCCAGTGCAGCTTTGCACAGATGTGGTCCCACCCTGATGCCAGAGTTCCCTATTTATGCCTGGAATCAGATCTGGTCCATCCCGACACATTGGCAGAGGTCTTGCCCACAGGTTTCCACAGAGTCCACAAAGACATCCAAACGGCATCAACGACCATTTGGGCATGCGAGAAACTACGACATCAATCTTCTCTTCTCCGCACTACCACTCCCAAATGCAAAGTGGTTTCCAATAACTGGTGAAACACTTGTGCAGCGAACATGCGCCAAATTCAACATAGTCAAAATTGGAGACTTGTTTCCAGATGGCCATATTTTTGATTCTGACAATGTGTCTCAATTCCCGAGGCAACATTCATGGATACATTTGTTCTTATGAGTTTACGCTCTGCACTACGCACTATAGCCCCATCTTTCCACTTGAACCTCGGTCATTCATTCCACTAACTATGGTAATTGAAAGCGAGCGAGGTGTACATCTGATATCCAAACTTTACAAAGCATGTGCGGCTATCATCCCATTTAATGACAATAGGATCCGCAACTCATGGAAGAGCGACTTAGGTATACTAATTACAGATGAACAATGGTATTTCTGCTGCTCAGTTACATTTTTCTTTTGACTTAATAGCCTCCATAGATTAATACGCTTCAAATTGTTGCATAGAATAAACATAACCCCAGCTAGAGTACACAGAATAGATCCTAGATCCTACTAGGTGCCATCACTGCCCGAAATGCAATGCTTCAGGTGCGGACATCGCCCACCTGGCATGGACCTGCCCGCATATACAGACATTCTGGGTGCAAATACATAACACTATAAGCAGTATGGTAAATGTTCCAATGGTACCCCTAGCTGAAATTGCTCTAGAGGGTATGTTGTTCAGTTTCCTCCTAAGATCCGAAAGTTTGTTGCCATTGGCCTGTTGCTAGCTAACAGAGAAGATGCCATTCATTGGGGTGGGAAATCCACACCTTCAGTAAAGAGTTGGATGACTAGTTTAGCTTCTTGTTCCATGAAAAGTGAATTGTGTGTGCCCACGACCCCTCCCTCCTCCAGGCCTAGGGACATATGGGAATTGTTCAGGTACTACTTGACCACGTAGAAAAAAGACCCTGCTACACAGCAGGAACAGGAGTTGCGTAAACATCGCCAGCATGTATGTTGACTGTTCTTGCTGTAGTACACAGGTATGCTTATTGGATTGCAGGTTGAACCCGGGCGGGCGCAGATCAATGAGCTGGACAAGAGTTATTTAGTGAGAGGTAACATCCCATCGCCAGAGATTGGGGCCGACGAGAGGTGGGAATGTTTTTGTTTCCAAGGACCTGCATTGACTAACTATATTGCTTTGCCTATCTACCTAGACTGCATCGAACATATTTCTCTGTTGCAAGATGACTGCATATATTTCATGGTCTCGTTCAATGATCTGTGAAAAATGCTAAATTTAGTTATAAAAAAAATGTAAACAGTTTTTCTAACTTCACGCACCTTTTATAAATCACACACACAAAACCAGTCACCCCGTCTGCCAAAGGCCCAGCACTTTACAACACTTGCATCAACAGACCATTCAAGGGCCCATCACTATTATACACCCACAGGACTGGCACAGCAATCACACAGCCGGGCAGCAGTTGGAGTGTGTTGACCGGCATTTGGCTGGTGATGTGTGTGTAGTGACCAGCAGCAAATCACTACACACACACACACACACACACACACACACACGCGCACACACACACACACACACACACGCGCACACACACACACACACACACACACGCACGCACGCACACACACACACACACACACACACACACACACACACCACAAGCCAGATGCCAACTCACACACACACACTGCCAGCAGGAGGCCCGCCACTAGCCACACACACCACCAGCTAGATGCCAGTTCTGACACAACAATCACACAGCCTGGAAGCTTGTGGTTTGTGTGAACTGGAGTTTTGGTGGCAGTTTGAGTATAGTGATTTGCCGTCCACACACCAACAGTCCACACACACCACCATCAAAATGCTACTCAGACATCACTATGAGGCTCCACATCACTTTAATTTCTAAAACACTCTCACACTGAATAGATCACATACACATTTTCAAATAGAAAGAACCATTCTATTAGAAGAAGATGAAATAATTAACTGTATACTCAACAGGTGTAACCGGTGCCTACTGGGTATCTAAACAGAAAATATATAGCAATGCAGACCATAGTCAGTACCCTTTTACTCTCATTGTTGTTCCCAATACTTGAGTTGCGTATGGTACAATTTAAAACATGTTGCCACACATCGGCCAGGATTATAAGGCTCTTTTGGATTAACATATTGGTAATAGTGGATTGGCCACAATGCCCATCTTAAACAGTTCCTTAGATAGGTTCACACCTCTGTAGAAATTGTCCACTTATAAATGGTGACTTTTATTAAAAAGTCCTCTGGCAAGTTCCTACACAATGTTTTCACTGACTCTGAGAGGTCAATTGAAGATTCCCTACCAGTCTACATATTGAAAACTCTACACATATCCAGTGGCACTTTCACACAGCATATACGTCTTGGTACCATTACGTGCTCTCTTGCTGGGAATGTCTTTTCTGAAAATCAAACAGCCTTTGAACAGGACCATATCATCCACAAATGTATCTTACCCTGGAACATAGATCTCTGAGAAACGATCTATTAAATATCCAGAACAATCTGAATCTTAAAAAGACGGTCACAAACAGGGTGATCTAGTGGCAATACTATAGCATTATCCACAAAATGCAGCATCCACTGCAGAAGCAAATACTGGCCTATACTCCTGGTTGCTGGAAATATAACAATTGCCATTTAAGTGCTAGTAGACCAAAAAAAGACAATAGTGACTTTCTTAACATTCCCGTCAAAAAAGTTAAACCCCAGAACTGTTTAATTTCATGGATATTTCAGAGAGTCCACTGGATAGCTCTAGAGTGGTCCTTATATGTGGCAACATTGTCCCTCAAAATCTGTTCTGCAGACAAATGAATCTGCTCAACTATATCATCCAAAAACACATCATTAATAAACAGTTGGACTTTTTTGTATAGAATCATATTCATAAATCAAAACTAGATTAACAAGGGGCTAGAGCCTGGCGTCTAATGTACTGTGAACTCCTTACTGGCTTTGCCCAGGCATGAGGTAATATCTAAATATATGGAGCAAAACCAAAGGGGATGATGGATGCAGTGTTAAACATTGCAAGCACTCACCCCCAGTCAACTGATCTGGGTTTAATCCATCATCATTCTTAGGCTCACTCCGCCACCCCAGTTCAGACATGGCCATATGCAAATCAGTCTGACCCTGTCCATCATGGGAACAGTCGAGCCCGAACTGCCAAGCCATGTCTTCCTTGGACCAGAAACAAGCATCCTGGGACCGGTTTCTGGCTAATCAGCTGTCATCAGCCAGGCTAGTTTGAATCCAGTGGCAAAGTGAGCAAGGGACCCACGTCTGGGCATACCCTGCCAACTTAGGCCGAACAAGCTCAAACCAAAGTTTGCAATGTTCAACACTCTGTCCATCTTCCCCTTTGGTTTTCCAGTATCTAAATGTATGGACAACTCGACTGCTTATGAGGCATTGATGAACAAAAGTGAAAGGCAGCATATTATTTGACAGATATATATATATATATATATATATATATATATATATATATATATATATATATATATATATATATATATATATATATATATATATATTTATATATATACATTACCTACTGGCGGTCGCCAGTAGGTAGTTATAGTTAGGATTGATTTCCATAGGGAAATCGCAACATTCTATTGGGAATAACTTTGGCGCCGGTTGAGGAATCTGCCTGTATTTGTCAGCAACTTTGCCTCGCGGTGCTCCGCTCCTTCCCTGAAAGTTTGGGGGGGATTCGTCAAGTGGAGGCCGAGATAAAAGGGGGGTCCCAAAACGTGTTTTCCCCATGTTAATTTCCATAGGGCGGTCGGTCGCACTTTTAGCTCAAACGGCTGAATGGATTTTCACCAAACTTGGCAAATTTGTAGGGACTGGTAGCCCGATGTGCCTTTGCTATGTCTCAAGATATGTGCTCCAGAGGATTTTGAGTAATTTAGGTCCCCAAAAATGTATATATCTATGGCAGCGCCCCGGTACGCGCACCGGGGAGCGCTCCGGGCGCGCCACGCGACTTGCGCACGGAAAGCTGATTGGCTCTCGGGTGTTTGTAAACATTCGAAACAGTCCACAACGGCCACCATCTTGTGTCTCGGTAGGATCGAGACACAAGAGGTGGCAAAAAACAAAGGGGGAAATGACCAAAAGGGGGCAGGGTACACCCCCCCTGACCCCCTAAGTTTGATGTGGGGGCCATAAAAGGGTCCCGCGGGACAAAAAAAAATGAATTTTTTTCGATTTTCGCGGGGGGAGCGCCAGGTACGCGCACCGGGGAGCGTACCGGGGAGCGTACCGGGGAGCGTACTTTGGTGAAAAATAGTGAAAATAATAGTGTAAAATAATCATTTTGAGTGATTACAGGTAGGGTAGCTCTGAAAAGAGCTTTTGGTTCTGTGGCTGTTTTAGGTACCTACAAGTACGTCCCACACACACCCACACACACTCAACCCCACACCCCACACCCACACACTCCCCACACACACCTCACACACGCACACCTCCACCCACACCTAAACACCCCACGCCCCCACACCGACACCTTACACATCCACACCCACACCCACACATCCCACACACACACACTCACACACACACCTCACCCCCCAACACACACACGCACACACAGATACCTCACAGACACACATCACACATCCCACACACACACCTCCCCCCCACACACACACATACACACGCACACCTCACAGACACACTCACACATCCCACACATACACACACATCCTACACCCATACCCCCACACCCACACACACCCCACACACACCTCACACACCCACACCCCCACCTACACCCAAACACCCCACACACCCACACCCACACACATACCTTACACACTCACATCCCCACCCACACCCACATACCCCACACACCTACACACACCCATACACCTCATCCCCCCTCAGACACACACACACACACATACCTCACAGACACACCCCACACATCCCCCACACACACCTCCCCGCCCCACACATGGGGAAAACTCAGTGAAACACTAAAATAATAATTTAAAGTGCTTAGAGGTAGGGTAGCTCTGAATAGAGTTGGTGTGTTGTTTGGGTGTTTTAAGTACCAATATATAGGTACCAATGCTGAGTCTTAAATTTAATGTACACCGTTTCCTCTGTAGATATCTTGCATGTTGTTACAGAAGTTATTGTGGTATATGGAATCCATATCATAGTCTGTCAGGAAAGCAGAAAGAACATGGAGGCAGGAGATGAAAAAGAGATGTCAAATACACATTGGAGATAATATAGTGGGAGAAAAGAAGTATCTATGAGCAAAATTACTATGTAACATAAAAAAGTTGCACAGTATACTATAAGTCTGACTTTACATTATAGTCAATTTGGTACTAGTTTAAGAATTACATATAAAAATGAATAATGTCTCAAACAATTTTAGAATTATTAAATATAAATTTCTTTTTCAGATTCTTTTTCAAAATTTGATAGAACTTCTAATATTTGACTGTCAGAAATGTCCTCATTTTGAACCAGCAACTCTACTGATTCTACACATTGAAGTAGTTCATAGTCCCGTGATTCATCCATGAATTCCAAGTTATCATTGGGTACAATAATTTCTTCATTGTTGCTCTCCAGAACAATTTCAAAGGAAATGTTTTGCTCTCCTTCCATTTTCGTGCTGTAATTTGCATAAAAAATAAATATATCAGTAGGGATAGGGCACTGTTGGGTTTAAGTTCAGACAGGTAGTTTGGATTTTACTTCTGAGTTTTTAACAGTGAAGTTATCTTTGGGCAGTGTATGGTATCAGGCAGGAAGTAGAAATATAAAAAAGTGCATGTGATAAAGCCTAAGTAAATTCATAATTATACAAGACAAGCCTAACTCCATCCATAACTATAACAGAGAAGTCTATCTCAATCTATAACTATTACAGAGGGATAGTATATAACTATCAGAAAAAGTTTTCCAAATTAACTTAATGTGCACAACATACTTCAGTTTTCAAAATAATAACTTACCTTTGAGAAAGCAGTTGAAGTTGTCAGTGAAAATGCTCTTGAAATGTACTTCAGGAAGTAGTAGTCAAAATGGCTGTATTTCCCTCTCTTTCTTTATATATATTCAGGTACATAACCAATGAAATGTCATGAAATAATAGTAGAAAATGAAAGTAACATTTTAATTGGTTGTCAATTCTAACACTTCAGATGTGTTTTTGTGAAGTAATTTACCTCAGGATATTTAGAGAGGTCTACAGACTAAATGGCTCAATGGAATTCCACCAAATTTGGGAAAATGGTAGGGATTGGTATGTAGTATGAGCCATTCTATATTTGGTGAAAGTGTCTCCAGTGGTTTTTATGTAAATTAACTTTTCACATTTTTTGGGAGCGCTTCCCGGTGCGCGCCCCGATACGCGTACCGGTAAGCGCAACGGGAGTCCTCCATTTTGTGTTTGGGTAGATTTGAGACAGAAAATGGAGGACAAACAACGTTGGAAAAGGGTATAAGGGGGCACGGTAGGCACTCCCTGACCCCCTAGGTTTTCTGAGGGGGTGTTAGGAGGCCCATATAGACCACAAAAAAAAAATATTTTTTTAAATTTTCGCGGGGGGAGCGCCCGGTACGCGCACCGGGAAGCGTACCGGGGAGCGTATTTTGGTGAAAAATAGTGAAAAAAGTTAGAAAAAGATAATCATTTGGAGTGATCAGAGGTAGGGTAGCTCTGAAAAGAGCTTTTGGGTTCTGTGGCTGATTTAGGTACCTACAAGTAGGTACCAATGCACAGTCTTAAATTCAGGAGGAATATTCTATTCCCCTCATCTGAGAAGTGCACACCATCTCCTCTGTAGATATCTTGCATGTTGTAACGCAAGTTGTTGTTGTATATTGAACCCATTCCATAGTCTCTCATGTAAGCAGAATTAGATTTATTCACATGTTTCCGTGCTTTCTCAAATTGTGGACAAAATTGGTTGGACCAGTTCCATTTCTGTCTTTGGCATATATTGGAAAATACCAAGGCAGTTTGAGGAAAAAGTGCCATCAATTGTTCAAAGGTGTCCTTTAAAAGCATTTCCAGACCTACCCCAGTCAAAGTGCCTAAGTCATTTCCACCACAGTGCAGAAATATGAGGTTAGGGTGTGGCAAATGCAAAAAGGTTTTCACCAATGGTATCAATTGGTGACATTTCAATCCTCTCTGGCCAATCCATTTAATGTTCACATTTTGTAAATCAAGGTTGTGAAAATTTCTGGTAGCTGCATACCTTTGAGCCCAGTGTATATATCTATGTCCAATAATCCAGAAAGAGTACATGGTAGAGGAGGTTCTGGTGCAGTCAGATGAAGTGTAGGAATAAAATGGTAGTTGGAACACTAGGAGTTTGCAAAAAAAACCTGTGGAGTTTCAGTGCTCTTGAATCACAAGCAATGATTGGTAGATTGAGATAGTTGAAAACTGAAAGTTAGGGTGCATGGTTGTGTTCTGTGTAAGAAGTAATTTGAATGGTTAAAAAAAGTCATTTAAAGAAACATGGCACCAGATAAGCTGGTGTATTCGCAGGTCAAACATCCTTGCTGAGGTGATTTGCAACATTGTAGAATAAACTTTTAAACCTGAGAGCTCAGTGAGGAGGGAGTTGCTATGGTAACAGGTAGAAAGGGCTGAGGGGGGAAGGGTGTTGGTTTGAAAATACAGAGGGAAGAATTTTGATTGGTTACCATGAGCAATATGTGTGTAGAAACAGAGGTTTTCTGTACCATTAATGGTTGCAGTGCCTGGAGAACATACCTTTTGCTCTGCTAAAGAAATATTGGTGTGTGTGTCTGACACTGTTGTGAATCTCCTAGAGCATTTGTAAAGGTGAGTTATGATTCATTTAATATACATAGAGACTTGTATACTCTATGGAGAAGATTTGGAAGCAAATTGTGGTTTTTTAATGTTGCTTTGTGTCATGCTTTTTGATAATGCTTGGTAAAAAGTTTTTAATGCATAGAGGAATTGTATTTTGTACAATTGTGAAGTTTTAGTAGTGACATGGAATGCTTGTACATAGGACCTGTGCTGTGTTTCTTAAATGTGATGTCAAAAACGATTTTGGGGGAAATGAATGGGTTTTACATTTTTGAGAAGGAATAAAGACTGTGTGCATGCTTAAAGACATAAATTTGCCCCTTTCACAATGATGTCACCTGTGTTACCTTAGATTAGGAAGTAGATTGTGCAGATGAGGTGAGGCATGTCCAGAGGTACAGAGGAGGTGAGGCCTTTGTTCAAGACTGCAGTGGGAGAGAGGGCTTTCCTGGGGAGCGTTGGTGGTGAGGCTTGTGTCTAAGAGTGCAGTGGACTAGGCTTCATGAAGCCTATCCCCGACTGCACTCTCAGACACAGGCGTCAATTTGACTCTTTACAATGATGTTACCTGTGTTAACTCAGTGTAGGAAGCATAATGAGTTTGTTTGCATAGAGGAATTGTATTTTGTAAAATAGTGAGGTTTCAGTAATGACATGGAATGCTTGTACATAGGACCTGTGCTGTGTTTCCTAAATGTGATGTCAAAAACGATTTTGGGGGAAATGAATGGCTTTTACATTTTTGAGTATAATGTGGCGCAGAGGTTTAAAAAGTGACGCATCTACCTACATGCGTCACTTTTTAAATATGGCACAAAAAGGTACATGTTTTATGCCGCGATGCGTCTCAAAAAGTGACGCATCAGCAGTGCAAAACTGACGCAGGGCCTCATAAATGAGGTTCTTTTTTTTTGCACACTACTCCGGTTCAGTCCTGTCCACTGCACTCTTGGACACAAGCCTCACCTTTTGTGCTCCCCTGGACAGTCTTACCTGTGTTAACTCAGTGTAGGAAGCACATTGAGTTTCTTTGCATCGAGGAATTGTATTTTGTAAAAATGTGAAGTTTCAGTAGTGACATGGAATGCTTGTACATAGGACCTGTGCTGTGTTTCTTAAATGTGATGTCAAAAACGATTTTGGAGAAAATGAATGGGTTTAACATTTTTGAGAAGGAATAAAGAGTGTTTGCATGCTTAAAGACATACATTTGCCCCTTTCACAATGATGTCACCTGTGTTACCTCAGATTAGGAAGTAGATTGTGCAGATGAGGTGAGGCATGTCCAGAGGTACAGAGGAGGTGAGGCCTTTGTTCAAGACTGTAGTGGGAGAGAGGGCTTTACTGGGGAGCGTAGGTGGTGAGGCTTGTGTCTTAGAGTGCAGTGGACTAGGCTTCATGAAGCCTATCCCCGACTGCACTCTTAGACACAGGCGTCAATTTGACTCTTTACAATGATGTTACCTGTGTTAACTCAGTGTAGGAAGCATATTGAGTTTGTTTGCATAGAGGAATTGTATTTTGTAAAATAGTGAGGTTTCAGTAATGACATGGAATGCTTGTACATAGGACCTGTGCTGTGTTTCCTAAATGTGATGTCAAAAACGATTTTGGGGAAAATGAATGGCTTTTACATTTTTGAGTATAATGTGGCGCAGAGGTTTAAAAAGTGACGCATCTACCTACATGCGTCACTTTTTAAATATGCCGCAAAAAGGTACATGTTTTATGCCGCCGATGCGTCACAAAAAGTGACGCATCAGCAGTGCAAAACTGACGCAGGGTCTCATAAATGAGGTTCTTTTTTTTTTGCACACTACTCCAGTTTAGTCCTGTCCACTGCACTCTTGGACACAAGCCTTACCTTTTGTGCTCCCCTGGACAGTCTTCATCTCATCTGCACTCCTGCTTAGGTGTCAGAATCATATCACATGGGGAAAGCTCCATGTGAAAGTGTTTGCCTCTGTCTTATCCCTGCTGTGAGGCAGGTGCAAGATTTTGATGTAACAGTGTCCTAAAAGTGACGCAGTGATTTCACTGTGTCATTATTACGAGGCTTTTTGCGGAGAAATGACCCCTCTCTGTACATTACACTTGACAGAGGTATAATGTGGCGCAAAAGGTTTAAAAAATGACGCATCTTCAATACAAGCCTTACCTTTTGTGCACCCCTGGAGAATCCTCACCTGATTTGTAACCCTGAATAGATCGTTTGCTTTTTGTCATTGCTTTGTTGTTTGGTAATAGTGGTCTATATTGTGCTATATTTTTTTTTAACACAGATTGAAATCAAGATTTCAAGAGTAAGCAAAGATGCCCTCAAGGGAAAGGAAAAAAAAACAACATAACCGCCAAAAAACAAAAACAGCAACGGAATTACAGCACTCTTCCACAACAAATACTTCAAAAAACAGGAACCAAGCTCCTGGTAAGACAACTAAGTCTTTTATACGGAACATATGTACTTAAAAAAAAAATGATGGACAGCATGTAGAAAAAGAGAATGAGAGAGTAAATTTGAAAAGGAAGGAGAGAACCTCAAAGAATCCTACAACTGGAGCAGGAGAGAATAATATGTATAGGAATAGAAGGCAGAATCAGTTTAGAGACATTCGTAAACAAATGTTTCGCAATAGGGTGGTTTTAAATCTGTTAAAAACATTAGGAAAGGTAAACAGAGAGCTACTTTTTATAAGAAAAAGAAAAGTGTAGAGAAGATTGTTTATCAGGCTTTTGAAGTTAAGAAAAAATGATTTATTTTAATAATCAATAGAATTAGGACACTTAACAAGACAATTGATGTTTTCAAATCAAACAGTAGATGGAAAAGAGTAATTAATCGGACTAATTTTTGTAAAGTTTTTTCTGGAGAATGGATGCACAGTTCAAGTTGTGAGCCATTTTTTAATGAGGAGAGTTACTTCCAGGAGAATGATTTAGTGCATGCAGGTGACACCAGTGGTCGAGCGTATGAAGTGAAAGACGGTTGTCCGATTGAAAAAGAGAAACTTGTGCCTAGAGAACCAGAAGTGGTGTTAACTGATGAAGTTTTAGGGAGACGTACTAAGGGACCAGTGTACACTTGGAAGTGTAGTCGTATTTGTAGTGTGCGACAGGAATCAATTGATTTGTTTTGTAATTTCTTACGTACATATAGTAAGAAAAGTCTAAGGCAGAAAGTGAAGTTGTTGCAAGACTTAGATCCTTGCAGAGTGAGAGAAAACACAGGTTTGCAAGGGCATTCACTGGCTTGTCTTTCTAGAAAAGTCTGTCAGAGTGTTTTTCATCATTTTAGGATGTTAGCAGTGCATCATAAGGAAAATGAGGAAATTAGTGAGAATGTTGTATTATGCAAAAAGTCCAGCACTTAAGCTTAAACAATTAAACAGTGCTCTTTTGCATGGAACTGAATTAGATGTGAAGAAGATTTGTGAAGAAATTGAGATTTGTTATTTTGGTGAAAAAGAGGATAGTGTAGAAATTGACACAGCAATTCAAGGTAATGTGGAAGGCAATGTACAGATTTCGAGTACAGAAAAGTTTGAGCAGGAAATTACCAGGTTTAAGGTGAAATCAAGTGAAAGGCCGAATTTTACTTGTGTGTGTTGTCGACGAAGTCATTATAAGCATCAAACTAGATTAGTTGATTTATACGTAAATAGTGAAAAGATGAATAATTATGAGTGGAAGGATTTTGCAACTTATTTGTGGGCGGAGAATTGTTTTGATTTGAGTTCTGATCAGCATATTTGTAAATATTGTTATGATAAATTAAATCAAAACAGAATGCCTGCTAGAGGTGTTCATAATAATCTGGAGTTGGTAGACATTCCCCGTGAATTGATGGATTTAAATACATATGAGTCTATTTTGATTCAATGTGTCCATTCTTTTCAGGCAATTGTTCGCATGGAGCCTAAGATAGGGAAATTGCCTCCTACAGATTTGCAGAGAGGATTAAAGGGAAGAGTTGTTTATTTGCCTCTTGATTTGAAAAAAAATATTGATACAATTGGTATAGAAAAAGTAGAAGAGGAACCTTTAGTTATTCTAGTTAATGGGGTTCCGACAAAGAGTAAGAAAATCTGGCAAGATTTAGTGGATGTTAGGAAAGTCAAAAAGGCATCGTTGTATTTAGTCAAAAACAATGAGTATTACAAAGATGTATGTGTTGCTGCAGAGGAAACAGCTGCAGATGAAGACAGTGATTTTTCAGGCGGCCAAATTGAAAAAGTTGATGTGTCTAGAAGTGAAGAAATATATGAACATTATACTGTTCATCCTTTGCATTCCAAAGAAATAATGGGGAATGAAATTGAATTGTTTCAAATGAAAGCAGCAAAAGGAAGTCCCATTAGTGTATGGGAAGAAAGTTTGGAAGCTCGTTGTTTTCCACAGCTATTTCCAACAGGTCGAGGTGGACGATATGACGATCGTCCACTTCAAATTCCTGCATCTGAATATCGAACTGTAAGATTATATGCTGAAGATCCAAGGTTTCATCAATGCATTCCCTATTTGTTTCATCTACTGTATGAAAGTGACTTGTCTGGGCTTTCTTATGCAGTAAACCATATACTGAAAAGTGGAGCACATCTGCAAAATGTTTCGGCGAGGGACTTTATGGAGAAAGTGAATCTGCAAGATAATATTTTGGAATCTCATCTAATCAATCTCATGGCATGTCAGCGTGGTACAAATGAGTATTGGTACCGTCGTCATGGGGAATTGAAATGTATGCTAAGAAACTTAGGAACTCCTACATGGTTCCTCACTCTTAGCTGTGCCGAGTATGCATGGGACGACTTACTTCAATTTCTACGAGAGGCAAATGCAAATGCAAATATACAAAATATAGAATTCAAAACACCTGGAGAGCTGTGTTCTTTGGATCCAGTGAATGTATGCAGATATTTCAATCATAGATTTGAAGCTATGATGTCTTTTATTACCAACAAAAAAAATCCTCCCCTTGGAGAGGTTTTGGATTTCTTTTGGAGAAAGGAGTATCAAGCGAGAGGTGCTCCTCACATACATATGTTGTTGTGGATTAAAGATGCACCCAAATTTGGAACAGATTCGGATGAAACAGTGATGAGGTTCATTGAAGAGTATTCAACATGTGCTGTTCCGAAAACTAAAGAGGAAAACAGTTTAAGGCAACAAGTTTTACGCTTTCAATCCCATCGTTGTGGAAAGTACTGTCGTCGAAAATTCAGAAACAAGGACAAGTTCTACACAAAATGTCTTTTCGGCTTTCCACGACCAGTGATTTCTAAAGGAAGAGTAAATAATTTGATGTCTTCTCTGCGACATACTGTGACGAAGAAATCACCAAAAAATACATACAATTTAAAAAGAAACGAAGAGTCCAAGTACATCAACGACTACAACCCAGTGATTTTGTCCATGTGGAATGCTAACATGGATATTCAGTTCGTTGCTGACAACTCTATTGCTGTGGCTCGATATGTGACGTCTTACATCACAAAAAAAGAAAAGACAGAACTGAAGGAAATGTGGGAGGACATTTCACATAAAAAAATCTAAGCAAGAAATTATACAGTTACAGTCTGAAGATGTTGTCGCATCGAGAAATTGGAGCATATGAATGTTCTGATCGATTGTCGTCAGCAAGTCTCTATTCCAAATCGAGAACCATCATTTGGGTGAGTCTAGGTCTTGCTGCAACACAAAACCAAGTTTTGAAATCTGTACAAGAAATAGAGTATTTGGCGGAGAAAGAACCAGAAAGTACAGATATTTTGAAGACAAACATGTTGGATACATACTATCCAAATAGAAGTAGTCATCTTGAGAACAGTTGTTTGTATGAAGTTCTGCAAAACTATATTTATAAGAGAACCATCAGAGAAGATATCAACAATAGAATATATGCTATCATTGGGTGTGAAGGATGTCTAGTGAGACAGAAAAAAGGCCTTTTGATTAATCATCGAAAATTGAGTTGTGAAAATCCAGAGAAAAGGGAATTTTACTATTTAGCTCTTTTGCAACTCTTTAAGCCATGGCGTACAGAAGAGGAACTACTTGGAGATTTTCTGTGTTACGAAGATACTTTTAATGCCATCAAGGATACCATAGAATGCCCTGTTTTTCCAAATTATCTGCAAATGTTGAACGAAGAAATAGAGCAAGAAGCCACAATTGCTGCAGAGATTGCTAGAGACAGTTCTCAAGACAGTCAGAGTTCTGCTTCATTGAGTCAGGATCCACTTGGAGGACCAATTATACAAAATGAAGCTGCCACTGCCATGGATGAGGTGGAAAGAGCTATGGAACAAGCTCAAGAAGATGTAGTTAACTTAGAAGTTTTGGTGAAACAACTAAACCTTGAGCAGAAACAGATATATGACGAAGTCACAGAACAGATTGCACATGGATTCAGTCATGAGAAGAAAGAGTGCTCATGTACATCATTTAAGCCTGTCCAACTGTACGTGAGTGGAGAAGCGGGAACTGGAAAAAGTTTTCTGATTAAAGCAATTGCAACTTATCTGCAGAAAAGGACTGAATCACCGCTGTCTTGTGTTGTTACCGCTCCAACTGGGCTGGCTGCACATAACATTAAAGGGATTACTTTACATCGTTTACTGATGCTGCCAGTGGAGCATGATAACAAATTGGAGTACCACAAGCTATCTGGAGATGCATGTTCCGAAGTTTCGAGAGTCCTGAAGAAAATGAAACTTCTTATCATTGATGAAGTAAGCATGGTGTCAAATATAATGCTTGCTTTTGTGCATTTGAGAATGCAAGAAATTCTTAGAACAGACTATGATGTCTTATTTGGAGGAAAACACATTATTGTTTTTGGAGATCTACTGCAGCTGACTCCAGTGAAAGGACAACCTGTGTTCAAAATGCTCACGCATGAAGATACCAGGAAGTGCTTAGGAAGTATTGGAAACGTTAATATATGGTTAAACTTCAAATATGCAGAACTGCTTCAAAATATGCGGCAGGCAAAGGATGAAGATTATAAAAATATTTTACAAGATGTAAGAATCGGAAAAGTAAGTCAGCAAGGGAAAGAAGCTTTACATGGACGATTAATTTCAAATTTGTACCCAAATGAAAACATTCTTCCAGAGAATATTTTTAAGAAAAATAACGAGAAGAAATCTGGCATATGTTTGATGCCAACTCTGAAAGAATGTTCCATGTTCAACAAAAAAATGTTACAGTTAGAAAATGAAGAGATAGTGAAACTGGAAGCTACAGATAAAATAGAGCATACGGGAGCAACAATTATTTTGTCTGAAAATTTGAAATCAAAATTGGATTCATTAGAGAAGACTATATCTAAAACTGCTGGTTTTGAAAAGACTCTGAATGTGTGTTTAAATTGTCGTATCATTTTGAGAAGGAATTTAAATGTTGAAAGAGGTCTGGTAAATGGAGCAATGGGTCATGTTGTTGGTTTTGTGAATTACAAAAATAGAGATGCAATTGAAATTTTAAAAATTAAATTTGATGGCATTGATGAAATAGAACACATTTGTCGTTGTTCAGCTAGATTTTTGCTCGTGAAAGACTTATATGTTCGGCGAAAACAGTTTCATATTTGTTTGGCATATGCGGTGACAATTTATAAGTCTCAAGGTTTAAGTGTAGATAGCGCTTTGGTGAACATTGGAAGTTCTGTGTTTAAAGAGGGTATGGCATATGTGGCATTATCACGAGTCAGAACTTTATCATGATTGTACTTGATTGAGTGTGATGAAACAAAGATTTGTGCAGATCTACATTGTGTTAAAGAATACAATAGGTTAAGAAGAGAGTATGCTCCACATTTGCCTCAATATCCTCTGATTGAAAAACGTGTGGTAGGCCGAAAAAGAAGAAATGAGAGTAATTGCAGTGACGTAGTAGCAAAAAGACAAAAAGTAGACGAAACTGTAATTGTAAGCAGAAGGAAAAAAGATTCTGTTGAAGATGTTGTTGGATTTCAGTTTGAAAACAGTTCTGGTGTCAACTGCTATGCTAATGTAGTGGTTAATGTTGTTTTTTTTCTTCAAAATATACAAGAACAGATTGTTGAAAATCGGGATCAAAGATTCTGTTGTTTGTTGAATTCCGTGTTTGAGAAATGTACCAGTGATAGAGCAAAAATAGAAAGTGTTTCAGAAATTCGAAATCTTCTAGACATATCTACTGGTCAAAATCAATTTTCCCAGAATATTCAGCAGGATTGTCAGGAATTTTTAATGTATATGTTTGATGTATTGGAAGATGAAGGTGTAGATATTAAAAATCTTTTTAGCCTTTCTTATCAGTGGCAGCATGACTGCGACAACTGTACTTTATCAAGTACTACTAGAATAGACACTGAAAGATTTATATAATAGACTTTACCAGACTGCAAATCAGTGCCTTTTAATAATCTAGTTAAAGCAGCGGATCACAATATGGTGTGTCCCCAATGTAAGTCTACAATGCTGTCCACATTATTTCTACAAAATTATGGTCAGTATGTCATTTTAATGTTCCAACGATGTAGACCTGATGGAACTAAATTGACAACTTCTATTAAAAATTTCGTGGCTTCACAGTTATCGATATCAGGAAGAACCTTTGCAACTGCAGCTATTATTTTTCATGATGGTCCTTCTACAACATCAGGGCATTACACATGCTATTTAAAAAGTTGTAAAGGTTGGACCCAATGTAATGACACTCATTTGACTTTTAAACAACGTTTGCCTTTTGGCTTAAAAAATTCATACCTAGTGTTTTTACAACCAAAATTTAGGTAAAGGTAATTGGCCTATGAAGACGGGAGCAGTTAATAAAGGTTATTTTGCTGTTTAAAAATATATTCTGAGTAAAAGTGATCCAGGTAATATAAAAAATTGACTTGTCATATAGGTACTGTAAGTGGATCTCATAGTAAGTGATATTAGTATTATAGAAAATTATGAACATGAGTGAGTCAGAGATGGTTTTACAAATAGTTAAATATTGTGAAAATGTTGTAGAGCCCTTCTTTCAGAACGTCGGAAAAAAAGTAATTTCTTGGAATTAATTTGAAAATATACTCATACATCTGACACTATTTGGCCAAAAGGAAAGGTACAGGAATGAGTAAAGAGTCATGACTGAAAAAAAGGAATATATGAAAATAATGAAAATATTTAAGATGTTCTTGGAGCTTTTCTTCTAGAAAGTCGATGAAATGGATTTTTTACTGAACAGCAAAGTACTTTGCAACAAGAAAAGGACCTCTATGATATACTATTTGGCCTCAAGGAAAAGTAAGTCAATCAAACATTAGTGTACATTTGTTATTTGTCAGTATCTAAGGTTTTTTTAAAAACACAATCTTTTAGATTGTGTTTTTTTCCCCGCTGTCATATGATGAGTAATTTGAACTCACTGTTTTAAGTGAAATTCAATATATTCTGAGAACAGCAAAAATAAACTATGTAACATGTTGTACAAGTTATTCTATACTTGAAAATAATGGAAATATTTCAGATGTTCTTGGAGCTTTTCTTCTAGAAAGTCAATGAAATGGATTTTTTAGTGAACAGCAGAGTACTTTGCAACGAGAAAAGGACCTCCATGATATACTATTTGGCCTCAAGGAAAAGTAAGTCAATCAAAGATTAGTGTACATTTGACATGTGTCAGTATCTAAGGTTTTTTTAAAACACAATCTTTTAGATTGTGTTTTTTTTTCCCGCTGTCATATGATGAGTAATTTGAACTCACTGTTTTAAGTGAAGTTCAATATATTCTGAGAACAGCAAAAATAAACTATGTAACATGTTGTACAAGGTATTCTATACTTTAGATTGTGTAAATTAAATTGTATTCCCATTCTCTGACACTCACTTTCCTTTTTCCATCCTCTTTCAGCTCTTTTTACTCACTTATAATGTCTTTCTCTCACTCTCTGTAACCCCCGTTCCTTTACTCCACTTCTTTGACAAGCCCTCATTCTCATTTCAACTGTCTGCATCCCCTCTCTCCCTTGCATAAGTTTTCAGCTTTCAGTCTCTCTGCTGTACTTCCCTTTTCCGTATTTTCCTCCTTTGCTCTTTTAGTAATTCCTGTTTACTCACTCAGCAGTATTATCGCACTCTATCACTATAAATCACCCACTCTCCCTCGCTTATCTTTGTTTGCTTCTTACTTTTGATCTTTTCTCTCTATTTTTCGTTCACTACTTCTATGTCCTCAGTGCCTCACTCTCCTTGTGTTATGTTCACTTGTGTTTATCTTTTCCGTCTCAGTCATTACCTTTTTACTTACTACTGTTTCCTGATTTAGTTTTGCTAAGTCACATTGTTTTAGTATCTTTCTTACCTTCAGTTCATTTCTCTGTTCTTCTCTTCCTCTCTGTCAGTGAATCTATATGCCTTAATTTTAGTAATTTGCTCTCATTCTATTTCTTTTTTTCTCTTTTTATCCTTCTACCTTACTTTATTTCCCTTTCTGTGTCCTTCACTGTTACTTTATTTCTAGATACACTGTTATGATTTTTAACCTCTTCATTTGTATATTTTAATTTAAAATACACATTTTACTAATTATAACTTATTTTTTCTTCTCTCTTTCACAGATACAAAGTGCAGTAAAACAAATAATTAAAGTTACATTTATTATATGGTAAGTATGACTAAAAAAATTTACTTTGTCATCACCCTTTGCTTTAAGCTTACTAATATTTTCTCAACCAACCTCACTCATGTGTCTATATTCTGCTTACCACACCTATTCTTATTCTCCATGTTTACTCCAATTTCCCTATTTCCCCTCTCATATTCAACTTCTTTCAATCCCTATTCTTTACTTCACTTACCCTCTGTTCCCTTCCTTTGCTTCTTCACTCATTTTGTTTTTCTTAATTATTTATCTTACTCCTACACACAAACCTCATCCCCCTCTCAACACATACACACACCTCTAACATACACCTCACACACACACCACACACACCTCATACACACAAAAAATCCCCCCACACACACTCTTCACATACACACACACATTCCATACACACACATATATCGCACACATATACACCCCACACCCGTACACTCCTCACACATATTTCACACACCCTCACCTCCACCCACACAAAAACATCCCACAGAGCCACACCCACAGACACACCTTACACACCCACACCCCGACCTACACCCACTGACTCCCTATAAGTCAGACACACTGCATTACTTATCTTTCTTTGCTGTTTCACTCAAGCCCATTCAGGTACTGTTTCCTTTACTCTCTTTGTCCTTTCTCTTTCTCACTCCCCATGTCTTATCCTAATTCAATTTTTCCCCCTCTTTTACCGCTCTTTACTTATACTACCTGGTCTTTTCTCACTTTCCCTTATCGTTCTTCATTTATCCCGGTTCCGCCACTACTCTTCATTCTCAATTTTTTACTGTCCTTTCTTTTTCTTTCAACACCCACTCACATTCTCCCACTATCTCTACTTTAGTCTTCTTCCTCTCTCTTCCCTTCTTTTGCTCCTTTAGTCATTTTACTTTTCTCACTTTCACCCTATTACACCTTCTCAGTTTTTTACTATGTAATAAACAATCCCTCTGTAGCTCTCTTTCTCTTAACATTACTCTCTTTGTGTTCTTCCCTCATGCTAACTCCTTCATTACATTTTTTTTTTCTATTTTTTTGGGGGGTGCGTCCCGGTAGGCGTACCCTTAGAAAAAAAAATTGACAGAAATTCATTAAAAATATAGGTTTATTTTCATAAATGAAAGGTAGTTCTAAAAAGAACTGTTTTATTTCTTCTTTTTGTTGTTTTATATTTTTTTAAATGTTTTTTTAAACATTTTGTAATTTGTTTGGCTTTTCCAAACAGTTTTATATTTTTTTTGTATTTTTTATGGGGAGAATCAAAAAACAGGGAATTGTAAATGGCTCAACAGGAGCAAAAACACAAAAAACTGAAAAAATTACTGTTTTTTAGGGCATTTGTGATTGTCACCAGCAAGGACGACAAGCTTCATGCTCTTTTCACCATAGGCGATGAGCTTGCCACATGAAATACAGGTGATTCTAAAATCAGCAAATCGTTCCTGGATACAAGGCATCACCTCTGATGTTTCTGGTCCCGATTGAGTGGGTTGCTTTCTTTTGGAGCTGGTCCTTGAACACTTGCGGAGGTGACTGGCCAGTTCCCTGATCTCTGCATGAGAATAGTTAGCAGGATGCTTCCGGATCATATGCCGAATCATGGTATTATTACCAAATGTTTATTTTTATCTGGATTGCCCCTTGAGAGTTCTGCACCACAGATTCGACATGTTACCTTGGCCGCATTAACTTTTTTCTTGCCCTCTGGAAGTGAAAAAAACTCCCATACAATGTGTTCTTTTGGCTTGTATGGGGTATTTTGTTCAGGCAGCCATCTGCTCCCCTCCTTCTCTTCCTCTTCCTCCTCCTCCTCTTCTTCACCACCAATGTATTGTTGTGGTGGTCCTCTTGGTGGTTGTGGTGGTGGTGGTGGTGCAGATGCTCCAGCTGTTGCTGCTACAGTAGCCATTTCAAAGTACAAAAGAATTGTCTCTGTAGATGAAACAGGTCTTCCTCAGTCAAAGGACAAAGTCAGAGTAAGGAAGAAAGGTGGTGTTTTTTATCATTTGGAAAAAAAAACTGTGCTGAACCAATCAGAAGTGTTATTTTCAGGTCACAAGAGCAAGGCTTTACTCATTTGGAAACCAAAACTGTTCTGCACCAATAGAAAGTGTTATTTTCAGGTCACAAGACCCAGGCATTACTCATTTAGAAACCAAACCTGTTCTGCACCAATAGAAAGTCTTATTTTCAAGTCACATGACCCGACGCGCTTACTCTACGCGCCCCGGGGCGCTCCCGTAGTCGTGCTCCAGGGCACGCCCGCGGGTGCGTAGCGTAAGCGCGTCAGGACGTTTCACGATCGTATGCAATCGCGTGCTTTCGGTTGCGATTACGCTGGGCGTCATATGACGCATCACGCGTGTACGCGATACATCACGATGTTGTTTTTGTTCGCGGCAATAGCGCTAACGGGACGTTAGTGATGTTAGTGAGTGAATCACTGTCTCACTAGTGTCTTTATCAGTAACTACATATGTTTTAATCTAGTATATGTGAATATTGATGTATATAAGTGAGTATATGTGAGAGTGAGGGATTGCAAGAGATCCTGTTTAAATAAGTATGTGTTTCTATAAGTGATTGTTTAAGAGAGTAAGTATGTGTAAGTTTCCTTAGAAGTAAAGTGGTAGTGTGTGTATAGCTGTATATGCAAATAAATGGATGTTGAATAGTTAATTTGCATGTGTGAGTATGTGTGTGAGTAACTTTTGGATGACTGTCGGTGTGTAACAGGATGTATAGGTGTATCACTACATATGATGAGTCAGTATATGTATGAGTGACTATATTGAACTGTTGGTGAATGAGTGCATGTGTATATAGATGGTGGAATTATTGAATTGGTTGTTGTAAGTGGTATGGCTATCTCCATTTTTTTGTAAATTTTAGTTTCTATTTTTGAATATTTGTTTCAAGGGTTACATTACAGTGAAAGGAGGTCTGTCACTCTGTCACAAGGATGGTGTCATCAGTGATGTCATGAGTGATGTCACTGACCATGTCATGAGTGATGTAATATGTGACGTCATCAGTGATGTCATTTGAGATGTCATCAGTGATGTCACTGACCATGTCATGAATGATGTAATATGTGACATCATCAGCAGTGGATTGCGGGTGCGCGATATATAGTTAGTGCAACTAACTATATATGGAATTTCAATGGTTTTGTGTGAGTAAAATAAGGTTTTGTAAATGCTAATTCCTAACTATATATGGTCTATAACCCATGGTTTTTTCAGTGAATTTTCAAGGTTTTGTAAATGCTAATTCCTAACTATATATGGTCTATAACCTATGGTTTTTCCAGTGAATTTCAATGGTTTTTTATTAGCAGATATCAAAAGCTTTAAAATGTCAAGTACGTGGTAGGTAAAACATTTTCATGTTTATGCACGCTGATGTGCTTTGAACGCTGCCCCCCCCTCTTTTCTTTTAGGAGTATTCTCTCTTTGCAGATAGTGAAGGGTAGGTAACGCAGGCCTTTGCCCCCGTTGTAATCCGTCGTGCCTGCTTCCCTCTCCATTTGATTGATTGTTATCCAAGCATTTACTGTTTTGGAATTGCTTCTCTTTGGTTCATTCTCTATTTACAAACAAGCACAGAGTCGCAATACTCTGTTTAGTCTTTGCAGATAGTGAAAAATCGTTATAAAAAACAAAAGGAATCAAGCAAAATCAGTAGGCCACTAATGGGATCTCTTTTTGACCTCGCTAAAATAGAAACATTAGGAACAACCCCTCATGAGAAATATGAAACTAGTGAGAGGAACCGAGCTCAACGCCATCATGGCTGCAAGACAGCTCGGCCCGCCGCCCACCCCGCCCAAAATAACGACAAACCCTATGCATGTTCGGCGAAAACAGTTTCATATTTGTTTGGCATATGCGGTGACAATTTATAAGTCTCAAGGTTTAAGTGTAGATAGCGCTTTGGTGAACATTGGAAGTTCTGTGTTTAAAGAGGGTATGGCATATGTGGCATTATCACGAGTCAGAACTTTATCATGATTGTACTTGATTGAGTGTGATGAAACAAAGATTTGTGCAGATCTACATTGTGTTAAAGAATACAATAGGTTAAGAAGAGAGTATGCTCCACATTTGCCTCAATATCCTCTGATTGAAAAACGTGTGGTAGGCCGAAAAAGAAGAAATGAGAGTAATTGCAGTGACGTAGTAGCAAAAAGACAAAAAGTAGACGAAACTGTAATTGTAAGCAGAAGGAAAAAAGATTCTGTTGAAGATGTTGTTGGATTTCAGTTTGAAAACAGTTCTGGTGTCAACTGCTATGCTAATGTAGTGGTTAATGTTGTTTTTTTTCTTCAAAATATACAAGAACAGATTGTTGAAAATCGGGATCAAAGATTCTGTTGTTTGTTGAATTCCGTGTTTGAGAAATGTACCAGTGATAGAGCAAAAATAGAAAGTGTTTCAGAAATTCGAAATCTTCTAGACATATCTACTGGTCAAAATCAATTTTCCCAGAATATTCAGCAGGATTGTCAGGAATTTTTAATGTATATGTTTGATGTATTGGAAGATGAAGGTGTAGATATTAAAAATCTTTTTAGCCTTTCTTATCAGTGGCAGCATGACTGCGACAACTGTACTTTATCAAGTACTACTAGAATAGACACTGAAAGATTTATATAATAGACTTTACCAGACTGCAAATCAGTGCCTTTTAATAATCTAGTTAAAGCAGCGGATCACAATATGGTGTGTCCCCAATGTAAGTCTACAATGCTGTCCACATTATTTCTACAAAATTATGGTCAGTATGTCATTTTAATGTTCCAACGATGTAGACCTGATGGAACTAAATTGACAACTTCTATTAAAAATTTCGTGGCTTCACAGTTATCGATATCAGGAAGAACCTTTGCAACTGCAGCTATTATTTTTCATGATGGTCCTTCTACAACATCAGGGCATTACACATGCTATTTAAAAAGTTGTAAAGGTTGGACCCAATGTAATGACACTCATTTGACTTTTAAACAACGTTTGCCTTTTGGCTTAAAAAATTCATACCTAGTGTTTTTACAACCAAAATTTAGGTAAAGGTAATTGGCCTATGAAGACGGGAGCAGTTAATAAAGGTTATTTTGCTGTTTAAAAATATATTCTGAGTAAAAGTGATCCAGGTAATATAAAAAATTGACTTGTCATATAGGTACTGTAAGTGGATCTCATAGTAAGTGATATTAGTATTATAGAAAATGATGAACATGAGTGAGTCAGAGATGGTTTTACAAATAGTTAAATATTGTGAAAATGTTGTAGAGCCCTTCTTTCAGAACGTAGGAAAAAAAGTAATTTCTTGGAATTAATTTGAAAATATACTCATACATCTGACACTATTTGGCCAAAAGGAAAGGTACAGGAATGAGTAAAGAGTCATGACTGAAAAAAAGGAATATATGAAAATAATGAAAATATTTAAGATGTTCTTGGAGCTTTTCTTCTAGAAAGTCGATGAAATGGATTTTTTACTGAACAGCAAAGTACTTTGCAACAAGAAAAGGACCTCTATGATATACTATTTGGCCTCAAGGAAAAGTAAGTCAATCAAACATTAGTGTACATTTGTTATTTGTCAGTATCTAAGGTTTTTTTTAAAAACACAATCTTTTAGATTGTGTTTTTTTCCCCGCTGTCATATGATGAGTAATTTGAACTCACTGTTTTAAGTGAAATTCAATATATTCTGAGAACAGCAAAAATAAACTATGTAACATGTTGTACAAGTTATTCTATACTTGAAAATAATGGAAATATTTCAGATGTTCTTGGAGCTTTTCTTCTAGAAAGTCAATGAAATGGATTTTTTAGTGAACAGCAGAGTACTTTGCAACGAGAAAAGGACCTCCATGATATACTATTTGGCCTCAAGGAAAAGTAAGTCAATCAAAGATTAGTGTACATTTGACATGTGTCAGTATCTAAGGTTTTTTTAAAACACAATCTTTTAGATTGTGTTTTTTTTTCCCGCTGTCATATGATGAGTAATTTGAACTCACTGTTTTAAGTGAAGTTCAATATATTCTGAGAACAGCAAAAATAAACTATGTAACATGTTGTACAAGGTATTCTATACTTTAGATTGTGTAAATTAAATTGTATTCCCATTCTCTGACACTCACTTTCCTTTTTCCATCCTCTTTCAGCTCTTTTTACTCACTTATAATGTCTTTCTCTCACTCTCTGTAACCCCCGTTCCTTTACTCCACTTCTTTGACAAGCCCTCATTCTCATTTCAACTGTCTGCATCCCCGCTCTCCCTTGCATAAGTTTTCAGCTTTCAGTCTCTCTGCTGTACTTCCCTTTTCCGTATTTTCCTCCTTTGCTCTTTTAGTAATTCCTGTTTACTCACTCAGCAGTATTATCGCACTCTATCACTATAAATCACCCACTCTCCCTCGCTTATCTTTGTTTGCTTCTTACTTTTGATCTTTTCTCTCTATTTTTCGTTCACTACTTCTATGTCCTCAGTGCCTCACTCTCCTTGTGTTATGTTCACTTGTGTTTATCTTTTCCGTCTCAGTCATTACCTTTTTACTTACTACTGTTTCCTGATTTAGTTTTGCTAAGTCACATTGTTTTAGTATCTTTCTTACCTTCAGTTCATTTCTCTGTTCTTCTCTTCCTCTCTGTCAGTGAATCTATATGCCTTAATTTTAGTAATTTGCTCTCATTCTATTTCTTTTTTTCTCTTTTTATCCTTCTACCTTACTTTATTTCCCTTTCTGTGTCCTTCACTGTTACTTTATTTCTAGATACACTGTTATGATTTTTAACCTCTTCATTTGTATATTTTAATTTAAAATACACATTTTACTAATTATAACTTATTTTTTCTTCTCTCTTTCACAGATACAAAGTGCAGTAAAACAAATAATTAAAGTTACATTTATTATATGGTAAGTATGACTAAAAAAATTTACTTTGTCATCACCCTTTGCTTTAAGCTTACTAATATTTTCTCAACCAACCTCACTCATGTGTCTATATTCTGCTTACCACACCTATTCTTATTCTCCATGTTTACTCCAATTTCCCTATTTCCCCTCTCATATTCAACTTCTTTCAATCCCTATTCTTTACTTCACTTACCCTCTGTTCCCTTCCTTTGCTTCTTCACTCATTTTGTTTTTCTTAATTATTTATCTTACTCCTACACACAAACCTCATCCCCCTCTCAACACATACACACACCTCTAACATACACCTCACACACACACCACACACACCTCATACACACAAAAAATCCCCCCACACACACTCTTCACATACACACACACATTCCATACACACACATATATCGCACACATATACACCCCACACCCGTACACTCCTCACACATATTTCACACACCCTCACCTCCACCCACACAAAAACATCCCACAGAGCCACACCCACAGACACACCTTACACACCCACACCCCGACCTACACCCACTGACTCCCTATAAGTCAGACACACTGCATTACTTATCTTTCTTTGCTGTTTCACTCAAGCCCATTCAGGTACTGTTTCCTTTACTCTCTTTGTCCTTTCTCTTTCTCACTCCCCATGTCTTATCCTAATTCAATTTTTCCCCCTCTTTTACCGCTCTTTACTTATACTACCTGGTCTTTTCTCACTTTCCCTTATCGTTCTTCATTTATCCCGGTTCCGCCACTACTCTTCATTCTCAATTTTTTACTGTCCTTTCTTTTTCTTTCAACACCCACTCACATTCTCCCACTATCTCTACTTTAGTCTTCTTCCTCTCTCTTCCCTTCTTTTGCTCCTTTAGTCATTTTACTTTTCTCACTTTCACCCTATTACACCTTCTCAGTTTTTTACTATGTAATAAACAATCCCTCTGTAGCTCTCTTTCTCTTAACATTACTCTCTTTGTGTTCTTCCCTCATGCTAACTCCTTCATTACATTTTTTTTTTCTATTTTTTTGGGGGGTGCGTCCCGGTAGGCGTACCCTTAGAAAAAAAAATTGACAGAAATTCATTAAAAATATAGGTTTATTTTCATAAATGAAAGGTAGTTCTAAAAAGAACTGTTTTTTTTCTTCTTTTTGTTGTTTTATATTTTTTTAAATGTTTTTTTAAACATTTAGTAATTTGTTTGGCTTTTCCAAACAGTTTTATATTTTTTTTGTATTTTTTATGGGGAGAATCAAAAAACAGGGAATTGTAAATGGCTCAACAGGAGCAAAAACACAAAAAACTGAAAAAATTACTGTTTTTTAGGGCATTTGTGATTGTCACCAGCAAGGACGACAAGCTTCATGCTCTTTTCACCATAGGCGATGAGCTTGCCACATGAAATACAGGTGATTCTAAAATCAGCAAATCGTTCCTGGATACAAGGCATCACCTCTGATGTTTCTGGTCCCGATTGAGTGGGTTGCTTTCTTTTGGAGCTGGTCCTTGAACACTTGCGGAGGTGACTGGCCAGTTCCCTGATCTCTGCATGAGAATAGTTAGCAGGATGCTTCCGGATCATATGCCGAATCATGGTATTATTACCAAATGTTTATTTTTATCTGGATTGCCCCTTGAGAGTTCTGCACCACAGATTCGACATGTTACCTTGGCCGCATTAACTTTTTTCTTGCCCTCTGGAAGTGAAAAAAACTCCCATACAATGTGTTCTTTTGGCTTGTATGGGGTATTTTGTTCAGGCAGCCATCTGCTCCCCTCCTTCTCTTCCTCTTCCTCCTCCTCCTCTTCTTCACCACCAATGTATTGTTGTGGTGGTCCTCTTGGTGGTTGTGGTGGTGGTGGTGGTGCAGATGCTCCAGCTGTTGCTGCTACAGTAGCCATTTCAAAGTACAAAAGAATTGTCTCTGTAGATGAAACAGGTCTTCCTCAGTCAAAGGACAAAGTCAGAGTAAGGAAGAAAGGTGGTGTTTTTTATCATTTGGAAAAAAAAACTGTGCTGAACCAATCAGAAGTGTTATTTTCAGGTCACAAGAGCAAGGCTTTACTCATTTGGAAACCAAAACTGTTCTGCACCAATAGAAAGTGTTATTTTCAGGTCACAAGACCCAGGCATTACTCATTTAGAAACCAAAACTGTTCTGCACCAATAGAAAGTCTTATTTTCAAGTCACATGACCCGACGCGCTTACTCTACGCGCCCCGGGGCGCTCCCGTAGTCGTGCTCCAGGGCACGCCCGCGGGTGCGTAGCGTAAGCGCGTCAGGACGTTTCACGATCGTATGCAATCGCGTGCTTTCGGTTGCGATTACGCTGGGCGTCATATGACGCATCACGCGTGTACGCGATACATCACGATGTTGTTTTTGTTCGCGGCAATAGCGCTAACGGGACGTTAGTGATGTTAGTGAGTGAATCACTGTCTCACTAGTGTCTTTATCAGTAACTACATATGTTTTAATCTAGTATATGTGAATATTGATGTATATAAGTGAGTATATGTGAGAGTGAGGGATTGCAAGAGATCCTGTTTAAATAAGTATGTGTTTCTATAAGTGATTGTTTAAGAGAGTAAGTATGTGTAAGTTTCCTTAGAAGTAAAGTGGTAGTGTGTGTATAGCTGTACATGCAAATAAATGGATGTTGAATAGTTAATTTGCATGTGTGAGTATGTGTGTGAGTAACTTTTGGATGACTGTCGGTGTGTAACAGGATGTATAGGTGTATCACTACATATGATGAGTCAGTATATGTATGAGTGACTATATTGAACTGTTGGTGAATGAGTGCATGTGTATATAGATGGTGGAATTATTGAATTGGTTGTTGTAAGTGGTATGGCTATCTCCATTTTTTTGTAAATTTTAGTTTCTATTTTTGAATATTTGTTTCAAGGGTTACATTACAGTGAAAGGAGGTCTGTCACTCTGTCACAAGGATGGTGTCATCAGTGATGTCATGAGTGATGTCACTGACCATGTCATGAGTGATGTAATATGTGACGTCATCAGTGATGTCATTTGAGATGTCATCAGTGATGTCACTGACCATGTCATGAATGATGTAATATGTGACATCATCAGCAGTGGATTGCGGGTGCGCGATATATAGTTAGTGCAACTAACTATATATGGAATTTCAATGGTTTTGTGTGAGTAAAATAAGGTTTTGTAAATGCTAATTCCTAACTATATATGGTCTATAACCCATGGTTTTTTCAGTGAATTTTCAAGGTTTTGTAAATGCTAATTCCTAACTATATATGGTCTATAACCTATGGTTTTTCCAGTGAATTTCAATGGTTTTTTATTAGCAAATATCAAAAGCTTTAAAATGTCAAGTACGTGGTAGGTAAAACATTTTCATGTTTATGCACGCTGATGTGCTTTGAACGCTGCCCCCCCCTCTTTTCTTTTAGGAGTATTCTCTCTTTGCAGATAGTGAAGGGTAGGTAACGCAGGCCTTTGCCCCCGTTGTAATCCGTCGTGCCTGCTTCCCTCTCCATTTGATTGATTGTTATCCAAGCATTTACTGTTTTGGAATTGCTTCTCTTTGGTTCATTCTCTATTTACAAACAAGCACAGAGTCGCAATACTCTGTTTAGTCTTTGCAGATAGTGAAAAATCGTTATAAAAAACAAAAGGAATCAAGCAAAATCAGTAGGCCACTAATGGGATCTCTTTTTGACCTCGCTAAAATAGAAACATTAGGAACAACCCCTCATGAGAAATATGAAACTAGTGAGAGGAACCGAGCTCAACGCCATCATGGCTGCAAGACAGCTCGGCCCGCCGCCCACCCCGCCCAAAATAACGACAAACCCTATGCAAATATTATAAATATATACAACACACCAGCAAAGTAACAGGGTAAAACGTTTTATTAAATAACTATTTACATGGCAGCCTGCTGCAACATCGATCCAAATACATGCCGCCGTTCCCGGGATTTCTCCCCGACTACTCTGCGGCCTACGAGATGGAGAGGCCGGGGCGTTGACTAGGCGGGGCCTCTGGCCGCAACCACAGCACCAACGATCGCTGCTGACAGAGGGGAGCCTTGCCGGTGAGACCACTGATCTGAAGAACCGCTGCCTGCGGTGCCTCCCTGAGCCGCTTGACGGAGGCCCCCGTGGGGCGGTGTGGTGGCGCGGACTCGGAGGGGGCCCTTGGCTCCTGCCCCCTCCCCAAGTCTTGTTGCCCTGGTGTGGCTTGAGATCGCCCCCGACATAGGTGGCCGGCTCCCGGGGTCCGGCGGAACTTTTTGCCTTTTGGTGACTCTTCCATTCTGGACCTTGTCCCACAATCCGTTTGACCTGAAGACACGTCCTGCGGTGCCCTGGTCCGACTATCACATATACCTGCGCCAGGAGACGGCGTGGGGTGCACTGGAAGGGAGAGGCGGCGCGAACGAGCCTCCCCCACCTAGGTTTCACAGCTGCACCCCAGCGCTTCACTCGACGTAGGCGGCCGGCTCCCGGGGTCCGGCGGAACTTTTAGCCTTTTGGTGACTCTTCCATTCTGGACCTTGTCCCACAATCCGTTTGACCTGAAGACACGTCCTGCGGTGCCCTGGTCTGACCATCACATATACCTGCGCCAGGAGACGGCGTGGGGTGCACTGGAAGGGAGAGGCGGTGCGAACGAGCCTCCCCCACCTCCCCAGGTGGAGGTTTCTCAGCTGCACCCCAGCGCTTCACTCGGCAGCTGAGTTACGCCCACTCTTGCGGCACGTGCCTCTCTCGGCCAGCTGAGTTGCGCCTGCTCTTGCTATTACAGCGTCTCACCCGCCATCCGGCTGAATTGCACCCACTCTTGCGGTACAGCGACAGGCGGCTGCCACGGAGCTCACAAAATGGCGGTCGGCTCCTCAGACTTGGGCCTGGCCTGCAAGGATGGCTCTGGGCAACCCTGGAACTCGGATGCTTGACTACTAGGGCATGGGCCCCATTCCCAAAAGCGTCCCCTCAGCCTTGAAGATTCTACAAGAGTCACCGGGGCCCCCGACTCCCGGAGACTTCCGGTGGGGAGCGACTGCCATGATTGCTCGTGGAACGGTCACGACGTAGCCACGGGGTGCTCTCATGCTGACGCCAGCTTCAGTCTGAAACATCCAGAAACACTGTAGTATCGTGTTGTCGCGTAATGCGTCATATGACGCGCCGCGTTAGCGCACCCGATGCGCGAAGCGAGGCGCGAAGCGCAGCTTCCCGGAAGCGATCCGGGGCGCGGCGCGGAGCGCGTAACGTAAGCATAACAGGTTAATAAAAATTTTCATTGGTTCATTTCACTTTTGGTTTCCTAATGATGTAAGGCTAGGTCGTGTGACCTAAAAATGACACTTTTCATTGGTTTAGAACTATTTTTTTGTCCCAAATGATGAAAACCCCTCCTTGTTTCCTCACTCTGACTTTCATCTTTGTGAGAGGAAGACCTACAGTGCCTCGCTCGGCCACCTGAGTTACGCCCGCTCTTGCGGCACAGTGCCTCGCTCGGCCAGCTGAGTTGCGCCCACTGTTGCGGCACAGTGCCTCGCTCGGCCAGCTGAGTTCCGCCCACTCTTGCGGCACAGTGCCTCGCTCGGCCAGCTGAGTTCCGCCCGCTCTTGCGGCACAGTGCCTCACTCGGCCAGCTGAGTTCCGCCCACTCTTGCGGCACAGTGCCTCACTCGGCCAGCTGAGTTCCGCCCACTGTTGCGGCACAGCGCCTCGCTCGGCCAGCTGAGTTGCGCCCACTCTTGCGGCCTACGACATGGAGAGGCCGGGGCATTGACTAGGCGGGGCCTCCGGCCGCAACCACAGCGCCAACGATCGCTGCTGACGGAGGGGAGCCTTGCCGGTGAGAGCCACTGATCTGAAGAACCGCTGCCTGCGGTGCCTCCCTGAACCGCTTGGCGGAGGCCCCCGAGGGGCGGTGTGGTGGCGCGGACTGGGAGGGGGCGCTTGGCTCCTGCCCCCTCCCCAAGTCTTGTTGCCCTGGTGTGGCCTGAGATCGCCCCCGACATAGGCGGCCGGCTCCCGGGGTCCGGCGGAACTTTTTGCCTTTTGGTGACTCTTCATTCTGGACCTTGTCCCACAATCCGTTTGACCTGAAGACACGTCTTGCTGTGCCCTCGCAATGCGGCCTGGTCCCTGAATGTGTGCAGGTGGACAGTATTGATTGGATCAAGATGGCGGCTTCACACAAAGCTGACTCAAGTGTTGCTGCTGATGCTATGCAGACAAAAACTGGTTTTCAGTTTGTACATTCTTCAGGATTTTTCCATCCAAGTCTGGTTGAGAGTTTGTAGAACGATGGCTTCAGATTTTCAACATACAACTCTTTAACATTCTTCATAAATGTAACAATGTGAGACTCACTAGGAGAACGGCCGTTTATCTTTCCTTTCAAAATGCTGCCAACAATATTTTCTGAATAGAAGACACCATCTTGTAGCATAAAGGGCTGCGTCAAGGGTGGTATTGCCCAGAATGTCTTGTTTTCTAGTGCTCGTAATGACGAAGCCAGAACTGCCGAAAGGGATTCTGGTCCTGCCGCTACTTATTGGAGACATTGAACTATACTCTGGACCTGCTTTGCCTCGACCAAAATGGCGCCAGTATGGGAGCGACTTGCAACTCCTTATGACGTTCTAGTTACTTAGCCTTGACGTTATGGGGGATGTATGCGGTCTTTGTTCACATGGCGGGCGGGGAAGGGTACTGACTGGGAATACGGACAACCCTATTGATGTCGATTTTTCATTATTGATTATTGTATTAATAAAGCTTCGAAGTAATGTTACCCATGATACTCGCCCATGGTGTGCGTATGGACGATTTTATTGTAACTGATCCTGTTATACTTTCAATTAAAAAATCAACCTTCACTGATTCTGCAACCGTTTGTCACGTTTAGTTTTTTCAATTAAATGGCTCGCTTGTTACATACTCCTATACCCCTGGCTTTTGAAAGACACCATCTTGTAGAATAAAGGGCTGCGTCAAGGGTGGTATTGCCCAGAATGTCTTGTTTTCTAGTGCTCGTAATGACGAAGCCAGAACTGCCGAAAGGGATTCTGCTCCTGCCGCTACTTATTGGAGACATTGAACTATACTCTGGACCTGCCTGGCCTCGACCAAAATGGCGCCAGTATGGGAGCGACTTGCAACTCCTTATGACGTTCTAGTTACTTAGCCTTGACGTTATGGGGGATGTATGCGGTCTTTGTGCACATGGCGGGCGGGGTAGGGTACTGACTAGGAATACGGACAACCCTATTGATGTCGATTTTTCATTATTAATTATTATATTAATAAAGCTTCGAAATAATATTACCCATGATACTCGCCCATGGTGTGCGTATGAACGATTTTATTGTAACTGATCCTGTTATACTTTCAATTATAAAATCAACCTTCACTGATCCTGCAACCGTTTGTCACGTTTAGTTTTTTCAATTAAATGGACCGCTTGTTACATACTCCTATACCCCTGGCTTTTGAAAGACACCATCTTGTAGAATAAAGGGCTGCGTCAAGGGTGGTATTGCCCAGAATGTCTTGTTTTCTAGTGCTCGTAATGACGAAGCCAGAACTGCCGAAAGGGATTCTGGTCCTGCCGCTACTTATTGGAGACATTGAACTATACTCTGGACCTGCCTGGCCTCGACCAAAATGGCGCCAGTATGGGAGCGACTTGCAACTCCTTATGACATTCTAGTTACTTAGCCTTGACGTTATGGGGGATGTATGCGGTCTTTGTGCACATGGCGGGCGGGGAAGGGTACTGACTAGGAATACGGACAACCCTATTGATGTCGATTTTTCATTATTGATTATTGTATTAATAAAGCTTCGAAATAATGTTACCCATGATACTCGCCCATGGTCTGCGTATGAACGATTTTATTGTAACTGATCCTGTTATACTTTCAATTATAAAATCAACCTTCACTGATCCTGCAACCGTTTGTCACGTTTAGTTTTTTCAATTAAATGGACCGCTTGTTACATACTCCTATACCCCTGGCTTTTGAAAGACACCATCTTGTAGAATAAAGGGCTGCGTCAAGGGTGGTATTGCCCAGAATGTCTTGTTTTCTAGTGCTCGTAATGACGAAACCAGAACTGCCGAAAGGGATTCTGGTCCTGCCGCTACTTATTGGAGACATTGAACTATACTCTAGACCTGCCTGGCCTCGACCAAAATGGCGCCAGTATGGGAGCGACTTGCAACTCCTTATGACGTTCTAGTTACTTAGCCTTGACGTTATGGGGGATGTATGCGGTCTTTGTGCACATGGCGGGCGGGGAAGGGTACTGACTGGGAATACGGACAACCCTATTGATGTCGATTTTTCATTATTGATTATTGTATTAATAAAGCTAGAGATAAGTCAAGTACGTGGTAGATAAAAACATTTTCGTGTTTATGCACGCTGATGTGCTTTGAACGCTGCCCCCCTCATCATTTAGATTAGCACCGCCCATTGCACAAAAGCGTACCAGGCGCTCCCCACGCAAAAAAAACGATTGTTTTTTTTTTTTGCCCCGCGGGGCCCTTTTAAAGCCTCCACATCAAACCTAGAGGGTGAGGGAGGATCTACTATGCCCCCTTATGGTCATTTCCCCCTTTGTTTTGGCCTCCTCTTGTCTCTCGATCCTACCGAGAGACAAGATGGCGGCCACTCCGGACTGTTTAGAATGTTGACAGACACCGGAGAGCCAATCAGCTTCGCTTCGCGAAGTTCCGTTACGCGTCAAGTACGTGAACCGGAGCGCTACCCGGAGCGCTGTTACAGATATATATATTTTTTTGAACGTTAATTTATCAAAATCCACTGGAGCACATATATTGAGACCTAGCAAAGGCACATCGGGCTAACAGTCCCTACAATTTTGACAAGTTTCATGCAAATCCATTAAGCCGTTCGGGCTAAAAGTGAGGCCAACCGCCCTATGGAAATTAACATGGGAAAAACGCGTTTTGGGACCCCCTTTTTTCTCGGCCCCCCCTTGATGACCCCCCCCAAATTTTCAGGGGCTGCTCAGAAACAAAATGTTCCATTTTTCTGAAAATTTCAGCCAATTCCGTCCACAAACGCCAAAGTTATTAGACATAGAATTTTCAAAAATCCCATAGAGAAAAAATCCTAACTATATATACCTACTGGCGACCGCCAGTAGGTAATATATATATTAATACATATATATATATATACAATAGGACACAGTCGTCAATCTCATCCAAGGACATTCATCGGGGAGTGGTGTTTCTCTAATTCAAATCTGCTTTTTTGAAGTATATTACATGAACACATCAGCCCAGCCAATGTGTTTTGCCCAACAGGACTTCATCAGGGTTGGATTTATCCTTCAAACTTACATTGTGTTTCATGTAGAAGAAATGAAAGGTGAAAGGTGTCCCATAAAACTTGCAATTCTAATGTGTAGAATGGTGTAGTACCCTCTGGTATGATATACCTCGTCTGAAGCAGAGTTGTAAATCATGAGCGAAAGATCTGTGTGAGGCGTATCTAGAGTGAAAAAGAAGAAACAGGTCAGGACCCAAGGATTAATGACTCAAACCAGTTACCTGGATGTTACCATCAAGAAAACAGGTCACCAAATTGAAACTACCTTACATACCAAAACCACAGATCGCAATAACTTACTATCATACCAGAGCTTCCACCCAAGTCCTCTCAAACAACACTTACCATATTCTCAGCTTCTTCGAGTGAAGAGAATTGTCTCAGACCCTGAGGAATCAAAGACACAAGCACAGAACATGAAAGCGCGCTTCAGAAAAAGAGGATATCCTGAAACAGTATTAAATTCAGCATTGGAAAGAATACAATTGAAAGACAGAAGGTCACTACTATCCACAACCCACGTTGAAAAAGAACCCAAGATAACGTGCGTAAGCAAGTATTCAACAATGAGTCCATTGTTCAAAAGGACTATTAAAAAGCATTGGAGAATGTTACAAACTGAACCTGATTTTAACAACATTTTTGCGGATGAACCGATATTTGCATTTACCAGAGCAAGAAATCTAGGGGAAATTCTTAAAAATCCCACATCTACCAAAACTCACACTAAATTCAAGGGCACAATCCCATGCAGAAACTGTAGTAATTGTAACAACATAATGGAAGGGACCACAATTTCCCACCCTATGAGAGGGAATAAAATCAAATTAAGAGTAAACGCAACCTGTGATACTAAAAACATTGTATATATGATAAAGGGTCCCTGTGGTAAAGCCTACGTCGGCCAAACGGAACGGAAGCTCTAAGTAAGACTCACAGAGCATAAAAGCAACATCAGAACTAAAGTGTTAAAATCAGCAGTGGCAACTCATTTTACTGAACACAACCACCAAGTGAATCAGATTAAAGCTTGTATATTGGAAGTGGTGGAGAGATTGGAAGAAAGGGACAATAAAAAACACTCCTAAAAAGAGAGAACTATTGGATATACCATTTACAGTCTTTGGTCCCGAATGGGATAAATGAACGGACAGAATTTAGTTGTTATTTATGAACTGTGAAAATATCCATTTAACCTCAGTGCTGAGCATATAACCTATGTATGTTTATTTCATCTCATTTAGTTGTTTAGTTTAAACGACATTATTTGTAATTTATATACCTTCATGACATGGTCAACAAATGTTTCAACATGATAGGATACTAGCGATGTTTGTTATATTTGTCCCAGTGCGCTTTTTAAGTTTTCGCATGTATGTTGATAATGTGGTCTGTACCTTTAAGCTTTCGGCATTCATAGTAAACGCGCGAACTCTCACAATTCAAACCACACCCTATGCGTCACACGCTATCGTTACCAGATCACACACAGTTTCCCATGAGACGGTTCCGTAAGTTTCCTCAGCGAAAACCTGGTAAGCGATAGATTCATCGCAGCAATGCACGTGCGCGGTAGAGTCATTAAGCTACAGAGTATGTTGCAGTTTACAGAGAAACGCGAGTGAAACGACAGATGATATGCGCGTAACATTGTTTCAACTATGGGTTTTTTAAATACCGATTGAACATTGGTTTGACGGCGCGCTTTATGAAATATATTCCTGTTTTGTACACCAAGATTGAGGGTTACTAGCGGACCTTAAATGTGAAGACATTTTCCAATTATAAACGCAGGTTATAGTGTAAAGAGTCACACTTATCATAATGCATTTTGGTTTTTGACTATGAACATTCGTTGTACATTTCTTTGTGTTAATGTTCACATAACACAGTAATAGTGATAGATACATGTCCTTGCTTCACAGATTTCCCAGATGAAGGCCTTTTAGGCTGAAATGCATTGGAAGAAAAAATTGTGGTTTTCCATTGTTGATGAAATGGATAAGAATTGTATATGGAGAATATACCATATCGTATAAAACAATAGTATGAATAAAATACTAAAGAAGACACAAAAGTGAAAGAAATTTGATTTCCAAAAACTGTTTATTATGAACGATTTTGAAACACAATAGCTGGATTTTGCAGCATATAGTTTCTGTGCCCTAAGTGACATTTGCACAATCCGTGCCAGTGCTGTTTTCAATTATTTCATATACACTCCTGAGCGGGGAGAATAACTTAGGAGCACGAAGTACACCTAAAACTTAGTATACAATTAGCAGTGCACAGCCATTTTTCAATTTTCAAACCCTGGCAGGCCATGACCCAGAGAAAATCCCCAAGACACTGTGAACAGTAAGCAATATGAAGTGGTCCTAGGCTGAACTGCAGCATGACCTCAAGCTGAGCAGGTGCCTGAACTACCAGCTGACAGATGGCAATAGCAATATCCAATAGGATATCCAGCATGTTGAGGGGACATAGACATTCCTTTGTCCACAGGTCCAGTTCCGAGATTGACGGCAGATCGCAATAGAACCAGAAAAGGGACTGGTGAAGGTGATGGCCAAATAGAGCAGCATTTCACCTATGATATCAACATGGTGCATTTGCTAAAAAGTCACTAGACTCCATATTGCAGACAACCGGTTGGTAGTGGTAATGGCCATTAGAGAAGGATAATCCATATTTACCACACAGACTCTTGACACTATTCAGAAAACTAGCTCCTCTGCTCAAGGCAAGAAAACTGTGCCGACATTTTTCCAAGTAGCCCAAGCACGCAAGGCTAAATGGATACATAATGCAGAGACCGAGGAGGCAGTAGCTGACGCCAGTTCAAACACTTTATATGACCTCCAGATGACTCAGGACGCGGTGCTCCAACCTTCCTCCGGAGACTCTCCCCGAGGCAATGAGGTGAGCGATGGAAGTGGGCAGTGAGCAGATAACATCAGGGGGCTTCTTATTATGGAACATGTCTGAATGATGGCGAGGATGGCTCGGTTGGAGGGGTGGCAGGGGGTGCCTTGCTTGCAGGCCCCTCATATGCTGATGCGGCTGGAGAGCAAATGGGAGTGTCCCAAGCTAAAATGGGGGCATCTGTGAGAACATTGAAGGAAAAAAGTCTAGGAAAAAATCCAAACCTGGGGGTCACAAAGCCCAAAACTGGGGGGGGTCAAATTTGTAGCTTGGAGAATCTTGACGCCCCAAAGGAGGTGGACTCTGGTGATACATTTTTTTCTCTATCAGATCCTTCTAATACTTCAAGGGACAAGAGTTTAGGAGGTATAAAGGATTGGTTAGCTGGAAAATTGACCCACAGTGATGCGAGTGATACAAGCAACTTGCAGTTTGAAGATGGGAATATTGGAGACGCAGGGGCCAGTCCTTCCACTGTGCGAAAGCACAGAGAGCAACCGAGGAGCAGGTCTGAGGGAGCCGCAGTGTCTCTAGTATGGGATTACTCCTTTTACCCTGCCCACCTTCCATGTGGCCTCAGGGCAGTAAAAGTCTCTGAGTAGATCTCACTATCTGTTATTTACCAGAGCATTATGGCACACAGAGAGGAGACGCAGACTGAGAGCCAAAGAACCCATGAGGCGTGCCTTAAACTGCAGAACTCCTTCAATAGAGTCGCTAAGTCCTGCTATGAATTTGCTGAGAGTATAGGTGAAGTAGAGACTCGGATTTCTACGCTTGAAAACAAACTTGTTGCCCAAAGATCCCTCACGGACTATCTAAGAACACAGAAGGATAAAAAGCAATGGAAGCTAGTGGATCTGGAAAATCTACTTAGAAGGAATAATCTGAGAGTTCTTTGTATACCTGAAGGAGAGGAGGGATCTGATGCAATCCTGAGCTTACACCATGGTCCTGGGACCTGGCGGTTCAGAGGGCCCACCAATTTCTCTTCAAGCAGCACAGGATTATGGGACAGCTAACAACTAAACCCAGAGCTATTTTGATTTGTTTAAATAATTGTTAGGCCCGAAGCCATTTATGATCTTTGCATGGCCAAATAGGGGAAGGGCAGGTAAGGGGAATGAGTTTCTTGTCAGGCCCGATTTTTGTCATGCGACAGTGGAGAAGAGGTGGCAACTGCGGCAGTTAATGCCAATATTCCAGGCTTAGGAGCTCAGGTTTTTTTACTCACCCCTGCCAAATGGCAGGTTATAAGTAGCGGTCAAACGCAGTTCTTTACTTCTGAGGTCCAAGCAAAATATTACTTGCAAACAATTTAGAATAGTTTGTGGAAGCTCTTCATGAGTATTTATGGTATTAGGAGCTGGGTAGATACTAACACATTTGGGGGGAGAGGTTGGGGGAGTAATGTCAGCTTCCCATCACTTAGGACCTTGGGTCCTTTTGCCTCACCGGGGGGGGGGTTGGTGAGTGTTTTTAGGGAGATTGGGGACACAGTAGGCGGGGGGGGGGTTGGCAGGTATTGTTGGTGCGGTGGGGTCACTGGGAGGGGGTTGGGGTGGGGAGAAAAGGAAAAAGTAATGGTGGCTAGGGTTAGAGCAAGTTGTATGTTTTGAAGATTCACACAAAATGACATGATAAACTTAGATGTGGCGGTGTGTATCTTGCTTAGATAGGGGGTGGGCTGATGGCTGGAAGGTTTCAGATCTGTTTGTTTAATTTGTCTGGTCTGAATGATAGGGCTAAGAGACAGAGGGTAGCAATAGAGCGTAGAGTTATTCAACCTGATAAGGCACGCCCATGGGAAACACACATTCCCTGAAAGTAGCATGGGGTGATGGCTGTACTGGTGTATACACAACATGGCTGTACAACTCGAGGATTGGCCATCTTGGCTAAACCGAGTGTACACCTGGTGGGCAAGGCAGTTGCGGACAAATATGGGCACTGGGCATTTGCTGAGTGCACTGCCTGGGATAGTAAATATGTTATATGCTCTGTGTATGGGTCAAATATGGACAAGGCACAGATCTTGGGCTTTCTCAATATAAAGCTGGCATCCTGGCCAACCCCTTTGGTATTCTGTGGGGACCTCAAAATACACTTAGATGGCCCAGAGCTACAACCCATTCTTAGATGTTGTATCGGGGAGGAATCTAAGGGTTTTGAGGAATTGCAGCAGCTTGTGTCTGAGCATGGCTTAACAGATTTGAGGTTTATAAATATATACCCCAACGCTGGTTTCACATATTTTTCCTGCCCGCATAATAAATGGCTCAGATTGGATTAATTTTTTGTCTCCCAGGGAATGGCAGCAGTGGCTACAATTCAGTTATATTCCAGTCTCACATCTGATCATAGCCCGGTAGATATGGATATTCCAGTTCGGTCCTTTTCGGCCTCAGAGAACTTTTTCTTTTGATAGGAAGCTTTTAGCAGATGATATATTTGTTGCTCATATAAAAAGTTGGATCATTCAGTTTCTAGAAATTAATAGGAACACAGCCGCTCTCTCCGCAGCTTGGTACACCTTGAAGGCAGGGCTTTGGAGGAGGGGAGATGTTGAGCTTTGGTATTCATGAGCAGAGACAGCATAAATATTTGATCCAGGGTTTGTATGATGATCTTAGAAGGGCTGAATGCAACCTGATACAATGCATGCTAGATAACTGGCATGGATTAATTATGTATGGTCTACAGCCATTGCCTGCAGATATCAAATTTATAGGAGAGAATGTTATGAATCTGGGGAGGCTACTGGCAGATGCCTTGTAAAAGGGCTTGAAATAAGGAGATCGAGCAAGGAATAGCTTCCTTGGAGGATGTGTTTGGGAGATTAGTTAGTACACCCTCTAATATTTTAGCGGTGCTTAGATCCATTTATCAGGACATGTATATAGCACAATGTTGGAATAGGGAGTTTACCACTCGATTCACTATAGCAAGAAGTGTTCAGTCAAACTCTTAGCTGTGAAGTGTCCGCATATCTAGATATACCGATATCCCTAGAAGAGGTTGAAGAGGCTATACAATTATTAGCGTTAGGCAAAGCATCGGGTCCGGCTAAGTTACTTCTAGAATTTTATAAAACCTTTTATCAAAAACTAAAAATAGATATGCTGCTAACCTGTCAGGCAGCTCAGTGGACCATCATCATGGGGCGTTGCCAATATTATAATTTTTTTTAAAAGGGGTAAATTACCAACATTGTCGGGATTGTATAGACCAATTTCTCTTTTAAATTGCGATGATAAAATCTATGCTAAAATCCTGGCAAAGCGACTTGTGATAGTAATGACTCCCATGGTTTCAATCCATCAGCATGATTTTTATCCTAGAAGAAGCACGGTCAAACATATAAGCCCAGTTGTAACCCTGTTTGATATGAGTAGAGTTACCCCACTGGGGCTGATACTCCTTGATACCGAAAAAGCATTTGACCATGTCTCCTGGGAATTTTTATGGATTGTACTGTGTCGTTCAAGACTTTGGGATGGGCTTCATTAATTCAGTGAAAGCAATGTATTGGTCTCCTACAGCCCGGATCTGTGTGATCGGCTTAGAGTCTGAGTCAGTTATTATTTCTAGAGGACCAAGACAGGGATGTCCATCCTATACTTTATTGCTTGCATTATACATTAATTCTTTTTTGGCTCAGTTAGAGCAAAGCACGATTATTCAGTCTGTACAAATTCAGCGAGAATATTATAAGGTGTTTGCTTACGCAGACGATGTGGCCATTGTAACAACAACACCAGCTTTAGCACTGCCAGAAACAGAGCGATTGGCTGCTCTTTTTGGCCAAATGTCAGAATATAAATTAAATACTGCTAAAACGCAGATCAGCTGCACTAACCAAGCCAGTTTTTATGATTCAATAATTATGCAGGAGGTAGTTCATTTAGTCACTAAAAATAGAGCTTTTCTGGAGGAATTAGTGGCTGTTAATTGGGGCCCCATGCTGGGAGGAATTAAAAAAGAATTGAGTAGGATCGAGAGTCTACAGCTTTCACTGGTTGGTTGGTGTACTGATTTAAAAATTAACATAATACCGAAAGTGCTGTACTATTTTAGGTCAGTGCCTCTAGAACTCATTGGAGCCCAGCTACAGAACCTGCAAGCAATATGTGGTTGATTTATCTCAGGTCAGAAACAAGTCCATAGAGCAATGAAGTTTATGACATTACCCAGAATACATGGAGGCTGGGCGTTCCCTAATTTCCCACTTTATTACTATGCGTGCCTCTTGCAAAATATGAGGATTTTAATAACTGGAGAAGTAAGTAACAAAGTAGCAGATGCTCCTTCTAGTTACCAAATGATGCTTGGCGCAGAAGCAGAAAGATGCTTTTTCAAGGTGATTGAACCAAGCTACTATAAAAAGACCTGGTTTAATGTTCTCTGTGTAGCTTTTAACGTTTGGAAACAGGACCGTAGAAGTCTAAAAATCGGTAGAATAGGCTTTTACACACCTATTTCTGCAACACAGCTATCACCCCCTATTTTCTAGGACATGATCATGGCTAGGTGGAAACTAAAGGGGATTGCAATCATTGGGGATCTCTACGAGAAGGATTATATGCATACATTCGCTGCACTTGTGTAGAAAAATGGACTGCCTATCACAGATTTTTTCAAGTTCTTACAGATACGGGACTATGTCCAGAAAAAAATGCAACAGGTGGTGTTGGAAATAGCCCTTTTTGCAGGGTTATCCCCAAACTTTTAGCTTCTTCCTCCCTTGTTTTTCCTGACCTGTGGTTGTTGGCAATAGGACTCTGGGCACTTTACCACTGCTGATCAGTGATAAAGTGTATATGCTCTCTGTATCAAGATTTTTTTTCCAAATGCATGACAACATGTCACATAAGAACTCGGTAAATAAAAGTTAGATGAAGTTTAGCAGTTATTGGTGTCTTACCTCTTTAACCATTACTGATCCAATTCCTTACCTACGTGAGGGTATAATGAGCAGTACACTCACCCTCTTATGCCAATCAAGCACATAGACCCAATGGAATTCAAGATGCCTTTAGAAGCCAGAGAACAGCATTACAGGAGTGTAGCAGCATAATTTAGGCTCCACCCTTTATATGTCATAAATGTCCTATTACTTACCTGTAATCTTTATTACTCATGTTCCCGTTGCCCTCGTCCTATCCATTACTTGTGAAGATAACCATCTCTCTGACAAAAAAAAGAACAGAGGAATGCTGGGACCCTAACCCCACCCCATCTCACTGGGAGTACACAACCAGTATTTACCCAACATTCCGCCTACCAAGCCACCAAAAGGAAGGCAAGTCGTCCGGGAGGGAGGAAGGGTTGTAATGGATGGGACGAGCACAATGGGACCAGGAGTAATGAAGATTACCGGTATGAAATAGGCCATTATCCCAAGTCTCTCCAGTCCTCGTCCCAACCATTTCTTGTGGAGCATACCAAAGCCAGGCAATCGGCCATCAAACCCCCAATAAAACACCCAGGACACCACACCAAAAGCAGCATCCCAAGTGAACCAAACGGGGGAACCAGAGGCAAAGACAGGTAGGAGCACACAGACCACAACATACCAAACCAAACCGCACCACCCAGAACAAGCAGGAGACAACCCAGGTGAACAAAAAACCACAAGGCCACTCCAGACGTCTCCAACCAGAGGACAGCCAACCCACACCGGGAACACCGCAGAACCAATAATAGAGGAGGAACACCCACCAAGGAAGTACCATAGACCACCAACCAAAGAAGGACAACAAGGAGGCCATTGGCTGAAGAAAACACAAAATGGCCAGACACCCCAGCAAAGCCAGGGACAGATCAAAAGGGACATAACCAAGGTCCGGAAGAACCAGGACCACGGTAAGGAGAAGCCACCACAGGCACCAAGGAGGCAGCCTAACACAGAAAAAGGACAAACAAGGCATCCAGGCCCCACCATCCCCATCCCCAAAAGCTGTAGAGCAGAAGGGAGCCCAGAAAAACACCAAGAAGGCGACCGGGCAATGACAAACAATAACCAAGGCCGGATAGGAGGCACACCACATAAATCCCAATCCCCAAAGGCCAAGACCCAGAAGGGAAGTGGAGGCCGAAGCAACCACAGAGGCAGAACAACAGGCACCAGGAGGCCGCAAACAGGACTTGGGCCCACACCCAGAGGACCAGCCAATGGCAGAACCACACAGACCAAACCAGGAAGGGAGGAGGCACCAACCAAAAAGCAAGACCCCTTCAACCCAACCGACCCAGCCCACAGAGAGCTCCGAGGGTACCACAGTCACTGAAAATCTGCGAGCAGCACCAGACCCAAAGACAGCACCAACCACCAGCACAGACGCAGGACGACTGCCAAAGCCCCCATGCCAGGAGAAGGATCTGGGGTTCTGGGACAGTCCAACAGGGCAAGATCGAGGAACCCATAAAAGAGTGAAGGGAAGATTGGGACACAACCATCAGAACCCTGCCCAACAACGGAGCCACCACTGCCAGACGGAAGCAGGGCGGACTAGCACCAGAACAGCAGCTGCCCAAATACCAACCAAAAGAATCAGGTGGCCATAAGCACAAACCCCACTGGTACAGGAAAGAAACACAAGGAAAACCAGAGGCCAGAACCCAGCAAAGTGCAACACCTGACCAGGAAAGAGGCCAACCACAGGGCTCAATACAAGGAAAGACACCCCCGAGGGGTAGACACCACCAGACCCAGAACCAGACCGAACCGAGTCAGGGACCAGAAAACCGAGGAAACCCCCAGGGCCACAAGACCAAGGTAACCCAAAACCAAAGATTCATACCAGGGAAAACCCCGCCTCAAACAACACACACCGAGGATGACACCCCCAACCACAAACCCGGGGTTGACCCACCGTGTAAAACAGCACCGGAGACAGACAAACCCACTGGCCACCATAGACAAGCTGAACAACATAGGCAATGACCAGCCACAGCATCCCCCAGATCCCACAGCCAGGATCAAGGCAACTTGATACCATGCCAAACCAGGAAGGGGAAACTCCCACAAAAGAAACAGGCAACCAAATGGCCAGGAGGGCAAAGGACAACCCCAGGAACCATCCCAAGCGAGTTCAGCCACAGAAGGGTCAAGACAATCAGCCATGTCAGCCCCAGAGCAACCCGGGAAATGGAAAACCACTAAGGGCCCAAAGTCCCAGGCCAAACACCCAGCAGGAAAACAAGCACCACACCAGAACCCCAAGGACAAGGAAGACAAACAGGGTGTCTCCCAGGAAGCCAATCTACAGAACTACGGACTGGCCAGCAGAAAAAGGAGCAGGAACCACCACCAGTCACAAGAAAGCCAGACCACAAGACAGGAAGGCCAAACAACAGGCCAGGAGAACAAGCAACAGCCTGTAACCCTTGGGCCAGTGACACGAAGAGACACAGGCGATCACACTCCAAGCCTCCAGAGGGCCACCACTAAATTCCCCAAGGAAGAAGGAAACAGAGACAGAAAGCCCGAGCAAAGCCCAAATGGCCAGTAGTAGACCCTATACCAAAAAAAGGCTGTCACAGTGAAGAAAATAGAAACCTTCTAAGGGGTTCACTGATACATCTGATTCTTTTAAACCAACAAAGAAGAGATTGGCACAGAAACTGTAATATAAAGAAAACATATTTATTAACCTCAGATGAGGGAGACTACGTCACACAGTACCCTCAGGCAACTGTAGGAGGCATTCTAAGGAGTACAGAAAACAGGGGCCTTATATATGCTTAGGTTACATTAGTCAGCATAAAACCAATGGGAGGTCCTGGCACATACCAGCATGCAAAATGACTAATATGGATATTCAAAATTTGCTTGCTCAACAAAGTGGGAGGAGAGATATTTATCCTTACATCAACAAGAATAGCATGACAGTTATAACATAAGAGCAGGTGCATTCTACTAGCTAGGCCCCTCTGAGCATGTGCAAGGCTCTGGAAGAGGGAGAAAGCACATGGCAAGCACATGGCTAACTAAGATGGCTGCCAAGTGCAAAATGGCTTTCAGCTCATGCTAACAACGATCCCTGCAATCTTTAACACATAGTCCTTTTAGCATGATCTAAAGACATTCCTATGATCCAGTAGGAACATAGAAAATATTTGCACATTTATTTTCATACATTTATCAATATCCTAATTCATTGCTAGGTGGGCATTTTTCATTCTAAACATTTCAGTAAGCGGGTATATATAAGGTATGCAAGAGTACAAAGAAAACAAAGCTTTGGGTCATAATTAACATAAGCAGGAGCGAGTATTGACTATTATTACAAACAGAATTATCATTTTTTTTCAGCCCTAAGCAAAATGCAAATCCTAGAACCATCTAGTAAAAACATTTTCAGGGCTCCTATGCATTTCAGTGACCATCCATTTCAATTTCAGAAGAGCCAACAGCACATATCTAATAAAAACATTTTCAATAGACTTTTCCAGTGTTCCTTTTATGTGGGCTAAAGTATCAACTTAATGTACTTTTAGGAGGAGGGCAAAGTCACATTTGTTAACTTGTCAGGAAAATGTTTTTCATGTAGAATAAGCATTCTAACTAATGCAAATATCAAAGCAGTCAGACATATTATTACAAAAACAATCCTGGCTCCAAGGGACCAGGAGGATCACACAGGGTCATAGGAATTAGGACGAGGAGCTGCAAAGGGCTGCTCCTCCTCAAAAATGGGATAACCGAAAGGGTTCATTATAAACACAAAAAAAAGAAGTGTTTGGGAAATTGAAGCCGCTGTACAACCAGCCGAAGGGAAGTCTTCTCCCTGTGTCCATTTGAGCCGCACAGGCATGCCCTTGTTGTTTCCTCAGTGGAGCTGGACAACTCTCAACTCAAGAATCACGGCCCAGTTTCACCCCCAGCGATCCTGTCCAGTATCTCAGGCAGAGCACCAGTTTTCTTCACTTCAATCTAACAGGCACCAGAGACAAAGCACCTGTACCCTAAACTCAAGTCCTTCCCTAACTCCTATATTACTCTGCTGGCACACTGCTCTTTTGTTGGGGCCACACATTGCATCCAGTGTGCCAGGTATCTCTTGACCAACAAACAAAGGTGCAAACCTGCATTCCCTTTGGGACCAGGATTCAGAGGCCTGATTCTAGTATCTCTGAAGCAACCCTTGCTTCAAAAAAGGTCACCTCAAGCAAAGCCTCCTTGTCGTTCTGATCGGTCTGTGACTCTCTCAGCTGGCCTTCAAAAACTTGAACCACGACTTCTTCTTTCTGATTTGTGACCTTGTCTTTCGCTCAAGACAGTGGCAGGGGTACACAATCACATTCCAGGGCGTCTGCCTTCACTGAGGTCCTAGTTGCCAGGAACGCCTGTGCTGGTTACCTTCACCTTGGCTTCAAGCTCAACTGGTGCTGACTCCCCAAGATGGATCTGATGTCTTGGCCCATCTGGCAATGGTTGTAAGGCAGCAAATATTTATTGGTAGACAGAACAAAAGGTCTTTAGACAAGGCACAGAAATAATCCATCAACAGAGAGGATAGTCTCAGAATACTTCGTAGTCTTGGGATGCCCCATAAATAAGGAAGGCATCCAAGAACCCCTTCATCTATCTGAGAGTAAAAAAAAAAATCCCTCGACCTATTACTCTATTTGAAGCAGCTAAGGAAGTCTGTGTTCATTTACTCAATTCTGAGGGAAAGAGAAAAACAATACAGACATACCCTAAATCCTTGAATGTGTGTATTCCCATATTACTAATCTGAAGAACCTCAAGAAAAAAGGAAATGTTCGACACTTTTACTCAGAAATTTTACATTACTTGTACAGGACTGCAGACAATGATTTCTCTTAATAAAAGCACCTACTTTGTCCGCTTAGGACCATGCTCTCATGTTATAGGTGCAACAGGAAAATCTAAAACTGCTAATTTAACAGGGATTCTTATTACAAAAAGGACTAAAAAAACTCAACATAGGGGGTACATTTTCTCCAGCAGAACATATTGTGACAAAAAAAATTCTATAAAACAAGATTTTCTTTATTAATGTTTGCTAAGGATCACAAAGGCGTCTTTTCTGCTTTCTACTTTTCACAATCCAAACTCTGCAACATCCGCTCTAATAAGGACTATCAGTTTATTTACACAGACTAGCTAATAATAATGGTGTTATCACCTGAGAATTTTAGAACAAAAACTACCCACATCTAGTTCCCCTTAAAGATCAAATAAGGGAACAGCAATCTAGACTACTCATACTTTCCTAAAAAACATCAGACAGGATGGGCAGTAACATAGCGTATATATTTTATTCATTTTATTAATGCTAACCATTTTTAAAACAGTATTACTTAATAGCCAATTAAATGTCTCATGGCTATTTCACAGACAGCTTAGACAGGCTAATAAAAAAAGTACGAAAAAAAGAGAGAAAACATAAATTTGCCTACCCTTAATTTGTAGGGGAGGGGAGGGGAACAGACCCACGATTGATCTTAAAGAAATCTGATATCCACTTAGACATCTGTTCACAAAAATCGGGGTCCACCAGTAATTTACGTTCAAACAACCAGGGTTTCAAAGAAGGTCTAAAGCCTGTTTCTAGCTCTAATAAAATCGGGTTGTGATCTGAGATTATTTTAGGCTGGATGTCAATCCTGGCGGAGTTTACAAGCTCAGCCGTCACAAAGCAGTAATCTAAGTGGACGTGTTTAGGATCTGGTACAGAATAAAAGGTGTTTCCTGGTGCTCCATTCCCTTTCATACGCCAAACATCTACAAGCCCAAAGTCCTGTACTAGCCCCGTCCTGTACTAGCCCCGTTGTTGCTTTAAATGTTTGTCTTTTTTCCCTGTATAGCAGTAATCACTGGTCATGTCTACACTCCCAGGTACATGAAGATTAAAGTCCCCACAAAGGATCGGGGGTGAGGGCCCTGGGGCTAATTTGATACTAAGGTTATTCAGCATACAAGGGTCATCGAGGTTAGGGCCGTAAATAGAACAAATGATTTGAGCCCGACCATCTAACCATAATTCCACAATCACCCAGCAACTGCAAGGATCCTCTTTCACCCATTTCCACTCCCCTCATCCATACCTTTTCAATACAGCCACCCCCCTGGTAGTAGTGCCTTGTTGTGTACAGCAAACCAGCTCTAAACCCAGGTCTGTCAGCCAGCCCCTATTGTTCCAGGCAATGTGGGTTTCTTGTAAACATAATAAATCTACGTTCGTTGATTTAAGTACATGAGCGGCAATCCCCCTTTTCTTTTTATCATTTGAACTGCAAATATTCCATGAGCCGATTACGTATCTACCCATTGTCGCGACAGGGTTGTGTTATCATAACTGAAATGACTTGCTCCCTTCTGAGTATAAACATAAAGTATACTGTTCCGACCAAGTCAAAACATTTAGTGAAAATTTTTTTTATCACACTTAAAAAGCTGTTCCTGTATAAACACAGAAATGTATTATTCCTTGCCCCCCCAGAACACCCCAAACACCCTCCCCCAATTAACCCACCCTGACCGTCCCTCCCCACCCATGCAAATACCCAAATGAGGCAAACGGACTGTTTAGTCCCTATTGGTGATGGAGGGCAAGGACAAGGTGCCTCCCACCACACGACCCCCCCTACCCTCTAGCTGAAGTAAACTAAATAACCAAAAAAATGACTAAAGAAGGGAGAGCTGTTAATCAAACAAACAACCCTTTAACAATACCCTCCAGCTGTCTGACTAAATTGATCCCAAAAATTCCTTTGCGGCAATTTCAGAGATAAAAAGTACTGTTTTATCCTTAAATATAATTTTCAAACAGATCAAAATGGCTCTGGGCTTGCCCTCTTCACCATATTTGCCCCAACGTATCTGAAAAAGAAATCTATGCACCCTCTGCAATTCAAGTTCCCATTTCCACTTAGAAAGTTCTGGAAACGCTTCCGAAAACAGATTGATGACAAAATGGTGAATGTCTGTACCTTCGCTTCCTTCAGGTACACCTAAAATACGAAGGTTATTCCGCCTTGATCTGTTTTCTAAATCAGTCTGCTTCCAGGTAAAGTCATCCCAAAGAGACTGAAGGGAAGATAAGTCCGTTTTTTGTTGGCTCATATCGTCCTCGATTGTTGAAATTCTACCCTCGACTTCCCCGATCCTGGCAGAGATTTCCGTACAGTTTTTACTCATGCACTGTATTCTGGAGTTTGAGCACTGCGCCCTGCAATCGGAGTCCTTCTGCCTTAGTCTCCTCCCGATGCGACATTATAGCCTGGTATATAGTAGCTAAACTGACATTGTTCTGTATTGTGTCAATAGAGCACGAACCCTCTGCAAGTACTCGTTCAATGGCAGTCCGATTTTCAATGGATCTTACAGCGTAAGAATGAGACAACAAAGGAGATCCATTGTTGAGATCTAAGGGACCTTTATGGGAGGTTATCTGAGGGACATCCTTCAGTTTTCTAACTGTGTTAATATCTCCGAGGACCAGAAGACTGTTTTCATCTTCGTCCGGAGGAGCAGAGCTGGTTGCACTTCTTTCATCCCCCCAGTCCCCTTCAAAACTCCCGTTCTCAGAATTATTAAAAAAGTCTGACATAGAAAAGAAATTTGCTCTGGAGTCCCCAGAATCCGGTTCTATTGGTGCTGCTGGTGCTGCCGTGCTGCCGTTCTCACACGATGCAATACCCACCTTCTGCATGTTTCTGGAGTATGCAGTATACGGAGCAAAAATGTCAGCATACTCCACTGCGCTCTCAATACCCTCCTGCTCATGCACTAGCGAACCAGACAGGTTGATTTGTACTGAAGGGATACACATAGTTGACTCAATTGACTCAGCTGTTGGACTGATAACAAGCAAGGCTGAATTGGTATTAACTAAAAGATTGGCACAATTGTTTCTTTTTGACGTGTTTCAGCAGCAAAAACAACAGGTGATGGACAGAATGCAGAACAATGTCATACATTCACCCCAGTACAGAGATCTGGGCCTAAATCCATCCTTTTTTTGCTCACCATGCCTTTCCAGTTTGAACCCAGCCATATGCAAATCAGTCTTGACCCTGTGCCCCATGGGAACAGTCCAGCCCGAACTGCCAAGCCAGTTCCTCCCTGGACTGGAAACAATCATCCAAGGACCGGTTTCGGCCTTTCAGCCCTCATCAGCCTGGATTGCTTGATTCCAGTGGCATGGAGAGCACGGGACTCACGTCTGAGCATACCCGTCCCACTCGGGGTGACAAAAGCAAAAACAACAGGTGATGGACAGAATGCAGAACAATGTCATACATTCACCCCAGTACAGAGATCTGGGCCTAAATCCATCATTTTTTTGCTCACCATGCCTTTCCAGTTTGACCCCAGCCATATGCAAATCAGTCTTGACCCTGTGCTCCATGGGAACAGTCCAGCCCGAACTGCCAAGCCAGGTCCTCCCTGGATTGGAAACAAGCATCCAAGGACCGGTTTCGGGCTTTCAGCCCTCATCAGCCTGGATAGCTTGATTCCAGTGGCATGGAGAGCACGGGACTCACGTCTGGGCATACCCGTCCCACTCGGTGTGACAAAAGCAAAAATAACAGGTGATGGACAGAATGCAAAACAATGTCATACATTCACCCCAGTACAGAGATCTGGGCCTAAATCCGTCGTTTTTTTGCTCACCATGCCTTTCCAGTTTGAACCCAGCCATATGCAAATCAGTCTTGACCCTGTGCCCCATGGGAACAATCCAGCCCGAACTGCCAAGCCAGGTCCTCCCTGGACTGGAAACAAGCATCCAAGGACCGGTTTCTGTCTTTCAGCCCTCATCAGCCTGGATAGCTTGATTCCAGTGGCATGGAGAGCACAGGACTCACGTCTGAGCATACCCGTCCCACTCGGGGTGACAAAAGGAAAAACAACAGGTGATGGACAGAATGCAGAACAATGTCATGCATTCACCCCAGGACAGAGATCTGGGCATAAATCCATCTTATTTTTGCTCACCATGCCTTTCCAGTTTGAACCCAGCCATATGCAAATCAGTTTCAGCAGCAGCAGAAAATGTCTTACCACTGGCTGAGGGTTGGTTCTTTTTAAACATACCCAGGATCTTCTTCTTAGCACCAGTATTATCTTTACCGGATCCTGCCCCAGAGGAAGAGAACGTGTTTTCAGAAACAGAACGAGTGGATGAGCCAATTTCTTGGTCGGGTCTGTCGAGGACACCCGCCGTTGTCAAATCGTGAACTGTAGCAGGAGCTGGGGAAGGTACTGCGTTAGCTGCCGTGGTGCGGGTCTTTGGCCCCTTCGAGGCAGCACCTGCGTTTTTCAGGCCCATGGTTTTCGTAGGGCTCAGACCTGAACTCCGGTCCTTGTTTTCCGCTGTAGTTGTTGACGGTGCTACAATGTTTTCCCGAGGGAAGCAGAAACCCCAGACTGTACTCACCTCCGTGGCACACAAGGCAGAGGTTGTGGACCTCCCAGAGAGTGGAAGAGAATCCCTCACCGCATCGCTCACAGCATCACATGACTGTGGCGTCCGTCCAGGGGCAGCTGCGATTCTCTCCCACCGCAGCATGGACCACTCTGTCGCAGTGCCCGCCGCCAAACTCCCGTAAGCCGTTAGTTGAATTGCACGCCGATAGAGCAGCTGGTAAAGTTGTGTCAAGTAGAGAAGAACATTCCTGGGAAGGTTTTAAGGCAGATATTTTCAAGCAAACACCTCGCAATTTATCTGAATTTTGGTATCCATCGCTATTTAGTAAATGTTAACCTTCGACTAACAGCTCTCCCTGGGATCAGGGACATAGAGGGTTGGGCCATTGGGGAGCACCTTTTCGCCTGCCTCACTCAGACACGGTCATGTCCGCCATCTTGCCCAAGCATGAATTCCTGCCACCTTGTAATCATGATTTTTCCTAACATTCTCAATAAACCACTGTTGAAGCCCTGAAAATACCCATCCCTAAAACGTAGAAGGCAAAGATTAGTTATGCTTGCCAATTTTCCAAGCCATTTGATAGAGTAAATAGCTGCAGTTGGGATGTTTCAATGAGAAAGTTGATTTTAGATAAACAAATTGTTATGGAATTGGATCCTGAGGGGCTCATTTACAAGTCCCTTGCGCCGCCGATGCGTCTCTTTTTATATGGGGAAAAAGTACTGCAGTGACCTTGTAAATAAGACCATTAGTACACTACGATCTTTAGGACTGTCAAGATTATGCTCACAAAATTTGAAGCTGTAGATTCTTGGCCTGTGGGTCCCAAGGCACAGTTGGGATCTGGTAAAGGTAGAATGCATAGAACGTGTACAGATTCTAATTTTGCAGTTTCATTCCTGCCATTCATGCACAACAAAACAGCAGCAGCAGTGCTCCTACTGCTCTGAGAAGCACTGACTTGCATGAACCATAGGGGTTTGGTTATACAGGTAACAGGCATGCTGATGTCAACACGTTCCTGCATTTGCATTCACATCTTCCATGAAAGCATCCTTGACAAGCCCGGGCCTCTGAGGCCCATACATATTAAAGCACTGTTTGAGATTTCTGACCCTAGGTTACAGGTGGGATTGTAAAACTGTATTCCTTTCATTAGCAGAGGCAGGGCTTTAAGTGGGCCGGGTCTCAGCGGTACTGAGCATCGGCAGTTTTTTAAAGAAGGCCTCGGAATGGGTCTCTATTGGGCTCTGTTTTGTGCCCAGGCACAGGCGGTCCGTTTTTTCCCCCGGACTGCAATGACAGCAGGCACATCATGTGCCCATGCTCACATTGCTCACTTCTCACTAGTGGAGAAGTTAGGACATGGCATCATGCCAGGTGAGCGTTGTAGGGGAAGGGAAATCCTTTAAAGAGAGTAATTTTCTCTTTGGATTTCCCTTCTCTTTTTGAAGCTCAGGAGCAGCAACATTGTCATGGTTGCGGCTCCTGAGCATCAGGGCTTTAAGTGGAAGCTTTTTAATATTATATACAGGGCATAGTTGCTGCTTATTTATTTTATGCAACTAACAACCATTGACAAAGCCAATACTCCTGACTTGTTGTAGGTATGATGTTATTTGTTATATCATATATCTGGATCCAATGAAAGAAACAGCAAAATACAAGTCGGGCAGCACACTATGCTAAACACAAATATTTAGGTGTGTGTTTTTAAGCCACACCCTTAATTACATTGACCACGCCCTTTTGAGAGACCACCCAGTTTTTTGATCCCACTTTAAGCCCTGAGCAGAGGCGTACTGGGTCTGCGCTGCAGGCAGGCAGGCATGTTTCCACTGTCTGCATAGTACCTTTTCTTGTAGTAGGACTGTGCCAGGTCAACACTACTGATGATGGGACCAGTCTAAGACATTGCAGTGGAGAAGCGATGCAGCGGGTCTGTGCAGCCTGGGGTGCTACAGTGTCTCAAGCCACTCCCCCAAAAGACGTGCATGGCCGCGATCAAGAAAGATGCCGTGTACCACCGGCTGTGCTTGTTTATGCCTGATGCTCAGATGCCGTGCCTGACACCGTCAGTGAAGGGTGTTGTGTCGTGCAGGACGACTAAGGGGTTGACGTTCTTCCAAGACCTCTGGCTGCTCGCCAGGGGCATAGGAGACACTAAAATTCTGCGGGGGACAGGGACAACCTTGTGGACTTTACATTGACCCTATACAACTCACCGCCCGTTAAACAAATACAGTTGCATAGTTTTGAAGTGAAATATTGAGAAAAGTAGGCATGTAGTCACAGTTTGCATGTATGCTTTATTGTTATTTACATTCACATAGTTCAGACCAAATGTTAAAAAAACATGTACATGAATCTTGCATCTTCATGCACCAAGCAAACAAAGGTCGCTGACTTAGGGTGAGGGCGTCATGTTTGTACGTGCATTATGGTTTGAAAAGTACCTGCTGCTGCATTCCTGGTCTCCAGCATTTTTAGGGCAACAATAAAAATGTGAAGATAACTTCGGTGATTAATGATCTTTATTGGGAGAGATCAGAGGTCTGACTACTGGAAGTTTTGACTCATGGTAAGGTAGCCACAATGTGTTAATATGCCTGCTGCAAAGAACGTGTACCACGCAGATCACAAAATGCATATAATGAAAATAGATCAGTGATTTACTGCTTTTGTCTGAGATTCTTTTTCTATTTGCAGTTTATAAGTTAAAATCGTAACATTGAACATTGATCTATTAACCGTCATCAAAAAGCTGCATGAAAACTGCAAGGTATAGATTAGTACGTTATGATTTTTACCTAGTCTTTCATTATCCTAAGGTTGGAAAATGGGTTCATTATGATAGAAATCAATTCTGATTATTAAAGAGAACCCCCAACCATGGAGTTATGTTTTAAATTCTGGGTTTGTGCTTCTCTAGTGTTGCAAAGCCATCTGTGCCCTGGGCATCCCCCAACTTCTGCTGACTGGTACAGGTGGTACCTGACTCTGACTGACCCTGGCCCAGGGCCAGTTCTATGTTGAAAAAGACACTTACAAATACAGCAACAACACCTACGTACACTAGGGTGCACTATGGTTTAGGGTACTTCCATGATTGACATGACCTCTCCTGTACGGCCCTGGTACATAATAGGGCATGGGGATTGAAACTACCTTTAAGTCCCTAGTATACATTAGGGCATAGTGGTTTTGAGGCCAGCAGCCCTTCCTGCACTTGCCTGTATGCACTGCTGTAGCCTGAGGTCAGTTTAAAATCAGGCCCGTGTTGGAGGACTGCTTTTAAAATGCAAATTGTGCCCAATCTTGACTTTTGGGTTTGGGGCACTTACAAACTGTTAAACTACAATGTTGGGGCATATTAGGTATCCCCAGGGGTTCTCCTAGGTGTCCCATGGGTTAGAGGTCAGGTATCTACAAGGAGGACCCTTATAAAATGAGTTAAATTGCACAGTTCACCACCTACATTGTAGTATAGTGCTTCCCAAAATCGACTTTTGTGCTAGGATCACTGTGAAGTGAGGATCTGCAATATTTTGATATAATCAGAACCCCTAAAGTCTTTCCCCAGCCCATAGGTTAACATTGCAAGAGGTTATTAATTAATAACTGGAGAAAGGAAAGTTATACAACTAGGATTAAAGGACTTAGAAGAATGTTAATGATAAATGCAACAATGTGGTATTGTTGAATTTATTCTAAAATGTACAGACAAGAAGTTATAAGACTTTCTTGTCTGCAAGCCACACTTCAGCCCTCTAGTGCCCTGCCTTGATTTGTCAGAGGTAAGTGGATTGGACTGGTTGTTTGAAGAGGTGATAAATGACCCCTGGAGTTAGGAGGCCTGTCTGGGAGTAGATGTTACTGGGCATAGGAATGCCAGAGCCAGGGGGAGGGGTAGTAAACAATGCTCTTCAAGAGAAGGAGACAAGCTGGTAAAATCACTTTCATTTACACCTCTCCCACAGCCAGATGGGGGATTAAGGAGGAATTCCCAGATGTAAGGGCAGTGGACATAGGTAGATGAAGCCATCCTGTAGGCTGCTTTAGTTAGTTCTGCTCCCTCTGAGGGAAATCAGCCATGCTGAATTTTGGAGAACGTGTGCTCTCTTTGGGAAAATAATGCCACACTTTAGAGGATGTGGTCATACCCTGGAGCATTGCCCTGCACCTCATTGGACAGGAGTGTCCTCCTTCTTGACCCAGAGAACTTGGAATAAGTATCTGAAAGGGACAAAGCCTCTCAGATGATGCTGCATCAAACCTTTGAGAAGAAGGGTCCCTGCTGAGGAGTTTGATTTGAACCAACCAGGTCCTGGACTGAAGATTGTGCCTGTTGCACAATCTGGAATTACAGTCCTATTGACTACCTTGCTTCAAAAGGACTAAATAGTGGACTCCCTGCAAGCTGAAGGTTAACAGAGGACACCTGGACCAGCCTGGAGAACTACCAGTGAATTTCAAAGGGTTTTGTCCAAGTGGATTGTGGTAACTGAAGTCCATTTCACGGACTATCTTGAAGATTCCAGACACTTGGATTACATTTTGTACACTTCGAGACCCTTTGGAAAACTTCAGGAAGAAGTTCCCGAGGTTTGGAGAAGTTTGGAGCAACTTTGGTAAAAAAGCTCCATAAGTGGACCGACTCACTCTGGCCAGCCAAGCCGACAACCATCAACCATGAGTTGGCCCGCCGTCCAGGTTCCTCCGGCTGAAAAGCTCCAGGGGTCTGACTTCCAGAGTTTGATCGGGCGTAGGTGGAAACCCAAGCTGGCTAACCCTCACCGAATCCGGCCTAGTGAAAAGCATTGAGGGACCCTGCAAGAAAAAGGTCTGCAAAGATTTCTAATTCTGAACTTAGAAAAGGTGACTGGGGCCAACCATGAGAGCTAAGCCACCCACCATCAACTGTGTGCCAGCCTGCATCTCTAGCTTGTACCGCTGGAAAGCTCCGGAGGGTGGACTTCCATAAGTTTGACCGGGAGTTTGTTGCAAGGCAAGCCGGCGAACCCTCACCGAATCAGGCTGGCTGAAAGCTTTGATGGACCCCGTGAAGGAAAGCTCCAGCAACGTTTCTTAGTCAGAAGGTAAAAACTTTGACTGAGACCTACCACAAGGAGTAGCTCCGCAGGGCTTCATCCTGGTCGGCCTGACACTTTGACTTTGAGCAGGTCCAGCGTGACCAGATGTACCAAAAGGGGATATACTTTTCTATGTGCTATATCGTGCTAAATTTTTTTAAAGTCACATTCCCGGTTCCCTACATTGGATTTTTTTCATTTTAAAGAAAAAAATATTTTGTATTTTTATAAATTGGTGTTGGATTTTTATTGTGTGCTGTGTCTTAATTAGTTACTGACTTGGTGTTTTTAAATGCTTTACATACCTGCTCACAGCCAAGCTAGCAAGGGTTGAACATGAGAATAATTTTCGAAGACCGGTACGGAGCTATATATTGAGGTAGTGTCCTTATTGCCGGGGGCAGATATACATTTGCCCCTACTATTAACCCACTTTTCAACATCCAGACGAAGCACTCTTAAACAATACTGTCTACATGTATGGATGAGATGTGACTCCTACACCCTGTAGTTTTATTTAACATTTCCTATACACAGATTTACACACCTATAATTGACTGCCTCTGTGTATTGTGTATGATGTGAAGTGTTGACACCCTGTACTGATATGAGTGGTGCTATATAACTAATTAAATGCATCTGAGAGAGTGGTTATGGAGACTTGGGCAGCACTATTAAAGGGTGGTAGTGAGGGAATCCGTGGCGGAGCTGGGTCGTTGATACCAAGGCTGTCTATCTGATTTCATCTCCTGCCTCCTTTATCCACCAACATCCGCTCCCTCAACATTATCTCACTCTTCCAGGTTCTTTCTCATCTTTGCTTTCTCCTTTTTCTCTGTTTTCCATATTTCTCTTCCTCCTTCTGCCAACCACTCTTGATGCCTTTTTCTTGTTCGGTTTTACAGTCTGATAGTTTGAATAATGTACCGGTCTCTAACAAAGAATACAGTTACGCCTCACCTGCAGACACCAACTAAAATTAAGCATCATTAGCTTGCAGCCCACAAATGACATGCCAGAGTGGCTATTCTGGCCCTTTTTGCATTGTATATCCTTCCTGAAGAGCAGGTGCACCCTTTTCTCTCCTTTCTGCAAGACACAAGGATCCCAGCCTTCTCCCTTCCCTATGGAAGGGTGAAGTGTGCGTGGGGATCGTTCTCTCCGACTGCCAGGGAACTGCCCCCTATTGTAATATGGCGGGCAGTAATGCAGTCATCAATGGCAGTAGGACTGTCAACCACGCGGTGATGTGGCAGTCCCACCACCATTATAATCACCCCCTAAGTTTAATGTGCATGCAAATCCAACATTACCAACCCCTGGTAAGTTGCACTACTAGTGCTGAAAAAGTCCAATGGAGATACCTATGGACGAGGTGGACTGGCCTCAAGGGTCTTGTGACCTCAGTGACAGAGTCACTGTCGCTCTAGTGTGTGTTTCTTCGTATGCCTGCTCTCAAGACTGGAGGTGAACTGCATGGATTGTGGTGGACAGGCCTTCAAGATTAACCCACACTTGCCACCGTTAGGGTCCACCTGCTGGTGCTAAGACACCAGGGCTTCTAAGGTCTAAGGTGTAGCATCGGAATCAGCTCTGTCAGGAGTGTGGTCTGGCGGACTGGTCATGAAGGCTGAAAATGGTGCTCCAGTTCCAAATTTGGCAGCTTTGGCCAGAGTGCCACAACCTCTCCCCCACTGAACACCATACTGCCCCACTGAGAGAAACTGGCACTGCCTTCAGCTACAATCCAATTGTGCTGAGACTCAATTCAAATTATGCATTGGACAAGAGTAAAATGCTGCCTGAAAAAAAGTAACAACACCCTGTAAAAAGCAAACACTGAATGCAAGGATGAGCAAAGCATGTGAAATGTAAGCAGGAACAACATGGTTATAATGGTTTTAAACTCATTATTCAGAAATCAGTAAGTGATTTTGCCTGAAAAGTTCAGGACATGACTACAGGACCAGAATAACAAAGGGCAGAGGGCGGGTGGCCTCTTTGACTGCAGGCAGGTGAGGTCACAGGTCAAGTACAGGGCCATTAGGTAGCGCTTTCGCGCACTAATGGCTCTGCGAATAACAGAAGGGGAGAGGGGAAATTCTTTTGACCCCTTGTCCCCCCACCCTTGTCCCCCGTGTCCCCCCCACTCCAAAATCTGGGGGGGATATTTCCCCCGTGTTTCCCACCCTTCCTACGCCCATGGTGCTCGCCATTGTTTCGGCAAAGAGCAAAAAGCAGAACAGTCCTGAGCTCAATTCAGTCAAAGTGCAGCTCTCCCAGGCTGCGTGTCCACTTCTGCTCCCGACAGGGGTCCTGTGTTTTGGACAATAATGCTCCTTGGCTAATACAGACATATTAAGAAAACAGTTCCAGAAGGAATCCCTTAAAAAAGTTTTATATTTCATGCTGCTGCAGGAGGTTACCTGACATAAGAAGGGCCCTGCTGATACAATCAATGTGATATAAATTCATGGTTTAGAAAATGGAATCCTTTGTCATTGGTTCTACATTAGTTGTATATGCACCCATATACATATATATACAACTCAGTGACAATTCCTATTAGAGAGTAGGTGCAACAAGTGACCGCGCAGTGCAAATGCAAATAAAGTGAAGAACAAACATAAAAATAAAACATGAACATAAACATAAAAGGATGCGCACGAGCCTACCAACATGTAAATAAATGACAACATCACAGAAAATAGAATCTAGTTCAGAAATTATTTTTCAGACATCTATCATGTCTGGCACCAAAAGCAAATATGATTTAAAACAGTTAGTCGACATTTCGACACCAAGAAGTAATTTACACAGGGTTTTCCTCGGGACAAGAAAATAGCAACCTGACCTATATGTCACAACACAATGCAAAAGAATTATCCAGGACAGCAATGCCCAACAGAGATCAAAGGGTCCAAAAATGTCCTCTGGCCATCCCATCACATGGGTGAAATATTTATAAATAGAGGTCACACAGACAGTCAGACATATCATCAAGCTATTTGAGTGTGTCGGTAATACTGAACTCGAACCATATCTCTGTGATAGGTATCTGAAAAATCATTTTTAAACTGGATTCTATTTTATGTAATGTTGTCTATATGATGAAGACAAGTATTTATATGCTTATATCCACACTATTATGTTTTAGGTTTTATTTTTATTTTTGTTCTTTGCTTTATTTGCACTTGCACTGCGATGTCACTTGAAGCACCTACTCTCTAATAGGAACTGTGATTGATTTATGTGTATATGTGTATGGGTACATATACAAGTAGAATTAATCTATAACAAATAACAAAGGAGTACATTTTATAAACCATGAATTTATAGCACATTGATTGAGTAAGCAGGGCCCTTATGTCAGGTAGCCCTCGCAGCAGCATAAAAGAGAATTTTTGCAAGTGGAACTGTTTTCTTAGTATGTCTTTAATTTCCATAATTATATGGGAATACAGGGTGCCCCGTAATGTAATGTGATTTTACCTTGGCTAATAGAGACGGGCCTTAGGAAGCATTGGAAATAGTTTATACAGGTAACGCAGGCTAAGCACTGCAATAAGCTGCTATGTAAAGTTATTCAAGATTTTAATGAATGCAAGACAGGAATCTGTGAAAGGCTGCTCAATTGGCATTTAATAGAGATGCAGCTACAACTAATGGAGGAGAGCTGCAACACAGGCATCTGACAGTAAGACAAGTGACTGGCTCCCTCGTCTCTCCTCACGTGCATTACACTCTGCTACATACTAAAGGGATAAAGAACGCCCCTGGCTTTTCCCTGAAAGGGAAAGTGCTAAGCCATTATTACCAAGGAAAAGTGATCTCTCCACTTCATCCAAATCAAAAGTATTTCCCCTGGTTCAAAAATGTATAATGGAGCTAGCAGATTGGGGCTCTGACATGCTGCTATTACTAAGTCTACCAATGATGGTAGCACAGCTATGTCTCCTTATCTCTCATGAAAATATCGATAGATATAATGGTAGCACAGCTATATGTCCGTTATCTCTCCCACAAATGGCAAAAGACAATTGGAGAAAGACAATTAATAAAGAGGCAGGGGGTTGCAGTATTAATCAGGCTTTGATCAGGCTCCTTTAACTGCGGCATCAAGAAATGTCATACATCCGCTGGGAGGAAGCCCTCAAATACCACCTGTGGACAGTTTATGGGGGCACAGTCGGCAGAAGTTATGGGAATTGATAAATTAGATTACCCAGATAACTTAGATGAAGCTGACATTTCAGTGAAGGATACTCTAGGCAGCAAATAGTCTGTACTTCCCTTTACTTCATTAGAGCTGGCTGTTCCTGGGAGTTGGGCCCCACATACAAACCTAGTAGGGTTAGGCAACTTTGATAGATTAACTTCGGGGAAATGTCACAGTCCCTTGCAAAAGGAAATAAAGCAGTGCTCAGTATAGAGCTGGAGGGGTGTAAGCTCTTAAAAGAGGTAAGGGTGATCTTCAGCTCCAGCTTCAATCCAATGTAGCAGGACCAGGTTCAGGAGTTAGGATCAACTGTGGACTGTTCAGTGACTCAGGAGACCAGTATTAATGTGCTGTCAGACCCAAAAGGTAGCAATAACTCGCATGTAGAAAAAAATAAGGCACCTTCTTCTAACTGCGATTATATGACGCAATTCCCAGAATGTAATCATTATTGTCTACAATCCTACAATTAATACAAGCAATATAAGTTACCCAGGGCCTCCCTGCTCAAACGCTGGGTAACAAAATGTCTGAGATTGAAAACAAGATTGGTGTACATATAGTACAGGTGGAGGAAATTAAATTAAGGATCTCAAACTTCGGGGACACGTGGTTTGGTGAAACAAAATTCCATGCCTGAAAAAGAACTGGGAAATGGAAGGCAACAGCTAAAGGAGTAGAAGAATCACTCATAGAGGTGCAATGTTGGATTTGTTGGGATCCCAGAGAGGGAAGAGGTAAAAACGGCCTCGTGAAATACATGGAAGATCTGATCCGTGAGCATGCTCTACAGGGGATAATGCAGATTTAACAATAGTTTGCCACATCGAGTACCATTCTTAGAATACCCAAAAAACACTCGAATTTGCACAATGCTGGTACACTTTGGGGACTTCAGACTGTGTGAAAAGATACTCTCACAAGCTATTAACCAAAAAGGTTTTAAACTGTGTTCATGTTCAGATCTTTCTGGATGTAGCCTACAAGACTACAAAGTGGCCAAGGAGCTTTGACTTCTGAACCAGTCATTCCAAGCTGCTGGTGCACAGGCCATGTTACCTCAACCAGAGAGATTTAAGGTTTTGGCAAAAGGAAGCTTGAAGAGCTTCAGTGAAACAGCAGCTGCCCAGAGTTATCTATTTTTTTGATGTTCAGTGATCTGGAGGAATAGACATAGAGGAGGATGTGGAGCAGTTGGAGCACAGGCCCTACATCTGCCCCTAAGGTGACTAATTAGGCATTCCTATTGCTAGCTATCTATACAATCTGTCACGGAAGCACTAGGGTCACCTTATGAGCCCCCTAATTAAATCTTCTTCTATCGAATTTGTAACTGTTTAAAGTTTTTTTTAAATTTACATTGATTTTATTGTGCTTGTAGTATTGTTATGTTAATGTTGCACTGCATTTTTCAGGAACTTCTAGGGAATTGGAATATCAAGTGCATTTGTTTTTTCCTTGATCATGTCTAAAATTGTAAGTGATTTATCAAGATCTCTTTGAGTTTCGTGACATAAATTTAAAAAACCTGAAACTTGAAGAACCATTTATGGTATTCTCATTTCTCCTGAGTGTTTCCCATAACTCAGACTTGAGATTCATGCTCATTCCGGTGTGTGTCCTCAGGCCACTGGAGGAAGAAAATTAATTACTTGGGATCTATTCTATTTTTATAATCCTTCACTTTTATTCTGTATGTTTGTTCATTTTTTACATCAAAGGCACTATTTTCAGGAAATTACTTCTTACCATCCTTGTTAGTGAGTTCCATCCACTTTCATAAATACTTACAACTGCTATTAGCATATGGTGGACCTCATTTACAAAAGAATTACACAGCTCAGCGCTGCAAGCCATTTTGCTGCGCCGAGCTGTGCCATTTTAAAGGCACAGGCATGCATCGTATTAACAACAATACAACGCATCAGTGTGATTTCCCCAGTGCTGGCACACAATTGGCTGCCATGCGACAGCGCAGGCCCCTTTACGTCATGTTGCAAGGATGTCTGCACTTCGGGATGATTGTTTTTGTGCAGGAAGGGGCACATTCTTGCACAATAACAATAATTAATGGCATTTTCCTCTTTCTATACATGCTGCAGAAAGCAGCACGCATAGAAAGAGGAAAAAACGAGGAGAAATAAATGTATTTATCCTCGTTGTGCCACTCCTTGGGAGGCATAGGGTTCTGACGCATTCCAAGCCTTACAAAACATTATCAATCTGAGAATGTGTCAGGTTCCACGCCCCTTTGACGCAGAGTAATGTGTGATAGGAACTCATATGTGCAAGGCCATGAAAAATCATGCAGGATGACTTTACATTACCTTGTAAATATGGGCAGACACACTGCGCCACCAGTGCATAAAAAAAAACACAGGCAGTGCAATGGTCTTATAAATGATGCCCTGTGTATGCATAGTATGGGCAGGAAAACATTTTATGGGGTCGCTATGTTTAGATTTTGAAGCCCCATGTCTGCTCCTTGTCACTCACTCACACTTGGGTAACAAGAAAAGGGGTTTGAAGGCCTTCTCCCTGCAACTCATCCCATGGATAGAGGTAGGGAAAGAAACAGGATAGGATTCCATTTCCGGATCTTGTAACCAGAAAGAAAAAAGGTATTGCACACACACAAAGATCTCCTGTTCTTCGACAAATCTTCGGTCAATACTCCGAGGTGTTCATGGTGAAGTTGTGTTGGTTGATCAGAGGATTTCTTCCTCATACACCAACCACAAGCCTGTGCTTCGTGTTCGGGCACTCCTGCCTAGTGTCCCTGTTATTGTACTGTTAGCAATTGGGTTACTAGCTGACTCGGGTGTGAGCCCTGGTCAATCAGCAACCACAATCATAGTAAAGGTAAAGCACAAGCAAACCTCAAAATTAATCTGTGCTCAATCCCCTTGTACCTTGACACAGAGCAGTCAGGGTAACATAGAGGCAATGTGTGGAGCATTTGTGCAACACTTCAAACAGTAAAACTGTGAAAACACCACACAAAAAGATCCCACAACAGGATAGAAAAATAGAGCAACATTTTATGGATAAAAAAAGACTACAAATACAACAATCCCATCAGAAGAACTGGAGTTGGGAATTTTTAAAGAATAGACAGCAATATAGCATCTGAAAGCATAAAGCGCCAACTGCGGCTACCTGGTTGCAATGGACCAGTTCGAAGTCAAAGGTTTAGATTGACCACGATGGAGCATGGGTCAGAAACAGTTCCAGATTAGTCCAGCTGAAGTTTTACATTCTCAGGTTTTGGGCCGTGGGGAGCAAGGAGAACGGCACTTCGGGTGGTGGGCGTGGCAGAAAGACCAGGTTGGGTGTTGTGGACGGGCAGGCTGGAGTTTTGAATCACTTTTGGGTCCTGGGTTCTAGATGGAGTTGCAGGTCCTGTTCTTCTTTTCCAGGCAAGACGGCAGCAGGCAGCTTGTCAACACATCAGGACAACAGTTCCTTCAGATCAACATTACAGCAGAGTGGGAGTCCTTGTAGCAGCACAGCAGACCTTTGTCAGGGTATCCACAGGTCCAGAAGCATGCTGAAGAGTAGATGTCTGAGGTCCTTCCTTAATACACTGGTTTCCTGGTTTTTTAATATGGTAGAATCTTCTAGACAGTGGTTTTGACGGGCATAGAATTTCCTGCCTCCCCTGCCCTGGCTCCAAGCGGGATGCAGTGACAATGCATTGTTGTTAGGCTTTTTGTGTGAAGGCAGAGCACAGCCCGTTCAGGTGTAGGTTGGGCTATCCTCAGCTCCACCTTCTCATCCTTCCAGCAGATGGACCACTCAGGCACACCTAATCCATCTATTGTGTGACTGTCTGGGAAGAATTCACAAAGTCTAACTGTCAGTTACACCCAGTCATATGCCCGGACCAGACTATAGGCACAAAATGCAAAATTTCTAAAAGTGGCAGTTTTTAAACTTGTGACACAAAACACATTTCACTACTAAATAGGGCTCTTCACCCACACATCCTAAGATTGCAAACTTGAACTCCTTATCCCATCCCATTTCGAAATTACACTTATAAAATGCAATTCACAACTCCAATGTTATCCACTGAGAGAGATGGTCTTACTGGAGTGAAATCATTAATTTGAGAGTTTTTACTACAAGGACATGTAAAACTTAAAAGCACATGTCCTATTTTTTAAATACATTGCACCCTGCGCTCTGGCCTGTTCAGTGCCTACCGTAGCAGTGACTTCTATGTATTAAAAAAGAAGGTTTGGGTTTGGGAAAAAGGTTACTTTGCCCGGTTGGCATGTTAGTCTTAAACAGCACACACAGGCTCTGCATTGGAAGGACTGAGACATATTTAAAAGGGCTACTTAAATAGGTGGTACAATCAGTGCTGCAGGCTCACTAGTCGCATTTAATTTACAGGGCCTGAGCACAGGTAGTGCCACTTTACTAGGGACTAATTAAATATGCCAATTAGGTATAAACCAATGTAATATGTAATATGTATTAAGTAGGGAGCACAAGCACTTTAGCAGTCTAGCACTGGTAGCGTGCAGAGACCTAAAAAAATGAATTCAGTAAAAAAAAAAATAGGAGAAGGAAGGCAAAAGTCCAGGTCTTACAAACACTTATGGATTCGCATTCATATGCATTTTCTATTTACTGAACTCATCTCAGCTCTACCTACCCACAATATTTATATTCTCTGTTGTCTCCTACTTGGACAAGATATATGCACATCATTTTTTCTAAAACAATTGACCACAAGGCAATATAAGCCTGGCCAATTATGCAACCAAAACACAAGGTAAGCATTAAAGCTTTAAAGCCATGTTGAAATGTTCATAAATTCACTAGTACCAAGATTGTTTTTTTTATTGTGGCAGGCGTAGCTGTCCTATATACAAAACCAGAGAACAGAGAAAAATGCTAATACTGTATCTTAGGAATGGCACCTGTTAAAATTTAATTCAGCAGTAAAGTCAGAATGTCGATAAATATAAAGGAAACACCTTTTAAAAAGTTATCTTTTACCTAACTAAAGTTCCTAGAGGATAATGTGCATTTTCTCTCCAAATTCTCCCGGAATCTCCAAATAAGTAATTCGGCTTGAATAGGTACGAATAGGTGTGAAATGCCTCTCAGAAGTTAATACTAAGCTGACCTGAATGGGCAAAGTTGACGTCTCTGAACCCAACACAGGGGGGCTGTGGGCATATTTTTTGCCCCCCACAGTGTCAATTGTTGCTTGAATGTAGGCCTGGGCATAATTTTAATTATAACACAATGTAGAGGGGGGACCGGGTGCTAATTGGAAAAAGAAGGCCGAGTACAGATGCTCCCAAAGTATCACGTAGTAATTACTAGGGGGTAACTGCTCCTAAATAGAAAAAGAGAAGTCGAGCAGCCTAATTGGGTTGCTGAAAAAGACTTGTGAGTGTGTGTTGCTCACAATGGGGATTGGATACAAATGAAGATAAGATGAATTCCTCCCTTTGTAAAAGGTGCCCTCACACACCCATGCAGATGTCATGCTTCATCATCGGGTGTGTGCTCCTCGTGGGGGTGGTGCTGCTGTCAATCAATCAATCAATCAATCATCACATTTGTATAGCGCGCTACTCACCCGGAAGGGTCTCAAGGCGCTTGGGGAAAGGGGTCCGCTACTGCTCAAACAGCCAAGTCTTGAGTTGTCTCCTGAAGGCGTCATGGTCCTGGGTCAGCCGAAGGTGGATGGCGAGGGAGTTCCATGTCTTGGCCGCCAGGTAGGAGAAGGATCTTCCTCCGGCGGTGGCTCTCCAGATGCGTGGTACGGCGGCGAGGGCGAGGCTAGTGGAGCGTAGTGGCGGGTGGGCGTGTAGAAGGTCAGGCGGTCTATGAGGTACTTGGGGCCCAGGTTGTGGAGAGACTTGTGTGCGTGGGTAAGGAGCCTGAACGTGATTCTCTTGCTGACGGGGAGCCAGTGCAAGTCCCTCAGGTGGCCGGAGATGTGGCTGCATCGGGGGATGTCCAGGATGAGTCGGGCGGAGGCGTTCTGGATGCGTTGGAGTCTTTTCTGTAGCTTGGCTGTGGTTCTGGCATAGAGGGTGTTTCCGTAGTCCAGTTGGCTGGTGACGAGTGCATGGGTGACCGTCTTCCTGGTTTCGGTCGGGATCCATCGGAAGATCTAGCGGAGCATGCGTAGGGTGTTAAAGCATGATGAGGAGACGGCGTTGAGTTGTCTGGTCATCGAGAGGGAGGAGTCCAGGATGAAGCCCAGGTTGCGTGCATGGTCTGTTGGCTTGGGAGTGATGCCCAGGGCGGGGGGCCACCAGGAGTCGTCCCAGGCGGATGGCGATGGTCCCAGAATGAGGACTTCCGTCTTGTCTGAGTTCAGTTTCAGGCGGCTGTTCTTCATCCACTCGGCGACGTCTTTCATCCCTTCGTGTAGGCTAGTTCTGGCGGTGGCGGGGTCTCTGGTGAGGGAGAGGATCAGCTGGGTGTCGTCGGCGTAGGAGATGATGTTGAGGTTGTGTTGGCGTGCGATGGCTGCAAGAGGTTCCATGTAGACGTTGAAGAGGGTGGGGCTGAGTGATGATCCTTGCGGTACGCCGCAGATGACTTCGATGGCCTCGGATCGAAAAGGGGGAGGCGGACTCTCTGTGTTCTTCCGGCGAGGAAAGAGATGATCCACTCCAGTGCCTTCTCTTGGATGCCGATGTTGCTGAGGCGTTGAACTAGGGTGCGGTGGCAGACAGTGTCGAACGCTGCAGAGAGGTTCAGGAGGATGAGGGCCGCTGTTTCCCTGTTGTCGAGCAGGGTTCTGATGGTGTCTGTGGCTGCGATGAGGGCGGTCTCGGTGCTCTGGTTAGCTCGGAAACCGGACTGTGAGGGGTCAAGGGATCCGTTCGTCTCGAGGAAGGCAGAGAGTTGTCTGTTGACGGTCTTCTTGATGACTTTGGCAGGAAAAGGGAGGAGCGAGATGGGGTGGAAGTTCTTGAGGCCGGTGGGGTCCGCTGTTGGTTTCTTCAGTAGGGCGCTGAGCTCGGCATGCTTCCAGCTCTCCGGGAAGGTGGCGGTGTTGAAAGAGGTGTTGATGATGTTCCGGAGTTGGGGTGCGATGGTGGAGTCGGCCTTGTTGAAGACGTGGTGGGGGCAGGGGTCGGCCGTAGATCCGGAGTGGATGGTGTTCATCGGGCTGTGTCTTCGGTGGTCACCGTGGTCCAGGTAAGGAGGGTGGCGGTGGGGGGCGTTGGTTCTACGGTTGGTACCGGCCCCGCGAGAGGGCTCTTTGTCGGGGTTTTTTTGATGAGTGACGACGCAGTTGTGAGTGCCAGTGTGTGGGTCTGAAAACTGAGCGAGTGTGTTAAAATTACCCCCTCAGTAGCCAGACATACAATTTCATTCAGGGGTCGGTGGTAAGATTAAAATCAATGGATAAGGAGGATCTCTTTGAAAACTTTGTAGAGGAGTGGAGACCCAAGCAACGGCGGGGCAGGTAATGGGCTGCATCTAAGGAGGAGCACAGTGTACTTCTCCATTAACACGTGGTTTAGCCGACGAGGCCAATCCTTAACATTGAAGGGGTTGAAACCTGGAACGCCTATCAGATGTTCAAAAAGGCACATTGGTGCCTAATAACCTGACTCTAGGTACTATAGAATTACAGAGTGTCGCCATCTCTGACTCTAGTTTTATTGTCTTATTTCACAGCACGGTCCTGAAGAAGCGCAAATGGATCCACTAGGGACCAATTTTGAGCGTGAAACATGTCGACTTAACAGAGCTAATATACTCACCATCACTTGCACTTACACTCACGGATAAGAGAGCAGCAAGAAAATACTCACTCCTCTACAAAATCTTCATAGAGGTCCTCCTTATCCATAGCTTTTAATCTTACCACTCAGACCCCTGAATAAAATTGTATCTCTTTGTACCGAGGGGGTAATTTTAACACACTCCCTTATACTATATTTCCACCTTTCTCGGAGGCTTTGATGATGATTGTTGAGTCTTCCCTCAGCTCTTTTATCACCATTCTTTCTCTAACAGTGATTATTCTTTTTCTTTTTTGTTTCAGAGAATTTCTTTGGGAGAATTTGTTTAAATCTTCAATTACCATCTCATGCAATAGGTCTATCTTGTTTCCCGGTGGTAGTTGAGGGCAGAATATGGATGGTGGTTTTAGTCCACTTCTCCCCCTTTCCTCTTGCATCTGTTACTTGTTCCATTAAAGTTGTACTGACTGTGTTCTTTGATTCTTCCTCCAAAGTTCCTAAAGTTCTTAGGCATGGTATTTCTTTTATTGTTATAGTGGAGGCATCTTCACATTGTTGGGATGTTTACATTTTTTCAGGGGGGTTGATTAAAATTTATTTTTATAGTTTCATTTCATGTGTAAATTTGTACAGACCTATTCTTAGATTTGCTAAATCCATTTCTGTGTCTGGGCAGAACGAAAGTCCTTTGTTGAGGATTTTTTTCTTATCTTCACTTAACACTTTTTTAGATAAGTTCACAATTAGATTCTCCTGTTTGCTATTTTTTAAAATATTGCCTTCTCTTTTCTTCTCTTTCCTTTCTTTTGTTTTTCCGCCTTCCTCTACTTCATCTGACTTTAGTTTTTCTCTCCTCCTGCCCCCTCCAAAATTTAGTGCCCTTCCTCTTCCTTTCTGTCTCGTGTTCTTGCAGGCCAGTCGCAGTTCTCAAGAAAAACTCCAGTTTACTATGATTTGATTCCTCATCCACAGAGCTAATTTCAGAACTGTCAACTGATGTTTCTGAAGCTTCCTTTGTCTCCAAGGCTTTATCCATTAGGGTTCTGCTTCTCAGTCCATCATATTTTTGAGCAATGGTGTATATGTGTCCATTTTGATAAACAATTCTGTTGAATTGAATGTCTTTGCTTTTCAGTTTTCTATTTCAACTTCATATTTGACTATTGTTTTCTCCATCTGTTCAAGTTCTTTCATTATTTTGTCACTCTTTACATGTTTCTCCAATTCTTGCTCTAATTTTTTTATTTTGGTAATTATCAATTCAAGTCTCTTCCTGCATGAAATATTACAGTGTGCATTAATTGGAATGAGCACTCATTTGTATCATCCTGCCAGTTTTTTTATAAGGTCGTAACCCAAGTCATTTAAAGTTGGTAATATTATTATTTGTAGTCCTCTTGGGATTCTTTTATGTTCTCTGCTCTTCAATCGATGTCATTTTGCACCACTTATTTAATTCATGTGTATGGGCATGTTCTAATTCTCTGAAGATGTCATTGCTAGTCCGTTTTTCTTTGTCTCCTTGTCTTGTCATAACATTTCCTGGTGTTGTTGTTTCGTTGTCATTCAACAGCTCATTTGCTCCTTGCCATCTTTGTTGCCTTCTCTCTGCCATAGTTTATAAATTCAAAAGGAGTCTAAAATCCATTTACTGACCTCGTTTATTTGATTATGGTGTATTTTTGGCCACTGCTGCCCTTTTAGGGTTATTTCCTGTTGGGTTTGCTGAGCTATGCCACGCTTTTCATATTATTGTTCTTACACTCCCGTTGTGACAGAGTTTTATTTTGACCATAATACCCGGTCCTCGGATTGAATGATCTGGCTCCACAATCTGCTGATAAGTGGGTACTGGTGTCCATTCGGGTGTGCACTGGGACCGGAGATGAGACAGCGTTTCCTCTCCCACACCCGCTCCAAACAGTGTAAGCCTCTACACTATGGTCATACTCCTCCCAGCCATTCTCTAAGGTCACTTGTCTCTGCTTACCGCAAGTGTTCCACAAGTGTTCTGTTTGTTTTCAACCACGGAAATACAAATTCATTTCATCTTCAGACAGAGGTGTGGAGGCTCCTTATTACAGTAACTCGATGCTGCCAATCTTCTCCATTTCTCCTTCACACTCGGGTGCACGTTTCGTGCAGCCCAGCTGCTGCATTCAAATTGTCCATAATGTAGATTTTCCTAGTTATTATGACGGAAAGTCTTAATTTTATTAAAGACACGGAGGCGAGTATTATGCTTTCTAATCTTGCATTTATTGCAATAGCAGCCAGAAAGAGAAAAAACTACAGTTCCCAGAGGGCCAGACGACAACTGGGCCATGGGAACGAGAAAAAACGAGAGTACATTAAAACAATCAGTACCAAGTAAATAGATAAGAGGCCATAGTGACTGCGCAGCTTCCTCTTTTCGCTGATGAGCTGGTCAGATAAAGTCATTGAACAAAGGAAGAATAAAAAAAAAATAGAAATAGCCAAGGTCCAGGAACAGAAATCTTGAATCACAGGGAGCCAAGGCCAAAGTCCAACTTGAACATCTGGAGAAGGAGCCGGGAGGGCTGAAGAAGTCCACAAAGGTGAAGCACGAAGGCGATGGAGGTAAGACCTCTTATGATGAAGCTGGCGGCAAGACTGGATTCGCTGTAGGGAGGGAGAACACAAATTAGAATTGTAGAGGTGGGATAATACTCGCCTCCGTGTCATAATAACTAGGAAAATCTACATTTTATGACAAGACCGGAGGCTCCTATTATGCTTGTTTAAAGCATATCAATAACATCAGAAGCAACAGAATGAATAGGTTTACAATAGAACATGCGGAAAACACTGTCATTGGACCAATCAGCTGATCTCAGAATGTCCTCCAAGCGGGAACCGGACCAAAAGGCCTTGGAGGCCATGGCTCCCCTGGCCGAATGCGCTCCGAAAACAGAGACGTCAATACCGGCAAGAGACATAACCCAACGAACCCACCTGGCGAGGTTAGGGGAAGAGACGGGAAGGTGGGGTTTACGGAAGGAAATAAGCAGTTGGGAGCAAGAGGACGCTCTGAGATTAGCGGTCTTTTGTTCATACACTTTCAAGCATTGTCCCACACAAAGTTGTGGTTGGTCAGGAAAATAAGGATAAAACACTGAATCCAAATTAGTTTTAGTTCTCCTGCGAATCTGGAACAGAACACCTGTAGGGGAAAAGTGTCTAGAAGAAATATCTAAAGCTCTAACATCAGAAACTCTTTTGATAGAAATTAAGCAAAGCAACATAGTTAGCTTGGCAGATAACATTTTGAGAGATAAGTTAGAATTAACAGGCCAATTCATTACCAGTTTAAGAACAACGGAAACATCCCATAAAAAGTTATACTTAGCCAACGGAGGTTTAGCACATCGAACGCCCTTGAGGAGGTGAGGGATCAGGGGATGAGCCCCAGCAGGTTTGCCATCGATTTGCACATGGTTGAGGGAAATCGCAGAGCGATAAAGGTTGATGGTACGGTAGGCCTTTACCACGCTGGCTTCAGACGTCAGAAAATTGATTATAAAATTTAGAGGGGCTGAAAGGGGATCGATATCCCTTTCCAAACACCTGCTTGCCCAAAGAGACCAGGCGGATTTGTATGCTTTGGAAGTCCCAGGGGCCCAGGCCTGGTCGATGAAGAGAGCAGCTTCCTGCAAAATGAGGATGTCAGGAGGGGAAGGCCGGAAACTTTCCGACAGAGTCAAGGAGTTGTCCAGAATGAGGCCATGGCGAAGGCCCTGGGGATTGAGAAGCAGGTCGTCGAAAGAAGGAATCAAAACAGGAAAGTCTGTTGCCATCTCCAACAAAGAGGGAAACCAGATTTGCTTCTGCCAAAAGGGGGCAATCAGAACCAGAGAAGTGGCCTGGCGACGAACTTGAGACAGAACTCTGCTGATCATCAGAAAGGGAGGAAAAGCATAATTGAGGTGAAGAGACCAGTCCTGAAGGAATGCATCTGTAGCGAGGGCCAGAGGATCCGGCCGCCAACTGAAAAACTGGGGTAATTGACAGTTGAGGCGGGAAGCAAAAAGATCTATAGAGAAGCGACCCCATTTGTGTGAAAGAGAGAGGAAAACGGAGGGACAAAGCATCCAATCGCTGGAATCGTGGAGAAACCTGGAGTGCCAGTCCGCTACCAGATTGAGATTTCAGGGAAGATACTCCGCTGTTAGGGAGAAATGATGAGAGAGGCAGATTTCCCATAGGCTTTTCGCTAAATCCGCTAGAGGCTTGGACCTGGTCCCGCCGTGATGATTGATATAGCGATCCGCAGAAACATTGTCCATGCGGAGAAGGATGGAACATTTGATTCTGTCTTTGGAAAGGCTTTGGATCGCAAAGGAACCTGCAAGCATCTCTAAACAGTTGATGTGCAACTTGGACTCCTCTGCGGACCATGTACCTCCAGTCGAGATTGGTCCACACCGGGCGCCCCAACCCGACAGGCTTGCATCGGATTCTAATACAAGATCTGGGGCAGTAGCGAAGATAGTGCGTCCGTTCCATGCATCTAAATGGTCTATCCACCATTGAAGCTCGGTGCGGGACTCTTAGTCTAGGGCGACAAGATCTGCGTAGGCAAGGCCCTGACGAAGATGTCTGATTTTTAGGCACTGAAGAGCGCGATAATGGAGAGGGCCTGGAAAAAATGACCTGGATGGAGGAGGAAGGAAGGCCGACGATCCTGGCAAGAGACCTGAGTGACAGAAGGGACGACTGAAGAACGGCGGCAATCTCCGCTTTGATTCTGAAAATTTTGGAAAGAGGAAGGAGGAGGGAAGCGGCCACCGAGTCCACCAGGAACCCAAGAAATTCCATATTCTGGGACGGGATGAAGGAGGATTTCTCTGTGTTGATGAGAAAACCCAAATCTAGAAGAAGAGACTGAGTCGTTTGAAGATCGGACAGAAGAGAAGGTCTGTCGGAATTCAGGATCAGAATATCGTCTAAATAGATGATAAGTCTGATTCCGAGAGAGCGGAGAAAGGCAACCACTGGCTTCAATAGTTTTGTGAAGCACCATGGCGCAGAAGAAAGACCAAAGGGGAGAGAGGTAAAACAATAGGTCACTCCTGACCACTGAAATTGAAGAAACTTCCAATGGGACTGATGAATAGGAACAGTGAGATATGCATCCTGAAGGTCCAAACGAACCATCCAATCCTTTGGGCGAAGGGTGTCTCGTAAATGGAGAATAGTCTCCATTTTGAAATGGCGATAAATTACAAACTGGTTGAACCACTTGAGGTTGATGACAGGACGCAGTTTCTTGTTTTTCTTTTGAACTAGAAAAATGGAACTTAAAAAGCCGGAGGAGTCGAAGGGAAAAATCTGAATGGCCTGTTTTTGGAGAAGAGTGAGAATCTCTTTTGAGATTAGAGTGGCCATATGGGAGGAGAAGACTAGAGGGGGGGGGAGGAGGTTTGGAGAGGAGGAGAAGAGAACTCTATGAGGTAGCCCTGAACAGTGTTGAGAACCCAGGGATCTGAACTTATGGAGTGCCATTTTGACAGGAACAATCTTAGACGGCCCCCTACAGGAGGGGAAGAAGAAGGGCTTACCTTGTTGATTGGAGTTGGAATTGCGGTAGGTTTTCTGTCCTCTACCTCTGAAGCCACGGCCCCGCTGAGGGTAGAATTGGGGCTTGTAATCCTGGGTGTTATTGAAGGAGCCTCTGGAGCCTTGATTGTAGGGACGGCCGGAAGAGCGACCCCTGCCTCGTCCGGCCCGTCCAAAAACACGAGGTGCAAAGACTTTTTTAATAGATTGTTGCGCCTTGTCCAGGGAGGCAAAGGTAGAGACAAACCTGCAAAGGTCGCGGACCAAGTTATCGCCAAAGAGAAGACCATTGGCTCTGGGACCAGGATCCATAGGAGCGAGATTGGCCAGTTTTGGATCCAGCTTAATCAAGAGCCCCTTTCGTCGTTCGTGGGTAATGGAAGAATTGGCGTTGCCTAATAGACAGAAAGCTCGTTGAGCCCACATTGAAATGTCCTCCGCAGAGAGGTCAGTACCCTCAAGACGGGCGGATTCACCATGTCTAAAATGCGGGCCAAAGGACCCACCATATCCAAAACCTTGTCCTGACAGGAGGACCATGCCTTGTCAACCGCTTTGCGGGGATCTTTACCAAATTTTGAGAAAAGGTAAGGAGAGGCTGATCAATAGAGGGAACTTGTGTGAACTTTTCATGTAAAGAAGGTTTAGGGCATTCGGATTTAAGTCTAGACCGCACTGCAGTTTCCAGCGGAAGGCGTAGACGGGCCGAAATATATTCGCCCACATGATGGGAGGGAAACCATTCCGTGGAATTAGGTTGACGAATGGAAGAAGGGTCAAACATGGGGAGACCCTCTGAATCAAAAACTGGTTCAAAAGTAAAAGAATCGGATTTTGGAATTTTGGAAGGGGGGGAAGGTGGATCAGCCACATCAAAAACATCAAATAAATCGTCTGCGTCAGCCATATCATCGTCTGTGTCCAAGACGGTGGAAATTACCAATTTTTTACCTGGTGACTTAGACTTTTGTTTCTTTTTGCCCCCGGTACCAACAAACCCCTCCTTTATAGGAGGCCTGGGAGGCACTAAGTCCTCAGTCATATGCGAGAAGGACTCGCCCATCAAAAGTGACGATTTTTTATTAGAATGCACAGAAGCAGAGTGGTCCACCTTACGCTTTCTGCTATCCCCCGCAGACTGGGCCAAAACCTTGGGCATAAGGCTGAGCATTGAATTTTCCATTGTCTTTGACATGCGTTTCATGTTCAACTCCACATCATGTTCCACAGAATTAGTAATAAAATTGCTGAGGTCTTGTTTGAAGGAACCACCATCATCCTTGGAGGGAACCTCTTCAGAGGAACTGTCACGTTCCATTATAAACAGCAAAACCAGACAAAACAGTGGCAGGAAAGGGTTAAGCAGCCGGGCAGCACTGTGGGCGTGAACGGGGCGGGCTTGAGGAGAGGAAAGACAGCATGCGGCAAAGCAGGAACACGAAGCCGAGCTGACAGAGGCTTCGACGAGCGCTGAGGAGCGGAGGTCAGAGCGCGTGAGCAACGCGAGGCAAGAAGCGGGACGAAACCACTGGCACAAAAAAGAAGGGGGGGAAACAGCTGACAGGCGGAAAATGAAGGAGAAGCAAGCGCGTGAAGCGCGAAGGGCGAGGGCGCCGCAGCGCGATAAGGAAACGCAAAGCAAAGCGTAAGCACTGTTGAAAATGCAATATAAACAATGAAATACCAGTAAATACGTAAATAAACTGAGAGCAGAATAGATAAAGGCACTAATCTGACTGCGAGCAGCAAGAAAAGAGGAAGCTGCGCAGTCAGTATGGCCTCTTATCTATTTACTTGGTACTGATTGGTTAATGTACTCTCGTTTTTTCTCGTTCCCATTGCCCAGTTGTCGTCTGGCCCTCTGGGAACTGTAGTTTTTTCTCTTTCTGGCTGCTATTGCAATAAATGCAAGATTAGAAAGCATAATAGGAGCCTCCGGTCTTGTCATAAAATTTCTTCCTGCTTCCTCGACGCAGTAAAATAACCAATCTTCACCACAGGGCAGTTTTATAGGGATAGTCTACGCGTTTCGACGTTAGCCTTCTACAGGACCATAGAGTTGTGTCATCCAGATCTTCTGTTTTTAAAATGCCCATAGCTGATTTTTCTTTTTTTTCCACCTTTCTACTTTTTTTTATATACAAAAAACAACTAGGCCACATATTGTTAATCCTTTATATAGATGTGATTAAGGTAGCTGTGTCCACCGAAACGCATCGTCCTACAACTATTCTTGCATAATTAAACACTTCTCTCTGATCCAGTGTTGCTGGTGCCGCTTTGAACAGTGAAGTGAACGGGTTTGATTGGAATTATGCTCCGAATTTCACCAAGTGAAGAAACCACACTCAACGCCGGAAGGGTGGATGACTCGGTTTTTATTTAGCAAGACAAACCAACAGGACGCGTTTCGGCTCGTGCCTTTTTCGGTTGTGTAGACAGATGGCTATTCCACCATATTTTGTAATCATTAAGACAGTCTTTCGGCGCCATCTTTGTGTGGTTATATGTCTCGTAATTAGTAATTCATTATCACGGGACATATTGTTAATCCTTTATATAGATGTGATTAAGGTAGCTGTGTCCACCGAAACGCATCGTCCTACAACTATTCCTGCATAATTAAACACTTCTCTCTGATCCAGTGTTGCTGGTGCCGCTTTGAACAGTGAAGTGAACGGGTTTGATTGGAATTATGCTCCGAATTTCACCAAGTGAAGAAACCACACTCAACGCCGGAAGGGTGGATGACTCGGTTTTTATTTAGCAAGACAAACCAACAGGACGCGTTTCGGCTCGTGCCTTTTTCGGTTGTGTACACAGATGGCTATTCCACCATATTTTGTAATCATTAAGACAGTCTTTCGGCGCCATCTTTGTGTGGTTATATGTCTCGTAATTAGTAATTCATTATCACGGGACATATGTATTCATCATTCCTCATATGACACAATTCTTGATGTACATACATATTAATTCATTGATTTCGTAATCCTGACACAGTAAAAATGCATTGATGCAAAAATTACATAGCACAGAACGATCTTTTATCTTGACAGTAATTATCCACTCACAATTGAGCTCTGTATGAGTAAACATCACAAAATGTTAAAAAGATGGTCCAGAAAATTAATGAATGTATTAACTTAAAAGGATTTCAAATCTCATTCCATGCAAACATTGCACATTGTATTTTTAACACAGTAACTATTGCACCCTGAATGGGCTATAGAATATAGGGGAAAACTATTTGCTCCTATCAATTTCAGCATCATGAATTAACAGGGATTAAGTTACAATTTGTGTAGCAAAACAAGTCCTAATTGGACATAGGCCAACACATGTGCAGAAACAATACATGAGCTAGCGCTCAAATAAATAGCTGTGTACATTTTTCAGAGCCAGTAATTATTAAGATTTTTAATGGCTAGTAATATCCCCTTGTGCACTTTATGCTAAATGTATTGCCAACTCCTCTTCTGTATTCAGACCTGAGGGGTCCTTTGTTTGAAGGTCAACAATAAATCGTGATTCAAGTCTGCGCAATTTCAACTCTCTATTCCCTCCTCTTTCATGAGACGGAACATCATCTAAACTGAAGAATCAAAGTAAATTCCTATTACGTTGATGATGCTTGGCAAAATGCCATGCTACAGGATAAGTTAGATCAGTTTTCTCAATGGCTCTCGCATGTCCTAATATCCTGGGCTTCATGGGGTGAATAGTAGTGCCTATATATTTCAAATTGCATAGGCAGACTAGACAATAAATACAAAAAGCAGTGGTACATTTTAGACATTTAGTAATGGTTCTGGGTTGTTTACATCCTGGAATTACATAAGATAATGTTTTTGGACTATTTTTGCATGCCTTACGTTTAGTGCAGGAAAAAAATCCTGTTAGGTTACCCAATTCTAGGATTGGATGGGGCAGACTCAAAATGGCTTTGCACTAAGGTATCTTTAAGAGAGCGACACCTCCTATATGTTATTTGTGGATGGTCTGGTAAGCTCTTCCCAATCATCAAGTCTGCCTTTAAGATGTGCCAGGATGTGACAGCAGATATGCATTTAAACAGTTTGTAAAGGCAGGACTGCAATTGCAGTTTTGTTATAAAGAACATGCACTTATATTGATATATTGTAATATTATGATCGTATTCGCCCACTGGGGCAGGATTGGTTAGGTGTTGATAACCAAATGCATACATGCCCCCGCATACAGACTATTTGCATAGTGGAGATTTGAGGTGATCAGGGCATGAGTGAATGTTCGGCGAGACTGTAGACGGAGAAAGGGGAGGATTTTGCGGAGCATGTGCAATTTACCAAGACAGGCAGAAGAAACCTGGTTTATTTGAAATTTGCAGGATAACTCATTGTAAAATCGGAGCCTAAGGTTCCTAGCCGAGTCCACTGGTTTCAGGGGGGGGGAGGATTCAGCTCAGATGGCCACCAAAGTAGTGGCAGAGTTGTTTTTTAAAAATTAAATTAAATAAAAAAAAACACCTTGGTTTTGTCTGAGTTGAGCCTAAGCGTGTTGAATGACACCCAGGTGGAGATATTGCGCAAACAGTGTCTGAAATTAGAAAATGCTGCCTCAGAGTGATCTTTAAATGAGAATACCAATTGTGTGTCCTCAACATAAGAGATCACTCTGACTCTGCAGGATTCAACCAAAGTAGCGAGAGGAGAGAGATATACATTAAAGAAGAGTGGGCTCAGAGCAGAGCCCTGGGGAACCCCACAACTCAGGAGTTTCTCCTGCGAAACAAATGGCTGAAGGGAGACTTGTTGAGTGCGGCCGCTAAGGTAGGATCTTATCCAGGACAGAGGGATGCCCTGTATCCCAAGACTGTAGAGGCTCTCAAGCAAAATAGCTTGAGAGACCGTTTCGAATGCCTCAGACAGGTCAAGAGGCACCAACATTGCTGTTTTGCCTGCATCCACGCATTCGTGAATGGTCTCAGAAACCTCAAGAAGGGCAGTCTCAGATATACTACTGTGTCAAAATAAGTCACCATAGAATTTAGTAATAATTAATTTAAATAGACAATTGATATAGGATTGGTAAGTATGCTTGGCGACTTATGTGTACTTGCTCAGTACATATCTAAATGGCTTACAGTGAACTGATCTAGCAGTCCTCCTGAATCAACAGATTCTAGGATTGTATTGTATTGGATTTGCATTTAAATATTGTTTACTAACACTGATGAGTGGTGGAAAAACTTACAGTGGATGGTACGCTACTCCAGAACAGAAAATTAGTGCTTAGTCCAGAGATCCATTCTATGCCTTTAATCCAGGTTCTGTGTTGCAGATGTAATTAATAAGAGTTGGGTGTGATCCTTAGTGGAAAGCATGTAAGATTACGTCAATGGATGGTGGAGTAAATAGATAGAGGAGGCTAAATATTGTTGGACTGGAGGGATGTACTTACAAAGAAGCACAGGTTGTAATCTATGGAATGATGTTTGAGCAACTTTACAGAAATGCAATAATGGAGAATATGGTAGATGGTTGTGCAACTTAGTGTAGGCTGTACTCAAAGAGTAAAGGCAAGCAGATGAAGGAGGCAAAGGAGAGTTCATGCGATAGAAAGGAAGGAGAGAGGGATTTAACACTCAACATTTTTAAATTAAGCTTCTGTTTTCATGAAGAGTTTTGAGAACATACGGGAAGGTTCACTAACTTAAGCACAATTCAGAGCAGCAACTAAAGTTGATGAACTGCATTCTGTTGATAGGAAAGACAAAACAGTGTCATGTCTACAAAGATTGGTGCTGTTTTTCTCTTCCCAACAGTGGTGAACTTTTTGCTGCTATGCACCAACGTACAAATCATTGCATTGTAGTACAGCGGTGTGTGTGTTCTGCCAGAAATATGTATTGTACTGGAAGGGGACATTTCCCATAAAAAAAACTATGCTTAATATTGCTCCCATTTTGGATACACGCTCTTTAGTGGACCACACGCAAACATTGGAGTGCTTTTCTAAAAACATCTATGTTTGCTTAGAGCAGGCATGCATTTTTGGGCAAATCCATGAGTACCAATGTTAGCAGATAAGAATTTGTACCAAATACAATTCAGCCCTGGTGTGTTGGAGCTGTGGGCTCCCCACTACAATTGTAGTGCTGAAAGTCGCCGATTTGCTGGCTCACTGATGGTAGACTTGGAGGTGCTGCCGCTGGCTTGCCAGGCAGTATGTCAGGTATCTAGCCATGGAGCTGAGAACTTGCTGAGGTGCCAAGGGAACACCACTTTATGTCACTCCACTCTATACTATTCCACCACTCTACTGTACACAACTCTACTCTACTGTATTCCACTGTATGCCACTCCACTATATGCCAGTACTCGGTACACCACTCCACTGTATGCTACTCCACTGTATGCGATTCCCCTGTACACAACTATAATCTGTCACTCCAGTCTGTGACACTGAACTCAATGACACTCCATTGTACAGTATTCCACTCTACAGCACTCCAGTTAATGTCACTTCACTCTACGGCACTCTACTGTATGCCACTCCACTGTATGCCAGTCCATTGTACACCAGTCCACTGTGCGCCAGTCCACTCTACGCTATTCTACTGTACGCAGATCTACTTTTATGCTACTCCACTCTACAGAATTCCACCCTAAGTTACTCTACTTTATGTCCCTTCCCATTATACCACTCCACTTTACTCCATTCCACTCTACGTTATTCCACTGCATGCAACTCTACTGTATACCACTGCACTCTCTGCCACTCCACTGTATGTCACTACACTGCTCGCCACTCCACTCGATGGCACTACACTGTACGCCACTCCACTCTATGCTAGTTCACTGCACACAACTCCACTCTGTACCACTCCATTCTATGCTATTCTGCTCTATCCCACTCCACTATACACGATTACGCTTTAGCTACTCCACTCTCCGCCGCGGCACTCTGTCACTATACTCTATGCCACTCCACTGCACAGAATTCCACTCTAGTCTATTCTACTCCGCACTACACCACTCCCTTGTGTGCAACTCCACTGTATGCAAGTCCACTCAACACTATTTTACTCTGTGGTAAATAAATAATTAATTACCGGAACTATTTTTCTATGCATTAAATAAAACAGATAGCTCAATAAATAAGAGGCAGGATCCGGGGTATCTGAGTTGAACAGGCTTTAATCAGGCACAAGGGAAGGGACAGGATCGGAACAGCCTGAAATAGAATGGCATGGAATGGCAGCTGCAACGTCTCATTAACAGTACATGATATATATAGTAAAACAGTACAATTACATTGCATACAGTAGGCGTAACAAGTGACAAACGTAAGATAAGAACACATGGGCGTACAAAGAAGGCGTGCATGGAGACATGTGATGAAAACGTCACAGAAGTGTCATAAATGGGTGGATACATGGAGGGGGCTACCTGGGCAGCTGGAACCTTTAACCTAGTGGTGCGCACAAACGGACCATGACGTGTAACTGGGGAGAGCTGGGGGCTCTGACTTCTGCACTAGAAGAGGAGACTAAAGTCTGCGATGTCAGGACGACATGTACCTATAGCATATCTGGTATCTGGTGTTTGGAGTACATGTTGATAGAATCTAGAAGCTATCAGGGCAAAGACTACTTGACACTAAGGCTGGTGCATGCATATATTCTACGTGTATTGCGTGTGCTATGAATCTTCTATGGATATTAATTCAGTAATTCTCTTACATGGAGACAGGAAGACTAGACTATAGCTGAAGATGTTTATGCGGTTCGTTAGCTTAGGAATGTGAAGACGGAGAGCTGGACTGATAACTAGAGGCATAACATATTCTTGGCAGACAGGCAGGCAGGCCAGGCCGGGCACCGCGATGCTTGGCAGAAAGTAAGCGAAGGGTCAGGGATGCGGGAGGGGCTGCATCGCTCCTCGGAGTGGTTTCAGGAGACCGGAGCTTGAATCTGGTGTTCAGGCCCTTTGAGGCCTAGAAACGGGGACAATTCGACGTATTAACGTGCATAATGTAAAACGTTGGCAACATAGGCCTAATACTCGTTGCTTTCACGAGGACTGGAAACTGGCATACTAACGTTGGACACAACTATAATTGCGTCTTTAATCGATCATAGGGGGATATATGCATATTAATCATGCACATATTACATAGGATGGGGAACACGTAGGCACACATGACAAGGCAAAATTCAATTTTCCTCATTCCCTCCTTGTGCCCTTCGTTTCCATCAGGAAACATCAATATTCATGATACCATCTATCTGTTCATAGAGCATCATTTGCTCGTCTCGAATCTTCTTGGAAAGGGACTTTGGACTTGGAATACAAGAAGTAGCGCACAAGCCGCAAATCGCAGGGCCACATTGTAAACATAGGCAACAACTGAATATGATCATTACTGCTATACCCAGGAAAGACAATACTTTCCATCCCCAGGCAGATATTATACTCCAGAGCCAACCGGACCATGTCCAGGTGCCTGGATTCTGGTGTAACTGATGGGCTATTTTATGAAGTCTGGTTATAGCTGAATAAACAGACGGTGCGTTATTAGGAATGAAAATGCAGCAACTAGATCCGATGACTCTACAAGCTCCGCCCCTATCGGCCAGTATGACGTCAAGGACGAGACGATTTTGAAGCACGACAAATCTCATAGCAGATTGTTCTTCAGTTAAGATTTCCCACTGTCACTATACTCGACCACAGTAGTACAATCACTATGTCCTAGATGTACTGAACCATTCTTTCTGAGTAGTCTCGGACTGAACATTCAAAACCATGAAATTCGAGGAATAATTACCTAGATCATATACTTCATTTTCTAGATCTAACCCTGTTCTATGGGAAAGACCTTCCTTGTCTGGGAAACATGTTCTATTCAGAAGGGACATATCGTTTGAGGATGACGTTAACGTGGACCATGCTCCACATGAACCATTGTGTGAAAACGGATAGGGAAAGAGTGGCAGAACTCCCTTCGGTGTCTGGAAAGGGGGGAGTCGACCACACACCCAACAATTTGTGGCATTGCTAGTCTGGTGTGAATAGTGTAACATACGGATAAAAGTATTATTGCGCATGGCAAGACGATAGGATAACTCGTGAGGAGGTAGTTCACTAAATGTGTGCTCTACTGTAACATTAGAGGAAAAATGTACATGTGAAACGATAGGAGGAAAATATATATGTAAAACATAACTTATGCCTGTAATCGTAAGACTCAGAAATAACATAATTAATAGAGTAACAATACATCGACTTCGAAGATTCTTTCGATAACGTATTCTCTTAGTGTTTCGACTAACTCCCTCACTATGTGGGTCTATCTCATACATGTCAGGAACCTGTCTAGCCGTTTCACCCAAGAGGGACTTAGACAATTAAACTGGCTGACTTACTAGACCTTAATTTTTCTTTATACTCCTGCTGCGGAGTTTTCTCTAACAGGGGAAGTTTAGAGTCAGTATCTGGGTAGTCCTTGAGAACGGGGCAGTCCTTGAAAAAAGTCTTTGGACGGAGTCCATGAAATCGTTTCACGTGACTGGAATGCAACCAGCCTTTGCGGCCCTCCACCTTGATCGCAGTCCTTGTTGTCATCAGAACAAGCTTTGGTTCTTTCCAGCGGGGCTCCAGCGGACTTGAACGATCAAAGTTCCTAATCAAAACGAGGTCGCCTGGTATGACCTCGTGCGGTTTCACTTGATTGTTGTCTGGAAAAGCAGCGGCGACCTGTGAACGACAAGAGAGTAGTGCAGACATCAAGGAAGCCAGGTAATCTGTCAGCATATTACTGTCAACATCGGTAATTGTACGTGGCCTAGGTGTACCCCACATGTTCGGGGGACGACCGAAAACTACCTCGTAAGGGGACAGACCTGAACGGGAGTGAGCGACCATTCTCATGTAAAAAAGGGCGACTGGCAGTGCTACCATCCAATCTACGCCTTTTTCTGCGCAAACCTTGGCAATGCGGATTTTCAGAGTCTGGTTATGTCTCTCGACGAGACCAGCTGCCTCGGGGTGTCGTACACAATGGAACTTCCACTGGTACCCTAACAGAAGAGATACTTGTTTCATGAGTTCGGATGAGAATGGCTGGCCGTTATCTGAATACACGACCCTGGGCAAACCATAGCGGGGAAAAAACTCACGAACCAACTGCCTGGCAGTGGTCGCGGCAGTGTAATCTGGGACTGGATATGCTTCTGTCCATCTGGACAAAGCGCATACAACTACGAGGACATACTTGAAACCTCGACATCGGTCCATCTGAATATAATCCATCTGGAGGACTTCAAAAGGGTGGTCAGGAGGATGGAATCCACCTTGTTCCACCGGGACACCTTTACCTGGATTGAACTGACAACATATCATGCAGGTACGTACTTTCTGTTTGGCTGCTGCTCGTAAATGCTTGTTAAACCAAGTGTTCTGGATGCTGTCTATCATGGCTTTTTCTCCTAAATGTGCTGGACTATGTGCGGTGTTAATAATGACTTGAACCATAGAGTCGGGGAGAAACCATGTGGCTTTTCCCTTCGTCAACCATCCCTGATCTGTCTGGACCCCTCCTTGTTCAGACCATTTCTTGATTTCGTCTGGGGTAGCATGTGACTGTATATCTAGTACGTCTTGTGTAGGGTCCTTAACTGTCATACAAGTCGTCTGAGCTGGAATGTCTGTCTGTGTCGTGTTAACTGGAAGGTCTAGAGTCTAGAGTCTGAGCTGTAAGCTTGGCTGTTCGATCTGCCAGGTCGTTACCCTGGGAAATGATGTCAGTGGCTTTCGTATGTGCTTTGCACTTCATAACAGCGATGGCTTTCGGTAAATAACAGAGCTTGAATGAGGGGGCCATGTTGAATCTTGGCTCCATGGGAGGTCATGAAACCCTTTCTTGCCAGAGTACTCCAAAGTCGTGTACGACTCCGAATGTATAACGTGAATCTGTGTATATGTTTACGTGAATCTGTGTATATGTTTACTTTCAGGTTCTTGGCTCGTATGCAGGCTTGGGTCAGAGCGACGAGCTCTGCTGCTTGAGCAGACAGGGTATCAATACGATGTGTTTCTATAACTTCAGTTTCAGTAGTCACTGCATACGCGGCTACTAGTTCTCCTGTACTTGTTCTCATACATGAATGTGTGGAACTTGTACTGTCAGGGAGTGTCCTAACACTATGGAATCACTCTGTCTGATAGCTAGAGCTGTGGCTGCAACTGACTTGAGGCACGCAGGCAGAGCCTGGGCCACCGGATCTAATGTGCTAGAGAAATAAGCACAGGGCTTGTATTGTCCCGCTTGATCTTGTGTGAGAACAGATAATGCAGTACCATCACGTTCAGTGACAAAAAGTGTAAAAGGCTTACTGTAGTTTGGTGTCGCTAGAACAGGTGCTTGGCATAAAGCTTTCTTTAACTCATTGAAAACAAGTGTATGTTCTTGGGTCCAAGGGAGGACAGTCAATGTGGCTGCCTCCTGTGTCGTTAACTGTATCAGTGGCTTGGCTAGATATGCGTACTGAGGAATCCATTGTCTGCAGTAAGAAGTGAGGCCGATAAAAGCTCGCACCTCCTTCTGAGTCTTGGGCTGTGGAAGATGTGCTATTAACTGGATACGGTCTGGTGTCAACTGCCTACCCCTCTTGGACAGTAAGTGTCCAAGGTAGACCACTTGCTGGACACAGAATTGCAGTTTTGAAGGGGACACCTTGTGCCCCATCTCGGCCAGGAAATACAAGACTGTAAGTGACGCACGTTCGCAGTCACGTTCAGAACGGGCTGTGATCAATAGATCATCGACATACTGGAGCAGGGCAGTGTCAGTTGGCATGTGAATATTGTCTAGTTGTCTTTTAAGTGCTTGACTGTAAATGCTAGGACTTTCTTTGAAACCTTGAGGAGCTCGTGTGAATTTATAGCTTCTTCCATTTAAACAGAAACCGAAAAGGAATTGGCTGTCTGGATGAATGGGGACACTAAAGAATGCGTTCTTGAGATCAATAACAGTAAAGAACGTAGCTTCGGAATCAATGGCAGTCAATAGGGAAGAAATATCTGGAACCACAGGGTACTGGGGTATGATACATTTATTAAGTTCTCGACGATCAATCACTAATCGATAAACTGGAGGTGCATCGGGATCAGTACGTTTAAGAATCGGAATGATAGGAGAATTACATACATTGGAGTCAGTTTCTACAACTACTCCTTGAGCAATGAGCTCGTCGATAATTTTTGATAAGGCTGCTACAGCCTCAGGTGGCAATTTGTACTGTCGGATTCGTGGTAATACAACACCTTGCTTCAGAGTGACACGATAGGGTGTAATGTGCATACAACCTACATCAGTTGGACCTTGCGCCCATAAATGCTGAGGTACATTCAATAATCTTGGATCAAAATCACGTAATACATAATGACCTTTAAAATCACGTAAAAACAATCTCACTCCTTCTGGGGAGCAGCATATGACTGCTCCTAATTCTTTCAGTGTCTTAATACCTAGTAAATTTTCTGGACATGATTTCATAAGTAACAAGTCTGTAGTTCGGGACAATGGACCGAGTTCTAGGGAAACTGGTTTCGATATTTCATTAACAATAGGCTTTCCTGAAAATCCAAGGGAAACATTTCTAGAGCCTGAGAGCGGAGCCCCTGGAACCTCGTCATGACTGATGGTAGTCCTACTTGCCCCTGTATCAATCAGAAACTTTCTGTCTTTCCCTAATACTTGACTGTGTACATAGGGACCCTCTTGATCTACAGGAATTTCGATGAGAGGCAAGCCAACCTCCCTCTCTAGGCTGTTTCATGAATACTGCTGATATTCTGGATATTCCGACTGTGCGTACTGGTACATCTGCTGTGTAACGTGTTGTGTGGCAGCTATAGGCTGCGGTACTGTAACTGTCTGTTGTGCGTTCTGCGGTGGTTGCGTATTCTGCGAAACTTGTTCTTGTCTAGGAGGACGTGGTCTCTCTTTCATTTTACCTGTAGCTATGTTGTGTTTCAGAACTGCACATTCGTTTATATAATGACCTGGCTGTTTACAGTAATTGCATGTCCCTTTAACGGGAGTTGTAGGATGACTAGTTTGATTCGGACCCCTCTTCTGGCTGTCTTGTGGAACAGACTGTGCAATCAGTACTTTCATTTTTGTGTCTTTCATACGTCTCCTTTCATGTTCCTGCTCCTCCCTGATTCTGTTCTGGTGGTACTGTAGCATCTGGAGCATTTGTGACGGAGTATTAGCTTGCCAGGTACTTTCGACTTTCAGTACTCGATTTTTAACTTATGGTAAAGAATTCTCAACTAGTTTGGTAACGAAAAGATGTGGATACGATTCACTACTTGTTTTCAGACCACTATTTATAATGAAACATTTCTCAAATCTAGAATAAAAATCACTAGTGTCTTCGTCTTGTTTCTGTTTACAGGCTGAGATGGCATCCCAGTCTTCCTTTTTCGGGGCTAGTAATCTTGGCAAGACTTGTATTAGCAACTCGGGCAATGCTTTAGCTTTTTCCCCAAGACCGGTACCTGGAACTCGTGTATTATCTTCAGTCTCTAATGCGGTCCAATCTATCTTTTTCTCTCCCACCTCCCATTCTTTTTCTTTGAGTTTTTCATATATGCCCGTAGGCAACAGGACCTTTAACATTTTAATGATATCAGGATACGTGTATTCTCCCATACGGAGCATGTCTTTTAATTCACGGTGGAACCCTGCTGGATCTTTATCGTGACAGGGTATTAACTTTTTCATTTCTAGTAGTTCTATTTTCGTGATAGGGGTGTAAACAAATACTCGTTCGAGCTCACCCCCCTCTCCCTTAACTGGATGTACTTCTCGCAACGGATTCTGTCTGTCTATGTAGAATGATTTTCTTACTGGGGGTGGAACAGGAACAAAATGTGGATTCAGGAACGTTCTGTATTTGTGGCGCTGTTCTAATATGACACTAATTAAATCGGTACCTAGACCTTTCCATCTGTTTAGGAGTAACTCATTCAGTACATCATACAGAGGACCTGGATCAGACTGCTGATCCTTATACAGTGTAATGAGGTGCTGGATCATATACATACCCACCAGACGCTGCTCGGCTGGGGGCAGCTTCAGAAACGTTTGGGCCACTATTTCATCTGAAAACGAGGTAGAATCACTAGTCCATCGGACTACTGATCGGGCTAGTTCTTGTTCATGCATGGTACTAAGCTCACTATAACCTATTCGTAATTTCAGAACTTTATCTGTAGCCTGGAATACCTGTTCAAGAGAACACTGTTCTGGTACGGGAGGAGAAAAAACTTTCTTGTAATCTAGGCGTGAATGTCTATCGGGAAGTCTCGTTCTACCTACATACGCTATTCTGCTGGGATTTTCGGTGTCTACATCTTCGTCTAAAGAATCATTCTCTTTGTCTGCTACTATTCTTGCTTTCTCTCTCTCGTGTATACCTATAATTTCTTTCCGGATCTTTCTGTACATGGTTTCTATACTATTTTGTGTCTTGTGTTTTCCGTCTGCTATATTGTCACTCCATCTTGTCAGGGCTTTCATCTCGTCTTTGTCTTTATCAGGATAATCCTGTTCTCTTATTAAACAGTTAATCAAGAACTGTAAAATCATACTTTGAATCTCGACCTTTCTGTGTGCCATAGCTTCGTGAATACTTCCTGGGTTCTCCCCTGTTCGGATAAAATGATATATTCTGTCTAAATGTTCTTTCATATCTGGCAGGGTGGCCAAAAAGTTGGCAACTCATCTTAAACGTACTGAATATAATATCATGTGATCTTCGCCTGGTACTGAATCATATATGCAGTCTGTAAGGAACTTCCTGAGGGCTTCATACGTAGCCACTTTTGGCGTACGCTGTAACGCTGCTTCTCTCAGCGTCAGTCGCTTTGTTTGAGGTGGGGTGGTAGGAGCACCTCCCCCTGCCCCTCCTGAACTGGAATCGTCAACTAATACTGGATGTGCGGCTGCTGGTAACGTGACTGGTAAAACGGGCACACGTAATGTGGGCTGGTCCGGGGGTATTGGCGCATGGACAGGACCAACGACTGGAGGCACAGGAATTACATTATTAACAGGAGGCTGGACTTGGACTTGGACTGGCGGGATAGGATTAGTATTAGCATATTCGGGAACAGTGTCGTCTAAATAGGAAGAAAGAAAAATTTCGGCTGCAGTCGGTTTATGACGCAGCTTAGTCGGAACCAAGGGTGGCGGTAAATTATGGAGTGCTTCCGGGGTCGCCTTCGGCAAACCCTCGGCAAGAAGAGGATACATACCTTTAATAAGGGCATTTCTCTGTCTGTCTGACTGTTCTCCTCTAACTCGTTCACCTTCTTCTATTAATTCCCTTTCTTGGGCTTTTTCTGAGGATTCTCTACTTAATTCTGCTTTTCTGAATTCTTTCTCTGTTCTTTTATGAGATTCTTTACGCCATAACTCTATGGCATCTTTCTGGGACTGTCTGGCTTTCTTTTTCCATAATGCTTCTTCTACTCGCATGATGCACTCGGCATCCCATGTACCTGATACAGGCCATCTATATTTCTCTTCAAGATGCTGAGTATAATCAGCCCATAAATCTAGATACAGTATGGCATCTAAGCCATGCTTGTGATACATGAAATGTCCAGGACTGTCCCTAGGAGGGACAGGAACTGATTCTTCGAGTAACCCTTTTCTGGTTTTTATCTGACGTAATTTCGAAAACAGCGGCATATTTGAGCCGTACTTGAACTTGAACTTGAACACAATACAGAATGAACACAATAATGAATAGCAAAACAATCATTCATACCACGACATCAAGAACACATTAATAACAGTTCGAACACAACACTACCTGATACATTGAAAACATAATACTTGAATTTCTCGAGAACGGACTTACTAGAATTACTGGATGCACTGCTAAAACAGTACAGAACATACCGGTCTCATAAAGAGACACGTCATACCGTATCCACCTAGATGGACACGTCGGACTGGATCTGCGTACCCAAACCCATCGGACCGGAGACAAACTAATGACCCCGTCTAGATACTCCCCCAGCAACGGTACTCACCGGGAAGCAGAACTGAAGGCCTCGGACTGGACTGGACTGCTACGACGTCTGGTTACTACTACGCACTACGCATGCGCTTCGGGCTTCGGTTACAGGTGGGCCTCCGGATACCTCGGACCTTGCTCTCTCGGCTTGGGCTCTGGTCGGGACGAACCGCCTTCCTCACCGCCTCGTCTGGATGCCGGACCGCAGTCTCCGTCTCCTCCGTGGGCCTGAGGGAGACTTGAAGCAGAAATATCTGCACGTGCACGGTAGAGGTTCCGTCACGGCTGTAGAAGGGTCAGGGGGCCTGCGTTACATCGCCGGCGCGTGGGGAAGAGGTAAGACCTATTCGGGCGCCATTATGTGGTAAATAAATAATTAATTACCGGTACTATTTTTCTATGCATTAAATAAAACAGATAGCTCAATAAATAAGAGACAGGATCCGGGGTATCTGAGTTGAACAGGCTTTAATCAGGCACAAGGGAAGGGACAGGATCGGAACAGCCTGAAATAGAATGGCATGGAATGGCAGCTGCAACGTCTCATTAACAGTACATGATATATATAGTAAAACAGTACAATTACATTGCATACAGTAGGCGTAACAAGTGACAAACGTAAGATAAGAACACATGGGCGTACAAAGAAGGCGTGCATGGAGACATGTGATGAAAACGTCACAGAAGTGTCATAAATGGGTGGATACATGGAGGGGGCTACCTGGGCAGCTGGAACCTTTAACCTAGTGGTGCGCGCAAACGGACCATGACGTGTAACTGGGGAGAGCTGGGGGCTCTGACTTCTGCACTAGAAGAGGAGACTAAAGTCTGCGATGTCAGGACGACATGTACCTATAGCATATCTGGTATCTGGTGTTTGGAGTACATGTTGATAGAATCTAGAAGCTATCAGGGCAAAGGCTACTTGACACTAAGGCTGGTGCATGCATATATTCTACGTGTATTGCGTGTGCTATGAATCTTCTATGGATATTAATTCAGTAATTCTCTTACATGGAGACAGGAAGACTAGACTATAGCTGAAGATGTTTATGCGGTTCGTTAGCTTAGGAATGTGAAGACGGAGAGCTGGACTGATAACTAGAGGCATAACATATTCTTGGCAGACAGGCAGGCAGGCCGGGCACCGCACTGCTTGGCAGAAAGTAAGCGAAGGGTCAGGGATGCGGGAGGGGCTGCATCGCTCCTCGGAGTGGTTTCAGGAGACCGGAGCTTGAATCTGGTGTTCAGGCCCTTTGAGGCCTAGAAACGGGGACAATTCGACGTATTAACGTGCATAATGTAAAACGTTGGCAACATAGGCCTAATACTCGTTGCTTTCACGAGGACTGGAAACTGGCATACTAACGTTGGACACAACTATAATTGCGTCTTTAATCGATCATAGGGGGATATATGCATATTAATCATGCACATATTACATAGGATGGGGAACACGTAGGCACACATGACAAGGCAAAATTCAATTTTCCTCAACTCTGTGCATCTCCACTGTATGCTATTCCAAATCCACACTACAGTATTCCTTTCCACACCACCCTTTGCCACTATGCAATTCCAATATTCTAGTCGACGCCACTCAACTCTACGCCATTGCTGTATACAGCACTCCACTCTACTCTACAACATGCCACTCAACTGTACGCCACTCCACTCTATGCACGCTACACCACTCCACGTTACATTATTCCACTTTACGGCACTACACTCTACTGTACGACATGCTACTTGACTCTACAGTAGTAGAGTCCATTCCATTTCACTGTACGCCACTACTCTCTACTCTATGACATGCTACATGACTATATGCCACTTCAATCAACACTCTCTTCTACGGTATTCCACTCAATGCCATCCACTCTACCGCACTTCACTCTACATTCTTCAACTGTATGGCGCTCCACTCTACTGTATGACATGCTGCTCAACTTTACTTTGCTCCATTCTACACCACTCCATTGTAGACCACTCAACACTACTCTTTCACATGCCACTCCACTGCATGCCACTCCACTCTACTCACTACACTGTATGGTATTTCACTGTATGCCAGTCCACTCTACACAATTCCACTCCATACCACTCCACTCTATATCACTCCAATGTACCCACTTCACTCAATGTTATTCCACTGTATGCTACTTAATTGTAGGCCAGTACAATCTATGCTACTCCAAGCATCTCCACTCTATTCTATTCCTCTCTATGCCACTCCACTCTGCGCGACTCCAAAACACTCTATGACACTCAACTCTATCCCACTTCACCATATGTCACTTAACTCTATGCTTTTCGACTCTACACAACTGTGCTCAAGGCACTTCAGTGTGTGAAATTCGATTCTACGAGCCTCAACTCTAACCACTTTACGCTTTTCCATTCTGGGTCACTCCATTCTGCACCACCCCAGTGTATGCCACTTCACTTCACAGCAGTCCACTGTGTGACACTATACTCAACAACACTCTCCTCCACAATACTCTATGACACTCCACTTAATGACACGTCACTTAGCATTACTCCACTCTATGATTGAAGCAGTTGTTATCAAAAAACAAAAACCATTGAAATTAAATGGAAAAACAATGATTAAAACATAGTTATAGTTAGGAAAACTGTATTTATTTTCTCTATACAAACTAAACTTAAACTGCACAAACATTAGACATTGTAAAGATATCGTTATACCTTAAATTAATAATTAAAGCACCAACTTCTAATTATAATCACTTGCGTACCTCCATACACAGTATAGTGGCCACAGTATATTAACTATTGCTCTTAACTGTACCATGCTCTGTATTATCACAAATGATGTGACTTGTGATACCATAAGTGTTATGAATGCTTTGATTTCAGAAGCATAAGTGATGTATTATGAAAGAGTATAAACAGTGCATGGCAAAGGCTCATTTTATAGTTAACGTTGTGTGGCTACTGAGTTCATTAGACTGTGTATGGAGGTGTGCAAGTTAATTTGAAGCACTGAAATAGTCTGGAACAGGAGCAAACTTGGGTCCTCAAAAGAGACATGCCTGTGCTTCCTGGCTTCCTTTATTGATTTCATTTTGATGGTTCTAGTGGTAGACTGTCAACAAATGTGTGGGGGGGAACCCCTGCCCAGGCTGGCTGCACTGTCACTCAGTGTGTCTTATAAATTAAGCATGGCTGCATTAGAGATCTAAAGAACTGTCTCACATCCAATAACCTCCTAATCATAGGGGACTTCAATTTCCACAAGAAGACCAAAGTATTGCACCGTTCAAAGAGTTCTTTGACATATGCCACAGCATCAGCTTTGAGAGTGCTACCACCATACCCACTCCCTTCCATGCCCATTTCCTCAGTACGATAGCTCATCATGGCCTGGAGATCTCCAGCCATTGGACTTGGCACACATAGTTCTCTATATCTTTCTCCTCCACTTCTCTCGGCACCCCCTCCGATCCTTACACTGTTGCGGCAGGACCTATTTTCCACATGTTCAGGGACTGCAGTGATATATTTTAGTCTGTAGGGAGAACAGATTTTATCACAGGAACACGGCATATCCTTGGCCATGAGTTCTCATTTGAAACCACCAAAAACCGGGCCAATACACTCCAGCCAGCACCTCTATATATATTTAGAAGAAAAGGTTTATACTGAGAGTGTATACACTTATCAGTACCAGGATTAAATATATAAATGACCATTGGTTTTTGGTTTGAAGACTTGCATAAACTATGTGCCCTGATTTAACTCTTTGTTTCATGATTTGTCCTATTTTCTGCAGAGCTGGGTGTCGGTGAGCTATCCCAGAGAGTTGTGCAACAAGTTGATGAAGATAGTAAGGGAAATTACTGCTTGTTGGACTTGGCCCTTTTGGCAGGTTCACCCCAAAACATTTTGCGTTCTCCTAGCCTTTTTCTGTAACTTGATGTTGGTGATTTTACGCCTCTGACCACTTTAGCACTGTGGTCCAGTGTAAAGTGCGTGTGCTATCTGTGTATGTGTGGTGAGATAGGCCTGCCCTCCTATAGGAATGCAGGGGGATATGTGTGTTCATAGTAATTCCTGGTATGAGATGAGTGCAGGGGCGAGTTTAGTATGTATGAACTCGTGAGGATAAATGCTGCGCAATGGTGCGCAGATTTATGGTGACTGGTGGAGAAATGCCACTTTTAGAAGTTATTTACAACCAGGGGTGGTGAGGGACAGAGCTTGTTTCCTTCCCAGTGTAAGAATTGGCTTTTGTAGTTTGGTTTGCCCTGTTCCCATCATGCACTGGGACAGGAACAGACTAATTTGCATACAGCCAGGTTCTGAAACTGGGATGGTGCAATGAGCTAAAAAACGGTGTTGGATCTAGCCCTGATCTCTTGACTGGGTGAGAGTATTCTGCTTAATTCAGAGACTCTGTCCCTCACCACCCCTTGTTGTAAATAATTTTGTCCACCCTAAGCGTGGAAGGGTATACTCAGACATGAGTCCCTTGCTCATTGCACCATCAGGATTCAAGCAAGCCGGGCCGGAGACGGCTGTAATGCCAGAAACCGGTCCCCGGAAGCTTGTTTCCTTCCCAGTGTAAGAATTGGCTTTTGTAGTTTGGTTTGCCCTGTTCCCATCATGCACTGGGACAGGAACAGACTAATTTGCATACAGCCAGGTTCTGAAACTGGGATGGTGCAATGAGCTAAAATACGGTGTTGGATCTAGCCCTGATCTCTTGACTGGGTGAGAGTATTCTGCTTAATTCAGAGACTCTGTCCCTCACCACCCCTTGTTGTAAATAATTTTGTCCACCCTAAGCGTGGAAGGGTATACTCAGACATGAGTCCCTTGCTCATTGCACCATCAGGATTCAAGCAAGCCGGGCCGAAGACGGCTGTAATGCCAGAAACCGGTCCCCGGAAGCTTGTTTCCTTCCCAGTGTAAGAATTGGCTTTTGTAGTTTGGTTTGCCCTGTTCCCATCATGCACTGGGACAGGAACAGACTAATTTGCATACAGCCAGGTTTTGAAACTGGGATGGTGCAATGAGCTAAAAAACGGTGTTGGATCTAGCCCTGATCTCTTGACTGGGTGAGAGTATTCTGCTTAATTCAGAGACTCTGTCCCTCACCACCCCTTGTTGTAAATAATTTTGTCCACCCTAAGCGTGGAAGGGTATACTCAGACATGAGTCCCTTGCTCATTGCACCATCAGGATTCATGCAAGCCGGGCCGAAGACGGCTGTAATGCCAGAAACCGATCCCCGGAGGCTTGTTTCCTTCCCAGTGTAAGAATTGGCTTTTGTAGTTTGGTTTGCCCTGTTCCCATCATGCACTGGGACAGGAACATACTAATTTGCATACAGCCAGGTTCTGAAACTGGGATGGTGCAATGAGCTAAAAGACAGTGTTGGATCTAGCCCTGATCTCTTGACTGGGTGAGAGTATTCTGCTTAATTCAGAGACTCTGTCCCTCACCACCCCTTGTTGTAAATAACTTTTAGAAGTTGGCATTTCTGTGTGTTGTGTGTCTGCCTGCCTGATGTGAATTGCATGTCTGGCTTGTGATTGACAGGAGCTGAGAGATGTGGGTGGCTCCAGGAGACAGGGGGAGTCTGCCCAGTGGCGAATAGAGAGATCTGCATACAGATGGGGGGAGGAGTTACACCTGGGACCTGAATAGGGCTGTGCCTTCCCTTCACAATGCTGGCTCTGCCCCCTGTGGTGCGTAAAATCACCTGACAAAGGAGAGTGGAGCTGAGCAAAACAAAGTGCTCCAAAGCTCCCCAGTACCAGTTCTAACTGGTATCCCTAAACCCTGTGCTGTGACACAAAGGGAAATTATGTTTAAAAGTAGGGGCTGTGACCCCACAAGGTGGTTCAGTTCTTGGTTGCTGTTCCTGCCGGGGCGTGCTGCTGCTGGGTCCCAGAGGGGCTGACATGAGGGCTTGCCTCCCTGGGCCCTACATTGCCCCTGGATGCCTGAAAGGAGTTTTGGGACCCCTTTTGCATTGCTTGTGATCCTCCAGGACCTTGGAGGAGCTTGTGCTGTGTCTAGCGCCTTGGGAGTGCTGTGTGCTGATGACTTTTGATGCCCTTTGATCGCATCTAGCGCCTGGGGAGCGCTACATTTGATTTGTATCAAAGGAGGAAAAGAATGCGTGGACTCTGGCAGCACTGAGCTACCCTTGAGGGAGAGGGAATCCCCAGCGTAGGGATTCCCCCGTGCTTCGTAACTGAGCAGGTGCCCACCTTGCATCTTTGCTTTTATTAATTGAGCGTATGCCCACCCTGCTTTATACTTTTAATAAAGAGGGAGCCTACCCCTCATTGCGCCAAGAAAACCGTGATCACCGCTGCGCCCCGAGTAGCGGCAAAAGCAGAAGCCAGGCAACATGGTGCCTGGCGGCGGGCAGGACTTCCGGTTTTGCAGAGGAAGTCCCGCGCACCCCCCCCCCGCAGCTTGCGGAGACCTCTGGAGCCCCGCAGGCTCCATGCTGAGGTCCCGGTACCAGGAGAGGGACCGGGCGAAGAGCGGAGTGCCGACGCATGGGAGCATGAAGTCCCGGTCCCAGGAAGAAGGACTGGGTGAAGAGAAAGCGCCAGCGGGAGGAGAGCCTTCCCCACGCAACCCGCCTACACCGAGAGGTGAAGAGAGGCTGGATCGGGAGTGCTGCCCCCAGAGCCGGTGAGTGAGGGCTCGAGGGGGCTGCGTGGTGCCAATCAAGGTCCAAGATTGGGGCCAAGTTGATTTAAAGGCCCTAAAGGGCCCCGAGGCACAGAGGCGCCGGAGCCTCTTGAGTATTTACAGCGGTACCGCCAAGGCAGACCGCTGCCACGATGTGGGACAATTCTTTCCTTAGAGCCCCAGAGGGGGCTCCAGAGCCATGCCCCTTCCAGTTGGCATCTCCTACAGCTGCCCCGCTTGCTAGAGGGCAGCTGCAACGATCGGGCAGCATTTTTGGTACAGAGTCCCAGAGAGGGACTTCGACGGCACCAGGGTGCCAGTTCTGATTTCTTGATTCACAGCTGCCCCACCAGACAGAGGGCAGCTGCAACGTTTTGTGCACAATTGCACAAGAGGGCACAATGGTGCCAGGCCTCACCTGATATTTACAGCTGCCCAGCAAGTAGTGGGCAGCTGCTACGGTTAGACCGCAATTCTTTGGGGGCATGTTGTTGAGTTAGGAGTGAGATGCACTCCTTTGCCCCATACTTTCCCAGCTGCCCAGCAAGTAGTGGGCAGCTGCTACGTATGGGTTTGCGCAGTGGTGCACCCTGGACTTCCGCTGCATTGGCAGCACACCCTGACATTCTAGACACAGGGCATTTGAACCTCTTTTTGAGATGGCCAGTTGGCCAGGGGGACTATTAGGCTATTAGGGTGCCAGGCCCTAATGTGATTTATGTGCTAAAAGGATTTTGGTGCTAGGAAATGCAATTCATGTAGTATGATTTACGCACCCTGTGTTATACCTCTAAATGTGGTCTATGATTATAAGGTTGTTTGGCATATTATGGCTTATGCTAGTGAGATTATGTTCCACTGTGTGACTATTTCCTAATGTGAGGTATACTTATGAGGTTATGGTCTAATGTGTTCAGACTTTCTAGGGGATTGCATAATGTGTTTATGCTGGTGAGGTTGGTGCAGAATGTAATTCGCACCTGATGTGATACTGTGCATAATGTGTTTATGTTACAGGCTGATGCTAAGTACAGTGACTACCAGTGGTTATTGATTGTGTGTTTATGACATGTTTTACTTTTACTAGGTTCGCTTTGTGATGGTTCTGACAGTGGTCCAGTGGGCCCTGTCAGGTGTATATAATCCCTTGTAGATATGACCCAGTACCTGGTGGCACAATGTATATTATGTATTTACTATTGTAATGTGTTATGAGAATACAAAGGCTAGTTTTGATATAACCTTGTGTGGAGTTCCTTTTGTTGTGTGCCTGGGATGTTGTGGCAGTGTGCATGCGCAAATGCTTTACACATGGCCTCCGGGATAAGCCTAACTGCTCGTACCAAGCTACCAAGGGGGTGAGCAGGGGTTATCTTTGGCGTGTAACTCCCTTGACCTGACTAGAGTGGTGGTTTCTGCCTGGCTTTGGCACAAGCCTTAGCCAACCAGAAATCCCATTTCTAACACTGCTAATGTGGTGAATTAGCCCCGAAATATCCAGAATGTTTTGATTTTTACAAATACACGGAGCCAGGCCCAAGTGTTCCTCCATCTACAGTCTTTTCAACACTTTCAAATCAAACTGCAAATCACGAGGAAGCAGTCAGAGGGCAACTAGTCGAACTGCTTCAACTTTACCCTCAGAACTCCAACAAGTTTGTCTCTAAAATTTGATCAAATTATTTGACGTTGCATTCTCTCCCAGCTCATCCTTCTTGAGCATAGAAAGCAATTCAATAAAACCGTTTGTAGACGTGAATTATCATGTTTATCCACTTACGCTCTGCCACCTAGGTCCTATAGATTAAGGCCTCTATTTCCAAATTGCACTGTAAATTAGTGGCCATTACCACATCTGGTAAATACTTATATTGCAGACTGCGGTATTAACTGGGTATAGTAATTGCCACCTATTACGAGACCTGTATGTTGGGATGGGGCATAACTTGGTGCATTGGTGCTTTACAAAGCATTCATCTCATGTTTTGACTCTGTCCTGTAAAAAACACGAGGTAATTAATGGATCAATTGGAATTTTCCTTAGAATGAATGCACAGTCAGTACACTTGCAGAATGGAATCCACCCCTTGTCCTATTTCTCCTTTAATAGAAACAGAACAGATTTTAGTGATTCAAAAGTTACATTGTTGATCTTGATATTTTGCACTTGTATAATATAACCCTTACTATCCCTGCTGGGCGTCTGAGCACTTTTTGGTGAATAGCATGCTATTCATGAAAGCAAAAAGGATTAGTGATAAATTAGTAAAGAGAAACATCAGTTAATGTGAGATGTGGACATGCAAGTCAGTTAGTTGGATTGAATAGAATAATGGAGAGATAGCAGAGGGAAGAGTCTAGAAAGTGTTATTTAGGAGATACAAGTTGTGAAGATGAGGTTTGTGTTGAGTAAAGGGAGATATGGAGATAAGATGGGCCTCCAACCACCATTCGGTAATACTTTTACTAAGTCTGTGAATTTGATTGAAAATGTGTATGAAAAGTTCAGGTTTCATGACTTCCTCAATTAGCCCCTTCCATGCTGCCATCGGCCATTGGCCAACGGCGGCACTACCTCCCCAGTGCTGCCGTCAGCCAATGGCCGACGCGGCCCTGCCCGTTTTGTGGAAGTGCCTCACTTCCGCAAAATCGCGGCCAGCGTAAACGGGTTAAAGAACATCTTTATTTAGGTTTTGATATAACCAGAAAGAGGGACTGTAAGATTGCATCCGCATTGTCCCAGCAACCGCCACTCCTTGCATAAATAGTCAGCAAGATGTAACATTTGAAAATTGGAAGTTTTAAATCTAAATGTATTCCATAGTGCATTACATAGTATAAGATTAACAAGCATACACAACCATGCCTCCACAACCCACCATCTCAGAACCCCTCCCCTCACAGATGGTCCTAAACCTTTATCTCAATTGCTGCTGTGTATTAAGGACCACAATCATTAAGTCTGTGTGCCATTTAGAAATTATGAGAAGAATACTTTATCTTGAAGCAAAGAAAAAAGCTATGCCCCGCCAAACAGTGGGACCAGACACACCAGCAAAAATGTAAAGCATCTCCATTACACTGTGGGAACTGCTATGGTGAGATGAAGCAGCTCCAAAATATTAGAGTAATGTGCTCAAATAACCATCCACAGATTCGTGACAACTGTCCTTATGAACACACATCACAGAGACATTTCAATTCTCAACCGCTATTTTAAACTAAAAGGCTCTCTCCTCTTATAGCATTGAAATCCATAAGATTTACTCTGGTCATATTGTGTGCTCCTTACACCAACCCAGATCTGATGTACCTCACACACCATATTGTGTAAACCACACACCAAACCGATGTATTGCATACCTTATTGTGTAGTCCGCACACCAAGCCAGATCTGATGTACCTTATTTGCCATACAATGTACTCAAAACACCAAGCCAGTTAGGATGTACCACAGTCACTCTGTGTATTCCACACACCAAGCCAAATCTGATGTATTCATACACTCTCTTGTGTACTCCACACAGCAGGCCAGATCAAATGTGGCTCATACACTCTATTGTGTATTTTCACACCAAGTCCTATCTGATGTACCTCATACACCCTACTGTGCATTCCACACACCAAGCCAGATCCACTGTAGCTCATACAGCATGTAGTGTATCCAGCACATTAAGCCAGATTGCAGCGCCTCACACACCCTACTGTGTAATCCACACACCAAGCCAGATCCACTGTACCTCATACAACATGAGGTGTACTCAGCACATTAAGCCAGATTGGAGCACCTCATACACCCTACTGTGTATTCCACACACCAAGCCAGATCCACTGTACCTCATACAACATGAGGTGTACTCAGCAAATTAAGCCAGATTGGAGCACCTCATACACCCTACTGTGTATTCCACACACCAAGCCAGATCCACTGTACCTCATACAGCATGAGGTGTACTCAGCACATTAAGCCAGATTGGAGCACCTCATACACCCTATTGCGTATTCCACACACCAAGGCAATTCCAATGTACCTCATACACCCTACTGTGTACTCCACACACCAATCTAGATCTAATGTAATTCACACACTTTATTGAGTACTCCAAACACCAAGCCAGATTCAATTAACCTCATACACCATCTTGTAAACCCAACACATCAAGTTAGATTTGATGAACCTCATACCCCTTGTGTAATACTCCACACACCAAGTCAGAGCACATCTACCTCATTTACCCGATTGTGTACTCCACAAACCAATCAAGATCTGATATACCTCAAACACCCAACTGTGTACTCAACACTCCAAGCCCGACATGATGTACCTCATACAGTTGGTGCACACCATACGCCAAGCAAGATCCTATGTACCTCAAGTTTCCTAATGTGCACTCCATATGCCAAGACAGATGGGATGTGCCTCACACACCCATCTGTTCACGGTTGCTCCTGATACACTCCTAGGTTTACCACTCTGAGCATATAACACTGCAGGTTTTGTATCCCTCATTTATACGCAGTACATACCATGGCTGGTTGCATAATGATTATTCCTGTGTATTGCTCCTCGGCCACTCCTATGTGGACTCCAGAGCATTTATACTGCAGCCAATGAAAAATACTCTTTCCAAGCCTACCCAACGAAACCGAAATAGTACTTTGGACTGCTTATGTTCCTGTTCAGATGGGATGTGGCCTGTTCATACTTGGGCAGGACCACGACTGATTTTAAGTATGATTTGTGGATTAGCACAGCGAGCAAAAGAAGACTGAAATGCAACGCAGCCTCGTGTAATCTCCAGTGGAAGATCAAATTTAAGCATTCAGCTTAACAGTGTTTTCCTATTAAGGTTAGCATCTTCTCTGTTGGGCATTCCCTTTGCGCCACAAACAACATGAATTAAACCAAAGGGCATATTCACAAAGAAATAGGACAGCAGGGCGCTGCTAGTAGATTTGCAGTGCTGCGCTGTGTCATTAAAAAAAATAGTGATGCACCGTATTCACAAGAAAATGGCGCGCCCCTGTGTTTTCCCTATTGCTGGTGCTAAAAAAAGCTGCCTTGCACCAACATAGACACCTTTGGGCATTGTGCAAGGGTGCCTGCATTGCAGGGATGATTCCCTGCAACTCAGGCACCCTTGCACCAAGGTGCAAGCGTGTCTGTGTTGCAGCGATTATTGTTTATGTGCAGGAAAGGACACCTTCTTGCACATAAACAATCATTAAAGGGGCAAAAATGATGAGAAATAAAAGTATTTCTCCTTGTTCCACCAATCTAAGACTTGCTTTTCAGTGTCGTAAGCCACGCAATGTGGCTTAACACCATTTGGAAATATGGAGCACAGCATTGCATCACCGGAGCCTCCTAAAAAGTAATGCTCCAGTGGTGCAATCCCCTTGTAAATATGCCCCCAAATAACATAAACCGCTTTAAAGAAGGAATTTTGCATTTGTAATATGACTGTTCTCACACTTTTCTTCTATACCCCATGTATATTCAACTATTTGCTTCCAGCAACACAGTTTGGTTAGCCGCTGCATGCACACTTCAATAACAAAATACTTCCCAGATAGGCCATACTGTTCTTGCACACTTTCCACTGTCCTTACATTGGAATATAATGGGAAACATTCTTTACAACGAAACTTTTACCACGCAGTGCTGTTACAACGCAAGTATTACAACGAAAACCTTTACAACGCATTACACTGGGGGGCGCTCTAGGATAGGGAATAGTTTTCATTTACTATCCAGCACCTTCCCTAGTGTCCACGGGGACTGGAGTTGGAATAGTAAATGAAACTATTCACTATCCAGCACCCCCAAGTGTAATGCGTTGTAAAGGTTTGCGTTGTAATACTTGCGTTGTAACAGCATGCATGGTAAAAGCATGCGTGGTAACGTCATACATCCAAATATAATGCTTAAACAGCTTTCATCTCATGCCTTTTTGCTACATTTCACAGAAACAAAGCTGGTTGTGTCCTCTGCCTCTCATGCCCACCTCATTCTGCAGGCCGAGAGTGTTTCATAAAAGGAAACTTTTCCCTGTACAAGGCCCGTTGATGGTGTCCTTGTTTACCTACGAGCAAGCAGCGCTGCTAAAAATCCTTATTTGAGGTGTTTTCGAAGAAATGTCCCTGGCTTGGTTGCTTCCCACAAGGATGCTCGCCAAGTTCACTGGCAAGAGCTTCCATTTCAATGTTCTCCAAAGGAAACGTGTCCCAACGACACACGCAGATTTTTTTACACAGTACTAGGAAGGGGCGTTCACCTACCAGCAGTTTGAACTTATTTAGCTGTAAAAAAACCTGTTCTAAACAGGGGAGAGTGCGAAAATTGTAACATTGTTCTGTTATTTTGCAGCGTTCATAGTTCATTCACACAAAAGTTGCCACATTAAGAGACTCAAGATGCAAGATGAATAAATACTTATGCATTTGAAAATAATGAAAAATGCAAAGCAATGGTAATAGCTAATGTGCCTCATCTGCAGTTTCATCCGAATACTCCATCTGAGTATTCGGCTCCAGAAAATATTGATACATTATTTTACACTGCAGAAGTTTTCCTGCATGCCACTGACTGTTATTTTGAGTCTGCAGATTGCAAGACAGGACGGGTTTCCCTGAAATGCTAATCTCAAAGCCTGTCAGGCAGTCAGGAAAGCGGATTTTTGGAAGTGATTCGCTTTCCCTTGTCTCGAGTAGTGTGACGTGGATTCACGAAGAAGAGTACAATGTGTACTTCATGTCAAAATGGGAGTTCAGATTGAGAAAATAAGGCTGCACGTTTGCAAAACATATATTTGAAAAGAGCATCAATGTATACAAAATGTTGATCTTGCTGTGAAAATAGAATGCCAACTCACAATGCAGCATCGCCTGCCCGTATGAATAAATTGTAGAGTGTGTGTTTAACCTTTACTTGCTTTTCAATTAACAGCTGTATTTAGTTCAAAACTGTTTTGTTTAGTGATTGATTAAAAGTCAATTTGTATATAGTAGTACACAAAAGTTGCTTCTGTGCGTTAAACATCCAGCAGTTACCAACATGCATAACGAAGGATGTTTAAAGATGAGGTGTAGTCCTTTTCAAAGTTAGATTTGAGAGGGCCCCTTTTCTGTATACAGGCTCAAACGTTACAGGCCTGATTGACTGAAATAAAATAGTGTTGCATTAATTTTTGTTACTATAAAGATCTTAAATGGCTTAGCATAATACATTGCTTGCCACTCCTTTTGAAAATATTGTATTGTATGGAGACCAATCGGACTGTTAGTAAAGTTCAAAATGGAGAGAAATGTGACAGAAATTGCCTGATAATAGACAATAATATTATGTGTGAGCATATACAAGCTCTTTATGTCAAATTTCTATCAAGGTTGATGGAAATATTGAAGTTAACATGTATGCCTGTTGTAAGCTTTGGCCTCAAGTGATCTTCAGTTTCAGTTTTTGTGACATAGTTTGGCATTTTTACAGAGTGATGAACAAGGTGTCTTAGAAGTGCCTGTTGTGCCATAATTGTTTTTGAATGTGTGTATTTGTTCATTTGGGGCACTTAATTTGCATTGCGCTTGCTTGCAACATATATTAACATTAGGGCTCCCTGTTTTATGGTATTTATTTTTATGCCATTTCCATCTGTATTTATCCATATTTATTTTTGGGGCATCTTTTCTGTATTTATCCACATTTATTTTGCCACAAGCAAAAGACGACCCTACAGCTGGTATTTTTCAACATTTATTTAAATTGACAATGCACACATGCGCTCGGTTGTTATTGGTCAACACTACACATTCATCTGAAAACTTTGCCATTTGCAGAATGTCCCAAATATGCTTAAAAGTGCTATCACAAGCCATTTGTCTCAGAGCCTTGCAGTTTCTTTCCTCGGCAGAGTGCCATATCCTCTCCTCCACTGAACTCCGTACTGCCCCACTGAGAGAAACTCACACTGCCTTCTGCTGCAACCCAATTGTGTGCCGCTATAAACACCTGGAAGCAATTCAATTCAAATTATGCACTAGACTACACTAATATGCTGCCTGAAAAAAGTAACAACATACTGGAAAAAGCAAACACTCAATGGGAATACAACTTAAAGCTTTTACACTCATTTCTCAGAAATCAATTACTGGTATTGCTTGAAAAGCTAAAAACATGAAAAGAAAAGTACGCGTTTCACTGGCAAAATCTGTAAGGTGGCGCTAATGTGTTTCAGTTTAAATAAAACCAATCTGGCCACTATTCAACTACTCTGTCTTGCTTTATTTAGTTATGTATTTATTGTTTGTATTTTAAAACCTTTTTTTCTCTCCTCCTGAGGCTGCATTTTGGAGTAGAAAAATGTCAAAGGCATTTGCAGCAAAAGTGTTTCTTCTTTTTTTGGATCCATTTCATTGTGGTGCTTAAACCGACTCGCCTCTTGTCTCCATTCTCAGCCCATGCACAATAAAGCTCTTCAAATGATATGTTCAAGGAGCAGCACCCACTGCTGACCTCTATTGTGACCTGCAGGCCACTGTGGCTCCCTCCCCCTCCTACAGATGTGAATGGAGCGATCCTGGACTGAGTAAAAATAACCTACTAACTCCTGTATTAAGCCCTATGCAAAGAGCTAACACGCACAATCCACGTGGCACACTCTGCGAGAACAAACAAAGGTGCAGCCGAGAGAAACAATCCTTTTGTGTTCATGTAGAGGAGAAAATGCGGCCTCGAAGCAGGCCCAGCTGGGGTTCCCACAGATAGCCGATCTGCCTTGAGTGGAAACATTTTGTATCTCACAGCATACCTCTCATACAGCGCAGGCTTGTGTGATGAAAGAACCACAGGGATGAACAGAGTGGGAGCCCCCCTGAGTGCGAGTTGGGCACAGTATCAATGGTGGCACTACAGTTGAGCCAGCTAGGGGGGTGAGAGCCAAAAGGCTCTGAACCTAAAACCCAGTCTGCGAGGAAGAGACGGGTGCTGGAGCAGGGGCTAAGGGGTGAAAGAACAACAAAGCCGCATTATCGTGCAAATGGTCTTTCAAAGACCTGTGAAGTACTCAGGTGCGGCTGTGTGTGCTCTATCAGCCCGGTCCTGACACCTCTTAACCCTCTAAGGAGGGTAGGACAGCAGATGGTTGCAAACTGTACTAGTATTTTCCAGTTTTTACATATAAATACAGATAAAGAAAAACTTGTTTTCCGTCTGTATTTATATGTAAAAATCCGTTTAAACGGAAAACCGGGAGCCCTAATTAACATTAGTATTTGTCATGTATTGCGGTAAAACACAAATGTAATTGATACAATTTTTCTAAGACTATACACGTATGCAATCTAAACGTGCTGCACACATGAAGGTAATATGTCTACTAACTATTTAACTATTTCTGATGCCCATGGAAGGGACAAAATGAAGGTGCACTTAATACATTCGCAATAGTAAAATGCGTATGGCATAGCCTGCTAGCTGGTGTGAACAGAGAAAATGGCAAGGGTGAGCTGAATTGGTGGAGTTTCGTACCACGGAATTCAGCGGAATTACATTGAAATTCAGCGAGATTCCGGGGAATTCTGCGAAGGGGCAGAGTGGGCACCACATGGTTCAGTGCATATTCCTCAGTGCCCTTACTTAAGTATATAAGGGCAGCGTTATCCACTCCAATGTATACCACTCAGCGACCTTACATACTTATGATGACACTGGGATTCTCGTGTAGATTTTTACCTTACCAATCCTTAGAATACCTGGCCAACTGAACCTTTTTGTCTGCTAAGAAGTGTGAAGGGAAGTTCTTATTTTCATACTTATGACAATTTTCCAAAGACCAAATACATCCCAATCCATAGGACCACTGACTACGAAATTAAGTTTAAAGATTTATTACAAAGCCAAAAATAACTGAACATACAAGCACCTCAGCAAGAGGTTCAAGAAATTAACTGGCACTAATACAAACATAATCCTACGCAGGAGTCTCAGCCAAATCAAAAAGAAAAGTAGAGTCAGTTCAAGAAGCATTAGACAAACAATAATTGTTCCCACTTAAAGTCTTGACTGCATCTGCTCCAAAGGGTAAGGAAAGATTAGTCTGTCCCTACACTAACTCTAAGGTGACATCCCTACATAACATACCTCCCAGGCAAGAGAAAAAGGTGTCAGATGTGAAGGCTCCCTAAGAAGCACATTCCCTTTTTCCAGGTAAGTAGCCAAAGCTACCGAGCTCATTATTAAGATGGTCCTTCCCTTCTCCTGCCTAGTTCCCACTAAAACCCCTATTCTAACTACATCTCCAGCTGGACTGTCTTAGACTGACTCTCCTTCCTCGGGGCACTTTACCTAATACAAAATCTCAAAACAGTAGACATGCCTTAGTCACACCCCCTCTGGGCAGGTGTCTGCTTCTGGAGTTTTCCACCAAGACTCCATCCTTGTCCTTGGGTCTCAGGCACCTTCTCCGCCAAATGTTGCAGTTGTGCATTCCAGTAGAATCCCTTTGTTCTCACTCCTACCAACCTAACTCCTAAAACAATGGATTATTCTACCTAACAAGCTACGTGACCTTGCACCTGCAAAAGAAATGCATTAGAAACAATCGTACACACTCTGAGTTACATTTCGTAATACAACTGCGAACAGGAGCCTTTTCCCAAAGAAACCATTTCACATTTCAAATCTTCATGTTAGCTAAGTTAAGAAAACACAGTTAGTCCTCTACTGGTATTTTCATGTCCCACGCCTACAAACTTTTTAAATGCTTTTCTAATACTACATCATAAGCATTACATTTAAACCATTCTAAAAGCATTATTCCACTACATTTCTAAACATTATTCCTTCTCATGTTATAACACCACTTTCTCTCTTCTATAGCAACCTACCCGTGCAACTTTAATATGGCACGATCAATTCTAATGCGACATTTTAAACACAAGGCAATAATTTCTGCGTTACTTGAGGCATGGACAAATATCAGGAGGAGATGATGAAGTTGATGGTGTTGCCGCAGATGTACTTGCAACAGCCTGTGGTTGGGGAGCATTTTCTCTCAGTCTTCTCATCTCTTCCCTTGAGAAGTTCACAGTGTCGAGTTTGAAGATGTTTTTTCATACTCGCTGTTCCACATGACTTTGGTTGCATTAACCTTTTTCTGCCACGGTGGAAAAGTAAAAAACTTCCACACAATTGAAGTATACTTCTCTGGAGGGGGAGGTTCAGGCACAAATTCTTCATTTCCAGAGTGTTCTGATTCAGATGATGGTTCATTAGTTGCCATTTCTCCAAATTTGATGAGAAACCGGTGTGCAAAATTGAAAAACAGCAGATCTTGCTAGTAGATTTCTTCTCCTCAGAAAGGTCTAACAAGAGTTATTGAAATGGGTGGGGTCCTTACAATACTTACAATAGGAAGTGTAATCAACCAATCAAATCTCTTTTTTTCTGGTCACATGGGGTACGCTTAAAGTGCGCGTAGGCAGCTCGCACCCAACTCGCACCCAGCGCGACTTCCCGAAATTGCATTTAGAAGTAATGTAACTTTATTGAAAGTTAAAGAATATTATTTTTATGATTGGTTCAGATAATGTCTTGTCTTAATATTTATATTAAATATATATATATATATATATAAGTTTTTGAACCACCCACCGCGTTCGATAAGCGCATGATGTCACGCACAACGGCACGACCGTTGCGTAATGCGTACAAGTCACGTTTGCACTACGAGTCGCGTACAAGTCGCTTAGTGTCTACGTTGGGAAAGTCGTATTCGTCACACACCGTATACGGATCCTCCAGAACAATCCTAAAATGGAGGACATGTTCCACGCAGTGAACGAGAAGGGTGCAATTTGGGTGCGCGACTCCAAAAAAAATTGAAAAAAATAATAATAAAGAAAATCATATGAATATATTTAAAAGAACATAACAAAATAAAAAATATAAATATTTGTATTTATTTTTTTAAATACATTTTTATAAATATGTCTAATTTTATTAGAAAAATACGATATCTAAAAAAATTGATAAAAAAAATATAGTAAAACAATATGACAAAAATATAACAAGTAATACATTTAAAAATTGACATTTACAAAACCTTTGAAATTCCCTGAAAAAAAACATAGGTTTCAGACATGTTATAGTTAGGAATTAGCATTTACAAAACCTTTGAAATTCACTGAAAAACCATAGGTTTCAGATATATTATAGTTAGGAATTAGCATTTAAAAAACCTTTGAAATTCACTGAAAAAAACATATGTTTCAGACATGTTATAGTTAGGAATTAGCATTTAAAAAACCTTTAAAATTCACTGATAAAACCATAGGTTTTAGGGGTGTTATAGTTAGCTGGACATTTCACTCATACAAAACCATTGAAATTCCTCTATAACTCGCCCGCCCACAATCCACTGCTGGTGTTGTCACATATTACAACATTCATGACATGGTCAGTGACATCACTGATGACATCACTGATGACATCTCAAATTACATCACTGATGACATTATCCACGTGACAATCAGATATACCACATCACACACTAGTATAACCTTTCATCACTCACTGTAAAATACAGAGTACCATATTTGAATCAATTGACACATCAATACAAGTATCTAAAAACCCACTCAGTGATTCCTAGATCTACACACATATCTAATCACTTACCTATAGATTCACTCATACATGCTGTCAATGATCAATAGAACACTATTAAATATACATATACACCTATATCGACATTACACACCAGCACACATCCTATTCACGTATGCAGTTATCCTACTCACTTATGCAAACAATGGATCATACTTACATTTACTCAGCTACACACTTATACAAACACCACTACATTTATTCATGTAGATAGTAACTCATACTTAGTGTGTTATAAAATCACTATTACAAGTGTACAGTTATCCATACAGTCACTCATACAATCACCGAGTCTTATGTATACTTATTTATATACAACAACTGTCACATACACTGCCTTTTATTTTTCTGGTTTGTTGGACATGTAACATTCAGAGATATATTTGCTCATCAGCACACCCATAAAGATATTCATTCACTCAAACAACTATTATAACATGTACTTTTAATGTCATATACCTACTAAATCAACTATTCACACATCTTTGGGCAGTCACACCCCCCCACTGAACCACACAAACATTCACTCTCCCATACAAATACTCAGTTACCTTATCAATAAGTAATATAGACTATCACACAGCTAGTAACCAACTGGTGCAGCAGTTTATACAACAACTGACAAAGTGATACAGATATTCAGACAGTTTAGTCACTATCCAAAATATTTAGTGAGACACTATAAGTTAGTCAAGTAAACCGTCAATCACACTGCTACTAAATCCTCCATCCAGATATTTATATTTATATATCAACTCATTCAATGCAGATTGCTATATATATGATACATATTTAAATAATGACCCAACCCACATTCACTGGATGATGTCATCAGTGATGTCATCAGTGATGTCATTTGAGATGTCATCAGTGATGTCACTGACCATGTCATGAATGATGTAATATGTGACATCATCAGCAGTGGATTGCGGGCGCGCGTGTTATAGGTAGTACAACTAACTATAACGGAATTATTTCAATGGTTTTGTACGAGTGAAATGTCCAGCTAACTATAACACCCCTAAAACCTATTGTTTTTTTCAGTGAATTACCTACTGGCGGTCGCCAGTAGGTATATATAGTTAGGATTTTTTCCCTATGGGATTTTTGAAAATTCTATGTCTAATAACTTTGGCGTTTGTGGACGGAATTGGCTGAAATTTTCAGGAAAATGGAACATTTTGTTTCTGAGCAGCCCCTGGAAATTTGGGGGGGGTTTGTCAAGGGGGGGCCGAGAAAATAGGGGGGTCCCAAAACGTGTTTTTCCCATGTTAATTTCCATAGGGCGGTTGGCCTCACTTTTAGGCCGAACGGCTGAATGGCTTTGCACGAAACTTGGCAAAATTGTAGGGACTGTTAGCCCGATGTGCCTTTGCTAGGTCTCAATATATGTGCTCCAGTGGATTTTGAGAAATTAACATTCAAAAAAAGATATATATCATATATATCATTTACAATGCGGCGCACCATGGGGCAAAAACAGCACAGATGCGTGACGCATCTGTGCCGTAAAGGTGGCGCATTGCTGGAGCTGCATCGCAAGTGCCATGCAGCTCCAGCAAGGCTTAGGGGTGCCCCATCTCCATTTAATCTGCAACCCTGAGTAGGCCTCACCTTAAACAAACCTCTGGATAGGCCACACCTTATCGTCATCCTGAATCAATCATTTAACATGTTAGGGACAGATTTATGATAGCCGTGTGCCTCTTTTGTGCCGCTGTGCGTCACTTTTGTGACGCAGTGGCGGTGCAAAAGATTTGCTATGTGGCGACATATTTAAAAATTGAATGATAGACTTTTCAAATACTGTATGTTAATTGATTGTTGGTTTTGTTAATTATTTTTTAATTTCTTTATTTTTTAAGCAATTATTTATTATTGTGATTGTGTTTCAAAATGTAATAACATTTCTAACATTTCACTGTCTGAAATGTCGTCATTTTCATTGAACATAGCTTGTAATCTCTGAGTGTGTAAAATGTCCTAATTTTGAAGGAGGTCATCTACTGCTTGCACACATTGCAGTAGTTCTTGGTCCCAAGTTTCATCCCTAAATTCTATATAATTTGGATCAATTAATTCTTGGCTGCTCTCTTGCAGGACAATTTGAAATGAAACTTTCTGTTCGCCTTCCATGTTGCCTGAAATTTGGATAAAAAAAAAATATATTAGTAGAGATAGGGCACTGTTGGGATTAATTTTGGGCAGTGTATAGTATCAGAGTGGAAGTAGGAATATAAAAAAGTGTATGTGATTTAACGTAAGTAAATTCATAATTATACAAGAGAAACCTAACTCCATTCATAACTATAACAGAGAAGTCTATCTAAATCTATAACTACTACAGAGGGATAGTATATAACTATCAGAAAAAGTTTACCATATTAACTGATAGTGCACAATATACTTCAGTTTTTAAAATAACAACTTACCTTTACAAAGAGGTTGAAGTGATTAGTGAAAATCCAATTGAAATGTACACCAGGAAGTAGTAGTCAAAATGGCTGTGTTTCCTTCTCTTCCTTTATATATATTCAGGTATATAACCAATCAAATGTCAGGTAAAAAAAGTAGAAAATGAAAGTAACATTTTCATTGGTTGTCAATTCCAACACTTCAGATGTGTTTTGTGAAGTAATTTACCTCACGGTATTTAGAGAGGTCTACAGGCTAAATGGCTAAATGGAATTTCAATCAAATTTGTGAAAGTGATAGGGATTGGTATGTAGTATGAGCTAATCTATATTTGGTGAAAGTGTCTCCAGTCGTTTTTCTGTAAATTACTTTCCCACCTTTTTTGATGGAGCACTTCCCGGGGAGCGCCCCGGTACGCGAACTGGCGAGCGCCCCGGTACGCGAACCTGAAGCGTTACGGGAGTCCACCATTTTGTGTTTCGGTCGAATTAAGATACAAGATGGAGGGCAACTACTGTTCAGAATGGGTAGAAGGGTGCACGGTAGACTTATCTTGACCCCCTAGGTTTTCTGAGGGTGGCTGAGGAGGCCCATATGTGCGGAAAAAAAACATTTTTTTTTAAATTTCGCGAGGTTAGCTTCCGGTCCGCGTACCGGGTAGCGCCCCGGGGAGCGTACTTTGTTGAAAATTAGTGAAAAAAGTTAGAGTAAAATAATAATTGTGAGTGATCAGATGTAGGGTAGCTCTGAGAAGAGCTTTTGGGTTTATGGTACATTTAGGTACTTATAAGTAGGTACCAATGCAGAGTCTTAAATTCAGAATGAAAACTCTGTTCCCTTCATCTGAGAAGTGAACTCCATCTCCTCTGTAGATATCTTGCATGTAGTAACGCAAGTTATTGTTGTACATGGAGCCCATTCCATGGTCTCTCATGTAAGCTGAAACAGATTTGTTTACATGCTTCCTCGACTTCTCAATTTGTGGACAATATTGGTTCGACCACCTCCATTTCTGTCTTTGGCATATATTTGAATATACCAAGGCAGTCTGAGGAAAAAGTGCCATTAATTGCTCAAAGGTGTCCTTTAAAAGCATTTCCAGACCTACCCCAGTCAAAGTGCCCAAGTCATTACCTCCATAGTGCACAATTAACAGGTCAGGTTTTGGCAAATGCATAAAGGTTTTCACCAATGGTATCAATTGGTGACATTTTAATCCTCTGTGGCCAAACCACTTAATTTCCACATCTTGTACATTGAGGTTAGGTAAATTTCTGTTATAAGCATACCTCTGAGTCCAGTAAATGTAACTATGTCCAACAATCCAGACAGAAAACATGGCGATAGAAGGTTCTGCTGCAGTCAGATGAAGTGTGGCAATGAAATGGCAGTTGAAAAAATAAGAGTTTAAAATGAAAAAAACTGTGGAGTTTCTGTGTTAATGAAGCAGTAACAGTGATTGGTGGATTTTGATTGCTGAAAACAGAAAGTTAGGGTGCATGGATGAGTTCTTTGAAAGATGTATTTTGAGTGGTCAAGAAAAAATCATTAAATGAAAGATTGCACTGGATATGCAGGTGCACTGAGAGTTCAGAGTTTAATTGAAACATTGTTGTGTGAACTTGCAAACACCAGAGGTCTTCCAAGAGGTGGTTGCTATGCAAAAAAGGCAGAGAGGGCAGAGGGGGGAAGGGTTTTGATTTGAAAAAAGAGAGGGAAGAGTTTTGATTGGGTGACATGAGAGATATGTGTGAAGAATTACAGCATTTCTGTGCTTTTGATAGCTGCAGACTCTGGAGTGCATACCTTTTTCTCTGCTAAAGACAAAGTGGTGTGTTTCTGAGACTGTTTTGAAACTCATAAAGTATTTGCTAAGGTGAGAAAAGATGTATTTAATTTAGATAGAGAATAGTGTGCTTTAAGGAGAAAATTATGAAGAAAGTTGTGTTTTTAAAATGTTGCTTTGCCTCAAGTGTTTTACAAATAGATTTTGTTTCTTTGAGAAATTGTAATTGGAGAAAATGTGAAGTATTAGTACTGACAGGGTGTTTTTGTGCATAGGAGCTGTGCAGTGTTTTCAAATTATGACTTGAAAATCGTTTTTGAGGAAAAGGAATGCTTTTAACATTTATGAGAAGGACATAATGTTGTCTGCTTATTTATAAGGCACTGGAGTGTCTGATGTTATTTTTCCCATTTTAATGTAAGACCTTTCCCCGTGGTGCAAATTCCTTGTAAATATGCTGCCACCTGTGCTTGGCAAATTTAGATTTTGAATGTTTGAGTTACATAGCCATGTTAAAAGTGACCCTAAAATGCTGCAAAGGCAATCAAAAAACGCTTCCATGTGTCTTAAGGACATTTTAAGTCATTTCCCCATGTGCAGTGTTTTCAAATTATGACTTGAAAATCGTTTTTGAGGTAAAGGAATGCTTTTAACATTTATGAAAAGGACATAATGGTGTCGGCTTCTTTATAAGGCATTGGAGTGTCTCTGATGTTATTTTTCCCATTTTAATGTAAGACCTTTCCCCGTGGTGCAAATTCCTTGTAAATATGCTCCCACCTGTGCTTGGCAAATTTAGATTTTGAATGTTTGAGTTACAAAGCCATGTTAAAAGTGACCCTAAAATGCTGCAAAGGCAATCAAAAAACGCTTCCATGTGTCTTAAGGACATTTTAAGTCATTTCCCCATGTGCAGTGTTTTCAAATTATGATTTGAAAATCGTTTTTGAGGTAAAGGAATGCTTTTAACATTTATGAGAAGGACATAATGGTGTCTGCTTCTTTATAAGGCATTGGAGTGTCTCTGATGTTATTTTTCCCATTTTAATGTAAGACCTTTCCCCGTGGTGCAAATTCCTTGTAAATATGCTCCTACCTGTGCTTGGCAAATTTACATTTTGATAGTTTGAGTTACATAGCCATGTTAAAAGTGACCCAAAAATGCTGCAAAGGCAATCAAAAAACGCTTTCATGTGTCTTAAGGACATTTTAAGTCATTTCCCCATGTGCAGTGTTTTCAAATTAAGACTTGAAAATCGTTTTTGAGGAAAAGGAATGCTTTTAACATTTATGACTAGGACATAATGGTGTATGCTTCTTTATAAGGCATTTGAGTATCTCTGATGTTGTTTTTACATTTTAATGTAAGACCTTTCCCCGTGGTGCAAATTCCTTGTAAATATGCTCCCACCTGTGCTTGGCAAATTTAGATTTTGAATGTTTGAGTTACATAGCCATGTTAAAAGTGACCCTAAAATGCTGCAAAGGCAATCAAAAAACGCTTCCATGTGTCTTAAGGACATTTTAAGTCATTTCCCCATGTGCAGTGTTTTCAAATTATGACTTGAAAATCGTTTTTGAGGTAAAGGAATGCTTTTAACATTTATGAGAAGGACATAATGGTGTCGGCTTCTTTATAAGGCATTGGAGTGTCTCTGATGTTATTTTTCCCATTTTAATGTAAGACCTTTCCCCGTGGTGCAAATTCCTTGTAAATATGCTCCCACCTGTGCTTGGCAAATTTAGATTTTGAATGTTTGAGTTACATAGCCATGTTAAAAGTGACCCTAAAATGCTGCAAAGGCAATCAAAAAACGCTTCCATGTGTCTTAAGGACATTTTAAGTCATTTCCCCATGTGCAGTGTTTTCAAATTATGATTTGAAAATCGTTTTTGAGGTAAAGGAATGCTTTTAACATTAATGAGAAGGACATAATGGTGTCTGCTTCTTTATAAGGCATTGGAGTGTCTCTGATGTTATTTTTCCCATTTTAATGTAAGACCTTTCCCCGTGGTGCAAATTCCTTGTAAATATGCTCCTACCTGTGCTTGGCAAATTTACATTTTGATAGTTTGAGTTACATAGCCATGTAAAAAGTGACCCAAAAATGCTGCAAAGGCAATCAAAAAACGCTTTCATGTGTCTTAAGGACATTTTAAGTCATTTCCCCATGTGCAGTGTTTTCAAATTAAGACTTGAAAATCGTTTTTTAGGAAAAGGAATGCTTTTAACATTTATGACTAGGACATAATGGTGTATGCTTCTTTATAAGGCATTTGAGTATCTCTGATGTTGTTTTTACATTTTAATGTAAGACCTTTCCCCGTGGTGCAAATTCCTTGTAAATATGCTCCCACCTGTGCTTGGCAAATTTAGATTTTGATTGTTTAAGTTACATAGCCATGTTAAAAGTGACCCAAAAATGCTGCAAAGGCTTTAAAAAAACGCTTTCATGTGTCTTAAGGACATTTTAATTAATTTCCCCATGAATGTAGGTAGGCCTCACCTTAAACAAACCTTTGGATAGGCGACACCTTATCGTCATCCTGAATTAATCATTTAAAATGCTAGGGACAGATTTATGATAGGTGTATGCCTCTTTTGCGCCACTGTGCGTCACTTTTGTGACGCAGTGGCGGTGCAAAAGATTTGCTATGTGGCGACAAAATTACAAATTGATGCATCTAGGCAGATGTGTCATTCTGTAAAAAAACCGTGCCACATGAAACCGATGCAGCAGTGATGCAAAAGATGGACCATGTTGCAAGACAGGCCTCACTTCAACTCCAACAAGATAAGAAGCTTACGGATAGATTTATGATGACTGGTGCATCCCCAGGGATGTGCCAGTCATCCTGCGCCGCTGTTCCGCCACCCATGGTGCGCTGCATTTACAATGCGGCGCACCATGGGGCAAAAACAGCACAGATGCGTGACGCATCTGTGCCGTAAAGGTGGCGCATTGCTGGAGCTGCATCGCAAGTGCCATGCAGCTCCAGCAAGGCTTAGGGGTGCCCCATCTCCATTTAATCTGCAACCCTGAGTAGGCCTCACCTTAAACAAACCTCTGGATAGGCCACACCTTATCGTCATCCTGAATCAATCATTTAACATGTTAGGGATAGATTTATGATAGCCGTGTGCCTCTTTTGTGCCGCTGTGCGTCACTTTTGTGACGCAGTGGCGGTGCAAAAGATTTGCTATGTGGCGACATATTTAAAAATTGATGCATCTAGGCAGATGTGTCATGCTGTAAAGTCCTGTGCCACATGAAACCTGCGTCAGTTTTCATATAGGTGTTTTGTTGCAAGGTATGCATTAATTTGCAAGAAAGCCCTGTAAAACTAACACAGTGAAATTTAGAAGATATCACTGACTCAGCTTTATAGCATTGCTGAATCAAATCATTACGCCTGTTTGAAACAGGCATAAGGAGTGATGCACCATGCAATGTGTGGCTTGCTCCTGTGCATTGCAGTAGACATGTTGCGCTTACGACGTGATTCCTGCAATGTGCTGCTTTTGCGGCACAGATGCGTGACGCATCTGTGCTGTTTTCACTCAATGGTGCTCCACATTGTAAATGCAGCACACCATGGGTGGCAGAGCAGCGGTGCACATTAACTGGTGCATCCCTGGGAATGCGTCAGTTAACATAAATCTGCCACTTTACATTTAAGTATGAGCAGGGGACACAGAGTTGGTGAGGCTTATCCAAGGTTAAGAAGAGATGAGTCCTGTTCACTGAAAACTTGGACATAGGCCTTACCTCCTCAGCATCGCTGGTCATGGCTAAATAATAGCTGCAAAATGTTACTCTTGTTAAACAATTTTACTATTATAGTCTCTGAGATTTGTGCCTTACTCTGCAACATCTCATTGTTGTTCTCTTTCTTTAAAGATAACGACAACATCAACATGAGCGACAATCAGCAATCAGTTGATCTCGACCTCATAATTGAACTCGTAATTGAAACATCAGTGGAAGTAGATCCCTTGGATGCTTTAAATCCTGAGGATGAAGAAGAACATGATGAGGATGCAGATTTGTCAGAATTGTATGACATAGGGTGGGAAGCTGACGTGCTTGAGCCTATGGAACTATAAACATTTATTTTTAAAAATGTATAATAAATGAAAAGTAAAAATGTAAACCGTTTCATTTAAAAATAAAGACACCTTCAAAAACAGGTTATGTGTAGTGTCTTCAATAAAATATTAAAATATGCTCATAAAATTAGATCAGATTCACATATAAAACAGCACAGGTAAAATGAATATGAATTCCATTTCTTTTCTGCTATTTCTGTATTCTAAATTTGCCAAGCACTAAAAATGTCAAGTAGTGTGTTAAGTTTTTGATGACTGTTATTGATTTACTGTTTGGTAATAGTGGTTAATAACATTTTTTATTATATTTTACCACAGATTCAACTGCAGATCATTTCAAGATTTCAGCATGCCAACTAAAGAAAGACTTAGAAAGGCTGCAAAACGTCAAAGACAGCAGGTAAATGATATAATGCAGCAGTCCTCTAAGAAAAAAACTTGTCAAGTCACCAAGAAAGCACCGGGTAAGAGCACAAAAACATTTATAAGAAATATTTGTAGTAAAAAAAATATTACTACAGAAAATGTTTCAGTCCAGAAAAAGAGAAGCATTTTAAACGGAAAGGAAAGGCC